>NC_134703.1:167001701-168401701 GCF_043290135.1 Rhipicephalus microplus
CACGAGATCAAATCGCGGCCGCATTTGTGATTGACGCAAAATGCTAAAAGCATGTGTGCTTAGATTTGTGTGCGCGTTAAGGAACCGGAAGTATTCACTATTGCTGGAGACTCCCTTCCCGGCACCTCGTAGTAATATATCGTGGTTTAGGCACGTAAAACCATAGCAGTTAAAGAATTGAGGTTTAGGGGAGTTATGTTTAATAGAAACTATTCTTCTATGTACTTCAGGTACTAATTTATTCTGCAAGGGTGTGGACATATGCAGCATTAAATAGCACGGGTGATATTCATATGCTCATATTTATAAATTCGTCGCACCTCGCGAAAAGTTTCGTCTTCTTCATGTCATCAGTATTGCGCGAACCAGTTTAAAAAAACCTTTGAAACATATATCGTGAGTTTTTTTCTCTTATCTCTCTTCTGAAACAAGGGACGGAAGGCCGGGCATGATAGAACAATTTATAATGGCCGACGAAGATCAAAGCTCTCTTACGCCAAAATTTAAAAAACCACTTTAGAGGTATACAGGGAAAAAGAGGGGGAGAGGCAGTGCCATTGGCTAAAATTAATTTCGGTGGTAGCGCGTCCTGAAGTGGGGCCTAGCAGGTAAGTGTAGGGGGAGTGTCATTTTTTGCGCTTTGTTTTCTGCGTTTGGAAGCAAATTTCGGTAGGAGTATACGTGCCCGGTGGGCCAACGCTTCGGTACGCCACTGAGAGTGGGGTGAGGCGGAATGTAACAACGCTATTCGCTCAGAGCGTGCGCGAATTTGTGTTTGATGAGTACGACTTTACTCATCAAACAGACTTTAGAATCATCGCCTCAAGACTTGTCTTCGTTGCTCGTTTAAGATGCTTGCTTTTGTCGGAAAATCTCAACGTTCGAAGCAATGTTTGCAAACGGATTAGTCTCACCACCCAGAAGATGCCTCGAAACTACCAGGCACATGTATGGATGTGTCAGTTGTCTGAACCGATTGCACAATCTTACGTCCCTTATAAAGTCTGATTACCAACCACACTTAAGGCATGATGTGGTGATCTTATATACACTAGCGTAATCGGAATAGGTATGTTGCACCACGTAGAGCACTCAGTGGCGTTCGTCGTATAGCGACCACAGAATTCATTTCAAAAAAGTACTGACCCAATTTTTCGTGTTCAATCTGCCATACAAATTTTCTGCATGCAGAGGTGGCTCTGAGAAAGTGCGAGGCTCAGGAAAAGCTCCTAGCATATTTTATTTTCATATTAAAGTCAATTTTTCCGGGGCGCACCTACCAACATGGACACAAACTTGTCGTCTCGATACAGTACGAATTTTGGTGACTTTGCGCAGCACCATGGCTAGTTGTTATGACGTCGGGCACTAAGCTTCCAAATTGGCCGCTTGTGTGTCATTAATGGAACCACGCAGTGAAGCACCCAGGGAAACCTTACAATATCTTGCTTGAGCTCGTGAGGAATAAATAGCTGATACCTGTTTGTGAGGTCAGGGTACAGTGGGAACCGAAACTATAGCTTTTGAAAACATATTGTAATTACTTTTTCAGGGTGTACTCCCGCTTGGCAATACATTGTCTACGCTCTTAAGGGCAGGGTCTGTTATTCGGCACAAAAAGAAAACGACAACTGAAAATTTTCATGTCAATACTCCTTAGCGTTGAAGCTGACCTTAGTTGGGGCGTTCCCGTTCGTTGGCGTAGCGCTCATCACGTGGCCTCAGAGTGTAGCGATAGGGATGCTCATTAAGAAGGGGATGACTGCGGCATGCTGCGAGAGACAACAACGAGAGCGGGGGATGTCGAGGCTCGGCTATTGAATTGAACAACGTGCCACTTATAGTTTGTGGGCATTTCGAATGCAGCTTTTCATTGTTAACCTTAAAACTCAATGCTTTACGTACACTCGTGCCCAAACTTACGCCTGGGTGTATATCTCGACATTCTGTCAGAACATGTTCCATCGTTTTCTTATTTTCCCCATTGCATGTGCATTCTTCTTCCTCTTTACTAAATCTTGTTTTAAAAATACGCGTTTCGAGGCAATCCGATGTATCTTTATACAGTAATGCACTTCCCCTTTAATGATCATAAAGTTTCTGTGCTTATTTTGTTTTTGGCCTTTCGATAGTTACTCCGAGTCGGTTTTTCTCCATTGCCATCCAGTATATCCTCTTCGCCTCTCTGACTTTTCGCTTAGCGCTCTTTGTTGTTATATCGCCTACAGCCGCATACTTAATGGTGAGTCTAAGAGTGGAGCTCCTTAGGCTCGCACGATGTCTGTTGTCGTATGTCCCCGTCAGACCGACACAGAGGTGCTACATATACCATACATACAGCGTTCATAGTGTGCGTATGGTTTTAAAATAGACCTACTACGTCCATCCGTCCGCCCGCCCGCCCATATGTCGGCGCGTCCTTTTGTACATTCATGCATCCGTCCATCCTTCGTACTATAGTTGGTGACTTAAACGCTGACATTATGAACCTTAGCTTCGCTCCATCATCAGCTTTCACTTCGTGGGTCGGCTGCGAAATTTAATTTTTCTCCGTGGTGTGTCAACATTCTTTCTATACAAATAACGGAACAATTTCACTGCCCATCTACTCTCTTTTATATTTCTTAGCCTCTCTTCGAACTTTATTTTATTACGCTCTGGTTTCAAAACTTGTCCATCCCATATTTCTCTTTACAGCCTCACTTGTAGTCGTCCCATGAGCTCCCAGCGTGAGGCGTCCCACAGACCTTTGATTTACATCCATTCCTGATTGCGTCTCTAGCATCATGCACACTACTGAGTCCTCAAAAGAAATCCCCGGTACCACTACACCTTTCCACCAAGATTGAAGCACCTAATACCTATAGTGTCCTCACTGCGCTTTTTACTTAATTATTCCAGCATTCCTCTGTCCCTTTGCAATCAAGGTTTTTTCCTGTACCTTCATGTATCTGTCATCCTCTAAACTCTGTGGTAGTTGAATTCGCTTAACCTCGGTATCATTTGGCTCTGTGGACCGCACCTTATCACTGGGACCATTGACCACCGTCGGTCCACTTTTTGTTACGGCGCACAAACGTGGAGGCTTACAAAGAGGGTTCAGGTTAAATTCAGGACGACGTACTGAAACGGAAAATGAATGGTGTAATCTTAAGAGGCAAGAAGAGGGCAGAGTGGGTCAGGGAACAAACCGGGATTAATTATATCACAGTTGAAATCAAGAAGAAGAAATGGGCCGGGCACGCACGCAGACAGGATAACCGCTGGCCATTTAACTGACCGAATCTCCGGAGATGGCAAACGCACAAAGGGGAGAGAGAAAGTTAGGGGGCCGATGAAATTAAAAAAAAGCTCGCAGGTATAGCGTGACAGCAAAAAGCACAAGATCGCTTTTATTGGCGGATCGTGGGAGATGCCTTTGGCCTGATGTGGGTGTAGTCAGGCTGATGATGATGATGAAATCCTGGTCCAGCAGCTTCACTTTCCTTTCCACATACACCCGCCAGCCGATATCATCTCGGTTATCCGGAAATAAGACAATATAGTTCGCATAAAATAAATCTGGAAGCTCCTGCGCAATACTCACGCGGTCTTGTTTGTATTACAGATTAAAATGAATGTCGTGGCGTTCAGGCGCTTTTTCAATGCTCACCATGTAGATGATGAATAACAGCTGGAACAAAAGACATCCCTGTCTCAGCACCATAAACGTTATATTTGCTACATATTTCTTGTCACTCTCTGCAAACTGTACTAAGACAGTATACCTCTCTCAAAATTTCGTCGCTTATGCCAATTCTTTTCAACATATCCCACAGAATTTGCTGATTTACGTTGTCGTTAATCAGGAAATTGCCGCGGCGCTGCCCTGCATGTGCTCCTCGCAGGCTTCCAAACGCCGAACGCAGCACTGGCGTCCTCACAAGCGGTTATTATAAAAACATTTGGCACCCGGAGGATGGAACTAGAAGACAAAACACAGAGCTGCAAGAAGGCGAACTTCAGCAGCGTTGAGCCTCTGGAGGCACGATCCACTTGACGACACATAAGCACCCTGTGTGTCATCTTCTTGTTTCCATCTTCAGGCGCTTATCGTTTTCATGACGTCGCTGTATCGACTAGGTCGTACCTAGCTTCTGAAACGTTTATCAGTTTCCTTTTTGGTCAACAGATGAAACGACGATCAGCGGACTGACGCCGTTTTGGGCCAATGACGAGTTTAGCAGCTACTCATCATCATCAACAGCCTAACTACGTCCACTGCAAGACAAAGACCTCTCCCATGTTCCGCCAGTTAACCCGATTCGTGCTTGCTGCTGCCAATTTATACCCGCAAACTTCTTATTCTCATCTGCCCACCTAACCTTCTGTCTCCCCCTAACTCGCTTGCCTTCTCAGGGAATCCAGTTAGTTATCCCAGCGGTTATCCAGCGGTTATCCTGTCTACGCGCTGCATGCCCAGCCCATTTATTTATTTATACAAGTACCTCACGGGTTCCACGAGGGAACATTGCGTGAGGGGGGGGTACATTTTGATTTTCAAAGAGCGATGAAAATATATACATATGCAAAAGTCTGGCTGCGTAAAAATAGAAAAGATACGAAAGAAGCAGCAAACAATAACATTATATAATTCGGAACGATAATACGCAAGTATGCAATACAAAATTGTGAAATATTTTTCTATAAAAGCCAAAAAGCACTTGGCTGCGCAGAAAAGATACAGATGAAAGAAAATAGCAAACAATAACGTTATACAATTCCAAACGATACTACATAACTATATAATACAAGAAGCGTTACAGTGTTAGAGGCAACCGCGTTAAGAATCAGAAACTAGCAGGAGTACAATAGGTAAGGCGCACACAACTAGAGTTCAAGAGGCAGTTTTTCAAGCAAGCCTCTAAAGATCTCGGTTTCTTTCACGTTTGCTATACTTTCAGGAAGATTGTTCCAGAGTACAATGGCACGTGGTAATGAAGATGAATTATAGGCGTTAGTGTGCCCGTATAGACGCTGAAAACTGAGGTTATGCTGCAAACGACGGGAATATCGATGAGGTTTGAGAAGTGGCAAGGAAAAACTGTGCTTGCTGTTGATGATTCTGTGCAACAGACATAAAAGAGAAATGTTTCTGCGGGAGGCGAGAGAGGAAAGAGAGAGCGACTGCTTGATTTTAGTTACACTAGAATGCCTGCTGTAGTTACCGGTGATAAAGCGAGCAGCGCGGTTTTGAACCGATTCCAGGCTTCGGGATAGATAATCTTGGTCAGGTGACCATATAGAAGAAGCGTATTCGAGTTTAGGGCGCACGAGTGTTTGGTAAGCGAGCTTTCGTGTGGTAGGAGGTGCATCACGAAGGTTGCGTTTTAGGTAACCAAGCGTTCGTGACGCGTCAGCAGTAATCTTGTTGATATGACTGGCCCAAGAAAGGTTCGATGCCAGATGGATGCCTAGATACTTATAAGATGAAGTAGGTCTTAGAGGGCTACCATCAAGGAAATACTGAAATGTTGAGAGTGAGCGCTTTCGAGTGAAGGTCATTTGATTGCACTTATCAACGTTTAATGACATTTGCCAATCAGAGCACCATGTGGTTACACGATCAAGGTCTTGCTGCAGAGCTGTATGATCTGATGGTGAAGTGATTTTGCGATAGATTATGCAGTCGTCCGCGAAGAGGCGAATTGATGACGTGATATCTGAGGGAAGATCATTGATAAAAATTAAAAATAACAAAGGGCCAATAACGCTCCCCTGAGGGACACCAGATGTCACCTCCGAGAGAGGGGAAGACATGTTATCAATTACAGTACACTGTTTGCGAAAACACAGGAAGTTCCTAATCCAAGAGACTGTAAGTGAATCTAAGTTCAGAGATGATACTTTAGCTATTAAACGACAATGTGCAACGCGGTCGAATGCCTTAGAAAAGTCGATGAATATGCTGTCTGTTGGTAAATTTTCATCCATATTGTTAAAGATCTCATGCGTGAATTCGATAAGCTGTGTATCACAAGAAAGTCCTTTGCGGAAGCCGTGCTGATTTTTAAAAAAGTATTGGTTTTGTTCTAAGTGTGATGCAACATGTGAAGAAATAATGTGCTCAAGTAGCTTACATGGGATGCTCGTTAAGGATATGGGACGATAATTACTTGGCAGGCATTTGTCCCCGGATTTGAAGACCGGAATGACCTTAGCGATTTTCCAGTCATATGGAATCTCGCCAGTTTGTAACGATTGCTGAAAGATGTGACCGAGAATGGTACTAGACGGAACAACGGTATGCTTTAAGATTTTAGAGTTTATGCCGTCGACACCTGAACATGTGGACGTCTTGAGATTTGTAATTAGGGAAGAGATACCTGCAGGATTAATCTCTATAGGATCCATAAAACGATACTGAAATGTAGGTGGCAGAGGCATGTTAGTGTAATTTTCTTTCGTAAAAACTGAAGTGAAGTAATTATTAAACACCACTGGGCAAGATTCAGGAGAGACCGTAACACCGGCGCTGTTCAAAATCGTGATACGAGTGTTAGAGCGTGTGGGGGCGATTGATTTCCAGAATTTCTTAGGGTCGTTTTTTAAAAGTGACTGTAGGTCATGTGAAAAGAACTTGTGTTTCGCCTGACGCACAGCATGACAATAAACCTTATCAGAATCACGATGCTTCGCCCATGCTACCGAAGATTGCAATAACTTTGCCTTACTGAAAAGGCGCTTCTTTTTATTTCGAAGGGTGCGAAGTGTACGGGTAAACCATGGTTTAGATGTATTTACGCGAATTGTCAAGCGAGGGATATGTTCATGCACCAGGCTCAACAATTTTTCTTTATAAAGGCACCAATTTTCGTTGACTGAGCGGTTGAAGAAAGAGGCCATAAATGAGTGAGAGAAGTCAACTAAACTCTGATTTATGGATTGATAATCACCTCTTTTATAATCAAGTATTGGCCTTGGAGAGACATAAGGCTTGGATGCAGGTAAGCTAATAGATACCTGAATGAGACGGTGGTCACTGAGACCATCTAGATATAAGGTTGATGTAGCTTTTTCAGGAGCTGACGATAGAAGCAGGTCAAGAATGTTGTGTTGGCGCGTGGGTTGGTCAATTAATTGAACAAAAGAGAAGTCAAGGGTTAGATCGAGGAACTCTCTGGAATTGCGTGAGAGGGAAGTTAGATTGGACCAGTCAATTTCAGGGTAGTTGAAATCGCCCAAGAGGAAAACGTCAGCTTTAGGAAACTTAGAGCGCAAATTTGTCAAGTTGTCGTGCAAATCTGTAACAAAACTTTCCGAGCAATCTGGCGGCCTGTAACATACTCCGAAAATTGTTTTGGATGCATGTGATGAGGAGCACACCCAAACAATTTCCAACCGTGACGGAATGTCAATCACAAAAGATGTGATATGACTTTTTATGGCAATAAGTACCCCCCCACCAGCTCTACCTATCCTATCTTTTCTGAAAATATGGAAATCAGGTGAGTCAAGCAAAACTTCACTATCTGAGATATTAGGGTTTAGCCAAGTTTCCGTAAGCAGCAAGATATCGCAGTTGCTGTTTTCAAGATAAGAGCACAACTCAGTACGCTTTGAAATAATACTGCGTATGTTGGTGTATGATAAAGTGAAGTTCTTGTACTGAATGGGATCAGCATGTGGCAGGAAATTGTTTGCAAGTGTGTGCGTAGCCGACCTACGCGCGAGCTATTGCGATGCAGGTGTTATTTTGTCATTGATTGCGTCGTACACGTAAGTAACGTTATCGATTCGCAGTTTATCAACTGAAAGCTTGAAAGGCACGTTTTTAGCTTTTCCAAATTCTAACAACTTTTTCCTAGCAAACCGTGTTTGAGGAGCAAAATCCTCACGGATGGCAAGGAGCGTGCCCTTCAGTTTGTGGCCCATTTCCATGATGCTGTGCTTGTCTTTAAAGAAAGCGAACTTTGTGATGATCGGTCTGCACTTATCAGAGTTGTATCTTCCAAGCCTGTGGGCTCTTTCAACTTGCGAGGATTGAAGTGTTATGCCCAGGTGCTGCGAACATAATTGAATAACTTTCTGTTCGGATGAGAACCAGGACTCAGACGGTTCGTCAGGTAGGCCAAAGAAAAGCAGGTTAGAACGTCGTAACCTGTTCTCGGCATCTTCACATCGCGATTCAATAGCCTTTATTTTTTCGCATATGTTGACGCCGGAAGTTTGTGACAAGGAAGTCGATGAACCATCATTTTGCTTTAAAGCCATAACGTCCACCTCCACGGCATGCATCCGGGAGGATATCTGCTTTAGTTCGTCATCAACAGATGTCTGCCAAAGTTTCAGGGCGCGCAGATCATTCAGTATTTCTTCTTGTCTGGAATCTATCCTCTGGACAGTGGCCAGGACGGTAGTTAGAACTTCGTTTGTGTTAGGACCGGGATTAGATTCAACGTCACCGGATAGCAATAAAAGCAGGCTATTGGTATACATGCGAAACCAATTCTTACAGCGTTCAAACATAAGGAACAGTTCACTTGGGCACGACACCATAAGAAAGCAACGATTGCTGCTGCGGGGACAGCAAGAGCGGTCTAAATAACTAACCTGTAAGAGCAGACAGGATAAGCGCTCCATTCCGGAACCGGTGTCGTGCCCCAAGCAAGCCTCTCCGGGAAAATGCTTATATGCGGTGCCTCCCCCGAAGATAGTGGCGTTGATTATCGTAGTCGATGACCATGGTTGCTGGTGTAGGAACTGATGATTATCCACTCCTGGCGGTAGCGTCAAATGCACTGGTATTTCCACGGAGCATGAAGTGACGCCGCACAGAAAGGCGGCATCAGGCAGCACGTCTGGAGTAGAAATCAGCAGGAAAGCCTGTAAGAGCAGACAGGGTAAGCGCTCCATTCCGGAACCGGTGTCGTGCCCCAAGCAAGCCTCTCCGGGAAAATGCTTATATGCGGTGCCTCCCCCGAAGATAGTGGCGTTGATTATCGTAGTCGATGACCATGGTTACTGGTGTAGGAACTGATGATTATCCACTCCTGGCGGTAGCGTCAAATGCACTGGTATTTCCACGGAGCATGAAGTGACGCCGCACAGAAAGGCGGCATCAGGCAGCACGTCTGGAGTAGAAATCAGCAGGAAAGCCTGTAAGAGCAGACAGGGTAAGCGCTCCATTCCGGAACCGGTGTCGTGCCCCCATGTCCTTTTCCTCTTCTTGATTTCAACTATTAAATCCTTAACCCCCGTTTGTTCCCTAATCCACTCTTCTCTCTTCTTGTCTCTTAAGGTTACACCTACCATTTTTCTTTCCATTGTTCGCTGCGTCGTCCTCAATTTAAGCTGAACCCTCTTTGTAAGTCTCCAGGTTTCTGCTCCGTAGCTAAGTACCGACCGGCAAGATACAGCTGTTATATACCTTCCTCTTGAGGGATAGTGGCAATCTACCTGTCATAATTTGAGAGTGCCTGCCAAATGTACTCCATCCCATTCTTATTGTTCTAGTTACTTCAATCTCGTGGTTCGGCTCTGCGGTTATTACCTGCCCTAAGTAGACATAGCCTTCTACAACTTGGAGTGCACTATTACCTATCTCGAAACGCTGCTCTTTTCCGAGGTTGTTGTACATTACTTTCGTTTTCTGCGGATTAATTTTGAGACCCACCTTTCTGCTCTCCTTGTCTAACTCCGTAATCATGAGTTGCAATTCGTCCCCTGAGTTACTCAGTGACTCAGGTGCAAGTCATCGGCGAAGCGCAGGTTACTAAAGTACTCTCCATTAACTCTTATCTCTAACTGTTCCCATTCCAGGCTTCTGAAAACCTCGTGTTAGCACGCAGTAAATACCATTGGGGAGATTGGGTCCCCCTGCCTTACACCCTTCTTGATTGGTTTTCTGTTGCTTTCTTTACGAAGCACTATGGTAGCCGTTGATCCCCTGTAGATTTCTTCCAGGACGTTTATATACACTTCATCGAAGCCCTGTATCCGCAGTGTGTGCATGATGGCTGATATTTCTACTGAATCAAACGCCTTCTCGTAATCTATGAAGGCTATGTATAGTGGTTGGTTATGTTCTGAGCATTTCTCTATTACCTGATTGATAGTATGAATGTGGTCGATTGTTGAGTAGCCTGTTCGAAATCCTGCTTGTTCCTTTGGTTGATTGAATTCTAATGTTTTCTTTACTCTGTTAGCAATTACCTTTGTAAATAGCTTGTATACTACAGGAAGCAAGCTGACCGGCCTGTAATTCTTCAAGTCCTTGTCATCTCCTTTCTTATGTATTAAGATAATGTTAGCGTTTTTCCAAAACTCTGGTACTCTTCCAGTCAGGAGACACCTCGTAAACAGGGTGGCTAGTTTTTCTAACACAATCTGTCCTCCATCTTTCAGCAGATCTGATGTAACCTGATCATCATCACCAGCAGCTTTGCCTCTTTCCATGCTCTCCAAAGCTTTTCTGACTTCTTCTATTATTGCTGGTGGAGTTTCATCTGGGTTACCGCTAGTTCTAGATCTCTGTAAAACTCTTCCGCCATTTTAACTATCCTATCCATATTGGTAGTTATTTTGCCTTCTTTGTCCCTTAGTGCATACATTGATTTCTGCCTATCCTAAGTTTTCTCTTCACTGCTTTGACGCTTCCTCCGTTTTTCAGAGCGTGTTCAATTCTCTCCATGTTATACCTTCTTACATCGCATACGTTACGCCTATTAATCAACTTGGAAGGCTCTGCCAGTTCTATTTTATCTGTTGTACTTGAGACTTTCATAATTTGACGCTTCTGAATGAGATTCTTTGTTTCCTGGGAAAGCTTGCCAGTGTCCTGTCTAACTACCCTGCCTCCAACTTCCACTGCACACTCCGTAATGATACTCGTCAGATTATCATTCATTGTATCTACGCTAAGATTGGTTTCCTCACTTAGAGCCGAGTACCAGTTCTGAAGCGATACTCTTAATTCCTGTACTTTCCCTCTCAGTGCTAGCTCATTGATTGGCTTCTTGCGTATCAGTTTCTGTCATTCCTTCTTCAAGTCTAGGCCAATTCGAGACCGTAACATTCTATGGTCACTGCATCGTACCTTGCCAACCACTTCCACATCCTGCACGATGCCTGGGTGTGCACTCATTATGAAGCCTATTTCGTTCTTATTTTCGCCATTAGGGCTCCTCCATGTCCACTTGCGGTTTTTTCGTTTTCGGTAGAAGGTATTCAAAATCCGTAAATTATTGCGTTCTGCGAATTCTACTAGTAGCTCTCCTCTAGCGTTTCTAGTACCGATGCCATAATCTCCTACTATATATATGCTTCGATGGTGTAGTGGTTAGAGCATCCGCCTCGCATGCAAAAGGTCCGTGGTTCATATCCCGGTGCCGCGCAGTTCCCCACCGGATAAAAAAAATCCGTGTGGTGACGGAACTGCATTAAGAGGCCTGGGGTGGGGCCTCACCGGTAACCACCACCAGGAACGCACTCCCTCACCAGAGAAGGATTGGCCATCCTGGTGCAGTATCTGGCCACTACCTCCCACATGCATACGTCAAATAACTCACGGCCCTCAGTTCCCAGCAGCTGCGAAGCAATTGACCACGGCGGTGGTCAGATCTGCAACGCAGCAGAGGGTGCTAAGAATGTCTGGATCCGGACAGGCCGCCTTTGGTACCTGAACTTGCGAATGTTTACCGCTAGAACCTTATCTAGTGAGGGAAGTCTAGTTGTACTATTCGAGGAGCTATAGGGTGTTGAATGGGATATAATAGGGCTCAGTTAGGTTAGGAGAACAGATGAGGACGGTGCTACAGAATGGGCACGTCCTTTGCTATAGGGACTTGGCTGAAAGAAGAGAACTGGGAGTGGGGCTCCTAATTCACAGAAACATAGCTGGCAACATAGAGGAATACTATGGAATTAATGAAAGGGTGGTAGGTATCGTAATTAAACTGAATAAAAGATACAAGATGAAGGTGGAACAGGCTTACGCACCCACATCCAGCCATGATGACGCTTCAGTTGAAAGCTTCTATGAAGACGTGGAATCGGCAATGAGTAAGGTAAAAACACAGTATACTATAATGATGGGAGACTTTAATGCAAAGGTAGGGAAGAAGCAGGCTGGAGACCAGGCAGTAAAAGATTATGGCATCGCAGCTAGTATGATAGAAGAACTTTGTTTGTGACCACTGTTGTGCCTTCGTTCGTGTGCGCCATGCTGGCCATGAGAAGCAGGGCCGAGCGGCGTTCTCACGTGCGGAAGCCTAAGTGCTCTTTTCTCGCAAGAATTCCAGCAGTGGGAAGCAACAAATAGATGAGAATGTGGTAAACTTTGACTGGTCGTGAGCCAATATCCCTGTACGGGCATTTCCTCCTGATGGCTTGTTCGGCGAGACGGCGAAGCATACTGACCTCGCAGGTCGTGTCTAAGCGAATAAAGCCTCTCCTTGGCTGCCCTTCCAAGGAAAGACGACAACAGCAGCCCAACCACCACCGTGTTCCGGGAAGGATGTCACTTCCCCTCTCCTCAGTGAAACTGGCCGGAAGAGCATTGCATCGGGAGATGCAATGTCTATTCGGCAGTCTTGTGTTATTTATTGGCTGATGCAAAAGTGGGTGGCGTGATGTGTGTGATTAGTGTTTCAAGCAAGGAAGAGGAGCCCGACAGGGCTTAAAATGACGCTGCAAAGTGCTGAATGTCGCTCTGAACCATGGTTTGATGGTTCATCCACCACGCTCGTGGGTTGCGGAACTCCTTACCTCTATGCTGTAAATATTGCCAGTAAGCCTGTTTATTTTTTTTCGATTCCCCATCTTGTCAGCGTTCGTTTACTCCACCCGAAGTTGCGCCACGCTACCACAGGAATACGGGTCCGACGTAACCCTGACGTCTCGGCAACCCACGTCAGCGGGGACGCGTCGGGTAGACTCCGGAACACGCGGACAAATTCATACGGTGTGTCATAATGTCCTGACTCCCCCCTTAATTTTGAATTTTTAGGCGTTGGTGCCCCATACTCAGCTCTGGGTACCTGATTGAATGCCCCCAAGCTACCCCCTGCGGAAAAATTATTTATCCGCCCCTGCTTGTGACATAAATGGCGCAGATGAGGCAGCAGCACATGTTGAACTTGACGTGGATTCTGCGGGCTGCGCCGGTGCCCCGCCGCAACCAGACAGCACTGCAGAAGGTGACGGCGCTCTTCTGCGCATGCGTGTCACTCGTCACCGAGAACCGGTCCGAAAGTGCCGACCTGTGGGCATTCCTCGTCCAACACGGGCTACAGCCAGCGCCCGTGTGTGGCAAGATGGCGAACTCGAGCAGCGCGGACCCTCTGGAGACCACGGTCCGCTTGGCGGTCACGTACGGACTGCAGCCCCTGGTGTCCTTCAGCTCACACGGAGCGAGCGGTCATAGCCGCTACCACCACGTAAGTCCTTGTAATCGTCCTACATTTGCAGTTGACCAGCAGCTTTGAAAAGAGTGTCGGCACATTTTTTTTTTCGGGGGTGAGCTTACTCTGCCATACAAATCTCCTGTATACAGAGATGGATCTGAGCAAGTGTAACGCTCAGCAAATGCTGATATTTTATTTCGATATTAAAGTCAATTTTCCCGCGGTGCACCTGCTGACATCGACACTAACTTGACGTCAGGCCGCTAGTTGTGATGACGTCAAGCACCAAAACAGAAAATATCGCAGCTTGCGCATCACCTTCTCTATCTTCTAATCGCGCCGTGTGGTCGCTGTCATCCAGCGTACCTGTGAAGCGAGCTAGCGGAGTTTGGAACAGTGTACGTTCACGCGAATACAAGGTATACGTTTATCATCAGAGAGCAAAGAAATCATTTGATCTTGAATTTGTCGTCATGTTGCCAATACGTTGCCCTGTGAAATCCTGAGCAATAGTGTAACGGGAGACACTTGGTGCAAGTTCCACCGCTTCCCGTTCGATACGGCCCTGAGACAAGCGGGAGTCGACTTTGTGCGCCGAGGCTCAGGTGGAGAGTGGATGCCAATCAAGCGGAGTTTACTCTGTTCACTGCAGTTCGCTTCGGACACGTACACAGGCAACATGCAGTTGCTTACCGACTTCGGATTGTCTTAAAAGGGATGCCATTTCAACATTGTGCCCCTCTACCGCCACAGTTGCCATACTTGCGGCGCGCAGCAGACGAAGCAGACGATCGAAAAGGCGAGGTGCGGACGAGGTTACGTCCCGAAAAATTGCGTGTGCGCATATCATCACCTCGTGGTGTTGCTCACACCATGTACTGATGTCAAAGATAAGTGGGAACCAAAACTAGCTTTTAATATCATGCTGTAATTATTATTTCAGGGTGCATTCATACTCACCAGTTGATACACACTCAGCGACATGGCCTATCATTTGACGCAAAAAACGAAAAGTGAAAAACTCTGAGAAATACCAAGTTTCACTGAATCGGTTCATTGTGATTAGTTGAGTATACTCCTGAAATAATTAATGTTCAGCTCCCAATGAGAGGAATGCTAGTCAACCAGAAAATATACATAACTGAAATACAGTGATGTAATTCTCTAGTTACCTTACCCCCTGTCACGTTATGAGGTCCGCCTTCGTTCTAATTGCACTAAACTAAACGTTCGTAATTAGCGTACATTTTGATAAGGATGCCTTTGAAGTTTGGTGATTACACTATATATAAATTGCTCTAGTTTAGTGAAGAGTGTTAAATTATGAGCGGGAAAATGAGGAGATAGGGGAACATCTCTCTCTCCCCCTCTCTCATGTTAAATATTGGTCCGCAGAGGCAGGCTGTCAGTGACTTGAGGAGTCTTGCATACTTTCGCCTTTCGCATTGCGAATAACGTAACCTTAACGGCTCTGCCTTTCGTATCCAACAGATGCTTAGTGAAATGATTGTGCTCGATTTAGATGAAGAAGTTATCAGGTGAAGGGAGATGACAGGGGACTGGCAGATAGCGTGCTCATCGTATATACGGACCAAACCTAAGACTTCCGTATTACCGCCGATAAAGCTAAATCACCATCTGACGCTGTTATATATATATATATATATATATATATATATATATATATATATATATATATATATATATATATATATATATATATATATATATATGACAAACCACACGAGAACGATGTGGTGGAATGGTAGATAAGGAGGAAGACGAAGACAAATAAATGGTTCATCGTACAGCTATCACGCCTCCTGTGTCACACTAGTCGACAGGATCTACCGTGCCCTTCATCATGGGCACATCCAAGAAAGTTATCAACATCCCGAAGTACTCGGGAACATCTACGGACGTCCCCTTTGACAAGTGGCTCCGACTCTTTGAGGTGAGGACTGCGGCCGCAGCATGGACGGAGTGAGACAAGCTGTGCTACTTCTCCGATTACCTTGAAGGTGAGGCTTTCCGATGGTTTCTCACCGAGGTTTTCCACACAGACGCGTCTTGGGAGAGCTTATGTGAACGCATGAAGGGACGCTTTACGAGCGGCGTCGCGGATCCTTTTCGCCAATTCATTCATTGCCGGTTGCGAACAGGCCAGAGCTTGAAGGAATACTATAATGAAAAAATGTCTCTCGGACGCCTCGCCGACCTAAAGGACACGCACCTTATATCACGGCTCATCGATGGCCTTCTTGCGCATATGGAGATGGCGCTTGCTGGGCTTACCTCGTCTACACCAGAGGCATGGCTTACAGCTGCACTTCGTATAGAGTAAACCATGCAGAGAATGAAGTTACATCGCTTTCCACCAGCTCGGAATACACAGATTAACGTAACAAGTGACAGAACTAGTCAGCGTCCATGTAATTCCCCGGTACGAACACCCGTGCGTGAGTGCAAACACTGCGCGATGGATGGATTACCTCGACAGATGCACTGGCATAATGAATGCCCACGACGCGCAAGCATTTCCGCCCTCTCCACCAACCAGGGAAACGAGGAGGGCGACCCAGAGTTCATGTAATTCAGTTTGATGCCCTCATTAACGGGTACCCTGTCAGCGCTACACTTGATACCGGAGCTACGATTACCTGTATCAACGAAGCAGTGCTGAAGGCACTTCGCCTGCAAATAATGAGGAATTCATGCATCTCAGTTCAACAAGTCACATCATCTACCAAAACTTTGGGTCGCGTTAATCTAAAGGTACAGATACGAAAAGTAACAAGAGAAATTCAGGCTCATGTTCTACAAGGCATGAAGAGCAACTTACTTCTTAGCTTGGATAGTGCTTGCCTCTTTAACTTGTCGCTGGACCTTGACACTATGACTCTACACCGAGGGAAAGACATCCTCCATTCTCGTACACAAAACCAAACCACGGTTAACAAGGGTGCGTCTTTGCAAGGTGTTGAAGTTTGTGATGTACTACATCTAAATAAAACTCAACAGTTGGCATTGAAGCAGCTAATCCACAAGTACGATGACATTTTTTCCGTCACAGACAGACATTGGGTGCATCAACGGCGAGATGCATCGCATTCATCTCAACAACAATGCTCCCATTCGTAGAGCTCCCTATCGATGCTCAGAAACTGGCAGCGTTGAAATGGACAGACAGATCAATGAGCTTCTCAAGCAAGGTAGCATACGACTATCTACCTCCCCATACGCTGCGCCAGCACTTCTGGCAGAGAAAAAAAGGGAAGGACGCACGCGCTTCTGCATCGACTACCGCTAGCTGAACGAATTGATGGTGCCTGATTATCACCCCATCCCTCGCATCGATGACGTTCTTGATTCTCTGGGGAAATCTACGTACTTCTCGACATTAGACATAACGTCAGGTTACTGGCACGTGAAGATTCACCCTGATGACATTCCGAAAACGGCGTTTGTTACACGTACCGGTCACTACGAGTGGCTCGTCATGCCTTTTGGCCTTCGGAATGCTCCGGCCACCTTCGAATGGGCTGTCAAATTCGTATTGGCAAAACACCGTTTGCAGAACGTCACGAATTACTTCGATGACATTGTTGTCTACTCTGACACGTTTCTAGACCATCTGAAGCATCTGCAGGGCGTTTCGAAAGCTTTCAAAAGCGAAGGCGGCAAGCTGAAATTAAAGAAATGTCAATTCGCTCGAACCTCCATTGAGTACCTGGGACACAAGGTTTCGCATGGCACCGTCACTGCAAAGCAAAGCAACGTGGACGCAATCCTACGGTTTCCGACACCATCACGCCCTAAAGAGTTGCAGCGTTTTCTCGGCACTGTCAATGTTTACCGTCGATACATCGACCACTTCAGTCAAATCACTCACCCACTGACGCACCTGCTCAGCAAAGATGGAACTGGGATGCGGAGTATGGACTGGCTTTCACTCAGCTCAAGAAATGCGTGACAGAAGAGCCAATCCTTAACATCTACGATGCCACTAAGCCTTGTGTGCTATACTGCTATGCATCCAACAGAGGTATCGGCGCCGTCTTGAAGCAGGCTGATGATGAAGGTAGAGAGCACCCAATCGCATATCATTCACGGAAGTTACTAAAACACGAAATTAATTACGCCATCACAGAACTCGAATGTTTGGCAATTATTGACGCCATCGATAAATGGCACTGCTATCTACACGGGAAACCTTTCACTGTGATCACAGATCACGCAGCGTTGCAATGGCTTGGCTTAAAAGCATCAAGAATCCCCGAGGCCGACTTTTCCGGTGGTCCCTGAAACTCTCCATGTACGACGTGAACATCAAACACCAAAAGGGCATTGACAACATTGAAGCTGATGCACTATCTCGAAACCTGGTAGTTCAACTCCTATCTGCTTAGCAACTGCGAGAGCATGACAACGACAAACCACCCGGAAAGCATACCATTGAGAACGGACTGAGCATAGTGACACGCAGGGGAATACGAAAAGTATATGTGCCTTTTGCCCTCCGGTCTTCTCTTCTCCAAAAAGCTCATGACGCTTTCGGTCATGTCGGGGTAAAGAAGACGCAGCGGCTTCTCTCTCCACAGTACTATTGGCCCGACATCATCACCGACGTGAGCGAGCACATACGCCACTGCGATACCTGCCAGCGCTGCAAGAAACCGAAGAACAAACGATTTGGTTCCTTGGAGTCTTTGCCACCAGCGGAACAACCGTTTGATCTTCTGGCCATGGACACTATCGGAGGTTTTCCTCATCCAAAAGATTCATTCACTTAGCCGTTGATCATGCCACCCGTTATGTCTGGGCTTTCGCACACAAGAATAAGACTTGCGACGCGTACATCTCTTGCCTGAAGAGTATCTCTGCTGCTGGAAAGCCGCAGAAGTTCCTTTCCGACCGTGGCACAGGATTCACTGCCGGCAAATTTAAGCAGTTCCTCACGCACAACAATATTCATCAGCTTTTAACAAGCTCACAACGCCCGCAGTGTAATGGCCTAAACGAGCGCACTAATCAGACGATCGTTACTCGCCTCCGATGCAAGATCAACAATGAACCCCGAAAACCGTGGCCGCGTCTCCTCTCGGACGTTGACGACGAGTACAATAGAACGCCTCACGAAGTCACAGGATAGCCACCCTGCTTTCCTATGTATGGCACACCATCGTATCCCTATCTTCTTCCAGGCGTTACCGAAAATCTGCAGGAAGCTCGTACAAACGCAGTCCGCAATTCAGTAGCATATCACGAGAAAAACAAGATCATATATGACAAGAAGTTCCTTCCATTAGAGCTTCAAGTGGGAGACTTTTTCTATATGAAACACCCTGGCACCCGAACCGCGGCAAACTCAGCGCAATCATGGAAGGACCCTATACGATCATACGCAAGATTTCGGCAGTTAACTACGAGATCGACCGCAGCGTGGCTCCACTCGGTCGCCAGACTGACATCGTTCATGTCGGGAGACTTAAACGATATCATCCGCCCCTGCACCTACGTCTCTCTCGGGGGAGGGGGGAAGCGTGTGACGAACCACACGAGAACGGTGTGGTGGAATGGTAGATAAGGAGGAAGACGAAGACAAATAAATGGTCCATCGTACAGCCATCACGCCTCCGCCTCCTGTGTCACAATATATATATATATATATATATATATATATATATATATATATATATATATATATATATATATATATTGTCACGGGGTCGTGACGTGGCCGAAGACAGGAGACTTCGTGTCGGGATTTAACTGTTTATTTGGGCGAACCTCTGCCCGGTAAACGGAAAGACCAATTACAGCAGCAGTCTTGCACAGATAGCAGTCTCGGGCTGATAGCGGCGAACGGAGCGTCGGCCTTCGATCAACAATTGACAAGCGGCGAAGCGCGTCGGCATTTATACTCTTGCCATCGAATGTTCTAGCGTTATCGCTGGCGGTGGCGTAGGTTCCAGAACAATCTGTACCGTTCGCACAGTGGGCGTGATCTTATCGAAATGATCTACTACAGTCCGGAACCTTCTGGAAAACTGCAGGTGCGGTTTGCGCTGAGAATCGTGTGGTGTTTTGGGACGATAACGAAAACTTGGGAAATGGAACGTGGCATTGCCCCCCTCTGAAAAAAGGCATCGTCCCGATGCTTTAACTAAAGATGAAGGTACAATAATTATGCAAGAAAGTACAATGAATAAATTACGATGAAACAATAATACAAAAAACACTGTTTCAGTTTGTTAACGCGCATGAAACGGCTTGAGGCGCGCGACATGCACGACTTCAGGTCGCGATCGGCGTCGTTGAGAGTTCGCGATGCCGTCGGGGACAACCTCATAATCAAGTGGGCCGAAACGTCGAACCACCCTGTACGGTCCGAAGTAGCGTCGCAGAAGCTTTTCACTTAGTCCAAGTCGGTGTATCGGCGTCCACACCCAAACACGTTCACCGGGCTGGTATTCCACGAAGTGTCGTCGAAGGTTGTAACGGTGGCTGTCGGTCGTCTGTTGATTCTTGATACGGAGACGCGCGAGTTGTCGGGCTTATTCGGCACGTTGAAGGTAGTCGCTCACATCGAGACTTTCTTTGTCGGTGACGTTGCGTAACATGGCATCGAGCGTCGTTGCCGGGCTCCTTCCGTAGACCAATTTGTATGGAGATATCTGCGTCGTCTCCTGCACCGCCGTGTTGTATGCGAAGTTCACATACGGAAGAACGGCGTCCCACGTCTTGTGTTCGACATCGACGTACATTGACAGCATGTCGGCGATTGTCGTGTTAAGCCGCTAGGTGAGGTCGTTGGTCTGTTGGTGGTACGCTGTCGTCCGGCGGTGGTTTGTCTCGCTGTATGCCAAGATCGCTTGAGTTAGGTCAGCAGTAAATGCCGTTCCTCTGTCGGTGATGAGGACCTCCGGGGTGCCGTGGCGTAGGACGATATTCTCGACGAAGAACTTAACTACCTCGGATGCACTGCCTGTGGGCAGGGCTTTTGCCTCGGCGTAGCGGGGGAGGTAGTCGGTAGCTACCACGATTCACTTGTTTCCGAAAGCCGAAGTCGAGAACGACCCCAGTAGGTCCATATCAATCTGCTGGAAAGGTCGGCAAGGTAGATCAATTGGCTGCAGAAGTCCCGCTGGCCTTGTCGGCGGTGTCTTACGTCGCTGGTCTTCACATAACGAGTGACGTTGGTGGTAAGACGTGGCCAGTAGTACCTTTCTTGTATCCTCGCGAGCGTGCGAGAAACACCGAGGTGCCCTGCCGTCGGATCGTCGTGCAGAGCCTGCAGGAGGTCTGGTCGCAGAGCTGAAGGCACCACAAGGAGGTACTTAGCTCGAAGCGGTGAAAAGTTTTTCTTTTGTAGAAGACCGTTTCGTAAAAAGAACGACGCAAGTGCGCGCTTGAATACCTTCGGCACTTCGGCGGTCCTGCCTTCGAGGTATTCTATTAGGGCTTTAAGTTCCGGGTCGGCCCGCTGTCGTTCAGCGAAGTCGTCGGTAGTTATCGTTCCCAAGAAGTAGTCGTCATCCGGGTCGTCGGGTAGCGGTTGGTCGACAGGCGCACGAGAGAGACAGTCGGCGTCGGAGTGTTTTTTGCCGAACTTGTAAATGACAGTAATGTCATATTCTTGAAATCTCAGGCTCCATCGTGCGAGGCGACCTGAAGGGTCCTTCAAGGTGGCTAGCCAACACAAGGCGTGGTGGTCGCTCACAACATTGAAGGGCCTGCCGTAGAGGTAGGGGCGAAATTTCGACGTAGCCCAGATGATGGCGAGGCACTCCTTTTCTGTTGTGGAATAATTTGCTTCTGCTTTGGATAGCGATCGGCTGGCGTAACTAATAACCATTTCAAGTCCGTCAGCCCTCTGCACAAGAATGGCGCCAAGACCTACGCTGCTTGCGTCAGTATGTATTTCTGTCTCGGCGAATTCGTCGAAATGGGCAAGTAACGGAGGCGTCTGGAGGCGATGTTTAAGCTCCTGGAAAGCGTGTTCCTGTGGCGTTTCCCACTTGAATTCCACGTCGGCCTTGGTAAGGCTAGTGAGAGGATCGGCGATGTGGGCGAAGTTTTTCACGAACCGCCTATAATAGGCGCACAGGCCCAGAAATCGGTGCACGGCTTTCTTGTCAGTGGGCTGCGGGAAGTTGGCGATGGCGGCTGTTTTCCGCGGATTGGGACGAACTCCAGACTTGCTGATAACGTGCCCCAAAAACAAGAGCTCCTCATACGCAAACACTCAATTTTCTGGCTTCAGTGTGAGTCCGGACGTCTTGATGGCTTGAAGTACAGCTTCAAGGCGCCGAAGATGCTCGTCGAAACTCGAGGAAAACACGACGACGTCGTCCAAGTACACAAGGCAAGTCTGCCACTTCAATCCTGTCAGTACTGTATCCATAACGCGTTGAAAAGTTGCAGGCGCTGAGCAAAGGCCGAAGGGCATCACCTTAAACTCGAAGAGGCCGTCCGGTGTTATAAATGCCGTCTTCTCTCGGTCTCTTTCGTCGACTTCGATTTGGCAATAGCCAGTCTTGAGGTCCATTGACGAAAAGTACTTGGCGTTATGGAGCCGATCAAGTGCGTCATCTATTCGTGGGAGAGGATACACGTCCTTTCTTGTGATTTTGTTCAGGCGGCGATAATCGACGCAGAAACGTAGGGTCCCATCCTTTTTCTTCACTAACACCACGGGGGATGCCCATGGGCTCTTGGACGGCTGGATAATGTCATCCCGCAGCATTTCATCAACTTGTCATTTCATGGCCTCACGTTCTCGCGTCGAAACCCTGTACAGACTCTGACGGAGTGGTCTGTCATTTTCTTCGGTTATGATGCGATGTTTCGTGATTGGGGTCTGCCGAATTTTCGATGACGACGAAAAGCAATCTTCGTATTGCAGGAGCAGGGCCTTGAGCTGTTCTTGGTTATCGTTCGGAAGTCTGGGATTGACGTCGAAAGCTATGGGAGGGGCTTGGTTCCTCTGAGCAGGTTCCGCAGAATCGGCGAGGGCGAAAGCACTGGTGGCTTCGACAATTTCTTCGATGTATGCGACCGTTGTTCCTTTGTTCACATGTTTGTACTCATTGCTGAAATTCGTGAGCATAACCGTTGCTTTGCCTCCCCGCAGCTCTGCAATTCCTCTTGCGACGAAAATATTTCGGGTGACCAACAGATGCTGACTGCCTTCAACGACGCCTTCCAAGTCAGGTGATTTAGGAGCGCCGACTGAAATAATGACGCTTGAGCGAGGCGGAATGGTGACTTGTTCTTCCAGCACATTCAAGGCATGGTGTCCTGACGGCGTGCGCGGCGGTAGCGCTTCTTCTGTGGATAACGTTATCGACTTTGTTTTTAGGTTGATGACAGCACCATGGAGGCATAAGAAGTCCATGCCAAGGATGACATCTCTCGAGCAACGCTGTAGGACTACGAAGTCTGTAGGATAAATACGGCCGTTAATGGTGACTCTCGCTGTGCAGATTCCTGCAGGCGTTACGAGATGACCTCCAGCTGTGCGGATTTCAGGGCCTTTCCAAGCTGTCCTCACTTTCTTTAACTTCGCGGCGAACGACCCACTGATGACAGAATAGTCAGCTCCAGTATCGACGAGAGCAGTCACACTGTAGCCGTCGATAAGAACGTCGAGGTCGCTAGTTCGCCGTCTCGCATTACAGTTAGGGCGTGGCGTCGGGTCACGGCTGCGTCGGCTTGTTCCGCTGCTTTCATGTTGCGTCGTAGGCCACCTTCGGTAAGTGAGCTTTCGTCGTCAGGGCTTCGCCTGGTTGGCGTTGTGTTCGGAATGCTCCGTCGCGGCGTCGTCGTCGTCGGAGGATCTTCGGTAGTTCGTCGCAAAGCAACCGCACCTCCACCGGTTGCTGCCCTTAGTTTCCCGGATATGGGCTAGGAGACGGGCCCCGCGTTGGGCCGGAGTACTGCCGGGGGTGTGGTTACATGCGGCGGCAGGGCGACGGCGAACGGGAAGGACTTCGGGGTGTCCATTGAGTTCCTGTCAGGTAGTCGGCGATGTCACGTGGCCGTTCCCCTGGCTGCGGACGTGGTGCATCGACGGCGAAGCCACGCAGTTCCATCTAACGGTACTGGCAACGGCGGTAAGTGTGCCCGGCCTCGCCGCAGTGGTAGCACAGTGGGTGGTGGTCAGGGGTGCGCCAAACGTCGGTTTTCCTTGGCGCACTGCGCTGGCCCGCTGGCGAACGGTAGGTCGTCGGTGGGGGTGGTGGCGGCGGTGGTGTCTGGCGACGGAAGTGCGACGGGGCGGCGTTTCAGCGTGGACGGGGAGGAGCGTTGTGGCGCACTGCAGCGGCGTAGCTCATAGTTTCTGGCTCGGGCAGCAGTGTTTGGGGAATTCGAAGCGATTGCCGAACTTCTCGCAAAATGTCGGCGATCGAATCCACTTGAGGTTGCACCGAAGGCAACAATTTGCGCAGCTCTTCCCGCACGATCGCTCGGATCGTTTCACGCAGGTTGTCGGAGTCACTGGCTTGAGCAGCAGCGCATTCTGGACTCAGGAGACGATTATACTGTCTGGTGCGCATGTCCAGGGTTTTTTCGATGGTGGTCGCCTCGGATACAAATTCTTGGACGGTGTTCGGTGGATTCCTCATTAGTCCCGCGAAGAGCTCCTGTTTGACCCCTCGCATGAGGAAACGAACTTTCTTCTCCTCAGGCATGTCTGGGTCAGCGTGACGAAATAGGTGGGTCATCTCCTCTGTAAAAATTCCAACCTTTTCATTTGGTAGCTGAACCCGGGTCTCTAGTAAAGCAGCGGCCCTCTCTTTGCGAGCGATGCTCGCGAACGTTTGCAGAAATGCGCCGCAGAAGACATCCCGCGTTCGGAGCGTGGACTCCCGATTCTCTAGCCAGGTCTTTGCGGTGTCTTCCAGGTAGAAGTACACACGACGGAGCTTTTCTTCGTTGTCCCAGCGGTTGAGGGCGGCCACACGGTCGTATGTTTCTAGCCAGGTTTCCGGGCCTTCAAACGATGACCAATGAAACGTTGGTGGTTCCCTGGGTTGATGAATGACGATCGCGAGCTGGGACGCTCCGGTTGTCATAGTCGCTGCAGTAGAGGTCATGGCCTTGGCTTTCCGCGCCTTGTCTTGTAGAAGCCCGTACTCCGGTGGGAGACCTTGCTGTCGGCGGCTTGTTCGCTGCTCAGGGTTGGCGTCGGTGTCTTCTTCGCGACGTGGGCTGGGTTCACGGCTTGACGGGGGCATCCGGTACATGAACGAAGCAGCACCTCCCCCAGATGTCACGGGGTCGTGACGTGGCTGAAGACAGGAGACTTCGTGTCGGGATTTAATTGTTTATTTGGGCGAACCTGTGCCCGGCAAACGGAAAGTCCAATTACAGCAGCAGTATAGCAGTCTCGGGCTGATAGCGGCGAACGGAGCGTCGGCCTTCGATCAACAACTGACAAGCGGCGAAGCGCGTCGGCATTTATACTCTTGCCATTGAATGTTCTAGCGTTATCGCTGGCGGTGGCGTAGGTTCCAGAACAATCTGTACCGTTCGCACAGTGGGCGTGATCTTATCAAAATGATCTACTACAGTCCGGTACCTTCTGGAAAACTGCAGGCGCGGTTTGCGCTGAGAATCGTGTGGTGTTTTGGGACGATAACGAAAACTTGGGAAATAGAACGTGGCAATATATATATATATATATATATATATATATATATATATATATATATATATGGAAAGAAGTATATACCTAAGGGCTTGCTTTTCCGTGTTTTTACACAATATTAGTGAGATCTAACAGACAATAATGCCAAGTAAAGTATAGGGGAATATATTAAACGAAACTATGAAGAAAAGTGGGGGAAGAGATAACTTGCCGTGGGCAGGATCAGAACCTGCGACCTTCGAATGACGTGTTCGATGCTCTACCACTGAGCTACCACGACAGCTATCCCCCCAGCCACTTTATAGGGCTTATGTGAATTAAACGTGGAAGTGTCAGTCAGCGCCACCAGTAGCCATGGCGGCGAGTGTGGCACACTCTTATGAGCCTGTTTGGCGTCACGTAGCACGTGAAGTTGTTACGAGTGGGCAGCTGACCAATAGTCCCTCGTATACAACCTAAAGGCACCAAGTCTGCCAGTACGAGACCCTCAATAATGAATGATTATATATATATATATATATATATATATATATATATATATATATATATATATATATATATATATATATATATATATATATATATATATAATAACTTCCCCTGTACATTCCTTGGCATTACTGTCTGTTATATCTCATTAATATTGTGTTAAACCACGGAAATACGAGCCCTTAGGTATACACTTCTCTCCCTTATATATATATATATTTATATATTGTACCAGAGCATAGTGGCACCAGCTCTGTGCCAGCGTGAAAGAAGACGTTGACATCCGTGTGGCTCGTGCTTTCCGGGTTCCTGCATGTACCAGCTCGTTGCGGCTAACGCTTCTTGATTAATAACAAGTGTTTCTACGTGACCTCACTCGTTGCATTTGGTGGAAACGTGCTGGGTAACGTCGTGGAGCTCCGCAGACGTAAGCTACCATCTGATTCCACAATAACCGAGCGCGTAGATCCCCCACAAACCTCTTCCACGTCGCCGCCTGTCATGTGCCCTGGTGTACTTCGTCTGCGTGACCCACCAGTCTACAACGGCACTGAAGATCACGATGTCGAGGACTGGCTGGTAGAGTACGAGCGTGCCAGCGCGATTAACGAGTGGGATGACTCTGCGAAGCTGACTCACGTCATCTTCTATCTGACAGATTTGGCCACGACATGATTTGGCCGCAAATCATACACACACAAAATAAATAAACACTCAACGACAAGCACAAGCCGCTTGTGCTTGTCGTTGAGTGTTTCTTTACTTTGTGTGTGTATTATTTGCGGCCAAATCATGCCAGTAAGCAAGTACCGACTAGGCCAACAATCAGTATTGTTACAATAGATTTGGCCAACCTACAGTTCACCAACCACCAAGCCGACATCCCCACCTGATCGGCTTTTAAAGAGACCGTGACCTCGTTTTTCGGTCGTCCAGCTATGCGCAAGCTTCGCGCTGAACTTGGCCTGCGGGGATGATTTCAGCGAAACGGTGAGAGCTTCACGAGCTACATTGAGGATGTGATCAGCCTTTGTAGGCGAGTGGATGCGAGGATGATGGAGGCTGATAGAATAAAGCATGTGATGAAAGGCATTGATGACGACGCTTTTCACATGCTTGTGGCCAAAGGCCCACAAACCGTCACGGCCGTGATTCAGCTCTGTTGAAGTTTTGATGAGCTGCGCAAGCAGCGAATTTCTACACGTCGCGCTAATACGCAAACAGCAGATATTTCGGCTTTGGAGTGCAAAAGAAGTGGCTCCGACTACACCGTATTGATGCCTCAAATTCAACTATACATCCGCGAAGAAGTTGCTCGACAGCTCTCTCTTGTGGCCACCATCGACGAGACCCCAACCGCACTGGACCACTCACTTCACCGTGCTATTCAGACACAAGTTGCCGAGGCTCTCCCTTGGCCCACGTCCCCAATATCAGGTAATGCATCGCTGACTTATGCAGAAGCCGTCCGTCGACCTCCTGCCCAACCGCCGCTCCCTTCATACAGTCCAGTCACCAACTACTACAGGCCGCCTGTTTCAGTTTATCCGGTAAATCAACCCTTCTCGCCACCTCAAGCCCCTGTTAACTCTTGGCGTACTCCGGATGACCGGCCTGTCTGCTACAACCGCGGTATTCCAGGGCATGTCGCGCGCTACTGTCGCCACCGTAGATTCAATTTTAATGGTGCTCAACATTCCGGCAACGTTCCTCGGCAACCAGAATCACATGTTACACCTGATGCACCTGACCCCTGCTCACGTCGACCAGACTTCAGCCCACGTCAATCTTCTTCACCCCATCTTCGGTCTCCTTCTCCCATGTTCGCCGTTCCAACCACGCCCAGGAGGAAAACTAACAGTCGCAGTTCCCGAGGCAAGAACTGCGCCACTGACGAAATTTCCAAGGCCTCAACTTTCGCCCCCTAACGAGATTGCCGTGTTTGTGGACGGTTTCGCCACAACTGCTCTTGTCGACACAGGTGCCGCTATTTGTGTAATCAGTGAAGTGTTATGCTGCAAACTGAACAAAGTAACGACTCCACTGGTTGATATTTCCTTACGCACAGCGAGTTCGCAGCGCGTCCAGCCTTCTGCCACATGCACTGCTCGTGTTGTGATTCAGGGGGTGCTGTACATAGTTGAATTTGTCGTCCTTCCGCATGCGTCACATGAAATTATCCTGGGATGGAACTTTCTTTCCGCTAATCATGCGGTTGTCGACTGCGCCCGTGCACAGCTGGTTTTGTTTCCGTTCAGCACAACATTCATAGATCTCCCTTGCTCACCTAAAAAGGTGACCATCGCCACTGACGTCGTCATCTCTGCTTTTTCGGTCGCCGTGGTGTCTATTTTGTGCGACTCCGTCCCTGATTCAACTGCCCTCTTTATACTGTCGCGAGAATGTGCTCGTCGCCGGAACCTTCTCGTCCCGTTTGCCGTCATAACGCTTGCCGATGGTTCCAGTGCCGTGTAGGTGTGCAATCTGTTCCCTTGTCCCGCTACCTTATTACATGGCGAATGTATTAGGCCTCTTAACACTTACGATGTCATCTTTCCTTTCCATGCTCCTTCCGATACGATGCCAATGTCCGTGTATGCTGTCACGGCTGCCACCGCACCCTCACTACCTGACGAAGACGACCTGTCGCGCAGCGTGGACACCGGGCTTACGCAAGACCAGCGCAATCAGCTCATTCATCTACTTGATCGTTTCCGTGCCTCCTTCGACCACGGACAACCTGCCTTGGGACGCACGTCAGTTGTCGCTCACCATATTGACACCGGTCATCATAATCCACTTCGTCAGCGCCCCTACCGCGTCTCGCAGGCTGAGCGTGACGTAATCACTAAACACGTCGATGAGATGCTCCAACGTGGTGTCGTTCAACACTCCCACAGTCCTTGGGCTTCGCCAGTGGTCCTCGTGCGAAAAAAAGATGGCTCCATTAGGTTTTGCGTAGATTATCGGCGACTAAACAAGATCACACGCAAGACTGTTTATCCCCTGCCACGCATTGATGACGCCCTGGATTGCCTTCAAGGTGCGGAGTTTTTCTCTTCACTGGATCTGCGCTCTGGATATTGGCAAGTGCCAATGGCCGAACCAGACCGTCCAAAAACGGCGTTTGTGACCCCTGACGGCTTATATGAATTTAATGTAATACCCTTCGGTCTTTGCAATGCGCCGGCGACTTTTGAAAGGATGATGGACAGTGTCCTCAGGGGACTTAAATGACACATCTGTCTTTGCTATTTAGATGACACAGTTGTCTTCTCTGCAAATTTCGAAACTCATCTTTCCCGTCTGGAACAAGTTCTCCAGTGCCTTACAGCAGCCGGGTTGCAACTGAACTACAAAAAATGTCATTTTGGCGCTCACAAACTCACAACTCTCGGCCACGTCGTCTCGAAAGAAGGAGTATCGCCGGACCCGGCCTAACTGTGTGCCGTTTCGAGTACCCCAAGCCTACCACCCTGAAGGAGCTCCGTAGCTTTGTAGGCTTGTGCTCGTATTTTCGGCGTTTCATCCGCAATTTCGCTTTTATAATCGCCCCCCTAACTCAGCTTCTTTCCAGTAGCGCGGACCTTTCTGGCTGGATTTCCAATTGCGATGTTGCATTCACGACGCTGCGCCAACTACTCACGTCTGCACCAGTTCTCCGCCACTTCGATCCCAATGCACCTACTGAAGTTCACGCGGATGCTAGAGGTCTCGGCCTCGGTGCCATTCTCGCTCAACGCAAAGATGGCTGCGACGTGTACGTTGTCGCCTATGCCAGCCGTACCCTAACGAAGGCAGAGTTCAACTATTCCGTCACGGAAAAGGAGTGCTTGGCTATCATTTGGGCTATAGGAAAATTTCGCACTTACCTTTACGGACGCCAGTTTGATGTTGTCACAGATCACCATGCCTTATGCTGGCTTGCGTCCATGAAAGACCTTACTGGCCGTCTCGCTCGTTGGGCTTTACGCCTTCAGGAATACGACATCCGTGTTGTTTATCGCTCAGGACGCAGACATTCAGACGCCGATACCCTATCCCGTTCTCCGCTGCCTCCTGATCTTGCCTGTTTACCAACTGCCGTCTGCGACTCGTCATCGCTGAGCATCACCGACATGAAAAATTGAATTGCTGCACAAACTTGAAGGAAAACAAGGGAGTTTGTGCAGCAATTCAATTTTCAAGTATGAATCAACTAGTCTGCAAAAACGTATTGCTTCAACATATTTTAAGTTCTGCGGACTCTTTCCTACGTTACCTGAAGAAGCCACAAGCTGCTATGGCGTGCGTGAACCTTGTCGCACAGTCCATCTGCATGTCTCGGTATCTGTCCTACTGCTTAAAGAAGAAAGACGTTCACTGTGCTCTTTCCTGTCTCCCTTGTTTTCCTTCAAGTTTGTGCAGCAATTCAATTTTTCAATTATAAACCAACTAGTCTGCAAAAAAGTATTGCATCACCGACATGTCAGCCGAGCAGCGCAAGGACCCCTAGATCAATTCTCTGCTTGACTTCCTCTCTCACAGTTCAGTAGAATCGACTTCACGGTCCCTCTCTCATCAAGCAAGACACTTTGCTGTCTGTGAAGGCTTGTTGTATCGCCGCAATTACGAGACAGATGGCCGTATGTGGCTCCTTGTCATCCCCCGTCATTTGCGCTCGGAGATCTGCGCTGCCTTTTACGATGAACTACAGTGTGGCCACGCTGGAGTATTCAAGACCTACTCTCGCCTTCGTCTAAGATACTACTGGCGCGGCATGTATCGGCACGTTCGCCAGTACGTTCGGTCATCTGCTACGTGTCAACGCCGCAAAATGCCTTCTCACAGCACAACTGGCCCTTTGCAACCCTTAACCTGTCCAGCGAGACCATTCGACCGCGTCGGAATTGATATTTATGGTCCTCTACCCAACACTCCTCGAGGCAACCGGTGGATTATCGTCGCCGTTGATCATTTGACATGCTACGCTGAAGCATCTGCGCTGCCTGCTACCACTGCGAAAGACGTTGCGTCCTTTCTTCTTCACCATCTGATTTTGCGGCACGGTGCACCTCGTGAATTACTGAGTGACCGTGGAGGTGTGTTTTCGTCGAACGCTGTCGACGAGCTGCTCAAGGAATGCCGCACTGTCCAACGGAAAACCACGGCATACCATCCTCAAACCAATGGCATGACAGAATGCTTTAATCACACCCTTGGAGATATGCTTGCCATGTACGCGTCTGACGACCACACTAATTGGGACCAAGTGCTCCCTTTTGTAACGTATGCGTACAACTCTGTGCCACAAACAACCACCGGCTTCTCTCCTTTCTTCCTCCTGTACGGACGTGAACCGTAATGCTCCATGGACACCATTCTCCCGTACACATCTGACGTTTCCGAAGCGACGCCCGTTTCTGAAGCAGCTGCTTATGCCGAAGAGTGTCGTCAACTCGCTCGCTCATTTACCGCGCAAGACCAATGGCGCCAGAAAACTGACCACGATGCCTCTGCATCTAGTGCCCGCTATAACCCAGGAATGCTGGTTTGGCTCTGGGTCCCATCTACCCCTCCCGGTCTTTCCCCAAAGCTTTCGTCGAAATACCGTGGCCCCTACCGTGTGCTGCGACAAACATCTCCCGTCAACTGTGAAGTTGAGCCCATCGATCCACCTTCGGACCAACGCTGCCGTGGGCGTGAAACGGTTCACGTATCACGCCTCAAACCGTGCTATGGCCCCCCTGTCGTGTCATTTCATTAGGTCGCCAGGTTGGCTCTTTTCTGCGCGGGGAGTAATTGTACCAAAGCACAGTGGCGCCAGCTCTGTGCCAGCGTGAAAGAAGACGTTGACGTCCGTGTGGCTCGTGCTTTCCGGGTTCCTGCATGTACCAGCTTGTTGCGGTTAACGTTTCTTGATTGATAACAAGTGTTTTTACGTGAACTCGCTTGTTGCAATATATATTTTATTTATTTTATTTATTTATTTATTCATACTGCAATCCCTATTACAGAGATTTTAGCAGCGTGGTTACAGATATAATTTTCACAATGTTGGCACTGAAGAATGCATAAACCAAACAAACAAACAAAAATATAACGGCATGATGTGAACAATCAGATCAAATTTGCTGCAAACAACTTTAAGGACGGCTCCATCACTTGGTTATTAGTTAGTCCATTCCGCTGAGTTACTGTACGAGGAAAAAAGGAATATTTGAAGCAGTTATTTCGGGACCGAAAAGGGGTTATTGTAAGTTGATGCCTTTGGCGGGTGGGGTACCCAGAAGAAAAGAAAATGATATTTGAAACATCAAGCTTGTAATGCCCTTTAATTATTTGTTAATGAAATTGTAGCCGTATTAAACGATTTCTTTCGGTAACTGAAGGCTCATTGGCACGATGTAGGAGTTCAGTTATAGAGGTGCGTCCAAAGCTATTAAAGATAAAGCGGACTGCCTTTTTCGGCACGTTTTCCAGTTTAGTTATGTTAGCTTTAGTGAAGGGGTCCCAAACAATCACTCCATATTCTAACACTGGGCGAATGATAGTCCCGTACGCTAGAGTACGCACCGTGGAATTAGAATGTTTTAGAGCTCTTCGAAAGAAGAATAGTTTTCGGTTAGCGTTTGTAATTACGGAGTCAATATGTTTAGTCCAGCTAAGATCATTGGTAATCCAAAGGCCAAGATACTTAATGTTAGTTACCTCAGAAAGGGTGAATTTTGCGGTGGAATAATTAAATAGTAGGGGTTTTTTCTTGTGGGTTATTCGTATAAATACTGTTTATCGAAGTTAATTGACATCTGCCATAAATCACACCACTTCACAATGTTATAAAAGGCACTATTCAGAATGATTTGATCGGTTACATTGAATATTTCAGAATATATGACACAATCATCTGCATACAACTTGATTTTTACAGGAATTTCATTCAGAATATCATTGATAAAAATTAAAAACAAAAGGGGTCCAAGAACCGTACCCTGTGGGATGCCAGAGTCAACGGTTGCCTCTTCTGAACAGAATTCATTAAAAACAACAAATTGTTTACGGTTTATAAGGTAGTCTGCTATCCATTTTATTAGGCGCGGATTTTTAAGTGTTTTCTCTAATTTAAAAAGTAATTTTTTGTGTGAGACTTTATCAAACGCTTTTGAAAAGTTCATAAAGATGGTGTCAGTTTGTGTCCCATTGTTAATTGAAGTAGCGAAATCGTGAAATGTTTCGACAAGTTGAGTACAGGTTGAATAGCCTTTTCTGAATCCGTGCTGGTGTTTTGTTAAGATATTATGCTTACTAAGAAACTCAGAGATATGCGTATGTATTATGTGTTCTATAAGCTTAGAGGTAGTTGACGTTAATGAAATAGGACGATAATTCGAGATAAGTTGCTTTTTACCCGACTTATAAAGAGGCTTGACTCTGGCGGCCCTCCAATCATCTGGTACTCGACCTTCGTGTAGCGATTTTGAATATAAAACATACAGATATTTGGCGATCCACTCGGCATAACGCTTTAAAAATGCGTTTGAAATGCTATTCGGTCCGGGTGTCTTTTTAACATTGAGTTTAAGTAGCATATTTAGAATGCCGTGCTCACTGATAACAACGTCAGGTGTAGGTGGATATTCTGCATCAAATGAGGGAAGATCGAACATTATTGTCAATGGTGAAAACCGATTTGAATTGTTGATTAAAGGCATTCGAAATAACCTTGCTATCATGCACATCAACTCCATCAACTACAAAAACATTACATTCAGTAGATGTAGGCTTAATGCTCCGCCAAAATCTCTCAGGACACGTTTTAATGAAGTTTGGTAATGTTTCACCATAATACAGCTGTTTGTCAATATGGATTCGGTGTTTTAGTTTAGTTGCAATTTCTGAAATCCCTTCGTTTATACCAGCGATATTCACAAGACTACGACGATTTTTTAATCGTTTTAACTTCCTTTTGAGATACAACGTGTCCCGAGAAATCCAGTGGTTCCTTTCTTTCTTCTTTTTAACAACACATAGAACGAAGCGATCAATACATTCATTCACATATCTTTAAATAAGTCCCAGTGGCCTTGCACATCAGCAGTACTGTTTAAAAACGAGTCGAAGTTGAGGGAGAGGAGATCTATAATTGATGTATCGTCAGCTCGCAAAAAAATTCGAAAACATGACGTTTTTTGTTTCCGTGCCATAGAGCCATTTGCCAGGGTCAACAGTACAGCACTGTGGTCAGAAATACCAGGAACCACTTCACAGGTGGCCGAAGACTTGATACATCCACTAACAAAAAGAGATCAAGTACTGACTTCTAACTTCCCTGCACCCTCGTGAAATCGTGAACAACTTGTAACAAATCAAAAGTAAAAGCAACGTCAAGCATTGCTTCTCCTATGATATCGTTATGCTTAGGAGTTGAAAGAGAGATCCAATCCATATCTGGTAGGTTGAAATTTCCTGATAAAATTATCCGAGCTCCTGATTTTGCATGAGTGCACAGATATATTTTTTTAATTTATTGATGACTTTAATGGACGAGGTCGGGGGTCTGTATATGGAAGCTACAATATATTGAATATTATTGTGGTACATTTTGCAGAATAAGCCTTCCACTTGAGGAATATCTGGCATCCTTATTACTTCTAGACATTTTTTAAATACAACTGCAACGCCTCCTCCCTTACTTTCGCGATCTTTTCTTAGCACACTATAACCAGGTGGAATTATTTCACTATCAAATATTGTACTATGCAACCATGTTTCTGTAAGTGTTATTAAGTCTGGATCATGAGTAAGAAGCAATAATTCTAATTCAGTTGCTTTGTTTTCACACTTCGGCAATTTACATTTAGTATTCTTAATGGTTCAGATACAGGATCACGACGTCAGTTTTTCTTCTTCTTTTGAAGTTTAAAGCGCGATTTTTCGCGCTTATATATATATGATGTGATGCATTTCAGCGCTCTCAAGCGTACGCGGCGGCGTACGTGATCACCTGAACAATTAGTAGCCTATAAACCTTGCTAACTTTAATAATTTATTATTGCGATAGTGATTGCACGGCCGCCTGGATCGGGTGGGTGCAACCACCGCGCGCGCCCGATCCAGGCTGCCGCGGTGATTGTATAGAAACTCGAGGCGCATTTTTGCTGTCACCGTTATCTGGCGCATTAAGTCCGAATACATTACATCACCCCGCGCGTCGTATATTCAAAGCGCGAGCGGAAGCTTGTGAAGGCTGCAGGCGAGAGCGTTCCCAGCAGAGATGAGTATAACCTCCTTGGATGAAACGTGCCAGCCTGGTTCTTCAAGGGTAGTATCATGAAGGGGCGCCGAAGGGCAGTGTCACTCAATCAGCAACAGTGAACTTGGATCAGAAAGGCAAGATCGCGCACGCGCTACTTCGACCGAAATTAGCAGACGGCTCCTGCTCTTGTACGTACTGTGCTCTTACCGCCTACTTCACGTTGATGCGACAAATAAGGTGCATGCCCCTTCACTCAGTGGAGCGGCCGTATTCACGCGAACGTTTTGTAGAGCCACGCAAGATGGTTAGCGTTCCTTCTTATAACACTTCTACTTGTTGCAATCGCATTCTTTGCTTCGCCCTCGAGACATAGCGCTATAGTTGTGTGTGCGTGTGCGTGTGCGTGTGCGTGTGCGTGTGTTAGTAGTAGTAGTAGTTTTAGTAGAAGGGTGCATTACGTGACTTCAAAGCTTTTAATATTTATAATCATTACCAGGCATGCTGAGCATACGCTGACGTTTAATCTTAACTAATGTCGGCATTTACCTTAGCGCAGCAACGTCAGTTCTTATCTCCGTCAAGTAGTGACAAAACACCATCACACACACGAATCTGTCTAGGCATATTCGCACAACGACTGACTAAAGCAAGCGGTGTCATAGGTGTACATACGTAATGTTTATTATATGCCTGCACCTATAACAGCCGCGTCCCCGTCTGTGTAGAATGCGTGGGCAGCCGGACGTCCTATAGTCGAGTACAGCTTAAGAAGTCAGGGGAGGCCCCTGCCAGACGAACGAAGCGCAGCAGCAGATCTCCTCAGCGACTAAAGAGATAGTCCCGCTCTTGCTGTCAGCAATGTTCTCTGCAGGCAGGATCATCGGCCGTCCGGCACATGACGTCAGTCTGGAGTGCATGACCGTTGGTGCAGACCTGTGTGCATCCGCCTTTCAGGAGGAAATGTGGCAGACTTGTAAAGTTGTGACCGAAAATAAAATGCCTTGCTTTAGAAGAGTCACACCTTGCGGCAGTTGCGGGCTTGTGGTGTGTTGAGATGCATGGGTGGCCTAATAGACACGCTGAGCTACTTTGCATGAGTGACAGCATCAAAAGATTGACAGATTTCACGTAGAGCGGGAATCGATTATATGTGAAGCACGAATGAGAAGTTATGATATGTCACTTTAATATCAGCTCAACGTTACGAGGTGGAGGTAAATGATATCGTGCATGACTTCCATGTCATGATGATCATGTTTGGATGTGTCGTTTACCTTCGTCATCTATTCACGTCTCGTGATACAAAACTTAGTATATGTGGAGCTAGCGAAACCACAGCGAGCACTCTATGAGCGTGGTATGATGTCATGTTCTGACATGACACGCATATCACGATTATCATGTTCGCACCAGTCATATACTTTCGTCATCCATTGATGTCACGTAACACCAAATTTGGTATATGTGGAGCGAGTAAAACGGCTGCGAGCGCATCATCAGTGTAGCATGTAGTCATGTTGTTACATGACACGCATGTCGTGATTATCATGTTTGGATGTGTCATTTACCAATGTCGTTCGTTCGCGTCACGTAATACCGTGTTTGGTACATGTGAAGCTCGCGAAACGGCCGCGAGCGCATCATGAGCACAGCATGTAGTCGTGTTGTTACATGACACGCATCTCATGGTTATTATGTTTGCACCAGTATCAGACCTTCGTCATGCATTCAAGACCCGTAATACCAACTTTGGTATGAGTGAAGCTAGCGAAACAGCCGCCAGCGCATCATGAGCGTGGCATGTAGTCATGCTTTTACATGACACGCATCTGATGATTGTCATGTTGGCACCCTACAGTCACATACCTTCGTCATGCATTCACGTACTGTAATACTAAATTTTGTATATGTGACGCTAGCGAAACGGCCACGAGTGAATCATGAGCATGGCATGTAGTCATGTTGTTGCAAGACTTGCATGTCATGATTTTCATGTTAGTGTCGATCGCTTGTGTTCTCCATGCAATCATGCCATACCATACCAGGTTTGTAACATTCCTTCACTTCACTTCACTTTATTACCTTAAAGACCCCCTAGAGGGGGTATTACATAAGGGGTGGGAAACATATAACAAATGTTATACATATGCAGGATGGGTACAAGTATGAACAGGGGTAACCAATACAGAAATAAAATAATACATGTGCAGGATCAGTATACATATTAACAGGCGTAACACCTTGCCAAAAAAAAAGAAGACAAAGTGAGAACCAGTGGCAGAAAAAGGAACAATATAATGTATTCGAATGGGAAAGAAACGAGTGACATTTTGTGTAAATGTTGAGTGGCACATTATGGTGGCGAGATCAGCGGAAAGGCCATTCCAGTTGGAAGCTGCACGAAAAAAGAAGGAGGCGGAAAATGTCGTGGTACGGGCGCGTGGCCCCATGTGAACAAAACCACCGCAAAAGCTCAGGACCATGAAATGTAAATTATGACATTCGTGACCTACACGTCATGATTTTCATGTTATGACTAGTCAAATATGTTCTTCATATAGTCATGTTATGCCACATCAACTTTGGTATCGATACCATCATCGAAACGGCCAGGAGAGCTAAATGTCTTAGATAGATAGATAGATAGATAGATAGATAGATAGATAGATAGATAGATAGATAGATAGATAGATAGATAGATAGATAGATAGATAGATAGATAGATAGATAGATAGATAGATAGATAGATAGATAGATAGATAGATAGATAGATAGATAGATAGATAGATAGATAGATAGATAGATAGATAGATGCGCTCAATGTCGCCAAAGTTCACTAAGAAATGCTTCACAATCAAAAGTGCGCTTCTTTAAACGAAGATGTACGCTTCCTCAGGGCGCTTTCGGCATCTCAATTTCAAATGATGACTATGCGCGTGTTAATTATTCACAGGCGTGGATCGCCTATGGCGCATGCCCGCATGTCACAAGCCGTGGTATTGAGGGTAGGTATGTGATACACGCGAATGAGGGGAATTATTTTATGGCGTACTCAGAAGGGAATTTACCATATTCATGCCATGCCCCATCAACCACGTTTGTCACACACTCATATCATTCTGTGCTAACTTTGGTATATTTAAGGAGACGACCACGAAAGCGCACAGACGTTTCCGGCTAGATAAATGTATAAAAACGGTGAAAGTTCTTTTGGTTCTATAAGAAATGGTGCGTATTTAATATGCATTTTTGTTTGCATCTTCCGTGGCTCGATCGACAAGAGATACACGCAGCCTTTACTGCGGGTTGAATTACCGCAAAGCTTAAAGGCTGTTATCTCCTCCTTACCCTCTTCATGGCGTCTCATAGCCCATACGTATTAGTGGAGATTTCAAACACTATCCGTCATGCTTCTTATTTAACAAGGAATAATCGGTAAGTAGTTGGCGACAAGGTATTTTTTTGTGGTCAGAGCGGAAGGATGTTCGAGCATTGGAGGCAGTCTATGTTGACTGCTCAGAAGACAGCCTTGAATACAGTTAATGAAATGCTCCTTGAATGCATCTATTCGACATTTTATGTTACCAAGTTTTTCAAAAAAGTGATGGTGTGGAAAGCGCATATTGTCGTCGTCTCTTTAGCTCCTCTCTTGTTTGTATATGAAGACTGCAACCAAGCTAACACTATATCATGTACGAAATCATGAATACGCTTTAGCATGAATACTGTAGATCGAGAACGTTGCCACCGAGTTCCCTGGCATTCCACTCGGCAGCCATCTTCTTTGAACAGCAATGTAGAATTCATCACCTTTATTGCGGTAGCAATGCTATATGGGCACTCTGGGCGGGATTTTGTCATATTTCTCTCTGCGCCACCGTGAGGTTTTGTGTGAAGTTCAAATCAGTAATGTTACCCAGCGGGTCTTATGTTAAACGACAGGAAGGGTGTCAGGGTGGCCGATGATCACTGCTCAAGCAGAGGAGAAATGCACCAGCCGTCTTTCGTAGCGCGAAAGGCCTTTGAGAGGGGGAGGAGGAAAGATGTAGGGGGATTGATGCCTGCCTTGGGCAGGCACTCTCCTCTTCGCTAGGCCGGGCGTCGTTTCGCGTGCATAACTTTGACAGAGATAAGAAGGCTCATAGCTTTGTACGCACTGCTCTCACCGCTCGGTTCGCGACGAAGGGGTGTTCACCGCGAAGGTTGATTCGCTGGCTATAACAGCCGCGTTTCTTTACGCTGTAGCGATCAAGCTATGCCTTGACCCAGCGGGTCATCCACCACGCCGGATTAGTGCCAAAAGGATAGTCTCGCCACGGCTGGACGGAGGAAGCAACAGGGGCCGACTACACGAGACGGCGCCCACTGATTGACAGCAGCGCCAACTGTGTGAAATGTTGCCAAAGAGGGTTATGGAGCCGCCGCTTTATCTCCCGCCTGGGCCACGCATCGTTAGCGCGTTAACCATCAGACGACGACGGCGCTGGTCAAAGGGCTCCCCCAGAGGATTCCACGAACCTGGCACCTCTCGAAAGGGCGCGCTAAGATCTTCCCGTGGGAACACAGAGCGAGGCCGGCACCAAAGGGGTCGAGGCGCCCGTGCGTCTTCCGCTCTCCCCCTCCCTGTTCTACGGCAGCGCTGCGACTAGTGGCAAGGGTGTGTGTGTATGTGCAAGCCAGTGTTGTGCCTCTATGAACATACATGACGGGTGGTACTTCACTGAGAGGAACTTCCACATCACCATTGGTCCGCATTGTTTTGTGTAGTGATCCCTAACCTAGGGACCTAGGGAACGGGGGTCAACAAAAAGGGCGTGCAGTGCCTCGCCCAACTCTCTTCTCTTCTGTCTTCGTCTCGACAAGTCACTGTAACGATGTAAATAAATCCGTTAAGTTTGCTCAAAGCTCTCCCCTAGTCCTTGGCCCGACGGAGCGACGGCGACCGGCCCCGCTACCCGCAGACTGCGGTCGCCACGACGCGCAACAACGCCATTAGGTTTTATTGAGCTACGCCAGTCAGACGCTAGGAATAAGCTTCTGCCACACTTCGTATAACATTCCGATTTCTCGCTGTAACACCCATCGCTTTGCTTTTTCGGCAAAACTGTGACTCTTTTGGGGGGAGTACTGTCGTCGCGAAGATGCCTCTTTCGCAGGCTCCATTAGAATTATTATATTTTGACGAAGCCTGCACGACCGTCTTCAGCTTTGTTATGAGGCTTAAGAGGGTCACTGCTCTCCTAACTGTATAGTTAACGGTTGCGATTAACATTGGAACAAAGTCGGTAGCCAACGCCTTCTCTGAAAGAGGAGGTAGGTACTGGTCTACAACGAAACATTGAAGTACAATGCTAAACAATTGGAAATAGAGGTTGCCATTTTTTCAAGCGCTCTTCTTCATACAGAGGCCCCTCTCACTCTCTTCGGAGCTTCCTGGGCCAGCTATTTGGCGTCAGACAGCAGATAGCATGCTATTGTACAGGAGCCAATATAAAAATTAAAAGCGCTGTTTGGATCAAATGCGCTTCTTGCCAGCGGCTGCCGCCACGTACCACCGCTGCGCTCCGTTGTCCGATAACATAACGCGGTGAGCCGCGCTCGTGCAGGGCAGTCGCAACGCTGGAGAGAGAGAGAGAGAGAAGAAACTTTATTCAAGTGTCCCTGCTGGGGTCAAAGGTGACGAGGGGCCGGGAGACGGGCCCCTCTGTAACCCCCTTCCTCAGGCGATGGCCAGGCCTTGAATCCTGGCGGCGTCTTCGGCCAGCCGGACAGCCCAGAGCTGGTCCTCCGGGCGCGTGCTGAGCAGCAAAGACTCCCACTGCTCAGCCGTGGTGATTGTGAATGTAGGGTTCGTGCTGTGTTTAACTGAGTGAGTAGCTGCGGGGCAGGCCCATATAATATGGCCGAGCTCGGCGTTAGGTGCACCGCACGCTTTGCATTGTGGCGTGTGAACAGTGGGGTAAATACAGCTGTACAGCGACGGACAGAGGAAAGTGCGTGTCTGTAATAGACACCAGGAAGTGGACTGCTGCTTACTAAGGCACTTGGCTGGTGGTGGTTATTTAAGTGTGGCCTTGCGGTAATACATTAGGATTTCTTTAAAGGTAACCATTTTGTCCCTCGCATTGCCGCGAAACGAGGAGACCATCATGTTTCGTTCAGTGGTGTCAGGTCGCGAAGGGTGGTACTCTGTTGGATGACGCGCCCAGTGGACGAGAGCTCGGGCGGCGTCATGAGCGTGTTCGTTCCCCGCAAGCCCAGAGTGGCCCGGAGTCCAGACGATCTCAACGCGGCGACGACGTAACAGAGGTGTACTTGTGAGAATTCGGAGCGCCGGTTGGGAGATTAAACCTTTGGTAAAGTTGCGGATGGCAGTATTGGAGTCGCTGATGATGGAGGATGCTTGGGTTGAAGCGTAGGCGAGAGCGATGGCTGCTTCTTCGCTTTCTTCTGGTTTGTTTGCGCGAATGGTGCCAGTTGCGGTAATTATGTACTGCGGCCCAGTGGCGACAGCGAGGGCCATGGCCCGATGCGTAGGATATTCCGCTGCGTCTACATACGCCACGTACGTGGCTTTCGCGTAACGCTTGCCTAGTTGCTTGGCGTGGTCTACTCGTCTTTCCACGTTATATTCAGGGTGCATATTGCGTGGTATGGGGGAATCACGAAAGTGTCACGAATGTCCGAAGGAATTGGGAGTTTCTGGCCAAACTGGAAGACGTAAGGTATGCCGAGTGAGCACATGAGATGACGTCCTGTGCGAGTTTGGCCTAATCGTTCATTGTGCGATATACGTTGAGCTTCAATGAATTCGTCTATAGTATTGTGAAGTCCTAGGTCATTGAGTTTCGCATTGGGCGTAGACACGGGAAGATGCAGCGCGCACTTGTAGCAGCGTCTGATCATTATGTTTAGTTTCTTTATTGTCGGTGAGCGTAAGTTTCCTAAATGGAGCAACGTAAATGATTCTGCTTATGAAAAAGACGTTCACCAGTCGTATGAGATTGGCCTCTTTCATGCCGTGATGTTTATTGGCGATGCGGGAGATGAGCCTAGTAGTCTGATAGACATGATGGTGTAGTAGTTGCATTGTTTCCAAATTGCCACCGTTCTGCTGAATGCGGAAGCTTAATACGCGAATGGTAGGGACTGTTCGTATAGGGTGATGTTGCACATGCAGATTTATTGTGGGAAGATCTCTGTTGTAGGGAGATCTAGGTCGATAGACAAGTAACTCTGACTTTTGGGGCGAGCAGGACAATCCTCGTTGTTCAGCTTAAGTTGTGATTCTATCAATCGCCAAGTGAAGTGCATCTTGTATCTCTCCGTCACTACCTCTGGTAATCCACAAGGTGATATCGTCCGCGTATATGCTGTGGTGGAGGTGGGGGATAACTTCTAGAAGTGGCGGAAGGTGAAGCATAGCCAGGTTGAAAAGGAATGGAGAGAGGACCAACCCCTGTGGTGTCGCTTTCCCACCGAGAGTGATGGAACGTGCAGGCAAATCGTTGACTGAGAGTGTGGCTGTCCTGTCCGTTAAAAAGTTGCGGATGTAGCGGTAGGTACGGGCGCCTACGTTGAGCGTGGCGAGGGCGGCTAGGATGGATGATTGTAGCACATTGTCAAATGCCTTGGTAAGGTCTAGCCCCAGAATAGCACGTGTCCCATACCGAGAGCCGTCTTCACCGTCGATAATGTGACTCTTCAGTTGCAGCATCACGTCTTGTATCGAAAGTTTAGGGCGGAATCCGAGCATTGTATGCGGGTAGAGGGCATGTTCTTCCATGCACCTTTGTAGTCGAGGGTGAATAACATGCTCGAGTACCTTGCCGACACAGGATGTGAGAGATATTGGCCGAAGGTTCTCGATAGTGAGTGGTTTTCCTGGTTTAGGTATCAGAATGACTGTGGCGGTTTTCCATGTTGTTGGTATTTCTCCCGACTTCCAAACCATTTGCAGATAAGATGTGAGCGTTTCAAGTGATTCTTCGTCAAGATTTCGTAAGATTTTATTTGTAATTTTATCCGGGCCAGGCGCTGATTGGGGTCTCAGTTGTGAAACTGCGGACCTCACTTCCGCTTTTGTAATCTGGGAATCGAGGGCTGAATTATCCACCCCATTGTAGCATGGAAGATCAACCGGAGTAGCACTGACAATGTACAGACTAGATAGGTCTTAGATAAGGTCTTCATTGGTACCTGGATAATTGTGCAGAGCGGTGATTAAGGAGTGGCGCTGAGCAGTTTTAGTCGATGTTGGTTCTATCATACTACGTAGAATATTCCACGTTTTGGGCACGTTAGGTAAGCGTTCCATAACGTTACAAAGCTGATGCCAGTTCTGGCGGGAGAGTTGAAAAAGCGTAATCTTCAATTTGACGCGTTAATATAGCAATGCGTTTGCGTAATGAGCGGTTCAATTTGTTGGAGTTATAGCGCTTGCGCAGACCAGCGAGGGCCTCCCACATGTGCAGCAGCTTGGTGTCTACCGTGTCGCCTCCGGCGTCTTCTGGGGGAGTCTTGGTAGCACGCTTAACGTCTCGTAGTAAGGAAGCTGTCCATTGGTCGATCGAAGTGGCAGATTCTGGAGAGGCCGTTGCCCGCAATTCGCGGAAGACATCCCAGTCAACGAGGGCAAGCTGTTTGAATTTCCTGCACTGCGGGCCAGCCTTGACGATCGTTTTTATTATGTAGTGGTCGCTGCCTAGATGTTCACGAAGGTTGGACCACTCTGCATGCGTAATGTTCGCAGTGAAAGTAAGGTCAGGAGTGGTGTCTCTGGCAACGCTGTTGCCCAACCGCGTAGGGTATGCCGGGTCTGTAATAAGGGTGTAGCTAACATTGTGGGTGTCTTGCCACAGCATTCGCCCTTTTCTGGTGTCGTGAATGTAGCCCCAAGGCGGGTGAGGGAGCGTTAAAATCCCCTACCACGAGGAGGGGGGAAATTCATGCCAACTTCTTGACATAAGATAGGAGCTTGTGAAAGCGATGTGGTTGTCGTGGGCTGCTGTAAACATTGACCAAGAACATACTGGTGGACGTCCGGCGAGATGAAGAGAGGATTTCCAATATAATGTGTGGCACTGTATCAGAGAGCGAGGGGTGTTGAACTACAGGGATATTTCGTTTCACGAGGGTGGTAAGGACTTCGCGACTGTCAGGGGCTTGAGTAGCCGTAAAGGAGGCGTATCCGACCAGCTTAGCCTGTCCGCCTGACTCCTATAAAGCAATAACATCTGGTGTATCTGTTTCTTTGAGTGTGGATAGAAATTGTTGTAGCACGCTCCTCTTACGGCGGTAGCTACGGCAGTTCCACTGCCAGATGCTGTACTGAGTGTGTGGATTACTCACGGCCATCTTGGTTAATGCGGCCATAAGGCTTCTGATGCGAGTGTGAGCGAGAGCGATGTGTACACCGCTCAAGCTCCGTGACTCTGCTATTGTAGCTGGCAAGAAGACTCGAAAGTGTGGCTTCAAGGTTGTTCTGGATAATTGTCGCTCGGACTTCCAGCTTTCCGTCGAGCATTAAGGTGAGTTGGTGCTCTAACTTTGCTGTGAGGATTGAATCGAGGGATCGCTCTAGCGTCTGCACGATGGTCTGTTCAAGCATTATCGGTAACTGCCGTTCAGGTACGGTTTGAATCGTCCCGTGGAGTTGCTGCTGCGGTACAGATTCTACAGGCAAAATGGGTGCTTAGGCGGTAGGTGGTTGCGACGATGGTGTGGCTGGTTCTTCTGTGTCATAAGCCTTTCGTTTAAGGGGTAGGGGGGTGGGGGTGGTATTGGCGTGGAGGTCAGCAGAGTGAATCAAAGGAAAGGACGGAGGTTGCTGGGCAAGTTGTTTCCGAAGAGCAGCGTTTTCAACGCGAAGTTCTTGTACTAACGTACGGAGTGAACGCAGCTCCAGTGTGATAGTACTTAACATGGTTTCCTTATTTTTTTCCGTGCGAAAGGAATAACATGTACGTACACACAAAAACTGATGCTAAATAATTTCAATATCGAGCTTTCAGAGACTGTCAAAACTTTGGGCGTCATCTTTCATCAACATATGTTCTGGAATTCTCACACTGAACAATTGTGTATTAAGCTAAGAAAAGCCCTTGGCGTGCTGAGAAGGTGTCAGTCGTTTCTACCGCTCCCCCAGAAACTTCTTATCTTTAATACGCTTTTTTGTTCTCATCTACGCTATTGTCAGTTGGTATGGGCTTCTGGAACTGAAACATCAAAACAAAAGTTGTATACACTTCAAAAAAGCGCTTTACGGGCGGTTGCAAATATAGGTTACAGAGAACACACATCCCATTTATTTGTCAAGTTTAAAGTTTTAAAATTTTGTGTGGCATATGAACATAACTTGTTGTTGTCTTTGAGGTCTGAAATTCGAAAGAATTGCGCAAACCTGAGAGGCTTAGCACATTTACAGCCGAAAATTTTGTTGCGTCCGATGCGGAGTTCTGAACACTGGCACATCCCCCGACCGCGAACAAATTACGGACTCCAAGTGCTAAAGCACTCTGTTCCCCATATACTAAACAAGTTCAAGCTCACAGAACAGCAATTGCGTCTCCTTTCAAGTAGTGATATATTAAACCTGTTTGTATAAGGAACTATAAACCCAGAAAAACTACACCCAGTACTTGTAAATGCATGAAATTTTAAGTGTACCCCTTTCTGTTATAGCGTCTTATATTGGTTGCCTTTTTTCCCAAAAATTGTTTGTTTGTAAACACCCAGGTGTGCATCTATTCTGTACTTCATAAACAACCACTAGAATGTTATTTTCTTTTCTTTTTTCTTTCAATCATACGTGAGCACCGTATGGAGCTTGGTGTGCCATTGTTTCTGTTGCCTTGTACAAATGGGAGGTGGGGCTAGTCAAGCTGCTATAGCGCAGCTTTTTTCCTACTTTCCATGCCACAATTGTTTCTTGTTTGTGTAAATCACGGTGTATCGTTGTGGTGAAATAAATTTCAACTTTCAACTTTCAGGTGTGGTCGTGTGTGTACTTATAGGGGCTGTATTATGTATAGGAGCAGGTTGGGAGGAAATGCTAGCCCAGCTTATACCGTAGGGGTGGCGAGGGTGAGACTGGGTTGCCGCTGCCGAAGGTGGGGGACCATCCGAAGCCTCGGGTGCCGCAGATCCCAATCGGAGCTCCTGGGGCTGATTCTTGCGTCGCTGCTTTGATCGGCTGCGTGAGCCGCGACGCTTCGAGGTTGGACTGGTACTGTGGGAGTGGGTGTCGCTAGGCTTGACCTTTTGGCGTTCCGGATGAGCATCTTGCGTGGAAATCATGGTTGAGAGGTACTGTTGTTTTTGGAGCTTAGCTTTTTCTTGGCGACGATAAATGAGAGGGCGAGGTGTCTGGTGGCGTTGAGGACAGGTTTTGTCACCTGTCTGGTGGGCTTGGCCGCACAGAAGACACTTAAGGGTGCATGGATGAGCAGTAGCAGGGTTGGCTGTGCCACACAGCGTGCAGATTACGGCATTTGGTTTTGGGCAGACATCCGAGCGCTGGCCGACTGTCCCGCATTTGTCGCAGACTTCGGTGCGCTTCTTATGTAGGTAACATTTGTATTCGGCTCCTCGATAGTAGACATGGAAAGGGACTTGGTCGCCATCGAATACAATGAGTACCGTGTATATCTTTCCCATTCGGCGAGCTTGTAGTATCGTGGGGTTGCGGTCATTAACAAGACTTGCTGAGATGTCTTCAGGAGAGTCGTAAGGGGGAATATTGTGGATCACTCCTTTTGCTGTGTTCTCAGGGGAGGTAACGTAGGCCCGAACGTCATAGGTTTCAGTTTCCACCTGTAGTTTGGAGGTCGGACTGTAGATTTCTGCGTTGGATAGATAAGGTGTGCTTACTACGATGAGATTAGCTTCAACGCATGTGCGGTAAATGTCCTCTTTGAGTGGCGTTGCATGCAGATCCACTTCACGTAGAATAGCATCGCGCAGTTGTGCTTCCCCCCCCCCCCTTTGGAGAGATTGAGTCCGTCCCTCGAGCGAATCACAACTTTTACGTGATCATCTGGCAGACGCGGTTGCCTGGGTTTGCGAGGGAGACGCTGGGCAGATCCGTTCAGCATTGGGGACGCGCTTCCCTGGCCAATTGGCGATGCCGAAGCGTTCGAGGCATGCTTGCGTTGCCTGTTTCGGTGGCTAGAGATCCATCCTTCTTCGAGGGTGGCGACTTCAGGGGCGATCTCAGTTCCTTCGACTTCGACCACTTCCATGGTTAACACTGCTGCGATTTCTGAAGGTAGGGCTCAACGCGGGCGAGTCAGATGGAGTTGGGTGGCACCGGCGTCGCGGCGAGGTGCAGCTGTTGTGGCAGCCGCCACGCCAGCGTCGGGCGGCGCTAGCAGTGCGAGTTCGTCGTTGCGGTTAGCGTCTCTGTCACCTGGGTCAGGAAAAGCTCGCTCACCAAAAATCTTCCGTGTACTGTAGTCGGGGGCTAGTTGTATTGGGTGCTGAGGTGGATTCAGTCGTCGACAACGGTGATTGAAGATATCCAGAAGTAGGGGTTCAACGCTGCCTCTTCCACATGCAGGAGCGAGTGGGTGTGCTGCTGCTCTGCATCATGTCTAAGGCGTCAGCCGCAACGCTGGAGGACGATCGCGTTTCATCACGCGTGCACAAGGCGATGATGCGCGCTGACGTAACTTCTTTCCCGCGTGCATTCCTCGTTGTGTATAGCTTCCAGCGTGCTCGTACGTGCAATAAAATAAAGAAAGCGTTTAAAGCGCGTGACAAATTCTTATAACACTACTTGTTTTAGGGGTGAAGCTCCTTAAGACCTCACGATGTCCGCCGTCTCCCGTCTGTCCGTAACACGCCTTCATCTGTCTGCCATTTCTGAACCATTTTTCATGTATACCCTTCAACTTATAAGCAAGAGAGGGCGCTGTGGTTAATTGTAGATGTGATGGCGCTGCTGTCAACGCTATATATATAACCACGTTCCATACCACACATTCTCTTCTCTCATACGGGACGAAGACGAACGCAGGAAAGCGCGACGTGCTGATATCAGCGTCGCCGTTGACGAGTAGCTACCGCGGTGAAAAAAGAGAAGGAAGCGGATGCAAAGTGGCGATGGCGACAACAAAGTTCTACACCACAAACTATAGGGCTAAGGAAGCAAAAGCTAAGCGGGAAAAACGCCAAGATGACGCGCAGTTGAGACAACTTGAAGCGGATGCAAGGCGGCAATACCGAAAAGACAATTCTACACCAGAGACGATAGCTAATGAAGCTGTGATTATGAAGTCAAAACGTAACCCGGAACTCGGAACCTCATATCAGCTATAAAGAAGAATCACCGCTATATCACAATCGGTCTCAGCACTATCTATTTGAATAAAAGATATATAAGTATCACAACCACAATCAGTCTCAGTACTATCTCAACTTTAATCACAATAATCACCTCCGAAAGCTTCGCCCCATAATTATCTTGAAGCAGCTTGAAATGCAGTGATTTTTTTATGTATTAGAAGGATGTTTGTGGCAATAACCTCGTGAGCCAATGAACTCCGACACTGAGGTCATTCGTTGATTACTTGGAAAAGTGGTTCGTGACAGTTTAACGTTGTTGTACTGCATCTGAGAACTAAATAAATGGCACTGCAGTAGACTCATTCATACGAGAACGGGTGTAATCATGCCGTCACAATTTCATGTCTGTCCGAACAAAACGCTGCGACACGCGAAATTCTGAACTCATTTGCCTAGAAAGCCAAGGCGGCGGCGTTCACGAATTTAGCATGAAGTCGTCAATACAGATTCACGAAACTTTTCACGGTTGTATAAGAAGTTGGCCTATATAAGCTGGCCAGTCAACTTCGATAATGAGTGCGTCCAGCATCAGGATGTGCTAATGCCTTGCTTTATTCCTAGTGCAATATTTGGGTAAATCGTGCGCACGCCTATGGTGACAGCCTCTCGGCGAGCAAACAGCGTAGGCATGTGATATGGATAGGTCATGTGCTAACTCATTTTATCCGCTCGTGTATTGACAACTTTGTTTTATAAAGGAAGAGCAAATGTGCCTGAAGAGTGATCGCGCTATTTTCTTAGCTGAACGTATAGTGAGAGTTACAGCATATGGTTTCTTCTGGCTCTTGAGGGAGCCACATATACAGTAACTCTAAGCCTTGCTGTCGCCTTGTGTCGTTCACGCGCTGCAGCTGGACATCGGCCCCGACTACAACACGTGGCAGGTGACGCGGCAAAGAATGATCGAAAGCAACGACCTCTCGAGCTTTGTCAGTGACCGGATATCCGTGCTGACGCCACCGTTGGACAAAGAGGTCACCCTCGCGCTTAGCGCGGACGTCATATTCACGGAAAGCGAAGGTCCGTTCTTATCTCGCATTTAAGTTCAGCGTTAACTTGAACTTTATTATCTCTTGTATGGATGGATGGATGGATGTGGCTGTACCCTTTAGATCGGGCGGCGGCTAACGCCATCTAGCCGTAATACTTAGTGAACTAACCATTACATTTATCTTTTTTTTTTCCTTTAAATAATGAAGTTGAGGATTCGTACTTCGCAGTGAAGGATTTAATTTTCACTCGTGCCTTGACTTTAGCCACCAATCAGATAACCTCCTTCTAGTTAAGTCTACCCGCTTAAAGTCTATTTTGCCCTCGCTGTCCCTAAATCCCAGTGCTTTGAAAAACTCTGCGCCATCATCCTGAACTATAGGGTGAAGCCCTTTACAGAACATTATCAAGTGTTCGGCAGTTTCTTCTTCCTCTCCACACGCACTGCATACTGTGTCTACCCCTTCGTATCTGGCCCGATATGTCTTGGTTCGCAGTACTCCCGTCCTGGCCTCAAACAGTAGAGAACTACCCCGAGTATTATCATAGATCCTTTCCTTGGCAATTTCCTGCTTAAAAGTTCGATAGATCTCTAGTGCGGACTTCTCAATCATGCCCATTCTCCACATGTCAGTCTCCGTTTCCTTCACTTTCTTCTTAACCGATAGTTCTTTTTGGTTTGGCCACCTGCTGTTTTCTAAGTATTTACCAGTCAACTTCCTGGTTCGCTTCCTCCATTTTGTATCGACATGATTCATGTACAAGTAGCTGAAAACCTTCCTAGCCCAACGCTCCTCCTTCATTTCTCTCAATCGCTTCTCAAATTTTATCTTGCTGCTAGCTTCCCTGCCCTCAAATGATGTCCATCCCATATCACCCTGTACTCCCTGATTTGGTGTATTTCCGTGAGCTCCTAAAGCAAGCCTACCTATTCCACGTTGCTTAATTTCTAATCTTGCTTGAACTTCTGATCTCATGCACAAGACCGCATCGCTGAACGTCAGCCCAGGAACCATGACCCCTTTCCATATTCCTCTCACAACATCATACCTATTGTAATTCTACAGTGCCCTATTTTTCATGACTGCTGCATTCCTGTTACCTTTAGTCGTCACGTATATTTCGTGTTCCCTCAGATACTCGGTCCCATTGCTTATCCATACGCCCAGATATTTGTATTTATCTGTTATCTCTAGCGTGACCTCCTGTATTCTAAGCTCACTACTTTCGTTGTCATTGAAAATCATGACTGCTGATTTTTCCTTACTGAATCTAAAATCTAACCTATCTCCCTCATTACCGCAGATGTCCATCAATCTCTGCAAATCTTCCTTGTTGTTGGCCATTAGCACTATATCATCTGCGTACATTAATGCTGGTAGTGCCTGATCAATAAGTTTTCCTTGTTTGACTAAAGAGAGGTTGAAGCCCAGTCCACTTCCCTCTAATTTTGCCTCTAATCCGTGTAGGTACATCATGAATAATAAGGGTGACAGGGGGCACCCCTGCCTAACCCCCGTTTTACCTCTGCAGGCTTGGACACCTGTTTTTCCCACTTTATAACTACCTTCTTACCTTTATAGATACCCTTTAAAAGATTAGTGACTACATGTTCCACGCCTAGTGTGTCCAGTATTCCCCACAATTCCTCTTGAACCACGCTATCGTACGCTCCCTTGATATCCAAAAATGCTAGCCACAGGGGCCTGTGTTCCTTTTCTGCTATTTCGATGCACTGCGTCAGTGAGAACAGATTGTCTTCCAACCTCCTGTGTTTCCGAAACCCATTCTGCAGTTCCCCCAGCACCCCCTCAACCTCTATCCACGCCTGCAGTCTTTCCTTTATAATCTGCATCGCCAGCCTGTAGACCACCGATGTCACTGTTATAGGACGGTAGTTGTTTATGTCAGCTTTTTCCCCCTTTCCTTTATAGATCATGCTCATCCTGCTAAGTTTCCATTCATCGGGAACTTCACCATCGATTATTATTGTGCTCACTGCCTCTCTCAAAGCCTGCTTAGACTTCGGACCTAATGTCTTTATCAGCCTAATTGGAATGCCATCTGGGCCTGTTGATGTACTACTAGGAACCCTTTTCTCAGCCCTTTCCCACTCTTGTTGTGAAAATGGAGCCATTGCACCACTTGATTCGTCCTTGTCTATTGTGGTGCATAAAGTACTTCTTTGTTGAAATTTTTCTGTCACCCTTGTTCTTATATATTCAATAGCTTCGTCCCCTTCTAGCCTAGCACCTTGGGCTGTAGTTATAAAACTCTGCTCTAGGCTAGTCTCATTTCTTAGGGAGTTTAGATGGTTCCAAAATTTCGCAGCTGCCTTTCTATCCTTTTTATGTACTTCTGCCAGCCACTGAGCTCCCTTCCTTCTAATCTTTTCATTGATCAGAAGGGATGCATCCCTTCTACAGCTTAGAAAGGTTGCCCATTTTCTTTCAACATCATCTGTCGGTTCACCACGCTGCTTAGCATGTCTGTGTTCCCTAGAGGCTTCCTGACGTTTTGCTATGGCTCTCTTAACTTCCTCATCCCACCAACTTTTGGGTTTGTGCCTTCTTTTCCGGGGTGACTTGCCCCGCGTCTTAGCAAGCTCTAGCTCAAAGAGTCTAATTAGATCCGTGTATGTCCACACTGTCTGATTATCCTCCGTGATTACTTTCTCAATTTGTTTAGTGGCTATTTCAATTTGCCTTTCTGGATAAAAATTTTCCTGTAGTTGCTCATCTTGTCTCCTTCCCACTTTCACTGCTCTTCCAAAACTTAGCTTGATACGATTGTGATCGCTACCCAGACTTCTGGAGCCACCTTCATCTATGTGCATTCCCCTGAGCTTATCATACATCCTATGTGACATCAGTGCATAATCTATCGTCGACTGAAGTCTTCCTACCTCCCATGTTATTTGCCCTTCACACTTCTCGGTACTGTTGCAATTGATCAAATTAAGCCTTTCACACATATCCATGATCATTTTGCCTGTCGGATCGGTATACCCATCTATATCTTCTATGTGCGCATTCATGTCTCCTAGTATAATTATCTCGCACTCTCTTCCTAACTCCTGAATGTCCTTTGATATACACTCTACCATTGCCTGGTTTTCCTCTCTGGCCTTTGCTCCCGTCCACAAGTACACGAAACCAAGGAGTGTCATTTGACCTGCCACTTTCCCTTTTAGCCATAAATGTTCCTTGCACTCCTGCTTGACCCTTTGCCAGTCTGTACTTTTATGAATGAATGCCCCAATACGACCTCCCTTTCTGCTGCTTTCTGTTCTATTACAATATTCCCACGCGTAGTCCGGATTGTTCGGAGGTTGTTCCATGTCCCTGAGATGTGTTTCTACAAAACCGTATACCATCGGCCTCTCTTCCCTTAGCTGTTCTTCTATCTCTTCCCACTTCAGCCTGTTCCTACCACCCTGCATGTTAATATACCCTATGTCTGAATTGGCTCGGCGCTCGTGGCTACGTCTATTTATGCCCCGGACTCTACCTATCTTAGATATTGGTGCCACTTTGGAATCGCATCTGTCCATACTACCTGTCGAAGAGTCTCCCTGGTTGTTTTCCCCGTTACTAGCTATCCTGCACCCCGAAGGGCTTGCTTGCCCCCCAAGAAAGCTACTGCGCGTCCTGCAAGTCGCCAACCCACCTCATGACCTAGCCACCCATCGAAGTGAATTCTGTCTCGTTGAAAACCCCCCCACCTATGCACCTCTCTGTTTATTTCCACCACCTCAAAGCCTTTCTCTCGACTCATCCGCCATATCTCTTGGTTTGCGTTGACCACCGCTATTTGCAGGTTGTTATCACGCACCGGTACCATTGGTATCGTGCATATCACTACCTGCACCTTAGGAGAAGTGGCGCGCATGTCATCGACGCCTTTCGCCAGTGTGGCTGCTAGTCCTGCTGCATCTTCATTTAGGACATCGTTTAAACCGCCTGAAATTATCACGAGGTTTCGTCTATCAGCTGTCGTTTTGAGCTTTGCGCTCGCTTGCTTCATGACTGCTTCCAGCTTGCGTCCTGGGAACGCCCCTACTGCAACCCTCTTGTCACCTCTTACCCTCTCTTTGATGGCTTCTGTGCATCGATTTAAATTTGAGTCTCCGGCGATTATCACATGCTGTGACTTTTCCGGTGGAGCGTTCTGCACCTGGGGGCTACTTGCACCTGTGACGCCGGCTGCTTTGTTTCCTCCCTGCCCCACCACTACCTCGCTGAAGCTGGGCCTTGCGACAGTTGAACCGGCTAAACCTGTTTTTTCCAAGCTTGCTTGCTTTTCCTTCTCCACCGTTCTGGTTGCCGGTTCCCTACTGTTCTCTCGGTAGGTCACTTCTTTGTTCAGCTTCGCTAGCGCTTCCTCGGCGGACTTCAGTCTTTCTCCCATTGCCCTCGTTTTCTCTTGCTCTGTCGCCAACTCAGACTCGAGCTCGGCGATTCTCATCAGCAGTTCACTCTGGGCAACCATCATTTTCTCCATTTTTTCCTCGACCTCACATTGCCTACACTTCGCGTCAGCCTCTTCTCCATCCGCTTCTACGCTTGGGTCCACTTTCAAACCCACTCCACATCCTGAACACTTTACGGTCTTTTTAACCATGCTTTTCTGACACCAATTGTCCCTATACTCGATAATTACTAAACTCGAGCCCTGCACTACGAGAAAAAAAAGAAAGTCTAAGCTCTACTACAAAAATTTGCGTGTTCAATGTACGCGCACCTCCCCCACGGGGTGGCAAAAGAAAAAAAAACAGCAACAAAAAATTCAAACACACACACCCACACTAACTAATAAATACCTGGTGACTGGCCCCCGAAAAAGCCGTACCATAAAATAAGTGCTACGAAGATTTCAACCGCTGCCTTATAATTATAAAGACAAGCTCAAAACATGCAAAAACACTTATCTGCGCAGTCGATCCGGAGCGCTCAAAAAACACGTCCATCCACCTTGACAGCCCGAACACGACTTCTTGTAGTACGGACAAGAAGCGTCCTCTGGGGCCAAACGTTGCCGTCAGCAGCTTGACTGGGCCTAGGAAGCATTGTATACGGAACAGCGCGAGAACAGTCACCATTTTAGTACAAAAAAAACATAAAAGTGATACTCGATTGCACCATTTACAACAAAATCTTGAACATTCAGTGAGAAACAGACATTCTTTATTCTTGTGCAGGCCGTGAACCAATTAAAAGAAACATCATTATTTGATACACATCGTTATACATGAATATATAGTGTACACGCTAACGTGTTCAAAAAATACATCTTCAATTCTTTGCGAAATAATTTAGTAGCTAGAACACGAATATTTACGTTTTTAGACAAATTTTGTTTGATGAATTGCTGCTTATTCCGTTCAAGAACGCGGTACAAACTATAAGGTTCAAGGTTTCTTAAATGCACATGTATGTCATGTGGTTTCAAGATCACTATAAATGAAGAAAGTCTCTGTATTCCTCCTTTGCAAAATAAAAACTGTAAAACACGGTATGCGTAGTACCTATACACCAAAATCATTTCGTATATTTGTGACTATGTTTTTGTTGTTGTTCGGTGCCCGATATTATTATTGTACCGGAAAAGCATCTTTTGTGAAGTAATTATTTCATCTATCTTAGTTCGCGTTGTAGTCACTCGTACTAAACTGCAATTATTAAATTGCAATGTGATTACTGTGCGATCAATTTATAGCTTGTATTTTGTCAACATGAAAACTTTACAGCTAGATATTACACTGGCAGCAGAAAACTTGTTCCGAAGGTTATTAAAATTAGCCTCCCCACTCAAATTACAGGAAAATATAACTCCGAGGAATTAACCAGTTCAATATTTTTACCAAAGTGACTGAATGTCCCAACTGAAAAGTTTATTTGTGGCTCTAGAAAGAATCGCTAGCGTTTTGGTAGGGCTTATTCTGATCACATTAGCAATGCATTGCATTTGATTATTAGTTCCCTTGCACCTTTCCAGTGAAGAGTGTAGTGCGATCATCTGCATATATAAAAAAAATTAATTATTGGGTTTGTACTTTCCAAGTCATTCGTTACAAGTTCAATTATAGCGGACCTAAGCACTTCCTTGGAACACTCCATTTTTAAGTCTTACGAAGGAACAAACATAGAACGTTGTCAGTGCAAACACATTGAGTTCTATGATTTCATCAAAGCAAGTGGATATCTGCATACTCTAGTATACTGTACATTGATAGCTTATGAGCAAGAATGTCATGGCTGAGGCAATTAAATACCTCGCTAAAATCAATGAAGATTCCTAGGACGAATCGTCCCCTGGCTATGATTTGAACAATACTTATCAGTGATAAAAGGGCAGCCTCAGTAGATCTACCTTTAATAAAGTCCAACTGTGAGTTTGTTTTAACTTTATGTTTGTCGAGAATCTTTGTTAGGCGTGCTCCAAGAACTTTTTCTAGCACTACACACTTCAGCACTGGACCAAACCGGAACGGCGACACCAGCTACTTCACAAATGGGACCCGTAAATGTGGTTCCGCATGCCCCCTAAATTTAAACGGCCACTCACAAGTATGATCCGCCGCATTCGTCTTGGTGTAGCGTACACCAGACGTTACGCACATATCATCAGTCGCAGTGACACCGGTCCTAATTGTGAACACTGTGATGTGCCAGAAACACTTGAGCACATATTTTGTGTCTGCCCAGCATACGCACGTGAACGACAAACACTGATTTCTTCTACTGAACGATATCGCAGTAGATCCTTAACTGGTGAGACCATGCTGGGCCCTTAGCCAGACACTAACAGTGCAATTGTTGTCATAAGAGCGTTTATAACCTTTTTGGAAGCAACTGGACTATATGCGCGGCTATAAAGTTTGTCTCAGCTAGAAATAATACTACATACTCACCTCTCTACATCACCATCGCCATCCATTATTTTTTTTAGTAAGAAGGGTTGCAGTGCAAGCACGAAGGTGCTAGAAGAAACGTGAAACGAAAGGTGAGGCAAGGAAAACAAAGAGGACAACCCTTATTACCATGGAATTTAACCAACTAGCCTAAATAGTCGTTCTTCTCCATCATTCTTTCTTTTCCCCTTTCCCCTCCCCCAGTGTAGAGTAGCAGGCTAGAGCAAGCTATGGCTCAGGCCGACCTCTCTGCCTTTCTGTAAATAAACCTCTCTCTCTCTCTCTCTCTCTCTCTCTCTCTCTCTCTCTCTCATGGAAAAAATTAGTAGACAGATATCGGCCTGTAATTAGAAACGTGATTTATGTCACCGTGTATGAATAACACATGTTCGTTGCACACCATCTGGGAAAGTCAACGATACTATTGCGAAATTGAATAAATAGACCAACGCACGATCGTTATTCGATGAATCTATGAAACGGCTGAAGGCACCGCTTAGATGAGCAGCTTCTGAAACATCCGTCCAAGAGTATCAGTACTGGTGGGATACCGATGGTGGGATCAGTATTCTCATAGAGAGAAGGGGTTCAAACCTACACCAACGCCCGAAATTTTGAATTTTGCCTGGGGATGTACACCAAACATACAAACGCACGCAAGGCCATGCATAAATTGTGACGTAAGACCCCACCAACCCAGGTAATATTTCTGGCAACGCTACTGGTTGGTACGACAGCAGCGAAGGATGTTTTAGGAGGTCACCACAAAAGCTCATCATTACTTGACCTCTCTTACTCACTTAAAAGATCATACATCAGTATTTTTTTTTTCGAAAGCTGTTGGAAACTCAGCAGCAAGTATTTGGTCGTACATGCAGGGTCATCTCCTGAATAAGAATCACCTGAAAAAAAATAAAAATATAAAAAGCTGTCTGCTAGGCCTCTTCTAGCATCATTATGTGACTAGGTATAACGTGCAGTGTTCAATTTTATATTAAAATAAATATCAAAACAAGGCATATCGCTTTCTTTTTGTCCATCGTTACGTGTGCATTGTTAGCTATCCTGTTTGGAGTTCATTACCTATTTTTGCCCATTCCTTGTCTTTTACACTGCCCTGCCTATACACGTGTACGAAATGAGCTGTTTCGCGTTGTCTCTGATTGTATTTTTCTATTAATACATTGAACTATTCCTTAGCTATTTTGTCTCTGCAAATATTGTTAGGCAATATTCCAATGTGTTCATGAAGTTATGTGTGCGATTTCACTCATTTCATCTTGTATGATAATTCACTATGCGTGACCATTATTTTGTGATGCTTCCTTACCTAGTGCCTCCGGCAATAAATAAAAAGATAAGTAAATAAAAAAAAATAAAATAAACAAGGAGAAGTAAACACACAAGCGCTTTAAGACCACAACCAATACAAGGAAGGGATAGCAGAAGTTTAAAAACGAATATAATCAGATGAAGAATACGATGTATACATCGTATTCTTCAAACCTTCAGCCTTCTTCAAACACAGTCTCTCCTATAGGAGAGACTGTGTTTGAAGAAGGCTGAAAAAAAAAATGTAGCACTGAATTCATTCAGCCTCAATCCAGCGATGAATTTTTATGACAAATTTTTTTTGTTCTTGTTTATCTCGTAGTGGCCGTGTTTCTTGCACAAGCGAACAAGACACTAGAAGAAAGGAAGCAGATAAGCTCGTTCTGGACCACGATAAGGGGCCTCGAGAACTATTCCAAGGAATCCTTAATCAGCTCAGGTAAGCTCTGCTTTATCTCGGCTGCTGACCCGCAGGTTGCGGGATCAAATCTTGGCTGTGGCGGCTGCATTTGCGATGGAGGCGGAAATGTTGTACGCCCGTGTACTCAGATTTGGGTGCACGTTAAAGAACCCCAGGTGGTCAAAATTTCCGGAGCCCTCCACTACGGCGTCTCTCATAATCATATGGTGGTTTTGGGACGTTAAACCCCACAAATCAATCAAATCAAGCTCTGATTTATGTCTTGCATATATAGAAGGATGGGGTCATCCGCTTTTCTATTCTGCACATGCTGAGGGGTTGAAACTACTGATACTTGCTATTATCGCCGCCTTAACAAAATCACGAAGAAAGACGCCTACCCTCTGCCGCGAATGGACGACGCCCTTGATTGCCTGCATGGTGCCGCCAACTTTTCTTCCAGCGACCTTCGTTCTAGTTATTGGCAGATTGCCGTGGACCACATGGACCGAGAGAAGACGGCTTTTGTAACAGCTGATGGCTTCTCTCACCTCAAGGATATGCCTTTCGGCTTATGGTATGGCCCCGCCATATTCGAACGAATGGACACCCTGCTTCACAGATTCAAGTGACCTACGTGTATCTATTGCATGGACAACGTAATTGTGTTTTCTCTCACTTTTGTAATGCAATTTGAGAGTGACCGCAAAAATCGCGCTTCATTTGCGGCGGATAATGAAGTCAGGGAAGAGACAAGTAATGAAGTAGACAGTACAAGTGCAAAGTATCAACTGATGTTTATTGAAGTAACGCGTAAGGCATTTAGGAAAGACAAAAATCGGTTTACGAAGAGGGTGGAGCGTGGCAATCTTGTTTCACGGTCTTCAGATGTTACACGTGACCCCCACGTGTACCTATAAGTGTGCTTATCGTATTTTATCATGATTGACTCAACGAGGTTTTCTGAATCTTGGTAGTTAAGTATATGACCCTCTCAGAGGAGAATTTACTTCACTTTTTTTTTTACCGGCTAGGAACTAGTATGACCTACAGCTGTCAAAGTCATGGCGTTTGGTGCTAGAATTCCACACTTTTTTTTTCCACGCGTTTTCTGGCTCTCCAAGCCTCTTTATTCTAGCGGCAAGAGCGGTACTTTGGGCATTATGAAATTATATTTTTCTAATGAGCAAAAAAAAAAACTTTTTTCTTGTCTTTTGCATACCTCTACTGCTTTTGCCTGAATAGGTCAATATTTTAATTTAAATACTTTGCGTAGTGGGGTCATTAATTGTTATATAGGTATTATATGATGTTTCAATGCATACCTAACAACGAAAAGCCTGCATCAATGTGCTTATTGACTGACTTCGTTCATTCATTCGACTTTCGTACAGATCGGTGGCTGAGCGCCATTCGTCGGGGATCCGAGCGTTCGGCGGTGGAGGAGGACAGCGTGTACGCGAGGCCCCTGGCGCTGTCGTTGCTCACGCGGCTGTTGAGCGACAGCGGAGGCGTGGCCGCGATGCGTCGGCTCCTCTGGTGGGGACTGGTGCGAGAGCTGTCGCCATACGCCAGTGGGCGCTACTTGCCCTCCGACTCGAGCGCGCTGGACCGCTTCTGCGTCCGCAGAGTGGCCGCCAAGCTTGAGCTCGCCATCAGAGCCGTCTATCTGTTCAGAGGTCGGTGGAGCTGTGATGGTTGAGGTGACGACAACCGCTGGTAAAAAAAAAAATCTAAGGCTTTGGATCTTTTTGCAAGGCACCGACGCATGTACTTAATGAATACCCGTCGCTGATTGTGTACCACCAAGATAGCTGTCAACTTATTTAAAATGTGTATGCTTTAGCTGCACATTATCTTTCATGACAGTGTGCGCTCCGACATCGTGGTAAGGTTGAGAGGAGTGCCGATGAAATTGTTCAGACAGTCCAACTAGCAAGAGCACAGCCAAAAATATTTTGGAGAAAAGGAAGTGCTTGAACTAACTTTTATTTATGTTTGTGCTTGTGTTTGTGAGTGTGCGTATATGTATACGCATGCGAAATTGAAAAAAAAGAAAGATCTACAAAACAGAATCCCCGACGTCAACTAGATGTCAACAGCACGTATTACCAGCTGATAGTCGGTGTCATAGTGTTGTCCGCTTCTATTTTTGTCTTCTCGCTCTAGCAATCTAAGGGACAGGAGTATCAAACTTACCTTAGCTAGCAGGCTGCAGTCACGAAACTTAGCCTTCCAATGTGGGCCTGCATGGGGAAGAAAGTGGGTGAGGACAGGGGTGCAGTGTGAGAAAAATTGCCAGCAGTCGTTACCATCTTAAAGAAGGCATATCCCATGTCTAATGTATAGCTCATTTTTCACCTCCCATGTATCTCTCGTTCGGTCCCTGCCCACAGCAAGTTTTCTTTTTATCCACTTTTATTTATTCACAATTACAATACATTTACTTGTAATGGCATCCCATATAATTGTGTGTCAGTTCTCATTAATACTGTGTCTAAAAAGAAACGATCCCTTAAATTCACCCTTCTTTCCTTCACTCATAGCGAGGGTCTCGTTATGGCTGGCTTAAGATCTTCAGGTGCTATGCGAGGTCAGCTGCCAGCTCGTAGTAAGATCACGTGCTACGTGACGGCAACAGCAAAAAAAAAAAAAAAAAAAGAAAGGCACATCCCACGTACAGTGGGAACCGATGATATGCGAAGCACGAATGGGGAAGGTTGATAAAATTAGCACAATGTTACAATGTGGAGGTAAATTATGCCTTATATGACTTCCATCTCATGATTATCATATTTGCACGTGTCATTTACCTTCCTCATCTATTCACGCCACTTGAAAACAAATTTGGTATATGTTGAGCTAGCGAAACGGCCGCGAGCGCGCTATGATCGTAGCGTGTAGTAATGTTTTACATGACACGCATATCATGATTATCGTGTTTGGACCTGTCACTTACATTCGTCGTTCATTCACGTCACATAATACCAAATTTGGTGCTTGTGGAGCTAGTGAAACCGCTGCGAGCACGCTATGAGCGTAGCATGTAGTCATGGTTTTTGTGACACTCGTGTCATGATTATCATGTTTGGACTTGTCATTTACCTTCGTCATTTATTCACGTCACGTGATATCGAGTTTGGTATATGTGAAGCTAGTGAAACAGCCGCGAGTGCATCATGAGCATTGTATGTTGCCATGTTCTTACATGACATGCATATTATGATTAGCATGTTTGGACGTGTCATTTACCTTCGCCGTCTATTCGCCTCACGTATTATCAAGCTTGGTATATTTGGAGCTAGTGAAACGGCCGCGAGCGCATCATGGGCATGGTATGTTGTCATGTTCTTACAAGTCACGCGTGTCATAATTATCATGCTTGCACCAGTCATATACCTTCGTCATCCATTGATGCCACGTAACACCACGTGTGGTATATGTAGAGCTAGCGAAACGGCCGCAAGCGCATCATGAAGGCCCCAATATATTACGACGTAACGCTGACGAGCGTGCACGCTGGGCGCACCGACGCGGCGCTAGCAAAGCGGAAGCCAGGTGCGATCGGCGCAGCCCGGCGGCAACCGGCGCGAAATGCAACATGCTGCATTTCGCGCCCATGACGTTACCCAGCTCTACCTCGACAACGCTGCTTCTGCCTCTCTTCGTGATGGAGGGACGCGCTCAAACGCGCATGCGTCAAAGCAACGCAGCGCGGCGCGCGCCTGCAAGTATATGGCAGGCAGATCAGCACCTGGCGTTGCATCGCCGGCGTGACGCGACTAGATCAAGGGGCTTTAGACGCGACGAAACGAACGCCAGCGCGCACGCGCGCTGGGTCACGTCAAAATGTATTAGCGCCTTGAGTGTGGCATGTAGTCATGTTGTTACATTACACGCATCTCATGATATGTTTGCACCAGTCACATACCTTCGTCATCCATTCACGTCACGAAATACCTAATTTGGCATATATGAAGCTAGTGAAACAGCCATCAGCTCATCATGAGTGTGGCATGTAGTCATGTTGTTACATGACACGCATGTCATGATTATCATGTTTGGACGTGTCCTTTACCTATGTCGTCCGTTCTTGTCACGTAATAGCTAATTTGGTATACATGAAGCTAGTTAAACGGCCGCGAGCGCATCATGAGCGTGACATGTAGTCATGTTGTTACATGACACGTATCTCATGATTATCATGTTTGCACCAGTGAAATACCTTCGTCATCCATTCACGTCACGTAATACTAAATTTGGTAGATGTCAAGCTAGCGAAACGGCCGTTAGCGCATCATGAGCCGGCCATGTAGTCCTTTTTTACATTACACACATCTCATTATTATTATGTTTCTACCGGTCATGCACCTTCGTCATCCATTTACGCCACGTAATACAAAATTTGGTATATGTGAAGCTAGCGAAACGACTGCGAGTGCACCATGAGCGTGGCGTGTAGTCATGGCTAGTCATAACGTGAATATCATGACATGCATGTCATGATTTCTACATTAGGGTTTGTCACTTATGTTCGCTAACAGTCATGTCATACCATGCCAGTTTTGCAACATGTCATGTGAACGAAACCACCGCAAGAGTAGCAAGACATTAAAATGTAAATCATTACATTCATGACATACATGCCATGATTTTCATGTTTTGAATAGTCATTTATGCTCATCATACAGTCATGTTATGGCATACCAAGTTTGGTATTGATACCATTACCGAAACGTCCAGGAAAGCTAAATGCCGTAAGTGGCTAGATAGATAGATAGATAGATAGATAGATAGATAGATAGATAGATAGATAGATAGATAGATAGATAGATAGATAGATAGATAGATAGATAGATAGATAGATAGATAGATAGATAGATAGATAGATAGATAGATACGCTCAAAGTCGCCGAAGTTCGCTAAGAAATGCTTCGAATGTAAAATGAGTATCCCACACTCGCCGCATTAGCAACAGGCGGTGCTGGCTGACGCTCTTACGTTTAAATGCATATACATACCCCGTGAAGTGGACGGGTGGTATAGCCGCCATTGTTGCTCGGCTAGTAGAGCTTCGGGCGAATTATTCGAAGGTCGCAGGTTCGATCCCTGCCCACGGCAAGTTATCGTTGCGTCCACTCTTTTTTTCATGATTACATTACAAATACTTTTAATACCATCCCCTGTACTTTCCTTGGCGTGATTGTCTGTTGAATCTCATCATTATTGTGTTGAACAAAATAAATGAGCCCTTAAATTCTGCCTTCTTTCCTTCACTGCTGAGGTGGATTGGACGTAAAATTTCGAGGAACATCGATATTGATCCTCAGACTGTATGAAATCAGGAGATCAATTGTGAAATAGAGCTTTTGTTTTATGGTCACGTTTTAACACAAGGTAACCGTGTGGCGGGCCTCACGTAAAAATGCTTGACACTCACGTCCGTGCAGCTCATGGTCATTAGAAAAAAATTGGCAGATCCCACGTGCAGTGGGAATTGATGATATGTGAAGAATGAACGAGAAAGGTTGATATGTCATTTTAAAACAGCACAACGTTACGACGTGGAGGTAAATGATGCCGTACATGACTTCCGTGTCATGATTACCATGTTCCAATGTCTCGATTACCTTCGTCAGCTATTCACGTCACGTGATACCAAATTTAGTGTATGTGGAGCTAACAAAACGACTGCGAGCACGCTCTTAGCATGTTATGTTGTCATGTTCTACATGGCACGCGTGTCGGGATTATCATGTTTCCACCAGTCATATATTTTCGTCATCCAAGGACGACACTTAACAGAAAACTTGGTACATGTGGAGCTAGCGAAACAGCCACGAGCGCGTAATGAAGGGCCCAATGTACTCCAATGTAGCGTTGAAGCGCGCGCACGCTGGGCACAGCGACGTTACGTTAGAAAAACGCGGGAACTCAAAAGTCTGACGCTTGGCGCGACCGGCGCGACCAGCGTGCGTCAGTGCGGCCCGACGGCAACCGGCGCGAAATTCGCGCCGATGCGTTACCCAGACAACACTGCGTCTCCCTCTTTTCATGACGGAGGGACGCCAGACGCGCTGAAACGTGCACGCGTCAAACCAACGCAGCGCAGCGCGCACCTGCGAGTATATGCCAGGACCGGTGCCAGGCGTGGCAAGGCCAGAGTGACGCAACAAAATGAACGCCGGTGACGACACGCACCGCGTCACGTCGAAATGTAGTGGCGCCTTGACTGTGGCATGTAGTCCTGTTCTCACATGACACGCATCTCATGATTATCATGTTGGCACCAGTCGCATACCTTCGTCATCCATTGACGTCCCATAATTCGAAATTTGGCATATGAGAAGCTAGCGAAATGGCCGCGAGCGCATCATGAGTGTGGCTTGTAGTTATGTTGTTACATGACACACATGTCGTGATTTCATGTTTGGATGTGTCATTTACCTACGTCGTCCGTTCGCGTCGCGTAATACCAAGTTTGGTACATGTGAAGCTAGCAAAACGACCGTGAGCGCATCATGAGCGTAGCATGTAGTCATGTTGTTACATGACACGAATCTCGTGTTTATCATGTTTGCACCAGTATCATACCTTCGTCATCCATTCACGTCCCGTAGTACGATATTTGGTATAAGTGAAGCTAGTGAAACTCCCGCCAGCGCATCATGAGCGTGGCATGTAGTCATGTTGTTACATGACACACATGTCATTATTTTTATGTTAAAAAGGGTCGTTTGTGTTCGCCATGCAATCATGTCATACCATACCAGTTTTGCAACATGTCATGGGAACGAAACCACCGCAAAGGCAGCAGGAGCATGAAATGTAAATCATGACATTCATGACATACATAGATGATTTTCATGTTATGACTAGTCAAATATGTTCTTCATACAGTCATGTTTATGCCACACCAAGTTTGGTATCGATACCATTATCGAAACGGCCAGGAGACCTAAAGGTCGTAGGCGGCTAGATAGATAGATAGATAGATAGATAGATAGATAGATAGATAGATAGATAGATAGATAGATAGATAGATAGATAGATAGATAGCTAGATAGATAGATAGATAGATAGATAGATAGATAGATAGATAGATAGATAGATATGTAGGCTTATGCCACAGGAGCGAAAGAGAGACACGCCTGAACGATAACCGATGCCAGCCCGGAACGTGAGCCGTGGCTTCACGTGCCACGGCCTAGCGCCTTCTTTATTTTCTTCTGTCGCCATCGCGCGCTCTCCGGTTTGCGCGCCGCCCGAACGAGGGCGCTACAGGGCCCCCCGTGTAGACTGGAAGTCGGAATGTGACATGCCGTTTGTGGTATTGCAACGGAAGATCAGTCGTAGATGAGAGGCTTTCTAGGGCGGTCTCCAGGTACGCCGGCTTGAGTCGGTCCAAGCTGACTGTCTCTTCACGGCCGTTCTGAAGTAGAGTGGCAGTTTTGGGGGTGCGGTGAAGGACGCGGAATGGTCCATCGTAGGCTGGTGTCAAAGGTGGTCTGACCGCGTCGTGGCGCACGAAAACATGTGTTGCAGTGGCCAGATCAGGGTGGGCGAATATGGTCTTGTGTTCGGAAGGTCTGGGTGGAGTGGGCCGGAGGTCTTGAACGCAGTCGAGGAGGCGTTGTAGGAATTGCTGTGGCTGGTCTGGTAGCTTCGTTGACGTGAAGAAATCTCCCGGAAGCCGTAGAGAAGTGCCATGCACCAGCTCTGCTGTTGAGCACTGCAGGTCTGCCCGGATGACAGCTCGTAAACCTAAGAGCACCAGTGGCAAGGCATCAACCCAGGTGGCTCTATTGAGGCGGGTAGTCAAGGCGGTCTTCAGTTGTCGGTGAAGGCGTTCCACCATGCCGTTGGCGCAGGGATGATAAGCCGTGGTACGGCAATGTCTGGCTCCGAGGATGCGATTAAGGCAAGTAAACAGCGAGGACTCAAACTGACGTCCATGGTCTGTTGTCACGTTGCCAGGGCAGCCAAAACGGGATACCCACGTAGAAATGAAAACGCGGGCAACTGTCTCGGCTGTGATATCTTGAATTAGAACAGCCACTGGCCAGCGTGTGAAGCGATCGATCATGGTCAATATATAACGGTACCCCTGAGACACTGGTAGAGGGCCCACAATGTCTAGATGAACATGGTCGAAACGACGGCTGGGTGGAAGGAAAGGTTGAGGCGGCGTCTTAGTATGACGGGAGACCTTTGTCATCTGGCAGGGCAGGCACATGCGCGTCCAAGCGCGCACATCACCGTTGATTCCGGGCCAGACATAGCGCTGGGTGAGAAGACGCTGAGTAGCCCGAATGCCAGGGTGACAGATGTCGTGTAAGGAGTGGAAAACGGTGCGTCGTAATGAAGCGGGAACGAAAGGGCGGAGAAGGTCAGCTGAGACATCGCACCACAAGCGCTCAGATGATAATGGATGGAGCACCAGGCGTAGTCGGAGAGAACGGGGGTTCTCCCGAAAAGCGGCAAGCTCTCTATCATCCTGCTGTGCCGAGGAGAATGAGGCCCAGTCGATGGTTGGCGGTGGAGAGTCAACCGCGGCTACACGAGAAAGGGCATCTGCGGCGGTGTTGTCAGCTCCTTTCACGTGGCGGATGTCAGTCGTGAACTCCGATATATAAGCCAGATGGCGGAGTTCACGGGGCACGTACTTGGATGAGTTAGTGCGGAAAACATACGCCAGTGGCTTATGGTCAGTCAGCACGTAAAACGAGCATCCTTCCAGGAAATGCCGAAAGTGCTGTATTGCAGCGTAGATGGCTAGTAATTCCCGACCAAAGACGCTGTAGCGAGTCTCAGCAGGAAGTAGCTTCCGAGAGTAAAACGACAAGGGTCTCCACTCGGAGTTAATGCACTGCTGTAAGACGGCTCCGACGGCCACGCTGGATGCGTCCACCATCAACCGAGTAGGGGCGTTGCTGCGTGGATGAATGAGAAGCACGGCGTTAGCGACCGCTTGCTTAGCAGCAGCAAAGGCGGCCTGGGCCTCTGACGACCAAGGAATGGCGGAGGACGGGCCGGCGGTCGACCGAAGGAGGTCTGTGAGCGGTCGTAGCAGTTCGGCACAGTGTGGTATGAAGCGCCTGGAAAAATTCACAAGCCCCAGGAACTGGCGTAATTGGCGCAGTGTTGTAGGCTGAGGATAACCCTGAATTGCTTTAACGTGGGACCGGAGAGGGCGTATTCCTTTGGATGATATGTGATGGCCCAAGAACTCGAGCTCAGATGCGCCGAAAGTACACTTAGAGGCGTTCACAACGAGGCCGTACTGCTGAAGACGTTGGAACAGAGCGCGTAGATGGTGCTAATGATCTTCAGGTGTGCGGCTGGCGATGAGGACATCGTCAAGGTACGCGAATACAGTAGGAAGACCCCGTGTGACCTCAGAAATGAACCGCTGGAAAGTTTGAGCCGAATTGCGGAGTCCAAAAGGCATCCGCACGTATTCAAACAACCCAAAGGGCGTCGTGATGGCGGTCTTAGGTATGTCGGCGGGCTCGACAGGAATCTGGTGGTACGCCTTAACAAGGTCCATTTTGCTGAAAATTGTGCAGCCGTCGAGGCGCGATGTAAAATCCTGGATGTGAGGTAGAGGATAGCTGTCGTGGACAGTCTTGGCGTTCAATGCTCGATAGTCCCCACAAGGACGCCAGTCACCAGGATCACGCTTTGGCGCCAAATGCAGCGGGGAAGCCCAAGCGCTTGACGACGGGCGGATAATGCCGAGCTGCAGCATGTGGTCAAACTCCCGTTTAGCAATAGCTAGGCGGTCTCCGAACAGGCGGCGTGGTCGAGCGGCTGCCGGTGGACCCCGGGTGACGATGTGGTGTGTCACCGTATGTTTAGGCGGCTGAGTGAGGTTGCACGGTTTAGTTAACTCCGGGAAACTCGCCAAGATTTTTTCGAACGGTGAGGAAGGTATCAGCATGCGGATGGCCATTGGAGCGATGTCGGAAAGGACTCCCGAGATGGAGAGACGAGTCTTACCATCTATGAGGCGGCGCCGCCGCACGCTGACGTCCAAATCGAAGTATGAGAAGAAGTCCGAGCCGATGATCGGTTGAACCACGTCTGCGATGACGAAAACCCACCGGAAAATGCAGCGAAGGCCGAAGTCGAGGGTGAGAGATCGGAGCCCATACGTTGCTATAGACGAGGCGTTGGCAGCACGAAGCACTTGCCCCTGTGACTTTGAACGATCAGCCTTAGTCGGGGGCACAACGCTAATTTCCGCGCCCGTATCTATAAGGAACCTGGCGCCCGATAGCTGGTCCGTGACCATGAAAAGGCGGCTGGGACGAGAAGGGAGATCGCACGCCGCCGTCAGTGATCCCGGCAGGCGTTTCCCTGCCACGAACATGGGGGTGTACACTTCGTGGCTCGGTGTCGGAAACGCCGGTGGTACCAGCAGAGGGGTGGAGGGCTGGGACTCCGAGCATCTCGTGTGCGTGGAAGAGCTCGACGACCGGAACGAGGCGAACGAGTCTCCTGCAGGGGGCTCCGGAGTGCGGCAATGGAGGGGGCGAGTTCGTCGATGCGGGCCTCAAGGCGCGAAATCGCTGTGTCTGCTGGTGGTAAGACAGCGTTGACAGATGGGGAGGTCGCTTCATGAACCTGATCGGCGAGCTCCGCCAGGCGGTCGAGATTGACGTCGCCGGCCGCCGCGAGGACGAGGCGGATTGGCTGAGAAAGGCGTTGGAGGAAGAGCTCGCGAAGCAACGCTGAGTAAGCAGAAACGTCGTGTTTCCCCAGAAGCTGTCGCATTCGGCGCAGTAGTTGGGAGGGGCGCCTGTTGCCAAGGTCCCCCTCTGCAAGGAGCTGCTGTAGGCGGACGCGTTCCGAAGGCATGAATCGTTCCAGCACCTTGGTTTTAAGGTGCTGGTTGTTCGGTTGAGGGTGCATTCGAGTCTGTCATTGTCTTCGTCCGGGTCACCACTTGTAGGCTTATGCCACAGGAGCGAAAGAGAGACACGCCTGAACGATAACCGATGCCAGCCCGGAACGTGAGCCGTGGCTTCACGTGCCACGGCCTAGCGCCTTCTTTATTTTCTTCTCTCGCCATCGCGCGCTCTCCGGTTTGCGCGCCGCCCGAACGAGGGCGCTACAGATAGATAGATAGATAGATAGATAGATAGATAGATAGATAGATAGATAGATAGATAGATAGATAGATAGATAGATAGATAGATAGATAGATAGATAGACAGACAGACAGACAGACAGACAGACAGACAGACAGACAGACAGACAGACAGACAGACAGGCAGGCAGGCCGGCCGGCCGGCCGGCCGGCCGGCCGGTCGGTCGGTCGGTCGGTCGGTCGGTCGGTCGGTCGGTCGGTCGGTCGGTCGGTCGGTCGGTAGGTAGGTAGGTAGGTAGGTAGGTAGGTAGGTAGGTAGGTAGGTAGGTAGGTAGGTAGGTAGGTAGGTAGGTAGGTAGGTAGGTAGGTAGGTAGGTAGGTAGGTAGGTAGGTAGGTAGGTAGGTAGGTAGGTAGGTAGGTAGGTAGGTACGCACGCACGCACGCACGCACGCACGCTCAAAGCCGCCGAAGTTCACTTAGAAATGCTTCGCATTTAAAACTAACATGTATGATGTCTCCTCCATATAAATCGGTAAAACAGAAAAGCACGACGTGTCCACGGAGAAGTATAATAACTGTACAGTGATATTACAGAGCTTGCACAATGTTGGACAGCAGTGGAACCACTTAACGTGGGTGCTACCTCGTTCAAGATTAGTCATACAGCTACGCCCCGCCGTGGCGCTCTAGTAGCAGGTACTCGGCTGCTGACCCGCAGGTCGCGGGATCGAATCCCGTCTGTGGCGGCTGCATTTCCAATCGAGGCGGAAACGTTGTAGGCCCATGTTCTCAGATTTGAGTGCACATTAAAGAACCCCAAATGGTCGAAATTTCCGGAAACTTGCACTACGGCGTCTCTCATAATCATATGGTGGTTTCGGGACGTTAAACCTCCCATATCATCATTATACGTCTACGTCTCGATGACCAATGTCCAACATTAATGATTAAAAAACCCATTGTGCTCAAAGGCGCTAGTGGTAGTTGTAGTAGTTAAAGGGACCATGGACACCCAATTTCGATCATAATCAGTGGTATGCGGGCTAATCTTTAATCATGCACAAATAAGCTGGCGAAGGTTTAGCTCACCTAGTCGGGCACCTAATTTACTATTGAATATATTTACAAACACGCGAACGGCCTGAGAGTAGGACATCGCTGTCGCACTCGCGAGCAGTGACGTAACGAGCAGGTGCCTGTGAGCGTCTGCATTCAGGCGCATGATATTGTTCCCTAATAAGGTGTGTGTGGAATCGAGTTATTTGAGCTTTATTCTGCTTGGCACCGAAACTGAATGATTTGCATTGACTGAAGCTGTGGTAGAAGAACGACGGCACCACTTGCCAGCGGAGGACGTGATTTACAGCCAGTAACATCTAGGGCCTGTTTTGCACTAAGGTATTCTTTCACGGCCTACTTTTCATGTCTGCGTACAGGCACAACAGACACGTACTTCTAGTTTTCGCTTAAATAACAGAAATCGTTGGGTGACCGTATGTCATGACCCCTTGAACAGTGAGGCGGATCCAGAGTAAGCGATGTGACAGCCAGAAAAGCATGACTGATTGAATGCCCAAATTGGGCTAAAGTCACCTACTCGTGGCATGCTGGAGTTATTGAACACAATGTGCGTCGTGTGTTCGTTTTGGCCAGCCGCGATTATTCCGTGGTCGAGCAAAAGTGGGGAACGCGGAATTACATCCAGATGGAAGTGCGTTGCTCTATAGTTTCCTATAAATACACGAGATGTAAATCTGGCGCTAGTGTCTTCAGCGAGCATAGGAAGGATGAATAGTACACGGATTAGTTTAATGTTCGTACTTTCGGCTCTGGTTGGCTTCGGGTGGGTTGAAGCTGCTTTGTTACAAAACAACACTCAGTAAATTCTCAGCAATTACACATCACTACCTTAACCTTTAAGTATTACCATTTCAATCAGGTCACGAAATTCGAAAGGGTTCGTTTTTTTCTTCAAAAAAAAAAAAACGAAATACAGCAATAAACAAAGCCACAAGTGTGAATCGAAAGATAGATAGATAGATAGATAGATCGATCGATTGATCGATTGATCGATTGATCGATTGATTGATTGATTGATTGATTGATTGATTGATTGATTGATCGATTGATTGATTGATCGATTGATTGATTGATTGATTGATTGATTGATTGATTGACGTGTGGGGTTTAACGTCCCAGAACCACCATATGATTATGAAAGACGCTGTAGTCGACGGCTCCGGAAATTTCAACCTCCCATATATGAGCACACAGGCCTACAGCATTTTCCCCTCTATTGAAAATGTAGCCGCCGCAGCCGGGATTCGATCCCGCGACCTGCGGGCCAGCAGCCGAGCACCTTAGCCACTAGACCACCGCGGTGGAGCGAGTTTGAGGACCCCAGGTGGGATTTCAGACCCGCAAGTTCGAAGACTAGGCAAATACGTGTACTACTCATAATTCCCATGCATGGTCACTGGAAGACCGCAGCGCCAGAGTCCCCTATAGTTAATTTTAGGAAGCTCTATGCGTTACTCTATGCGTTGAAGAGCTATTTTGCTATAGATGGATGCTAAGAACGACACTGACGCTTGGGGTAAGGTCATAAGAAGTGTGGGATAAGGCTAGTTGATAATTCATTATCAAACTTCACAGCGCAAGAAATTTCAGACAACGAGCACAAGAGACGAGGACGAGCGCAGTCCTATAGTCTCTTGTGTTCGTTGTTTGAAATTTTTGCGCTGAGAAGTTTAATAATGTCATAAGCTGGGGCTGCGTTAAGGCGTTGACGAAATTGCATACAACGTGCGGAATGGGAACACGTCGCTTAGAAACGACGTGTTGAAGGAACTAATCGCGTATATCACGGCCATCATGCATCACTGCACTTTACCAAGAACGCAGCGAGAGGACAGTGTTAAATATAAGAGGTCATTTTTAAAGCTTCACTTCACTTCACTTCACTTCACTTTATTACCTTAAAGACCTCCTAGAGGGGGTATTACATAAGGGGTGGGAAACATACAACATATGTAATACATATGCAGGATGGGTACAAGTATGAACAGGGGTAACCAATACAGAAATAAAATAATACTTGTGCAGGATCAGTATACATATTAACAGGCGTAACACCTTGCCAAAAAAATGAAGACAAAGTGAGAACCAGTGGCACAAAAAGGAACTATGTTATGTACTCAAATTGAAAAGAAACGAGTGACATTTTGTGTAAATGTTGAGTGGCACATTATGGTGACGAGATCAGTGGAAAAGCCATTCCAGTCAGAAACTGCACGAAAAAAAGAAGGAGGCGGAAAGTGTCGTGGTACGGGCGCGTGGCCGGCCGACATGAAAGGAATGAGTGGTGCGGTGAGATGTGCGGGCAGGAGGCAAGATATAGGGCGGGTGGCCGAGTTGACTGTGATAGAGCTTGTGGAACAAAATGAGGCTGGCAATTCGGCGACGAATGTTAAGGTTTGAAAGATTGGATTCTTGTTTAAGAGATGAAACACTCACGTTATACGAATAAGAGGAATGAATGAATCTAGCTACTCTATTCTGGAGTGATTCTAGTGCGTCGGTTAAGTACGCTTGATGAGGGCTCCAGATAGGCGACGCGTATGCAAGTTGGATGTGAATTAAAGATTTATATGCTTGTAGTTTTACAGGAGGTGGAGCATGACGCAAGTGCCGTTTTAAGAATCCAAGCAATCTATTAGCTGATGATATGATATTGGTAATGTGGACGCGCCATGATAAATCGTTACTCAAAGTGACTCCCAAGTACTTGTATGTGATGACATTTTCCAATACAACTTTACCGATTTGATAAGAATAGGTGAGGGGGCTGCGCCGACGGTGAAACGAGAGGGACTTGCATTTATTAGGGTTTAGTGTCATTAGCCAACGATTGCACCAGTTAAGCACATGGTTAATGTCATCTTGCAATGCAACTTGGGCTGATGTGTTAGTAATAGCACGGTATATTACGCAATCGTCTGCAAACATACGAATATTGCTGGATACATGAAAAGGTAGATCGTTAATGTATATTAGGAATAATAGGGGTCCAAGAACAGATCCTTGCGGGGCGCCTGATGTTACTGCCAGAGAGTAAGAGTTATGTCCATTAACGGTAACGAATTGGTAACGATTAGTCAAAAATTCTCGAATCCAGGTTAAAATTTTAGGGTCTAAGTTTAATTTCGAAAGTTTTAACATCAGGCGGTTGTGGGGTACTTTGTCGAATGCCTTTGCAAAGTCAAGAAAGATAGCGTCAGTCTGTATGTTATTGTCCAGGTTAGTGTGCAGATCGTGAACGAAAAGGGCAAGTTGGGTTTCACAGGAAATTTTTTTTCGAAATTCATGCTGTGTGGAATGAAAAAAGTTATTAGAGTCCAAGAGGTGCATGATTTCGGTGTAAATGACGTGTTACATGAGTTTGCAAGGCACGCTTGTTAAGGAAATGGGGCGATAATTGAGAGGACATGATCTATCGCCTGATTTGAAGACTGGAATGACCTTTCCTATTTTCCAGTTTATTGGTAGGTTACCTGTAGATAATGACTGACAGAACAATAGTGATAAGTATATGGCAGACATTTACTTGGTATTTTTCAGAAATATTGAGGTAATATTGTCTGATTCTACTGAAGAAGAGATATTGAGTTTGTCTATTAACGATATTATTCCGGAAGCGACGAAATCAATACTGGGCATTACAGAGACGATGCTAAACGGAAAAATCAGATGGGGACTGTTAGTTTCGTTTGTGAACACGGAAGCGAATGCCGAGTTAAATACTTCTGCGCATTCAGAATCACTAACTTCCCCACCCGAAGGATTATTCAAACTAATACCTGGAATTTTCTTAGGGTTAATTACCTCCCGAAATTTCCTATGGTTATTTACCAAGATCTTCGGAAGATCAGTATGAAAAAATTTTCTTCTTGTGGTTCGAATGGCATTATAATAAAAGGTTTCAGCTTCTTTATATGTAACCCATGCGCTGTCGGTATCTGCGTGTTTAGCTGCACGAAAAAGTCGTTTTTTCTTTTTTTAAAGTTTCTTTTAAAAGTTTAGAAAACCATGGATTTTGTTGATTAGAACGGAAGGTGGTACTGGGAATAAACTTGTTTGTTAGCTCCTTAATTTTATCTTCGAAAATTAACAAGTTATCGTTCACTGATTGTTCACTTAATGTTGTTTCAAAATGAGGTAGGAAGGCTTCGAGTTCAGCGTTTATTGCGTTGTAATCCCCCTTGTCGTACAGACGTATAGTTTTACTGCATGGTTTGCGTAGTTTAGGGACGAATTCAAAGCACGTCACCGTGGCACATTGGATTGCGCGTCCAGCATTTGTTGTCGCATACCCAGAGGTCATGGGTGTTAAGGCAACCTTTCTTCTATGTCTTCAGATCGTGCGTATTTCCGTGACGTAAATGCGTCACTGATGTTTTGGTGAACCTTGGCTTAAAACACTTTCGCGCTATAAAGAATGGGACGAAGACAGTCGTGTGCGGTCGAGCCACCGGCCAAAAAGTCTAGGTGGTGTTGCATCGTCGCATAGTTTGTGGGCCGCATGCTGCACTAGGGCCCGCTTGTTTAAGAGCCCTGCTTCTTGAACAATATCTTTTTGCCCCTTTCAGAAGCAATTTTGTATTTCGATAGTCCTGTAGCATCCAGAGCAACTTATACCTTTCAGGAGACGTTGATTTGCGTCTACACAATTGCAGCCGTCACGCCCAACGTTCTGTCCGAGGCCTGGAACCTTACGGCGCACATGCGCGCAGCGCTGAGCAGGGCCCTGCGCTCTTCGTGGCTTAGCGGTCGCACCCGCAGCGCGGCGCTCCGGAAAGCGGCCTCCATGGAAATGACGTTGGGATTCCCCGAGCGCTTCTCGCGCGAGTCCCAGCTGAACGCGTTCTTCTCCACGCTGGATGACGTGCGTCCCGACAAGTCGCTCTTGTCCTGGTTGGCGCTGCGCCATTTCCTGCAAGAACGACAACGACGAACTGAGGGCGACAAAGTTGACCTGGCTGTGGTGTACGCGCACAAGGTGAGACGTTATTTGTCATCTTCTTTATCATTTCTTAAATGATAAGCAATTGAAAACAACATGATCATTGAAATAGGCAGAAAATAGAGCTACGGGATTCTTCACAGATTCATAAGTAAATACCAAAATGTCGTTTTTTTTTTCTTGTGCTCGTCACTCGTCTTTATACTGCTCGTCGTGATCGTATACTGCTCAGACGGTGTTACGTCTAACTTCTGAAAATCTTAGGCATAGAACATTTGATCGATTCTGGCTCATAAAGCACTTACATAATGTTATTAATTTTCTGTTCTGAGAATAATGACCATATGACTAAATGGAGGAGGTGAATGTTCCATTCGTAAACAACGAATGATAATATTAGCGACGGAGCGTCAGAATGGCCTGCTGAATATCACAGGTTTTTCTTCAGACTTCGTGCCATTTTGTGTGTGCACATAAACTCGATTTAGTAGTATATTTGTAATTGTAGAGGTTTTAGGTGACAAAACAACGATATGGTTATGAGGGAAGCCGTAGTGGAGGGCTGCGAGAACTTGGCAATCTGGTTTTTTTCAGCGTGCACCTATAGATATAAGTGCACGGATCTCAAGCATTTCGTCTTGATTCCTAGTGCTTCTTTTGTATGTCGTATTTAGTATTTTGTTGCAGCGTAGGTAATCTGAACCGACGTAAACTAAACCATGTCCACGCAGAAGCAGTCGAAATTCGCGGTATTATCACGGTCGTGATCTGGTGCGGAAATATAAGGTGGCGTAATCCACGGCATTTGTCGTTGCGTGTTTTCAGGTTCACCAAGCATCTTCACGTGCTGGAAACATATTTGTGGTATAGCCGAGAAAACTTCTAGATACAGCCTATATAGTATTTAATCGCTGTAGCATCACTTCTACAGCTTGGACGTCATTACATATAGCTCGTAATGATATCTATGCCCCCATATACTTGGAAGGCTTGGAAGGATGATTCGAAAACCACCGCGCCAGTTTAAGTATAGACGGAAAAGCAAAGCCGTTTATTTTCGCCAATATGCACTGGACAATACTGCAAAAAAGAAGCCTCAAATTATTCGATGAAGGAGACGCACGTTTTGCTTTTGCTATCAATTTTTAAAGATAAAAACTGCTGAAAACTCGATCTTGTGGAAGTATCGAAACCACGTTTACAATTTAATGAAAGAAACATGTATCGAAATTTGCAAATTTCACCTCGTTTTACAACTAGATCGTACAAAACGGACGCATAATACTGTGTTGTGTATTACTCATTATCTTTGTGAATAAAAGTTCTGCACTGTCCACGTGAATATTTCGAGAATTTTCCGTTAGCTATAAATATATTTATTCAGATTTCTCGTTTTGATATTTTTAAGTCTTTTTATAGAGTAGCGATGTCTGCTTTTGGTGGTGGATTTTTTTAAAAAACTTTGTGCTGTAGTTGAAACTTTTAATTCAGCGTTTACGATCGAACCTTTGTAAACGTAAATTATCAACACTCAAATCGATGCCGTGGTTTCCTCGGGAGAATATTTTCACGCCTTTTACATCATCTTTCACGTTAAATAACATCAGACGGCATATCTCATCATTTATTTGTATGATTTGTTCCATTTATTTATACTGAACCTGTGAAACCCCATAACTATAGTCGTTATTCGCATGCTTGTTCAACTTGTGTTAGCACATAACTTGAGTGCTTGGGTGTAAACTACTTCTATGTTAACTTTTTCCCGTCATGTGAGTTATCGTGAGTTATCTTTTATGTGGAAATACAGGTTCTAAATGGCTCTGTTGCTTGTGCGCCAGGTAAATGCGTACTACCTGTCCGGCAACCGGGTTCTGGTTCCTGCGGGTATCATCCAAGAGCCCGTCTATTTCCACGGCGCGGCTGACGCTTACAACTACGGCTCGCTGGGACAGGTGCTGTGAACGGCCAAATTGTGTTTCTGCTTTTTCGTTGTTTCCTGTATAGACGAATGTATACTATGAGCGTTCACTATTGGACGGGAATGTTATATTTAATTATTTATTGTTCATTATTTCATTTATGTTTATTGTCGGGTAAAACTTCAGAATTCTGCTGAATTCGCTCCTCAAAGGCGGATGTACATGAGCCTGCCCCAGTGCACATAAGCGGTACTATTTCTTTCGTCGCGGAGGTGATTTTCTGCCGCGCTTCGGCCATCTGGGCGGGGCCTCTTAAGATTTGTGAAGTTATATCCGTCTGCATTTATTTATGTATTTATGGATAGCTACCAACTCTTAGTTTTATTTCTGTCGAAGGCCTTGTCCACCACGTCTTTCCCCAAGAAAGAAGAACCTTAGGTTACCATGATTCAGCTTGCAGCGTTTCATATTAGAGCGACTATCGCTTCAATGCTATTTTTTCCGCGTTCTTCCCTCGTATACATTTTCACCACCAATACTGCAAGCTGCCTCTCACCCTCTACAAATCTCTATGGCGGAATTTTTTCAACCACCGTGCTCCCAACTGGCTTCACGTATAGTTTAGTGTCCTTCTCAATGGGTGGATGTGGTCGCATATATTCCATTAAAACATCCTCCATCGTTTCCTTCGGTCTCCCGCAGCAAGTTTATATGCTTCTCTTGTTTTTTATGAATCTCATGGCACATTAGAAGGCCGTCTGAGGGAAGCTATATTACTTAAGTAACCGGCTGCCTGTAACAGATTCTACATATTTCTCTAACTCGCTTATATTTTATGATCCAGCGACCTGTGAGGGATAAAATCCACATTGAGGTCGAAGGGCTCTTGCACACCGTACATAATGGACACTCTGGCGTTATATGCAGATGCTGTTTGTCTATTTTCGCGAAATTTTTAATCCCTACCACATATATAGTAATTACTATCAGGAGCGCGCATTGTTTACGAAAGCAATCATGATGAATATCCGTCTAACTAACGCAGTTGTGTTTTTACAAATACATTACCGGATGCGGCACTGCTCATATTGAATCTGGCCGTTCGTCGTAAGGAACTGCAAAGGAAGTGCATGCAGATTTTTCATTGTGCGCTCGCGAGCGCGAAGGCTACTATGTTGTAATCATATAAATATAAGTGGCGGCATTTGTCGTAATTCAAGAAATTACCAGTTCTCGTGCACGCGCAACAGAATGCACTTCGCGGCGGGATGTTGTCCAATGCATCAGTCTATCATTGTTGCGGTCACTCAGTCAGTCAGACGATGATGTAAGGATTACCTGCCAGAATTGATAGAGATCTACGTATAAATGCAGGCTGTCGGGCACGAGATGATGCATGCGTTCGACACGGGCGGTCGGAAACTGGATGAAGACGGGAAGCCGTGGTCCTGGACCGCCACGGCGAACCGCGAATACGAAGAGAGGCTTCGGTGCATCCGTCGCAGCCACGTTGAGGTGAGGCGGGCACGATCGCCCTCTGTATAGCAATGTAACGCTTAGCATTTTACGTACCTAAACCACAAGATGCTGAGTAGGTACGCCATAGGCTCTGAAAACATTGACCATCTAGGGCAGCGGTCTGGAACTCACCTCAGCTAGTGGGCAACAGTCGCAAAATTTTAAACCCATACAGGCCAGGACAACGGGAGAGTGGACTTAAGTAAATATGTTGTATAAGGGGCAAGGGGTTCAGTTTACAAACATCTCGTAAGCTTTTCCGTGAAAAAAAAAGCAGGATTCCGACATGTCGACACCAATCTCTAATGTAACTAAAATTTGAACGCAGGTTCTGAAGTGCAGAATTGTTTCCCGGATACGTATAGAGACATGTTGACCACAGGGGGTGCCTCACGAAAACAATGCTTTACGTAATGAATAAATAAGGAAGAAATATTGATGATGAAAAAAATGGCAGAGATGCCACGTACAGTGGGAATCGATTATAGGCGAAGCACGAAGAAGAATTGTTGTTATGCCACTTTAAAATCAGCACAACGTTACGAGGTAGAGGTAGATGATGCCGTACATGACTTCCGTGTCATGATTATCATTTCTGGATGTCTCGTTTACCTCCGTCATCTATTCACGTCACGTGATGCCAAAATTGGTATATGTGGAGCTAGCGGAACGGTCGCGAGCACGCAATTAGCGTAGTATATTGTCATGTTCTCACATGACACGCATGTCAGGATTAGTTTCAATGTAAACATATGACAGAAGTCTGTCTGGTTGGGTATAAAACTGGGAGATGATATAGACTCCGACGAAAATTTTTTGAAGAAACCCGACGTTTCGGAACCGACTTGTTTCCTTCCTCAGGGGTGACTGCGTAGGCTACGTAGCAGCAGCGTCTTCAAAGCACTCGAGGGGTGGCTCTCTCCTCTCTCTCTCGTTTTGCTGTGGAGCACAGTCCGTGTGTGTACACTGGGGGAATGGTTCCGAGAGAGCGGTTGATGTTATGGGCTGTTCTCTGTATGTGCCACGACACGAGTAACAACCTTATCCTCCAGTTCGGCTCGCTTTCGAGGATGGCCGTCGCTTCGAAATTTATGTGGTGGTCAAATGTCTCGGCATGTTCGGCGACTGCGCTGCGCTCTTCGTAGAACTTCCGCACATCGTTGGCGTGTTGCTTCAGTCGTTCCAGCAGGTTTTCCACCCTCAACCACTGGGACACTGAAGAAAAGTTCCGTCGTGTATAATTCTACCTGGAAGACACCGCAGGGACCTGGCTCGAAAATCGGGAGTCTGCGCTTCAAACGTGGGATGTCTTCTGCGGCGCAGCCCTGCAAACGTTCGTGAGCGTCGCTCGCAAAGAGAGGGCTGCTGCTTTACTGAAGACCCGGGTTCAGCTACCAAATGAAAATGTTGCAATTTTCACAGAATAAATGACCCGCCTATTCCGTCACGCTGACCCAGACATGCCTGAGGAGAAGAAAGTTCGTTTCCTTATGCGAGGGATCAAACAGGAGCTCTTCGCGGGACTAATGAGGAATCCGCCGAACACCGTCCAAGAATTTGTATCCGAGGCGACCACTATCGAAAAAACCATGGACATGCGCACCAGGCAGTATAATCGTCGCCCGACTCCAGAATGCGCTGCTGCTCAAGCCAGTGACTCCGAAGACCTGCGTGAAACGATCCGATGGATCATGCGGGAAGAGCTGCGCAAGCTGTTTCCTTCGGTGAAGCCTCAAGTGGATTCGATCGCCGACATTGTGCGAGAAGAAGTTCAGCAATCGCTTCGAATTTCCCAAGCACCGCTGCCCGAGCCGAAAGCTATGAGCTACGCCAATGTAGTGCGCCACAACGCCCCTCCCTGACCACGCCGAAATGCGGCCCCGTCGAACTTCCGTCGCCAGACGCCACCGCTGCCACCACTCCCACCAACGTCCTACAGTTCGCCAGCGAACCAGTGCAGTGCGCCGAGGAAAACCGACGTTTGGCGTGCACCTGACAACCGACCGCTTTGCTACTATACTGCGGTGAGGCCGGGCACAGCTACCACCGTTGCAAGTACCGACAGACGGGACTGCGCGGCTTCGTCGTCAATGCATCACGTCCGCAGCCAGGGTGAACGGTCACGTTACTTCGCCGACTACGTGACAGGAACTCAATGTACACCACGAAGTAATTCCCGTTCTCGCCGTCGCCCAGCTGCCACATGTCCCCGCACCAGCGGCTGTACTCTGACCCAATGCGGGGCCGGTCTCCTAGCCCGTACCCGGGAAAGTGAGGGCAGCATCCGATGGAGGTGCAGTTGCTGTGCGACGAACTACCGAAGGTCTTCCCACGACGACGACGCCGCGACGAAGCTTTCCGAACACGACGCCAACCTGGCAAAGCCCTGACGACGAAACCTCACTTACCGAAGGTGACCTGACGACGCAACATGGAAGCAGCGGAACAAGCCGACGCAGACGTGACTCGACTCCACGGCCTAACTGCAACGCGAGACGGTCAACTAGTGACCTCGACACCCTTATCGACAGCCACAGTGTAACCGCTCTCGTCGATACTGCACCCGACTATTCCGTCATCAGTGGGTCGTTCGCCACGAAGTTGAAGAAAGTTAGGACAGCTAGGGAAGGCCCCGAAATCCGTACAGCTGGAGGTCATCTCGTAACGCCGGCAGGAATCTGCACAGTGAGAGTCACCAACAACGGCCGTATTTATCCTGCAGACTTCGTAGTCCTACAGTGTTGCTCGAGAGATGTCATCCTTGGCATGGACTTCTTATGCCTCCATAGTACGGTCATCAACCTCAGCACAAAGTCGATAACGTTTTCCACAGAAGAAGCACTACCGCCGCGCACGCCGTCAGGAAGCCACGCCTTGAATGTGCTGGAAGAAGAAGTCACCATTCCGCCTTGCTACAGCATCATTATTTCAGTCAGTGCTTCTAAATCACCTAACTTGGAAAGCGTCGTTGAAGGCAGTCAGCATCTGTTGGTCCCCCGCAATATTTGCGTCGCAAGAAAAATAGAAGAGTTGCGGGGAGGCAAATCGACGATTATGCTCACGAATTTCAGCAATGAGTACAAACACGTGAACAAAGAAACGATGGTCGCATACATCGAAGGAATTGTGGAAACCACCAGTGCTTTCGCCCTTGCCGATTCTGCTGAACATGTTCAGAGGAACCAAGCCCCTCCCTCAGCTTTTGACGTCAATCCCAGCATTCCAAACTATAAGCAAGAACAGCTCAAGACCCTGCCCCTGCAATACGAAGATTGCTTTTCGTCGTCATCGAAAATTCGGCAGACCCCAATCACGAAACATCGCATCATAACCGAGGAAAATGCCAAACCACTCCGTCAGAATCCGTACAGGGTTTCAACGCGAGAACATGAGGCCATAAAAAGACAAGTTCATGAAATGCTACAGGATGACATCATCCCGCCATCCAAGAGTTCATGGGCGTCGCCCGTGGTGTTAGGGAAGAAAAAGGATGGAACCCTACGTTCCTGCGTCGATTATCGCCGCCTGAACAAAATCACGAAAAAGGAAATGTATTCTCTCCTACGATTAGACGACGCACTGCATCGGCTCCATAACGACAAGTACTTTTCGTCAATGGACCTCAAGACTGGTTATAGGCAAATCGAAGTCGACCAAGGAGACCGAGAGAAGACAGCGTTTATAACACCGGACGGCTTCTTCGAGTTTAAGGTGATGCCCTTCGGTCTTTCCTCAGCACCTACCAGTTTTCAACGTATTATGGATACAGTACTGGCAGGATTGAAGTGGCAGACTAGCCTTGTTTACTTTAACAACGTCATCGTGTTTTCCTCGAGTTTCAACGAGCATCTTCGGCGCTTTGAAGCTTTATTTCAAGCCATCAAGACGTCCGGACACACCCTGAAGCCAGAAAAGTGCAGATTTGCGTACGAGGAGCTCTTGTTCCTGGGACACGTGATTGGCAAGTTTGGAGTCCGTCCCGATCCGCGGAAAACAGCCGCCATCGCGGACTTCCCGCCGCGCACTGACAAGAAGGCCATGCACCGATTTCTGGGCCTGTATGCCTATTATAGGTGGTTTGTGAAAAGCTTCGCCCGCATCGCCGATCCATTCACTAACCTTACCAACGCCGAAATGGAGTTCAAGTGGCAAATTCCACAGGAACATGGTTTCCAGGAGCTAAAACTTCGCCTCCAAACGCCTCCGTTACTTTTCTGTTTCGACGAATTCGCCGAGACATAAATACACACTGACACAAGAGCGTAGGTCTCGGCGCCGTTCTTGTGCAGAGGGCTGACGGACTGGAAAAGGTTATTAGTTACGCCAGCCGATCGCTAGCTATCCAAAGCAGAAGCCAATTATTCCACAACAGAAAAGGAGTGCCTTGCCATCATCTGGGCTACGTCGAAATTTCGCCCCTACTTCTACGAGAGGCCCTTCAAAGTTGTGAGCGATCACCACGCCTCGTGCTGGCTAGCTACCTTGATAGACCCTTCAGGTCGCCTCGCACGATGGAGCCTGAGACTTCAAGAATATGACATTACCGTCGTTTACAAGTCCGGCAAGAAACACTCCGACGCCGACTGTCTCTCTCGTGCGCCTGTCGACCAACCACCGCCCGACGACCCGGGTGACTACTACTTCTTGGGAACGATAACAGCCAACGACTTCGCTGAACGACAGCGGGCCGACCCGGAGCTTAGGGCCCTACTAGAATACCTCGAAGGCAGGACCGCCGAAGTTCTGAAGGTATTCAAGCGCGCACTTGCGTCGTTCTTCCTGCGAAACGGTCTTCTCTAAAAGAAAACTTCTCACCGCTTTGAGCCAAGTACCTCCCTGTGATGCCTCCAGCTCTGCGACCACAACTCCTGCAGGCCCTGCACGACGATACGACGGCAGGGCACCTCGGTGTTTCCCGCATGCTCACGAGGAAAGGTACTACAGGCCACGTCTTACAGCCGACGTCACTCGTTATGTGAGGGCATGGCGGGACTGCCAGAGACGCAAGACACCGCTGAGAAGGCCAGTGGGATTTCTGCAGCCCATTGAACCACCTCGCCGACTATTCCAGCAGATTGGTATGGACCTACTGGGGCCGTTGCCAACGTCGGCTTTTGAAAACAACTGGATCGTGGTACAATCCAAGACAAAAGGGTGCTAAAAGGGTGTGTGGTTCGTCTTTTTGGAGACTAATGGGGCTGCAACAACCATTATTCTTTCTTGGGTTGCACGCGGCACGCATCCCTCTGTAGTTACTCCTCCACGGCCTATCCGTTCATCACGCGTGCCTATTGGGCTCTGTTACTCCTTTTTCGGGTAATTTTGCCTTAGAGTGTAGCTATTGACTACCTCACCCACTACGCTGAGACAAAAGCCCTGCCCAAAGGCAGTGCATTCGAGGTAGCTAAGCTCTTCGTTGAAAATATAGTCCTACGCCACGGCGCCCCGGAGGTCCTCATCACCGACAGAGTAACGACATTTGCTGCTGACCTAACTCAAGCGATCTTGTCATACATAGGAGTGTGGCAGCTTGGGCTAGTTGGTATGACATGATGAAGGTTATAGCGCGAGAACAGAATGACGTGACAGAGAGACAAGAAGGACAAGGAGGACACGAGAGTACCAAGTTAGCGCTCGTGTCCTTCGTGCCCTTCTTGTTTCTTTGTCGTCGTTCTGTTCTCGCGCTATATCTATCGTCTTGTCATACAGCCAGACAAATCACTGCCGGAGGACAGCGTACCACCCACAGACCAACGGTCTCACCGAGCGGCTAAACAAGACGATCGCCGACAAGCTGGCAATGTACGTTGATGTCGAACACAAGACGTGGGACGCCTTTCTTCCGTACGTGACCTTCGCATACAGCACGGTTATGTAGGAGACGACGCAGATATCTCCATACAAATTGGTCTACGGAAGGAGCCCGGCACGACGCGCGATGTCATGTTGCCCAACGTCACCGACGAAGAAAACCCTGATGTGAGTGAGTACCTTCAGCGCACCGAAGAAGCCCGAACCTCGCACGCCTCCGTACTAATAACCAACAGATGACCGACAGCCGCCGTTACAATCTTCGACGACGCTTCGTGGAATACCAGCCCGGTGAACGTGTTTAGGTATGGACGCCGATACGCCGACGTTGACTAAGTGAAAAGCTTCTGCGACGGTACTTCGGACCGTACAGGGTGGTTCGACGTCTCGGACCACTCGGTTACGAGGTTGTCCCCGACGGTATCACGAATTCTCAACGACGCCGATCGCGACCTGAAGTCGTCCATGTCGCGCGCCTCAAGCCGTTTCATACGCGTTAATGAACTGAAACGATATTTTTGTATTATTGCTGTATCATAATTTATTCCTTGAACTTTCTTGCATTATTGTTGTACTTTCATCTTCCGCTAAAAAATCGGGCGATGTCTTTTTCAAGGGAACAGTGCTACGTTCTTTTTCTCAAGTTTTGTTATCGCCCACATACACTACGCAATTCTCAGCGCAAACCGCGCCTGCAGTCTTTGAGAAGCTTCAGGACTGTAGTAGATCATTTCAATAAGATCACGCCCACTCCGCGAACTGTACATATTATTCTGGAACCTACGTCACCGCTAGCGATAACGCTTGAACATTCGATGACAAGTGTATAAATGCAGACGCGCTTCGCCGCTTGTCAGTTGATCGACGGCCGATGCTGCGTGCCCCGCTATCAGTACAAGTTTGCTACCGTAACCCGACTTTTCGTTTAGCGGGCACAGGTTCACCCAAATAAACAGTTTGACCATTCCGTCTCCTGCCTTCAACCACATCACGACCCCGTGACACTATTCTAGCAACATTGGTACGACCAGTAGAAGACTGTCGTTACAGTATACTAAACCAGGAGAGTGCCCAGACCAAGGAGGTTTTAGTATAACCTCCTTGGGCTGAACCCCGGACTGAGCTCCCCCCCCCCCCCCCAAAAAAAAAAGCCAAGTCCAAACACAGTCAATCCGCTTGTGGCACTGCAACCGGTAGTCTGCAATGTGTCGTCGTTTTGAAAACTGCGCGCGGCTCCGTCGAAGTGGTCGAGAATTAGAATACTCGTTTACAATTCAAAAGATCCAGGTTTGAATCGCAGCTGTGGCTAGTACAGTTTGCTTGTACAGTTCGCTAGTACAGTTTGCTTTGTAGCAGTGATTTGCTTTTTTTTAATCTAGCTTCAGTTGCTACATATTGATACAAAATGTGAGGCGAAGTGTGAAGTAAAAACGAAATTCGGCAGTGAATGTACTGGGAGCTGCTGGTAAAGTACGCTCGCTGTCAAATTTCTTCTTCACTGAAACTATATATATATATATATATATATATATATATATATATATATATATATATATATATATATATATATATATATATATATATATATATATATATATTATGAGACCACGTCCGGTACGGCAGCAACCAGGTTATCCTTCTTTAATCCAGGCGCACGAGCCAGAGAGCCAGCCCGCGTGACATACGATGATGATCACTACAATGGTTTGGTCATGCAGATGAAGATGAAGTACATAGTCAGCGCTCACACTATTTTCCCCCCTTCGCGAAAGAGGGCAGCAAGTTAGAAAGGGTTGGGACGCCGAATATATCGTTTCAGTCGAGAGACGTGGGCGATCTCGGTGTGGCGGCGACGACGATCAGAAGCCGCGTTGACAGGAGCAACGCGATAGTTGACTTCAGATGTTCGTTCCAGGACGGTATATGGACCGAGATACCGGTGAAGGAATTTTTCGCAGAGCCCAGGTACACGAACAGGTGTCCACAAAAGGACTTCGTCGCCTGGGCGGAACACAACAACTCGACGCTTCGCATCAATGTCGATTTTTCTCTTGTCCTGAATGGTAGCAGTGTTGGCGCGGGCGATTTCACGGCAGCGGGCGACGCGAGCGGCGAACTCTTCCGGGAGAGATGAAGATGGATTGGAAGATGTGGACAAAAAGGTGGTGTCCAGAACAAAAGTCGGTACACGGCCATACACGAGAAAAAAAGGGCTGAAATTCGTTGTACGCTGTATGGCAGTGTTATATGCGAACGTGACAAAAGGAAGTATTGTGTCCCAGTTTTTGTGATCTGGTTGCACGTACATAGAGATCATGTCGGACAAAGTTCGGTGAAAACGCTCAGTCAGACCATTAGTTTCCGGGTGATACGCTGATGTGGTCTTGTGGATGGTGTTAGAGGCCTTTAAGACTTCAGCACGGACATGTGAAAGAAATGTCTTGCCACGGTCACTAAGGAGCACACGCGGTGCGCCATGTCGTAAAATAATGGCGCGAAGGAAAAAATCGGCTACTTCAGAGGTAGCACCAGATGAAAGAGCTGCCGTCTCCGCGTAGCGAGTAAGGTGGTCTACGGCAGTAACAATCCAGCGGTGACCGGCTGGCGTAAGCGGAAGAGGTCCGTATAAGTCTATGCCCACAAATTCAAAGGGAGTGGACGGGCACGGCAGTGGTTGCAGTGGCCCCGCGGGAAGAGACGTGGTACGTTTTCGGTGCTGGCATGACGCGCAGGAAGTGACGTACTTGGCGACAGAAGTGGAGAGGCCAGGCCAAAAGCAGCGAGTCCTGAGGCGGTCGTAGGTCTTGTGGAACCCTAAGTGGCCAGCTGTCGCATCGTCATGAAACGCTTGTAGAACTTCCAGACGAAGTGAGCGAGGAATGACGGGAACCCATTGGTTACCGAGAGGATGGTAAATTTGCCGACATAATGTTCCCTCTTGAAGCTTGAAACGGGCAAGTTGTCGTCTTAGGCGGCTGTTTGGAGCACGCGATAAGCCAGTGAGCCGATCGATGATTGTGCGGCAGTAGGTATCGGCATGTTGGAGCGAGGCGAGATCTGTGGACGAAAGAAGGTCCGCCGAGGCAACTAACTGTTTCGAAGGAGCAGCCGTCTGTTTGGTCACTTTGGCAGGCGGTGACGAACAGATGGAAGGTGACACTTCGGCGCTTTGCGAGAGCGGGCAACGGGACAAAGCGTCAGCATCTTGGTGCTCTCGGCCCGACCTATATGTGACGCTGTAGTCATACTCTTGCAATCGTAGTACCCAACGGCCAAGGCGTCCCGACAAATTTTTGAGAGACGATAACCAACACAGAGCATGATGGTCAGTCACTATTGTGAAATGCCGGCCGTATAAGTAAGGACGAAACTTTTGGATGGACCACACGATGGCGAGACATTCTTGCTCAGTGATGCTGTAGTTTCGCTCAGCATGTGACAGAGTACGGCTCGCGTAGGCCACGACTTGTCCTTCGGAAGCTTGGTTCCGCTGAAGAAGGACAGCACCGATGCCAAGTCCACTTGCGTCAGTGTGTAGCACAGTAGGTGCTGCAGGGTCGAAATGGCGAAGCACTGGCCGTGATGTGAGGCATCGCTTGAGGGTGTGAAAAGCGGCTTCGCAGTCATCCGACCAGACAAAGGGTGCGCTCGTGGTCAGAAGTTTGTGCAGAGGAGCCGCAATAGTAGCGAAATCACGTACAAAGCGGCGGAAATACGACGCTAAGCCAAGGAAGCTGCGGAGGTCTTTCTGTGTGGTTGGTGTAGGAAAGTGCAGCACCGCGGCAACCTTGTCGGGATCGGGCTCAACGCCATGTTTACTGACGACATGACCTAATACCTTGATGCTGTGACTGGCAAACCGACACTTCTTAGTGTTGAGCTGGAGACCGGCCTTAGCTAAGCACGTGAGGACTTCGTCTAGCCGTTCCAGGTGCTGTGAGAAGCTCGACGAAAAAATGACAATGTCGTCCAGGTAGCAAAGGCAGGTCTTCCATTTTAATCCCCGCAGTACCGTGTCTATCATCCGTTCGAATGTGGCTGGGGCATTGCACAGGCCGAAAGGCATTACATTGAATTCAAAGAGCCCATCTGGCGTAGCAAACGCAGTCTTCTCTTTATCAGACTCGTGCATTGGAATCTGCCAATAACCGGAGCGCAAGTCGAGACTTGAAAAGTACTCGGCACCTTGTAAAGTATCAAGAGCGTCGTCAATGCGAGGCATTGGGTAGACGTCCTTACGAGTGATTTTGTTGAGTGATCTGTAATCAATGCAAAACCGTACCGAGCCATCCTTTTTTTCACTAGTACGACAGGAGAAGACCACGCGCTTGTCGAAGGCCTGATGACGTTGCGCGCGAGCATGTCGTTGACTTGTTCTTCTATAAGCTTGCGCTCAGAAGCCGACACACGGTAAGGGCGGCGGCGAATCACACGGGATCCGTCGGTGTCGATACGATGGGCGGTCACTGTTGTTTGACCCAGACCTTCGGAACAAACGTCAAAGCAAGTTTTGTGCTTCATTAATAACGCTAGCAAGGCATCCGTTTGCGTTGGGTTGAGATGTTCACACAAAGTGGCCTTGAGAGCAGGAAATGCATCTTCCGCTGGCATACACTTTGAGAATGACGAAGCAGATGAACCAGTGACGACACAAAGCGGTGCTTCTTCGGTAATGCTGGCAACAGTGGTCCCCTCAGGCAAAAGAAGCGGTTCTGGCGTCGTGTTGCAGGCCGTGATGCTTGCATAACCACGGGAGAACCGCACTAAACAAGATGCGATGGTGATCCCTCGAAAAATGCAGCGCTGGCAAGGAGCAACCAGAGCGTCACCATCTAGAATGTCACGTGACTTGATCGTAAGGACACATTCTCGTCCGGGAGGCAGGAGGAAATCCGCAGCTGTCACAAGGTTGGGCGACGAAAGGTCGGCAGCAGAAGAAAGCTCAGTGTCCGTAATACGAATGAGGGGCCGACCACACGAAATTACAGCAGACGCCGCTGACAAGAAGTCCCAGCCTAAGATTATCTGATGAGCGCACGAAGACAGCACAGCCAATTGTATGTGATGACGGATTCCATTGATGACAATACGAGCAGTGCACAACCCGGTCGGGCGAATTGGACTGTCATTAGCACCGCATAACATGGGACCGGCATAAGGAGTTTGCACTTTACGCAGGCGAAAACACAATTCACGATCAATTACCGAAATTGCGGCTCCAGTGTCTATAAGGGCGTCAACAAAAACACCTTCCACAGAAACAGGCAGTAAATTAGCTGGACGAGACGGAGGAGTTGTAGCGTTCCGACGACAAGCAGTTTCCCCTCCAAAAACTGCACCTTCTAGTTTTCCGAGTCCCGAGAGATCGGAGCGGGACGCAAGGGTGATGACGTACGCCGAAACGGTGACGGAGAACGGCGGCGAGATGAACGAGACGGATGAGGCCCAGCATGAGACCGTGGAGGGGAGGGCGACTGACGGAAGGTGGATGGATACGGTGCGGGATCATATTCATCGGGTCTCGGGGAAAAGTCTCTCTCGTAAGCTGAGTAACCACGTCGTTCATCCTGCTGACGGCGGCGGCAGAAACGGGATATATGACCCCTTATGCCACAGTAGAAGCAGATGGGGCGGGGGGGACGCCATGTAGAATAGTGGCGTAGCCTTGGCGCTTGCGTTGTCATCGCAGCCACATGGTCGCATCCGACGTCCGCAGGCACGGTTGGAACTGGTGCAGGGACCCGCGATGCAACTTCTGCGTACGAAGGCACTGGGAAGCGCACAGGAGACGGGGCATGTGCAGCGCTTGTCATTGATGCCAGTTCGTCCTTGATTATCTCTCGCAGGTTGGGAGGAGGTGTGTGGACAGACGCAACGGTATGGTTGCCTGGAATAAGGCCGTGAAGTTCTTCTCTGACAATTGTGCGGATAAGGGCCCGCAATTCATGCTCTTTGGTAAAGCGAGCGTCGCAGGAGGCGTGTGGAAAGCGCATGGAATGAAGCGCGTCCAGGCGTTGGCATGTAGTGATGACGTCCCGGACGGTAGTCGGGTTCTGAATCACGAGAGCATTGAAGGCCACAGAGTTGATGCCTTTCAGTAGATGTCGGACGCGATCGGCCTCCGTCATGTCATTTTGTGCTCGGCGACAGAGAGCCAGAATATCTTCAATGTAGGACGTATACGATTCGTCGTCCCCTTGAATGCGGGTTGCGAGCTTCTGTTTCGCTACTACAGAACATCCTGCAGATGTGCCAAATACCTGACGGAGATGCCCCGTGAAGGCCGACCAATTGGAGAAGTCGCTCTCGTGGTTGTAATACCAGGTTTTAGCGACGCCATCGAGGTAAAAAGGAACGTAGCGCAGTTTGTGCGCCTCGTCCCAGTAATTACAAACGCTGGTTCGATCATAACTGTCGAGCCATTCTTCGACGTCTTCGTTGCGAAGGCCGGAAAATACCGGAGGGTCTCGATGAGAGGTACTCACGGTGTAGTGATGAAGCCTAAGTGGCTGAGAAGGAGCGGTTGCAGCAGTGGGCGGGTTGGGTTCTGCCATTGCTGTTGCTTGAGGACACAACCGTCGACCAGACCGGAGCTCCAGGGGTGACGGGTAGAGCAGGAGGACGTGAAAACCAAAGCACGCTCCACCACTTATGAGACCACGTCCGGTACGGCAGCAACCAGGTTATCCTTCTTTAATCCAGGCGCACGAGCCAGAGAGCCAGCCCGCGTGACATACGATGATGATCACTACAATGGTTTGGTGATGCAGATGAAGATGAAGTACATAGTCAGCGCTCACAATATATATATATATATATATATATATATATATATATATATATATATATATATATATATATATATATATATAATGTTACGAGTAACTTATTTAATGATCTATTTACAGCGCACAGATCTCGACGAGTAAGATGGCGCCAGACCAGCATCCAACGGAAAAACCCACTTCGTCCTCCTCTTTCTTGCAGCCGTGTTTAGCGGCTGTTTTGTATCATAACCCCCGGCGGTAGAAGCACCGTCCCGGTGCTAAATTTACGCAGATGATGTCGAATGGGGGTTATAGGGCTTTAGCCGAGCCACGTGAACAATGTCGCTCGGAGCTGACGATGACTTTGTTGGATCAGTTGGAACAATCTGGTACGTGACGTCTGTCACTTGGCGAACGATACGGAATGGTCCAGTGTAGGGCGACAACAGTTTTTCAGACAGTCCCACACGCCGAGTAGGTGACCAGAGGAGCACGAGAGAACCCGGAGAAAAGTGCACGTCCCTACGGTGAGAATTGTAGAGCTGTTGTTGGCGCGCCTGTGAAGCCTGCAGACGGTTACGGGCGACTTGGCGCGCGTGGTCGGCGCGGGCAATGGCTTCACGAGCATATTCAGTGGCCGCAGGTAGTAACGTGTCTAAAGGTAAAGTTGGGTCCCGGCCATATAGTAGATAGAAGGGCGAATATCCGGCAGTGTTGTGACGAGATGAGTTGTAGGCGAACGTCACATACGGCAAATGAATGTCCCAATCATGGTGGTCTGGCGCAACGTATTTGGCAAGCATATCGGTTAGGGTCCTGTTAAGGCGCTCCGTGAGGCCATTTGACTGGGGATGGTACGACGTAGTAAATTTGTGCTTGGTATGACAAGACCTCAGGATTTAATGAACGACAGCTGATAAGAACGTGCGGCCGCGGTCGGTGAGAAGTTGACGGGGAGCACCGTGCACTAATATTATGTCGTACAGCAGAAAGTCCGCAACGTCGGTAGCGCAGCTGGTCGGGAGTGCTCGTGTGATTGCGTACCGCGTCGCGTAGTCCGTGGCAACAGCAATCCATTTATTTCCGGCTGTGGAGAGTGGAAAAGGGCCCAACAGGTCGAGACCAACTCGAAAGAAAGGCTCGTTGGGAACGTCGATCGGCTGAAGGTAGCCGGCTGGGAGGGCAGACGGCGTTTTGCGACGCTGACAGGGCTCACAAGCGGCGACATAGCCTCGAACAGAGCGGGCAAGTCCAGGCCAAAAAAACCGACGTCGTACTCGATCGTACGTGCGAGAAACGTCCAAATGGCCCGTTATGGGAGCTTCATGGAGTTGATGCAGGACAGAGGAACGCAGGTGCGCTGGGATGTCAGGAAGTAAGTCTGATCCGAAGGAATCAAGGTTTCGGCGATATAGGATCCCGTCTTTCACCAAAAACATTCGTAGGGACGGGTCGCGTGGCGTTGACTCCAGTTTGTCAATGATGGCTCGTAAAGAAGCATCCCGACGTTGCTCTTCGCCAATGTTTAACAGCTGCGACACGGAAAAAACGTCCGTGATAGTGTCGGTATCGGTTGCTTCGTCAACAGGGTAGCGGGATAAACAATCCGCCTCCTGATGTAATCGCCCTGTTTTGTACATTACAGAGAACGTGTACTCTTGAAGGCGTAGAGCCCAACGAGCGAGACGTCCCGTGGGGTCCTTCAGGGAGGCTAGCCAGCAGAGCGCGTGATGATCCGTGACAACACGGAATGAGCGCCCGTACAGGTATGGGCGAAACTTGGCGACTGCCCATACAAGGGCGAGGCACTCGCGCTCCGTGATGGAATAGTTGCGCTCGGCTGGAGATAGTAGTCGACTTGCGTAGGCTATAACACGGCCGTGTCCGCGTTGTTGCTGCAATAGCACAGCTCCTATGCCGTGTACACTGGCGTCCGTGTGAACCTCGGTTGGGGCTAATGGATCAAAGTGAGCCAAGATTGGTGGCGTTGTAAGCAGTGTCGTAAGTTGCGAAAACGATGAAGCTTGATCATGGCCCCAGGTAAACGAGGCGTCTTTCTTCAAGAGGTCTGTGAGTGGGCGTGCAATGGTCGCAAAGTCCTTAACAAAGCGTCTGAAATACGAGCACAACCCCACGAAACTGCGGACATCCTTATATATATATATATATATATATATATATATATATATATATATATATATATATATATATATATATATATATATATATATTGTGAGCGCTGATTGTGTTGCTCATCATTTTCACTTTCACCTGCGCATACAAAGCACCGTGATCATCATCATCGTAGCGGCTCGCTGCTTGTTCGGTTGCTGGCTCGCGCGTCTGGGTTGACAATAAAACGGTCGCTCCCTCGTACCTGACGTCGTCTCACAAGTGGTGGAGCGTGCTGTGATTCCCAAGTCCTCGTGCACTACCGGTCACCCCTGGAGCTCCGATCAGGTCGACGGCTGTGCTTGCCAACAGTGATGGCGCAAAACGACCCACCCCCTACCGCCTTCTTCGCACCACCCGCTCAGCCTGCTGGGCCTCACCACACCGTGAGTACCTCGCAACGAGACCCTCCAGTGTTTTCTGGCCTTCGCGGTGAGGACGTAGAAGAATGGCTGGACAGTTACGACCGTACCAGTGCTTGCAATTACTGGGATGAGGCACATAAGCTGCGCTATGTACCCTTTTATCTGAAGGAGGTTGCTAAGACGTGGTATCATAACCACGAACGCGACTTTCCTGATTGGTCAGCATTCACGGTGCAGCTGCGTCAAATATTCGGCACTTCTACAGGACGCTCTGAGGTAGCTAAACAGAAGCTCGCTACCCGCATCCAGGGGCCTGACGAATCGTACACATCGTACATTGAAGACGTTCTGGCCCTCTGCCGCCGCGCCCAAAAGGACATGCCGGAGGCCGATCGTATTCGGCAAGTAATGAAAGGCATCAACTCCGTCGCCTTTAATGCTCTTGTCATGCAGAGCCCGACAACAGTTCAGGACATTATTACCACCTGCCAGCGCCTGGACGCACTTTACTCAATGCGCCTTCCACACGCCTCCTATGACACTCGTCTTACTGGCGAGCATGAGCTGCGAGCTCTAATTCGCACCATAGTGAGAGAGGAACTTCACAGCCTTGTTCCTGCCAGCGCACCGACTTCACCTGCCCGCTCACCCCCTCCTAACCTGCGGGAAATTATAAAGGACGAATTGGCGTCGATGACGAGCGTCGCACGTGCCCCGCCTCCTGTGCCCTTACATGTGCCTACGTATGCCGAAGTCGTGTCACGGCCTCCTCCACCTACTCCACCTGTAACTACGGACGTCGTATACGACCATTTGGCCGCGATGGCAGCCAAGGCACCACTACAACCACACTTCCCTGCCTGGCGCCCTACGCGCCCCGTCTGTTACTACTGTGGCATAAGAGGACATATCTCCCGCTTTTGCCGTCGGCGCCAGCAAGATGAACGACGAGGTTATTCTTCGTACGAGAGTGACCGGGCTGCGAGGTCTGACCCCTACGTTCCAGGAACCTACATTCCCTCGTCACGACGTTCGCCTTCGCCTCCTTTGTCCCACGGTGAACCTCGTTCTTCCCGCTCACCCCGCCGTCGTTCACCATCGCCCTTCCGCCGTACTACTTCGCCTTTACGTTCTGCCCTGATGCCCCTCGACAGCCACTCGGAAAACTAGCAGCTGCAGTTTTTGGAGGAGAAACTGCCTGTCGTCGAAGTGTCCCAATTCCTCCTGCGCGCCCTGCAAATTTACTAACTGTTTGTGTAGAAGGCATTTCGGTTGACGCACTCGTGGACACTGGAGCAGCCATTTCGGTCATTGATCGCGAACTATGTCATCGTCTACGAAAAGTGCAAACTCCATATGTTGGTCCGGTGTTATGTGGTGCTAATGAAAATAGAATTTACCCTATTGGACAATGCACTGTTCGTGTTCTGATCGACGGAATTCGTCACCATATACAATTGGCTGTGCTTTCTTCATGTGCTCATCCGATTATATTGGGCTGGGACTTCCTGTCAGCCGCTTCCGCTGTCATTTCGTGTGGTCCGCCCGTTATTCGCATTACGGACACTGAAAATTCTAGTGCTTACGATTTTTCGTCGCCTCACCTTGTTGCAGCTGCAGACTTTGTACTGCCCCCGGCCCAAGAACGTATCCTCACCATTAGATCCAGCGACACCATTGACGGTGACGCAGTGGTTGTCCCCGATCAGCGCTGCATTTTCCGAGGAATCGCCATCGCATGTTGTCTAGTGCGGTTTTCGCGTGGTCATGCCAGTCTCACCGCCTACAACACGACAACAGAGCCACAACTACTGCCAGAGGGGTCCACTGTTGCCAGCCTTATCGACATAGCACCGGTATGTGTCGTCACTGTATCGTCTCCGCCGTCAGTCGCTAAGTGTACGCCACCAGGAGGCTCATCTAATGCGCTTAAAGCCACTTTGAGTCCATATCTCACTCCAACGCAAACTAATGACTTAATGGCCCTTTTAACAAAACACAAGACTTGTTTTGACGTTTGTTCGGATGGCTTAGGTCAAACTACGGTGACCTCTCATCACATCGCCACAGACGGTTCTCGTATTATCCGCCGTCGCCCTTACCGCGTGTCGTCTTCAGAACGCAAGGTCATCGAGGAACAAGTCAATGACATGCTCGCACGCAACGTTATCAGACCTTCCACAAGCCCTTGGTCTTCTCCTGTTGTCCTAGTTAAGAAAAGGGACGGATCAGTGCGATTTTGCGTTGATTACAGGGCACTAAACAAAATTACGCGCAAGGATGTATATCCTATGCCTCGAATTGACGATGCACTTGACACCTTACAGGGTGCAGAATATTTCTCAAGTCTCGACCTACGATCTGGGTATTGGCAGATCCCGATGCATGAGTCTGATAAAGAGAAGACAGCGTTTGCTACTCCTGATGGTCTCTTCGAATTCAATGTGATGCCTTTTGGGCTCTGCAATGCCCCAGCCACATTTGAGCGGATGATCGATACGGTGCTGCGTGGCCTAAAATGGAAGACCTGTCTTTGTTACCTGGATGACATCGTCATCTTTTCATCCAGCTTCTCGCAACACCTAGAACGTCTAGACGAGGTGCTCACATGTCTAGCCAAAGCCGGTCTCCAGCTAAATACCAAGAAGTGTCGGTTTGCGAGCCGCAGCATCAAAGTGTTAGGCCACGTTGTCAGCAAGCTTGGCATCGAACCTGATCCCGACAAAGTGGCCGCTGTGCTGCACTTTCCTAAGCCCACCACGCTCAAAGACCTTCGCAGCTTCCTCGGCTTAGCCTCTTACTTCCGCCGTTTTGTCCGTGATTTTGCCACTATCGCGGCTCCTCTTCACAAACTCCTGACCGCAAGTGCATCATTTCTTTGGACAGATGACTGTGAAGCTGCTTTCCAGACCCTGAAGCGATGCCTCACGTCAGGGCCAGTTCTTCGCCATTTTGATCCCACAGCCCCTACTATATTACACACTGACGCAAGTGGGCACGGAATCGGCGCTGTTCTGCTGCAGCGTGACCAGGCTTCACAAGAGCAAGTCGTGGCTTACGCGAGCCGTACTCTCTCCCCAGCGGAACGCAATTACAGCATCACTGAACAGGAATGTCTCGCTATCGTATGGTCCGTGCAAAAATTTCGCCCCTATTTGTATGGCCGCCGCTTCACGATCGTCACGGATCATCATGCGCTCTGTTGGTTGTCATCATTAAAAAACTTGTCAGGACGCCTCGGTCGTTGGGTGCTCCGACTGCAGGAGTATGACTACAGTGTCACATACCGGTCGGGCCGCAAACACCAAGATGCCGACGCTTTGTCACGCTGTCCGCTATTGCAAAATCATGACGCATCTACCTGCTGCGCAGCACCTCCCAGCCAAGAGACCACGCAGATGACCAGTCTTAGTCCCATCGAGCCCACTGCACCGGATGACTTCCTTCAATCCGCAGACCTCACCTCGCTCCAACGTGCAGACACATACTGCCGTACAATCATCGATCGGCTCACCGGCTCATCTCGTGCTCCCAACAGCCGCTTGCGACGACAACTCACGCGTTTCAAACTTCATGACGGAACGCTACTTCGACAAACTTACCATCCTCTCGGTAGCCGATGGGTCCCGGTCATACCTCGCTCACTTCGACTCCAAGTCTTAGAAGCCTTTCATGACGACCCGACGGCTGGCCACTTGGGTTTTCATAAAACCTACGATCGCATTAAGACTCGCTGCTTCTGGCCTGGCCTCTCCACTAGTGTTTCCAGGTACGTCACTTCCTGTTCATCATGTCAACACCGAAAACGTTCGACATCTCTTCCCGCCGGCCCTCTACAGCCTCTCCCGTGCCCATCCGCTCCCTTCGAGTTCGTCGGCATAGACTTATACGGACCCCTTCCGCTTACCGCCGCCGGTCACCGCTGGATTGTTACTGCCGTAGACCATCTTACTCGCTACGCTGAGACGGCAGCTCTTCCTACTGGAGCTGCCAGCGAAGTAGCCGACTTTGTTCTGCGTGCCATTATCCTGCGCCACGGCGCCCCTCGTGTTCTCCTGAGTGACCGTGGCAAGACATTTCTTTCTCGTGTGCTCGCTGAAGTTTTACAGGCCTCTGACACAATCCATAAGACCACCTCGGCATATCATCCGCAAACCAATGGTCTTACTGAGCGTTTTCATAGAACTTTGTCAGACATGATCTCTATGTATGTCCAACCCGATCACAAGAACTGGGACACAATACTACCTTTCGTCACGTTTGCCTATAACACTGCCATACAACGCACTACAAGCTACAGCCCGTTTTTTCTTGTGTATGGCCGTGCACCATCTTTTGTTCTAGACACCAGCTTTTTGTCCACGCCTTCTGTCCCATCTGCGTCCCTTCCGGAAGAATTCGCTGCCCGTGTCAACCACTGCCGCACAATCGCCCGCGCCAACACCTCTACCATTCAGGCCCAGCGAAAAGTTCGTTGTGATGCGACACGTCGAGTTGTGTCATTCTACCCAGGCGACGAAGTGCTCCTCTGGACACCTGTTCGCACACCCGGCCTCTGTGAAAAATTCATTCACAGATACCTGGGTCCTTACACCGTGCTTGAACGAACATCGGCCGTAAATTATCGCGTCGCGCCGGTTACTTCGGCTTCTGATCGCCGTCGTCGCGGGACCGAGATCGTCCATGTGTCTCGCCTGAAACCTTATATCCAGCGCTCATACACTTACTAAATGAACGTCTTGCAGACCGCTTTCGTGTAGGGGGGAAATAGTGTGAGCGCTGATTGTGTTGCTCATCATTTTCACTTTCACCTGCGCATACAAAGCACCGTGATCATCATCATCGTAGCGGCTCGCTGCTTGTTCGGTTGCTGGCTCGCGCGTCTGGGTTGACAATAAAACGGTCGCTCCTTCGTACCTGACGTCGTCTCACAATATATATATATATATATATATATATATATATATATATATTGTAATGAATTAATGAATATAAATAACAGACGCTCTGCTGGCAATGAAGAAGACGACAATGATCGGTGGCTGCAGTGGTAGCTCGCGCACGCTGTTCGCCATTAGCCAGACCTGCCTGTTAAAGCTCAATTTGCCAAGCTGCGTCTGAACGTTTCTCCACGTGCAACACCTCTATTTTAAGTGGTGGTGGAGCCAAGGTTCCCATCAACCTGGAACTTCGCAATCGGACGCTACCCTCACCGTTCACCATGACTGCTCCTGGCCCTTCTCAAGCTGCCTTACCAACGACAGTCTACTGTACTGGCGTGCCTCGGCAACGCGACCCACCAATTTTTCGCGGCAACGACGAACAAGACGTCGAGGACTGGCTCGTCGAGTACGAAATCGTAAGCGCTTCCAACAAGTGGAACGCCTGCGACCAGCTTACAAACGTGCGCTTTTACCTCGATGATGTGGCCAGCCTCTGGTTCAAAAACCACGAAGGCGAAATCACAACCTGGTCCGCCTTCAAGACCACCATCGCCGCGGTCTTCGGTCGTCCCGCCGTGCGCCGGCTTCGCGCGGAACAGCGTCTCCGTAGTCGAATCCAGCGCAGGGACGAGACCTTTACAAGTTACATTGAAGATGTCTTGTCTCTTTGCAAGCGCGTCGATGAATCTCTAACCGAACGCGACAAAATCAAGCACATCATCAAAGGAGTTGACGACAATACCTTCCAGATGCTCGTCGCTCGGAATCCACAGACCATCACCGATGTTGTCCAGCTCTGTCAGGAGTACGACGAGTTGCGTAAGCAGCGTGTCTCGACGCGCAGGGCCGCTGAAGATACGGCTGAAGTTTCCGCCCTCGTGCACGATGTCGCTGCTGATCACACCGCCTTACTGCCCCACATCAAACAGTTCATTCGTGAAGAAGTTGCGCGTCAGCTTTCTCTTGTGGGCGAAGCATCCGCGCCAGTGACATCGTAAGACCCACGTCTACGCCAGGTCATTGAGACACAGGTCACGCAGGCACTGCCTCCATCGCCATCTGTCCCTACGCCGCTGACCTACGCTGCCGTCGTTGCTAGACCCCCAGCCCCACCTGTCTCTGGCGCATACAGGGGCACCGGGTCCTCCTATCCTACGACGCTGCCTACATACACGGCACCCCATCCCGTTTCGCCCCCTGCACCTTCTGTCGTTAACCCATGGCGCACCTTGGATAATCGGCCCATATGTTTCGCATGTGGTTTCGTCGGACATATAGCACGCTACTGTCGCCGTCGTAAATTCCAGCCTCCAGACCATGGGAATTCTGCAAATTACCAGGCTGCCCAGAATCCCCGGCGACCATCTTCTCCTATCACCGACTCATTGTCCCCACGACGCCCTGTCGATTCTCGCCGGTCATTACCGCCCCGTCGCCGATCTGTCTCCCCGATGCTTCGGCGCACGAGCCCCGCTCGAGAGGAAAACTGACAGCCGCAGTTCCGGAGGCAAGAACTGCGTCGTCGTCAAACTTTCTAAGACCTCCTCTTTGTCCGACCAACGAAATTGATGTGCTAGTAGAAGGTGTTGCTGTACGTGCACTTGTCGACACAGGCGCCGTCGTTTCTGTAATTAGTGAAAAACTGTGTCGCGATTTGAGAAAAGTTACAACGCCGCTTACGAATCTTGCTCTGCGTACAGCCACCTCCCATTTCATCGCGCCGACAGCTCAGTGCACAGCACGCGTTCTTATTCAAGATGTTTGGTACGCCGTCAACTTTGTTGTTCTCCCACGTTCATCTTACGACGTCATACTAGGATGGGATTTCCTTTCTACCCATCAGGCCCTCGTCGACTGCGCTCGTGCTGAACTCACGTTGACGAATCCGTGTCTTGATATCGACCACCACAGTCCCTCCAAAGTCTTTGCCGCAGCTGACGTCCGCATCGCGCCGTTGTCCGCCGTCCTAGTGCCTGTGTTTTCTCCTGCTGCCACTAACTCGACGCTCCTGTTCCAGCCAACTATAGCTAGTGTGCAACACCGAACCATCGTCCTCCCGTTTGCCGTCATCAACTTTTCCAATGGTTCGGCGGTACTTTACGCGTGCAACGTTTCTGCATGTCCGTACATCTTGCTACGCGGCGAATGTGTGGGAAGCCTCGAGACCTTAAAAATTATTTTCGAAGACCCGATCTATCCAGACAAGCCATTTTTACCGACTTGTGCCATTACACCCGCAACGGACGCTAATGAACCTATAGATGTATTCCGCAGGTCCATTGATTGTAACCTCACCCCTGGGCAGCAGGAACAGCTGATCAAGCTCCTACAGCGTTTTCGAGCCTCGTTTGACGACAATCAGCCTTCCTTAGGTCGAGCGTCATCTGTTGTTCACCGTATAGATACCGGTCAAGAGACGCCAATACGGCAGCGTCCATATCGTGTGTCGACTACCGAACGCCGTGCCATCAATGAACAGGTTGACGACATGCTGACACGTGGCATAATCGAACCGTCAAGCAGTCCCTGGGCCTCTCCAGTTGTGTTGGTGAAGAAGAAGGACGGATCCATCAGGTTTTGCGTGGACTACGGGCGTCTCAACCGAATCACGCGCAAGGATGTCTATCCGCTGCCACGCATTGACGATGCCTTGGACTGCCTACAGGGAGCCGAATTTTTCTCTTCTTTAGATCTGCGCTCTGGATACTGGCAGGTACCCATGGCAGAGGCCGATCGTGAAAAAACTGCTTTCATCACGCCCGACGGGCTTTACGAATTCACAGTCATGCCCTTCGGCCTCTGCAACGCACCAGCTACTTTCGAGCGGATGATGGACTCTATCCTTCGAGGCCTCAAATGAAACGTTTGCCTTTGTTATTTAGATGACATTGTCGTCTTTTCAACCGATTTTGCAACCCATTTAACCCGCCTCGAGAAAGTACTCGCGTGTATTTCTGCCGCGGGGCTGCAACTGAATCTGAAGAAGTGCCATTTCGCTGCTCGAAAGCTTACGATCCTTGGCCACGTGGTTTCAAAAGACGGCATTCTTCCTGACCCTGCCAAACTTACAGCCGTTTCAGCGTTTCCCAAACCGACCATCATGAAAGAGCTCCGAAGCTTCATAGGCCTTTGCTCTTACTTCCGGCGCTTCGTCCGCAATTTCGCGACAATCATCGCTCCTTTGACCAAGCTCCTCGCCGGCTCTAGAGACCTTTCCGCCTGGTCTGCCACCTGTGACGATTCTTTCAATAAACTGCGCCGCCTCCTCACGTCGCCGCCTATTCTGCGACACTACGACCCATCGGAACCCACAGAGATCCACACCGACGCTAGTGGTGTCGGGCTAGGCGCTATTCTTGCACAGAAGAAAGACGGCTTCCAAGAGTACGTAGTTGCCTACGCAAGCCGAACCCTTAGCAAAGCCGAAACCAACTATTTAGTCACTGAAAAGGAATGTCTCGCCATTATTTGGGCGATAGAGAAATTTCGACCTTACGTGTAAGGGCGCCCTTTTGACGTCGTGACTGACCACCACGCCCTCTGCCGGTTATCGTCACTGAAGGATCCAAGCGGTCGCCTCGCCCGATGGGCATTACGCCTCCAAGAATATAACATTCACGTGGTCTATCGCTCCGGCCGGAAACATTCGGACGCAGACGCCCTATCCCGTTCGCCGCTACCCCCTGACCCGGACTGCTGCGAAAGTCTAACCTGTGATGCCACTGCCGTCACCATCGCCGAGATGCCATCTGAGCAACGCAAGGACCCTTGGGTTGCTTCGATTCTAGACATCCTGGCTGGGCACACGGCTTCCCCCCCTTCTCGCACATTGCGTCGGCAAGTCGAGCACTTCGCCACTCGCGACGTTGTGCTGTACCGACGCAACTACGCACCCGGTGGACGTCAGTGGCTACTCGTGATTCCACGTCATCTGCGATCCGAAATTTGTTCCACGTTTCATGACGACCCCCAATGTGGCCACGCAGGTTTCTTGAAGACTTATTCTCGCATACGTCTCCGATATTACTGGCGTGGCATGTATCGTTTTATACGACAATACGTTCGGGCCTGCTCGACGTGCCAGAGACGAAAAACTCCCCCTTGTCACGCCAGCGGTACCTTGCTACCCTTACCATGCCCGTCCCGACCATTCGACCGCGTCGGCATCGATATCTACGGTCCCCTTCCCAACACCGCTGACGGTAACCGCTGGATCATAGTTGCCGTCGACCATCTCACACGGTATGCCGAAACTTCATTCCTTCCCTCGTCTACAGCAAAGGACGTTGCGACTTTCGTTCTTCACAACATCGTATTACGGCATGGAGCACCTCGGGATTTACTGAGTGATCGTGGTCGCGTATTCTTGTCAGACGTCATCACAGCATTGCTGCGTGAGTGCCACGTCGTTCACCGCACTACAAGCGCCTATCATCCCCAGACCAATGGAATGACAGAGCGCTTCAACCGCACCCTTGGTGACATGCTGTCTATGTATATCTCGTCAGACCACTCCAATTGGGACCGAGTGCTCCCGTTTATCACGTTCGCTTATAATACCGCCATTCAAAGCACTACTGGGTTCTCTCCTTTTTTCCTCCTTTACGGACGCGAACCTTCTTGCACTATGGACACCATCCTTTCGTACAAACCTGACTCCTCAGAGTCCACGACCTTGTCTCAAGCCGCTACATACGCTGAAGAATGCCGCCAACTTGCAAGATCATTCACAACTCAAGACCAAGGACGCCAAAAACACCACCATGACGCATCAAATAACACTACTTCCTACGATCCAGGTTCACTCGTCTGGCTGCATGTCCCTTCGGCTACACCTGGCCTTTCTACCAAGTTGGTCCCCAAGTATCACGGCCCATATCGTGTGCTACAAAAAACGTCACCGGTGAATTACCTCATCGAGCCACTGGAACCATCTTCTGACCAACGTCGTCGTGGCCAGGAAATTGTCCACGTCTCGAGACTTAAGCCCTGCTACGACCCTCCCGTGTTTACTTGTCCATAGGTCGCCAGGATGGCTCCTTATTTCGCGGGGAGTAATTGTAATGAATTAATGAATCTAAATAACGGACGCTCTGCTGGCAATGAAGAAGACGACGATGATCGGTGGCTGCAGTGGTAGCTCGCGCACGCCGTTCGCCATTAGCCAGACCTGCCTGTTAAAGCTCATTTTGCCAAGCTGCGTCTGAACGTTTCTCGACGTACAACACCTCTATTTTAATATATATATATATATATATATATATATATATATATATATATATATATATATATATATATATATATATTTGTGTGTGTGTGTGTGTGTGTGTGTGTGTACTGTCCACAGCTGCGAATCGAACCTGGGTCTTTCGACTGAGAAATGAGCATTCTATACCCCTCGACCACTTCGACGGAGCCGCGTGGAAATTTTAAAACAACGACGCATTGCAGACTACCGATCGCAGCGCCACAAGCAGATTGACCCTTTTTGGGCTTCACATTTAGTGCATTGGTGCTGCGGCCGTTCCGAGCACTTCCCTGTTCTAGAACACTCTACTATCTTATTTCGACGACATTTGTAGTGAAGCACGCAGATACGCGGCGAATCATTTTACCATAGTACGCCATTTTGCTTCACTGGAAAATGAAAACAGAAGGAGTCGCCTCACGCTGAGTCGGCTCATTAAACAACTCCTTACTACAAACGCCCCTTCGCAGGTTGAACAGCAGCTCCTCTCATCTGAGCCCGGCGTAGGTCAGGATCCCGAAAACTTGGCCGACTTCTCTGGAGCCCCGCTGGCATACGACGCCTTCCAGTCGCTGCCCAGCCGCAGGCGCGCTCTCACGGTGGCCGGCTTCAGCTCCGCGCAGCTCTTCTTCATCGGCCACTGCGTCAAGTGGTGCCGATCGCTGACCGGGCACCGGAGCCATGGATACGCCCGGGGTCGCTCGCGCTGCATCGTGCCACTCATGCACATGCCCCAGTTCTCGGAGGCCTTCGGGTGTAGCGAGAGCGATTACATGAACCCGGAGCGCAAGTGCTCTTTCTGGTAGACCGAACCTAGCGACGACTTTTGTGTGCTTCAATCTGCGTGCTTCACCTAAGGCGCTTCGGACTACAGGCTAAAGTAATTTCCTTCGAGACGAACTATATACGGCAGGAGTGGAACAGTGTAGTGTATTGCTGAAATGTTCTTACAGATGATACGCGGACAGGGCCGCAACTGTGCATCGTGTTACGGCTTCCTAAAGAGCGGCAACATTGTGTCTACAATAGGAGAATTGTGGTATTGCTTAGTTAAATAATTATGCATACGTGATCAAAGACTTCTTTAAGGTAGGCTACATGGCCGCAACGGAAGTTGCGCTCAGTAGCGCTACATTATTTTTCAACGTAGAAAGTTATTTATATATACGAGCATAAAGCAGTTTTTCGCAATAATAGCTAATAATAACGTAGTGAGGGACCATGACTCTCGCACGGCTTCTCAGTGAGAGCTTGCTTTTTTTACATGATGTAGAGTATGAAAGTTCTCAACGGTGCACGCATATATTACGTATATATTTTCGCTGTACTACTCATCAGTGTTATATCACGTGACATCAGCCAATAGAAGTGTTTGAAGACACAAGCCTATAGGACTCTCTATCACTGCCATGGCGACGTGCGTGCTCTAGAAGCAGCACAGCGACAACTCAAGCGCACCTCGTGGTTTTCGCATAATTTCGAAACATCACCTTGATTATTGTTCTCAACTTTAATCACAATTTGAGAGCATGGCTTCTTGGCGCTCTCTGTGATACATGGCATTGAACGTTAACAAGAACCTCACAAAGGACAACTCGCCCTACTACCTCTGTTTACTTCACTTCAAGTTTTCACTTTTCATCTGCCAGTACTTACGTATAGTCGGGTGTCCTGACTGATAACAATTTATCATGAAGTACTCGTGTTGACGACGTGATCAACAATGCGAACAGCACTATTGGTTTTTCGCGTCGTAACCTTACCTCAGTTAATTTATATTTCATTTGCACTTTACCTACACCTCAACAAGGCTTTGCATAAGGGGTAGACATCGATCTCAACCTAACGCAAATAGTGATAGCCTTCTGTAGACGAAAAGTTATGTTTGGCAAAAGGAACAATTGTGTAAACAGAATACGCGAATTATTTCTCAAGGCTGACCCCAATTTCCTTGAAGCTTATTCATAAAACTGCTGCAAGCTTTACAACTCGAGGACGTGTCTTCAATCTGAAATCATCACAACTGTACTTCTAAAAACGCCCTAGGAGCAATCCACGATCGTTCATCTCGGTTCATTACTTGTAGTTATTTTCGCACCATTATTATTACTTCAAAAAAGATTTCTTTTGGCCTTCCCAACTTTCCTATCACTAGGAAGGAGGCCCAACTCTGTCTCTTTCATAAAACATTTATTGCACAAATCATGAACAGCAACAGATTTATCCACAACACCTCCTTATTTTTCTTGCCGCCTCGACAATAACTTCGATGTGCACGTATTATTTTGACTGGCCAATACGTAGTTCCTCTCGTATCACCAGAATGTAATCGCTTCCCCGCCGTCATCGGCAGCAGCCTCGATTCTTATGCATCAGGCAAAACTTCCATTTTGAGCTTGTAACGCCAGCCCACTCCGCAAATGGCATTTGTTGGATCCATCTTGCACCCTGAGAGCAAACGGACGCAGTATGCACATGGTGCTCTGGCGAACACGCATACTCGTATTAGCACATTTTACACAACGGTGAGGATACCAGCCGAGTTTTACAGATAACTGCAGTAACATGACGAGAAGCACACTGAACTTCAATGTAACGCCGACCAGGCAAGTAGCAAGAACATTTTTTCGAGAGGGCGGTGGGGTAGCAAGGCCTAATTGTTCAAAAGAAAGTCTTTTTATGGCAAATAGAAAAAAAATCGCAGCATATCCACGGAGTGAATGATGGAGAGTGAAGCGAAGTATCCGTCCGTCCATTCGTTCTTGCTTCCGTCCGTCCATGCGTCCGTCTGTGTGACCGCCAGTGCGTCCATCCGCCCGTCCGTGCATGTGTCTGTTCGTGCGTCCGTTCTTGCGTTCGTCCATGCATCCGCCCCTGCGTCCGTCTGTGCGTCCATCCGTCCGTGCAGCCATTAGTGTGTCCGTCCATGCGTCTGTCTGTGTGTCCGTTCGTCCATCTACTCAACACTCTAGGTACCACTATCTCGCATCTTTTCATCATATATTCTCCATAGAAAAGCACCGCCATCCAGCGGAAATTCCAAGGACTAAGCGAGAGGTGGCACACGCACACTTTCTTACGCTTTGCGCTTCTTGTCTACTTCCCACCTTTAATCACCTCGATTTTATGGTATATACTAGTTCGCTGTATTCATGGCACCGATGCCCAACGCTCGCTAAGCCTTTCTAAAACCAAGGAGGTTACGCCCAGCGAGTATAACCTAGCAACTCTTTCTTGTGAGATAGTGCTAATTGTACATGGCAATGGCTGCTAACTGGGAATGAGAGATTAGTTAACGCGCACGCTGCGATTTTTTTATCGTTCAACAACGCACGGGAGAAATCTCCCGCCGGCTCCACCTTGCAAGTCAAAGCGTAAGACTGGTTACGCACTACGACTACGACGAGGGACCAACGGGTGCCACTTGAAGGAGCTTCGCCCCTGTAAAGTGGCCCAGGAATATAGAAGGTGCTGAATTATTAGAAAAAATGAGAACATAAAGCATTGCAGCGCAAGAGGCGAATTATTCAGCGATGGAAATATAATTTAGACACTGCTGTAAAACTAGTATGTGTGCGCCAGAGAGAATGTTTTTCTACCAAATAATATTGACCAAGAAGGGCCATACAGAGTCAGTAACGCGAAAACGAGTGACAACAAGGAAAAATATGGGGGGGGGGGGGAGATGGAAGGAAATTGGTCTTCTACTTACGCATGTGCGGCAAAAACCATATGTCTATATATCAGACGCACACATTCGGAAAAAACGATTTTATTGGATAACAAAGAACTAAAATGCGAATACTTCCCTGACACAGAAGAGGCAGAACGAAAGAGCGCCAGGACTATAGTTAGTGAGGATGGTGCACCAAAGGTGCTTGAAACATGTAGATTTAGCAAAATTATGACGGCGAGGTTCAGTGATTTAAAGCGGAGTCATTTATCAGAGTGCTTAAAAGCTAACATCAGGTGAAAGCACTAAGGCCTCGCAAGAACCTTTGCAAGCAAGGGTTCGCAGTGTAGTGCAATCGGATACAATTCTAGAGCAGCACCCCCTTTAAGAGGGTGCGCTACGAATTCAATGTGAAAATCATTTTTAATACAGCAGCATCGCTCAAAAAGTTCAAAGTATCTTTTTGTTTGACGAGTGGTTCATTAGCTAAAACATTGCAGGATGGAGCGGGACATTTCGACGGTATAGCTCAAAAAAGTGTTTTCTCTTCCCGCTTCTAACTCGCAGCATTGTAGCAGGACATGGAGCATGGTGAGTGCTTCCCCGCATCTACTGCACACTGGAGTATCTGTACCAGATAAGAAGAGGGGCCTGTGTGTGCCATACGTGTGCCCTATTTTTAGTCTGGTAAATATTATATCAGTTCACCTAGACTTTGTTGTTGGTGGCCAGCTACCAATGATTGGCTTAATTAGATGAAGCTTGTTTTGTGTCTGGCCATCCCACAAGCGTTGTCAGTACATTCTGAGTCGTTTTCGTAGATGCGGCTTCATATCCATTGCAGCGAAAGCTGCGGAAGAAGTGGCAGTGTCCGTACGGACAGATGTGTCCAACTGGTCAGCCAGCATGTGTCCTGTGATCTCCATGTGCCCTGGCACCCAGCATATGACTATCTGCTGATTGGAAGCGTAAATGGCGCACAGAAGAGAATAAAGCAATATAATCACCGGATTCTGTGAAATTTCAAGGCTCTTACGACGCTTAAAGAGTGTGTATATGATCGACCTCGGTACATTTATTATTTAAAGTATTCAGCAGCTTTGAATATTGCATAGGCTTCGGTTGTAAATATGCTTGTCTCTGGGTGGAAAACTCCGGCATCTGAGAAAGATGAGCTGATGACTGCGTAAGATACACCATCATGAGACTTAGATGTATCTGTGAAAAATTCAGGACACGAATATTTGTGCTGTAATTCTAAGAATGACATGTGAATATGTGCAGAAGGTGCATGTTTCGTAACTTCTACCGAATACAAATCACACTCTACAAGCTGCCACTGTCACGGTGGAGGCTGCACAGCAGGAGCCACTAGATAATGTTCGAAAAGTGCAACATCCATTTCCTGTGCCAGGCCTCTAACACGAAGCGAGTACGGAGTATTAGACATATCGCTTATGGTCGGACGTGCTGGATGTGCCTTGTTTCCACTTAAAAAAAAATGGCAGCATATCCACGGAGTGAATGATGGAGAGTGGGGCGAAGAATTCGTCCGTCCACTCGTTCTTGTTTCCGTCCGTCCATGCGTCCGTCAGCCCGTCCGTGCGTGCGTCTGTTCGTGCGTCCGTCCCTGCGTTCGTCCATGCAGCCGCCCCTGCGTCCGTTCATGCGTCAATCCATGCATCTGTCTATGTGTCCATTCGTCCATCTATTCAACACTCCAAGTACCACCATCTCGCATCTTTTCATCATATATTCCCCATATAGAAGCACCGCCATCCAGCGGACATTCCAAGGACTAAACGAGAGGTGGCACACGCACACTTTCTTACGGCTTGCGCTTCGGGTCCACTTCCCACCTTTAACCACCTCGAGTTCATGGTATATACTAGTTCACTGCATTCAGGGCACTGCGGCCGAGCGCTTGCTAAACCTTTCGAAAACCAAGGAGGTTACGCCGAGCGAGTATGACGTAGCAAACTTTTTCAGTCAGATAGTGCTCAATGTACATGCAAATGGCTGCTAATGGGAAATGAGAGGCGGAGAATTCGGCTTTTACTTTCTTACGGCTTGCACTTCGTATCTACTTCCCATTTTTAATTACCTCGAGTTCATTCATGGTATATACAAGTTCATTGTATTCATGGCACTGCGGCTCAACGCTCGCTAAACCTTTCTAAAGCTGAGGAGGTTACACCCAGCGAGTATAACGTAGCAACCCTTTCTTGTCAGATAGTGCTCAATGTACATGTCAATAACTGCTAATGGTGATTGCAGCCTGCGCGTTAACTAAAAGCCGAATGCTCCTGTCTCTAATTTCCCATTTGCAGCCATTGACATGTACAATGAGCACTATTTTTTATTGTTCAACAACGCACAGAAGAAGTCTCTTACCGGCACCACCTTGGAGGTCGAAATGTTATACTTGTTACATACTACGGGGGACGAACGGGTGGCGCTATAAGGAGTTTCGCCCCTAAAATACACCAGAGTTGTGTAAGTCCTCTGAAAGTGAAGCGACCATTCATTTGACTCTACATAAAGGCTCTGAACAGGGCTTGTTCTAAAAGCTCCCGTGGAGAGGCGAATGCCTAGATGGTGGATTGGATCAAGTATCTTCATTTTCTGGGTGTCGCGGACTGATAAATTGTGGCCCCATAATCCAAACGAGTACGTACAAGGCTTTTGTACAAATTCGGTTGGCACTTTTTGTCACTACCCTAGGTAGTGCGTGAGAGTACCTTTAGAATGTTCATAGTTTTCATGCATTTGTTTCTCGGAGATTTAACGTGCGGTACAAATGCAAGCTTTGCATCCAGAATCAGGCCTAGAAATTTATGCTCCACCACGACAGTCAGTTGGTGATCATGTATGCTATTTCGGGATTGAGGTGGAGGCTTCTCTTTCGAGAAAAAAGAACACAGGTGCTTTTTGTGGATTTAAAGAGAATCTGTTCTTATCTGCCCATTTGGACACATTGTTCAGCCCGAGCTGGACCTGCCGTTCACAAATCACGAGATTGCATGATTTGAATGTTATCTAGATGTCATCAACATATGTAGAATAAAACGTAGCTCGTGGGATACTCAGACGCAATGAGTTCATTTTTAAAATAAAAAGAGTACAACTAAGTACACCACCCTGCGGCACTCCAGTTTACTGCACAAAGGATCGCGACAGAACATTTGTAACCTTCACACGGAATGTGCGGTTTGTCAGATAATTTTCGATTATATTTAGCATCTGGCCACGTATGCCTAAGTGTGAGAGGTCTCTTACTATTACAAATCGCCACTTAATGCCATAGACTTTTTCCATATCGAGAAATACAGATAAAAAGAACCGATTGTGGACAAAAGCTTCACGGATTTGCGATTCGATATGTATAAGATGGTCAATGGTTGATCTACCTTCTCGAAAGCCGCACTGGAATGGGACAAGCAACTGATTAGACTCTAGAAAATGTAGTAAACGGCAGTTGATGATTTTTTCAAACACTTTATAAAGGCAACTTGTCAGTGCAATTGGTCCTTGAAGCCCAGGATGGGTCTTTTCCCTGTTTGAGAATTGGAATTGTAATGGCCTCCTTCCAAGATGAGATTTCGCCAGAGAACCATATAATGTTGTAAAGGGGAAGGAGCGTTTTTTAATGTGTGTTTCGAGGGGTAAATTCTTCAACATCTCGTAGAGTACTCGGTCTTGACCTAGCGCAGACTTATTGCAACTGTTTAGTGAAGCCAGCAGTTCTGCTAATCCAAACGGTTGGTTATGACGCTTCGTTTTTTACACATTTCCGTTCCAGTTTTTGCCTTTCAATTTGTGCTCTATATCTTTGGAATGTATTGGAGCAATGTGACGTGCTAGATATGTGCTCAAAATATATGCCGAGAGAGTTAGCTTGCTCTTCCAAACTATCTCTTTGGGTGTTTACTAGTGGTAACGGACATGTTTGCTGTCCTATAATTATTTTAACCTTATTCCATACTTTCCCTTCATTAGTGTAAGAATTGGTGTACTGGATATAAAACTTGCCCAGCTTTCTCATCTTGCTTGTCAGCGCGTTCTCCTTCCCTGGTACTTTATGTGCTTAAAGTTTTCGAGGTTTTCTGTTGTTGGAGATTCACACAGCCTACCCCACGCTTTGTTTTGCATTCTCCGCGCTTCCTTGCATGCATCGTTCTACCATGGAACACGCTTGACAGTCCGCTTGTTTGTGGAATACATTTGGTTGCAGCGTCGACGAAAAAAGCAGTAAAGTAATCCACAGCAGCCTCTATGCTTAACGCACTCACCTCATTCCTGGTTAAGAGAGTAACTTTTTGAAACTGTTTCCAGTCAGCTTTTTGTGTGAGCCACTTCTGTGGAGGACATTCATTTGCAATTGTAGTGCTGAGAACTATAGAGAAATGATCACTTCCATATTGATTATTGATGACTTTCCATTTGAGCAGCGCAAAAAGCGATGGAGATGAAAAGTTAAGGTCTCGGAAAGCGCGTCTTCATACAATCGAACCGATTCGTAACGTTCCATGCACCCACCTAGTTTCGCAATATCGGAGCAGCCGGTTGAACGGCGCTCATAGATGGTTTTTTTTTCTTCAATACTGCTGTCTTTTTGGGTGACACCCGAAAGAAAGTGCGCACTTCACTAATTGCGCCAAAGACCCGTAGAATGTCTTGAATGGCTCTGGCGTAGATCAAACAACGGTTCGAGGAGTGCGACGAGTAATGCGTGTACAAAGCCATTGGGAAGTTGTTCGAGATGAGCGCCTGCACACACCGTTGAATGCCCCGCTCATCGCCGCTGTTCCATCGTATCATTGGCCTCTCACCATGCTCATGTGCAGGCCTAGATTCAGTAGATTCAATCCGTCAGCTAATCTAGGCACACTGACGCCGTCAATAGCTACGAAGGAGAGATAATGTTCCCGAATGCTCGAAGTAGTGGAATCTACGTATAGCGTACGCACGAGAAGTGCTCTGTGTGGGGCCCGGGTATCTGTTGTTTTATCTGCCAGCATCACACAAACAACCAAAAAAATCCAGTCTTTACCTTTTTGACAATTTCGTCTTGTATAAGCTTGCCAATTATCGAAATAATTTATTTTGAATGTGGTGGCTGGAGTAGAGAGCATGGATTCCTGCTGTCGTGCGTGATTGGCCAAAATGACGTCTCCTTCATTCTATCTATAGCGTAAGAGCACTCTGAAGTTTCCGTCATTCAGTAATGGTTCCTCGAGAGGATTCACTGATAAGGATTCACTCCCTGAATCCTTATCACCTCTTAGTGTGACGTCTTGAGGGCCGCACTGTACAGTTGTCTCGATAATCGTGCGCAAGTTTGACTTGCTCTTTTAATATTGACCTTTGTCATGTCTTCGAACTCGTCTTTTGCTTGCCTATTAAACTGTACGTGAGCACTGCTTGATTTTCCTCTGGCGACTCTTAGAAATAATTCCGCGTCAACCATTGCTGTCTTGTATTCAGTTCGTGCATGATTATCAAATATCTCAATGGCATCTTTCCACTTCGTAAACGGAACTGTTGCGAGGTTACCACGTGACTGGTGATTGATTGATTTGTGGGGTTTAACGTCCCAAAACCGCGCTATGAATATGAGAGACGCCATAGTGGAGGGCTCCGGAAATTTCGACCACCTAGGGTTCTTTACCGTGCACCCAAATCTGAGCACACGGGCCTACAACATTTCCGCCTCCATCGGAAATGCAGCCACCGCAGCCGGGATTTGATCCCGCGACTTGCGGGTCAGCAGCCGGGTACCTTAGCCACTAGACCACCACGGCGGGGCCACGTGACTGGTGAGAGCCTTCACCCGCTTCGCTCTTACAACAGAAATGTACGCAGGTTTTGCAAAAAGCTCCCTTCCGCACGTGAGAAAATGCTAGCCACCCGTATCGCTGGAGCCGGTGAGACTGAAACGTGCACCTTTTACCGTTCTTAGCTACCGAGACTTCAAGTCTGTAGCTCGGATGCAGCGTCCATACGTATACACTTGTTTTCTAATGTAATCGCCTATATCAGTGTTACTGACAAACATTCCGATACCGTTAGGACAAAAAGGGAGTAACAGCTTCCAAACCGTCTGCGAGGTCCTACGTTCTCTTGGTATTCAAGTCTGCAGGTGCTGTTACGGTTTCTTAGGTAGAACCACCTTGTGGTAAGGCTTCCTTCCCAGAAGCACGATATCAATAAAAAAATACATGTTTCCCAGCAACATTTTTTTTTTTGCATTCGCCGATGCCTCAGGCATACGAGTAAGGGTTGCCTGCGTTGTGGTGTTGATTCACGGGCCGGACGCGGAATTTCTCGGCGAGCGTTGCCGTGCTTTTAGAATAAAGGTTTTTTTGGTATAGCTTTTCTTTGTGAGTTTTCTTTCCGTTTAAGTGCGCACACCCCTACTTGCACTTGTGCCTCTGTACTCTGGCGTTATTGGGCGACAGGATGAATTTCGGGGGGGCATGTCCTCCCGGTACCCCCTTGCCTCCGTGTCTGACGCCCACCCAAAACAGCGTAGCGCACAAAATATACCACAAGTGCGGCGTCGCCAACGTTCGACTCACTACGGGAGTCCGCGGAAATGAGCCGTGGAATTGACCCCACGTACTTCTCCATGAGAGATGATCGCCGGTGAGCAGCGCCAAGCCCAAAAGAAAGCCAGTGCTATATAGTGAAATAGAACACAGTGCAGTTAGTCTACGGGGAGCCGCCTTGTTTGGCGCGTCACAGTGAATGCAACGCGAAGCAGTGGCGCTGTCGTCGACCGCTCTTGAAGAATACCGATTTGGGCACGCACTACCATCGCATTTGCTGGCTTACTGTTCTGCGTGGTTATTTCGAGCGTGTATTCATGTGAACGTCGCCTCTTGCATCAGTGAGCGCAAAACAACGTTGCAATCGCCGCTGTATACGCTCCCGGTGTATAGCGCAGAAAACGCGCGAATTAGCAGCGCGAAAGACCTAGCCTAACCTAACCTAACTCAACCCAATATAACCGCAGATAGCATGCTATGTGAGCTGCATTTTTAGCAGCGTTTCATTGTCAAATACTGTGAACACCGCTTAAATGGTGAGGAAGTTCGCTTTACGCGTGGGACACGTATGCTCATTCTGAATGGAATCGCCACAATTTCGCCAAATCTGCCAGCTTACCTGAGCAAGCAGCCCACTTCTAAGAGGAATGAGCGAAAACGAAAGCGAGATGACGGATCCCCACAATGGGGAAAAAAAGCATGATGAGTTAAATCAAAGTACCCTGGGAAGCTGTGGATGCTACATTGCTTCTAAAGCAGACATAGTATGGTTATACTTCGTGTTCCCTCGGCTTGCTTTTAGGTGAAGGTGAAATAAACTTTATTTGGCCCAGGAGAACCCGAGCAGACACCCTGCAAATGAGGGTCTGCCGCAATCGCTGGCCGCGCCCACGTTGGTACTGTGAACAGCCGAGCAGCAGGAAACGAAACAGTGGTTTATTTATTCAGTGACGCCGATGTATTTGTACATAGGCAGACCTGACTTGCGCATGCGTAGTTACGGCATTCTTGATGACGTTGCGCCAACTTACACCTTCCTTCCCATGGGAAAAAAAGAGAACAGGACGTAACACACAAATGTCGAAAGAATACACAGTGAAAAAGTGTTCGATTTGCATACATTCACTGAACTGTCTCTGTGGGACGTTCTAGGAAAGGATAGCGTTGTGGCTCTCGGAGCTGTCGCATGCATGCTTCTATATGAAGCGTTTCTTGAGGTGGTTGCGACACGTAACTCCGGGCACTGGCAAAGCATGTGAGCGAGTGTACAATTATCTGCCCTACAGCTAGGGCATCCTGGGTTTATGCCTTCAGCAAAGTGACTGAACGTGCTACGAGGCGGGACCGAACCTGCCTGCAGCATCTGAAAAGCCGATGACTGCGGTCTAGTGAGTCTACTTTGAAAGTTGGTAGAGAGAAGAGGCTAGGCAAAGGCCAGTTGATTGTCCCCAGTTTACACTATGGTAGTGAGAAGTTCAATTCCATGTGGATCCCTGAAGCTCCCTGTGAACCTACCTCCGGAGCCGCCCGCACCGTCGCGGCTTGTGATTTCTCGCACACGGTTATACACAAGTTCATTGACGTTCGAAAGAGTTGTATGAATCCCTGAGCCAAGTGGTGGGTCAAGAAGTGTAGGAGGTTTTCACATAGTTGCTTTCAGGTGAAATCACTGCAAGTAGTGTCGGTGCTTTGCACTCCAAGACATTGGTGATGGATAAGCAGGTGGCTGGCGCGTTAGTGACAACTAAAGATGCTGCAACTACTTGCAGGAAGCGCGTGACATACATATGTTCAAAGGCGCAGCATCACGAGATGACAGTAATCTAACAACCAACCTAGCCATGCGATAACAAGGCAAAATTAAGTGCGAAGGAACAGCAGTTTAGGGCATAAACTGCCAAGGCCAGGTAACGAAAGAACAAATGGCTTGCGTACTTTCAAAATACGTAAGAAAAGCCCTTGTTAGGTGACAGTGGCGCCTCAATAGGTGTCAATGAGGGAACCTAAGCCGTCATAATATTATCTAGTGGGACCATGGACGTGTTTATAGGAAGCTGCAAGACCTCCGGCTTTTATATGAGGTACGCAAACTCATTTCAATATGTCCTGTCAACGAAACTACTACAAAAGCAGCAAGCCCATGACGTGTAGTTCATGATATTCACTATACACAGGCCATGATTTTCATGTTATGACTAGTCGCTTACGCTCGTCATGCAGTGATTTCTTGCGCATGTGTCAGTCAAGTATGATGCAAGGCATCAAGAGAACCTAAAGCGAGCACCCTGTGACAGCAGATGAAGTACTCGCTAAAAAATGAATCTGTCGTTGCTAAAATCGCAGCTCGTTGCCAGGCGGTGCTTCGAGGCATCCAGAAGCACCTCCACACATTTATAAAAACACTCAATTTAGTAAAGACAACAATACCGGGTAGGGCAGCCACGCCGTCCTTTGCAACGTTAAAAGTGGAACCAGAGTAAGCATGTGTTCACGCCACGCACTCGAAGCGCTTCGCAAATATGCTCCCACCGCCACAGGAGCCATTTTACGCGATCACGTTCTCGTGGTAGTACTCGAGGCGTCTTCTTGGCTCAGGCGAGCTTCCAGACCTTGTATAGCATGCTACGTGACTCTCCCTCCTACCTGTCACTGCTTTCAATATTTTCACACAGACCAAATAAATAAGTAAATATCAATAAATAAATAATCGTTAAAAATTTGGGGACCCTTAAGCTTCGATTTAAGAGTTGAATGCGATAGTTAAATCCGGCCCCTATCCTCTGCTCCCTTCAACCACTGTGTACATACTTATTAATATGTTTTGTCACACACAGACACACACACACACACACTCACACACACACACACACACAGAGAGAGAGAGAGAGAGAGAGAGAGAGAAAGAAGGAAAGAAAGAAAGAAAGAAAGAAAGAAAGAAAGAAAGAGAGAGAGATGCCAGCACATCATCTAGCGTTTGCTGTCTGCTTGATAAACGCCTCTGGAAAGGCATGATAAGTTTTCCGCTAGATGGACATAGTTATCCATTTTTAGAGCTGTTTGGAAGTTCCTGTTTTTTTTAGCGGTGATAGCTGCACTATCCCGGCCTTTTTCGATGTAGTTTGATGGCTTCCCAAATGCGCCTACAAATCGCCGAATGGGCTCGTTTTCGTCGTGATACCTGTCGAACAATATGCTTCAAGGAGACTCCTTCCACTACATGACATTTATGTAGTGTTTTTCCCCGAAGCCGCTGCAAGTAACACCGTGGCTTCCTGGTAGGACACCTGCTTGCCACGCGAACGGCCCGGGTACAATCCTCAATGGTACCAAAAATTTTATACTTCATTTTATTTGTTCTTTTCTCAATTTTTCGCTCACGGACGATTTTTCGCTCACAACCAATGGTGCCAACGCTGACGGCGGAATTTCTCCGACATGAGCTCTCTAACGCTATCGCGTTAAAACAAGGTACTGAGCGGATAACGCCAGCCGATCACCATGCAGCACATGTTTCACGCAGCCGAAGTATAGAGAGAATCAACCAGGTTGCGGGTAAAAATGATTTGTGTTCTGTCTACCAGTCACACCATGCTGCACCGAATTAGTGTGAGTGATATATCAGATGCATTTTCTTCACTTATGATGAAATGATGACGTTAGCCACTGCACATTTTCACTGGTCTCGGTGCAGATTAGGCAAGCGCAAGAAAACTGATTCAGCACTTTCGGTGGCTAAAATAGAAGGCACTGATCGCGCCTGCTATTTGTGTGTATGCTTCATGACGGCTATTTGATCTCGACGTTCACTGGCAGAGTTCAGCGACCGTTTCAGAGATACTGTGACATCCGGCTTTCTGCCTGCCTTTTGATGAAAGGCGAGCTTTGTTTGCATTAAAGACGGACCGTAGCTGTGTTTGCGCACGCTGTCAGTTCAGATCTCCACTGCCGACGCAAAATGAATTCGAGTGCTTCTTTAGGGGTGTTCGGGTCAGCACTTTTCGTGGCATCAGCGATGCGAAGAAACGCTTGGAGGGCGTTCGTGTGCTGTCAATGACCGGACGGTAGATAGAGTGCATGACGATGACATTTTAGTTGCTATTACAAGATATCCATTTACATATTTGAAATGAACTATGTTTTAATATGTCGGCTCTTGGTCACATCAACGTTAATCTTTGCGCCGCCATGCTGAATTTTCTTGTATGGTGCTTTAAGCTGTAAATTCTGGGTTTGATTTTTTTGTGTGTGTTGACAGGACGGAGCTATACGGACAAATGACGAACGCCGACTGGAACGAAGGGAAATGCAACTTCCTCCCACGTGAACAGAGAAAAAAAAATTGGCAGATCCCACGTACCTGGGAATCAACGGTATACGAAGCATGCGGAGGGAAGGTGACCATGTTGTAATGTTTTTATTGAGTGACAGGTCGTGAAATGATGCTAAATATATCTATAAATGTAGCATGCATGGACAAATGTTGAAAAGTCTCAGGGGTTTATATAACCAGGTTGCATTTGTGCAGCGATGCCAACAGGAACAAGAGTATTAGCTACACGAGCAGCGATAAGCTGGTATGAAGCGCTCGTACTCGCGGGTATGGTAGCCCTGCACACTGCTACATAAATCAACTCCAGCGCACTGCGCCCAACTACAATTGACGTTAACCTGACGTGAAGGCTGCATCAAAAGAGTATGTATGTAAACTTTATAAAATCAGAGCACCGCAACCACAACTGACGTTTTATGAACATAGTATCTACTCAAAAAGCAGTTCCAAAGCCGGGCGTGCCTTTATGGTAGAATGTTTGATTCCCGCGCAGAATGCTGGGATTCAATTCTTGCTGGGACCCTGACTATAATTCTTGGCATTCGTTGGGTCAACGCTGCCGATGTGACGCTTTTCTTAACCCTCACGTGTTAAATTTCTCCATGTGTGTTCTCATCGTTCCTGGGTAGATGCTAAGTTTCAATCACCTGTGGCACATATCCGCATACCAGTGGCACATACAAGCCCACGGATAGATAGATAGATAGATAGATAGATAGATAGATAGATAGATAGATAGATAGATAGATAGATAGATAGATAGATAGATAGATAGATAGACAGACAGACAGACAGACAGACAGACAGACAGACAGACAGACAGACAGACAGACAGACAGACAGATAGGCAGGCAGGCAGGCAGGCAGACAGACAGACAGACAGACAGACAGACAGACAGACAGACAGACAGACAGACAGACAGACAGACAGACAGACAGACAGACAGACAGACAGATAGACAGACAGACAGACAGACAGACAGACAGACAGACAGACAGACAGACAGACAGACAGACAGATAGATAGATAGATAGATAGATAGATAGATAGATAGATAGATAGATAGATAGATAGATAGATAGATAGATAGATAGATAGATAGATAGATAGATAGATAGATAGATAGATAGATAGATAGATAGATAGATAGATAGATAGATAGATAGATTCAATTCAATTCAATTCAGTTTATTCCGACATCACAGGAGACATTACAAAAGTCACAACAGTGATGCTGTGGGGCGAAAGCAAAAAGCCATTTGGGGACTAACAGACAGACAGACAGAGCAAAAAGCCATTTGGGGACTAACAGACAGACAGACAAGATAGATAGATAGATAGATAGATAGATAGATAGATAGATAGATAGATAGATAGATAGATAGATAGATAGATAGATAGATAGATAGATAGATAGATAGATAGATAGATAGATAGATAGATAGATACCAAAAGTGCTTACAGTGCGCAAAGAAATGCTTCGCATTTAAGACTCAGGGAAGTTGACCGTTCGTTGTTTCAACTCGCACCACATTATATCCGCTATGAAACTTCCTGATCCGTGTGCGTGTGAGTCATCCTTGCAATTCAGGCGCCATAACTGTTTCCTGCCAGCTCCTCCAATTAGCAACCATAAGCGAGAATGAATCAAGCAAAAATATGCGTAAATATTTGCTGAAGTCCTACATATGCGCTAAAACTGCAATATGATTCCGCCACACGCCTTACAGGGGACCCCAAGCCTATTTCTACCTCCTGTGGTTTTTTAACGTGCACCTAACCTAAGCACACTGATTTTTGCATTACGACCCTATCAAAATGAGGCTGTGAGGACGGGTATCGAACCCAATCCCACAAACTGAGCAATGTGGTAAATTGCATGTGAAAGAGAACAGATATGCAATACGTGCGAAAGCAGGCATCTTAGGATCCAGGCATCTACAAGAAAAAATAATCAAATATGCTTTCGATCCACTGGACGCACATGCAGCATTAGAATAGTTCGTGGACGAAGTGCGGGTGACAGCCAAAGCATGAAGTTACTTTGTAATCGGTGCACAGGGGTGGACGACCCAAGGTCATGCACGGCGCTGTTTAGAGTTCATAAATCCGTCTGGAACAATCTCGATCATACTCTAGAGCTTCGAGACGTTGAAGCACCTCGTTTGTCCTGAAGCATAGCCGAAGAAGTTTCTCGTTAGTCCCCACTGTCATATCGGCGTCCATACCCACACACGGTCACTGGATGGTATTCCATGTGGTCTCGTGAAACATTGTAGCGAGGGCTGTCAGTCTTTTGCTGGCTCTGGATGCGCAGAAGCCCGAGTTGTCTGGCTGCTTCAACGCATGAAGAAGCAAACTTTCTTGTATTCGGGCACGGCTGGATCTGCATGGAGGAACAGTATCGTCATTTCCTCCCTGAACAGTTCCCCGCTTTCGTTTTTTAGCTGCTTCGATTATATCCTCGGCCCCTTATTGCGGAGGACGTTGATGAATACTGACAGAAACTTGGTTTAAAAAACGTCCCACACTGTCAGGGTTCGCTCTTTGTTTTCGAATCCTGTATTTGCTGCGTCTTCTAAGGCAAAGTAGACAATAGTAGCAATTGTCTTCACTGGTGCTGTACAGTACATTTAACGTACATTTTCATCGATGTAAGTGCTGGTGCTGTACATGACCGGGGTGCGACTTGTGCTACTTCACACTCCTGTTTGCAGATAACATCAAGCGCGCGCTAAGTGTGTTGGAGTGCATGTGCGGCGTGGTGGCCTGAGAGACCGTGGGGTGTCTTTAGGCAGCAACGTTTGACGTACCGACACACTCGCGCACACTGCGCAAGCCTGCGCTGTACCGAAGAACGTCGACGCACAGACGGCGAAGACCCACATATGTCAGCTGGGGAGTGGGCGTGCACACACTCCGGTTGCCGTGAGAGGGGACGCATTGTGACAGGCGACGTACTGCTACGTTTAGATAACCTGATTCATCTTACGAAGGGCACCGGAACGAAGCCCAAGGGTTAAGTAAACGGGAGAGTGTAATGAATTGTTTCATCCGTCATGGATGCATGAGTTTTCTTCAGCTAAAAAGCAACGGTTACTTACTTACCCCCTCTTTTATTCTAACCACGTTCTCCTAGAGTTTAGAACAAGAAAGCAAACATGTGTTGTGCTAATTCCATTGGTGTAACACTGCCCTACATATATTCACAAAGTGTGTCGAGCACAGTATCACCATCAACCACATCTGCCTCCAAAAAAAGGAGAAAAAAAAAGATACCGCATCGTTAGCAGTGTCTTTTTTTGTAATTGGTAATTGTTCATATAAATAGGCCTTCCCTCCACCGGAGGAGATTTCTCGCTGCACCCCTGGCTATAGTTTTCTTTGAATAGCTCCTAGAAATAATGACTGTTGGAACTGGCTGGACATAGTATTAAATGCGAAGCATTTCTTGGCCAACTTCGGCGACTTTGAGCGTATCTATCTATCTATCTATCTATCTATCTATCTATCTATCTATCTATCTATCTATCTATCTATCTATCTATCTATCTATCTATCTATCTATCTATCTATCTATCTATCTATCTATCTATCTATCTATCTATCTATCTATTATCTATCTATCTATCTATCTATCTATCTATCTATCTATCTATCTATCTATCTATCTATCTATCTATCTATCTAGCCACCAAAGACATTTAGCTCTGCTGCCCGTTTCAATCATGGGATTTACAGCAAAATTGGTATGACATAACATGACTATGGCGAACCCAAGTGACTAGTAATAGCATAAAAATAATGATATATATATGTCATGAATGTCATAAATTACATATCATGGTCTTGATGCTCTTGCGGTGGTTTCGTTCCCATGACATATTGCAAAAATGCTATGGCATGACATGACTGCATGGCTAACGTGACAGGGCCTAACGTGGAAATCATGCCATGCATGACATGTAAGTCATGACTACATGCCTTACGCTCATGGTTATTTGGCGGTCGTTTCGCTATATAGCTTCACATATACCAAATTTTGTATTATGGGACGTGAATAGATGACGAATTTATATGACTAGTGAAAACATGATAATCATGGCACACGTGTCATGATGATGATGGTGATAATGACGTGTCATGAAAGAGCATGACTACATACCACGCTCATGATGCGCTCGGAGCCGTCTAGCTAGCTTCACATATACCAAATTTTATCACGTAACGTGAAAAGACGACGAAGGTAAATGACATGCATGTCATGTAAAACATGACAACATGCTACGCTCATAGCATGCTCGCGGCCGTTTCGCTAGCTTCACATATACCAAGTTTGGCGTTATGTAACGTGAATGAATGACGAAGGCATATGACTGCTGCCAACATGATAATAATGACATTCGTGTCATGTAAGAACATGGATGAATACCGCGCTCATGATGCGCTCGCGGCCGTTTAGGTATCTTCAAATATTATTGTTATTCTGCCTCATATTTTTAAACGGTCATTGTCATGCAGTACCCTGCCACAAGATCGGAAGTTGGATCAGATTGTTCCAGTCCCTAAGAAAGGCCTCTCGGGCTACCACCCGATCTCTCTAACCAGTATCTGCTCGAAAATTATGGAACTTGTCATATATACCTTTACTGTCAATTTTCTAAAATCTGCGAACTTTTTCAATCAAAGTTGACGTGGATTTTAAAAGGTTTGTTTCCTGCGAAACCCAGCTTTCACTTTCTCCGCTTTCTCCGCGATATCTATGTTGGCCTGGATTAGCACATAGCCGTAGACGCACTTTTAATTGACTTCGAAAAAGCTTTCGATAAGGTGCCACATAAACGCTATTAAAACTTTCGCGACTTAACTGAGATCCTTTTGTTTTACGTTGGATCAAGTAGTTCCTCAATAACCAACAGCAATTTGTGCATGCAAATAATTCATCATCAACTTCATCCCCTGTCTTATCCGGAGTGCCATGAGGCACTGTAATGGGCTCCTCCTTTTTCTAATTTACCCCGACGATCTCCCCAGTAACATTTCTTGAAAAATATGCCTGTTCGCCGACGACTGCGTCATTTATCGCTAGGTCATCTACGCCCCGATAACCTAGCACTCCAAAACGACTTACTAAAACAAATAAATGGTATAGTGATTTGTGGTGAACACTAACAAAACATCTCTAGTTTCATTTAATAGACGGCATGACTACCCGGCATTAATAGTCTTTTAATGGCAGTTTCATCTCCTCAGAACCTAGTGCTAAATACTTGGGTGTTACTCTTCATAATGAACTCATTTGGGCTACTCATATTACCGATATTACTAATGCCGCTAACCATACTAAAGGCTATCTTAGGCGAAATCTAACACATGTATCTTCTCCAGTGAAATCACTAGCTTATCCGACCTAAATTAGAGTATGCTTGTTCCGTCCGGGATCACCCTGAATGCGTTCTAACCGATCTAATAGAATCAGTACAAAACCGAGGGGTGAGATTTATTTATTCTGATTATTCTTACATGACTAGTGTAATTAACTAAAAGGAAAGGACAGGTCTAACTACTCTTCTGACTCGGCGCAAAATTGCAAGGCCTTCACTCTCACATAAGTTTTTTTTTCATGTCCTACGTAACTGTTCCTGTATTATTCCAGCTTATCGCATCTATCAACGCATCAGCCATGGTAAAGCCGTATACCCTCCCCATGCCCGCACTGCCATGCATCTGCAATCATTCTTTATCGAGACTGCCATCGGCTGGAACAATATTCTCCTATATATAGGCATCGTGTTTCACGTACACTAGCCATGCTGATTTTAAGAGCTCCGTTGAGTCGTACTTTTTAAATATTAACTAACTTGTTTGTTTTTCCTAGGGCAAGCATTTTTGCAGGGGCAAGCATGATAATCATGACATGTAAGTTATGTACGTCATAATATTTATGTTTGTGCTTACTGTGTACAACATTCGTGCGCGTCGTGACATTGTGCTGATTTTAAAGTGACACACCAAACTTTCTCATTCGTGCTTCGCATATGATCGATTCCCTTCTTACGTGGGATCTGCCTTTTTTGTTTATTTTATTTACAGACACTGCTGTCTTTTGTATAAGACATTGCAGGAGTGATTAAAATAAACGAAAAAAAGGAACAATTGAAATTCAAATTTATGTCCACCTTGTACGATCTCACAGATAGAGGACCACGAAAAAAAAGCTGCCGAGAGGTGGCTTCGCTAGTCGGTAGCCCCAAAAAAATTGTGGCATGTGGGCAACAGCAAAAAAAAGTTCTCAAAATGAAAACATGAAAACATATAGTTAGCACAGAATAAAAACATCATACAATAACCTGCAAAAAAGCATACAAGAATATATATACAAAGCCAGGATCAATAAAATTAGCTTTCTTATACAAACATAGATTTAAGTGAAGCTGGGGAGCAACAAAACAAATCAAAATCGATTGATTGAATAAAAAATGAAAGCGCCAAACTACTTAATTGGACATTTATTTTGCAAACTGTGCATTCTACAGTCGTCTCAAAGAACTGTCCAGATTATCCCAAGTGTCATTGAGTGTGCACGGGAAAAAAAGAGTATTTATAAAAATCAAAACAGCATGTTAATGGCTCACTGTTCAAGAAATTGTATCGGCGGGTCACATAAGCAGTATGACTGGGGAACAAAATGAGTGTAGCTATGCGGACAGATTTGTGCACAATATTATGTAACATGATAAGCCGATCGCACATACGTCTTTTTTCTTTATGGTTTCGCGATAGAGCATGGTAGTGCTCTGAAGGGGAGCAATTATGACCGTAACGGTTGAAAATGAAGGTGATTGCTTTTCACTAATTGGGCTCAAGCTTATCTATGTCATTTCTAAGATGCGGTGACCATACAACTGACGCATATTGTCACGGGGTCATGACGAGGCCAGAGGCATGAGACGGGATGTTGAGATCAAACTGTTTATTTGGGTGAACCTGTGCCGGGAAAACGGAAAGTCGGATCACAGTAGCAGACTTGCTCTGATAGCGACGAACGGAGCGTCGTCCGTCGATCAACTGACAAGCGGCGACATTTATACGCGTGCCATGAAACATTCTAGCGTTATCGCTAGCGGCCACGTAGGTTCCAGAATAATCTGTATGTTCGCGAAGTGGGCGTGATCTTGACAAAATTATCTATTACGATTCCGAACCTTCTCGAACACTGCAGCCATTATTTGCGCTGATAATTATGTATAGTGTAATGCGGCGATAAGAAAACTTGAAAAAGGAACTTGGCAATGTTCCAGAGGCCTGATCAGTCACTTAAAGACTATAAGGTAGCATTCCTTTGGGGCGCCCTTTAACGTTTTTCTCAGGTAACCTGACTTCTTACGTGGTTTCGTAGAAATAAGATCAATGTGTTTGTGCCACTTAAAAGGTTGGTTCACATCAGATACTAGCAGCGGTAGCGCGGCCATTTGCGACTGGTCGCCAGCAGTCGCAAAGCGACTGCTTTGGGTAGTCACTTCTTTCTCAATTTTCAGTGGCGCGATTGCAGTCGCAAAACTGCTGGAACCAATCAGTGTTGTCCAGAAGTGACACCAGCATTTCTTCATATGCTGAAAAATTGGAGGAGGACGACGACGAAGTGCCGGTGTGGCAGAATGCTGAGTGTTTGAGTTCCGTGGTTTTTTGTGAATAATTTTCATTTCGCTTCTCAGGTGCGGTCTACTGCAGGTGTGCGATGGAGGTAGAGCCCTGCGGAAGACTACCGGACACCAGAATGAGCGCGGGTGTTGCTTCCAGGAAGCGCTACAGCTCCGAGAGCGGCACTGACAGCTATGGCACCAAACCCTACAACGTCAGCAGTGATGAATCAGGGGACGAGAACTTCGAGCTCGTCAGAAACCACAAGTGGGCATGTCAGCTGGCCGCAGGAAGCAGCGATGTCAAACCCTTTCGTCTTTTTAATGCAGATACTTCTGCTGGGAACGTCACGGACGGCCAGCGACTATTCACCGCCGTACCTTATCGCCACGGATCATGGAAACTGCGCAAGGGATGCACTACCCCACGTGGAATTCAACTGGACACCGCCCCCTACATCGACTGATATTGTCACGGGCTAAGTAGATGCCTGAGGATGACGACGACGAAGTGCTGAACGGGAACGTGCTTGGACTGCAGCAGCGTCGTACGCATTAGCTTGCCAGTATATTCGCCAGTACACATTTGTTCATCAGTGTATACTTTATTCCCCGTAACATCATTGGTGGAGGTGCTGGGTACCACTCGCTATACAGCCCAACGAGCTGGATCTTCGCAGCGGACGGCGCATCGCAGCTACCACGATGACTGACCAGGCTACTCAATGTCAACAAGATCCGTCAGCCCCGCAGCCGATCGTTGTGGTGCAACCTCGTGACCCAGGTCCATTCAACGGCACAAGTGGCATAGACGTCGATGACTGGCTGGTTCAATATGAGCGCGTCAGCAGCAGCAACCATTGGGGTCCAACGCTTATGTTGGCGAACATCATCTTCTACTTGCATGGCACGGCAAAACTCTGGTACGAGACACATCAAGAAGAGTTGACTAGCTGGGACGTCTGTAAGCAGAAATTGCGCTATCTATTTGGGAAACCCATCGGACGTCAAGTGGCCGCAAAGAAAGAGCTTGCGACTCGTGCCCAGACATCCACGGAGCCGTACATCGCGTACATCCAGGACGTGTTGGCTTTGTGCCGCAAGGTCGACAAGGACATGCTCGACGAGGACAAAGTCGGGCACATCCTGAAAGGAATTGCGGATGACGCCTTCAATTTTCTCCTGTGCAAGGACTGCTCGACGGTGGAGTCGGTCATCGAAGCATGTCGTCGCTTCGAACAGGCAAAAAGTAGGCGCATAGTTCACCGATTTGACCGCCTTCCCAACACGGCGGCTACGTCCTCTTGCGAAGATTTGCCCACACTACACCAACCACCAGCGCCAGAAAACGTCACCAGAATAGTCCGTCGGGAACTCGAGGCCATGGCTCCCGCTATGTCTAGCGTCAGCGCGCCAGGACACAACCTCGGTGCTGTTTCAATGATACAGGCCGTGGTTCGCCAAGAGATCGCGAATATGGGCATTTCGCCACCTCATCAAAATGCCTCTGCTACTTCCAGCTCGGCTCCAGTCGTTGCGGCTGCCACTCCGAACCGCACGTTCGCGCCACGACGAAACCCAGCTGAATGGCGCACTCATGATGATCGGCCCATATGTTTTACGTGCCATCGGATAGAACACATCGCTCGCCATTGCCGCAGCCGGTGGACCTCATCACCTCGACCGAGCTTCTATGATTGGCGGCCTCGCTCTGAACGTGCACCTTATGCCCCGTCCTACCGTGCTGAGACAGGTGCAGAGTATAATCCAGAACGTCGGACCAGCCGCTCGCCATCGCCCGTGCGTCGTCAGTCCCGCTCGCCCCAACCCCGCCGTTCTCGGTCTCCTTACGACCGTCGCTCGGAAAACTAGCCGGTGCAGCCCCCGGAGGTGACGCTGCATACACGACTTGGACTGCAAATCCTCTGATTACTCCCGACCAGCGGTGCAACCTCCTTACAATTCTCGTTGATGATTTACCTATAACGGCTCTTATTGATACCGGTGCACAAATATCTGTGATGAGCTCAGACCTCCGCCGCCGCCTCAAAAAAGTTCTGACGCCTGCGATTGCACCTACCGTTCGTACCGCGGATGGGAGTACTCCTGCTGTGCTTGGAATGTGCACTGCGCGATTAACAATTTCTAAGCATCAAACTTCAGTTCTGTTCGCTGTACTGGAAAATTGCCCTCATGACCTAATCCTTGGACTCGACTTTCTGACTTCACACGCTGCGCTCATTGACTGTTCCAAAGGTCTTCTTCAGCTCGAACTACCATCCTTTTCGGAGACCGTCTCTACCAGCCCACCTCGTCTACGCTCTGTCGATTTCCTTAGACTTCCGCCGCAAGCCGCAGTCCAAGTCCAACTCTCGCCATATCCTGCAGTACCCGATGGTGATTATGTTGCTGCCCCGATTTCTGACGTCGCCATTGCACGCAATGTTGCACTCCCCAACACGGTGGTTACCGTTAAGGACAACCGAACTTCGTTTCCCGTCCTCAATTTCGGCCTCTCAGCGCAAGTTATTCCTCGCGGCATGTCACTTGCGCATCTTACACCACTGGTCGACCACACAGTTTCCGCTCTAACCACCGATTCGCCACCCGATTTTTCATCAACGTCGTTCTCGTCACGTTCCTGTTCCGACCTTTTCAAGCCAATGCTATCTGACAAGCTCACCTCTGAACAAGTCTCTGCTTTCTGCCGTGTGCTTGCTCCTTATCAGGACATCTTTGACTTCGGCGACCGTAATTTGGGCCAGACATCTGTAGTAACCCATCGCATCGACACCGGTGACGCTCGACCCATTCGCCGACGACCCTACCGTGTGTCAGCCCCGGAGCGTGCTATTATACAGCGAGAAGTCGATAAAATGCTTGATAAGGGCATAATCGAACCCTCATCTAGTCCCTGGTCCTCACCCGTTGTACTTGTTAAAAAGAAGGACAATAGCTGGAGATTCTGTGTTGATTACCGCCATCTCAACCATATTACCAAGAAAGATGTCTATCCCCTACCGTGTATACTTTATTCCCCGTAACAATATAAAGACCCAACGTGCGCAAGACTGCTTCAGTGGGCATGTCAGCTGGCCGCAGGAAGCAGCGATGTCAAACCCTTTCGTCTTTTTAATGCAGGTTAGTGAAAAAAGCTCGTCTGTAAAAACGAGCAATCGATGTTTTCTCCAGCTGACATGCCCAAACAGCGTATGTGAATGCTTCTCGTTTGCCATGGATGTTATCCTTTCTCTCCTAATGCTTTCTGGGGATGTAGAGCCCAACCCAGGGCCTCCCATCGAGGAGGCGCTGAAGGAAATTCTGGATGGTCAGAAGAACATTCAGGATAGGCTTGAGGCTATAGAAACAAAACTTAAGAACGTTGAGGAATGTACGGCTGTAATCAAACAATTCCATAATAGGTTCAGTCAGCTCGAGAACAGCATAAAGGCATGAGAAAACCAGATGGTAGACCTGGAGGACAGAAGTAGGCGCAATAATTTGATAGTGTTCGGGCTTCCAGAAGTCGTGAACGAGACCGCAGAAGGGCTCGCTAAGAGTGTAATCGAAGACTTATTTCAGAAAACATTAGACGTCACGGTATGTTCAATTGAAAGAATGCACAGGTTGGGACGCAAAACTGCTCACCGGCTACGCCCGGTTATAGTGAGGTTCATGGATCACCGCGAAAAATTAGCCGTGTTGAAAAACTGCCCTAGACTAAAAGGGAGGGGCATATCCGTATCAGAGGACTTTTCGGCCACTACCCGGCAAATAAGAAAGCAGCTTTGGGATAGCGCAAAAGAAGCCAAAAAAGCGGGCCAGAAGGTAAAGCTCATGCACAACAAAATCAAAATTGACGATGACATGTTTGAATGGGACAATGCCCAAGCGAAAAGAATTCCTATCTCTCGGCGCAATACCACAACAGACTCGGCGCAATGAACTACTAAAGAGCGTAAAAAGAAGACACTCCGTTGCATGAATTTAAATGCTCGCAGCATAATAAACAAAACCGCGGACTTGGAAAGCCTTATTATCACGTATAAACCACATATTTTGATAATAACTGAAACTTGGCTACACTGTGATATTGGCGATTCTGAAATAACACCCCCCGGATTCAAGGTATACCGCAAGGACAGAGGCTCTCGAGGGGGACGTGTTGCTATTCTGTTTTTAGAATCTTTACGTGTAGTCAGATTACCCGATGTGGATGGACTAGAATGTGTCGTAGTTAAAGCAATATTTGAAGAACTTCACATCATTATTGGCGCCTTTTATCGCCCTCCTAGCTGCGACACGTTTGTCGAAATATTTAACGAGTTCTTGTGCTCCTATGGCAAACGTTCCTCTAATATTTTTCCTGGTGGGTGACTTTAATTTCCCTTCCGTAGACTGGCAAAACGACGTACCTGAAGCCCTTAGTGCTGGTTCGGAGCCGTTTGTTGACTGCATAGTGCTTCATGGTTTAACGCAACTGGTTACTACACCTACCCGAGTGCAAAATGAAGCTGAGTCCGTTTTAGACCTGTTCCTTGTAAATAACGGCATTATGCGACGAAATCCCCAGGTTGAGGTTTTTCAGGGTTTATCGGATCATAAAATCACCTGCCTCACTATGCAATTAAACGCTCCGCTTCAAGCTACAAAAGAACAACGTCTAATACCCGATTTCACACGTGCTAGTGATGTAGACATACTTGATGTGCTTGACAGCTCGTTTCCTGAATTTGTTTCTATGTGCGGATCAAAAGAATATTCGATTGACCACATCTGGGGTTTCTTTAAAAGCGTAGTGTTTGACACAATGAATAAATTTGTACCCTTCCGGAGGAAAGTACTGAGGCAGGATAATTCGTGGATGAATAAAGAAATCGTACGCATGGGACGAAAACTAAAAAAGCAAAGAAAGCAATGTAAGCAACGCCCATCAACAGCTGCCTCTGATAGAATGCACGACTTGCGAATGCAACTGAAAAACAAAATTAAGACAGCAAAAGAGCATTATCAGCAAGTGTCGTTAAAAGAATTCATGATTTCGTCTCCAGACAAGTTCTGGCGTTATCTCGCACCGAAAAAGAACACTGTTATCAGCCTTTACGTGGACGATGAGCCTGTTTACGACAGCCTAGATGTTGCAGATGCTTTGAACCGGTATTTCTGTTCAGTGTTTACTGATGACGATGGACACATCCCGCAATTTCCTTCTTTCATTGAAGTGCCTCCTATCAGTGACGTGTGTGTCAATGAAGAAGGTGTCTTTTCCCTTCTGCTCCATCTAAATGTTAAAAAGTCTCCGGGTGTTGATGGCATACCCAATGCTTTTCTTGTGAGATATGCTGAGTGGTGCGCGAAGTACTTGTGTTTACTATTTAACAAATCTCTCGAGTGCTCTGAACTTCCCGAGGATTGGGTGTATGCTAAAATCACTCCAATACCGAAAGGTAACGAAAACCGTTCTCACTTATCGTCATACAGACCGATTTCTATTCTCTTAACATGTGTCAAAACGCTCGAACATATCATATTTAAGCACATTTCACAATTTCTTGAGAGCAATTGCATTCTGGACGCCCGACAGCATGGCTTCCGCCGGCGACGGTCCACTGTAACTCAGCTTCTGGAAACGGTTCACGACTTCGCTGCAACACTGGACAAACGGGGGCAAGTGGACGTCATATTCTTAGATTTTGAGAAGGCGTTTGACCGTGTGTCGCACTCAAAATTGCTGAGTAAATTGACGGCCATTTTGAAAAATGAAACTTTAGTGGCATGGATTAAATCATACCTTTCCTACAGGCAACAGAGCGTAGCCGTTAACGGCGCATGTTCTGCGGCCTCGCCAGTACTTTCGGGCGTCCCACAGGGCTCTGTTCTCGGGCCACTTTTCTTTGTCGTTTTTATTAACGATATTGTACATGACATACCGGTAAAAATTAAACTTTTCGCAGATGACTGCGTTCTTTACAATGAAATCTGCAACCATAACGATCAGGCCGTCTTAAACGCGTCACTTAAAAAAATACAAACATGGTGTACTAGGTGGCAGATGACTCTTAATTACAAAAAAACTGTTTCAATGACCATTACACGCAAAAAGGCCCCGTTGAAGCACACGTACCAAATAAACAATCATAGTCTAGCTGAAGTATCATCCTTCAAATATTTAGGAGTTTTAATCACATCCGATCTGAAATGGAACGAGCACGTCACGTACATTCAGAAAAAGGCAATGCGAAAACTGGGATACTTAAGGAGAATGTTACCGAAAGCTTCTCAGGATACCAAACTGCTAGCTTACAAAACTTACATCAGACCACTATTAGAATATGCTTCAATTATCTGGGACCCATACACTCTAGTTAATACCAATAAGCTTGAGAGCATACAAAGAAAAGCCGCGCGATTTGTTTACAGTTCATACAGCTGGAAAACGTCTCCTACGAGTCTTCTCCGCAGGGCCGGTTTGGAAAGCCTTGCGGTAAGACGTTATCATGATCGGCTAAAATTTTTTTATTTGATGTATAACGATAGACTTCAAATTAACAAGGAAGCATACATCCAGCCGAGCATTTGCCGCCCAACACGATCCAATCGCCCAATGAAAGTCGCTGAATTTTCATGTAAAACAAACGTCTTCAAAAACTCCTTTTTTCCCCGTACGTGCCATGAGTGGAATCTGTTACCTGCTAATGTTGTGCAATGTTCTGATGTCTCATCTTTTCTTCATGCCCTGTTGAATTCGGCATGATTTTTTTTCTGGTTCAAAGTGTACCCTCAGAAGTGTATTGTTATGCTTGTATGTTATCCTGTTTTCTTCTTTTGTATCGCCCACACCTGCTCAAAGCCTGGCACCCAGGCTAGCAGTAACCTGTAAATAAATAAATAAATAAACAAGGGAAAGAGACGATTTCTGAGCACGTCACCCGATTCGAGTAAGCCCACCACGCGATCTTCGCGGAATACTGAGGTATTAACCATCTTTTCATGCCAGTTCTAGCTAGTGACAACATGAGACGCTTTAACCAGCAAGCCGTGTCTGTATAGCTAGAGGTACTGGTGCCGAATGAAGTAAAGGGAGTAAGAGTGAATAGCCGCAAGAACATACTAGCGATTGACGTCAATCATGTGACTGCGCTTGACAGATTGCGTGAAGTAGCGGAACTTAATGGGATGAAAGTCCGCTCTCATATACCGCTGGGCAAAGAAGTGAGCACTGGGGTAATATATGAAGTTGCCGAAGCCATTACCAACTCGGACCTACCAGTCTTGATTAGGCCGGCTTCGGAAGATGCCATTATTACAAGTATATGTCACATCGGGACATCACGATGCGTAAGAATCACATGTAAGGGCGAATCACTTCCATCACACGTAAAAGTGGGCCACGTCCGACACGCAGTTTGCCCTTTTATACCGAAACCTTTTATACCGAAACCTTTTATACCTTCAGTGCTGAAAGTGCATGAAGTTAGGTCACGTAAACGATGTGAGCAAGAACGCTACTATCTGTTCCCGATGCACTGGGCACCACAACAAGGACACGTGCCAGGCCACAACTCTGAAGTGCTCAAACTGTAATGGGCCACATGATGTCTCTTTGAAGGACTGTCCTTTTATTCGAAAGGAGGTAACAATACTGAAGAAAAGGGCCAGAGATGACATCTCACGGCGAGAAGCAGCTGCATCCATTACGCGACGACGGTCCCGTCGCCGGCGCTGCACCAAAGGCACCAAAACCTCATCGCCTCGCGAAGCACTTCCAAAACCACCTCCACCTCCCCTACTCTGGCCAAGTGCTGTCAGTTCCAAGAACAAAGGCGCTTCTTCTAGCAGTGGAGCTGACGCTTCATCCTTATTACCCCATCAGAACGCAGCCGTTTTAAAGAAAAATGATGCCTCTACCAGCAATGCAGGTGACGCTTGGCCCGAACTCCCAAAGATACATGCGCTTGATGAGAGGAATCAGACTTCGACAGTGGGGAACACTTCATCGGTACCTCATAACTTGACGGACGAAGAACAACTTATCGGCATGGTCAGCACCCTGGCCCGTGCTATGCGCGTGCTATACTGAGCAAGATGCAGACAAATATACCAAATTTCGTATTACGGTACGTGAATGGATGACGAAAGTATGTGACTGGTGCAAACATAATAATCATGAGATGCGTGTCATGTAACATGACTACATGCCACGTTCATGATGCGCTGGCGCTCGTTTCGATAGCTTCATCTTTACCAACTTTGGTATTATGGGACGCTAATGGATGACGAAGGCATGATACAACAGGACTACATGCCACACTCATGATGCGCTCGTGGCCGTTTCGCTAGCTTTACGTGTGCCAAATTTGGTATTACGTGACGTGAATGGATGACGAAAGTATGTCACAGGGGTGAAAATGATAATCATGAGATGCGTGTCACGTGAGAACGTGACTACATGCCGCAGTCAAGGCGCCAATACATTTCAACGTGACGCGGTGCGCGTGCTCAGCGGCGTTCATTTCGTCGCATCACGCCGAATACATATCATTCGCAGGTGCACGCCGCGCTGTGTTGCTTTGACGCATGCGCGTTTCAGCGCATCCGGCGTCCCTCCGTCGCGAAAAGAGGGAGACGTAGTGTTGTGTGCGTAACGCATCGGCGCGACATGCCGCATGTCGCATTTCGCGCCGGTTGCGGTCGGGCTGCGCCGATGGACGCTGGTCGTGCCGGTCGCACCTGGCGTCAGGCTATAGAGTGCCTCGCCTTGTGCGTAGCGTCAACGCTACATTGGAGTATATTGGGCCCTTCAGGATGCGCTCGCGGCCGTTTTGCTAGCTCCACATATACTACATTTGGTATTACGTGACGTCAAGGGATGGCGAAATATATGACTGGTGCAAACATGATAATCCTGACACGCGTGTCATGTAAGAACATGACAACATACCACGCTCATAGCGTGCTCGCGGCCGTTTCGCTAGCTCCACATATACTAAATTTTTTATCACGTGACGTAAATAGATGACAAAGGTAAACGACACATCCAAGCATGATAATCATGAGAAGAAGTCATGTACGACATCATTTACCTCCACCTCGTAACGTTGTACTGATTTTAAAGTGACATATAAACCTTTCTCATTCGTGCTTCGCATATCATCAATTCCTACTGTACATGGGGTCTGTCAATTTTTTTTATTTGGAGGCTTCTGCTACCAGCGCTGACACCATGGCGTAGCAAACCAGTGCCATGACAATCTCTTGTTCTTCGCTTGAATGGAACTCCTTGACGCTGCTGGGAGTGCTGTGCGAGAGTGGACGAAAACACTAAATGCGGCGCGCTCGGTTCGCTCCACTCACTCAGCTGGCGGCAATCAGCTGATCAGCGCCGGTCTCCAGAGTTGTCGCTGTTTAGCGACTTCCGGTACCTTGCATGCAGCCTCTGCCGGTGTGAAAATCAGTCACTTTTTGATCGCCAGTCGCAAACGGTCGCGCGACCAGTGCTAGTAGCTGGTGTGAACCAACCTTAAGTTTCGAGACAACACAAAAACAAAGGTACCTAAATTTCATGACGTTTTCTAGTGTATGATCGGGATGACCATACTTAAATTTCGGTGGCTTATTTTTATTAGGAGAGGTCATTGTCGGTTTTCTCAAAATTAAGCTCCATTTGCGAGTTGCACTTCATTCGCAAAAAGAAGAAAAGGCACCACTTAACAAAAGTTGGTCAGTCATGCCGTACGCACATTGGAATACAAAACACATTCATCGGCGTATAGACGAAGCTTAACTGAAGTGTTAGTGGCTACCTGAAAGAGATCATTAATCTAAATTATAAATAAAAGGTGTTCTCAAACAGAACCATGTGGAAGGCCTGAAGAAATATGAGCTTATGATGACTGCTCGTGGTTCTAGCGAACCAGCTGACTCCTCAGCTGCAAGTAATGCGTTATCCAGTCACGTAATATGACAGCATATGGGCCTGTGAGAAAGTTGCGAAGTTTGAGCATAAATATTTTATGGCATACCTTGTTAAAAGCTTTGCAGTAACCAATAAAGATGGCGCCGATCTATGCATGGTAGTGAAGTGATGAGGCGACGTCATATGGGAGTTCGATCAACTGTGTGACACTGAAAAAACCGTTGCGAAAACCATGCTGATGCTGTGAAAGGATATCATTGTCAGTTAGGTATTGCATAATGTGCTTGTGCATGGTGTTCGAGTAGCTTGTAACACGTAGGCGATAACGAAATTAGACTGTAGTTACAAATGATTTCCTTCTTACCCGATTTGAAGATAGGAACAACATTGGCGACCTTCTAAGTTCGCGGAACCCGTCCAGAGTCAAGCGATTTCTTAAATATGATTGTGAGACGTCTTGCTTGTACACCAGAGTACCTTTTCAGAAAAAGCGTTGGGATATTTTTTGGACCATGGCACTTTTACACTGTGCATGTTTAGTAAGAGATTATGAATTCCGGCGCAACTTGACTCAATATGAGGAATAGCAACCTATACAGAGGGTGTGAGAAAAGACGATATTGCTCTTATCAGCGTAAAACACGGACTTAAGATAACTATTAAAGGCTTCTGAGATTGTCTGAGCGTCCAAACATGTTTTCTTTTTAATAATGACTGAGCAAGGTCTTGCGGAAGGTGGAATAATTGTGTTCCAGAACTTGGTCGGATTTTCCCTAATGAACGTTGACAATCTGTTTTTGTAGTAGAAGTTTTTGGCTACATGCATTTTATTTTGGAGTGTTGCGCTTAACGTACACAAAGTAAAATCGTGGTTTGAATTGAAGTGGCAACGACGACATAGTCGCTTTATACGGCGAATGAGCTGTATTATTTCTTAATTGTAACATGGACATTGGGAATTGCGCTTGGCACATTTGCTCGACACGAATTTGGATATAATTTCGAACTCAACCGCACCAAAGTGTTCCGCCAACGCTTTCATACCGTGCACATTTGTTGCTGGAAAGCATAAAATTGTCATAGAAATCTGCTAGTACGAAAAATGCACCTTCGTCGTAAGCATGGGAGAAATCAGCAACAACTTTTATTTTAGTTTCTTAAGTTTGTAGGTAACAGAAAAATAAACAATGACTGCATTGGGATCTGAAAGACCTTCTATAACCTCACACTCAAAGCCATCATTCAATAGGTCAGCCGTAAGGACAACAAGGTCTGGGATCGAACAACCTCTCGTAGTGCTGTGAAAACCTGAAGTAAAATCGTGGAATACAGCGAAGTCAATCAAAAAGTTACAGAGAACCTTGCCACGGTCGGTTGTGGTGAATGACTACCAGTTAATGTGGGCGCATTGAAATCCGCGCATATGATCAGTTGGCCATCGTGAAGTCTGTGCTTTACTATATTCAGTAATTGCCAATATGCAATGACCATCTTCATTTGGTGGCCCGTAAACAGCGCCAATCGCTACAAACACATGGCGTATATCTGTCTTACAGACAGACTCTATATTGAAAAGGTCATGCAGTGTTGTGTACTTAGTGCCGTTTTTAATAAAGAGCGCCACGCCACCGCCACGACCTGTCGTTTCGAATAACCGAGTAACCAAATGGCAGAAAGTCATTTTCGGAGATCATTTCGTTAAGCTTGGTTTTAGTAACACATATAACTGGCAGATTATGACACTGTACTGGGCTACTGAAGCCGACAAAATTGTTTATAAGACTTCAGATGTTCAAACGCAAAAGTGTTGAAGTTTTATGATTCATTGCGCGTGGTTTCAGTTCATTACTTTCTATGCTTTTTTTTAGCCTTAACTCTTCTATCATGCGCCAGTATTCTCTCGTCTTGCGCATCATCCCAAGCGAACAGTTCTTCGCCAATCTTTATCTTGCTGGAGATTAGCGTAACATTTTGACCCTCCGAAGTTCTACCGTTCTTTCCCATAGTTTCTTGCTTAGCTGCCTTGTAGCAGGGGAGTAGTCTTCCGATACAGAGTAGTTGCTGCCTCTTAGTCCAAAACAGTGTTTTAGAATGTTTAGTTTTTCATGGTGTATGAACAATTTAGTAATAATAACTGGTCGATGCTTGTTAGTTTGCTTCCGACCCAATTTGTGAGTTTTTTCCGCCTCAGTGACATTTATGCGAAGATTATCAGTGGACACTTCTTTCAACACAAGCTGCGACAGTTCTTCATACGTTTGGTGTGGTTATTTTGCTATACCAAAAACATTTGCAGTAATTTTCTAGGTCGACAAGCTTTCTTTCCAAAGCTGCAACTCGTGAATCTAGGTCATGCGTTAAGTTCTTGATTTCATTTTTCGCAAATGTAGCTTCATCCGCCTTCTGTAATTTAACCTCGATATCCCAGAAAAATCGTTGAATATCTTTCTGGCTCTCAAGCAGTTAGGCTAGAACCTGCTGAGGGGCAGGCCCTGGATTGAACTCGCCGTCACCACATAGCATGAGTAGTGACAACAGGAAGTGACAGGCAATAAAGTACAATTCAATCAGTCTACGTGATCACGTCAGCTGGACAAAGCAAGAGTCGTTGTATTTACTTGTGGAAGCATCGTTACTAACCTGCATGAAAAAGCAGGAATGAATTTGACATGGTGCTCATTGGATGCGAAGCCGACGTGCCCACTGAAGAAATTCGATGGGAGTAGGACATTTATTACCTTGGGTTGATGTTATCGGATTAATACGTTGCTTGATATCGTGACTGTGCAACAAGTTCAAGATAGCCCACAAGACCAGCCCGCGTGACTTCCGCCGTACAATGAATTTCGCCTAAGAAGTAAAGAATACCTGATCTTTTGAAGCCGTCTTTATATCAAGCTTGAGAACTGTCGTGAACCCGGAGAAAACTTCTGCGACCATTTTCTGGCCTTTTTGTTGATGTAAGTCTCATCGCATTCCTTGCATTATACTTTGTGTAGACAACCCCGTTCTAATCGTCCACGTTTTTGGTTATACCTTGAGACATGTGTCCACAAAACTGAAAGACCGCCCAGCTGAGGATAATTGGAGCAGCGTTCTCTGCAAAGTACACTTAGGGTATCCAAATCGCTTCTTGCATTGACAGAACGGGCAGGAAATGGTGAGAGAGATTTTAAAGAATACTATGGGGAGATGTGAGAAGAAGTAGACGAATTCAAAGTTTCGCTTCAGAATAGATTCGAGACACTAAACAAGACAACCGAGGTTAGCGTTGACATAGGCACAATGAACGATAATCTTAAGCAGAGCTGACGGTTTGTATTGTTGGCGATACATTATTGGCAATAACGTCACGGGACGAAGAGAAGAGAAAAGGGGAGTTTGTGCGCCGTTACTGCCCATAACGATAATCTTACTACTATCATCAAAGAGTGTGCAATAGAAGTCGGAGGTATAGTCACTAGGCGGGACACCGACAAACTATCTCAGAATATGAAAAATCTTATTAAAAGATGACAAAACATGAAAGCCTCAAATGAAACCGACAAATTATAGCTAGTTGAGATTTCGAAATTAATCAATAGGCGTAAGGTAGCCGACATAAGAAGGAATAATATGGAGAGAATTGAGCAGGCTGTAAAAAGCAGCAGAAGCCTAAAAGCTACGAAGAAAAACTTGTGCATAGGCAAAATCGAATGCATGCATTAAGGAACAAGGAAGGCAACGTAATAACCAATATGGATAAGATAATCGAGGTGACGGAGAAATTCTACAGAGAGCTGTCACAGAAGTCAAAAACAACCAGAATTATATCGTGAGAAACAATAATAATTCAGAGGAATTCGACATACTACCAGTAACGACAGCTGAAGAAGGAAAGCCCTAGAAGCAAGGCAAAGGCAAAGCAACTGGTTAGAATAAGTTAACAACGGACCTCGTGAAAAATGGCGGAGAAATTGGGTTAGAGAAACTGACCACCTTATATACAAAGTGTTTCTTCACAAGAAGGGTACCAGAACCTTGGTCGAACGCCAACATCATCTTCATCCATAAAAAAAGACATGTCAAGGACTTGAGAAATTACAAGCCGATGAGCTTACGGTCCGTTCTCTACAAACTATTTACAAAAATAATAGCTAATATAATAAAGGTGACATTAGAGTTCAATCAACCAAAGGAACAAGCAAGATTTTTTGCAGGCTACTGCACGAAATAGACCATATTTATACTATCAATCAGGCATAGAGAAATGCGTGGAATACAATCAACCACTATACATATAGCCTTCATATACTACGAGAAGACGTTTGACTCAGTCGAGACACCAGCAGCAATGTAGGAACTACGGAATCAGGGCATCGAAGAACCCTACATAAACATACTGGAAGAAATCTACAGTGCATCCACAGCCACCATAGTTCTCCATAAAGAAAGCGACAGAATTTCAATAAACAAGGGTGTAAGGCAGAGAGACACGATTTCTCCAATGATATTCCCCACGTATTTAGAGGAGGTTTCCAGGACCCTAGATTAGGAAGAGTTAAGGATAAGAGTTGACGGGGGTATCCTAGTATCCTGCAATTCTCTAATGATATGGCCTTGATGAGTAACTCAGGGGACGAATTACAACTCGTCTTTGCTGAACTAGACACGGAAAGCAGAAAAGTAGTTGTGAAAGTTTATATGCACAAAACTAAAGTAATGCGCAACATTCTCGGCAGAAAACAGCACTTTGCGATAGGTGGAGAGATGCTGGAAGTTGCAAAAGATTATGTCTACTTAAAACAGGTAGTAACCACGGAGTCGAACGATGAGAGTGAAATAACTAGAAGAATAAGGATGGGGTAGATCACATTCGGCAGGCATTCTCAAATCATGAACGGTAATCTGCCACTAACCCTCAAGAGCAAGGTATATAACAGCTGCTTCTTGCCGGTACTTACCTATACAGAGCAGAAACTTGGAGATTTACAAGACGGTTCAGCTTAAATTGAGGTTGACGCAGCGAACCATATAGAGGAAAACGATAGGTGTAACCTAAAGGAACAAAAAGAGAGCAGAGTGGGTCAGGGAACAAACGGGGGCTAAAGATACCACAGTTGAAAGAAATGGACATAGGCCGGGCACACAGCACGTAGGCCGTATAAGCACTTGTCATTAAGGATAACTGACAGGATTTCCCGAGAAAGCAAATGCACAATGGGGAGAAAGAAAGTTAGGTGCGCCGATGAGATTGAAAAGTTCGCAAGTATAACGTGACAACGGAAAGCACAAGACCGGGTTGATTGGCTGATGATGGGAGATGTCTTTGCCCTGCAGTGGGCGTTGGCGTGCTGATGATTGTGATGATTATGATGACTGAGAGATGTTGGAAAGTTTAAATTTAAGGGTTCGTTTTCACTCTAAGGCAATATATTAAGACGAACTAGCAGAAATTATTGTCATTATTGGCATTATTGCGTTCTCATTAATCTGGCCACCCATGCAGCACGTTCCAAGACGACTTGTTTAGCACTGCTAGGCAATAGGGCATGGCTTCGGCAGAAACAGTGCGACAACACTGGCTCGGAGAAAGGTGTGTGGGGGAGGAGAGGAAAACTTGGAAATATGGTTCATTCGTTATGAAGCATTTATTTCCACGAACAGTCTCAGCCCCCCACAAAGCGCTTACGAAGACGTATGCTACTCGTGGAGTGGTCGACCTGTACTGATTTGTTGCGAGTGTATGCTGAGCATACCACCTGAGGTCTCAAAACGTTATGTAACCTTCCTGAAAACGTTTAAGTCAGAGTTAGCTGTTGACGGCCTTTAATTCATTTCTACTTTGGCATATCTTCGCCTGTACACCTTGGCTACGAAAAATAAATGTTTGCGAAATTTGAAAAGGGAGGATTTTGTGTGCTTTTTGTGCCTGAGTGTTTGCTACCTACTAATTTGCTGTTTTTAATGTATAGATTTGTTCACGAGACAACTAGTTTTTTGGTACGTGGAGCAAACAGGTGCTGAAATGAGTGGCTGCATCCATTCTATAAAATAATTCTACCTGTTCAAAGCGTATCTTATAGCACCTCGTAATCACTCTGCAAACCATACGTTCATTTGCAAATCAATTGCATCACGCGCACAAAAAGAAATGTTATAGGGTTTCTATCAGCCGATAAAATTCGCTGTACGAAAAAGAACACAAATAAGGGCAACGCATACACAGCCATGAAAACGTAAATGAAATTCTTGATTTTCGTATTTAGCAAACAGCTTTTGACACACAAGTCGTACAACGCTGTTCTTTTCAAATAAGGCATATGTGCCCTGTTGTACTGGAAAATATGGGCACGCTGTTTTGTGCAACCTTAAAAGCTATTTCTCTGTTAATTTTACTAACGCACGCAGTACGTAACAAGGCTTTGTTTTAAGAAAATTGTGTCTTTTCGTCGCGGAATAGAGTCTGCCATTTGAGCAGAGTGACGCAGTGTTTAGTGTTAGCTGTACTAATGTGAGACTTTTGTAAGAAGGCCTCCTATTTCAGAAATTGTTGCATTTAGAGTCACGGACCACTCGGCAACGCTATATATACCTTCAGTTTTGTCCGTAAAGAAGGGTCAAAATTTTCTTAAGTGTTTATTTAGCATATCCTAGCAGAAAATTACAGGCTACAAGAATAGACATCAGACTTGTCTACCTTTGCTGTTTGAAGCTTTGCGCAACTTAGTGCAAGTTCTTTATTTTATTTACGCGATCAGCTTTAAGCCACAAAAGTAACGCTATAGGGCTGCGCGGGTCATGCACCACAGTGACAAAAACAGTGAACTAGAACCGTCACATCGAAATCAGGAAGAGTGGCAGGGGCCCACTGGGCCATTATTCGCAATTTTTCGAGAGGCCAGGTACCCGCTAAGTATTTTCCAGACATTATGCGCACTATGTTGAGGCAGTGGCTGCTGAGGATAAAGAATTTTGGCTGAGCCCTTTGTAATTGGTTGTAATCATTCAATGACCGACTCGTTACGCTATTTGTATCGTTTGACGCCTGGTAACAGAATTAGTATTGTGCGACGTGTGGTTGTTATTTTGCTCTTCTACCACGTTATACTTCACGCGTTAACGAGGATCCTATAAGATATAACACCTGGCATAGGGTATTTTCGCGATGGAGATTTGAGCATATATATATACGATCTCATATCAGTTTTCGCTGTAAAGTTGGCGCCATTGCTCGTCGCAGGCCGCACCACATTGTTTAGAAACTTCAGGATCGTTTCAGACTGTTCTGCTAAAACTTCGTGGACGACGAGGTTAACAGAGTTCATTCTATAGACAACGCGAGCACCAGCGACAGCGCTTGAAGTTTCGATAAGAAACGTATATTTGAAATGCGGCGCATTTCACAGATGACCACATATGTCACGGCCGACTACTGCCATCTTCGATATCAGTGCACATCGTATATCGCACGAATTTCAATTTTCTACCTGGTACCTTTATCTACTGGTTATGGTGACCCCGCCGCGGTGGTCTAGTGGCTAAGGTACTTGGCTGCTGACCCGCAGGTCGCGGGATCAAATCCCGGCTGCGGCGGCTGCATTTCCGATGGAGGCGGAAATGTTGTCGGCCCGTGTGCTCAGATTTGGGTGCACGTTAAAGAACCCCAGGTGGTCGAAATTTCCGGAGCCCTCCACTACGGCGTCTCTCATAATCATATGATAGTTCGAGACGTTAAACCCCACATATCAATCAATCAATCAATCTACTGGTTATGGTGCTCAGATGCCTCACGCAAAGGTCCCGGGATCGAGTACTGTCCGCAGCGGCCGCATTTCGATGAAATCGAAACGCAGAGGCTCGTGTGCTGATATTTAGGTGCAATTCAAAGAACCCCTCGTGGTTGAAGTTTTCTGGGCCATATATAGTACGGCGTCACTAACAGTCATATCGTGGCTGGGACCTAAGATCGAAACAGTCATGATTATTTCAGGGGTTTTCACTCCTCATGATCGAGGCTTGTTCGTCGGCACAGGTGTCGGCATGTGCGTTGGCGTTGTGTGCCGTAGCCGCTGATGACGATGAAGAACAAATCGATCCAGACCACAAATGCAAAAAGTAATTATTGCACTTTTTCATTTTTACGTGCGCTCCATCCTCCTTTTGTTAGTGATATATATCACTTGAAAGGCCAAAAATTTCAAATCACCAATTCTTGGTCAATCTCCCTGAGTGGGCAAGATCATCATCATCGTCGTCGTCATCATCATCCAGGCCACACATTTTTTTTTACATCAGGGCACAGCACCACACTATGACGATGATGCCGATCACGATGGAGACGATGACGATGATGATCGCACGACTGGCTTGTGTAGTAGATCACGTCTCGATATGCTCCACGATGCATTTCGTACGACTCAAAACAACCAACAACCACCAGGGGGAACGTGCCCAGACCTCGTCTTTGTCAACCTCAGGCTAGATACGATACCACAAAGCAGTGATAATGAAGGCAAAACGAAATTTACAACTTTACACTACATACAATTTATGACCAATAAACCTTGTATATAGCTGTACAACACTGTCAACCATTTGCATTGTTGAGGGGTCAATTTCACGGGTAATTGACGGTAACACCGAACGATCACACTGCTCCGCCCACTCATGGTAAATATGCCGTGTTTTTTTTGTAATTTTAGTTTTATGCGCATAAGTTAGCCCAACCAAGAATTTCGCCCTTTACAGCCAGACTGCCGGTTTCTTCACGGTCATGACCACGTGCATTTGGTGCTGATGCTAGGTGGAGGAAGAAGACGCCGAAATGGCTGGTCCGTCAAGGCGCTCGCTGTGAGTACTAGAACACCGAGCCATTTCTTATGTTTCGCACCTGTTTCAGCACTAACGGAGAGAGAGAGAGAGAAAGAAAGAAAACCTTAATTTTTTTGTCCTTAATGGAATCAAGGGAGGCGGGGTCCGGAAGAATAGCCCCAGCGGAGCCCCCTTCCTCAGGCGGCGGCCAGACCTTGAGTCTTAGCGGGCGTCTTCGGCAAGCCGCACAGCCTCGAGAATGTCATCTGGGCACGCGCTGAGCAGCTTATATTATAGCTTCCCACTGCTCAGGTTTGGCTAGCCTAAATGCAGGATTTGCGCTGTATTTTATGGTGTGTGCCACTGCGCTTAGTATTGTCATGATCTCGCAAAGCTACACCGCGTTCTCTATCACTGAGCCGCAATGCCGTTAAATATACGACATGCCCTGGATTTCTTAATAGCGAAGCTCAAGGGAATTTATCAACTGCGACACGAGCAGCTTTCAAATGGCTTATTTCGCTGTTTCCCCTTTCATCAATGCTAGGTGTTGAAAGTGTACTAATGGTCAAAGTAGCGGTCATATAACTTTGCCACCGGTAGTTGTGGCCACAAAAATCCCTCACGGTTGACAGACTGAAAACAGTGGTTCACATCCTGCGTACATGAGAATTATGCTAAATGGAGTGCCGTTTTGATGACTAAGCACAACTATTAAGTTACCACAACATGGTAACTAGAGGATAGGAGTTTACGCCTACTTTTCCTTTATTTCATGACTTTTATATGCTTTTTCCTAATTTTTGTTATGCTGCTACCTCACTATTTCTGCACAACATTTGTGCGATACCGTGGAATACACTGATATAAAACTTCGATGAGACTCCTGCAGCTCCTTCTCTATTATTATATACTTTAAAGCAAGGGTTTCCAATACGTGACCGACATGTCGCATGCGGCGTACGATCGTTTCATTTGCGTCCCGTGGCTCGTATATAAGCGTCACATTTCTCTTTTTTACAATCATGAACTACATAGACGTGACTAAACCTTTGTATGTGCCTGTGCGCACGTGTGTGTGTGTGTTTGTGGCAAGCCCAAGCGTTCACCATAAGTTAAACCTTTGTTACTTTTCCTTTCTTGTTTTCGGCTCTGCAACTCGTTAGGAGGAGTGTGGCAGCTTGGGTAAGTTGATATGACACGACGATAGTTATAGCGCGAGAACAGAACGACGACCAAAAGACAAGAAGCGCATGAGCGCTCGTGTCCTTCATGTCCTTCTTGTCTTTTTGTCGTCGTTCTGTTCTCGCGCTATAACTATCGTCGTTAAAAGGGCTTGTGCTACCACGTCGAAACCACTTTTCTCATCTGTGGGGCGCACGACAACATTATTTTCACAGCTTCATGACCTTTCCACGAGCTGGAAGCACGCATACAGGAAGTCAGAGAGAACTTTTACGTCCGTGTCCACTTTTTAGTTTTTGTGTGTTTTTATGGTGTAATTTAGACCAAGAGAAAGATGTGTCGTAAATAAATCCCGTGTTTCTTGCACCACAGCAGCCACTTGACAGAAGGTATCAAGGGTTTCTTGAGAATTTTATGCATGAATAGGTCATGTTTGAATAAAAGTGCTGTGCTCACGTGCTCAATGCTATAGGATTAGCGTACATCGTGTTAGCGTTGAGGTTCTTCGGTCAATATTGTTTGCACCATTTCACAGAGGATTGGTTCGGCTTTCCGCTATGCCATCTGGTGTCACCGGAAGGCTGTCATCATCATGAATGCGCTCTCTTCGTCGTCCGCTTCATGTTCTGTTTCGCTCCCAGGACCTATTAGTGCCGTATGGAATACAATGGCTCTGATGGGCAAGAGAGGACGAGTACAAAGAGAAATAGAGAGAAAATAACACAAATAAGTAGAGAAAAAGACGGAAAAGAATAGAGAGAGGAAGAGAGGAATGCAAAAGAAGAAAAAGACGAAGGAGGAAAAGGATGAAAAAAAAAGCAAACGTTTTGAAACAAAAAGGATAGAAGGAAACGTCCGTTTGCGCGCTGTTTTTTTTTTTTTTACTAGCCCAACTTTTAGTCTTGCACAAAGCCTTGACGTGCACGTGCCAGCAGCGCTGCTCGTGCTACTAGCGAACAATGAGTGTGCACGAAGTACATGTTCCGCTACGTGTAAATTGTTTCGCCCTGTCTTCCAAGAAAATTCAAGTTGTCTCAACTGGACAGCGGGAATGTGGGTCATTTTTTTTTCGCGATAAAGCACCTCAACTTTCGGATTGGCTTTCTTGGAAACAAAAGGTGATCGAAAAGTAAAAAAAAAAAAGTGTTTTTAATGCGATAGAATTTGTTGCCTCGTTGTATCCACCAAATCGTTCAAACTAAATTCAGAAAGAAAAAACTCTTATTTCATCGTCGGCGTCCTGATTTCAGTCATTCACGATATCAGTCTTGATGTGTTGCGCGAATCCTAACCATTCCCCTTCTGGAAAGGCGCATATATGAGATACGGGAAAGGTGCTCTTTTTTCAAATGGCAATGTTGACGTTTTTTGTTAATAAGCAACCCACTCGTGAAGCTGTCGTGACTCTTAATTGCGGGAGACTACTCTCGAAACTGAGCTGAGGTGAGTTTCACACTCCTGTTTGAAAGGAACGTTCCTGCTGCGGTCACACGAGTCTCTGCATTGCGCTAGCTAAGAACAATAGAAACTGTGCAACGGTCGTCTCTCTTTACACGCGGGATCCAGCTCTTCACAGAAGCTATTAAAGCAAATAAACCAATCAGCCAACTTGCACTAAATGAACGACTCACGAGGATCACGAAGTGATGACAAATCCTCGAAATCACTTGCGCCAGCTTTTTGACAAGCAGCCTTCAAGTTCGTCTTCAAGTTTTCTTCAAGTTTGAAGCCTTGATTGATTGATTGATTGATTGATTGATTGATTGATTGATTGATTGATTGATTGATTGATTGATTGATCGATCGATCGATCTGTGGGGTTTCACGTCCCGAAACCACCATATGATTATGAGAGACGCCGTAGTGAAGGGCTCCGGAAATTTCGACCACCTGGGGTTCTTTAATGTGCACCCAAATCTGAGCACATGGGCCTACAGCATTTCCGCCTCCATCGGAAATGCAGCCGCTGCAGCCGGGATTCGATCCCGCGACCTGTGGGTCAGCAGCAGAGTACCTTAGCCACTATATCACCATGGCGGGGCAAGTTTGAAGCCTTGTGAGACCACGGTGGCTCCTTGCGCTCCACAGGTTTTTAGTAGCTTCAAGGTCCAGTCCTCCCATCAGTTTCTACCTTATAAGAATCACGCCAATATAGATGCACTTCAGGCTGTCAGTCCTTGCGTCTTTGCGATTTGTGCACGCTAAGTATTAAAATAACCTCGTGACCATTATTCCAAAACAAAGTGGAGACGAGATGTGAGAGACGTGAAGGCGGCTGACGTGGCATTGTTGATCTCGCCACTTTTATTCGAACGCAGCTGAGACAGCGGCAAAGGCTACCGGGGTCAATTTCGCCAGATGCATGGACCCATTCTTTTTTCGCCTCTCGCCTCAATTCCAGCAGGAGCTGGGCGAGAGACGTGGTGCGGTGGAATTGAAATTGTGACGATGACAATGATGATATATGGCGATGATGATGATGCTGCACAATCACTTCAATCGATCAAGAAAGACTACGTTCACGCCATCTCCCACTAAAGGGATTCATGTTGGGATGTGAAGCAGCGCTGGTGTTCACTTGCGTTTCCATTTGTTGTTTCTATTTGTATGTTTCCATGTATGCTTGATTTGTTTGTGTAGTTATGTATATATTGTGTACCGTTTTTTTACCCCCCCCCCCCTTTAATGTTTTTCTCTATTACCGTGAGTGTGCCGCAAAGAGTATAACCAGCGCTGCTAGGAGGCGCTGGCAGAACGCTCACCTGAGGCTGAGAGTGAAACGGGAGAGGAGAAACGAAGTGGAGGCAGTGCTCTGCCACCTCCTCCCACCTCCTCGCGCACGAAAAGAGGGGAAGTACTAGCGCATGCGCAGAGGTGGAGCGTAAATCGAAGACCCTGATCGACCCAGCCCCGAGCATAAGCTGCTTCGCATCTAAATTGTTATTTTCCTGCGCCTCTCATTGTTACTTGAGAGTATATTCTTTTTAATGCTGAAAATATTTCGCTCAGAAAGTGAGTGTCTTACTTAAGTATTTAAAATTTCTTGCGCTTGTGCACGTGCATGCGTAATAGTGTGAATGAGCTTCTGCAGGGGGGGTTGACTGAATGTGTGCTTTTATGATGACACAGCAGCAGCAGGTTTCAGTGCTAGTGTTGTCCGCCAATCTGTTAAGTGCAACCACCCTTACGCTGGCTGGGATTTCGAAGATAGTAGTAGTATCCGTAGTAATAGCAAAACTATTGCCAGTGGTACTGTTAAACATGCAACCCTCCCCTGAAAAATGCGTAGTCGACACAGTGCCAATGGCCCCGCCATGGTGGTCTAGTGGCTAAGGTACTCGGCTGCTGGCCCGCAGGTCGCGGTATCAAATCCCGGCAGCGGCGGCTGCATTTCCGATGGAGGCGGAAATGTTGTAGGCCCATGTGCTCAGATTTGGGTGCACGTTAAAGAACCCCAGGTGGTCTAAATTTCCGGAGCCCTCCACTATGGCGTCTCTCATAATCATATGGTGGTTTTGGGACGTTAAACCCCACACATCAATCAAATCAACACAGTGCTAATGCAGCGAAGTGCTAATGCCACCTAAGTTGTTTGGCGAATCAGCGATATCATCGAATATTTCAAGGTGTAAAAGCATTAAGAGAACACCCCTTGTCTCCTAATTTTTTGCTGTCTTCACAGACTGTAGCACTTCATTTGACCCGGTCTTCTATAGCGTCAAAGCGCTAGCTCCTCCTGACGTCTATGGGTCAGCTGGACACGCTGTGTATGGGCAATAGACTTTTCTACTAGTTTCAAGGCTGTATATAGACTCTCAAGACATGATTACTAATGTAGGAGCATAGAAAACATTTCATTACCTAGATAGCTCCATTCGTTGTTTATGTTCATTACTTTGTTTGTGATGATGCAGTGAAACAGCTATAGGAGGATATAGAACCACCAGTGAGAAAATGACATACCTAGTACACTATCATCAAGGACTATTTCGTTGTGAAAGTACGAGGAAAACAAAGTGGAGATGAGGCATCTAGCAACCATGGTATTGACTCTGGAAATAGCAGAAGGTTGTCGGTAAATTTCGCAGGGTGGAATATGTTCCGCATAGTGAACACCTTTTAGACTCAAAGCAGCTTAGGGTCGAGCTCAATTCGGTGAGCGGCGTGACTACCATTACTGCGCACGCACATGAAGTCCCCCTTTCTCGCCTCGGAGCGTATGCTAGCTGGTTTAGTAATTGAAAAAAAATCAATTGGTAGCGTTGCACAATGGTGTATATATATATATATATATATATATATATATATATATATATATATATATATATATATATATATATATATATATATATATATATATATATATATATATATATATATATATATATATATATATATATATATTGCCACTATTACAAGTTCTGCTAGTATTATTTCCATAGATGCTGGCAGGCTTGTATGTGCCGCTCTTCAAAAAAGGAGGAAGATGCGCATGCAGAGAAAAACGACAAAGTCGTATTGCCGTTGTTCGAATCAGTTTGACGTCCTTGTGTGCCATTATCTACAGGTTACAGTTACGGTGTAACGTGACACTGGTGGAGGTGCTGGGTAATAGTCTATGCACTGTTACCACGAGAAAGATCTTGGCCCCAACGTCAACGCCTTGGTAGAAACAGCCAATCTTCGACGCAGTCGGTGGCAACTAGGCCTACCACCCGAATTCGGCCCTCTTCCGGAGCGCTCCAGAACCATGGCAAATGCGACAACTGCAAGCCAAACTGAACAGACCGTGACTCCGCCAGCTCCATGGCCACCAGCTCCTCGAACCCAAAAGCCCTTCTATGGGGAGCCCTACGAAGACGTTGAAGACTTGCTGGACCAATACGATCGAGTCGCCGTCGCCAATGAGTGGGACGAGCACCGGAAACTTCGGTATGTGTATTTCTACGTGGAGGATTCGGCGCGTATTTGGTTTGAGAACCACGAGGCCGCCCTGACAACCTGGTCGGTGTTTTGCACTCAGCTGTGGAACACGTATGGTAGTGCCAACCGGAAAGAACAAGCCGAAGGTCTCTTAAATTCTCACAATCAAAGACCAAATGAAAGCGTGGCCATGTTTGTTGAGGAGATGTCTCGTCTGTTCCGTCGAGCGGATTCTGCAAAGACGGAAGACAAAAAGGTACGCATTCCGATGCGGGGAGTCAAGGAAAGGCTGTTTGCAGGACTTATTATGAAACCCACCAGCTACCGTGGCAGAATTCCTCCGTGAAGCGACGACAATAGAGCGAACGCTAAGACAGCGGTCTTCGCAGTATGAGCGGTCAGACAACCTTGCATGTCTGTCAGCAGCCTTGGTAACACCCGATGTCACGAGCGTGAGAGACCTTGCTGAGTTAGTCTGTAGCATTGTACGCGACGAGCTGCAAAAGCTTCACGCAGTGCCTTCACAGCCTCAAGTGGCTGCTCTGACAGGCGTCGTCCGTGAAGAGGCGCGGCAGCTGGTACGATCATTAGTGCCACCTCCAACCGAAGCTCCTCTGCTAACGTATGCAGAAGCTGTACGCACTCCTGCACCGGCAGCCAGCTATTTCCCCCGACCAACCAGCCTGCAGACGCCGCAGCACTTCTCGGGCCTGCCACACTATGAAAACCAACGACCGACTTGCCTGCAGATGCCGGTGTACTTTTCGGGCCCGCCACACTATGAGAATTCGCGACCTAATTTGCGGAAATCTAGCGTGTGGCGTGCTTCCGACAATCGGCCACTTTGCTACCTCTGTGGTAAGCCAGCTAGGTCACTTGTACCCGGAATGCTCGTACAGACAGATAGGCCTACCTAGATTTCGGCCAGAAGCTCGTCGGCCCAGGGACGGGGAACGACCCCGCGCTATCGCAGAATACTTGGCAAGTCTAGCGTCTCCGAATATTCAGCGACGCCAATCACGCTCTCCGTCTCTTCGACGCTCTACGCCCGCGAATCATTACTCTACTTTCGCCGATGTTGTTGCGGGACGATCCGCTAGGTCCCCAGGTCCACGCCGGAAAAACTAGAATCAGCAGCCTCCGGGGGTGGGACCGCTGTTAAGCTATCGTCAAAACAGCCTCCTCCGACCCATCTGCCGACCTTCGACGATTCCTTTCAGCCGACACCTCACATCGCTGATGAACCCGTTTCTGCTGACATTGCCGTTCTTGTCGACAACCATCCAGTGACTGCTATGGTCGACACCGGCGCCGACTACTCAGTTATCAGCGGTGAACTTGTGGCTGAACTCAGGAAAGTTACGACTCCTTGGGGGCATGGACCAAACCTTCGGACAGCAGGGTCATCTCTTGTTACCTATCGGGAGATGCACCGCAAGGCTGCAAATCTGTGAGTCGACGTTCATTGCTTCTTTCGTTGTGCTTCCCGAATGCTCCCGGAAAGTTATCCTTGGCATGGATTTCCTTCGTGAGCATGGCGCTGTTATAAATCTTCGAGACTGCCTCGTAACGTTTGCTGACGACTATGACCCGAAGCCTAGAGATACCGATCCGCAGAAGACTACGCTTCGCATTGTCGATGACACCATCACACTTTCGCCACGCACCAGTATGTTCGTTACTGTAGAGGGCGACATAGATCATGACAGTAGTGGTACCGCTGAAGCCAACCTTTCGGTGCTCTTGTCTCAGCAAATTTGCGTTGCCTATGGCATAATTCAATTTAAACGTGGGATGACTGGGTTGTTGGTCACGAATTTTAGTGGAGCATACCAACATTTGGCCAAGCGAACAACTATCGCTCATTTCGAATCTATTGACGATGAAGCGTGTACGACGATAGCCCTAGTTTCTTCAGCCGTTGAAAGTGACACCGCGGTAGCCGATACAGTCGATGTCAATCCGAAGCTGTCATGTGCGCAGAAAGAGCAAATCCGCTGTATCCTCCGCATGTTCAGCGACTGTTTCACGTCTACATCCAAGATAAAGCAAACGCCAACCGTAAAGCACCGCATTTTCACTGACCATGCTGAGCGACCCATACGTCTGCACGCCTACCGAGTATCACAAAAGGAACAAGAGGAAATACGTTCCCAAGTGAAGCAGATGCTCGAAGATGGCGTAATCCAACCCTCGAACAGTCCATGGTCGTCCCCCATCGTACAAGTAAAGAAGAAAGACGACAGTCTCCGATTTTGCGTCGATTACCGCAAACTCAACAAAGTCACAAAGAAAGACGTTTATCCTCTTCCGCGCATCGACGACTCACTAGACCACCTCCGACGCACCCGATACTTCTCCTCTATGGATTTACGCAGTGGCTATACTGGCAGATCGAAGTTGATGAACGCGACCGAGAGAAAACAGCATTCATAACGCCTGATGGTCTCTACGATTTCAAGGTGCTGCCCTTCAGTCTGTGTTCTGCTCCTGCGACATTCCAGAGGATGATGGATACAGTGCTCTCCGGTCTCAAGTGGGAAGCATGCCTTGTTTACTTCGACGACGTCGTTGTCTTCTCCCAAACGTTTGAGCAGCACTTGCAGCGACTTAGATCTGTGTTTGCAGCAATTCGCACGGCAGACGTATCACTGAAACCAGAAAAATGTCATTTTGGTTACAACGAATTAAAGTTCCTCGGCCACCTTGTTAGCCATGATGGTATTCGGCCGGACCCAGACAAAACATTAGCTGTCGCAGATTATCCACCACCTGCCAACAAACGTGATGTGCGTCGATTTTCAGGCCTCTGCGCATACTACAGACGCTTCGGGCAAAATTTCGCAAACATTGCCGAACCCCTCACTCGTCTGACAAAAGATGTTCCTTTCGTGTGGAGCCCTGAGCAAACGCGCGCTTTCTCTGAGCTCCAGCAGCGTCTCCAGTCTGAGCTCTTACTCGGACACTACGACGAATATGCCGACACTGAACTACACACAGACGCCAGTAACATCGGCCTTAGTGCAGTCCTCGTCCAGTCGCATGGCGGCGTCGAGTGCCCTATTGCTTATGCGAGCCGGATTTTATCATCTGTGAAGGCGAATTACATAACCACCGAAAAGGAGTGCCTAGCTGTTGTCTGGGCAATAGCTAATTTCACATCGTACCTGTATGGTCGCCCGTTCAGAGTTATTACCGATCATCATGCGCTCTGCTGGTAGGCGCACCTTAAAAACCCTTCCGGACGTCTGGCCAGGTGGAGCTTACGCCTTGAGGAATTCGATTTGACAATCGTGTACAAGTCTGGCTGAAAGCATACTGACGCGGACTGCCTTTCCCGAGCTCCTCTTACGACAGCATCAGGTGATCACGATCTCAACGGCCGTTTTCTCTTCACCGTTAGTGTATCCGACTTGGCTGAACAGCAGAAGAACAATTCAGAGCTTTGACAATTCATCGAATTTCTCGAAGGCCGTAAGCCGCATCCACCACCAGACTTCGCCCGCTCGTCATCATCGTTCTGCGTCCGCAGAAATATCCTCTATAAAAGAAACTTCGACCCTTACGCGACTGAGTACCTGCTCGTTGTCCCGCCAGCATTACGAGCCGATATCTTGTCCGCCTGTCACGATGAGCCTTCTTCAGGCCACTTGGGATTCACACGTACCTTGGCCCGGATTCGCCAACACTACTACTGGCCTAAGCTCAGTCGAGACGTGAAGCATTACGTGAGGACGTGTCACGAGTGCCAGCGCCGTAAAGCACCACATCAGCGCCCAGCCGGCTTTTTGAAGCCCGTCGCTCCTCCGACACAACCGTTCCAACAAATTGGCATGGATCTACTCGGACCTTTTCCCAAGTCTCGTGACGGCAACCGCTGGATTGTAGTCGTACTGATTACATGACGCGCTACTGCGAAACCAAGGCATTACAACGTGGCACCACCATTGAGACTGCCTACTTTTTTATGAAAAACATCGTCCTCCGACATGGAGCACCAGCAGTTGTCATAACTGATCGTGGCACAGCTTTTACCGCCCGGATGATACAAGACGTCATGCAGCTTAGCGGCACAGTACATCGAAAAACTACTGCATACCACCCACAAAGCAACGGCCTTACAGAGTGACTAAACAAGACGATCGCCGACATGGTATCCATGTACGTTGACCAAGACCACAAAAACTGGAATGACATCCTCCGTTGCGTCACGATCGCTTACAAAACCGCTGTGCAAGAAACGACTAAATTCACACCATTCCGGTTGCTTCACAGCAGGGAGGTCACTACAATGCTGAATACCATGCTTCTACCAGACAGGTACCAGATTAGTGTCAAGACGAACGAATTTATCAGACTGGCAGGCGCAGCTCGTAAGCTTGCAGTCGAACGAATCCATAAGCAACCTTGCATCGACTCATTGCGGTACAACGCTCGTCGTCGCGATGCCTCTTACCAACCCGGAGAACGAGTATGGTTGTGGACTCCCTTTCGACAACGGGGCCGGTCGGAAAAGTTGTTACGCCGCTATTTTGGTCCCTATAGAGTTCTCCGTCGTCTCAGCGAAGTGAACTACGAGGTTCATGACGAGGACATGGCTCGTCAATCCCGCCGTTCAAAACAGCCACACGTCGTTCAGGTTTCGAGGATGAAACCTTTCTACCAACGCTGACTACTCGTAAAACTCCCTTGAGTAGATTTACAGTGATTGTGAACACCCCTTGTGCACTGCTTATCATATGTGTTTTCTTTCCATCTGGTAACTATGGTGTGACATCGGGACGATGTTCTTTGGGAAGGGTGGTAATGCCACTAGTACAAGTTCTGCAAGTATTATTTCCATAGATGCTGGCAGGCTCGTATGTGCCACTCTTCTAAAGAGGACGAAGATGCGCGTGCAGAGAAAAATGATAAAGTCGTATTGTCGTTGTTCGAATCAGTTTGATGTCCCTGTGTGCCATTATCTACAGGTTACAGTTACGGTGTAAAGTGATGATATATACACACACATAAGCACTGGATATTGACTTCCCAGGTAGTACCTGTGGGAGATTTCTCTCGTGCGTTGTTGAACGATAAAAATTCGCAGCGTGCGCGTTAAATAAAGCAGAGACTGTGGTTCTCTGTGTCCAATCGTAGTTTTCTTATCTCATTGCCAATTGGTAGTGATTGGCATGTTCCAGCAAAAAACACCAGTTTATCACTGCGTGCTTTGAAGCTCCCCAGGTTTCTCTCCTGTGCTACGCCGCGATGAGTGTAATCGTGAGTGCCCGCTGCTTTGCATCTACACATGGTTACCTCTAGCGGGAGGTGGTGTATTTTTTTTTATTGCAATAGCAATTACACAGACACTCTCGGCTGGATTTCGCTGCCGGCGTCGGTGTCGACGTCGATGTCATGCACCGTATATGTATACGTATCTATATATATATGAAAACGCAAGAAAGAAACAAAATCCAGACAAAAGACTCTGGCGCGTGGTATCGAACGTTGGATCTCCGCGTCGTGAATGCGACGCGTTAACCGTTGAGACACCGCGGGGTACCTCCTAGGACGTTTAAACGGCAAACTGTTTATATCTACCACTTACCGCTGTTGGCAGGCATCTCGGGGGGGGGGGGGGGGGGACTATCGGGCACGTTTTGATCTGCTTGCCATTCTGCGCGTGTCCTTCCAATTCGTTCCTATCGCGTTCATTGCTTCGCCTTTGCAGCAAAGCTGTTTTAATTTTGTGAAAGCATGGAATAAGAAGTAGACGTGGGAAACCCCTAACGTACAAAGAACGAAATGCGTTCTAATCTGTGTGTCAACACAGGCCTAATGTGCTTCGGACCCACTGTTATTGAACTTATATATTTATGAATTATCAAATGTATTCCCTACTGTTTATTTCTTTACATACGTGGATGATAGCCCTATACTATTTACTGAAAACGAAGCAAACTACTTATCAGATGTGATTTATTGCTAATGACACTATCAGACTGGTGACATTTAGTGTCATTGAAATTGACTCCACCAAAACAAAAGCGAGTCTTTTTAGCGCCAGAAATAAGCATTTCAGTTGGAGCATTCTGTCACTTACTCGGTAAAAATTTGGAACTGGTTGATGAATATGAAACTCTCGGAGTTATATTGTGCTCACTTTAATAACATTCGGAAGAAGTTTTCTGCAGTTGCCGGCGTACTACCTCGCTATAAAAGTTTCATGTCGATAAAAGCCAAAGTACAAGTTTATCACGCATCATTCACCTTGCAATTGAATTATTCCAGTTTAGTTTGGGCGACCACAATGCGAAGTTTAGCATATGTAAAATAATTAAAATACAAAAGTAGTTCCTCTGGCCCATTGCTAATATCAGATTTCGAGCAATAAGAAAAACGTTGTCACAAAAATACAAATCATTCGGGTGTATCGGTACTATACAATTCGTGTTTTATAGATATTTTGCTTTGCAAAGCAATAATATAGAGATTTCGTTACATTTATTCCGACCTTGCAAAAGCTTATAATACCTGTACATCTAAGAAATGCCGAACCTTGGTTTGTACCACGTTTTCGAACACCATATAAGTTGCAACCTTTCAAGCACAATTTGCCAAACACTCTAAATACTCATTTTCACGCTACAAATTTTTTTCGCAAGGAATAGAAGATGTATTTCGCTAACATGTAAGCATGTCGTGCACGGTGTATTGATGTATAGTGATATATTTAAATAGTCACGCTTTCTTTGATTGCTTCGCTATTTGTACAAGATTGTCTAACGTTGAATATGTTGATGATGATATATGGGGTTTAACGTCCCAAAACCACCATATAACGAGAGACGCCGTAGTGGAGGCCTCCGGAAATTTTAACCGCTTCGTGTTCTTTAACGTGCACCCAAGTCTGAGCACACGGGTCTACAACACTTTCGCGTGCACCGAAAATGCAGCCGCCGCGGCCGGAATTCGATCCCGCGACCCACGGGTCAGCAACCGAGTGCCTTAGCCACTAGACCACCGCGGCAGGGCAACGTTGAATATGTTAAGCGTGTTAAGATCATACATCTGTGTATCAAATTTATGACGTTATTTTAGGGGGTTTTGTACCAAATTATTTACTGTTCTCGTGCTGCCATGTACAACGCCTCCTGAACCCAGTCAAACTGCTGACGGCAGCGTTTAGCTCCAGCAGATGCTTCTAGTCTGAACTAGAAAGAATAATAAAGGTGAATAAAGAAGAATGAAGAAGGAAGGAGTGAAGGAAGATGCGCATCTGGTTTGCCATCCTATACGTTGGGGAAGGGGATTAAGAGATTAAAAGGTAGAGAGATATAAAGAAGAGAACATAAAAAAGTACGCGTGAGCTTAATATAGACTGTTGCGTTCGATAGTACTGGATGCAAAATTCCAGGCGTATCACGTTTCACTATAGGCCATACAGTTAAGGTGCGTACTGACTGCTTGCAAGCGCTGGACATTGAACATCCGATATCTGTTTTACGAACTCAGCGTATGGGGATTTCAGCATGCCGATAAACACGCGAAGTTTGCCTAACAGTGATCTAAGCACTAAGAAATATGATTAAGAAACAATAAAGAACAATAAACAATGAAGAACGCTGATAACCTAAGCCACGTGAATTTCTGGGACCATAAATTAGTGAGGACGAAGGTAGCGCTTCATCTGACGAGATTTCGAGCAAGGCTACCGAATGAAAACCAAATGTAGGCATAAAATTAGAAGAGTGTGGTCGAAAACAATATATAACAATAACATTGAAGAACTCAACGAAGTGGTAACTAGACTGATCTCTGGAGCAGCTATCGATGTTGGACAAGAATTAGGTGCAATTTTCGAATCCACAAAAGACTTAATAAATAGACAGCAACACATGAAAGACACTGACTCAAGATCTCAAATGTAGATCGCTTAGCTGACAAAGCTATTCAACAAGAATAAATTTAGTGACCTAAGAAACTATGACGTCGGAGCGTGAGAAGCAGCTCCAGCATCAAAACAGCGAAAAACAGGCTGTATATTGGGAACTTCCTACTTTAGTAAAGTGCACGCGCCAAAAAAGAAGCAGGTCAATATTATCAACGACACGACATTAAAGACATAGTTAGGGGGCAGAGAAACTCTATGCTGAACAATATAGTTCGAAAATGAGTCATCCAACCTTGAGTGGAAGTAGCGATGGACAATATACGGAAGTCCCGCATGTAACTTGTGACACGGTTAGACATGTCATATGCGATATGCCCCGCGGTAAAGCCCCTTGTGATGACAAAAGTGTACAGTCGATCTAAGTAGAGACGCAGGATAACTTATCTGGAAGAAAATTACTGCACTCTACTCTCAGAGCCTCAAAACGACAATGGCACCTGTGAGCTGGAAATACGCCAACATTTTGGTAATACACAAGAGGGGGGGGGGGGCAGAAAACATAGAAAACCAAAGCCGACCAGCTTGCCATCAGTGATGTACAAAATATCAAGAGTAATTTAAAACCACATAAAATCATTTACATTCATGTGATAAATCAGGTAATTGGGAGGGCTGCTGAATACGGCAAATCCCTTTAATATCCAGCTGATACCAAAAGCCATTCTACTCAGTGGAGTTATCTGCAGTTTTAAAAACATTAAATTGACGAGGAGTACCTAAATCTTATGTCAATAAATCTGCCTATATCTACAAAGACCCAACAGCTACCCTACTTTTCCACAAGAAAAATGAAAAAAAATTTAATAAAAAAGGAGTCGGTCAATGAGATACCATATCTTTAGTGTTGCTCACTGCTTGCTTGGCGGAAGTGTTTAAGCAGCTAGACTGAGAAGAAACAGGAATCAAGGTTAACGAAGAATGACTCAACAACATACCATTTACAAATGACGTAGTGATCTTCAGTAACAATAGGAGTGACTTGCACAAATTATTGCGAGATTAAGCCAAGAAAGCATTCAATTAGACCTAAAATTAACATGATCAAGTCAAATTTATTGATCAATACCCTGGGGAAAAGACAAGAGTTAAGATCAAAAGCCAGGCATTTGAGTGTATGCACGGATACATATTACATAGGACACCTACTAAAAGGATCGAGAGCCTAATTCTAAAAAAAAAGAAATTCACCGAAGAATAAGCATGGGCTCAAGCCCACGCGGAAGGCACTCCTAAATAACTTCAGGAGATTTACTTCTGTCATGAAAGAGAAGAGAATAAAAAAGCAGTGCATACTGACGCTCCTAACCTATGAACCGATACATGGAGAAGAATAGAACAACTGGAGAAAAAGATCATGACCGCTCAGCGGACAAGGGCGCGTAAATGAAAGGAATTGCGCTAAGATAAGGCAGGACAGGGGGATGGGTCAGGTAGGGGACTTCCTAGGTAGTTGACATCAATCGAAAGAAGTGGACCTGGGCTGGTCACGTAAAGCTCAGACCAGAAAAGCGATGTACAGTAAGAGTGACAGAATGCTTATTACCGAGGGATGAGAAACGTTGTCGGGGAAGACCAAAAGTTGGAGTGGTGAAATGATAAGTGCACAGGAATAAAACGTAATCGGCTCACGCAGGATGAGGTAAACTGGATAATACTAGGAGAGGCCTTCGTCCTGCACTGGACTAAAACAGCCCGACAACGATGATAAGGACTTTGTTTGTGAAGTATTTCTGAACACGGGTTTTCACTGGAGCCAGCTGCAGCCTTGAAGAAGACCAGAGCGCTGGTCGAAACGCAGAAAAGGCTCCAGCGATACCCCATGTTCAGAATTTTTTTCTCTTCAAGATTTGATGTTACGCAAACTTTTGCCTTACTTTCTCCGTGTGTTCACAGCGCCAGTCTAACCGAACGAAGAGCTTACCGAAATCGGCTCCAAAGCCCATACTGGCATGCACCTCTCAAGCTAGAATTTGCCGTTAAAAAAATAATTAGGCCGTCACCAGTCAACTCTACCGCGAAACCTAAACGATGGCTTACGAACGAAAGCCATTGCCAATCTGGCGGCCAGACTCATATTTACGAGACGTTCTTGCCCATAATTATTCGTGAGACATTACCTTACACTGGACAACCTTGGTGTCCCTTGCACAGAAGGTACTTAGTTCAGCCGATGGCATAGTTCACTTAAACAAGAGAAGGATGTTTGAGAGACATCTTACTTAAAATTAAGAAAATTGTGATGAGAGTCACGAAAGGGAGAAGTTTATCGATATATTGCGTGTACAAATACCTTGAATTATTCTATAGTTACGATAAATGTTTTGTTGCAGTTATATTGTGTTTTCTGTGTTTTCAGACGCCATGCCCTAACTGTCATGGCTTCTTTTGGATTTCTCTCTGCACAAGACAGAAGAAGGTCGAATGTCTGCTCAAGAAGGTTCAAGGTAATCACTTCCAATGCACTATATAGCTCGTTTCGTGATTAGGGTGTTTTGATATCCGCTGATTTAAGAGCTCCCGGTATGCGTGCGAATTGGGATGTTCCACGCTTCTTTAAAAACCTATTCTCACTACATCGAAAAAATGGTGCGCAAAGGGGTGTACGTTTTTTGCAGAGTGTATAATTAGTCATTGGACAGATAGCATCACCGGCAGTCATGGAAGCCAATGCTAGCTAAGTGTCGTTGCTGCACGTGCAGCGTTTGCCTGTTACATAAACTCTTTTCAGCTATAACAACCCGGCTTATACCTAACCCAGGCAAAATGTTCTATGTAGCTACTGTCACAGAACGAGCGCTAAAAATGGGCGCACCACCAAATTCTTGCGATAACGGGCGGGAGAAACGCCGCGAGGTCAAAAAGAAAAAAAAAGAGGCAAACGTCCAAGGCTCCCCGGGCGCGCGCTCTCCCCGCAGAAGCGTGGCTTCACGACGAACCTCCTCACCTCACAGCGGCGGCCGGGCAAGCACTGGAACGTTCCAGAAGGAAATGGGCGTGTATGCCGGGTTGACTCATCTGTCGGGGACGGCCCCCGTACAGTCTCGCGCCTCTCCCCAGCCTTCGCTGCGTATCGCGCCGACGAAATGACGAGAACTTTCTCGAAGGTGGCGCGGAAGGTATTTAATCGAGCAGCCGAGGCGAGAAAGCAGGAGGAGACGGAAGTGAGCGCCAGAGCGCGTAGGGATTCCGCCGTGTAGTCGGCGAAGGTTTTGGTCCGTAGGGACGAAGCCGGAGATGAAGAGGATTTCCACCTGAGGGGTGAAGGCTCGGGCTACAGGCAAGAGCGTGTGTTTACCGCTATCGAGCGAAGACGCGTGGCAACAGCTGCGGGTGTGAAGCCGACGTGTTCCGGCGAAGAAGTTGAAGTTTGAAGAGTGGCCAATTGAAGACGGGAGGTTTCCTGGAAGAGAAACTTCGAGGGCTGCGGAACGACAACAACGCTGGACTTTGAGTGAGTGATTCTCGGAAGAGTATCATCTAGACTTTGGTTCCAAGAACTTTGGACTGAATAGGTTTTCTACCTCTCTAGTCTTCAAGTGTCTTGGTTGTTCAATGCATGCGACTGCATTGTAGTGCGTATTGTTGTCCGTGTCCGTTGTTTCAAGTGTGGCTGATTGTATTGTGTAGTACGTTGATTGATTGGTTTGATTGGTGACATATTGTATGCAACTATTGTGGAGTGTGCATTTTTGTGTATTATTTTCGATCTGCCATTATTGAGAATATAATTTGTTTATCAACTCTCGGCTCTGACTTGTTCTTTGGGCCACAGCCGGCGTCCGCTGGCGCGCCAAAAAGGACCACTTCTAAATTGTCCACGCTTTCGTGGTGCGGTTCGGGGGGCCGATACTTCGGCCCTTGGAATTAGCCCGGCGATCGCCTCCCTAATTAACGGGACCGGTGTGACAATTAATCTGGCGTCCGCGACAGGACCTTTTGGTGCACAGTGTGTCCAAAGTAGTGAGAAAGAGCCTCGAGTTGTTGATAGTGCTATCGGAACGATTTTGTGTGTTGTTCAGTGTTCTCGTTAACGAGTGCAGGGGAGTGTTCCGGTAGACTGATTTAGGCAGATACTTTTTGCACGCGGCAAGGTTTTATTTGCGAGTTGCGAGACACAATGGATCTCGAAAAGTTAGTTTCGCTTGGTGAGAAGATGGGTCTTTCCGGCGCCGAACTACGGAAATGGGTAAGCCAGAAGGAGAAAGAGGCGGTGGAGAGAGAAAGGTTGGCAGCTGAGAGAGCCAAGGAAGAAAAAACAGCTGAGTTGGAACGAGAGAGGTTGGCGGTCGAAAGAGCCAAAGCGGAAGAAGAAGCTGAGTTGGAGAGAGAAAAGCTGGCAGCTGAAAGGGCGAGAGAAGAAAGAGAGGCAAAGGAGCGACAGCTGAAAGAAGAAAGAGAGGCAAAGGAGCGACAGCTGAAAGAAGAAAGAGAGGCAAGGGAGCGACAGCTGAAAGAAGAAAGAGAGCTGCAATTGAAGTTGGAGCTGGAGAAAGAAAGACTGGCAGCTGAGAGGGCGAAAGAAGAAAGAGAGGAAAGGGAACGGCAGCGGCAGCACGAGATGGAACTCGAGCGGCTCCGTTTGCAACAGCGAAGTGAAATTGCCGTCCAAGCTAGAGTTGAGAGCAGCGAACGGGAAGATCACGGCTTGCGCTTGAACCCAAGCAAGCTGCTCGTAGCGTTTGATGAAAGGAAGGACGACCTAGACGCGTACCTCCACAGATTTGAGACGATTGCGAAGAGCCAGAATTGGCCAGAACAGCAATGGGCAACTGCTTTGAGTACTTGCTTGAGTGGTGAAGCGCTCAGTGTGTACGGCAGGCTGACGCCGACCGATGCAGCCAACTATGCCAAGGTGAAAGCTGCTTTGTTGAAGCGATTTAGATTCACTGTGGAAGGATTCCGGGACAGATTTCGGACAGGAAAGCCAGCTGACGGTGAGACAGCTACGCAGTATGCCGCCCGACTTTGCCATTATTTCGACAGATGGATTGAACTTTCAGGGACAGCGCAGGAGTACGATGAACTTAGAGAGCTCCTAATTAGAGAACAATTTCTTACTAGTTGCCACCCAAGCCTGTCGCTGTATTTGAAAGAGAGGAAGGCTGAGTCACTTGAAGGAATGCTTGAATTGGCTGATCAATTCTTGGAAGCGCAAGGTGGAACTAATTTGGCCAAGGTCAAGAAAGATTGTCCCGATGATTCGAAGAAATTGGCTCCCGAAGAAAAGAAGCGTGCACCAGAGAGCATTCCGCGATGTTTTCTGTGCAACCGAGTGGGTCATCGCGCGAAAAACTGTCGAACGATCTTTACGAGCCCTACGGTTGTAAAATGTTTTAAGTGTGGTCAGACTGGGCACAAAGCAGACGCTTGTCGAAACGGAGCGAGTCAAACTCACCAGGTATCCTGTGTGCAAGCGGCACCGAAATCTGATAATAATGCCGTCACTGATGGATTCGTAGAGTTGGAGAATGGGGAGAAAATTCCTATTGTGGGTGCTGTAATGTCAAAACAGCCAACCGGTGTTACGAAAGGAATGCCAACGCTGCCTGGAAAAGTTGCGGGCAAAAAGATTACGGTGTTAAGAGATACCGGCAGTTCCACTGTTATCGTGCGGAGAAATTTGGTACAGGAAAGTGAGTTGACAGGCAGAACGAAGCCGGTTTGCCTAATTGACCGTACGGTTCGGATGCTTCCCGAAGCAGAAATTGAGGTTGAAACCCCGTACTTCAGCGGGAAGGTTACTGCTTTATGCATGACGACCCCCCTGTATGACCTTGTCATCGGAAACATCGACGGGGCGCGAGGGCCAAGTGATCCAGAATGTTTGGGAGAAGACCCGAAGATAGAGCCCTCGCCAACACAGCGGCCGCGAGATACAATGAAGGAGCATCCCGTGACGGATCTCGCTAGAGCCCAAGGTGAAGCTGCGGCGCAAGAGACAGCGAAGGAGAAGACGATCGTGTCGAATAAGTTCACGGGCCGAGCAACCGGACTTACGTCGGCACGACCTCAACCGACAGACAGTGTAAAGGAGACGGAGTTGGCCAGCCGGGCAAAATGTAGAGACATGATCAAGCGGGTAAATAAACAGACAGGACCCGTCGAATGTAATGACGCGTTAACGGTGTCGGAAGAGACAACGATGGCTGAGACAACGCCTCAGATATCGTCGTTGGAAAGGGCTCGCCGAAAAAGAAGGTGGAAAAACAAGAAGAGGTCGAGCGAGCACCGCAAAAAGGGGCGCAAGCGCTGCTCGAAGTACGCAGGATAAGTGCTGAGGTCAAAGCAGAATGTGGTTGGCAGTGTTGAGTGCCATATGTTGTGTTAATGTTGTGGTATCCTGTGTCACAAGTGTCGAAGTGTTGTGCTGTGATGTGATGTATAGTATTGTACCATTGTTGTAGTGAGAGACTTTGTACATTTGTATTATTGGGAATGTGTGGTGGAGTATTGTACTCATGTGCTTGTGGTTGTGTTTTCACGTGTTGTGTAATTGAATTACAATGTACAATCGTACTGAGTGATATATTGTGAATGCGAAGTGTCATGAGCGACGGATTGTGTTACAGTCTGTGAGAGTGTGTGGTGACTGTTCGCGCTCGTTTGTGTGGTTTTGAATATTATGAGATAATATTCTTAAAGTGGGGGGCAGTGTCACAGAACGAGCGCTAAAAATGGGCGCACCACCAAATTCTTGCGATAACGGGCGGGAGAAACGCCGCGAGGTCAAAAAGAAAAAAAAAAGAGGCAAACGTCCAAGGCTCCCCGGGCGCGCGCTCTCCCCGCAGAAGCGTGGCTTCACGACGAACCTCCTCACCTCACAGCGGCGGCCGGGCAAGCACTGGAACGTTCCAGAAGGAAATGGGCGTGTATGCCGGGTTGACTCATCTGTCGGGGACGGCCCCCGTACAGTCTCGCGCCTCTCCCCAGCCTTCGCTGCGTATCGCGCCGACGAAATGACGAGAACTTTCTCGAAGGTGGCGCGGAAGGTATTTAATCGAGCAGCCGAGGCGAGAAAGCAGGAGGAGACGGAAGTGAGCGCCAGAGCGCGTAGGGATTCCGCCGTGTGTTCGGCGAAGGTTTTGGTCCGTAGGGACGAAGCCGGAGATGAAGAGGATTTCCACCTGAGGGGTGAAGGCTCGGGCTACAGGCAAGAGCGTGTGTTTACCGCTATCGAGCGAAGACGCGTGGTAACAGCTGCGGGTGTGAAGCCGACGTGTTCCGGCGAAGAAGTTGAAGTTTGAAGAGTGGCCAATTGAAGACGGGAGGTTTCCTGGAAGAGAAACTTCGAGGGCTGCGGAACGACAACAACGCTGGACTTTGAGTGAGTGATTCTCGGAAGAGTATCATCTAGACTTTGGTTCCAAGAACTTTGGACTGAATAGGTTTTCTACCTCTCTAGTCTTCAAGTGTCTTGGTTGTTCAATGCATGCGACTGCATTGTAGTGCGTATTGTTGTCCGTGTCCGTTGTTTCAAGTGTGGCTGATTGTATTGTGTAGTACGTTGATTGATTGGTTTGATTGGTGACATATTGTATGCAACTATTGTGGAGTGTGCATTTTTGTGTATTATTTTCGATCTGCCATTATTGAGAATATAATTTGTTTATCAACTCTCGGCTCTGACTTGTTCTTTGGGCCACAGCCGGCGTCCGCTGGCGCGCCAAAAAGGACCACTTCTAAATTGTCCACGCTTTCGTGGTGCGGTTCGGGGGGCCGATACTTCGGCCCTTGGAATTAGCCCGGCGATCGCCTCCCTAATTAACGGGACCGGTGTGACAGCTACCAAAGTCTACTTCAGCTCCTCCGGGGTTGATACAGACTAAGAATTACTTGTAGCGCATACTTGCAGCCATAGTAGGCCGTTGTATGTGCCACACGTTACTGACAGTGTGTTCAAACCCTACGGACACCTTAAAGAAGCTTCACGTGTTCTCATGTTTTAATGTCCAAATACCATTTCAGCTAATATAGGGAAGAATAGAAGAAGAAAAAAAATTGGAGAAGGTATTGAAGGTGTTGAACTCTGAGATTGAGAGAACGGGGTAATAAACTTCGTTAAACGCAAAGTGTTAACAAAAAAAAGAGCTGCTCAAACTGTGTCCTACTTTCAAGAAAAATAAGCCCCGAAAACTTGGAGCCCCACTTATGACTCAGCTAGAGCATGCGCTTTCACCAACACTGCGGCATAACGACGCACACGGCTCAACGAAGTCAGGTGCTCTCGCCCCCACCGGAACCATGACCACCACTCCTATTAGTATAGTGAACTACACTATTAGCCTTCGTATGTTGGAGTGGCGCCCGCTCGTGTGTGACACCAGTTGGTAGACTCCGTTATCAACCGTGCTGCAGCAGCCGCTGCTCCTCTGCGTGGATCGTCTGCTTTGGGTGGGAACTATGTGGAACAAACAACCCCGCGAAGGTTAGCTAACGCCCGTAACGAACGAATGTTTTCGAGTGCAATTATGGTTTTGTTTTAGTTGCAGCCAATAGGCAGGTCCAAGAAACCTCCCAGATGACCGATCAGCACGTCGATGCTCGCCCCGCCGTGGTGGTCTAGTGGCTAAAGTACTCGGCTGCTGACCCGCAGGTCGCGGGTTCGATTCCCGGCTGCGGCGGCAGCATTTCCGATGGAAGCGGAAATGTTGTAGGCCCGTGTACTCAGATTTGGGTGCACGTTAAAGAACCCCAGGTGGTCAAAATTTCCGGAGCCCTCCACTACGGCGTCTCTCATAATCAAATGGTGGTTTTGGGACGTTAAACCCCACAAATCAATCAAATCAATCGATGCTGCCGACCACATTGTTGGACAGAAAGTGAAACTATGGTCGAGTGTTCACGCTCGTCATCTGTAGTTTCCGTCGTGCGACACTGATTAGTTCGGGTGTTTCTAATTTTCCAATAAGCGGGGCTTTCTCCAGTATCTAAATGCATGTAGATATAGCAAGCGAAAGATTGCGGTGCACATCGACGGCATGGGGGTATAGGACGCATGTTGGTGGATGTGCACAGCCGATGCCGTGTGTGAAGATCGCATCCCCTTTGCGGCTCTGGCCCTGCAAACGTGTGGACTTGCGAACCCGCCACACAATGTCCCTGTGGCGATCGAGTGCTGCGCAATAGTGAAGTACTGCTGTGCGCCTCAGTGTGTATACCGTCCACCCGTGAAAAGAACGTTAGCTTTCACTAAAGTCCTGAGGAGAAGGGCACACCTGCCCTTTTCCTTAGGATATTTTTTTTCTGTAGTGCAATGGTAGTGACCGTGAACACGAGCATATGTGTGTGAATCGTTGATTTCTGCCACTCTTGCGTTCGCAAACAGCACATAATATAAGTATTGCAGAGCAGCTTTTCAAAATGGTGCTTCGGCAGTCGATCGACTGTTTGTGGCATGTAGAAGTGAAAAGCAGCATCAAATTTTCAAATTTCAAATAATCATGCTTGGATATCACTTATGGGCGTCGGCAGGATGCAAGCCCGGATTGTATCGCACTAGCAGAAGTCTTGAGGGGTAGGTGCTGGTGTGACTCGGGAAGGAGGCGAGTTCCGCCTTGATGCACCACCTGGCCAATATAAACGACTGCAGTTTGTCCCAGTTATTTTTGTTGAATGATTGCTATAGATCATGAAATGGTTCATATTAATGCCACACACGGTCGTTGCTATAGCTATCGCTGGTTGTATATACCACCCACGAGGTCACAAAAAGTGTATGACAACCTTAGTGAATGTGCACTAAACAGCGACAGCAGGTTCGCTTCTGAATTTATGGTAAGCAGTGCGCGAAGCGCGCGTTTGTATTTATGAGTAAACTAATTATGTATGTACGTACACCAACCAAATAAGGTTGTAGTCTCAGATGTGCTGCGCCGCTCATCTTCGTTCACTAGCCGCGCTCAATACCCGAGGTGATTCGGTGGCCGCGTCATCGGCTCTTTGTCTAGGGGCATCTGCGGTAGGATTTGAGACGACACCTCACTCGCTGTATAAGTTGCCTACGCCTGTAGCTTGCGTCCAATGAACGGCTGAAGTACTGGCGAGGCGCTGAAACATGGTTGCAAGCTTACCGAAAAGTAGAGCGTAGGGGGAGCACAGCCAAAGTCCCTGTGGGCGAAGTGCTTGCTGCGCATGGTCGATGAAGGCATGGGACGCTTTCCCTCTCTGAGTTAGACTATCCACTTCTACCTCCCCTTTGGTTCCTTATGAAAAAGGTGAGAGCTAACGCCCTTGTCGCGGGTGGGTGATCAATGATCATATAGAGGCGCAGAAGAGTACTCTCCATGGCGTAGCACTCACCGTGTAGACCTGCGGCCACAGTTAAAAAAAAGCATTATGTATAAAAAATGACCAATAAACACGAACAGCCATGGTTGTGACAACACCGTCGGATGCCACCACACACCAGATAACCAATTGCACTGCTCTTTGCCGAGTTTCGCCAGGACGGTGCAGTTTCCATGCGGCGTCGTGCCTCGAAAACGTACGAATCCTTGAACGGACGACACACAAGCGCGATTCGCAGCGCCGCCATCGGTCGCACACCTAGCCAATAGCGGTGTATCAATTTTTACACTAAGATTCATCGCTTTCAGAAAACTTCGTTTGAATTTCCTTGTAACCTTAATTATTATATAAAAATAGTAATATTACCAATATCTGTCCCAAAACCACGATATGATATGAGAGACACCGTAGTGGAGGTTGCGGTGGAGGGTTGCGGTAAGGTTCTTCATTGTGCACATACAACTGTATTTGTACGCGGGCCTCGAACACTTTCGCCTCCGTAGAAAATGCGGCCGCCGCGGCTGGTATACGATCCTGCCAAGTTTATGATATGAAAGGGAAATCCGTATGCCAGCTTTCCCTTTACGATGATGTGGCACATCAAGCCACTGCCTTCTGTGCTCAGGATTTGCAGTGTGCACAATATAATTGACTTGTAACGTTCACCAAGGAACTGTCACTATAGAACTTTCACTAACTTTGTGTGAACTTTGTTCTTGGTTAATTTCCTTTCATTATCGCCAGACAAGTAACTTTTGCTGTTTGCCAAGAGACTCACTTATTTTGCTTTGGTTATTGAGATGTACTGTATTGTTACGTGGTTTTACTGACATCAGTGTATAGTGGAACATACCCTAAAAGGCGTCCAGTATAGGAAGTTGAATGTGTTGACTGAGTTGTACTGTGGCTTGTGACTGACAGTGTCATTGTCACGTAACAATATTCACAGTCATGCTTTGACTCAATTTTATGTGGCTTTCGCCCCCCTGACGTCAGCAATTGGAGTTCCGCGATAACCCCATTTTTATCCTCTCCAATTAAGCCTCCGGCTCCGCTCTGCAGAAGATTCCCATGACGTCTCTTGCGCCTGAAAATCGTCGTCTTCATCGTCTCGGTTTCACACTTCCACAAAGTCTGAGGTTTGTTTTCTTTTCGTGCGAAGGCCGCAAAGATCAAGCGAACGCACAGATTGCGCACCAGCAGCCATGACGTCTGCGGTTATGTGTGTGTATGTGAGTTTTTGTGTTTGAAAACTTCCCTGTCAGGCCTTAAAGAATCGACTCCTTAGCCGCGCCATCCACATACGCTGGATTACAGAGGAACACGAGCACCACCTGCCAATGCAGCATTGTTGTCTGGTTCTCTCACAAGGATTGTGTTCCTTATGTCGGCGCCTCGAAGTTGTCAGGTTACCAAAGCTTACCATTCTTCCAGCCATTCTGGCACAGTTGTGCTCGCATTGCGTGAACTGTGATGTTAGATTTCCTTGGATGCAAAGCCGCGGCAAAGGGGACCAGTGTCCATTCGTGTGAGCTTTTTCCTGTACAAGTTGCCACGCCCCCAGGCAATGGGTTACAAAGGGTTGCCACAAACCTCCGGCGTGAACCAACCAGACACCCGTTCAAAGACCCCCCCCCCCCCCTCCTCCAGCGGTGGCTACATGGTTAACCACAGTGGTGGCTACATGGTTATAGTGTCGACCAAGAATCAGGGAGATGCCGGGTTCGATTCCCAGTGCCAACCGGGAACCCACCCGTTTTTCCCAACTGGTAGAGGAGTGCACCGACCTGGCGTTCGGTTGTTTTTTGGGTACTCATCTCGAAAGGTAGCCCCACAATGTTCTGCGAAAGCCCCTAGGCGTAGCTTAATCCACCACAGCGATGGTGAAATGGTTGAGCCTCCGCCACTGCTGTGGGAGGTAGGTAATTGCTGCCGCCAGGCACTTACTGGTTGAAAGAATACAAACACACTTCTGGCCTGGTGCTAGGCAGGACGATGTTCATAGTCACTTGGAAGGGCAACCACCCTGTGAAATATTGGCGGCAAGAGGTCGCCAAACCTGAAATTAAGGTCGTCCTTCTTTTGTGTGTGTGTGTGTGTGTGTGTGTGTGTGTGTGTGTGTGTGTGTGCGTGTGTGTGTGTGTGTGTGTGTGTTGTGTGTGTGTGGTTCATTTACTTTGTCGCACCAGACGCTGGATTTCCGCAACATGAGCCTTCTTATTTAGAAATTGAGGTTTTCACTGCAATAAATATACTTCTTTTCATTCCAGGCTCGAGCACTCGTTTTGGTGATTTGCATGACAGGGCTCGTCCCTATCACCTGGCTGAAGACTGGCCGTACACGGAATCGCTCCTCCTCACGCTGCTTGAGCTGTGCAGCTCCTAAGGGTAACATCAGCGCCCATTTCGAAATATTCAACAGCACTACTCAGGTGAACTTGAGCTTCGCAGACTCACTCAGGAACATTTGCCGTGGATCCCTGGTGCCGGTGCGCTACGTCATTGCAGTCAGTTCCTTACCGACTGCCACCCACCAGAGGAACATCATCCGCGCCGACCTTTGGTACACACGAAACGCATCATCTAGTGTGAAGCTAATTTTTTTCGTCGGGAGACCAAGCAATTTGTCGCTCTTGGCGCACGTGGAGTACGAGCGACATTTGCAGGCCGACATCGTGTTGGGTAGCTACAGCGGCGTTCCCGAAAGTGCATCCCTGGCGACCCTGGTGATGCTGCGCTGGGTGGCCGAGTTCTGTACGGGGGCTCCCTTTGTGATAAAAATCACCGACGAAGGACGCGTGAACGCACGCTTTCTACAAGTGGCCTACGACCTCAACGTGAAGCTCGCGGATGAGTTTGACATGTTGGGTTCCTTCGTCTCTCTTCGTGGAGAAGCGTGCGGTGAACCCCCTGTCCAGCACTCTGCGAGGAGATGCCCGGACCATGGTGGCTTTCTTTCCGGATGTGCGTATATGCTGGCACAAAGGATCGTGCGGCCACTTCTCAGGGCCTCCGAGATGCATCCGCCAGTTCTTCCAGAAGACGTTTACGTGACAGGAACATTGGCCGAGGCCATTGGCGCGAAGAGAGGAGAACCAGCCAACTTTGAAGGATGCTATTACTCGTATGTGAAATCAATGTCGTTCGTTCCCCGCACTGCGTATTACTGGCTCAGGGACCGACTGCTCATTTCGTTGACAAGGCTGTCACTGTATTGGCAGGAAATATAGTAACTTCCTATTATGCCAGCGTGTTGGCAAGAGCTTTCTGCGTTTTCGTTGTTTAGCTATATACAATTACGCAGGGCGCTACACCTCGTTTTTATAAGTTCTCATAATCTTAAGAGCCAATTTTGGTGACTACGTCGTCCACCGCCGCCAGTGTCTATCGCAGCTCTCGCGGACTGTTAGAAATTTAGCTTCGAGTCGAAATATAACGCAGACATACCACGTGAAAGACTACCAGATAGCGTGACCAGGGCTTTTATTCTGTATAGCTATAGCAGGCACATACCGTCCTTCTTAGTAAGTGAAATACAAAACAATTTGCCTTCCGTGGCGCATCCCGTGGACGTGCACACTTTAGCGTTCCTTCTTTGCTTACTAATTTCACCTCATATGGCTCATAAGTAAAGAAAGACTTCGTAGCTTCAGTCCATCGCTTCCGCGAAGGTGGTCGGACAGCTTAGTGAAGCTGTCTTGCGACATTCTTTGACCTTGCAGTCCTCGGTATAGTCGTAACAAGCCTTCGTTGCCGTGTTGTCTTCAATTCGCGAGCTCGCATTTTAGCCTTTGGCTTGCCTGTACCACTTTGCCTCTGCTTGGTGTGGCGAAGCGGGCTCGTTGGTACGTATGGTTCTTGGTTGGTGCTTGGTCTACGCTTGAAGAGCTCGGAATTCTATGTCTTCATCACGGCGGCGTCTATACAATTGACTACCGAGATCACGCATGGCTAGGAAAGCACGAAGGTCTGCAGGGTTGCCTAGCGAGAACCCGTACTGTCAGGAATCCACCGTAAAGGCACCATTAAATTTGAAATGTGCGATATTCACATGATTGACCGAAACATGATGTGTTTTTCCTGGTCTTCCCATGACATATAATCGCTGAACGTCCTCGTGGGGATGTGTGTGGGGATGTGAAGATCTATGTGGGGATGTGAAGCAGCGCTGGTGTTTACTTGTATTTTCTATGTTTCCGTGTATGTTTCATTTGTGCGTGGAGTTGCGTATATCTTGAGTACCACTGTAGTCGTTCGTGGGCTCTCAGACACAGACAAGTTTACGGAAAAGAAATCATTTATGCACAACACGATTACGATCACAAATACGCATATTTTCAATAGATAGCCGAGCAGTAAAACACAGTGACGTTCCAGTTCCTTACGGTACCATAGCCTACAAGTATCTTTACATGCCCTGACTCGTTCGGTAACTATCGTTCGGAGACGACACTCATGGCGCCGATCACCGCGTAGTCGACGCACGCTTGAAGCAAGAGAAAAAAGCGCGCTGACACGTCCGCCTAAGGAACGCTTCGAAGCACGATGAATCCGCGTAGCACCGAGATGCATGCCGCAGTCGCTTTTGCCGGATCGCTAACCTACACGTATCGCCAAGGCCACGCCCTCCGCATGCTGTTGTGTCGGACCCCAGCAGACTCGGCACCGTGGACCGACTCTGCAGCTGGTTGGTATACCATCTGGACATGATCAGCAGCCCGTCCTGGCCCGCTCGCACATTCACCATAATAACGCGCCGCAAGACCTACTCTGGAAGCTACCCGTTCACCACAGGAAAGAGAGGCGTGGCTATAAGAGGGAAAATAAGAAAAAAGTGAGCCCCGCAACTGTCTGCATCAGGGTGCGACACTTCAGCAGTAGCTCACAAGGAATGGGGGTGAGGAGGGATTAAAAGAATAGAAATAAAGGTGTAGAGAGAGATAGAGAGATGCGCTAAACCAGCGAGCACGGACATATCGAGGGGATAGGAGAGATAGGAAAGATGGAAACACAATCACAGGAGTCTGAAGACGGGGCACCACTTGCGAGAGCTCTTGTCGGCGTCAGGAGATGACGTAGGGCAAGTCCAGTAGGTCATATAGCTACGCTGTCGTCGGAGATCGGCGTCAGGAGATGACGTAGGGCCAGCCCAGTCGGCCAGAGCTACGCTGACGTCGGAGATCGCGAGGGCACAACCGGTCGGCATGGTATCCAGCGAGCCAGTCTCACCGCGGGAAACGTCTGGCTTGTCCTGGCTGGACCGATGGCGCCAATGTGGCAACGCACCCTCTGTCATTCGACGTTCCAAGGCCCACGCGCTTCACGCTGGCCTTTCGCGAGCACACTTCGTCGTCCTCGTTAGCGTCACCACTTTCGGTTCACACTTTCAGTTTCGGTTTCTTACTACAGCAGCTTATGTTACGCTTTCTTCTATTTGCTTGTATTACCGCGTGTGTGCCGCAATGTACACACCCAGCGCTGCTATGAGAGTGCAACCGCAAGTCTAACCATTACAAGTAATACTTAGTGCATGAAAATTATCGATTCTTGCTTAATGTAGCGCTAAATATAATGAAAAGTGAATCAAATTTCAGACTGATATAAACTGGACTAATGGTGAATTAAATGTGGAATATTGTGAAAAAAAGTTTCAGCGCCAAAATCAATGCCACTGATGGTGACCAAGTATAGAATCAGTTGTCATGCTCAGGTGACCGAAACGAAGTCGGAAATAAAAACGGAATCTACTGATTGTGTCAATGAAACTTTGTGATAGCGCAAGTGTCACCTGTGCTCCCCGTAGCGTTGGCAAAATAAACTCTAAATCTTCGAACAAGAAAGAGTGGATCTAGTTGGAAATTATTCATTTTAAAGGACAATGCAAGCATGATATGTGTGGTTTAACGGCTATAAACCACCATATGATTATGAGAGATGCCGTAGCGGAGAGCTCCGGAAATTTAGACCACCTGCGGCTCTTTAACGTGCACCCTAATCTGAATACACGGGCCTACAGAATTTTCGCCTCCATCGAAAGTTCAGCCGCTGCAGCCGGGATTCGATCCCGCTGCCTGCGAGTCAGCAGCCGAGTGCCTCTAGACCACCGCGCACAAAGAAGAAGACACAGAAGAAGCGCACAATGGAGGAAAAGACAGAAGGTACAAATTTATCTGCGTACATAGGGGGATGCACGAGAGAGACACGAGCCCCCCCCCCTACCCCCCGTCTTAAGAGGGGCGTTATGTCAGCCTCATACAGGCACCGAGCCGCGCTCCTAGTTAGGGCTGCAGAAGTTGCGTCTTTTTCTCTCTCCCAATACGGTGACGTAATAGGGAGCTGGGGCGCTCCAGCCCGGGAGGTCGAAAAGGCGACCCCACACATTGTAGGTTATACGTATATGTAAAAAAAAATCTGAATCAACACAATAGACGTGATTTTTAGAGACCACCGGCCCTACTGCAATTTTGGTGCTCGTCAATTTCAAGTCCAACACATGTGGCACACCAAACTTCGGTCTGCAAATGTGGATTCAGGATACTGCACTTCAGATATTCATATAGAATTGTAATGAAGATGGAAAGGACGCAGAAATATGGTTCTTAGACAGACGGGAAGAAGAAGAACGGACTTAAAAAAAGTAATGGCGGCCATATTGGCTTTATGATTCTCGGGGTCATTACAACTTTGGCGCAGCCGACAGGATCTTGTGCAACCCGCATGAACAGCTTCGATATCTCGGTGACCGTGTGCGTCAACGAAGCTACAAGCCACGGGGACAATGTCAAGATGATTGGCGTTGCGTGCTGCGTCAGTGGTGGAAAGTCGACAGTTCATGCCCATTTTTTTGGCTGTGTGGTGGCACATCGCCCGTTGTTAAAGAAAGGAGTGACAACAAACTCAAAAGCTGTCTTCGCGCATACTTCTGGGCTGCATGACGAAGATAGACTACAGGAAGCCAGACTCACGAAACAGCGCATAATCTTTACCGAAACAAACAGCCTTTTAAAAAGCTGCAATATTTTTAAAAAGAAATTATCAAGGTACAGGGAGAAAACAGCAAGCGGCAACAGCATCTGTTGGAAACTAAAATGCGGACATGCCCTGAACGGTCTCTGAAAGTCCGATAGAGGCGCCAACTCCTGAAGCATCAAGATACTGATTCCAAAGGTGCTTCGCTTGGGCTACGACAGCCCAGAATCAGCTGGTCATGGTGGTTTATGTCGAACGTATAACAAGCTTCTTAAACGGCTCACACGGAAAAAACGTGAAAAAGTAACTGAAGAGTATTTCGAGTTGGGCCACTTATGTCAAGTGAACAAAGCAAAATACCAGCCTCGACCCGACGCGCTCTTCCTTCTAAAGAACTGGGATAAACCATTTGAAGTCATGCATGTGCACTTTGCGGAATTGAAAATAAGAGTTCTGGGGCTCGCAAGAAACAGTCTGTCTTCTTGACTAATGCACCAAAATGGTAGCGGCGCGTCTTGGATGAGAAGATACCAACAGCGTTGTAGCTTTGCTTGACAGAGAGATATCCTCAAGCGTGAAAGTTGTGGTATCAACAATGGACCCGCATTTTTAAGCAGAAAGCTTCATTAGTAGGCAGATAACCGTGGTATTACACTACGAAGGCAAAAAGAATGGCTGAAAGGCTCATTCATGACATCAAGCAATTAATGTGGCCGACGTTATGCAAGTGCTGCCTAATATGGAAGCCGCTGTGGCTCACCAAAACAGAACACATACTACGAGTCTTCAGCCCACATTTTGCTGCCTATGGAAAAGTTCAAACACTCCCAGCTGATGAGTAACTTAAAATCAATTAATATTCTAAAATAGTTCTCGCTTCTTTTTTGCGGCACAGCTGAAGCATCCACCGAGAACCGAAGTCACGCTTATAGCAACTCATAGTTTCGATAATGCACTGAAAATAACTTATCAAGAAGTTTGTTGATAAGCTGGTCTCTACTAAATTGTGTTCATATATGCTCACGCTTCTCAAGGAAACCTGTAACGCAATGGTACACGTCGAGCACTATATGTCACAACAAATTACCCAAATTAAAGTGCTGTGTGGTCATCATGCATTAATACGGTGGGTTCTTGTATTCCCTTTCAAGGCTTAAGTTCTTCAGCAGATTTCTAAATCCTCCGTTAGTTGCTTAAGACTATTGGAAGGCGAAGTATGTTTACATTTTTCTGTACACTCGTGTTTGTCGTCCGTGTTCGATTACACGAACGCGGATGACACTTCAATTCTTTACATGCTGGGGTATTCATTTGGTCATTTTGAGCACGCATCCAAGCGCCAAACAGTTGAAGAATTGGGGCAACGTTTTAAAGATACTATTAAATATTGCATCGACAAATTTGTTCCTAGTAGAGTAAAACAGACTAAAAAGCTCAATTCGTGGATAACACGAGATATTATTCACAAAAAGCGAAAGTTAAAAAGGCTGCGGAGGAAAAGAAAGAATGGCTCCGAGGATAGCACGTGTACAGAAAGAATTGAAGAAATACTTGTTGGAATCAAAGCACGTTTTTTTTTTTTTTTGGTCAAAAATTGAGTTCCTTTATCAAACATTCACCTCGCAAGTTCTGGCTTTATATGTCTGATCGGTGCAATAAAATTGATCAGTAGAAACATGGAAATGAAGTCATGACGAAGAATGTTGATATTGCAGATAGTCTTAAAATGTTTTTCAGTCAGTTTTTACAAGGCGCAGATGTGACACTGAAACAGAGGATGTAATATGCCACTTATCTGATCCGATGGGTGAGATTACTATCAGTCGAGAAGGAATATTGAATAGTCTATTGTCTCTCGATTACAAAAAAGCATGCGGGCCTGATGAATTACCCACCCCTTTTTTGCAGCGTTATGCGGAGTGGACATCTTACTACTTAGAAGTTATTTTTCAAAAGTCTGTTTATACTAGTTCAGTGCCATCGGACTGGCGCACAGCTGTAGTTGTCCCTGTGTTTAAGAGTCGTGATCGGTTGTCCGCCAATATTTACCGTCCCGTATCGCTCACATCAATCTGCTGCAAAATATTGGAACATGACATTGTCAATCATATCATCATATTTCTAGAAAACAAAAATTACTTTTATCCTTATCAGCATGGCTTTAGGAGTAAAGTCTCGACTATAACACAGCTTATCGAAACTATTCATGACTTTGCGACAGCTTTAGATATGAATGAACAAATTGATGTCATCTGCATAGATTTCACGAAGGCCTTCGATAAGGTACCTCACGACAGATTACTATGTGAGCTTCACTGCTCTGGACTAAGTCAACTTTTGCTTAATTGGATTAAAGCCTACCTAAATGACAGAAAGCAATTCGTGAAAATTGATAACTCTATGTCTAGCTCACTAGAAGTGTTTTCTGGGGTTCCACAAGGCTCGGTTCTTGGGCCCTTGTTGTTTCTGATACATGTCAATGATATCGCAGATATAGCAAAACCCCATGTTAAGCTTAAACTGTTTGCTGATGATGTTTAATTTGCGCTCGAGTGACTGGTAGGAAGGACCAATCGAACATTGTCGAATGTCTAAAGGAATTACACTCATGGTGTGAAGCTTCGGGAACAGAAATCAGTTATTCGAAATCTACCCTCACCCACACTTCAAGGGAAAAAAACAATAATTCCATTTGAATACTGTATCGGGAATCATACCTTGTCGACAGTTAATGCGTTTAAGTACCTAGGTCTCACAATAACGCATAACCTAAAGTGGCGCACACATATTGATAATGTTTGCTCTATAGGGCCTCACAAAAATTGTACATATTAAGAAAAAAGCTGCAGGGTGCTAGTATGGACGTAAAACTTCTTGCTTTTAAAACTTTCATACGGCCGATACTGGAATATGCCAGCATTGTCTGGAGTCCCCACCAAAAAGTGTTTGTAAATAAACTTGAACGCATACAACGGCTTGCAGCTCGCTTTATATGCTCGAGATATAAGCAGAACGACTCAGTCACAGAAATGCTAAAACTATGTGATCTGGAGACGCTCCACCAAGCGCAGACGCAAAAATACATTAAAGTTTCTTTTTCAATTATTAGAAGGTGAGTTTAAAATTAACAAAAATGACTACGTAGAACAACCTGGGAAACGAAGTGAGAGGGCAAACCATACACGAGGACTGCACCCTTATTTTGCATGAACGAAGGCGTACCGTCATACTTTCTTCGCCGATGTAATTGAAGATTGGAGTGGGTTACCGAGTAACATAGTCGATGCGGGTGATGTTAATGAATTTGTGCATTTACTTGATTTACATTTATGTGATTTATTGTAAATATTATTACGATTGTTATTCGTTGCATTGCGAATCAGGGTGTGTGTTTTTCGTTTTTCGTTTGGAATGCACAGCTTTCACGGATTTGTATATATGTACACCTGGTTTATCATTGGGAGATGTATAGGTATATCCCCAATTTGTTTGTACAGTGTGTCGTGCCTTTCCTGTTATGACCCTCAATAGAGGGTTGACAGTATTTCTAAAATAAAAAATGAAATAAAAATAAATTTACATTATATGGGGCAACGCTCGGATACCGTATACAGTTACCCACCGATACGAAACCCAGAGTCCCGCCCACGTACTCGCCCTTGTTGACTTCGGAGAGATGCGTGGATTTTCGCTGTGTTCTTCACATGTCCCTGTATCTGTACCAGGAATCTGTCTGCACTGCTCAGTCTATGCTTGTAATACTTTGATTACTTTTGGATTTTCTGATTTTTTCTATCCTCTTATGCAATGTCTCGCTCGTCCCAGCTAGGCGCAAACTGTCATATCTTTTAAGTGTGGTAGATCTCATAGCGATTGCTTTGCGTGGCTGCTTAAATCTTCTAACTCTATCAGAGGCGTAACCAGAAAGGTTGTTTCGGTGTCAGGGCATGCGACGAAATTTCCTGAGTGCTGCGAATTCCCTCAGCCATTCCTTTGCTGCCGTGTTTTTATGAGGACACTGCAGGGAACAAAACGACTAACCCTGCGACTTTATTAAAGAGGATATACGACACCCAGTATTCGTTGATAACCAGTCAAACTTTGGTTAATGGTTTCGCGCTCGCAAAAAATGCTTACAAAATTTTCCCGCATTTGGTCGAGCACTTATTGTGTAGTCTAATATTTGTATGAAGATGCGAGCGGCTTTTGAATTTGGGAACACTAGCACACTCAAAAGTCATGGCATAAGGAGCTGCTTGCTCTGCAAGTGTTTATTACGTCAACAATTTTTTTTTCACGGTCCGCTGCGCGTGCAGTTGAGCTGTTCGGCTTTCTTCAGCGTGACATTGAAATTGAACAATTTGCGGCGGCTGAAAAATTCGCAAAAGACCCGGCTAGACGCAGCACAAGAGTTCTCTAGCATATTTTGCCCTGAAATATTCTTTAAAAGTCCATCTTTCACATACGTAAAGGCCCAAAAGACACTCAACTTACACTTATTACCGAAAAGCGCAAACTGTTTGGTCAGAGCCATGTCCTGGAATTAATATATGATTTTGGTTTGGTGCAGGCTCTATTTCTTTTTATTTATTTTTATCGACGGCGTATACAATACAACACCGACATCGAAGGAATATAGGAAAGGCAGGGAGGTAAACTAGACTATCTACTTCAGAGCCCGAAAAATGTTTCGGGCTACGCCACTGCATTATTGGGTACAATTTATGTAAGCTAGCTTAATAGTTTCTAGACAGCTTGACGAATACGCCTGATCATTTCTTAAATATAAATTGGCAAATAAGTTAGCATCAGCTTAATATAAAGAGGTCTTCAATAGTATGGAGCAGGACTACGCCTGCATTCTGCATCGCTGCAGTGCCCACAAAGCGTTGTATCAATGTCATGCGAGCCAATGCGCACGCAATTTCGCTCAGAAACTCGAATAAACTGCCAGACTTTTGTGTCAAGAGCGCTTCGCTGTATATACTCATACTCGTGTAGCAATATCTACTTGATACTTGCACATTACACAGGAGCGTTCCTTCTTCGCACCAGCAATTGCACGTTCGTGCACTGTAAGCGAATAGTTCCCGTGAAATTTACACAACCTCGGCTCATTTAAACCAACATAAGGCATGAAGGGCACAACGCTTTATTTTTTTTTTTTCCTTGGCCACAGCCACTTCGCATCTCGTATTTCATAGAGTCGCGGAGTCCGATATGAAAAGCCACGCATCTGTCACGCAATTCCAGTGAACCTTATTCGCGTATATCCACGTTGGCCGTAAAACCGGCCCTTCGATGATATTATTACAATAATTTTCCTCTCCGCACCAGCCCTTACTTATCGCCCTGTCAGCACCTTAGTCCTGAGAAATCGTCAGAAGGGGCGAAGGGCGAGTATAAATCAAAGGGCTGACCAAGCGAGCACGTGCGCCATATTATACCAATCCAACGCCTGGAGTATGTGCTTCGTCAATAAAGAAAAAAACACACACATACCGAGGCATGTGCACTTCGGAGTAGAGCAAATCCCTTCCATAAATCAAGCTCTTTCTCCCATATAAACCTTTTTTTTTTTTTCTATGCCGAAAAATCGCGCTCTCGATGCCGCCTACTTTCCTCCCGTAGGCCTCCTTCTCCACAAGGCATTTAGCCAGCGGGAAAAGCAAACGCTCCTTTGGAGAGAGCGGTGGTCGTCTACCGAAAAACGAGAACCGGATCGCGTCGTCCAACCAGAAAGCGGCATCGCTGGCAACGTGCGCGCCCTCTTTGGTAAAGAACGCGAAACGCAGACGCCGTCTCGCAAACCGCGGACGGGGCTGGTGAGCGCGGGCCGGCGAGTTTGCGTTGGTCACTCGTTGTGTGCGAAGTTTTTGTTTCCTGGCGTCGTGGTGGTGGTGCATCGGTGCTGTGATCCTAGCGTGTCGGCCGCGGCGTCAGAGATCGGAGGATGCGAACAAGTGGCTCTGCGTTCGGCTGAGGGTCCTTTTTTTTTTTTGACAAGCGAGCCCGGCCGGCAACGCGTCCGTCCGTGGCTTCAAGATGGTCGCTGGTGGCGGCCGGTCGACGACGCCGCCGTTGTTGGGAGCGCAGCGTGCTCTGGATTTCGTCTGATTCGCGTCGGAGAATTTCGCGGGAGTGACGCAAGCGACACCAGCGTACACTGCCTCGGATTACGGTTGTGCGCGGATATTACATTTTTTTTTCTGTTGTGAGCGCTCCGGGCAACTACTTTTGGCGCTTAGTTTGACGAGGTACAGCAGTGCCGTAATATTTGGACTTCGACTGGCCAATAACCGACACCGGCAGGTAAGCTTGCATTGTTTTGTTCATATATGTATATTAAATAGATCTAACAAAATGGCATCTCGTATTGAAGCTCTAGATACTCCTTCGCTCCTACTACTATACGAAAGCGAGCACTCCGTTTATAAAGCTCAAAGCACTCAGCAGTTCCTTGGTGAACTTCATTGTGTGGCCCACACATGTATGCTTCGATGTTTACAGCTTATAAGGTACACTCCTACAATTCACGAAAGAAGCGTTGTTTTCACGCTGACATTTATTCTACATTTTACGTTTAATTGGGCGGCACGCTGTAGAGTCGGGCAGTTCAAACGCAAACCGACGCAAGCCGCCAAAAAAACACTGCAATGTACGGGTCCGGGTTAACTGGTACTTCATAATTTCCTAGTGTGAGAAACTTTTAAAGGGTCTAAATGAATACAACAGACGCAAGCGAGAACTCACGGATGAATTTTTCATGAATCGGGCACATATTTAAAATGGTAATCGCGCGCTCCGCCGCTCCACGTCCACAAATCACGACACACTAAAGTGATTACTAGCCATCAGGATAAAGGCATCACTTGCATTCGAGAGTGAAAACCTGTAGAGTACCCGGAAAAACCAATAAGAAATCCAAAGAAACGTATAATCGACATTATAGCCATTAATATTCTTTTCCCTTGAGTTTCTTGTGTGGTATAGCTCGTTTTAGACCATGGCGGACAGCGCTGTGCGTTGTATAACCAGTCTGGTCTTGTCTGGAGAACGCGTCTTAATGGCTGCCTTACACGAAGGGTGGGCATTTCGACGTGGTGGGCGTCATGCAACGCGATTAGCAAGCGTGGCACGGACTCCAATTGGCGGGCACTTTCGGTGTAATAGCGCTCGTGCACCGTATAGTTTGGCGCACGCTCCGCATCTGCCATGCGGGACAGGTGCGCGAGATCATCGCACCGGGACCGTGCCCTAAATGCTCTCCTTTCTTCGTGGAGGGCCTCCTAATTGTTTTACTTTAGTGCAGCTCTCATGAAAATATACTCTGAGTGCGTTTTCAGGATATGTGAGCGCTGCACATGGTGTTCCTGTTTGATATGTCACCTTGTGAAAACATATTGATCACTTTTAAGTTATGTTCGTTTATTTGCGGCATATTGATTTAAAGAAAGTAGAACAGAAAAGTACTCGCAGGTCTTTGGTGCGAATAATAAACAGACAACAGAACTGCTGGTAAAAACATTCCCACACCTTTATGATGTCCTGGGAGTTTCTACTAATCTATATGCGATGATTTCGCTGATATGCGCGTCGGTGAGAATGACAAAGCAGTAGCCTCCGAAACCTATCAACCCTTTAGCAAAAATATGTTTCAGGACTGAAGAATCCATAATTTATTTTTAGTGACTTCACCAGAACACCGGTTCCTTTTTACTGAAGCTTTCTGTAGTATAACTAAATGTTCTTGCATTACTCTGGACGCACTTCTGTGCTTACAATTAGATTCATGCTTAGACAGCATATTTCTGTTAAAGCAGTTGTGTAAAAAGATAACACGTTTCTGTTGCAGCACAACACATTTCCTTATGGCAAAGTTAGGTCGCATAGTACACGGACATTTCGTGACGACACACGTTTCTACGGTACTATAAACATTTGTCGTGACACTGTGTTATGGCAGTACACAAGTGACAGAACGTACTTTGGTTGGCACAACAAAATTATAGGATGCACTGCAGAGCAGTGTGTAGCCGCGCCCATAGGAATCGTGCTAAAAAAGTCTTACTGTAACAACATAAATTTCTAAGGTTATCAAGGCAAGTTCTGTAGTCACTTCCAACTGGGGAAGTCCCTTCAAGTGCACCAGCGCAACCTATGTGACGTACCCGCGGCGCAATTTCGCTATCTGCACTGCACTCATCTCTTGTACTCGAGGTCTTGCACTTAGATTGAGAAATCATCCGACGTCTACGCTGCGAGTGCATCTTCGTACGCTATGCGAGCACTTCGTTATAGTGAATGTTACTGTCATACACAGTTCGCTATGTCCGAGATGAGCCTTTTGTTTCGGACGATTATGGTTCTTGCTCGTCGCGCCTCTCCATTACGACGGATCTGCTCCGACTGCCGCTCGTTGCTTTATTCGCAGCACTGTGCGCACCGGTCAGGCGGAGCACACCTGATTTTTTTCACATAAAAAACAGCGCCAATAACGAGGGACACAAAAAAAAAAGAACGAGACAGACAGCGGCACTGACTTACAACAAGATTTATTTGATCGAACCGCACAATATATACTTGAGCAGTATCTGACAAAAAAAAAGGGGGGGAAATACAAGTCAAACAAAACAGCATTCACCTAACACCCGAGTAATCATCGTGATAACGCGCCATGAACAAAACGGGTGCCAACGTTCGAAAGAAAATCTAATTCTTTTTGTAATAGAGCAATCGAAGGCCTGCCGACACACGCACTGCCCAGCCTTTCTATTTCTGCAGCCTCATAAATTTCGCGTATCAACTGGTCCCGCTGACGCCTAATGACGGTACATTGCTGAAAGTCGGGGACACAACCGCAGTCTCGGCAGTGAATGCAGAGGTGGCCCGATGCTGTAGAAGAGACGTTGGGAGCGTGCTCTTTCAGCCGCTCCTTCTTTTCTTGTCCCTCGTTATTGGCGCTGTTTTTTATGTGAATAATGTCGTACCAACTCGCCCAAGCAACCACGTTAGCTGATTTTTTCCCCCTTGAATCCGATACATTATTGTATAAAGATCTGAAGAAATGAATTAACAACGAAGGTGTCCTTCCTGATTGCTTCTCTCTGATTGGCCGGCCGCCTCAATTAATGAAGAGTCCAACACAGTTATTGTCTGACACACGACCATGTCCGAAAAGTTGTAACGTGAAAACATTTTAAGGGATATTGATGCGATGTCGTCACAGCGCGAAACAAAGGCTTTCCTCTCTTAAACGTCTTCCAGCTTTTATCTGAATACGCAATCAAATACGACAGGGACGAAGGAATAACTGGAGCAAGGAAGCCAATGCGCTTTTTGTGACTGGCGTTACCCGCGGTGATTTACCAGCTGCACATTATATAGCGACTTCTCAGTGGCCGTATATTGAAAAAAAAAAAAAACGCCTTGGAACAAATATTTTCGTAGTGTCACAGTGCGAGACATACCGCGACGACGGGTGACAAACGAGACAACGCTCTTACGAAAAAGTATCACGTTACGTAAACTTTTAGTCTAAAACGCTTTTGCGACCGAATTGTCCGCAAGCTTCGTGCCTCGGGAGAGTTACTCACATCGAATACCGAATAATCACATAGCTACAGCAGAAAAGTACGACAACGTACTTGCTGCACCCGCGTTCGCTAAGGCTCATCGTGTAAAGAACTCACGTTTCCATTCTCGAACAGTCTACTTGGTTAGCGCTGCAGTGCTTTATACAGTCCCGCTCACTCCGTTCTCATTGATGTCATCTGACGACCTTCGCGAACACATGCACCGGCGAGGCATGCTCGCATACCTCGTGTGTGAGCATGCCTTGCACTGTATTCGTCCCGTGGCGGGAACTCTGCCATAACCGTATTGGTGGATAAGCTATATCGAAGTGGACGGCTCAGGTTGCCAACCGCTCTGGCCAATGCAGCATTTGCTGCTGGGATCGTCATGCATCATAATTACTAAGGACAGTATCCATGGTATCCTTGATGCTGTGGAACTGGTGTCGAGGGATGTGTAGAAAGTAGAGCTTTCTTGGTCAAGTGCTGCTCGTAACGAGTGTAATTATTCTTTCTTTTTGGGCTCGCGAATGTTTTATACGGGGATTTTCGTACCCTGACGGTGGGTGCTACTTTTATTTCTTTTTATTTATTTTTACCCTTAGGGTATACACATTGCAGAGGGAAGGGGCATGTTACATATAAAAAATCAGAAAAAAAAATCTTGAAACAACAGCCTTTTTTGTCATTTGCTCAGCCTTCCTCTACCCGTAACTTCCACGAGTTCGATCGTGCTACCTTTTTTGCACGCACAGATACATTCAAGTATAGTTTATTTCCCCGAACAATAAAACTATAGAATTCCTTACCTGGTCACATTCGATCGCTCCACTTGAATTATTATGTGACTCTTCTTGTTGAAAATGATTTTGTAACAAAAGCTTAATTCCTTTATTGTTATATATGTGTTTTATTCTTATTCTGTTGTTACTTCTTATGTATGTTTTCTCTTGCGATTTTTTTTCACTGTTGCACCCCACTCCTGCAATATCCTTTTTACAGGGCTGCAGTATTTAAATTAAATAAATAAAATAGAATAAATATAAAATAACAGAAACTGGAGTAAATCACAGAATTATACAAAATATACAAAATGTTCTAGTGGTAAGACTAATATAAGACATGCTCAAGCACCATAGCAAACAATAACAATAAGCCATAAAATGAAGAAAGACGTCATATATATATATATATATATATATATATATATATATATATATATATATATATATATATGTGTGTGTGTGTGTGTGTGTGTGTGTGTGTGTGTGTGTGTGTGTGTGTGTGACGCTATGAAGAATGGGAGACGTGGCCTGGCTCATACGCCATGCTTATTCTACTCTCGTTCTTCTTCCTCGGCCTCTACCTTCAGTCACTACCTACTTACGTTACACGATTCCCCCTCCCCCCGAAAGAATGCGCGTGTTGTATCATACAATGCCTAATGAATGAGCAGTACTACAACGCAAAAAAAAAACATCGAAATAGGCCGTAGTTGCACATCACATTGAAGTTCCCTAAGATCGCACATAATCTTCACAAGAGAGGGCAGCAATCTGGGGTTATCAAGTGCAGCTCCGGTGGGCGAGGCTGGCTGTTATGCTCTGGACAACATAAACATGCTTTGAGCGTGGAAACAGATAGAGATACAGCCGGTATTCTTGCAAAGAACGAACGAGGTTGGAACGCTTTGCAGGATTGAATGTTTCGTAGGCGTCGCATTTTTTGTCGTGGGTCATACAAACGCCGTGCATGCAGTTTGCGCACCCGTTGATCGTGGCTGATTAGGCGCGGCTTGTGTTCCTGCAGAGCACAAACGGTTGTTTTGTGGCTTTTGGGGAGTTTCTGTGGTGATAACGCAGATGTTCAGATCGTGTAACGTAAGTCGTAAGTAGGTATTGACTGAAGGTAGAGGCCGAGGAAGAAGAAGGAGAGTAGAATAAACATGGCGTATGAGCATCAGGGGGGCCAATCCTGCTCTGATGAGGGAGTGCATTACCGGCAGCTGAATAAGGAAAGCTCAACAACGTCTTCACTTAGGTTGTCGTTAGGATAATAAAGTTTAGCTGAGAGACTGAGCTGGCCTTCTTCACGCCGAATGGCATAAAATATATACGAACATGAGCTGCGCTCTCCGAAAGACTAATAGAAAGGCTGTGCGTAAACTCCTTCGCGTGGAGCTTTTAAACTGACTCGTGTGGCGTTGACACTCCCACTCGTGGTGCTTCGCAATACCGGCCCCTTTAACTTCACTTAAGCGAAACATTACGAAAGTTTATACGGGTGAATTCTCAATAAGTTAATCATTCAGAACTCTAAGGTCGCCACCATGAAAATTGTTAGCTGAGTAAATTAAGGTCAACGCTTCATGCTCAACTTTCGCGCCGAAACATCAGCACGTGAACATCAGTGAGACGTCGCAAATTTCAAGGTCCTTTTGCGCAGTTTGGCCACGTTGGTTCAATGAAACTTTCTCCACATGTTAGGCGTTTGTGTCCCTTAGTAAACAATGGGCATCATCTACAGTGAGTTAATCAATTACGCACAGCCTATCAGACGCCGTCGAAACCTTTGACTTCACGACAAGCCGGTGGGCGAACTTCTACGCCCGTATTTTCTCAATGCCCGTTTTGTCGCTTACACCAAGTGGCTTATTACAGACTTAGTGACGCTTTGGGTATTGTGGAGTTGTAATTTACCTATACGAGAAGAATGGTTTCTAAAAGCATAGCTATTCAGCTAATCGTGCCCATAGGTCTATGGAAGGTGGGAACGCTATGAGTTTGGACATGTGTGTCATGCCAGGTGACTGTTTGTGGTTAACTCGAACCTTTCTGCGCCGAGAATCAACGCAATTACAACAATGCTAAAGCGAGTTGAAGCCTTGCAAACGCATCGATTTCTAAGTTGTTCTTAGAAGCAACCTATAAGCAACCTGCATCGCCTAGTTAAGACCTAGAAATAGTCTAGAAGCAACCACTTCAGTCTTGAGAATTGTCCAGTTTCGCTGTTACGTGCAAGCTTAGCCAATGTTTTGTCTCTGTGCCTTTAAACGTGCACAGTACCGGAGCCCTGGTGTAGCGATCCTGTACATTGCGTACAGCATGCACAGAGTGGAATCCAGTCGCCCTTGCCAAGCTGCATTCTCGCGCTTGATGTCGTCAGTCGTCGCTCCAGCAAAACCGTCGATGTTATCACCAGGCGTTCGAACACACCGCGGCCTCTCATGCACGGGAAATATGCTAAACAAATACGCAGCCGAGGTCCACACGACGAGACAGAGCGATTACCTGTAATTAAGCTGGTCATACAAGGATCAAATCGCTGCAGCTGCTGTCCTGGGTTCGACCGTATATGTCTTTGTTCTTCGGATCCACGCAGCCCTCTGGTCCCCCTTGGCACGTCTTGATAATTACGTGACTGTACACGCCTATATCATTATTACGCATGTTTGGGAAGTGGTACATGCTGATGGCTCTTTAACAACGCTAGGACATTTTTTTTCCTTTTTGCTATGTTACTGCATGATTGGCTTTCAATAATTTCCTCGTGCTTGTTAATAAGGCATTTTGATTTCATGTCTATTGTTGTGACAGTCCCCCTCGGTGGAACAGTGGTAATCCGTTGCTTACCCGAAGGTAACGGGTTTGATTCCGGCCGCGGCCATTGCATTTCGGTGGTGATGATGGATGTCCGTTTACTGTGCGATCATAGCACGCTGAGCAACACCATATGGTAGGGGCGTCCGGAGATCTGTACTACGACGTCTCTCGTGACCATATCGTGGTTCTGAGACGTGAAACCTTATATTATGGTCTATTTTTGTGATTGAGATCAGATACGGAGTGGTACAGATTACAGACCATCCGGACTTTCTTGTGATAACATAATCGCTTAGGCCTAGCTCGTGAACGTCAAGAAAGAAGTGAAGTCGACAAATATGAATCCTCGTGCCATTGCGTCCTCGTTGCAGCCTTTCGTGAACGCGTGCAGCTCTGCAGTGTGTTCGGCGAACTTTGCGGATCCACCGGTGGCCGACAACCGTGCCATTGACACGTCACGGTTCTCGGAGTGTTCGTTGTGCTATACGCACTGCCTGTCCTCCACGGTGATACCGGCTTAGCGCCGCAGTTCGCGGCCGAAACAAGTGGCGCAGCACGGCGAGGGAACTGGGTTATCCGCGCACGGGCACGCGCGATATACCGTTGCTCACATGCGCGTTGTGCACGTCGGCTGCCGCTTCGGGGAAGAGCGTGGCCCGCTGCTACAAGACTGCGGTGGCGATCTGCTGCCCACTAGTGGCAGCCGTTCCTAATCGGCCCCGTCTCTCTCCTTGTGCCCGTGCACTCCCGCGGCGCGCGCGCTTGTTGTGCGCCGAGGTGGCGACTCTCTCACACAAGCGGCGTGCGCCCTTACCTGGTGCCACTTGATCGATGGCGCCCGGGGCCTCGTTCGGCGCTCCCGTACGGCTCGACGTCGCCTTTTGTTTTCCGTGTCCGCGCCGTAGTGCTGGCCGTTTAAGCTCACGCTGCGCCTCCAACCGCCGCGGCCGTTGTGCTCGGCATTTTAAACATCGTCGGCCTCCCGAAGTGGTCGTGTGTGCAGGTCAATGCGTGTGTGCGGACTTTTATAATGGTATTGCAGGGTAGGTGGTTAGATGAATTGCTTTCCTCACGTCAGTATCTACTGGTTTCGTGCATATAACCGCAGCGGTGGAGAAGTGGTAGAGAGCGTCAGTCTCTTATGTGGGAGGTACGGAGTTCAACTCCCGGTGCCGGTTCACAGTGGCGGGTTTCTCTAACGGGAAAAGAAATGCCTAAGCCTCGTGTTCGGTGGTGCGGGTACTTAAGCCAATAAACGCCGAATATAATCGTTGGTGTTTTGCGTCCCAAAGCCACGCTATGATTACGAGGGACGCTTTAGTGGAAGGTTGCGGAAGTTTTGATGATCAGGTGTTCTGTAACGCGCGCTCATATCTGAATACACGTACCTCAAACATTTAACCTCCAACGAAATGCGGTTGGCACGACCAGGATTCGGTTCCGCGACCTTTGGGTCAACCGTCATGCTCCGTAACCGCTTGACCACCGGGGGTTGGGGGGTCATAAGCACGAAATATTGCGACGTTCTTATAGGACCAATCGATTCGGGAAGACGTCGGTCCCGTTACCGATCACCTTATATGCAGGGCGAATTTCTCGTGGAAAAAAAAAGGAAAGCTTTCCTTTCTGAGAAATTCTTTTGTAGCTTCGTTCTACAACATGGGCGCTTATGAATTTTTCCTTTCATCTCCAGGAGGTTGCCTCTCCTCTCCTCCCTCTTTCACTCTGTGTCCACCGCCCACTCATGTCCCGGTGAAGACATCACTGTCGTCCGTCTCCATCGACGCTGCTGCTTGTGCGAAATGTGTATAGCCAGAAGCGGGGTCACACTCAGAGACGCCGGCAGCGTGCGTTATATACAATAGGCCATTTTCGCGTCGTCGTAGCTGGACTGACGAGCGGTCATGTGGGTCACAAGCGCCCGTCTTGCCGGGGGCAGGGCGTCCATCCTTGCGGTTGGTATACGCGAACCATGCAGTGTCCTCGAGACGATGCTCGAGTACGTGACGCAGTCATCAGGTCATCATTATTCCATTATTTATTGCGCCGCCTCCCGTCCCCCATCGGGGGATGGGGTTGTGCGGTAAATTTAAGGGCGCAATAAACCGCGAACGCGCGCTGACAGTAATTGGGCGCAGCTGAATAACCTGAAATATCGTCGCAATTATAACGGGTTCATCGAGCCTACGGCGTTGCATTGTGCCGCTTTGCGATCAGACCAAGCTGCCCCTTCATGCCCTTTGCTCAGCATTTAACGAAATTTCGAAATGTGCTCTTTTTTTTATGCTTTGACCGGACATTGCCGTCGAACGAAATGTTGCAGAAAAGACCGCTCCATATTATGCCTTTTGCCCTGTTGGTATATGGCCCCAAGTGTGCGCTTGATGCAGATTTGTATCTGAAACAATCTGGTTATAGTTTATTGGTACGAGTTCGTGCAATAAATAAAGGTAACATGTAAGCAAGAGGAACGTTCGGGAAGATATATCACAGAACACCTTAACTACAGTGATCCTGCACGTTCTCGTTTGTTTTCTTTTTTTTTTTGTTCTCCCGGCTCTTTCTACCGCTTTATGGTGGCAGCGTGTGCGTTCGCTTGTGCCCATTTGCCCTTTGATTGCACTGCGATGTCCTAACCACACGCGCGCGTTACAACGCCTCAGCGCGTGGCGTTCAGACTCGGAGCCGCGTTCTCTCCCTACGGAGGGAGCGGGTGCGCGGGTAAACGAAGCTGTGCGCCCTCTCTCTCTCTCTCCATAGAGAAAGGGCGCGACACCGCGTCTACGTGCCATACGCTGAAGCGTCTTGACGCTCGCGTGTGGTTAGGGCTGAACGGGAAGACGAAAATAAGGGCAGAGAGCTATTCGTGTGGTTGTAGTTGCAGCAGCTGCTCGGACATTTACGTACGTTTGCGTCCACTACAGGAACAGAGCCACTCGCCATCGACTCACGACAGACCTAAAGATTTACCCGGTATTTCGCGCCCCCTTCCGTCACACGAAGTCAGTGTAATTAATTCTGTGTGTTTAGCTACGACTATCTTCAGGATCACTGGGATTATCGAGCGCTTGCTCAATGCACGGCAACGTCTCTGCCGACAAAGCTGCAGCATCCGAACTGTCAGCACACGGGTGCGCAGCTCAAGACGGTGCAGCATTGACTCCGAACCGTTGCCCTCGGCGAATCACGAGCATTCGTGCGCGCCATGGCCGATCACGTCCTTCCTCTCTCTCGCCATCGGTGCGTGCTCGGCGAGCGTTCTACATACAAAGGGCATACTCCGGCGGCCCGAACCCGCTTCTCGGATAAAATACAGCCGCGGCGCTATATAAGGAAAACGGAGCTCCCGAGCACATAACGGTCCACCGCAGCCCCCCCCCCCCCCCCACCCTGCTCGAAAAAAAGCATGGTGCCACACGAAGGACCCCGAGAGGAAAACAAGCGCGAACCACGAGGAGGAGGCAGCTGCTGTTTGGGTGCTCCTCCCCCCTAGCTCTCATGCGGGCATCCCGTGCTGGCGCGTGTTGTTGTAAGGACACGAGGGGGGGTCGAACTTCAGACCGGTGTGGCCTGCTTACACTGCGGGCTGTTTATGGTCTCTTCCCTCCTGCTTGCAGGCTTCCTCTCCTTGTGGCGGAATCTTCGAAGTGTGTACCCGTATGCGTACGAAAACGTGCGGATGGCTTTGTGCTGCCTGCCATGGTGTGTTGTGTCTCCTTTGACACGCAAATCTGGCGTACTCATCCAGACATACCTGACCGTAACGTGAGGCCAGCGTAGCCCTTCCGCGGTACCACTTGCGCCCCTTCCATCGCATTTTCGTTCAGTCTTTGAAGAACTGTGTAAGAAAAGCTCTCAATGGGTCTCGTTGGTATAGTGTCATTGCTGTGGCACTCTGTGGAAGGCACAAAAACAAAGCACCAGAAAGAGCAAAAGAGACGAAACTTTAGTTTTTTGTTGTTTTTTTCTGGAAGAAAGCAAAGGAGACACACTACTCGAGGCTCTCCTTGCTCGAAAAAGGATGTCCTTTGCCCACTCCTTTAACTTGCTCATTCAGGCCATTGCAGAATCGAAGTTAGGTTTAAAAAATGGTCATTTTACAGCAGTCTTTTCAGGTGTTGCATCTGAATTAGTAATTGTACAAGTCACAATGCAATGATGTTCGCAATAGACGCGTGATGTGCATGTGTACAGGCCACACATGCACTCGATTTTTCCTTCGTGCATAGGTAGGGCGCTGAAACCAGCGAAGCCACTGAGAGTCATACCACTAATTCTGCATGGGTGCTTGCGAGGCCTCTTGGCTTTGATTTTGGCAATAAATCTGTTTATTTAACGGGGGTGGGTGGTGGGCAGGCGGAAGTTGCTCGTGGAATGATTATTACTCTCAGGCTTCGCCGATTGCACCCTATAAGAACGTAAGAATAAACTACTAGCTCGTTCCTCAACACCGTGCTGTACATGGTTTTGCTGGTGTACACGGATCCTGCAATCACCCATGTGCATGAGTCGTGCAACTTGATTTCCTTTCCAGCCATGTGTACTTTCGCCGTGCTAATGTAAATACCACGCATACATAAACCAAAGTTTCGTCGTTCTTACCTAAATTATAACCTTTGGCTAAGCAGTGATGTCAGAATAAATTCGCCACTACTTTCAAGTTTCCGGCTTAAACCAGCCACACGGAAGTTGCTGAAAGCTGTCCGACGTCACGGAAATGAGCAACTATGATGGGATGGAGCGTGTGTATGCAAATTCTGTGTGTGTGAAACAGTGATGGATATGGGGAGAGCTTGTATTCATTTGTTGGTTGTAACCGACTGTAGTTTTTTTGTCGCTAATTGTCGCCCATTTTGTCTCGTACATACGAAAACCAGTTGGCTGAGAAAGTGGCGGGGAATGTCGATTGACCGAGACGGGCTGTGCAGTGAAGGTCATTACCACGGTCGTCCACACCTTGTCCAGTGTCCGATGCCGTCGCGAAAGACGAAGCCCGTTGAGCGCTTCTCCGTCGTCGCGCGAAGTCGTCGACCCTCGGGCCGTCGTCGCGCAATTGTGTGCCGCCGGCTCTACGCCCGTCGCGTTGACCTTTACCACTCGACCCGCCTGGAGGCACGGCCGCGACGTGTGTGTGTGTCTATATCCGTGCGCGACTCCTATACAGACGTCACGACTCCCCACCCCTTCCATCCCGTCGCGACGTTGTCTGCTTGAGCGCGCTTGTGCCGTCTCAGTCGTGAGTGAACCCCTCAGAAGGTCTCCCAAGATTCCACGCAGACTACTTCGGAAAGAAAAAACAACAACAAAAATGGAGAGATAAAGAAGAGGAAATGACCTAAGAGGTGACCGCCACTGCTAAAGTAAGCAAGCCCCGCGCGCCGTACTCGCGTTTTTCCCCATCGTCATCGTTTTCGTTTCCGCGGACTTTTCCCGCTGAGCCCGTGTCCACCTCCTTCCATTTTCGAGGCGGCTCCCCTGCGTGTGTGTGTTGCCGCTTTCCGTGGAAGGCACGATGCCGAGAAAGGGTCAGAGGTCTTTCTTTTCCCCGCACTGTTTCGTTTTGTTTGTTCTCTCGCTCGTTGACCGATGCGGCCTTTTCTCTCTTCACCTGCCTCGGATCGTTCTGGATACCGCTCCGGTCGCTTCCTACCCCGCCTCTTCCGAGTTCGCTGTGTGCCGCGGCACACATGCGGGTCGCACGGCTTCAAAGAACAACCCGGACGGGAAAACGGACAAAATCGAGAAGAGGCGGCCGCGGTCGTCTGTTCTCTCTTTTCTTCTTTTCTCCTCCAAGTTCTGATTGATGACCGCCGCCGACGCGTTGTACCTGGACTTGCTTTCTTCCTTTCCTTTCTTCTTTCGCTCCCCTGCCATCGCAGTGTCCATACACCTCGCAGTACCTTTTTTTTCTAGATAGAGCCTTGGTTAGTTCTTCCCGAACGTCAAGGTCACGACCTTCGGATTGGAGTATCCACGGTAAAGACGGCGAAGGATCGGAATGCCTCGAAGAGAGCGCGCGCTGTGGCATGTAATACAAGTGACGACCACCCGTCGCTGCGGCAGCACCCGTTGCGCGGAAGCCGACGGATTGCGAGACGCGTTGGTCGAGATGGCGCTCGTTTTCGCGTGGTCGGCGTCTTCGCGCATGCACTCGGTGGCGGCGAGTGATTGGCAGTCGCTCCATCTTCCTTCGCGACTTCCGAATCAGTGCCCAGCGTTTCTTTGCACCGATTTTATGGTGGCTTATCTTTGCGTGTTTTCGTTCGCGCTCAGCTATGCCGGCCTTGTGAATCATATAGGCATTGTTCGACGGGTTTTCTTTTTCGAAATATAAAATTAAGTAAAAAGTGAGGACGCGTCATTGGATGTTATATAAATAAGCACGCTTATGTAATGTCTACATAATTCCTGATATCGACCGGAGTCGTCGTCCGGGAAATCGATTGTGGTTTGTCAACACAAAATATTTAATTCAATCGCCCATAGAAATGTTCTCTTGTCTTCTACTTTTCTCTTTCTTTTGTGTGTCGTCGGTAGAGCGCATTCGTACGCTTCAGTTGAATCCACACTGGGCAACCGTGGGTGCGTGTTCTAGTACTCAAGGCACTCGCAGTCGTATGGGAGAGGAGGGGGGGGGTTAATTTTTTGCGTCGTGCCATCATAGTTTTCGGGGCTGTTGAACTTCAATATATGGCTCAACTTTTTCAAACATCATGTGCACGTCATTTTCTTCTAATCAATCGAACAAATAATCAATCATTCAAGCAATAGTTGATTTAACGTACGTATGGAAGAACCTTTGAGCCTGAGTGCTCGTGCACGCGTAGAATAAACAGTCGTATTAAGAATAATAAAATGGAAGAAGATCAGTAAAAACGAAGGAAATTGTAAAAGACAAGAACTGCAAACAGGCAGCTGGATCGCGAGAAAACCAGCTCAAAAAATATAAGAAGACCGTGTTAATTAAAGCAGCTTGCATTCTTAAAAAAAGATGCAAGCTCAAGAAGACGAAAAAGGAGAAAAAAGATTTCGACAATGTGGGGGACTATGCTAAAAGGTAAGTGCTTTCGGAACGCGCGACTGATTCAACAACAACAAGAACAATAATAATAATAATAATAATAATAATAATAATAATAATAATAATAATAATAATAATAATAATAATAATATAATAATAATAATAATAATAATAATAATAATAATAATAATAATAATAATAATAATAATAATAATAATAATAATAATAATATGAAATAAGTATATGCATTCGCCCCAGATAACTCGAAGGTGCAAGCCATGTGCTTTACCTTCCCTGCCCCATCACTGCACACTTCCGAAATTTTTCTGCACCTACCCGACATGGTTTCGTACAGCCTTCAAGATCGGTGGCTTTTCAAACTTTGCGCTCCTTGTCCGTTCTACAGTGCCTCCGTGATCGGTCCACCCTCGAACAAGCGATGATGCCGTTCGATGACGTTATTGTGTGCCATCATGATGACGTCTTTGTTATGTAACAGTTCAACATCTGTGATGTTGCAATGGCGTCGTATGGTAGGTAGCACGTGGCGCTGGTTCCGTTGCGTCACTCGTCTCCCCGCCGCCGACGGTCAGTTTTCGCTTTTGATGAAACTTTCGCCTTATAAAGTGTAACGCGAAGGCGTCTAGGCAGCGATGATCGCGCGAGCGTGAAGTAAATCGACGCGCCTTCCCTTTCGCCTTTCCTCCTCTGCCCACATGCCGGCGAGGCCACGAAGAAGAGTTTTCGCGGCGCAATGGAGGCTGCGTCGTTCGCCGATTCACTGACCGCCCGGCTTTTTCCTGTTTTACGACTGCGGCCTGGGAGTCGTCGACCGCCGCAACTTCCGTCAATATGGCCCGCCGTGCGTCGAAAAAAGAGAGTTCGATTACGCTCCATCAAAAGCGCCGCTTCGTTTCCTAAAAGAGAGCATTTGCTTGCACGTACGTATGGGAGAGTTATTATTTTCCTTTGCACCTTTGAATGCCATACGCCGCTTGCAGCAGGATTTGCTTGAGAAGGCGGTTTTCATCTTATTAGCCAGTTTTACAGTGGGCGGAGAATAGACATATAGGCATATGGCGCAAGCACGAAATGCTTTTGCGAGGGAGCGCCTGCAGCAGATTGCCCTCTCTCTGCAGCAGCGCCTTTATGTTCGGCGCAGTGACTGTGCAAGTATTGTATTGGATTAGCGGGAGTGGGAAGAGTTTTGCGGTAATTAACGTCATTGCCAGATAGACGCCAGAAATGAAGTGCTTAGACTATTTCGGTATTAAAAAGGAGATACGTGTGATGTCATTTGCTTAAAAAAAAATGAAAATAGTGCGTGGACTCGCATGGAACAGCTGCAATTTGGGTTTCTGCGTTCTTACGAGGCAGTACGAAAGTTCAATAGAAATGCAGTGCATGTTTGCGCAATGGAGCATTTTTTTTATGGCAATTGTCAGTATGATTTCTTTTCTTACCATTCTTGAAAGCCGGCGATTCTATTCCGATGTCGGATGAACCGCGAGGATTAAGGCGGCTGTAGTCAGGACTCGAGCTTAGCAGTACTGAGATACCACAGAAGCTCTTAAATGTACCCCGCGCAACGTCAAATCGTTTGACGCTTAAATTCGTACGTTTCGGCTAGCGTCAAACCTGGTTTTTTTATTGAACTTGTTCTTCAACCAGGCAGGAACCTAACCTAACCTAACCCTAAGGTTCACTCATGTATCTCACTTAAGATTGTTGGCGATACAGAGTGCTTAATCACAGCGCACAAAAACACGCGGACAAAAGAAACGAGGGGACAGACGAGTGGTCGTCTGTCTAAACGACCCTGTATACCGAGGAAGCCGAAGAGTGAGGCCCTTCGAAGCGCGCTTCGTCTGGCGGTTTCCATCCGTCTTCGTATTTTGCTTCGCTTCGAACCCTTCATCAGCCGTGGCTGCCGCCGCCATCCTTCTTCCGGAACTAAGTGGGGCCCCTTTCCTCTTCCGGACGGCTGTTTTTCCGCGGATTAGTGCCGCCGGCGGGGAGTCGGCTTTCGTCAAAGCCGAGCCGTCAAGAGCTGTCGCGGCCGCCGGCTCGTTTGTCTCCGTCGGTCTCGCCGATCTCTGGAAAACGCCTGTCGCCTTCCGAGGGCCTCGCTTATTCTTCCCGGAAAGAAAGAGAATGCCGCGAGGCCTCCGCCGAAAACCTTTGAAGTGGTCGGCTTTGTCGCGGCGGTCTCTTTAATGTGGCTCCCTAGAAATGAAGAGGGAAGAGGGGAGAGCGTGAGAAATCAGTGACACTGCCCTTCCAGCTGCGTGGAAAGGGCAGGTGTGGTGTTATCGGATAATGTTTGTTTGCACTGTACCGTTATGGGCTGTAAAAGACTTGAACGGATAACAAATGAAGGCAGTTTTGTCACACGAAGGTTTCCGTGGTTGCCGCTTGATGCAAGCTTTATGCGGGGCGGTCTGCGACAGCTATCGTGTATTTACTCCTTTATCTATTATCGTAATTATATCTCTTGCTGACGATATGAAGTATCTCTCTTGCATATATGTTTTAGTGATCTGACCTTATTTCTGTCTGTCTCATGGCTTGTAACGACACCGAACGACCAATCGACGACACGTGCGCTGCTTTTTGCGGCATTTGAGTAATTTATGTTATGAATTAATTGAAAGCCGAGGCGCCCGATTGCAGCGGTCGGTGCCCCTCGAGGCGCTCGTCCTTACATAAGACGACGTCAACGCTCGAGCCTAATAACTCAGCGTCAACGACCGTCGAAAATTCAATGGCGACGCTCTCTCATCTTTTCGATTTCTATCGAAACGCTCGGGGGAGGCCCCTCGAGAAAATTCTCACGCACGCGGGCTTTGGACGCGCTCAGCGGCGCGTGTTTCAAGTGCACTCACGTGTGTGCATATTGGCGAGCTGCTTCGATGCGTGCAGCTTGGCGAAGACGAGGAGGGCCTTTGTTCACTCGCTCTGCTCGCACAGTCGACCGCCCTTCGACGGGCACCGTCGCCACGCATGGCCGGCCCCGCACGAGTGCGCGGTGGCTTCCGAGGCGTCGGGGCCTCCTGCGGCTTTTGATTTCCGCTGCACTCTACTTCGGCTCGAGAAACACGTTGCCGCAGCGTCAGGTGTTCGGATGCCGTGCCGGTGTTTGCACTCAGAGCGCCCAACTCGAGCATGGCCTGCAAACAGTCTGGTTTTAGGCGGCCGCAGCCGTCGATTAGAAAAGAATATCTCAATCTGCATTAGTCGTGAAGTCCCTTTCAGTGCTTAAGCATACACTTTTGTCCTGAATAGGTTGTTCATTCGGAATTACGCCATTAGAAAGTGCACAACACAAGTGCGTTGTTGTGCCTCGTATCTCGACTAGTTCGATTTTGCTGCATTACCGCTACGACGGCGCTTCCGATCATTTGCATTGGCAGATCACACTTTCTTACTGCACTAGTTAACTTGCATTTGCATGGCCCGTCTCTGCCGAGCCACAAGGCGCCACCGATCTCGCCGCTCACGCACTTACGGCACCGTGCAAATCCTTAGTTGCTTGCCTACCCACTAAAGCACTCTAAAGCCCCTGTCGCCACAACAATGGACAGGCTTTAAGTCGCCGACCAGTTTCAAAGAGCTCTTGACAACGGAAAGACTCGAGACTTTGTCTATATTTGTTAGTATTTAAGTGCGGATCAAGTCACTAATATTGGGGTGGTTGAGGGTGTGATTGTTTAATGTAAAACCGGGGAGGAGGCTACGGTTCAAGCTCCTTTGCTTGGAGTAGTTAACTTAATTACAAGAATCCCATCATGGCATAAGTACTGTTACTCTGTGCTCACAGTGGTACAACTCATTTGTCGTAATCGGTGATAGAATATCGACAACAGGCACTGAAGGAGGGGAGGGGGGCTAAAGCACACAGGCTTAGGGGAGGTGGGTGATCGCACGTACTGACTAACCTCTGGATCCGCCACTCCTTGTATTTACAGCCGTTTTTGTCGGGACGTTCACGCCTCGTATCTCTTGGCTGAGTTTACAGACACCGTGCATAGAGCAGACTGCTCATAGACAGGAGTCGTGCCAAATTTATGAGCCGTCGAGAGAGACCGTGGCGTGAAGCCACGTTTTGACACGCGGTAAATCAGTGAGGGATCAACACACTCGCCCCGTATATGCGCGCACGATTGCAGGGCACGACTCGTGTTCCACGGGAGCGGCCATTTTGAGTGGGCTTCTGATTGTTGCCCTCGCACGTATCGGTCGTCGCCCGCCAGAAGAAGCTGCGTATAGTTTTTGTTATCTTTACCGGATCATTTTGTGCACGCCACTCGCACGTCCGGATGACGCGAAAGGTCAGCGAGCCGATCGCGTGCCGTGGCGCGGGCGTTCAGCGTATATACGTTCCTCTTTGTGTACCGCGTGCGCCTGTATCACTTCCCGGCTTTTCCGTGACAGGAGTGAGACGAAGCGTGTGCGTAATCGTGGACTCAGCTGCGGGCCACGTTGAACTCGGCACGCAGCGTGCACCCGTATGTATGCGCTTTGTGGAATTCGCTTATGCTCTTCCCCCTATACATCCATAGGTAGCCTGATGAAAGACGAGCCTGCGTGGGCCCTGTCGCTATATGAGGGAAGCATAGCTCTTTCGGACGCACAAATGCATATTTACAAGAGGTGAAAGAAGGTCTCTGTGATGCACCGCAATTATAAAACCCGGGTGTATTAACAGAACGCAGAGGCCTGTGAGAGCCTGCCTGTGTGTATGTGAGAGGTGGTTGAGTGGAATATTTGGGGTCTTATTCTGCTAAGAAGGAGGGGGTGGGGGTGGTTAGTGTTGTGTCAGTCCCTGCTTATACACTGCATGAGTTGTGGCGTTGCAGACCGCCAAACACTCTAACACCACGTGAGAGTATGTTAGCGTTGGTGGTGTGTGTTCGCGGTTCTACCCGTGGGAGACTTCGCAGTTTATTGCACCGTCAAACGGAGCACGTGAGTGTCGAGCACGCATGTTACTCCTAGGCAAGTGTGTTTTATAAGTCGTAACGGTGTATTCAGCCCTGCGTACTGCAGATGAGCTGTGCTATAGGGAATACCTTCCCGTTTATAGTCGAACCCAAATACGCCGTATCTAAAGGGGGTCGTAAAATAGTTCTTTTGTAGGTAATTCAACTTTTTAAATGCTTCAGTTGTCGAAAATATATTGAAAGGGAGTTTAGGACTCTTCGACATACACAATAATTCGTTATATACGAGCTCGACTGTATAAGCGTGTGCATCGCAGTTATCTGGTTGAAGTGGTTCCTGGTACTGTATGAATACGGTTGTCTGCTGATGACTATGTTGTTTTCAAGGAAATCTCAACTATAAATGACCACATATTATTACAAAACAGTGTATCTGCGATTGGAGATTGGTGTAAGCGTTGGGAAATGGTTTTAAACTCAGACAAAACAGTGCTCATCCGTGTAACAGTCTGCTCGCAGAAGTTGGCAACTTAAATACTTAGGCGTTGCACTAACAAATAAGTTCACACAGTCAGAACATACATCTTATAATTGTGCAGCCTCTCTTCGGAAATTGTGACTTCATAAATGAAAACTTAACAAATCGCTCAGTAGCATAAAACATTTAGCGTACCATGCCTGCATAAGGTCTAAATTGGAATACGTATCAATTGTGTGGGATCCGCATTATCAAAAATACATTTCACAACTAGAAAAAGTTCAGCGTAAAGCAGTGATATTTATATTTGGAAAATACAGACGTCTATAGATTTCCCTACACAGTTGATGTGGATCTATAATATACCAATGCTGAAAGCCCGGAGAAAAGTTAACCGTCTTTCATTCCTTCACAACTGCCTAGCAGGTAAAATCAATTTATCTCTCCCAGCATCTGTTGAACGTGTTAGCACAAGAGCAACACGGTACAATAACAAACACTCGTTAGCACAGATCTGCGCTCGCACAAAAGATTTTCAACACTGTTTCTTCCCTCGTACGGTCGCGGATTAGAATTCGTTGCCAATATAGTATAACCAGCTCCGATGACTTTGTTAGCAATATCCAATGTCATGTTTTAAAGGTATAACACTATTCGTTGTTACCGTTTTTTTTTTTGCTCCTACCGCATGTTTTCATGGCCATATCTTTCAATGATTGTCGTACTAGTTTTATCGTTTGTTTAGTTTCTTGTGTTCGCCCATTGCGTTGTTTGTATCTTTAATTTTGCATTGTACGTGAAGCCCATCCTGCTCGAGCCATAACGTTGGCTTGCAGTATTTTAAATTAATAAATAAACATAATTTAGCTTGCGAGTTGCAGCGAGAGCGCAAACTGTAGAAAAGGGGCCAAACTGAGTTTGCATCACTTGATTCGGTGTCCCCAAGCAGGCACTTTATGTACTCGCAGTTCACGGTACTTGCGTCTAACTTTTTTCTCGAGAGTGCGCCGCGGATTCCAGATCTCGCTAAAGATGCGCACATTGCGATATACGAGAGACGAAGTTCGCACCCTCCTCTCCCGATGGGTCCGATACAGGGCCGACAGTATATATATAGCCCTTTACGCAAAAGGAACAAGAACAACGACGATAGGAACGCGCCTTCCAGTTCTTTCCGGGGTCATGGCTGTCTGGCAGCTGGGATGCTCCTTAGACTTCGTACTCCCCGCAATCAACCTGCCACGCACGCCACACGCCCCATGGCGTCACGCTGCTCGCATGCTGGCCGGATACGAAGACTTCCGCGCGGCCAGACAGCTTTGTTGCTCCGAGACGTGGAGGTGCACACGCCTTCGCCACATGCGCCACCGTCTGTACGTACCATACGCACAGACGATCAAAGTTCGCATATGAGGAGGATATGTAGTACTTATACTACGCCACTTTTCGAGGCACCGTTGTCAGGGTGAAGACATGGCACTTACTCGGTGGGGAGCGATGCGTCAAAGATTTGGAGTTGAAAAAAAAGTTGTGTATAAGTGTAGTTCAAAAGTTATAATGTTCTTCCTTGTGGCATTCCATCCCCATATCATTTATCTGGTCGTGTCCTCTCATTCTCCGACAAGAATATTTTTACCCGCGATCTTTTGCAAATCACAGTATACATACTTCAAGGGCATCTCGCGATTTGATCAAAGGCTGCAAACTGTATACCTGCATGTTTTAATGCATGGTAGGATAAAGCAGTGTTTTTCTTGCTAATGTCTTCTATTTCAGAGGCTGCATCAATTTTCTGCGCGATGGCCGAGGCAGAAACATGGCGTAAATGATATGCGGGGCGCCCTATGCTGTCGCTGCGACTTGGCGCGACAATCGGTGAGGCACTTGTATAGTTTAGTCTTTATTCTGCCCGCCTCCTCCTCTCGACTGGTGCAAATAAATGTTATTTCTCTCTCTCTTCCGTTTCATAAATGTGGTTTATGGAGAACAGCCAGGGCCTTCAACAATGTCAGGGTTGACCAGTACTGTCCCTTTAATTAATCTTTCAAGAAACAATGAAGGCGTATATAATCTTTCTGACTGTCTTAGTCGGCTGCCACTGTTCGCGGTTGACGTCTCACTATACTTCGGTTCGGGGCCCTAATTCCTACCTTCCCTGACAGTCTTGACAGTATATTAAACGTGTGCGTTTGTATGCCATTTTGCTCGGTATCCACTCCTTTGGCGCCTTTGCGCCGCTATCGCAGCTTCCTTGCGGGGCTGTCAGAATTTTTCTCATGGCCGGAGCAACGAGTGTGGCCGGTCTCTGCAATAGCCTTCCGACTTTTTTTTATTCATCCCCACATCTGCAGCGTCTCGGAGACAACAATGGTGACGGCCTGGCTGTCTGATACTCGTCATGTGGCGCCCTCTCCCGCCGGCACACAATGGCCCCCGGTCTGAATGGCGGGTGTATTACGGTATAGCGTGCGTGCCTGTGAGTGCGACAGCGACACCAAGCTTGTCGCCACTGTCGCACGCGTCTCGTTCGTGCGAGGCTTGGGAGGCGTTGTTCCGCGCGGGCGTTGGGGCGCTGTCGTCGACGCACTGTATACGCAGGAGCTTTTGTCGCGCGCACCACTTTGCGCCGGGCTATTGCCGGCGACGATGCTTCAAATGCCGGGGTAAATGAGGTCACCCTGCCCTGTGTGGCGCATGCGGAGGAGATAAGCAGGCGCGCTGACCAGCAGCAGGTGTATATGTAGTGCGACAGACCGGTTGGCAAACTGCGCGCTGAAAGGCGAAGCTTTTAGGCCCCACCCGATGGTTAGATCTCACGGCCGCTACCTCGAAGCTTCACCAGCTTACTTCTTGTTTTCTTAATTTTTCTTTTCATTTGTTCAGTTGTTCCTGCGAGCGTCTCGTTTGTTTCTAAAGTGGAATGCTCCTAGTGGGTAGAGACCTTTGTCAAGCGGTTGTTAAGGCTTAGTAAAACAATGAAAGTGGACGGTTGGTACATGCTTTTAAGCGGAAATGCGCCTAGTATAACAATTTCAGAAAGGACTGAGGAAGGTTGGATAAAGAACAAAAAAATTCCGCCATATCCACGAAGTGAATGATGATGAGTGGGCGAAGCTCCGGAGGTAAACCTGGTAAACCATGAATCCTCTGTACATTTTGCCCACTCGATTTTATTACATCGCTCCCCCTAGCGTACGTCGCCGCACTAAATCGAACGATTGCCTTCAACCAATGACACGCGTCATATGTGACATCAGTCCTATTTTATAAGATCTCGCGTCTTTCATCAACTACAAGTACCGCTTTCTAGTTTATAACATCTTGCATCTTTTCATCATCAGCTACAAGTACCACCATCTAGTAAACACTACAAGAACTAAACGAGAGGTGGCTACATACAGGAGACGGTACCGCCATCTAGTGAACACTGCAAGAACTAAACTAGAGGTGGCTACTTACAGGGGACGGTGCCGCCATCTAGTGAACACTGCAAGAACTAAACTAGAGGTGGCTACATACAGGCTACAGGGGACGCACAGCCCACGCCCTAAGGAGCTTCGCCCCTAATAGGTGGACGTATGTATTGAGCTATACTTGCGTTCGTGCATTGTTCTTTCAACATCGTTTTCTCTACCTGCAGCAACTGTTATACGATAGCACAATTTAAAGTGAATTTTCGAGAATTTCAGTCTTGTTTCCTTGGCACCACTTCATGCAGGTGATGATAAGTGAACGGTTTTAGCTTTGAAAAAGAAGTAATAGCACGAAACAAGTACAATGCTTTTACATTTATTCGGTCTTCAGGCGTGATGAAAGGCATTTATCACATCAGTTTATTTCCCCATTGTTGTCTGTATACGTTCATGCCCGAAGATGTGAAGTGGAACAAGTTTTAACTAAACGAAACCAACACGAATGCGAATCTCAGGCTGCCGCCAATGTTTCAATTCGTGGTATACCTTTCGCGAAACGTTATTGGGAGACTGAGCTGTGGTACCAGGGTGTGTGGTGAAGCTGACACAGCTGCCATTCCAGTTGCCAAGTATGCAGGCACCCGGACTGTTTTCGCAGAACTCGTTAACGCGTCGCTGGAACGTCACGTGCACAACGGGTGTCGCCCTCTTATCCTTGGTCATGTGACGTGCTCTACTTGCGTCGTCTGTCAAGGCATGTATCCGTCACTGGAGAGGTCTTCTGTTTGCGCAACCCGCGCGTACACCCGCGACAGACCCGAGTGCTTACGCGTACAGAGTTGACGTGTACTCTACCCCGTTCGTGGTTCTCCGGCGCCAGCACGACTCGCCCGTGCTCCAAGCTGTGTGCAACGCGGGCGCGCATTGTGCCATACAAAATGGGCTCTTATGCGCTGCGCTTGGTGACGTGCCCTCTCTCGTCCGTCGCAGCACGCCTTCTCAGCGTCGTGGGAACTGCGCATCTATAAAAGATATAGGCCACGCATGCACTAGTCCTGTAGCCTGCGCCCGCCACCGATAAGGTGTCTGCGAGCACCGGTTTAAGCAGCAGCTCTGGTGGTGATGATGATGATGCGCCGTGCGCATCGCTCGCTACACTTTAAGTGCGCGTCCGAGATCAAATGGCTCATCGAGTTCCGTTCGGACTTGGCTCTTCGCGAGCGCGGCGCTGTTTGCATTGACGCCGGCCGGTGAGAAATACGCGCGCTTAGCCTCCATCCTCGTTCTTTTTACGATCGCGCTTGGAGGACGCGCCTGCGGGGTTTTATCTTCGATCTTGGCTGTAAGGTCTAAAGCGCCCTTGTGGAACGCAGCGCACAATGCCCCCTCGCGGTTCCCGTTTTTTTTTTCTTTCTTTATCGGCGCGCACCACGTAGACTGCTTGAAAGAAGTCGTTCCGCGTTTCCATATCGTTCCCCCCTCGGCTCATTGTTCGACGAACCGCGTCGCCCATTCATTCTGGGCGGGCATCGTTCATCAATTAGTGTGCGCGGTGGTTAGCGGCTCTTCCAGATAGATACCCAAGCACGATCTCCCCGCACCGCTGGCTCGGTACATAGTCTCGCCTTGCGCTGCTGAAAACGAGGTCGCATGTTCGATTTCCGGCAGCCTCTAGTAGATGGGCACGAAATGCAAGAAGGTCCATGCACTTAGTTTTTGGAGCCAAGGTGAGCGGTATTACATCTTCACGGCGGCATGCTTCATGATCAGGAAGGGTCAACTTGCGGACTAGTTGGGTGAACGGAAACATCAAACAGCGCGAAAGACCAGTACATGTAGATGCACAAATACAACCACAGGTAGCGCTACGTGTGGTTGTACTTGTGCATCTACTGTACTGGTATTTCGCGCAATTTCTATATATAAGATATAAAAAAGTATCGATGTATACTTTTATATATAAAAGTGTGACAGGTGGCACTTCCAGAGAACTTCATTTATTACGTCTACGTTTCGGCTAGCGCCTTGCCTTCTTCAAGACAAAATTTTCGCGGTTATTCTAGAAAGATAGGAAGCGAGAGGGGAAAAAAGTTTGCTTAGTAGCCATGAGGTGGAGGGGCCAGCAGCCAGACATTGTCGCCGAACAGCGGAGCGCTTCGGCAGAGAACTGCTGCGATGGCCATATCCCTCCTTGTTAAACGTCGTCGCGCTGTATTTTGTTACAGAGGGCAGTACGAAGAACTCTCTGTGTATCGCCTAAACTCTGTTGGCTAGCGATACAGTGTTCATGACACCAAATGCTCCAGCGTAAATATATATCTTGCGATTCAGTACGCCACATCCTTACAAATGATCTTTAAACTAGCATGAAATCGATGTTCCAGCTCAATATTGCTGGCATGATGCACGCATGGAAGAATGAGGGGAAAGGGCATGCCCAGCCGATGCGCTACGTGAAAACTGTGGAGGAAATGACGTCGTGATGGTCATAGGGCACTATGGCGGCGTTGCTATGGTTACGTGTTATGTAGCTGGTCTAGCAGTGAGCGGCGGCTGCAGATGCGCATCCGTAGGTCTCGTACTGAGCCGTGGAGGACAAAATTCGTGCTTTGTGCCGCGTTGTTAGCTACGCAGTGTTCTCCCGGTGGTTGTACTCCTCCTGTGAACGTTTACAGAACCTGTTGTTAGCCACGGGGCCTCAACAGTGCCTAGAGCGAGCGCGTATGTAGGTGTACCGTGCGGCCCACGACGTGGATCAAGTATTTGAAGTACTCAGTGAAATAGCGTTTCGGCACCATGACGAAACGGAACCTCGACGAATGCTTTGCAGGTCAGTGACGATTGTGCAGTGTTGCTGCTTGTGACAACGGATGAAACATTTGTCTCCTGCAACACGCAATAAGGATGTCATGAGCATATATGCAGTTTTGTGTTGAATATGTGTACCAACAACCTATATGTGTGTATCAAAACACCTTTTGTTTCGCTTGCTATGCTCGCCCCCAGCATTGTTCTGTCGGCGATATGGCGACCGTGTTCAAGTGTCGCTTGCACCGTGCTCAATGTCACCGCGGTTGCACAATGCTGACGCTTTTTACGTGGAATATGGTGACCGCCGCGTCAGCCGCGTCACAGAGTGAGTGCAACCATAGAAGGTGGTGCACAGCCGATTGGATTGTCTGTACATTGCGGGAATAAATGTCGTGAAAACATAGGCGCCACACTTTCCATAGTCAATCCATCTATGGAACGCGTTCTCCTGTGCTTGCTTCCGTGTCGGCGAGCTGTCATTCGACGTTTAATACGAGGACGAAATGATTTTGCCAACGGTATCGCGCTAGCCCAGCGTGCTCAGCCCCGTTCCGTCGGTTTCGGATAGCTACGACACGCGTGCTGTGCAGTGCACGAGGTTTTCTAGCCGGAGAGGTAGACGGTTCCTTCTACTTCGCTAAGCACGCACAAACAAGCGAGGAGAATCTGCCCAGTCAATGTGGCCGACTTCCGGCTTCAAAACGGCTTCACAGAGAGTGACGTCAGGGCCTCTCCTCAACTTTTTTCTTCCTCGATGGGTAGCACGCGAGGGTTTATATTGATTGCTCAACTGCCACCTCGATCGTGCGAGGATAACGTAGAGATACTGTAACTCTAGGATCACGTGCCATGTGACGCCCTCTGGCGAAAAAAAAAAAAGTGTTCTACTCACCGTCTTCGGTACGAGTGGCGTTGGCCAACATTCCCCGGGAATAAGCGCACATTAACCTCCATCAAAAGTGGATGAGGGGGCGCCCTTGTTGTAGCTCGATTAGTAGAGCATCGGACGCGCAATTTGAAGGTTGTAGGTTCGAATCCGGCCGAACAAAAGGGTGCGGTTTCGTCCTCCTTAATTCTTTTCGATAACACTCCTAATCATTACATTACAGTTAAAAAAACAATAAATATTGCATCTGTGCTTTTATTGACTTGGTTTCATTGGTCGTGTCCAGCAAATAAAGGAGTCCGTATAATGATTACTCCATTCGTACTTATACGACGTGAATTTTTGCAATTTTTAAAGCTTACCGATCCGATGAAAACACATCCAAGGTTCAATAAAGTGGAATGCTGGGCCAGTTGGTACAACATAATGTGGAAATATATGAGCGCACAAGGTAGAAGGAAAAGCACTTGACAGGAAAGACGCTCAACTTACAACTGAACTTTTATTAGAAAACATTCAATGTTTTCTAATAAAAGTTCTAATAAGGCTTCAGTTGTAAGTCGAGCGTCTTTACTGTCAAGTGCTATTCCTTCTATCTTGTGCGCTCATATATTTCCACATCCAAGGTTCTCAACGGACCACAGCCACCATTCACATTTCACGACATTCTCTTGGCTGAGTTCCTGTTCAACGCTGACTAAATGAAACGGGCAGTACCCCGGGCAGTGAGCGTGCTGTTGAAATCACCCGAAACTTCCCCTGCAGCTGCATCTTGACTTCTCAGAAGCCGCGCGCTTCTGCCTCCGACTGCACGGGCTCCGCCCGTGCAGACGCAACGGCGAGCGCATAGCCTGCAACTATATATGCATGCACGGTGTATGTAAAGGAATACGCGCTCGTATCGTGGCCGGCGTGCTCGCATAATAGCTTGCAAAACGGAGTGCCCGAGATAGCCACCCCACCCGAGAGCTTACGCGCGGGAGCGGTGTCATTGCACCCGCGCCGCATGGCTCTCATGATAATGCACCACGCTCTCCTCTCTCGTCGGGCCACAGTGCACCACCGCCACGTCGGCCGTGGCGACCGTTTCGGTGGCGGCAGCGGTGTCCCCAGTCGGCCGCGCCCCGTCTCGACTCCTGTTGATGGCCGCGCGCTTCCCGTTTTGCAACTTTTTTCCGGTCAGTCCGCCTTTTCTATCTCTCTCTCCTCGGCGTCTTCTTTTTCGAGTAGTCCGGTCGTTTGATGCGGCCAACTACTCGGGGGCTCCCTGCTCAAGGCCACTGGCTTCTTGATTTCAGAGGCATTGCGGTGTTCCGCGCCGCTTTACACTTAATGGACGGCAGGGCAATCTCTCCCTATCACACACACACACACACACACACACACACACACACACACACACACACACACACACACACACACACACACACACACACACCTTTTTTTTTCGTGAACACCGCGGCCATAAGTGGTGGTTTGAGCAACATGGAACTTATGTAGCGCCGGGGAGAAAGAAAAGCGAAGAACATATTTACTTGCATTTCGTTTTTCGTTACTGCTTCTCATACCCATTTACCTTCCCTTTCTCTTACTATGTGTTTTAGAGTGTCCAATTGAAAAAATTGGGGGACCCTTAAGCTTCGCCTTTAGGAGTATGAGAACGCGATAGCAAAATTCAGCCCCTAGTGGGCCCCATTCAACCGCTAAATGCATACTTATTAATATGTTTTGTTACATACACACACACGCACATACACGTACACACAGTAGATCGTACCAGAGCGCGCGGGCGAATGGTACATACAGGTTCTTGATCTAAAGCAAGAGTCGCGTGGTCTCCAATATACACGCCGCACGCTCGCCATCTCGGAGGCCATAAAGAGTCTCACAATGACTCACAGATAGCAGCACATTATCTATCGTTTGCTGTTTGCTTGATCAACACCTCTGGAAAGGCATGATATGTTTTCGGCAAGATGGACAGAGTTGTCTATTTTTACAGCTGTTTGAAATCTCCTGTGTGTTTTTAGGGGAGATGGCTGCACTATCCCGGCCTTTTTCGGCGTATGTTGAGGCTTCACAAATGTGCCTACAAATCGCCGAATGGGCTCGTTTTCGTCGTGACACTTGTCGAGCAAAACGCGTTAAAGGGGCCCTGAAACACTTTTTTAAGTAACCATGAAATGAATTCACTAGAAGAGCTTATTGTCTCACGAATTTAACGCCGTACAAATGTTAATAATCCGTCCAGTGCGAGTGGAGCTACAAAGGTTAGTCGCATGCTGCAATGGCACTATATCTTTCCTCGTCCCAACGAAAGCGCTGGAAGCTAAGCAGGAAGGGGTGGCAGGGGCGAAGAACCTACCGCGCCTCGTGACCTTGAGCTCTTTTTTTTTTCTTCGAATGCGCGGCTTTTTCTGTCTTTTTCAGTGTGATTACGTGTGCATGCACGAACAAGTAGCGGCCTCCCGCGGTAATCTCTGTAACTTGCTTTTTCATTCACAGACGCACAGACGATTTCTCGCTCACAACCAACGGGGCCGACGCCGACGCGGGATTTCTGCGACTCGAGCTCTCTAACGCTATCGCGTTAAAACGTCGGCTTGTGGATCTCGCGCCCAACATTTTCCCGCGTGAACGTTGTCGCATTGGATCCTGTGCTACGAGGTGTCTCCGACGGAGGTGTTTTCGTCATTGCATTGGTATAGCCTTGGGTAATGCAGCTTGAGCTGGTTCTCTCGTTAATTAAATGCCTTAATACGCGTCAGTTGATGTGAGTGTATTGACGAGAAACGGCGCGAAAAAAAAAAACAGAGACGGCAGGATTGTGGTGGCTGTATGTAGCTTTCCACTTGGACTCACACCCTGCCGCGTATTCGGTGTGATACGAGTGCAAGTTTAGACGGGAGCGGGTACGAAACGTGGCGATTTGGGCTGACCTGCGCTCCCCCCTTCTCTACTTCGACTGAGCGTGCGCTGAGAAAATTCTCCTGCACGGAACGAGCAATAAGATCGCCTTCAGACACCGCGGACTCCACGGCATCATCCCGTGTCCCGATGCCCATATATGCGCCGTCTGCAGCCTGAAAGCGCCTCTCCCGCAGCATCGCTGCAGTCCCGTCAGCGTCTAGACCGGGCCGTTGAATGATGTCGCCGCCTGCAGCTGGAAAACGACGCTGAGTGTATAGAGGCTCGCCTTCTCGGATGCAGGTGCGCGGCTCATCATCATGCCGTGGGGGTATGACCAGCCGTCGGCTGCTCTCTCCGCTGAGCCTTCGAGTTCGGTTGTACTCTTGCAGGCAGGGTTCGCGTGTGGAGCCACGGCGAGAACATAGAGGGTCGCATGCAGGGAACCGGGTCGCCACTGCAGGAAGATGTCACCTCTCCACACGGCTGCAGGAGACGAAGAGAATACGCCCGTGAACTGGGCCGGGCCCGTTTCTGCTGAAAAGGGTATTGCGGCGAAACCCTTGAAGGCTGCGTGCTGTATAAGCTTTGCAAGTGGGTAGATTTCATTGCGGACTTCATCAGCATATAGTAAGAACGTTGTCGACGGTGGCCGCGTTGCTCTTTTCTGAGCGCCGTGACTTCAAAGGCTGTCGCACAACTAGCTAGGCGTTGTATTTTAAAGAACATGTGCAGGGAGTCTCTGCTGGCATTTTTAAGCATATATCTTGCATCTCTCTGGACCTTAATTAAGTTTTCATTATCATCATGACATCCTTCCTTGTCTGTTGCACCAACATCTTCCCTTTCTTTAGGTATGCCTGACTCGCCCGAAAAGATGTCTTCTTGGAATACCTTAATGTTTTTTGTCAAGAATGACTTGTCGTTCCTCCTCAAGAGACGCATTATGTTTAGTCTTTCGTCATCAGATGTGCATGTTCGTGCTGACCGGCGTTAGTATGTTGTCTGCTCGCGTAGATTGGACTGGCCTGTATGCGCGCTGGTATATACAAGCGAATTTTTCTGCCGCACTTAAGAACAGGTATGCATAAAGTAGGGTGCAGTTTGTTTGTTTGTTCATGTTCTTTATAAGTTATGATGTAATGTATACAGTCTTTAGCTGTGCCTACGCTGTTTGCATACGGTGTTTTTATTTTGCTAAATTCAGTGCATGTAGTTTAACTTTGCCAAGCGTCTCAGCATGAAACGTGCACCCCGGTTCGGGTTGTTTACGGCAACGATTTCCGCATGCATGACTAAACGTCCTCCGCGCACACCGTCAGAATGGCCTGACTTTCTCTCGCGGACGGATGCGTACAGCGCGCGCCGACCAGCGGCGAGCATCTATGCCAACCGCTGCCCGTATATCATGGAGCACACACAGTGCACCTGTTCGGAAGGTCGAGGTTGTTGAAAGCGATTGCCCGTTGTCGAGAGGATCTTCCCGGTGCCGGCGTAGCCGGCGCGTGCGTGTGTCTGTGAGTGCGTGAACGTGGAAAGTTCGAAAACAACAGTTCGGTGAAGAACAGGTCGGGACCTTTGCCCTTTGCACTACGGCGTCGGGCAGGTGGCGCTCGTATCCCAACTTTTCTACCCGCGGCCCCGTGTGTTCAGGCGGCGAAAGTTTGGGCCCGTCCGATCGGTGCCCTACTTACCCTGCGGCGTGACACGTTGCCGCCGTAATATAGCCGGGGCTAACGGCCGTGCGCGTGTCTTATTTGGCCACGCTTAAAGCGCTGCCCCGTAGACAAACGGTGCTCTTCACGGCTCGCCGATCGCTCTTGCTCTGCTGCAGGAGTGGCGCGCGTCCATTGCCACGTACGGGCGTGCGTTTGCATATAGCCGATGGCGTCGAAGTATTCGCTGCGAGATCCGGCTATAGGTGGCAGCAATGTTCCCGCAAAAGTGTGGATAGGTAGTCGGCGGCGCGTATAACAAATACACGCAGCGGCGCTTCATGGCGTGCGGTGTTCGCCGATTGTCGGTGGATAAAATGCGATGACTACAGTTTGCTGTTAATATCTATACGATCTTCTCCACTGAATCTGTGCACGACGCCTATGCAACGTTGACACTACCCGCGAGTAAAACACATTCTGCCTTTCACAGGGATGCTTGCCCTGGGTGACTCTTTTCATGCTTTCGCACTAAATCACGCCTTTGCTGTGTTGTTTGTACTTTGTTAGCTTGTGTTCCGTCTGCTAAGCACTGCTGTAGCGTGACTGAACTACTTATATACATCTTTGTCATCTCCATACTACAAAAAAGACAAAAAGAAATATTGTAGAAAGCCCGCATATCCGTGCGATTAGTTCAGTACCACCATTTGACTTTTATGCATGTGATTTTTTTTGCTCTACTTTTGTTCGCTATGAAAAGTGCGACAGTCGATAAGTCAATTCAAGAAAGCTTAGTTGCTGACGGCGCTTTGCGCTACACTGCGTTTACCATGTGTACGCACATGTACCTGCACCAGTAAGAATATAAGAACTTCTATATAAAAGTTCAGCAGAAAGTTTTCATCGAGGGATTACAAGCTTGATAGTGCTACAACAGAGGCCTGATTAATTGGGTAAGCATGTTTTTTTCTTCAGACGAAAAATAACCACTGCCTTCCGTCGGTCACTAACAATGCCTCACAAACGCTGAAGACAATGTAAAAAAAATGAAATTTTCAGTGATATCATGCGACATTATATTTAAGGCATGCCGTCTGAATTAATTTTCAACGTCTGGGCTATTGAAAGGGTTCCTAAATCTAAGCACACGTTTGTGCACGGTAACTCTGTGTTAAGTACAGTTTAAGTACCGATGTGTCAATGTTTGTGTGACAGTAATATCTCTATGTAGTGGTAACGCCGCCAGATAAACATACTGAGGATCCTCGCATGATCGATAATCTACAGTGCCGTAGTTGTACATCTACCAACAACGCGCAAATGCTTGACCTAGAGTCTGTTTTTTTTCTTTTTTTTTTACAACCCAGTTGCTATAAAACGCTGCATTCGCACACCATTTAATAGTCCTCGTGTTTGGGAGGACGCCAAGAGCATTTTGCGATATGCTTGAAACACAAAGCGGCACCCACCCTTAAAATATTTTGGTAATTGGAAGGTACGAGCACAATAAACAGCACTCTGGAAAGTTGATTGATTGATTGATTGATTGATTTGTGCGGTTTAACGTCCCAAAACCACCATATGATTATGAGAGACGCCGTGGTGGAGGGCTCCGGAAATTTCGACCACCTGGGGTTCTTTAACGTGCACCCAAATCTGAGCACACGGGCCTACAACATTTCCGCCTCCATCGGAAATGCAGCCGCCGCAGCCGGGATTTGAACGCGCGCCCTGCGGGTCAGCAGCCAGGTACCTTAGCCACTAGACCACCGCGGCGGGGCCCTCTGGAAAGTTGCACTAGCCGATCAATGCATTAGCAGCCGAGCGAGACCAAATGCTTTCGTACGTCGTTTGAGGCATACGCAGAAACAGCTACACTCGTGCTGACATGACCGGACAAAACACACTTTGAGAACGTGCGTGACGTACGCGAACATAGAAACACGACATGGCTAGCAGACGACGCACGGAGCAATGCACACTTTGCATCTTCGGCCAGTTGCCGCCAGGCGGCGACTCTGCTCGATCTCGCAAGTGTATGCTAGGGGTTGGCGTTTTGTTCTAATCGCAATTGGAGACGAAGGCATCTTGTTCCGTACATAGAGTTTCTTAAAATTAAGTAGAGGGGACTCTGTCGCGGCGATCGTTCAGCGACCATGGGAATGATGGGTAGTACACACATTTGCCTCGTCTTCGTACTTGCGGGCGGCGAATCGCACTTGCGGTTTCGTTTATTGCTCTGTTTCGGTTTCGTTTTGAAAGAAAAATTAAACCATTTTGAACTTGGTGACCTGATTTGGAAAGGTAAGTCTAAAAGAATAAGGTGGTGAATCGGAATCACTGAACATTTGTTGATTTTTTATTTTGTAAAAAAAGCTTCAAGCCACACGAAAACACACGGCGCCAAAAGCAGGCGAGAAGTAAAAAGATTAGACAAATGTGTGTCCTACCCATCATTCCTATGCTCGCTGAAGCGCCGTGCGTTGCAGCTCCAATAGACACTAGCGCCCAGAGTTCCCTCTAGTGTATATCAGGAAACTCTATGGTCCCGTAGCCCTGGATACGCGAAACGCGCCAGGACGCACACCCTAGAGGGCGAAGTAGCAAAATTGTATTTACCCGTATTGACAGAAAAAGAAAAAAAAAAGGTTCGCCAAACGTGCGATTTCATCGGAGACCTCGCCATCATGAGCGAGCCGCTACGGTTCACGATTGTGCAATGCGTCTACTAAGATAGGGCTGAGACTATGCTGGAAATATACACCGTGGAGCTACCTAAACCACTGTGGTCACTTCAGAGGTAATATAAACAAACCCCCCCCCCCCCCCCACGCAGTTAGCACGCAGCGGAGTATCCTACTGCGCGCTTCTGTTCTTCTTGCAAGACAGTCAAACAGTCAAACAATTTTTTGCCCCGCCCCCCCCCCCCACCCACCCCTGGGCTACGCCCGGAAAGTCATAGCTGTCGTGCTGTTAAGCTCGAGGAGGCGGGATCGATTTCCAGCCATGGCTGCCCCATTTCCACGAAAGAGAAAGGCAAGGGGTGCCCGTGTATACTTTGGTTTAAGTGCATGCTAAAGGATTACCGAGGTGGTCGAAACTTCGCAAGTCTTCTGACCCGGCTTTTCTCATAATTAAATTGTGGTTTTGGATCGTAAAGCTCCAACACTAATTATTATAAAGGCGGCTGGACAAAACTGACCCAACACGCTGCTAATTTCACTACTCGATAAGCCCGCACGTGTACGACGACTGATATAAACCTCGGCCGTAATTTACAAAGATTGTGCTCGCTCGTTTGCCCACATCAAAAACTCGTAATAAGATCGGCGTTAGAATATCGACATATGGAGGACGACTGTGTAAGATGTCATGATGACGTCACAGTCACTGTACTGTATCGGGAGTTTATAGCTGAGGACCACACGTGAAGTGTGACAAACGATTGCCGCCGCCGCGATCGAGTGGTCTTTCCTTTGCCATGCGCCAAATCGTGCGCGACACGAATCCGAAACGATTTCCCGCGTGCGAATCGTGGAAAAAGACTGATCCATGGAAACAGGCACGCGCGCTCACAGCTGCACAACAGCCGTGTATGACTATAGTAGATACTTATGCGCGTGCTGTAGGATACCTTCTGTCGGGCAGTTGGTGTGGAGATAAAAAAAGAAAAAATAAGAAAAATGACGTTGCTTGTTCGATGCGGATGACGGATCGCGGTGGACGAAGTCGGCAGAAGTATAATAAGAAAAGAAATACGTGAAAGAAAAAAGAAACAATGAAGCCAGTTTGAATGCTGCGGGGCAAACGTAATGGGAAGTAATCAGTGTGGCCCGCCGACTGGAATTCCCGGAGGGGCCCCCCGTGCAGTCGTAAACGTGTCCATAATTTCACGTTAGCCAACGAGAACGTCAGCCCGATGCGTATAATCGATATAGATCTCGAGTTGCGTGTGCGGCAGTGCTCTTTCAAACAGCACCAGTGCGTTTCCTGTAGTCCGTATAATTAAACCTGACACCTCGTAAAAGATAAGCTTCGCGCCCCCGATAGAAGACGCGTTCACGAGAACAATGTCAATTTCGCGCCCCGGGCGCATTCTGCCAATGACGGAATCCGTAGTAATTTACCCGGGTCGCCGCTTTTGTCGTGCCCCATAGAGTGCGCAGTTATGTCGTTATCCTCGCTTATTTAGCACTCCGCCCGTTTATTTCAGTACAGTGTGTCGCGACATGTGTGCTGCTTTCCTCGCTCGTCCTTGTCTTTCGCACCGTTTATTATTTCGTTCAGGGTGGTAGCATGCTAACTAGCCTTAGTTCTCCGTCCTCGCGTATATATGCGGGTAGTATCCTGGAACCACCCGTGATTCGTATATAACTTCCATCTCTCTACGGTGGTGACGATGACCGTTAATTGCATCCTCCTTTGAATTAGGTCGGTGGCAAGCAACCTCTAAGCTGGCGTAACATGTAGTTGTGCGTCATATCGCGCAATCAATATAGCACTCGGCACGCGCGGGTTTTATATCGCAATATTGGATGTCTGTCGACACTTCGCCGTTATGTCTCAGTTTTTTTTTTTTTTCGCCTGCACTCGAAACTCTCCTTGCTTGCATTTTCTTAATTCGCTTATTAGTTATCCCTCGGATCAGCTTTTAAGCGCAGGGCGCAATGCCAGGTGGGCGTTACTTACGTGTGCGGTGCGGTTTGCTGTTAAGAAAAAAGTGCTATAACGCGTGGCACTCGTTTGGAATGCCCCAGTGCGCAGGCTGCACGCAGTCAGGCTGTTGCACTGCACTATACAGCCGTGAACAGCACTACAACAGTACTAGGTGTATAGTCCTCGGCTCCAAAGCTGACAGCCTGCACATTCGTGGGAGGGAAAACTTGCACGTTATCTGCATATCTTGTGTCCCAATTAACAGGCGAATTCACTGTACGGCAAACCGTGTCCAGTTTCGATACTTCGTCGGCAGAAGAGGTTCCATTTCCACTTAACTAAGAGGAAAACGGATGGCGAGGTTCGTCTCAGTTTGACGATTCGTGCGGGAACAAAATGGCCGTGCTCCTGGTCTCATGAGTGGCTGCGCATGATACTATACAGTCTCATGGCTGAACAGGTCCAGCGCTTCTGCGCGCTGTTCAGCTCTGTATGCTATAACTCGGGAGTATTAGCCCCGCCGTGGTGGTCTAGGGGCTAATTATACTCGGCTGCTGACCCGCAGGTCGCCGGTTCGTATCCCGGCTGTGGCGGCTGCATTTCCGATGGAGGGGGAAATGCTGTAGGCCCGTATGCTCAGATTTGGGTGCACGTTAAAGAACCCCGGGTGGTCGAAATTTCCGGAGCCCTCCACTACGGCGTCTCTCATAATCATATGGTGGTTTTGGGGCGTTAAACCCCACATATCAATCAATCAATCGGGAGTATTAACCTGCCGTGCAGGGCTGCAGCGTGATGGGTAGCATAAGCGTGAAGGGGATTGTCGGGGTGCAAAGGTAACGTGGCTATGAATATATATGCTGCACTGAATATGCAGTTATGTTCGCCCGTACCGGTCGCATGACTATACCTGCCGGCGCGCGTTATGTGTGCGAGGACAGCAAAAAAAGAAAAAAAGAAACGGTTTATTAGATCTGAAAACCAGGATGGCCTGTGGAGGCGGTAGAAACGTGCATTAAACAATTGCGCGGCCATCATATATATTTGTTTATGGAGCACATTCGCGGTACATGCATGCAGTTTAAGAATGCGGATGCTGGTGTCGTCCATGCGGATTCGTTGCAGTCGCAGGAACGACGCTGCTGTCGCGTTTGTCTGCATGCGGCGGTTCGGTGACGTTGACATACGAAAGTTCGTTAACGTGCGATCATCCCTAGGTGTGGTAGCTGCACGATGTAGTAGCTGCACGATATTAATTGAGGCAAAGGCGTTTCGTGGCGCCGTCGATTTCTGTGCCCCAGCTGCATTGCCTTCGCTTTAGCAGCCTCGTGCACACATATATATGAATGGATGGGCACGTCAGGCGTAATCGCCGCTAAAAGTAGGGAGTTTTCGAATAGCGTACGCAAGGCCTTGCGTTAGCGCTTTGTCCTAGCGTTTAGCACCACTGCGCATGCGTCGCACGCTAACCGTGGCTTGCGGGGTCTCAGTGACGGAAATAGTGGGTGACTGCAACGAACGCTGACTTAGCGTATACCCTATTCGAAAACTGTGTTACACATTGGTTCGCCGGTTAAATCATAGGGCTTGCGGCTCTAGCTATACGCTTTGAAGTTCCGACTTCTGCGTTATGCCCGCTAGTTCACTGCTTGCTCGACGATATCCTTAGAGCCTCTCTCAACGCATGCTGTATTGTCTGCAATACCTAATCCACTGACGAGACAGACGGCTTGTAAAGAAGCGGCTTATGCAACAATACATTTCGGGCATCTTTTTGTTGTTTTCTCTCTCTCGTAAGAGGGATTTATTGCGGATTATACGCGTGCGCCTGGATGCCGCGCCGTTCGCGGTGTCTTTAGCGCTTTTGTCCCCGTCTGGATGATTGTTCTGACCATGGTCTGTCGGCCGAGTGAACGGCGACAGGCCATAGTCAGGCCAGCTAAGCCAGCCAGATAAGCCGGGAAGCCAGCTTGAGACGGTGCAGGGGAAACCCCCCTGCAGCTGCACGAGTTACAGAGGGAAAGTTGTGCGGAGTCCTCACTATTATCTGCTGATCTATTATCATTAAGTGATACGGAGTGGGTCTATGGTATGTTTAGCAACAAGGATAATAAATTCTTTAAAACGTTTATGGAACAGCAAGACATCACTGGTGGAAGCAGAGTAACGGGTTAAAAAAGGGGGGGGGGGGAGGAGGAGGGGGCGTTCGCTGACGGTTCTCAATCAAGCGGCCGTAGTATAGACCTGTAGAGGTGGCCGCTTGAGCGAGAGACATTGCCACAGAGTTCCACTTACTGCGCTACGGATAATGAATAGCAGTCGGTGGCGAGTTACTGCTTTAAATTATGCACAGAACTGAAAAAGCAGTTAAAATGAAAGCCAGAGAAGTTAGCTAGCTTAACTTCCGTATGGAAACTTGAGACTTGTAGAGACAGGATCTCCTCTATAAATATACTTACGACCTGCTCATGCCACCGCTTCCCATGTCGCCAGGTTTGCTTTTGCTTGTTTAATTTTTGTTGGTTCTCAAAAGTGCCGCAGCACGCCATGGCGCCACAATTAACCCACATCGCTGCAGCCGCCAAAATGCTTTCCTGCGTGGTGCGCGTGACTCGTTTTCGTGCCATTTAATGGTTAGCGTTCGTCAGGATATTTGTTCAAGACTCGGGAGCGTTAAGGTACGACAGGCACAGCATAATTCTCATAATGGTGTACTGCTGCGTTCCATTCTGCAAGTCGAGCAGCCGGCGGTCAACTGGGATATCGTTTCGCGAATTTCTCGTCACTTATATTCGACAGCGCCAATGCTAAAAGCTCGTGGAATAGAACAGGGACAGTTCGAAGGGATTTAGCCAGTTAGGACGCATGGTTTAGACTGATACTCGCGTTTCTAGAACACGTTATTCCCTTAGCAGACAAAAGCTGTTGTCAGTTAATGCGCTGTATTTTGCTGCTCCAGAGATAAAAGCTTGGTGACATCGCCGGTGTCACTGTAACGACATTGCGGTAATCCACTGGTTTTAGCGCGCGCTTTTATCGGTCGTTAGACAATCGCCAGACGATAGCACAACTACTCCCTTCTATCCGTTAACAGAATCATTGAAGGACGATATATGCACGGCATGAAAACTTACACGGGTCATCGTATGCGTTGTCAGTACTGTATGCGTCCTTATTGCGTCGCAGAAACACACTGATTTCAGGTTGCAACTCGTTACAAGATCGCCGTTTTGCCCACGGACGAATTATTTCAGCACCGTCTAGGTGGGGCGCACAGCGCAAAACAAACAGGTGGTGTGTGGCGTATTGCTTGCGTTCGCCTGCGCTTAGACCAGGACACAAAAGCGCTCAGCAGATTGAATTCCTGTAATGACAATCCCGAAGCCAACCACCATGGTGCTTCTCACAGCTAGAATGTTGCTTCGATTCGTTAAATCTGTGGGTTACTCGATCAATGCGTTATAAATAAGATGAAAAATTGCAGAAACGCGCGCACACGAGTGCACCACTATATACGGCAGCACGTCGTCTGCTATGAGGGTAAGTCGTGGCGGTACCTCGCGGCATCTCCGGTCCCTACGCGCCAATTTTTGGGCCCACACGCTTTCATAGGGGTGGCGCTGATGAGCAGGCCTTAAGTTTATAGAGGAGGTTGTGGTAGAGATGGCCGAACAGGCAGGACACGAGGAGAAATGAATATGATCTGTCCGCTCATACTCAGGGAATATATACAACTATATGTATACAGTTCTTTCTGTTATAGTTGTGCTAGCTAACGCGCGTGGACACACACACACACGCACACACACACACGTAAACGTCGCGCGCGACGTCCGAGGTTAGTTTGTGCGTTATATGATGGTTGTCGAACTTGTAGAGCATAAAGGCGAAGATTCGTTCGTGCGTGCCCGGCCTTTCCAGCTCTGCAGGCCGCGAATCAATAGTGATTATTCTGATCACTGATCTGCTCAGAACCATTGTCGACAGAGATTAAACGCCCTGAAGCCATCGCGATCGTTGCGATATCCATCTGTGTGCGAATATTCGTAATTAATTGCCTCCTAAGTAGTAGCTGGTTTTTTGCGTGTCAAAACCACGATATATGAAGTACGCCGTAGTGGTGGGCTCCGGAAATATGGGTGGGTGAGGAGCCCCCGACTGGCGCGTCGGCCAGTCATAATGACGAATACCTACAAAAAGATCACAGCATATCCACAGAGTGAATGATGGTGACTGGGGCGAAGCGTTCGTCCGTCCGTCCGGCTGGCTGGCTGGCCGGCAGGCTGGCCAGCCTGACGCAGGACGTTAGACTAATAGCAGCTTCGCCTCTAAAAAAAAAAAAAAAGGACAGCCACGCCAGCAATCATCCATGTCGTTACAACAGAGAATCTGCGTAAATGGATGAATAACTTTATGGACCACCGAGAGAGGACACCCGGGTGTTAGCTCCCACCCCTTCCTGCAAGCTGCTCTCACGTTGGAACAGACATGGTCAGATAATATCACTCGCGAAAACTTGGAACGAAAAGTCTCGAAAATTCATTGCCACTGGTATCAACGCCCGCCGACAATTGAAACATGACTAGGTGAGAAGGGGAATTATAACCAAAACCAAAAACTCAATAGAATGTTTTTTTTTTTTCCGAATAGAAACTTTATTTATGCCGAAGTTAACTATGTAAACATACTTTACGGTTTCTGTTACACTTGGCTAAATGGCCGCTTGCCTCACTTTTAGTCGAGTGCATACGGCGTATTTAATAATCATATGGTTCTTTTGGGACGTTAAGCCCCACATATCTATCTAGTCGAGTGCATAAAGGGAGGCGTATCCAGGCAACCTGCTCTCAGTAGTTCGGCGCATTGCCGGGTCAACGACGCATCGCTCACTTTTGCGTGGTGGTTTCGCTCGTACCTTCCATGGTTCGTTTATTTGCCTTACGTGCTCTTCACGGGCGTGGCATTACAGAGCTGTACTAGTTCACAGAATGTGTAGACAGCCGCTCCTGTGACTGACTGTCTTCGCTGGCGCATTGCCGGCGTTCCCTCGCCTTTGGTGGCGGTAACAAGACGCTGTGCTCTATTGTTGCCAAAGCGATATTCTCAAGACTGCTGTCTCGCTGCAGGGGTTTTTCACAATTGGGCAACGTGAGTTTTTAAACAATCATGATCTTGTGAAGTTGTGTCACAATTTCATCTGTGAAGTTTTTGGTGCACATTGTAAGTACACAATTTAGCTAATAAAACAATCTTGCTTCCTCAATCTTTCTTGTTGGCCATAACGCGCAATAAAATCGCGTACTTGTAACGACGCGTAAAAGGTCAGCAATTCAGAAAATTTTCAGTTTCACGCCATGTAGGGCAAATGCACGACGTCGCTACCTCTTCCGGTTGTGACGGCATACTTCGTTTTTTTATCATTTCTTTTTTCTTAGTTGTCCCCTCTATACGTAGAAGGCGACTGGGGCAACGAGCCGCCAACTACTGGATACATGCATGGTCTTCTACGGAAGTTACGCTACGAGTTTATACATAAACCTTGGGGAGTACCTGCCCGCGGCACGTACCGTGGCAGCGTGTACCTTAGATTGTCCGACGCTGACGGTGATAATCCGTACTTTTGATGGCGGAATAAAAGTCCTATCTTGTCTGGGTTGGCGCCTTGACTTCTTTAGGTATGGGGGGGGGGGGGGGGGGGGGGGCACTACCACATCATGTGTTCAAATGTGCGGACACACCCACAGTGTAAACTTCAATTTGTCATTATCGATTCCGTTCGGTATGCTGACGTCACTGCTTGGCAGAACTTCAGGTTTAGGTATATTAACGACGGAGGAAGCGTTAAAGCAGTGAAGAGGCAACTTGAAATAGGCAAAAACCAGATGTATGCACTAAGAGACAATGAAGGCAAAGTAACTACCAGAATGGATAGGATAGTTAAAGTAGCGGAGGAGTTTTACAGAGATCGGTACAGTAGCCGGGACAACCACGTCCACAATGCGTAAGAACTAGCATTAACACCGAGGACACCCCACCACTAAAGACAGAAGAAATCAGGAAAGCCTCGGAGGGAATGCAAAGAGGAATGGCTGCTGGTGAAGATCAGGTAACATCAGGTCTGCTGAAAGGCGGAGGACTGATTGTGTTAGAAAAACTAGCCACTCTGTTTACGAGGTGTCTCCTGACGGGGAGGGTACCAGAATTTTGAAAGAATGCTAACATCATCTTAATCCATCAGAAAGGGGACGACAAGGACTTGAAGAATAACGCCGATCATCTTTCTCTCCTTCGTATAAAAGCTATGCACAAATATAATTGCTAACAGGATTAAGATAATATTTGAACTCAGTCAACCAAAGAAACAAGGAGGATTACAATTGACCACAGTCATACTATTGATCAAGTGACATATAAATCCTCAGGATACATTCAACCGTATAGCCTTCATAAATAATGAGAAAGTGTTTGATTCAGAAGAGATATCAACAGTCATGTAGACACTGCGGAATCAGGGCGTCGACGAAGCATATATAAATATCCTGGAAGAAATCTACAGCCGATCAACTGCCACCATAGTTCTCCATAAAGAAAGTAACCGAATGTTGATAGAAGTGTGTAAGACAAGGGGATACGATCTCCCTGGTGCAGTTTACCGCATGCTTACAGGAGGTTTTCAGAGGCGCAGAATTGGGAACAGTTAGTGATGAGAGTTAATGGAGAGTACCTTAGTAACATGTGCTTCGTCGGTGACATCGCATTGCTAAGTAACTCAGGGAACGATTTGCAACTCATGATTGCGGAATTAGACAAGTAGAGCAGGAAAGGTAGGTCCTAAAATTAATGTGTAGAAAACGAAAGTAATGTGCAACATCCTCGTAAGAAAACAGCGCTGCGATATAGGTAGCAGTGCACTTGAAGTTGTGAAGAGTACTTCTACTTAGGACAGGTAGTAAGCACGGAGCAAAACCACAAGATTGAACCAACTAGAAAAATAGGAAGGAGGTGCAGCACATTCGGCAAGCATTCCGGAAACATGGCTGGTAAATTGTCATTATCACTCAAGAGGAAGGTATGTAACAGCTGCATCTCGCCGGTACTTAGCTACGGAGCAGAAACCTGGAGGCTTACAAACGACGCAGCGAGTGATTGAAAAAAACATGATAGGGGTAACCTTAAGAGACAAGAAGAGAGCAGAGTGGGTCAGGGAACAAACCGGGGTTAAAGATATCATAGTTTCAATCAAGAAGAAGAAATGGACTTGGGCCGGACACGTAGCGCGTAGGCAGGATAACCGCTGGTCATTAAGGGTAACCGACTGGATTGCCAGAGAAGGCAACTTTATGAGAGGGAGACAGAAAGTTGGGTGGGCGGATGAGAATAGGAAGTTTGCCGGTATAAAGTAGCAGCAGCAAGCACAGGACCAAGCTGACTGGCGGAACGTGGGAGAGATTTTTGTCCTGCAGTGGGCGTAGTCAGGCTGATGATGATGATGATGATGATGACGAGGACAGTAACGATGAACCTTAACACTACTTATGCGTAGTATTTACATTAGCCCAGAAAACGTTTACTGTTCGAGCGAAAACCAGTTAAAAAGGCTGTCTTTCATGGGTTGGGGGCACGCGCGCTAGTGGCCTAGCTGTGAGTGGAGCCACAGCGGATTTTAGTGAGCAATGTGAACGATAGCAATAGTGAAATCCGTTTATGAAACGATGCCCCCCTTGCACCCCCCCCCCCCCCCTGAAAAAGTAAATAAAATAGGAACGGCGTGTTATAGCTTGTTCACGGTCCAAGCGTCTCTATACTGACGGTAAGCACTGACGTTCTATCCTTTCGTGAAAGACCGCAGCTTGTGCAGAACGACGTGCATATCTCGCTGACTACCGCGCGTGAACAACATTACAGAATCAATTTTCCCTCCGCCGATTAAAGGGTACGTGCTGCTTTGCCGTGTCAGGTAAGTGCGCGTGTCATGTAGTTACGCGGGAGGCCTTCGTCTTAGACGCGTGCGCGTAAGGGGTGCGCTGGTGACTGAATACTGCAACTCAGTGGCGTCGATGCGTGACATTAGTGATTACACAGTTAAGCCAGTGATTTCGGGTTAGTGATTATGACTAGCCGCGGTGTGAAAGAGGGCGTAATCATGCGTTATCCGCTTGCGTCTCCGTAATACGTCATCGTTATATTTTTACCTAAATGATTTGGGATAAGCAGCACGCGAACCATGGTAGTATAAAGACAAAAACTGTGTAGCGAATTCGAATTAACGCTGTACCCTGTTGCGCGATTCTTGCCTCCCGAGCACCTTCTCCGTCATGGGAGATGAGACTTCCCAGGAATATGCACGACGAGGGAACTGTAGCGGAAGTCACCGGAAGTGCTATCCGCGACTGCTCAGGCTGTCTTACGCCTCATCCCCTAGGGCCTTTGAGCCTAATGTGGCAATCATTATTCTTCGCAACTCGTACCGCCGTGCGCCCTGATGGAGGACACGCCTTTGTTCATTTGGTCTATTGACGCTGAGAGAGGAGTACGATCATGACATGACTAGATAAAGAGAGAGAGAGAGCTCTGTTGCATTGCCTGACTAGAGAGGGAGAGGGAGCTCTATTGGGAGGTTACGCGCGCTTGGCTGGCTGTATACCCTATGGTTGATAAAAGAAAAGTGGTATAAGACAGATAGATGCAGTAAATTACATCCCTGTCTTCATCGCTCATGCGTCACAATCGGTTCGTGGTAATCAGTTCACGGCCGATGGCTTTACCTGATTGAGTCACGGCGTGGCCGTGGGCGTCAGCATGATTTTGTCTTCGGGGTGAAAATCTGTGTTACACCGTGGTGATGGAAGTGGGAGGGCTGTAGTGTAGCTTGGGTGGGGAGCGAGTGCTCCTTTCGCACTCCCCTCCACCTCTTCTAGCGCTCATAGACGTAGTGAAATTAGGCGAAATTGTGCGCAGTTTCCTGTGTAGCCACAATTACTGTATACTCTCACGTCGGCCATATAGTCACCATTTCACATTGGGGACCTCGCCCCTGTAGTCAGGATTCCGAGGTTCACGCACCCGCGAGCGATGGCCTCCGTCCCCGCCTAGACGATGTAAGTCGAGCACGCGGCCGGGGATGCGATCACGACGACGACGCCTTCCTGGAGCCACGTACCCCGCGGCGATGAACAGCTTCCAATCAAGCTACGCCCGCGGCCTGACGCTCGTCAGCATCCAGGAGGGGGAGTGCGACGCCTTAAATTAACTTCCAAGACCGCCTGCGTCGCGCGGGGTCCTGACGCTAGCTCGAAGGAGCCCTAACAGGCGCTGCTCTTTCAGGACCTCCTTCGCTTCGCATTGCTCTGGCATCTTTCAGGGGTCGTATCTATCTATCTATCTATCTATCTATCTATCTATCTATCTATCTATCTATCTATCTATCTATCTATCTATCTATCTATCTATCTATCTATCTATCTATCTATCTATCTATCTATCTATCTATCTATCTATCTGTCTGTCTGTCTGTCTGTCTGTCTGTCTGTCTGTCTGTCTGTGTCTGTCTGTGTCTGTCTGTCTGTCTAATGTCTCTCTCTGTCTCTACTACTACTACAACAACTAACACTACTACTACTACTGCAGCAGCAACAGCCCGCGCAACTGTGCCATCATTCCAGTGCTTTTACCACAGTTTCATTCGCTTACTTTCTCTCTTTCTCTCTCTTATAGAAGCCGTCCTGTCACACGTTGACGGGTCGTAGATGAATGAAAAAGCTCGAACGATCGAAAGAAGTGTAGAGATAAGGACAGTTTTTAGGGTATTTCTCTAGGGTCGTCAACCTCCGTGCTTCGCTGTCTCAAGTCTCGAGCAGTTCCGAACGCGTCAGCTGTACGCAGACGGATGGGTGCTCTCTGTAATGAATTACAAACAGCCGAATTTCTTTTTCTTATTTCTGTACGTCTGTAAAATTCTTTGAAGCCCGTCAACCACACTTTAAGTACTGCTCCCCATGAGTGCCAAAAGTGGCATTCAAGGACGCTCCTTGTCATCTTCTCTGGAGCGTCGGTTTGTATATAGTACGTTGGTTCGTGGACATGTGCTTCTTGCTTTTCGTGCCAACTGGCAGCGACCTTGATTTTAAAGAGATTTGAAGAGCTGCTGAAATTGGAGAGCTGCAACAATTTTTTACGTGCCCAGAAAACGCTGCCCATCGGTAGTCGAGGCTTTCTGGTAATATTTGAGCGAAATTTTGTCGCAGTGTACGCGGAAGTTGATGCAAGATTACGTTTTAAAGTGGGCTAGCGATCGATTGCTCTCCCCTCGGCAAATTACGTCATCGGAGGAAGGGTGCGGCGTTTGGCTGATCTTACGATCGCGATGTCTAAACGTGCTCTGACGCAACTGCTTGCCCACCTTTTTCACCTATCCCCCCACCTTGCGTAGCTTCCACCACGCGCAGCTCGTACTTTGCGGGTTCTCCGACAGTAAGGTCACGTGATGGTTATTTGGAAAACTGTTGTAGGGCGAACTTAAAACTTTTGTTGTGGAGTGTTGTGATGGGTCTTCGGAATGACGAGTGTACTATATGGGTTTCCGCCCTTGAGCTTGTCACCCCCAGCCCCTCGTAGTGTGAACGACCAGACAAGCTCACTTCCGTCTTGACGCAAGTAGTAAAGTAAGTTTGCCGGCCTTGTAGAAAACGTTACACGATGCTCTAACGTAGGAAACAGATGAACCTCACTTCGGCATCGCACGCGTGCTCTACAGCGCCCTCTCTCGGCGGTAATGCAAAGCTTGAAGCTCACGGCGCTCGTGATCCAACGGCCGCAGTCGTGTACCACGTGACCGGCGCCTTTTGCTAACAGCCCTTTCTCCCTCTCTCCATTACGCTAATCATCGTACGCGAAGTGAAGAAGTAAGTGCAGTATACGAAGCGCAGCGCTAGAGAGGCGTGCGTGAATGCAAACACCGAAACGCAGCTTATCGCGGGTTGGCTGCCGTAATCGGGCGCCTTTGTTTCTCCCGAGCAGCCACTTAACCCTGCAGGAGGCCGAGTCACGACTTCTCCTCGTTTCTTTGGTGGCGCGCCGCATGGAGCAGAGAAAGGCTTCTTCCGCGGCGCAGTGCAGCATGGTTCGCGTCTCTTTTGTCGCGTTATGCCGCTGCCGGAATTCGTGAGCGCAAAGAATTGAATAACGCGCCGCGTGCGTCGCCGAGGCTGCACGCGGCTGTGCTGGGCGAAACGAGTGCGCACCCCTTTTTATTTTCTGCTTCGTATATAGAAGTGGCCGAGCGTATGCATGCAGCCGGAAACGCAGTGCTCGCGCGTATATCAAAGGCCACTCGCCACCGCACAACGTGCACGGAAGCTGTCGTCTTCTGCCCGTACATATCGTCGTCGCCTCGTGACTCGCCGAATCCGCGCGCACATGTGTGACTATACAGTATACAGCGTCGTGCCGTGCACGGAAGCGGGCGCTACCGGCCGTCCAGCAGCATTGCTATAGCAGTTATGTACTGGCGCGTATCGTGCCAAGCCGCTAATGTGGTGCTTGGCGTGGGTGAATCAGCGTACAAGGTCATACGAGACGACGCTTTTGTTTGTTTCTTTGTTTTCGTCTATATGATAAACGTTTATAGTTGCGCATAGCTTGCCTCTTGCCTTCACCCTAAGTGAATCCTTCTCTGTAAAAATGCACGAATGCGCGCAAAAAGCATTCCGGGTGGTTTTCCTTCTTTCCTGTTTCCTTTCTTTCTTCAGTCTTTTTGATTTGTTTCTTTATTTGACTAATTGTCTGGGTTCCTATAGGTCGAACCTTAACCTGTTTTCCTTTTTAGCTTGTTCTCTTCTTCTTTATCTACCTAATCACCTTTTGACGTTTCTCTTCGGCATTTGTTTTATTTATTTCCTATTGTTTCTTTTAGTTAAAGAAACATTGCTTGGTCAAGTGTCCCTAGTTTTTAATTGGCGATTCATTTCGCAGCCAGAGAGAGAGAGACAGAAAGCACATGCACGCGCGTGCTTTTCGTGGAGAAGTCATGACTTAACACGCAGTGCAGATGCTGATATGGTGTTCTTTCAATGCTGCATGCATCACGGCAGGCTCGGAGACACGCACGACGTATTCACGAACGAACCTATATGTGGGTACCTATATACCCGACTGACCATACCAGCCAAATGTAGATAACCTATTCGGGCCATTCAATTAGGATAATTTATATTTCATCTGAGCTGCAGAACGAAAAAAAAAAAACAACAGTCGGTCATGCATATGTACCTTCGGGTCGTGGTGTACGGATGCATGGCTGGTGTTCCAACGATAAAGCGGCGAAGAAAAAATGCGCCGCGTGCATTAAGCTGAGGGTAAAGTGAGACAAACAAATATTACAATAACTACATCCCAAAACTACCATGCGTTTGTCTGGTGCGCCATAAAGAAGGGCTCCGGAAATTCAGACTATATATTGTTTCGACAACGGGCCTATATAGCATCTCGCCTTCATATACAAGTGCGACTGCCGGCTTGAGTCAGAATTGGCTGCGGGATCGAACCTGTCGCTTTCATTCCAGCAACTCATGAGTTGCTGAATTGAAAGTAGTGGGCACTGTTAAAGTGCACGTTAATGTTAGGCGGCCTGTTCGATTGTGCGGGCTGGGAGCCGGGTCGTTCATTTCTTTTAACGCAAAGCATTCCTTGCGGCACACCCTGAGGAGTCTTGACGTATTACGTATAAACGCCATACGCTGGTCATTAGGAACGCATACTGACGGAAAGACTAAGGCGCTGATTATTGCGGTCGTAAGTTTCATCTTCTTGCACTGCGGGATGCCGGGACGACTGTGAAGTGAGGCTTTGTTTAATTTGTTTCGCACCGATATCTTCTCGTCGTCCAAAACCACGGCAGGCCCTCAAGGAACCTATAGCCGTGTTCTCGTGCCCTTGAACGGCGAAAGATATATGAACAGCCGCGGTGCGGCTACGCACGAGGTTAAGGACCCCGAGCATCTGATAAGCTCTCTATTACATAAATAGATGACTTTAAGGCGCTTCCGTATCCGCCGTTTTCTTTGATTTTCCTTTAGAAATCTCGCCGCTTCCCACTCTCTCCCTTACCGCCGCAAGTCGAAGAAATACGGGCCTCCTCTCCTTCGCACAATATTTTATGTATCCCGGAACGGCATTCTAGCGGATGGGTGGTCATTAAAGGGCCGCCCTAACCATCAATTAGGAGACAGAATCCACGTTCCGGAGCCCGAACGGTTGTAATTAATTTTACTACCAACAGCCGCAATACGGCCGAGCCTTTTGTTCGAATACTGCGTGGATTCATCCCCCCTCCCCCCCTTTTGCACGCAAAGCAATCCTTTTATGCCTCCGCGAGTCGAAGTGGAGTCGTGTAATGAATCGGGTCGTGCCGCCCGTGTCGTAATTCCTGGCCTGTCTTCCATGCATGCGCGCGAGGCGTTGAATGGTTGTCTTTAGCGCTCAAATGGCCCTTATGCGTGCCTCGCGGGAAACACAGCAAACGAATAACTTTGTAGCGGGCTAATGGCTCGCATAGGGACCAGCAGGGCGATTCTATGGAAAATAACCATAGCAATCTATGCGCAAACATTTGTGTAAGTGTATATAACATTCGCGCGAAGCGAGCGGGTGTATTTACTACCAGGTCTCTGTACTAAAGACTTTCATTTTGCAGCCGAGGGAGTTGGTCACTGCTGCGAAGATAATAAATATTGCCTCGATAATAACGGGTGACCAATAAACACGCGTAAGAAACAGCTGAAGGTATAACGACCAGCCGGATGGGTATTACATACATTGCCTGCTGCAGGAGTTGCAGGCCAGCACGATTTTAGCTAGACCACGAGCATATATATATATATATATATATATATATATATATATATATATATATATATATATATATATATATATATATATATATATATATATATATATATATATATATATATATATATAGACGTGTTGCGTTGTGCTTGAGAACTGGTCTGCATACGTGCCTGGAGGCACACTGCGACCCGAAATCGTCCCACCTGCGGTAACCACATGGTATGTGGTTAGACCTGTCCTATGTTATGAGCATGCTAGCTCACTCCTTCTCTATCTCCTAACTTAACCTGGGTGGACTGAAAGGCTATCAGGACACCAGCAACGACCCGTGGGGTCCCTCACTCATCCCTCAAGGGAGCTGATAGGAGTGGGTTTCCGGAAGAACTTCTCGGTAAATAATAGTTTATAAACGTCTGCGACCACCGGATAAGGAGGCCACGTCAACACCGATTTCGTCGGCAGCAAAACAGTCAACGGCGTGTAGTACGTCGTACGAACCGCTTCATATATCTTGCGTTTTGGTGTCAAACTGTGCTCTCGGGCAGAGCACGTCTTCGTAGCATAGGTCTGTATTTGTCAACCTGCGGTATCTGTATACCATCTCCGTTGATTGATCTTACTGTACGCTTTAACGCTGTGCTCAAATCTGCGAGATTGGCTTGTATGTACATACGACAGACGAATCACCCGTACAAGTGACGACGGTGAAATTTCGGGCTGTTGGCCGAGCGTCTCATTAAAAGGCGAGAACGCATCGATATGTGATCTAGTTTTTCTAGACGTTGCTCTCCAGAAGTTACCTCATTAGAGCCACATAATCAGATATGTAAAGCGCATGTTCATATGAAAGGAGCGGTGGTTGCACACCAGCAACGCTGGTTGTTGACGTCCTTGTTAAATATATAGTAGGAATACAACGAGTTCAGAAATTAAATTATCTTATTTAGACTGAGCCTAGTGTAGCTAGTGGGTCCTCTTTAAAAATGTCCTAAAGGCATGCAGCCCCACTACGTCGCCTGCGGCGCGTTTTGGCCATGCATTAAAGCAGGCGTATACCGTGCACACTCATCTACAGAGGCTTTCTTTCCAGCGGCATCGCTGTCTTCCAAAGTGTGGAATTGATTTTTTTTTTAAAAACGGCTGGGTGGTTTTAAATGGCCTTAGGGTCAATGCGGGTCATGTGCGCATGCGCGAAAGGACGCACGACCCAACCAACCGGCCTCTCGGCGGTGCGCTTAAAATCTCGTTTCTCTCGGAGTGAACGAGAAAACGTGCACCTGTCCGACGTTGATATGTGTGTGAGGTCGCATACAGCCATTCGGGGCTGAAAGTAATCCACGTCGCTTTCTCAACCACGTCGTTATTGTGACGCGCCAAATCGGGCACTGGTGGTTCCTCATAATCGTGGGATATCATTTTAATTACGCCGTCGCATACGTCTTCGGTTAATGTTGGACACAGTAGTGGAGCCATTGAACTCGCCGATTAATCATTTCACTGAGCTTTTACTGTCCCATGTTCAATTCAGCTTGTGTAATTACAAACTGGTTACGTCAAGCCCACAAGAGATGTGCGCGGCGAATCGGAGTGACATATATACGCGCGACCGCGTCATGATCGCGCTTGTAGAATATTCAAATAACAAGGGGAAAAAAAGGGGGGGGGGGAAGCGGAGGGTCGTACGTTCTAAGTAATTTCCAAAGGAGGGTTGGCGTAATGGGAACTTCAAGCTGCTTTTAAGTATTTTTCTTAACGAGTTCCTAATTATCTTGGAAACCAGTGTCTTCATTGGAGTGCGCGACCGATTCCTTGTTCTCGGTTGTTTATTTATTTATTTCCTTACTTCTTAATTTTTTTTCTTTTGGGTTCTTTATTTAATTCTTGGTTGTCATTTCAGCTTTTGAGAAATGCAATATGTGTTTTCGTTGTCCCAAACAGGCCGTATCACAAACGTTGGTCAAAAAGAAACTCCGTCGCAGTCTGTTATTAACACGATTGTTCGGTAGATGTGCGTAAATGGTCCTTCTTTCGCCGAAGCTTCCCAGCTGTAAGTTTCAAGGAGTAGGTCCGAAGATCCTCGAAAATGAACAAGATGCAATTTTTTTTGTATTGGCGGACGTCTTAAGATGAGCGGATACAACAGTTACGGCAGAAAATAATTAATTTATCCAATTAAACTTTTCACTAATGATAAGAAGACGGCCGGGTCAAATAGGGAAATAGGAGGCCATCTTGTAGAGCCGTCGTTGCCTATTTGATATTTCCAAGAAGCGTGTCTACTACTTGTTTGATTTTGGGGTGATCAAGTTTGACCTAATTGGCCTGTGAAACCGGAACTGAAGCTCCTCTGAGTGAAGTTAGCATTTTTTAAAATTAGTATTCATATACCCCGAAGGCACATTCAAAATTAAAGGCGCATGGGAGGTCTCAGTTACTTCTACAACTAACTTGCTAATGGGATCATTGTTACATACAATCAAAATGGTAAACAAAGTTACAGTTATATGCTCAAAATTGAAGGGCAAAAAAATAAAAACATTGGTAACATACGAATGAAAAATTCAATAAAAGGAACATTGCTACAGCGAGAAATACAACTATAATAAAAATTGACACGAAAGAGATAACCATAATGACGACGCTATTTCCGACGATTGCCGCTGTGTTAGTTCTTCTCCATTTATTGACCTAAGTAAAGGAGGGATTATATATTTTGTCAAAACAGCGTAGACAACTGGACGATAAATAAACAGGACACAGCGTTGACTATCGACTCTTCTAGTTCAGTGGTAGAGCATGGAACGCGTTATTCGGACTCTTCTAGTTTCCTTATTGGAAGGGCAGATAATATATAGGCAGGCGAGCAAACATCGCACCGAGAAATGGCGCAGACAGACGCTATGTTAAGTGACGCTGTCTTTTTATTCACTGTTAATGCGTGTGTAATGGCTGCCAGCCATATTTCGTGTAAATTATTTGGCCGCATCAACTTGACGGCATCTCTTTTTCACGTCACACTCACGTGTGTGATCATATCGCCTGCTGGAATGAAACGTTCATCGGCAAATTCAGTTAATCGCGTGCGTTAATGGGTTTGCAAAAGTTCACGATGAACGGACGGACGTCGCGAACTATAACGTGTCACAAAGATCTGCAGGCGTGTTCTCGGCCATGTATGTGCCCATATGAGTAGTATATAATTAATCATCATCTCTGTGACCTTCGCTGTAGTTAGCGAGAGCGGTGTAGTTTACTTGGGAGTATTCAATAAGCGCACACCGTGTGGCTTGAAAAGCGAGTTGTCGCTCAGCGAACACGGGAATTGAGACGGCGCAATTGGGACTCATTCGTTCCACAACAGAGATGTATACGCACTACGTGCAACCTGTCTTCTCCGTATACCTGGATGCTGTTTGTTTCACAGCGACGTGTCGGGGAGTTTACGGCTTTTATTATAGCAACCGACAGCGTTCTCGTTTACATATAACAAAAATAAGATGAAAGAGCCGGAAACGGGCAAGCTTGATGAGAAACGGCTTCTCAAACGTCCATCTTGTTCGTTTATCGCGAACTGGTCTTGCGTTTCAACGGCACTCGACGTCTATATGGTGCCCGTTTGAAAACTTTTTTTTACTTTTTTTTACTTTCTTTATATTCGCGTTGCGATAGAAGTGGAAGTTTTATTTTGTGCCCGTCTCGACGGCGGTGGATCGGCGCCACTTGAGAGAGGCGTTAGAGGCGAACGTCAAGTTAGGTTTGGTAGATAGGTTGGTTGGAGATTATGCGTTTCTACGCATTATACCTTACGCCTGGGTTGCCAGGTGGGAAAGACAAAAAAGAGGCAGAAAATTGAAAAGAATATATATTTATACCTTGTCACACAGTGACCAACTTGAGAAAATGGCTCTAATTGTAGGAAAAAGTAGACGCGCGAGTGTGAAAGGAATGGCGACATCTTTATATTTATCGCCTTAAACTGGAAAGATGGCCTAATTGGTGCTAGTTCCTGTCGTTGAACAGTGCAAATGACAAGGAGCGTCAGAATAGAGAAAACAAAGTACAGGGCGCTAACTCGTAACTATAAGTTTAATCACGTGTGAAGTAAAAGTACATACAGTGTCACAGAAAAAAATGGAACGGAAACAAACGAAACACAAAAGGAAGAAAAAACTGTGATCCGCACCACACATCGTTACTTCGCTCACAGCATTCTAATGGGTCATCTTGATACGCTATCTCCCTTTCCGATAGTGAAATCGAAGGCTAAGTGATGCATACGATGCTTTTTCATGCAACCCGAGCGGCCTCGAAAACTTGTGTTCGTAGCTCTATACATTTGCACATAGTCTTTGTGTAATTGAACATCACCGTCATTTATATTTTTGAATGGAAATGCTTTCGGCTAAATTGTAAGGTACTGCATGAATCATAGATTTAAGCACAAAGTCTTTGAATAAAAAAATGCACTTCTAGATAAGGGTACGCAGATGTTTGCGTTGCCTTTTGGTGCCACTGCGCAAACGTCATGCGTTAAGCACTTGAGTACGCAATGATTCTAAATTAGCGTACGTATTGAAGCAACTGAAAGCTTCTAACCCTATTGTAAAATACTGTGGCAAAAAATGCGCAGACAATGGGACGATGACACAGCGACGTGATTTTTTTATTGAGAAGCAGAGAATGTATAGGTAGGTGAAGAAACATTGAAAAATGGCGCAAGCGCTGTTGAGTGACTTGGCCGGCCGCATTACTTGCAATTAGGATAAGTGTTCTCTTTACCCGACAAAAGCACTTTTCATGCAAGAACACGGGCACAAAAGACCGAATGTATACATACAGATGGTGGTGATGCTACTGACAGCAGTAAGTTTACTTCCGTATCAATGCCGACAAAAAAAAGTTGAAGTGATGTAATGCGAAGCAGCTAGGAAGGAGCAAATCATGTACGTATAACATGCATGTTATGATTTAGATGTTAGGACATTTAATTTGTGTCCATCATACAGTCACGTCACGTCACGCCATATGTTGTATGTAATATATGAAGTTGTGAAGCGGCAGGGAGTGTGCCATGAGCGTGGCGTGCAATTCATGCTGCCCATGACGTGTCATGATTCCATATTAGCATTTGTCATTTATGTTCGTCATTGAGTCACGTCACGTAATGCCAAGTTTGGTGTGTATCAAGCTATCGAAACGGCTGTCAATGCACAATGAGCGTGGCATAGAAATCATGTTGTACGTGGCACGCACGCCATGATTGTCATACTACCACCTGTCTTATACGTTTGTCATGCAAAATGTATAATCATTCCAATTTTTGGATACATTCAGTTGAAGGAAACGTCCGCAGAAGTACCACGGTCATGACGTGTGAACTGTACTGTTCACAAGTTAGTCATGATTTTCATGATATGACCAGTAATTCATGTTTGTCAAACTTTCGTGTTATGCCATACCAATTTACAGGTGTAAATCTCATTTATGATATGGTCTGGAGAACACAAAGTCGCGGGCGGCTAGGTGGACACGCTCAATGTCGCCGAACTTCGAAATGCTTCGCATTTTAAAAATGTGTGTTGCGCAACGACGGCCATGCGAAGGCTCCGCAGTTAACGGGACCAACAACGAGGCAGTCTTCTGTTTTTCTTCTTTTACTGGCGGGAAGGCAAAAGTACCGTAGGTAGAGGCGACTGGACGACATGCCTCGCGCAGAAAATTCACCTCTTTTGAACTCAGACAAGGTTTGATGACGCATTCGTCGCCGAAATAATCTATTTGTTCGGCTTGCTCGGTTGATTATTAACAATTATCGCGTTGAGCTTGTGACGTCGAGGGCGTACGTCCGCCGCAGAGAAGCCGCGCTCACGGTACTCGGCTGCTGAACTTGAAAGGTTGCGTGTTCGATCCCGGCGGTCGCGTTTCGATGGCGACGAAATGGTACAGGCCCCTGTATACTGTGCGATGCCAGTGCACCTTCAACAACTCCAGGCGGCCGGTGTTTTCCGAAGCCCTTGACCACGGCATAAATATGTCGCGGTTTTTGGACGTCAAACGTAGGATATCATCATTTTATTACGCTGGACGTATAGCGTGACTGTGCGGAAAACTGTGCGCCCGCAGTCGCGGTGGTTTAGCGCAGGACGTGCGTGGCTTCCTGCCGACGGCCTCCGTCGTCCTCCTCTCGCGCTAGGAGGCGGCTGTCGAGGCAAGTCGGCCCGCCACCCTCGGCGGGACCTCGCTGTTAATCTGGCGTTGACCCCGTTTCCTCGGACAAGCGTCCCACGACTCTTCGCCCAGCGGTCACCGCGTGTCGAGCGAGGCGACGCTGCTCGCCGCGCCGGTGCCCTTTCCGTGTCTGGTATGCATCCAGACGTACGACGCTGTGTGTATACGTGCTTAAGGCTCCAGATGTGTACCTGAAGGCAGTGTCGTTACCCCGCTGGTAATGCGGGGCTCGAATAATAATAAAGCAAAAGTCAATCAACGTGCGGTAAAGAATAGGGAAAAACGGTTCAATGCGTAAAGTCAGGGAACTTAACGAAATGATGCAGCAAATGCCTCGATGATGTAAGAACACGAACCATGTGCCTCTACAAGCATTGATAGCAAGTGTGAATGAAAGGTATTAATGATTAGCATGGTGGATACCCTTCTTCAAAGGGGATGTTCATAATCATGCATCCGTCCATCCGTACAGTACCGTACCGGACTCTCTTCGCACGTGAGTTTGAATACTGCAAAATATATGCACATAATTGAATATATGCGTTTTTGCACAAGGCATCGGCGCACCTCGCCATCTTGGGCTTTTGATACCGGTGTCACACTGGCACTTTTAATCGCGATCAAAACGATCCAGATCAGTTTTCTTGATCGAGATCAACTTTATGACCGCTGCTACACGGCTAAGCTAATCTGGTTCGAGCTTGAGTCAGATGAAATGTCCCAGGTGGCATTTGCGTGCCGTAAAACATACCACTGACAAAGCTCGACGTACGGTATATCTATGGAGCCTTTAATCAGCAGTGTTATTCGTGCAAGAACCGCTAGAACGTCAAAAACTTTGCATGCAAAAGCTTTGCATTCCACTATATACGATAGTAATTTCATAAATCCATCGTTCGATAAAGTTTTCCTAGCAGTTACCTGTATTGCTGTGTGATATTCTTAACATTGGCTTTTATTTCTGATGGCCGCCGCTCGTACCCGTGTAGTGGCAGCGAAGCGTCAGTCTCGTTGTACGCGCCATGCATGGTGCCTCAAGTCTGTCGCTCCGGCGAGCGGTCAATTACTGCAAAGACCTCTTCATTCGACCACGAAGTGCGCGTACATTGCGACGTAGTCATAAGGTTTGCGACACTCATAATCGGTTTGCTTCTAGATGCTCCAACAGCTCCGAACTAAGCGCCGAAGACAACGGTCGACTGCTTGTCGTCTGCTTCTCCCGTAACTACATGCGGTCGATGCGAATCCTAAAATATGAAATACTTTAGATATTGTTTCATTTTAAAAAGTTTAGAATATGCTTTTTCATAAACATATAGCTGTTTTAAAGCGTTTTTATCGAACTATGCTCGATTTTCTTGTTTATAGTGTTTTCAACAAGCTCGGCTAGCGGATGCAGACGAGAGCAAAATCGCGTTCTGTCAGGAAGGTCGCGATAGTCGTGATCCCGATCACGCCTGATCGTCATTATGTTACCGTGTAGCAGCGCCTAATCTGGATCGTGCTAATCCGGATCGGCACTGATCGCGATTAAAAGTGCTTGTGTGACACCGGTATAAGTCGATGTTATCTTGTTTTTGTACATCGCGACGTGGATTAATAAGGCCATCAAACATCGTACGCACCAACCCAACTGTTTTCATGTACGTATGCGTCTAGCGTAACAATGTGTGTTTAGTTGTTAAAGATTAACAAAGGGTAACAGCCTAGTACGGTGGCACTCAAACATATTTGCAAAATAATCTATACAAACCAGAGCATTACTAGCTTCAGCCCGACTTGCATTAAGGATGTATACACCATATGCGCCTGAAGTGGTACTTCTCGGGCGTCCAATAAAGATGGTGAAAGTGGGGCTGCTCGTACAGAAGACGAAGTCGCCTCGTCGGGGTGCATGCTCCAATTGTACTATAGGATTTTGCTCCTCTGACATGTTACGCACTTTGCTTGTATGATGAAACATTTCACGGGATTAATCTGGTGGAAATTGGGGTACCTATGTCATATGCGGAGCTAGTGAAGCATACACTTAGCAGGTCCTGGAGCCAACACAACTCCATGGTCCTGCTGTCACCGTGGTACTTCGCCTCGTGAGTCACGCGCGTCCGCATTGACACGCCGGTGTTGTCCCGTTGAATTATTCGCATCTTTAACGAACGATAGCAAGAGCTGCTTCTACATGACCTCAATAAGGCAAATCGAGTCGGCTCGTTTCCCTGAAATCCGGCCATCGGCTGAACGCCTCCTCTCTACATAAACCAGAAATTACTAAGGAGAAGATGACACGTGAGGACAAGCACTACTCCTCGCATCTCTCATTGTTCGCGCATTCTTTGAACTTTGTGCGGATATATGCGCGTCACGAGGTGTACAAAAGTTGTCGACACGGCTAAACATCTTGCAAACCGAGCCACTCGCGCGCACACTTCATGCGAGGGCGTTTACATCAGCCTGCCGGCAGCTTTCCGGGTCGACTTGATGGGCTGAAATTTGCCTGAAGCTTTCATGTCGCGCTGTAGCGGGTCTGCCCGAGAGAGCGTCGAGGCCTGTTTAGTTTGCCCTGACAAGTTGCACATGAACATTCGCCGTGGTATAGTCAGCTGCTACGGGGCTCGGCTGTTGGTCTAGAGGTCGCCCGGTTTCGATCCCGGCGTTCGCATTTCGATGGGGGCGAAATGTTAAGCCCTTGTACTGTGCGGTGTCACTGCAGTGCACGTTAAAAGAACACCACATGGGCAAAATATCCGGAGCCCTCTGCTACGGCGTGCCTTCTATAATGATGCCATGGTTTGGGGATGTAAAACCGCAGCAATTATTATGTCTTATTGTTGTATACTTATCATTGGTGCTCGCCTTCATGGTTTTGACTACATGCATAATCGGTCAGGTACTATCGATGGCGTGTTCGCATCGGTCAAACCGCGAGCCGATCATCGTTGCGCTTGTGAATGCATGAACGCAAGCGGGAATATGAACGCTCAGCGGGGTGCGGTAATGGAAATGCTGTTTCGAAGTCGTTTTGCACGGTCGGTGGCGTAGCGTCATCGGTCGGTGCGCCTTGATTCGAAGTAATGGATGAGGTGTTGAGCATAAGTGAACTGGCGACAACTTCAGAAGCGTGGTTAACATTGAAGATGAGAACCGCAGCATTGCTCAGAGGTGTGGGAGCATTTAGTTTTCCACTGGCAGCACCGTGTCAGTTTGCCTAAGGAATAATGCAAGTGGGTCGAATCCGTTTGGGCTATGCTATCTCTACTGATCGTCCGTTCGTTTAAGTGGGCACCGCCTTAGGGACTCGTGCTATCGACGTCCGATGTGTCATGTCTTTTGTCACACTCCAAAGCCAGGTACAGCATAACAACGTGTAACATAGTCATGTATACTGGGGCATGTAGCAAGGCGACAAAAAGGGAAGTGGGAGAGAGTAGGATTGATGTGAGGTTGAGGCGGAAGGAAAAGAGGAGAGAAGAGGGTTAAGCATGCATGGCTTGTCCATGCATAATACAGCATATCCATGCGTTGTAAGCGGGGGGAAAGTCCCGGATGTGACGAGCAAGCCCGTTGCATCCTGACTTACTCATTAAAAGACGGGAAAAACATGAATTAAAACCTTATCTGTGCTATGCTAAGATACGCGCCATCTTTACAATCACGACAACTGCACCTGTGTCGCGCTCTGTGCAGCGGGCGCAACGCTCGTCGAGTGTGCTCTTCCACGATATATGCACATACGTCTGTGCACGTCACTATTGACGCTCTAAAATTTAATTGGAACTCTGCGGCTCTTCTAGCGTGTCCTCCATGGGGCTTTTATGCTGAGCCGTCGAATGACTAACCACTGCATATAACTGCTGATAGGAGTAAGTGTATTTATTCACAAAGCGAAAAGTGCGCAGCGGTTTAACGGATCTGCCGTATGCACTTCGGGAAACGGGGAGTTACGGGTAGAATGTAAAAAGAAAAATGAAACTGGAATAAATAACAAAAGTGCACCCGATGCGTCGACACAAAGCACGCGCTAACAGTTTACAAGTGTTCGTGAAATCCAGTCGATCTTACTGGAACTTTGTCACAGCGCGGTTTAACCGCCGGCGGAGTTGTGTTTTTGAAGCGAAGCACAGCTCGCAGAACGTTGCGGTGCATCTCAGACGCGAAGAAACCATGCCGCTGCAGCAGACCCAGCTTGGCCGCACATGCATCAGCAGCGCCCCCATCCGGCGCCTATATTTACGGCCGCATGCTTGCCGGCCTGCTACGTGCCTCACGTGGGACGATGATGGCTCTCGCTCGCGCCGCACCTAGTTCTATGCAACGCTGACAGGGTTGTGCGATGTGGGGCTGCATGCGCCGGTGCTTCGTGCCGCGCATGCTTGTACACGCATAGCACGATGACTATTATTCTAGCTGATTTATATTCACTTGTCTGAAGCTGTACAGAGAGGAGCACGTGATTGGTAACCAAATGTATTCGCTGCCTACTATATTTAGTTTTGCCATGAAGATTTCGAACTCCGCACTGCTTGAAAACCGTGAAGCTGCAGTAGGTTGAACTAAGTAATGTTGGACTAATTAACTTACTGACTTACGAAAAAAATAAGTGAATGTGTATAGGAAAGGACGGCGGGTTAAAAAGAGTTGACTGTTGGGCGACTTGATTCTTTGACATGGAAACCATCCTGAGGGCGCAACTAAACAGAACACACAGGAACAAGCAGACGAGGACAGGCGCATCTCCTCGTCTCGTGCATGTTGTGCTTAGTTGCGCCCTCACAATGGTTTCTATGACTTCGGGTTAACATGTGACGGCCGCGGCAACGAGCAGAAGCGCTGCCCGGCCGGGAATCGAACTATAGGGATTTCGATTATTGAAAGCCTATATATTCACCGATAAATGCATACATTCGCAGTGGTAATGGCCGTTCGGGTAGCATTCATTGCTTCACTTAGATAACGATTCGTTAATGGTTTCCCTGCACTGGGGTACAAGCAGCAGGATCACGGTTGAGCAAGCGTTTGCGATTGGTCGAGGCTGGCTGTGTACTACGTACCTCCCGCAGCGGTGAAGGCAACTGCCTCTGGGAGTGCTGCGGAGCTCTTGCTCGTGTGCGTCTTGCGTTACTGGGTGCGCGGCTGCCGCCGTTACAGACATGCGCAAGCCGCACCCTGCGCGGACATTCGGTGGACGAGCGGCAGTGCATTGTGTCCAGGGGGGGGGGGGAGTGCAGGGGAAGGAGAGGAACAGTATACCGGGTCAGCGTGGGCGTCAACTTGTACGCCAGTGCGTCCCGGCGGCCTCGATTGTTTTCTTATTGTAGTACTTGCCGGTTGCCTCGTGAATTCAGTTAAACGTTGACGAAGCCTGCTTGAGAAGCGAACGTCTGGGCATGCCGTCTAGAAACGGTGTCCACAGGGAGGTTAGGTCTGTTTGCATAACATTGCCGGGAAAATACGACCTTGTGACGACGCTCGCGACATGTTGACGTGAAAAAAAAGTGCACAGTACAGTGCGCGCCTCTAGTACGGAAAAAATGGGATGACAACGACGCAGCCACTCGTTTCCGCCGTCGCGAGTGTTTCAAATATCACCGTACAATTTTTTCCGTGTATATAGTTGGGCTCCGTCTCTCATAATCGTCTCGCGGTTTGAATACGTAAAGCTCTAGATCTTATTGCTGTTGGTCTCTCTCAAGCCTAAGAGCTCATATATAACGTTGATGCATTTCGTACAAGCTGACTCAAAGCACAAGGCTGTCCCGTGCGACTATTTCGTCATTGTCATCGTCGAAGCTTACTGTCAGTCATGCGACTTTACGCTCCGACCGCCTTTGTAATGCAAATGTTAGCACATTTCAAACTCTCTCTCGTTGCCTAATGCACGAGGGGAGACGCGTGTTGAGATTCTACGCTTCTGCCGCGCAATATTACCTTCGTCAACGTGGCCTGGCCCTTGCACGACATGACTGTATTACGCATGTTTCTGCAAAGTGCTTAGCCCCGCAACGGTGGTCTAGTGGCTACTCGGATGCTGACCCGCAGGTCGCGGGATCAAATCCCGGCTGTGGCGGCTGCGTTTCCGATGGAGGCGGAAACGTTGTAGGCCCGTGTGCTCAGATTTGGGAGCACGTTAAAGAACCCTAGGTGGTCGAAATTTCCGGAGCCCTCTACTACGGCGTCTCTAATAATCATATGGTGGCTTTGGTACGTTACACCCCACAAATCAATCAATCTACAAAGTGCTTACTACAAAGAGTTTAAAAAAGCTCAAGAGTGGTTCTGTGAGGGAATAGCTCATTGTCAAGCAAAATACTTGTGTTCGATTCCATTCCTGCTGTAGTGGTAATTATCATGAGACTGGATCAGTTTTTGTAAGGAGCACAGTGTTTTTTTTTTCAAAGCCAGTGTCTTATGAGGTGCTTAAATGGGCCTAACACTCAATTTTATATCGTAGTCTGTGTCATGTGGGTTAATTCTTGTGCATTCCCAAACAAACTAGCGAAATATTAGCGCATTTGTTCGAGCCCTTAATTTATAGTTGGAAATATTTTTATGAACAAGCGAGCGGCCAGAGAGTCTGTCGACGCTTGCGCCCTCGCGAACCGTGACGCCGCAAGCTGTGCCAGCGTCGGCAACCTGGTGAGCGATACTGTTCCGCAGTGTGATCAGCTGCCCTTGAAATCGAAGTATTTTGGCTTTATTCGGTTCGTCACTGCAATTTAACGAGTTTCAGCGGCTGTAATTTCCGTAGAGGACGACGACGTCGCTCCTAGTTGCATATGACGTCACACGTGCCGTGGCCAAATGGCGGTCGCTTAGGTGGGCGGGGATATTACAGCTCGAGTCTTCTGATCTGAGCTCAAATTTGGGTGCACGTTGAAGAACCCCAGGTGGTCAAAATTTTCGGAGTCCTTCACTACGGCGTCTCTCATAATCATATGGTGGTTTTGCAACATTGAACCCCACATATCAATCGATCAATACCTGTACAGTAGACCGTCTACATCTACCTTTCGCTGAAAACTTGAAGTTGTTGGCTGACCGTAGTATGAGCCCCTTAAAGGCCTTAATAAAATCTTTGGTGAGAAGGCAATTGTACGTATCACTGAAATACCACGCAAGCGTGTTGTTACCTGTGAAAGGCGTCCTTTGTAGTTTTTCATTCTTTCGTTCGCGTTTATCCGCGATTCTGCAATCATGTGAAACATTTGTGTGTTATTTTCCTTTCTCACTGGGTCACCATTATCACAGCATGCACGTTTATTTTCAACGAATCGCGCTTGCGCTGCGCAGGCCTATCCTTCTCACTTGCGTGAGCAGCTCGTAGAGGGCGCGTTTGCTGGCGAAATCATTCCACGCCCGGCGCGCTCTTTCTAGTTTCCCGAGCGAAGGAAACGATCCACGTGAAGTACTATCGTCCAGGGCCGTGCGGGTAGACAACGTGCAAAGCAGCTCCAAGCGAGTCTTTCTGGTCGTTCAGGAAAAGTAAAGCATGTAAAGATCTCTTCGAGACATTTGTCGCTGATGGACAGGATTCACTGCCTTATACCAGAGATTTAGCGGTGAATGCCACAGAGGTCGCGGGCGCGGTTTCGCAGCTGGAGGTCGCACAAAACGACGGCGCTCTCCTTCTCGCCGGGGTTTCAACGTCGCCAGGGCGCGCTCTGCATACAAACTGCCTCGAAAGCAGTCTAGTCGATCGGTGGCCGCAAAGGTCGGGGCATGCGTCAGAGCAGCGCCAAACGAGTTGAAGAACAACTTTGCGCGCGGTACTGACTGTAGGGTTCCTTTTGAAAACTACGGTCGTTTAAAAACGATGCTGTCGAAGTGGTAAAGAGTTCTCGCGAAAATGGCGCGATGCCCGATCGGAATGGTGATCTCAGTCGTTGACATTCGCCACTCTCGTTAAACGATCCCCCCTCTTCTTCCCTTAGCTGGTACGTCGCTGTCTCGGTTGGTGTGAGTGCGTGCCGCTAGAGTGTGTCGCTGCATAACGGGCGCTTTACACAACCCCGAGGCGCTGTAGAGTAGGAAGATAAAGCCGTTAACGGGCTTCCGTGTTCATTTTTCAGCTCGCTGTTTTTCCCAGCGAGATGTGCTTCCATTTCAACGGATGAGGAAGCCTTCCCACTTCTTGTTTATGTTGCTTATTTTTTGTCTTTTCTTCGGCCGTACTCAGCAGAGGCTCGAATGTCTCCCGAGACTAAACGACGTGCGCATGCGTCGTAGGGATAAAGGCTTCGTTTTTGGAAAGAGTGAGACGGGCTACCCCCCCTTTTTCCTTTTCGTTATTTTCACATATAGGGGGCGAAACACACACACACACGCACACACACACACACACACACACACACACACACACACACACACACACACACACACACACACACTGCGGTCCTTAACTACGGTCCTTAACGCGCATGCAGAGTGTATACGTGTTCTTGTGGTGCCCCATACATGCGCAATAATTGCTTTTTAATTGACAATTTCGCAAGTATGAACTCTGAAGCTTGAGCAACATTGGTAGGCTCTGCGGATGGGGTCGGCCGTTTTAGGTACCCGGTGCATTAAGAGTAGACAAACAGACAAACTTACAGACAGACGGACCAAACTTTTTGCGTCGAATGTCCCCAAGAAAGACTATTGTCTTTAAAAGCTTCATCAATGACAAGACCGCGTTTATCTTCAGCCTTCCCGCTCTTTCTCTTCTTTCTTCTGCTGATATATTAAACCTCGGGAAATGATGTACAGTCCAACAGAAGTAAAACAAAATGGCAGTATAGAAAAGGCGTCTAGGGAAGAAAACCTCCACGTCTCTAAGTGCGTCGCTTGACGCGCCGGCGCCTTCATTGGCGCGGAACGATGCGCGGCGGCTTTCTTTTTCTTTTTTTTTCGCGAGAGAGAAATTCGCGGTCCGCGTGGATGATTGCTCGATCGTCCTGGTGCGAGAACGACGTGAGAGAGAGAGAGAGACTATGACGACGCGGGCGCGACTACCGAGCGTCAATCGCGCGACGTTCATTCATCATCGGTTCAACCCTCCGGAGAGGAGAGCCTCCGCTGTTTCGCACGACTGGACCCGCAGAATGCCGCTGCTTTGCGGCACGCCGTGGAATCGCCTCCGTCGCCGATTTGGACTCGCTCATCCATCCGGGAACTGCAGTTGTCGGAAGAGGAGGGAACTCTGCAGCCGCGTGAAGGCGCTGTATACTGGTGCCAGAGATACTGCCCAGCAAAGAAAACAGAAAAGAAAAAATCAGTAGTAACGAACAAAGGAATTGGCTTGGCGGTGCGTGGTGGGCGGTTGTTTCTGCAGTTGCTCGTCGCGTTTTGTTCGGCGCGTCTGTCGTCTTCCTCGCGATATCGGCGGGCTTTATTGTGGCTCGCTGTATCCGCGATGGTCGTTGGAGAGAACATTTCCCCGCGGATACTTCTTTCTTCTTCGTCCGTTCTTATCTTTGTTGGTCCTCTTCATCCCTCCGTTGCTCTCTCGCTTTCGTTACATATACCACGCGCATTGATTGCCTGTAGAGTAAAAAGGGGGAACATGTTACGTGTGAGGAAATGGGAGCAACGCATGTATCCGGTCGCCCGGGGGTTTTCGGCAACTTTCCTTTGGTGTATCGTTGCACCTCCTGGGGGCAAAGTGCTGCTTCCATGCAACGCTATTCGCACCGCGGCTCTGGGAAACTCCCAGAGGGGTGAGAACGCGAAGAGAACGGCGACTCTTCTGCGGAGCAAATAGCGACAAAGGCCGTGCCTGACGGATGGTGTTCGCGGCCGTTCACGATATTGTTGCCCTATAGAGGAGTCTTGCACTGCAGTGTGTTATTTATTTATTTATTTATTTATTTATTTATTTATTTATTTATTTATTTATTTATTTATTTATTTATTGTATACTTACTTGGTTGGCACTGTAGGTTCTGGCGGCTACGAACGAGACTTAAGCGCGGGAAGCTTGTTTCCCAATGAATTTAGCACGCCGTTTTTATTTCTCGTGCAACTGTTTTCTACAGCTTTTAATCACTGCTCTTGTGTGCGAGATTATTAATTGACTTGCTGTCCATAGAGTTTCCTAAATATACACTAACTTTGGCGCTAGTGTATATGGGAGCTGCAACGCACGGCGCTTCAGCGAGCATGGGAATGATGCGTAGTACACGTATTTGTCTACTATTCGTACTTCTGGCCTGCTTCTTGTTCCGTGTGTGTTCGTGCGGCTTGGAGCTGCTTTCTCATGACAGAAAAATCAGAAAATATTCAGTGGTTGCGCTTCACCACCTTATTCTTTCAGGCTTACCATTCGGGTCACGAAGTTTAAAAGGGTTGGTTCTTTCCTTCGAAACCAAACCGAAAAACAGCAATAAACTAAGCCACAAGTGTGATTAGCCGCCCGCAAGTACGAATACTAGGCAAATCCATGTACTACCCATCATTCCTATGGTCGCTGAACGATCGCAGCGCCAGAGTCCCCTCTAGTTAATTTTAGGAAACTCTTTGTTGCTGTCTTTGTTCGTTTGTGTTTAAGTCACGTTGTAGAACCAATGACACCTTTTTATGCGAGATGACCGTATATCTTTGTTTTCACGTGCTATTTAGTTCGGACATTTGTCAACGTATGACAGAGGGAGAAATAATTATCATAGTCACCTTTCGTATTCTGTTTGATACGCTATGGCATATTTATCCTTTCAACATGAATGGTTTCTGCGTGAATCTTCGTGACATAATGTCCGCTTATAGAACCACGTTATGTTGCATACACATTGAAATGAAAACTTTTCCGTCGTGGCTACGAGAGGCGCTGACTAACACTGTCAGGTTTCATGAGCAAAACCAATAAAGTGGACCAGGGGACGACCACCACCGTAGCTCAGTCTAAAATCATCGGGCGCGTAATACCGAAAGTCGCAGGTTGCATTCACTGCACTTTTGTCACGTTTATATCACAGTTATACTGTGCTTGTTCGAACAAAGAAATGACCCCTCAGAAATTCTTCATTCGTTTCATAATATAGTGAGAAGTGCTTCAAATGACGTATATGGACAGGAGGAAAAGGGACTACTGGGCTTGCTAATTGGTCATGCATCTTACACAACATCAAACTGAGCGCAAAAACGACACGGGCGGAAAAAGCAACACCGCGCTGCTGCGTGTTCCATTTTGGTTTCGTCTCCGTGTCGTCTTCGCGTGCCGGGTTATTGGCTCAGTTAGTGAGCGAAAGAATCGAGTTATGCCGTATTTTTTTCTCTTCCCACGAGAGACAAAACCCGTAAGTGATTGCGTCGCGCAGGAAATACCCCCGCATATATATTTTTTTTTCGAGCGGCCTCGTTCTCACTGGGAGCATCGCGCGGCATGAGAGCCCTCGGCCTTCCGTTCATTTACGTTCAGCTGAGAACAATTTGACAGCTCCTTCGCGATCTTCCCCTCCCCCAAAGCACGCTGCGCCGCACAACCACGCGGCCTCTCGATTCACACAGAGCACGGAGCACGGGGCCCTCGCCGAAACGTATATTCACACCTCCGCGGTCGACCACTGTGTTGAACTACACTGCGTCTCTGGTTAAGCTCGTGGCCGCATAATTCATCGAATGCGCGAGGCCACCGTTGTCCCCCGCGCTCGCTTGCGCCTGTTCTCGCGGCTGCTCGCCGTGCTACGATCGCCAAGTGCGCGGCAGGTCAAGACTGCCGAGGCAGCGCGCCGCGCTTTTTTTGCTGCATGTACCGCGGTGAGCGATCGGTCCAGCCATACTGGTTTTCGTGTGCCCGAACGACGCTAGTTCGGTGCAGTACGAGGCCGATGCCAGCTGGTTGTGGCACGATGGTCGTTGTTGCCGATTTCGACGGGAGTTAACGGAGCATGCTTTTAAGTACACTGTATACACCTGCCGGACAACGTGCACGACAAAGGCGGGAAGCGAGTAACCTATCCTGATCATTTCTGGTGTTTGTAAAGCAAAATAAAGGCATACAAATGCCAGCTGCGGCGGCCGCGTTTCTAGGGAAGAAGTCCGCGTGCTTAGAATAAAGCGCACGTTCAAAACAACCAGATGGTCGAAATTGGCGGAGCCCTCAACTACGACGTTCCCCGTTATCACATTGTGGTTTTGGGGCGCAAAACTTCAGTAATCGTTAATAATCTCTTTGAAAGGGCACTGACACAAGTTTTCGAAGCTCAGTTTACACTGTCATACAGTGCCAAACAAGTGCAGTTGCTCGGCTTAACAAGTGCTTATCTTTTTTTCTTTTTTCACATTACAGTGCATTCTCTCATGGCGCACCTACCGACGTCGACACCAACTTGACGTTCGGCTACCGTACTGATTCTGGTGAGTTCACGCAGCAGTCATGGTTCTGATCATGTCAGGTACCAAAACTTCCAAAATGGACGAAGTGCGTCATCAAAACATTCAAAATGGCTGTTGGTGCGTCACCAACAAAGCCACGTTGCGGAAAACGTCACGATATAGCATGTGGGAGCAGGTGGCAAGAAACTCATACCATGTTGTGACGTCAGGGTACGATAAGAAATCAAAGTAACATTTAGAAACACACTGTAATTACTTTTTCAAGGTCTACTCGTGTTAAGCAGTACATTTTCTAGGCTCTTGGTGGCTTGGATATTCATTCGACGCAAGAAAGCAACCGAAAAACCGCCATGCAGGCCTGCGTGAAACGCGCAGCACAGTATAAGAGCGAAAGCTGGAAGAGTGGCCTTTCAGAGCATTTGCAAAACACTCTTTGGGTGACTGCTACAAGCACACTTGCCGGGTACTCACTACGCCATTGATAATAATAATTTATAGGTAGTATGCCGGCATTCACTATGCCATAATTCGTCATTCCCTGGAGAAGCGTGGTATCCGCTACACACTTGCTAAAAATGTTCAATTGTTTGTGCAGTGACAGGCGACGATGAAGAATATCCCCGAAGTGGGTATGTCCGACAGTTAATAAGTGATGAAGAACAAGTTTTTGTGATGGTTTGTAGCATTGGACGACCCACTTGTTACGCAATTAGCATTGTGTGACGCCTGGTTGTTGCTTTGATGTTCTATAACGTTTTATTACTCATATTAACGCGATTCCTTTCCCGACATCAAGCCTGTCTGAGGCGAGCTTGGAAAGGCGTTGCAGGCACCTGCGTGGCTCAGTAGTAAAATACTGTGCCGCCACGCAGCAGCCGCGGGTTCGTATCCCGTAGTGTACTTGGTGTATTTTTACTTACCAAGTTTTTTTTTTCTTCTTATTTCTTGCGATACTGGTTACGGACGCCGGCGGCAACAGCGACGATCGACAACTACGGTGCAATACGTGATCCGTGTTTTGAACAGCTTTCGCTGTAAAAAAAGAAAAAAAAACGTGCCAGTACCTCTTCAGTCATTAAGTACTGTACGCTAATTGATAGGCAGTCTAGCGAATGCGAAATTTCATAGGTGGCGCCTGGGAAAGAGAGCACCGGTTGTCATTTCTGTGGCTTCGGCCGGGGCCACGTTGCCCGGCGGTGGCAAACGAGGGGTCGACTGTCGCTCCGGCGTCGTAGAGCCGTGACCGGAATGCATAATGGACGATGCGTGGCCGGACACCGGCCCCGTGCTCACCATGGCTAGCCACCCTACCATGGCCGTGCGTTCCCTCGCATGTCCCCACATTCCGGCCGATAAGCCGTCGGCGGGCAACTATACCGCGGGAACTGCGGTCATTCCGTGCGGGTGGACACTTGTTTCCCGTCTCGCCGCTCAGCGACCCCGCCGTGCTCGTCCTGCTCGTTTCGACGGGGCTCGAAACTGGGTTCCACCGGTTCCGCATACGTCGTCGTCATAATCGTCGTCTAATTGGGAGGTTCGACGACAGCGCGTCCGCTCTCGAATGTCGATACGGTCTGCGTAAGTCGGGACATGGACAAGTACGGACGGTAATAGCGATTGAGGCACAGTGTTGGCCTGCTCGGTGCATGGCTGTAGGTGTTATGCGGCGGAAAGCTTACAAGTATTTAAAAGAGACGAATCTTAAGAACCTCATGCGGTGCCTCTCGTTCTCTCTCTCTCCTTCTCGGAGCTTAATTAGCATCATTGACGAGCAAAGGGTATGTAAGATGTTCCGTAATCCATTCACGGCACTTTTCTTTTGGTTGTCCGAGATTTTACACAGCTATATATATCTAGCTCATGTTGCCTATCATCATGAGCGTATTTTACGTCCACTGCAACAACGATATCCTAAATAGTGCGTAAAGGTGAACTGCCGTCATCAACTGGTAGATAGCTGCCCACCCGTCTTCCCGATTGTTTTTGTTCCCGTCGATCAGCGCACTTCTTTCGCAGCAACGAGAAGTACGGCCGGCCATATCGCAAGGGCCCGAGAGTTTTAAGCATGAGATGCGTTTAGCTTCCGTCGTCGACAATCTTGCATTAACCTCGAACCAAGAGCCAGATTTCGTTATCAGAACACTCAGAGGAAAACAGATGGGTGTCATTGCGAGAAAAAAAAAAGATCAACTGCGAAATCGTTCAAAAGTTGGGAAAATACATTTTTGACCCCAACCCTTTGTACTCGGCGGCATTGCATACAATGCTTGCCTCCAAAACAAGTTACATAATGCATTGCTTCTAAGTTCTGGATGTTTCTTCTCAATATACTACTGAAACTGTGACTCCTGCTACGCTGAAGTTTTGGTTTTGAATAGAAGAGTTAAAGTTATGAGTGTCCTCTATATAACGAGGCATAGACATGTCTGCCACCAGGTTGGACAAAGAAAAAATAATGTTTTTTTTATGTTGACACTGTGCTTTTCTTACTACGAATAAATCGATCTTACTATAACAAAACAACAAAAACAAACTCGCAGCCGAGTCACGTGCCCCTAGCGGCAGAATGCCCTTATTCCCCGCAATATTAATTTTTGCTCTTCATTGTCTCTAGTTTTGTGGTACCAACACTCCAACCGTCTCTTGCTTATTTCTATCGCGGGTGTGTTCAGCTCTCCATTGTTCCCAAAACCGAAGACTTCATAAGCAGGTCCGTGCCCAAACGTGCATCTGGGTCCATAAATATCTTCACATTCAATCAGACCACGCTCCGTCGTTTCCTTATCTTCTGTGCATTGTTGTTCTTCCGTGCTGAATCTCGATCGCTTTATAGCTACGTGTTCTACGACAGCCCGGCCTCGCTTCAAGCATTTTGCTTTAAAAGAATTTCTGAAAAAGATTGCCAAATTAACTGAAACTGAAATGCTTCCCCTTAATAGTCATTACAAGCTCTCTCCTTATTTTTATTTTGGCCCTTTCATTATATTGAATACGCAAAAAAGAAATAGTTGTTTTTTTATTGCTTCCATCCAGTACATCCTCTCTGTCTATCAAACTTTTTTTTGCTTAACGCTGTTTATCGTAATATCGCTTTCAGTGCCAGTCGTATATTTACTGGTGAGCCTCCTAGCCCTGTTTTTTTCAATGTGTGCCAACGATATTCCTATGCAAATTACTAAACACCGTCTTTTACAACAGCGGCGTTCCAAACGGAGAGGCAGGACACCATACACTTAATCATTGTCCTCCTCTAACGCTGGGATATAGGGTTGCCTGTACTTTTATCAGTGTCATCTGATCCTTGAGTTTGGCAAAGGGTGTTTTGCCTTGCCTCCTTGAATGAATTCTAGGGCTGCGTGTCCAAAGCTGGCATTATGGGCATTCCAGCGTGGTCGTCTATATATCAGTATACGCGCATCTGAGTAGCTCGAAGTGTTTCGAAGAGCTGAATTGTTTCGCTCACAGACGTCAGTGACACGGTGTTCAGGGTACATATATACTTAACTCTTGCTTTTACTTTACATTTGGGTTTAGACAAAGAGCGCTTGTGATTTATTGCTCGCTCGTTTTCTAGGTGATGGCTGGTGGTTTTTCTATTGCATCACGCAGGAAATGTGTTGTCTAAGAAACACATACTGTTCGCTAACGGACACCGTCCTTAGTATAAGCTTAACAAAACTGAAGAAAAAAAAGGTCTGCTGTCAGTCATGCGACAGTCATGCTAGTCTATCTTGCGGCGCTATATTGCATGTTGAGCATCTAAGTAGACACAACAAAAAAGCTATAGCTAGATGTTGACGAATGTTTCACTGAAAAGAGAGGTACAAAGAGAGAGAACGAAAGCCTTCTCAAACACGATGTTGATACCTGCAGTGTAGGATACGCGCGATTTAAAACAGAGCGCCTTTTCAAGCAGCCAAACCAGAAAGGTCTTCATGTGAAGAGAAAACTGGAAGAACAACTTCCAATCTATAGATACGTGCTCCCTTGTGTTGTTTGCGCACTTTCTGCTCTGGCCGCCCGAAATAAACTATTACCGCGTAGTGTTTTGTAGCTGGTTTCATGAAGGAACAAGCGTTTGTTTCTGCGGCCCATCGTGGATGGTGTCGTCGATGCAGCCAACTTTTCAGTCGTAATTACACAGTCGTAATCACGTGCAGCCGCGTGGTATTAAGACTACGAGGCGTACGACTCGTTTTGAGCGAATCGCACTGTATGACTGGACGCAAACGTGTGACAAATAAAGAAAACAAAAAAAAGATTTTTCTTCACGCGTGTCGCACTTCTGATTAAGGGTCCTCCTTTAAAACGTGTCTCACGCGACAAACATCAAGCCTGTGGGAATCGCGACAGCGTACGGTTTCATTTCCCGTGCTCATCTCGCCGTAATGACTGATGGGATCCCGCACACTTCTAGTTGAGGAGGTTGGGGGTTTGCGACTGCACACACTGCAGTCATGCGTACACGCTTATGTGTGCGTGGCTCTGAGCTGGTAAAAGGCTGCTCGTGCCGCGGTCTCTCCTCCTTCCTCCGCACCATCTTTATGCCTCGATGCGGTTAATAATCTCCCGCGTGCGCAGTCGCGGTACTGTCGTCTCCCTCGGCCGTACTTTTGCCCATAACTGGCAAAACAAAGTACATGCTGTCTGGCGGCGGGTGTGAGGCCATAAGTTGCGACGCCCTCTGCCGGAGGCCTTCCCCAAAAAAAGCACGGCCGCCTGGATCGGCGCGATCCAGGCGGCAGTGGAAGAAGAAACTCTTCTTACAAATGAGCCGCGGCCGGCGGGGAGTCGCTGCACTTACCCTCTCGAAAAAGTTGCGTGCAGCATGGTGATGGTGAGTCGTATTACGAGTTCCAGGTCGATCTAAACACTGCACACGGACAAGTTTGCCGAACATTGAAGGAAGGCACGAGCGCTGTGCACGTCTGGTGTGTTTCCCGCTTCTTTATGCGCCGACGTAGGTGATCGGGAGTAAGCCCGAGTGTCTTCGCCTGTGCGCACAGAGGGTGCGCGCACTTCTTCGTGCTGATGCGATTTCATATGCATTCCGAGTTCGCGATGGTCTTGCGAATTTCGTTTCGCTTTGTTATTTTCGCCAGCGCCGCTTATGGGCTCCGGTAACTATCGCGTTAACCAGGCTTGGTTACGAGGATGTGTGGCGAGTGCCCGAGAGAGTTAGAGTGCGAATGCGCAATTGGCGCTATGGTTCTTATTATTAGCCTACGTGACACTCCATAAACTGGGGTCTTTAACGTACTCCCATAAACAGCATGGCTCATACATGGCTCATGAACGACGCCGCAGTAGGGGGTCCACGGCTTATGTTCGACTGCCTGAGGGGAACTTCTAATGCCCGACCCTATTGATTTTCGTCTCGGTGAATACCCGAATTGCCTTTTGACGCGGCATCGCCACCATTGCAGGTGCGTACCATTAAAATTTGTTGTTGGCCGAAGTGAGAATGGCTTTACAATGTAATTTTTTTACAACTTGGTAGGGCCATATCCGGAACGTGGCTCTTAAGAACAGACGATGCCACCATTTATTCTATTTGGGGCATAATACCACCATAAGTCGCGCTTTTACAGTTTAAACTATTAAAATGTCAGTTGTAGATTCTGGTAGGAAGGAGTCCATAGGTCGGCAAACTCATTCATGTGTCGACTTACTCGGACTCAAATCGAGCCGTGAGTCCTAGTGAGCCCCAAGGGTAAAATATATTGCATGGGTGAGTGGGCTCCACAATTTCTGCCGGAGGTGGAGGCCAGACACGGCCTGATCGCCATTCCTCTGTGAAATGTTTCACTTGAATAAAGTTGTTTCTCTATCCCCTCAGCCCACCCATGGACCAATGTCCTTGAAAAGGAGCTTATACAGGACGTGAGCAACTTCCCTCGTTATATTCACATGGACTGACAGTGATGCCCAAAATAGCTCTAACGAAAGCCACGTCAGCAGCGTCGTGGCGTATTGTCGAAAGCGAAATGAATTTCCAGGAGTAAGCACTGGAGAACAGTGCACCTAATGGCAGTGCCTTCTTGCATTCTGTGCTCGTCAGTGATTTCTGAGAGTTAGTTTACGAGGTTCAGGCGTCCCAAATAGGCTGAGAGGAGACACCGTATGGCGCAGGGATCCAGGTGATTTCGACCACATGGACGTTCTCGAACGTATACTCGATGCTCGGGCCTGTAGAATTTTGCCTCCGTCAAAATGCGGCCCGGGTCGGGCCAACGTCTTGTAGACCAGCTGCCGAGCAGCGCAACCACAGGGCCACCGGCTGCGACGGCTAACCATTTCTGCTGTTCTTGTTGTGCAACGATTGAGCGCTATTCGCAAGCGTAAATCGGTTTCGCCAATCGGCTTCCGTTGCACATGTTTAGTACGTGCGCGCTTACTGAACAATGCACGCAACTATCGGGACGGCGCGTTTGCATTGCAGTGGCGGCCGCCCTTCTGTGGCCGTAATGAAGTGGGCACGAGACGCAGCGGGCTCCTCGGCGCGTCGCCGCAGTGCGCGCCCACGATCGCGTTGGGTGAAAAAGAAGAAGCAAGCAGTGCGTTTGGGTGGAGGCACGCGGGAGCCAACTTGCGGCGATAATTACGCCAGACGCGGGAAATTAAGAGGGGGCGAGGAGGAAAGAGAGGGAACGGGCGACGGCCGCGAGGGGAGAGAAGGACAGGAAGTAAGACTAATGCGCAATCCGAAACGAGGAGGTAGAAGAGGACGCCGAGGCATGCGGTGGTGCTTCTTCTTCGGTTCAGCAACCTCTGGCCCGCCTGTGCCACCGTTGTTACGTACGTATAGTGCCCCCCAGCGAATGTGATGGCAGCACTCGAGGTGGGCTCATGGGCCACCCTGAGCTGAGCACGAGAAAAAGGTGCCGGCTGTTATATATAGTGGCAGCGCTGCTAATGAGAGGAAAACAAAGAAACGCATTTATCTCGACGGAGCCGATAGTCCCAACCTTCAATTTAGAGCTATATCTAAGGCTTCCCGTGGAGCCGTTGGAAGCACTTCCTTGACTCGCAAATGTTATCGGCGTCACGTTACGTCGTCTGCGTGCGTGTCATTAGGTATAGTATAGTCTGTCGTCGTCGCTCGATATCGGCGTGCCGCCGATGCGGTGCTTACATAATTAGCATTAGGGTGTTAGGCACACTAGAGAACGGCTTGTATCGCAAGACTGATTTAGTAACCAGTAAAGACAGAAAGCGTCACGATATTTCGAGCCCAGATGCACCAAATATGAGGCCTTTCAAGTTAAACCTACAACTCGGAAGTCCTTGAGTCTCTAAACTACTCCGAGCTCAAAGACGATCGATTGAGTGATTTATTTTGCGAGAGAAAGAGAAGAAATGTTGGAAAGGTGGGCAGGATAACTACACTACGTCCAGTTTGATACCCTAGACGTGGGGAGAGGGGAATAAAAAAATAAACAAGAGAAAAAAGAGAGAAAGAGGTGCACATTGCACACAAAGCGCACGGTTTCAGAGGTGATCGCTCACTGATGTCACCTTCAAGAACTGCAGCAGAGCTCCTGTGGTTTTCTGGGCTGACGTACTTCAAGACCATGCTCCCAAGGTGTTTTCTTGAGTGAGCGGCCGATCATCTAGTATTGGACTTCACTACCTTCTCTACGAGCTCTATTCCCCCGTCGCCACTTATCCATAAAAGCGTTTTGGCCCTGCGGCGCCGTCGGAACTTGTACGCTGTATAGGCGCGAGTGTCTTTTGCATGTTCTGGATCATCCGCGTAGAGGACGTCCACTCGACCGTGTGGCTGCCGCGGGCTGCGACTGTCTCGCAACCAGTTTGAGACAGCCTGAATGTGGACATTTATTAGGCTTCTTCTGGCGACTTCAGCTGTGTACACGATGTCCAGGAAGAGGACGCCGTATAACAGGCAGACGTGATGAGCTCATTGGGTAATTGCACTGGTTAGGCTTGCACACAACGCAAATTACAGAGTATTCGCGCCGCCCAACACCGGGACACGTGGTTGGCCCGACTCAACTACGACACGCCGCGAGCGAGTGAGGGAAGAAGAAGCCTGCAGTGGGTGCGGCCAATCGAATCGAGCGAGAATAACCGCCTCTAATCGCTGCGTATAGCCATGTGCGTGGCTCTGTGTCGGCGCAAACGATAGTCATGGTTATAATATAGAGAGTGCTCTAACTACTTATATGCCTTTGCCGCAGTCGTGGCGATACACCATCTATCACTAATGATCAATGTGCCGAGGCTGTTACGCAGTTTGCGGAGCCCGTCCGTGCACGTTTGATCATACCGCACCTCGTCACTCTCGCGTTTTTGATCGCCGGCAGTGATTAGTCGAATACACCACGATTTACTATCAGCGTGTAAACACGCAGCTTGAAAAATTGCGCGTTCGTGAACCGCCAATGAGACAAACAAATCCCGTAAAGGTCGCGTGAAACGCGCACGCACCGATACACAACGATAAATGACTTTGTTGGTGTAGTAAACAGGTAAACCAGCAAATGAGCGAACGAACAAAGAGTGCTGACAACGGGTGCATTATTTCGGGCGATGGATGGATGACAAGGTTGTTTTAATTGGCGCTCACTGAGGCGCACGTTGCTTCGGTATCTTCCTGTGTGAGTCTATCCATCTCCTTTTATGCTTTCGACTCAATCTCAGGGCCGTCTCGCTATTTCTTGTTCTGACTTGGGTGGAGCCGCTCAGATCACTCTATGCTATAGTGGAACCATAAGGCCTCCCATGATCCGTTTCTTCTGAACCTAAGTAAAGTTTTTTCTCTCTTGAATTATGTTGTTCTTCCCTTGGTTGGCGCGCGAGAATATACAAATAGGTGCGTTGTTTCTGAACGGACACAATATGAGGACCATTCAGCAGACGCGTCATGTGTGACGTGAGTTTGGTTTAGCTTGAAGAGAGTGAGAGTAAGCTGAGCACGACGAACACGACGACAAAGCCGAACCTTCTCTTTGTTTGTCAACATTTGGGGTTTCCCTACAGCTAAACACATCGAAACACACGAGTACCATGGTAGAAGTGTTGCCATTCACCGTGCAATTGTTGTGAAAATGAAGTATTTTTATTTCAGCGTACACAATAAGGATCTGCTCAACGTACACATAGGAGCGTGCTGCTAGCTCTTGTCATTATGCGCTGAACAACGATGCTGCCGTGGCGATGAAAGCAGGAACTAGTAACAAAGGGAAAAGTTTCGGCACAACGCCGAATCAATCGGAGAGAGAGAGAATTTATTATAAAGCAGAGAGGTCGGCCTGAGCTACAGCGTGCTCTATAGCCTGCTACTCTACACCAGGGATAAGGGAAGGGGAAAGAAATAAGGAGGAAGGGTGACGATGGGGACAGGAAAAGGTGGTGCGTTTACGTACAGTAGCCACTTAGCATAGCATCTTACAGCTTATTATCTAGTCCAGTGCTATTTATAGAGTCTAAAACAGCCCTCGTAGAAGTTTTTGACACCGTTTCGTCGCACATTGCTGACAAAATGTAGCTTTCTCTGAGTGGCGTTCGTCCGATGCTTGCCAACTTTGAAGGTATATAGCATCTTCCTTTACGTCACGCATAATAAGCAGTCACCAAACATAATGCTAAAGTCTGGCGCACTTGGCAGCGCTCACAATTCGGGCTGTCCGCACGGCCGATTAGGTGGGCGTAGTGACAAGTGAAGGCGACGCCAACCCGGTGCAGTATATTAGCATGTATTCGGATTACTTTAGCCGGAAGACGAAAAGTAATATCGGGGTCTGTTTCCCGCAGACACTTGTTTGAATTATCTGGTTTCGACCAATAAGTGGCAGCGCATTTTCACATCAACGATCTCAACAATCACTTCGCAAATGCGGGACTTTGACGTACATGGGAGCGTTGCATACTGCCGCTCTTGCTTCGCCATCTGCAATGAATGCGATAGCAACACGTCGGGATGTTATACAAAGTAAAGCTATAGGAGAATCAGGAACCATATCAAATGTAGTAAACATAATGCTTGAATTGACAGTGATGCAGTAACCACAATATCTTAACAGGTGTTCTTGTGAATAATTGGCTGCGTGACGTCCAGCAGGAGCCCCGCCGCGGTGCCTATAGTGGCCAAGGTACTCGGCTGCTGACCCGCAGGTCGCGGAATCGAATTCCGTCAGCGGCGGCTGCATTATCGATGGAAGCGAAAATGTCGTGGGCCCGTGTGCTCAGATTTGGGTGCACGTTAAAGAACCCCAGGAGGTCGAAATTTCTGGAGCCCTCCGCTACGGAGTCTCTCGTAATCATATGGCGGTTTTGGGACGTTAAACCCCACATATCATCATCCGACATGAAACAGTCTAAGTTTGGCATCGATAAAAGTGACAAGCCACTAGTTTTCATGTCAAATTACATTACATTTAAAGTCTCCAGTGACTATCACCGGCACATCCACCGCACGGAAGTAGTGCAGCAAGAAGTTCACGATGTCAGTCCGTGAGGTTGCTTGTGAGATGTACACTGTTGCGATGACGAAGCTGTGCGATGTTTTAACGGCGTAAGCGTCACCTCAACTCTTCTGGGGCAGCGAGTTTAGTTTGTCCGCCTAAAGTGATAGTGGCGGTTCGCATTTTGATGGAAATCGAATTCACAGGCACGACAGGACTAGCAACTTCCCAAACAGTCCTGAACTTGATGCGAGCGATTTCTATTGTAGTGTCAGAGTGAAAGTGGAGCCAGAGACGTTTTGGAATGATCCTTTAATGCAACTGCATGTGCATTACCGGACCCACTGCTCCATTGAAAAAGCCATCAGATTCGTCAATATTTACGGAAAGCATGCATTGCTTGTCCAAACAAAGTACACGCTTTGTTAAAGAATGTTTTTTTTTTAATTCCATTGACAATAAGCCTGTGGTAAGTTGTATATATACATAGCTCGCCATTAGTGAGGTAGACCGTATGAACTGGTATGAGCCGCTTGGCCCAAGTGTGTTGTGCGTACTTCACTGGCTCACTGGTGATGATTTCATGCATTAAAGAAGAAGAAAAATGAGACGCTTGGCACAGTTGGTTAATGCAGCGTGCTTAGGGGTGAGGTGTCGCTGGTCCGAATCATCGGTGGGTTCCTTAAAAAATGTTTTCTTCTGATTGATTTTTATTTACGCATTTTACAAATATCTATGTACATGTACATATCCGATATATTACGGCGACGACAAGAATCAGCTGAAAGTGTCCATATAACTGCTATCGCAATACAACAAAAACAAAATGTGCTGTGATGGAAGCCACTAAAACCTACCGTGACGTTATGATGTTCGGACGACTTCTCAAGGCTTCAGTTTCGTTGTGTGACCTTATAACTGATGTAGTTGTTTTATTAGAACATTCTTTCCACCCGTTCTCCTCGTTCATAGCTATGTGACATTTCAACCGTGTTGGGACCTCAAAGAACCTCAAAAATTTATCGTACCAGACATAACTGGAAAAGATACTGCGAGGAGTCCTTGGCATTGAAGGTTTTGTTTCATCGGTCACCTTCATGGCCATAATGAACACCTTCTTTCTTCTTATTGCTTTACGTCCTTTCCCCCGACGACGAGTAGCAGTTCAGAACATTGAGTGAGGCCGATCTCTCAGCTTTTCGATATTGCGACTGTACTGTTCTCCGGTTCTTCCTTCTTCGCCAACTTAGCAGCTCCGGGAATGTCGTGTGCACTATGACACTGATAACCTCGACTACTTCGTTGTTGAAAAATTGAATTGCTGCACAAAGTTATTTTTCTTGAAGTTTGTGCAGCAATTCAATTTTTCAAGTATGAACCAACTAGTCCGCAAAAAAGTATTACTTCGTGGTGTCCTGCGCAATACGTAGAGATGGAGCACGTGTTTCTTAAAAGAGGAAGGCCGTGGTAACCGTCTCACGCATTCGTGGGAACCTAAACCAAAGCTTTGAGTCAACGGAAAAGAAAAAAAAAAAACGAGTCTTTCTCGCTGAAGCGATGTACTACGTCACGTTTATGTCATGGTCGTCTGGGCAATAGTAGTTATGAACGCACAGACGAACAGACCATTGACCTCGTGTGCTGCCAGCATGAGGCCAATCTTTGCCCAACGTTGGCAAACATTAGCACAAGTATTGGTCCTACATAGACTTTTGGGATCTTGCTACACCTAAATCTGCATCGGCACAATGTTGTTAAGGAATGATGGCACCATACTCAGCCCTTTCTTTGCAGTTCGGAGTTCTTCGTGTAAATAAAATTTGTTGCCGCACTTTTGTGCAGATTTGCGTCTTCCCTGCATAGTGTGTCGTGGTGTGGCGAAGGCGCTGTACAGAGCAGCGCCCCATGTTGTTCCGTCGAGTGCGATATAGCGCTGTGAACCGTGTCACAAGTCGAAGTTGGGGCGCGTGTGATTGTTACGAATGAATTAACGAAGAGGCAGACCAGTGGGCGAACGCCTTCGGACAGCCGCTTGCCATGTCACAAATGCTGAAGGAAAAAGGCCTCCGTAGAATTGCCGAAGCTTGTCACGTTTAGACGCGCGTTCGTGCAGTCTAGAAGCACACGGACCAGCTTAGCAGCGTTCCCGATAAGGCGGGGTCCGTGCTCCGACGTCGATGCACCAGTTCGCCTGGCCCCGGCGAAGGAGTGGCGAAGCGGTGCCGGGCTGCAGTTGCAAAATCCTACGCGGCCACTGCCGCCGCGAAACAGGCGCTGCCTTCCGCTGCCTCTCGTGTTCAACTCGTGGCCGTCTTGCATCACTGCCCAAAGCAACGAAAGGGAGAGCAGCAGCAAGAGCGCGCTCTGTTTGCTTTCTGCCGGCTGGCCCTTCACGAGACGCTTCGCTGCCTCGACGGCGGCGGCTCTGCCAGGGAGCCGAGGAACTGGTTTCGCTCCAAGCATCTGCCACTCTTCTTCTTCCTATCATTTTATTACTCTCGTTTTTTTTTTTTGCTTTTTCGTTTTCGCCAACTCAATTGCATTCTCTCTCTTTTTATCTGTCGCGTTCGCCCTGCGGCGCTATGTTGTTATTATGCGTTATATTGCGTTAGGCCACCAGCACTATTTCAAATCGTCCATGAATCGGCCTTTTTTTTCTTCCTCTCCGCCATCTTTGTCACATCTTTTTTTTCCCTCAATTCTTCTCTTCCGTACTCCATGTATTTTTTCATTATTTTTTCATATTTTTCTTTTACTTGGTCTCTTTTTTTTATCTGTGATTCTTTCTGGAGCTCTTTGTCCGTCTAGAACCACGACCTCCTGTGGTGTATGGTTTGCGTCAGGGAACATGTATCTAGACGGCGGCGTCCTTCTATAACTCGCGTGTGAAAGAGTGTGGTGTGGCGAGAATGATGAGTGGGAGAAAGAGAGAGAGATCGGCTTGCCTATAAGCGGTGTTCGAAGCTTGTTGGTTTGCCGGTGGTTGCGGCAGAGACCGGACTCTCAACGCAGGCGGCATCGGCTACGTGTTGTTCCGTGCAGCTGTGAAAGGCCAGACGCGAGGCAGCCGGCTCGCCCGGTTCCTCAGTGGACGTCGACGCTTTTTAACCACTTCGGCACTGACGCCGCGGTGACGTCGGGCGGCGCGAGGAGCGGCAGGTCGACGGGAGGCCCTCCGGAGCCAACGACGTGCCGGAAGCGCCGGGCCTGTCTTCGCTAATTATGAGATATGGTCCCGTCGCTGCCTTCTCTCCCCGCATATCGTTCCTTCGCCCCTTGTGTGTGCTTTCGTGCGAGCCGCCGGCTTACCGTGCTGCGCGTCTGATACTGTCGCGATTGGAAACCAATTTCACAGAGTACATGCGAAGGGAACACGTCTCCGTTCTTAGATTAAAGGAGGATAGGAGAAGGCGCTTCATTACGTATATTGCTGCGATCCTTTCCTATTAGGAACAACTTCACTTCGGTGCAATGCGTAGCGTAAGTGGCGATAACGCCTTGTGACGGCGTTCTCGCTCGGGAAGAGCTGCGGAAAGGGAAGCGCAGCCACAACTTCTGCCGTTAGGTGGCACCGCCATCCCATTTCTGCAGTGCAGAAAAATTGCGAAGTGTTGAGTAGTGCTTTAGAGCTGGACTAATGCAACTTTTTTTTCCCTCCCACGACCGTTTCTTCCGGATCTCTCCAGAGGGCACGGCAGATTGCTGTACCGAAGCTCCCGAAGACGACTCCCAGTTCTCCCATAGGCAGAGCTGGGTGTCACCTTAGGAGTAATTAATTCGTTAAATAATGGCGAGACTTGGCATCTCGATGTGGTTCACGGGCACTGAGTGATGTCGCACAGCGGGAAAAGCGAAGATTGATACAGACCACCCAAGTTTATTCGGCGCGTACCCGAAGCATGGTAAATGAGCATAATTTCGTGTCGGAATATAGCCGCCGCGAGCGAAAATGAAACGTGCCAACTCGTAGGTGAGCGACATAACGCCTTAGCCACCGAAATTACTACAGGCGATTGCCGATGAAGCTTCCTAACGCAGCACCTGCAAAAACGCATGAGCAAAGAGGGCACAAGCGGTGGATATAGCGTGGCACCCGTAACACCGTCTGTCCGGTAGGTTGTTGTCGAACGGGGTGCGATGCATGATGGGGCGAGGAGGAGAGAATCGAAAATTGCGCGCGCATCTTTCGGGTCACACGTTCCGTCTGAAAGGGAGGGGTCGGCCGGGCAATTTGGACTTCATTAGGCGAGCCTCCCATCCCTCTTCTGGGACGAAGGGAGGCCCATTTTTATCTCTGGGTGCTGCTTCCTCTATCCTGTCGATCTTTTCGTTTAGTCTTCTTTCGTTCGATGGCTTACCGGGTACATTGACACGCTCGCCGCTAAGTCGTTCAGAACGTGCGTGGCACCGTATCGTTGATGTTCTCGTGCCTAATCTGCTCTACGTTGCACCCTCCTCGCTTCACGATGGACGTGAGATCGCTGCCGTCTCTTTTTGTGGGTGACACTGCTTGTGCAGTTTTACGTTGATCATCCGTGTCTTCATCGCGGTGACGTGCTCTGGCGTGTAAGTCGATCGCGCTCACGATTGCGAATTCTGGGAGCAAGACTATATAGAGAGATCATATTTCGCACGCACGTACCTTGCAACGGGTGTTTTATTTTTACAAGCGTGAATGAGAATCCCGATATAGTTCGTTCCTTATCCAAAACAAGAGTGCATGTTTTGTATCGATTCGGGGATGACAGGGAATGTCTCTTTAACGACCTTAATGCAACAGGAAATGGTCATCTTTTTGTAGCCAAAAGGTCTCTTCCGTGTTTTGCTAATCAACCCGATCCCGCGCTTGCTAGCGCGGAGTCGCGCAGGATCGTAATGGACAAGACATTGCAATCGAGGACTACGTGTGTTGAGTACTCTATATACCACAATCTGGACAGGAATGCACTGACGAGAAGAGGGAGAAAACTGATGCCGCGATACAGTTTCCTATAAATACATTGGGTGCTAGCGTCTATGGGCACTAACGGCGCTTCAGCGAGCATCGAAATGATGGGTAACACATGGATTCTTCTCGGCTTCGTTCATTCGGCTCTATTTGGCTCCTTTTTCGACTGCAGTCACTTTGTCGCAAGACGAAAATCAGCAAACATTCAGCGGTTCAGCACTTTCACCTTTTATATGTTCCATGTAAAACGAAGCGCTTGCAAGCTATGTCCACCCGTCACGATGGTCTGGATATGCTGCTCGACTTCTGACACGAAGGTCACGGGATCGAATTCCGGCAAGTGCTGCCGCATTTTCGATGGAGCCTAACACGCTTGAGGCCCGCGTACTTAATACATTTAGGTGCTTGTTGAAGAACACAGAATTGTCGAACTTTCTGAAGCTATGGCGCCCCTAATCTCATCGTTGTTTTGAGATGCTGAAGCTCATAATTACTATTATTGGGATACGTGTAATATCGACGTTTTCCTTTGCTTTCTGCGTATGTGTGCAGTGTCTTACTGCCCACTGTTTTTTTATAAAACGGAGTGTTTTTGAAGCTTGGGTCAATAGGTACATACATCGTATACAAGAAGAAAACATTTCACAAGCACGAATGTCAGACAGATCCGTGTACCATACCCATCATTCTAGCAGTGTCTGATTCACCGCAGCGCCACGGATCCTTCAAGTTTATGACAGGCGTTCTTCGATAGCAGAAATCACCTAATTTTGAAAGCCTATTCAGCGAGCCGTACCAAGCCCGGTCCCCTCTTACGCACATACCAAACCGGGTCTAGAGCTAGCATGCAGATATAGTATTCCTTAATATCTTATTCACAGTTGGCTATACTTTAGAGATTGCGCTGGTTGCAGTGCGTGTCTGACCTCACAAGTTTGCGCCTTCATGTCGTAGTGTACAGCCGTAGGCAAACTTAAACTGGAGTGCTCCGTAGCGCTACCTGAACTCCATGGTTTGACTGATCCCTGCCGCTAAACGCTGGGCTCTGTTGCCGAGATAATATCTCGGTAAGCTTGGATAGCATGTCAGCATGCATCGGTAACATCGCGGGAACAGAACCCAAAGCTACGCAGCGCCGCCTTTAATGAATCATTTTCATGAGGCAAGGTTCTTAGGTGAGCAGGCTCGTTCATGAACACGGTGGTCAAACATGGCGGAATGAATAATATACGGGACACAGTACTGTCCCGTGTACCCTTCTTGCCGTCGTTCGCGCTGTCTTGTTCCAATTTTTCAGTACACGCTTCAGAGTGTTCAAGTTAAGCTTGCCGATGACTGTACGCTCGGGTGCATTATGGAACGCTAAGAAGCAAACCAGTGGCTCGTATAGATTGCTGTCGTGCTTCGATCGTGCAGCAAGCTTCTCAGCATCGTGGTGCGCGGTCGCTGTCAAGCGTCCCCGTTCATACCGGACATGAGGACCACAAGTCACGCATCGGTGCTATACTCAAAACTCTATGATTCGCGTCGAAAGGTAACTACACAAAGCTGCTCACTCGATTACGTACAGGTGACTCGCGGCTGCAGAACCATTACCCTCGTCTGCCCTCTCCCCTTCCCTAGTATACTCTCGTTTTCGGCACCACTGCTAAGCAATGGCTGCGAGGTGTCGGGTGACAAGAGTCGTCGTCGTCCCCTGTGGTTAAGGCGGCCGCGAACCGAACGCAAGAAAGTCAATTGGATTTCGTGAGGGAACATGCACGGCGGGCAGCTTATACGGCGGGCTCAACGGTACCGCGCAATGACACGGCGCGCAGTGAAGGCATCACGCCCGCTGCAGACCGAGGGAAGGTAAAGACAGGTCGTGCGCGCGCATGTTCGTAATTTGGCGAGAGTGAGAGGGCGAAAAGACATTACCGATGTGGAAGAGGAGGGGGGATGGTAGGTGATTAGACGCTCACACATGCCGCCTCTGGCGATACTCCCGTGCCTCCGTTCATTATAGCTGCGCCGTACCACGCATACACAGAATAACCGCGTTAATGTTCGCGGCCGTCCCGCTGTCTGATGTCCCCGCGCGTTCCTCCGCTACTAGGGCGCATGCGCGGCGGCCTGCCAAGTGAGCCTATACGGGCCACACTGCGCACCTGTCGAAAAAAAAATAAAAGGGAGGGAAATGATTCGAGCACTACAACGGCTCAGCGCCGATGCATGCTTCAGAAGTTGCGTTCGTGCTTGCGTCGTTACGAACGCAGGGAAGCAGGGCGAACTGCAAAAACAAGCTGAAAGCGTCGGCATTCCTCTCTCTTTTACAAGCACTCACTCTGCCAGTAATGCTCCCCTGTGTGCTGTTTGCCCACAGGAGAAGCCCATATACGCTGTGGGCACGGCCTGGGCCTGTAAGGAGGGAGAGGGTGCCATTATGCCCCTCTCTCAATTCCCTCCTCGACCCTCAAGCCCCCGAGGGCGTCCCGTTCGCAAAGGTGTAATTTGCGGCCCTCTCGCGGACCGGGTTCGGTGTTTGTGCTCCTCCATTCCGAGAACTGACTGATCGCCGTCCGTCTGCTCGTTTCCATCGTCTCGTAATTCACCCAGCTGCGCCGCCAGCCAACCGCACGGCTTTTCTTCGGTTTCCCATCATAGCCACTGCACTTCAGGCTCGGCGACATCGTTGTACCCTGTTGGCGCGTTTGTTGGCGACACCGGTGGTCGACCGGAATGAAGGCGGCAATCGACGAGCAGCTATCGGAGTGGTTTATCGCCTACCGCGGTAATGCGGGAACTGAGCGTGCTGTGTCACCCAAAAACAGGCTACATGTACGACCGGAGAGTTGTTGGTGCATGAGTGCGCAGCGCTAAACACGATTGCGTTGCGTACCTTGCTCAAGGCTGTGTTCGTTCTAGAGGAATGAAAACGGCGATGGTGAGGACCTTCAGAAGTGTTGTGGCTCGGGCTAGTTGGTCATGCTTGAACATAGCTTGTATTAGCGTGATGCATATGAAAACGAAAAGAGAATGCAGACGTAAAGATAGGTAGGCGCTAAACTTTGTTGTGCCTCGCCCAAGTTCCACGTGGTCTTCACGGCCTGCTGGCACCTGGCAGCTGTTGATGAGTCAACCCTGCACCGGGACGGCGACGGACGCGGACAATCTGGAAAAACCACGTCGCCGGCTCCTCTTGACACAAAAGTCGTTGGCCAAGCTTTTGTCAGCCGCCGAGAGCAACACTCCGAAGCAGCGTCGACCCAGCAGCTGTACGGGGTATTCTGCCTTGCTTGAGTCAACCTGGCTGCATCAGGGAGCGACTTTGCGCATGGGATTCCACGTCATCTCACTGTGGTGCCACGCTGGCGCGTGGGGTCTCCCTCACCAAACAGCGAACTGGGCATGTCTTGCCCCTTTCCTAGGTTCAGAGGGAGGCGGTGTTTGGCTTTCCCTCTTCGGGGACGGAGAGGAAGACGACGATCTCATTGGAGTATCCTGCGCATAAATTTTCTTTGCAAGGGATCTTGGGAAGGCGGACGATGTATAAAAACGCTAGCGCAGAGGCGCTCGGGTGTGATTCTCTTTTCATGTTGTACCACGCTACCATGTAAATACTGTATATAAACATTTTTTTCTCCTTCTCCGGCTTCTCTACTCGTCCTCTCCGGGGACTCGGATGGCCCGAGTCCGCACCACGCTACCCAAAGGCGCAACAGTGGCTGGCAGCTTATGGGATTCGCCTGCGTCGGCTGCATCGAAGTGGTGAGTGCCGCGTGTTTGCTCTTCTTTTCGCCAGACTCGTTAGCGCAGATGGTCGGTAACGTGGTAGGGTGATTTTGGTAAATTTTGATTCGCAGACCAAGAATTGGGTGGCTCGTGGGCAAAATTACCTTAGAAGAGAAACGGTGTGCATATCTAAGATGGAGAAGTTTAAGGTCCAAGAACTCCTCGAAATTTGTCAGGAGCTGAATATTTCGGTCGGCTCGGTTAAAAGAAAACAACAAATTTTGGAGCACTTGGGAAAAGAGGAAGTGAGTTTAGAAGAGGCCATTGAGGCCAGAGAAACCATTTTGGCAAAGAAAGAGGAGCGTGAGCGCTTAGCCCGTGAACAAAGAGAGGAGGAAATAAGGAGGGATCGCGAGGATAAAGAACATGAAATCCGTCTGAAAGAACTGGAGCTTCGTATGTCCGTGGGAAATCAAAATTCAGGGGGTGGAGAATCAAAGATAAAGGATCTAATCCACACCTTCAAGGCGGGTGACGACATTGCATTATACCTCGTGCATTTTGAGCGAGCATGCGAAAATGCAGGGTTTAGTAGGGAGACTTGGCCACAAAAACTGATATGCGTACTACCAGGCGAAGTGTCCGATGTTATCGCAAGAATGAATAAAGAGGACTCCGAGGTGTATGACAGGGTAAAGGCTGCATTGCTACGAAAATGTCGCCTATCGACAGAGGCTTTCCGCCTGCGGTTCAGGCACTCTAAGAGGGGCAACGAATCTCATTCAGACTATGCCTACCAAATTAGAGCCAACTTTGAAGAGTGGCTCAAAAGCGCGCAAGTCTATGGCAACCATGACAAGGTCATTGAGTTGATGGTACTTGAGCAGTTTTACCGGGGAATTCCCGAGGAGGTAAGGCTTTGGGTGCAGGATAGGATGAAAGACGTAGACATGAACAGGGCAGCAGAACTCGCCGAAGATTACTGCTCACGCCGTAGTCTCCGCAATACACCACGAACTTCGGAAAAAAATGAAAAGGTAGAAAGCTGGTCGGGAAACCAGGGACGCAAGAGGTTTGCAAGAAATAACTGGAAACCCGAAAATTCCAAGTTATTAGACAATCAGCAGGGAAAGGACAGTGAGGGGACTAAGGCGGCACCTTCATCAGGTTCAAAGGCGCCTGGTGACATAGCGCATGCGTTAGAAGCGCGGAAGCCAGTTGTTTGCTACAGCTGCGGAGAAAAGGGCCACATGGCCAGGAGCTGTAAGAGGCACATGGCATTTGCCACAATTCAGGAGTCAGAGGATAGCTTAAAGCTGTTGAAGCCTTACATGAGGACACTCTCAGTGAACGGCCGAATGTGTAGGGTATTGAGGGACTCGGCGGCCACAATGAATGTAGCGCATCCAAGTTGCGTATCTTCCGAAGACTATATAGGAGAGTGTGCCTGGATTCGGCAAGTGGCAGAAAAGCAAAGCGTCTGCCTACCGATAGCGAGGGTTGTAATCGAGGGCCCTTTCGGCCAATTGTGTACGGAAGCAGCAATTTCAGCCAACCTCCCGGAGCACTTCCCTTACCTATTTTCAAATAAGTCTGAGGAAATGTTAAAAACACGTGGAGAATCATTTGCCACCGAAATAGCTTGCATGGCCCTTACCCGTTCGAAGGCGCGCGAGCTGACGCAACAGCTGAGCAGCTCACCCTCTGGGGAACAGACGTCCGAGGGCAGTGTAGGAAAACCTGAGGTAGTTGCGACGGAAAATGAGTCTGCCATGCGAGTTGTCGAGACGGAAACTGGGGCTATGGTCGACAACAGCGAGGAAATATCTCTAACGCCCGAAAACGAGGACTTGGTGACAGGCTCGGTGTTAACACCCGCGTCCACCAGTTGGTGTCAGCTAGCCAGAACCGACCGTGCAACGCTAGTGGTCGATCAAAAGGCGGATCTCGCACTCTCTATGCTGCTAGATGCCATACATAAGGAAGGTAACTCTAGGAAGAACGTTTCGTTCTACACCCAAAACGAGGTGTTGCATCGCAGGTATGAGAACGCTAAAGGGCGGGTCTACAACCAAGTGGTAGTTCCACTAAAATACCGGCGGAACATTCTCGACCTGGCCCACAGCAACGCCTGGGCGGGCCACTTAGGTATAAAGAAAACGAAAGCTAAGCTGGCTCAGGAGTTCTACTGGCCCGGGTGCTGGAAGGATGTAGAGATGTTTGTCCGTGGATGCGACACTTGTCAGCGGATAGGAAAATCAACAGACAAATGGAAGGCACCAATGAAACTAGTGCCAATAGTCACAGAACCCTTCCGTCGGCTCGTGATTGACATCGTGGGGCCTCTGCCTCCATCTAAATCAGGATATCGGTACGTCCTGACCGCGCTGTGCGTTGCCACCAAGTTCCCGGAGGCAATCGCACTGAAAGAGTTGAGTTCAGTATGCGTGGTGGACGCATTGTTGTCTATTTTTTCTCGGGTGGGTTTTCCCTCGGAGATACAGTGTGACAACGGAAGTGTGTTCACAAGCTGCCTTACGACTACATTCCTAGAACGCTGCGGGATAAAAATCGCGCATAGCTCTATTCACCATCCACAGTCGAACCCTGTGGAACGCATGCACTCGGTCATGAAACGCGTTTTGCGAGCTTTGTGCTTTGAGCATAAAAGTGACTGGGAGGGGTGTATACCAGCTGCGATGTTTTCTCTGAGGTCGGCCCCACACGAGAGTACGGGTTTTAGTCCGGCTGAACTTGTCTACGGCAGGAACTTGAGAGGTCCGCTGCACTTAATACGAGAGTCATGGACTGGATATGGGGAGGACCCTAATGTGGTTTCCTATGTACTGGATTTATTGGGGAGACTGGGGACTACACGCGAAGTGGTGGAGAGCAACATGCGCGCAGCACAGGCGCTTTCCAAGGCCCGTTACGATAAGTCAGCTCGAAAGCGAGTCTTTAGAGTGGGCGATGAGGTGATGCTGTTGTGCCCTTCAAGAAAAAACAAGCTGGACGTACAATGGGAGGGACCAGCGACAGTGTTGTCAGTGCTTTCAGACACCAACTACGAGGTAAAGTGGGGCCGGAAATGCCCCAAAGTGTATCACAGTAACCTAATGAAACCCTACATGCGACGAAAAGCAGTAGTAAACCTTGCACTCAATGTTCCTGAGGATGAGGGCGCGGAAATCCTTTGTCTTTCCGATGGCACGGTCAGCAGCACATTGTCCGATAGGGTAGACACAGGGAACACCCTAAGTAAGGCTCAAGAGGAAGATTTAGAGCTTTTAGTACAGGAATTCGCTACCGTTTTCTCCGAGAAGCCAGGCAAAACGGATGTGATTAAGCACGACATTGAGCTGACGGTTAACAAGCCGATCAGCTGTAAGCCGTATCGGGTGTCACCTAGACAGAGAGAGATACTAGAGGCCGAAATTCGCCGCATGATCGACCTAGGTGTTATCATCGAAGCAGACAGTGATTTCACCTCGCCTTTGATTTTGGTTGAGATTCCGGGCCGTGATCCAAGGCCATGCGTGGACTATCGCCGCCTGAACTCTGTAACAGTCGACCAGACTTACCCTATTCCTAACATTGAAGAGAGGGTAGAGACAGTGTCTAAGGCGAAATACATTTCTACGTTAGACCTTGTTAGGGGGTATTGGCAGGTCCCTTTGACAGAGCGCGCGAGTCGATACGCTGCTTTTATCTCACCCCTGGGCACTTTTCGTCCTTTGATGATGAGCTTTGGGCTCAAGAACGCGCCGTATTGTTTCAGCCGCCTGATGGATAAGGTTCTCCACGGGCTCGAGAAATTTGCGCTGCCTTACCTAGACGATGTGGCGATATTTTCGGACAAATGGGAAGACCATGTTGAACACCTTCGGATGGTTTTGGAACGGGTCAAAAATGCAGGTCTTACGGTAAAGAGAGAGAAATGTCATTTGGGCTGTGCTGAAGTAAGCTATTTAGGGCACATTGTAGGAAATGGGCGTCGTCGACCGTCCGAACTCAAGGTAGCCGCGGTGGTCGGTTATCGTCGTCCCAGCACTAAGACCGAGATGAGAGCATTCCTCGGCCTCACAGGTTACTATCAGCATTACGTCCCGAATTACTCCGAGATTGCCAGCCCTTTGACAGATAGTTTACGCAAGACCGAACCTGTGAACATTCAATGGGACTCTAAAAAGGAAGACGCTTTTCAGAAGCTGAAGCACGCATTGAGTGAGAAACCCGTCTTGAGGGCACCGGATTTTGCAAAACCTTTCACTATTCAGTGTGATGCAAGCGAACGCGGTTTAGGAGCAGTGCTATGTCAGACGGACCAGAGTGGAGAGGAGCGGCCGGTTTTGTATTTGAGTCGCAAATTGAGCAGCAGGGAAGAGGCTTATAGCACTTCGGAAAAAGAATGTGCTTGCATTGTTTGGGCCGTACGAAAACTAGGCTGCTATGTTGCTGGCTCTAAGTTTATTATAGAAACTGATCACTCTCCACTAACCTGGTTACACCAAATGTCACCTAAGAATGGTCGTTTGCTCAGATGGAGCATAGCACTGCAGCAGCACAATTTCGAGGTGCGCTACAAGAGAGGTGGCCTTCATACAAATGCAGACGCCCTAAGTCGAGCGTTTTGACTCGTCAAAAGACGCGGAAGGTTTGTTTGATTTTTTTGTTTACCTTTACCTAGTTTATGTGTACTTTTTTTTTCAATGTGTTACAGTGAGGGCGTAGAGAAATTTTTCACTGACTCCCTCGTTGTCCCGAGCTCTACAGTTTGCTTGTTTAGCTTGATTATAATGTTATCTCGATTCCAAATGGAGTTACGTATGAAAGAGTTACTGGACACTTGTCCCGATTGGTATGCACATTGTTTCCTTGAGCTTAAGTTATTAAGATAAGATGTTTGCTTTGTAAAATCGGAGGCCTGGCGATGAGAGTGGCGTGCACGCGGTGCTTGTCGCATTGTGTGTGGCTGACAAAGGTCGTTTCTTGGAGCTTGTCACCCACTTTTCACCGAAGCGGGGCGCAGAGGCCAGCTCTTGGAGCATTCCAGTTTGACCAGGCCCTTCGAGAAAGCAAGAGCCTTGCCGGAACGTCGCCGACATCGACCCGGCCGAGCTGCATGGAACAACTCGACCTCCCGATGTATCATCTGGCGGCGGGGGTGCTGTTGTGCCTCGCCCAAGTTCCACGTGGTCTTCACGGCCTGCTGGCACCTGGCAGCTGTTGATGAGTCAACCCTGCACCGGGACGGCGACGGACGCGGACAATCTGGAAAAACCACGTCGCCGGCTCCTCTTGACACAAAAGTCGTTGGCCAAGCTTTTGTCAGCCGCCGAGAGCAACACTCCGAAGCAGCGTCGACCCAGCAGCTGTACGGGGTATTCTGCCTTGCTTGAGTCAACCTGGCTGCATCAGGGAGCGACTTTGCGCATGGGATTCCACGTCATCTCACTGTGGTGCCACGCTGGCGCGTGGGGTCTCCCTCACCAAACAGCGAACTGGGCATGTCTTGCCCCTTTCCTAGGTTCAGAGGGAGGCGGTGTTTGGCTTTCCCTCTTCGGGGACGGAGAGGAAGACGACGATCTCATTGGAGTATCCTGCGCATAAATTTTCTTTGCAAGGGATCTTGGGAAGGCGGACGATGTATAAAAACGCTAGCGCAGAGGCGCTCGGGTGTGATTCTCTTTTCATGTTGTACCACGCTACCATGTAAATACTGTATATAAACATTTTTTTCTCCTTCTCCGGCTTCTCTACTCGTCCTCTCCGGGGACTCGGATGGCCCGAGTCCGCACCACGCTACCCAAAGGCGCAACAACTTCCAACTGTTTATTTCATGCCCTCCACATCGATCTTGTACATGCGCAACAAACACAACTCATATTGCACGTGGTCTCATTCCAAGATACGTCATTTCTTTTTCCGTCAGTTCAATCGATGGCGAAATCACACAAGTTTCCCATATCTGCTATATAGCTTCGGCTTCTTCAATTGCACGTGTATGCTGATTCCGAGACCGGCCAATAACGATGCAGCTGTACAGATTAGGGGAGCTTAGCAAAGCTCCGGCGAGTACAAAGCTTTTGGCATACAACGCAATTGTGCGCTCAAAACTTAAATATGCAGCGGTTGTATGGGATCCTCACACGAAAAAAGACATCATGAATTCGGAGCGTGTGCAGAGGAAGGCTGTTAGACTTATTTTTGGAAAATACAAAAGAGAACATTCCCCTTCACTTCTAATGCTTACTAATAAAATAATACCCGTGCCACACGGGCATAGGAAATGACATTCGGTAGCGAAGACTTTCAGTTCCCCAATGACATTTTTTCCGGCGGCGCTGCTACACGTCCAAAGCGAATGACATTTGACTTGAGGATGTCGATCGCAGCACCTTCCTCGTGACCATCGGATGAGTAGCAATAAAAAATAAACAAGCGTTTACAAGCTTCATGCACATGCGATAATATATAAAAGTATAAATAAGCATATTACGCTGCCGTTAGATTTCGTTCGTTACTTTGTTTCATGACACTGCAACCGACCATGTAGCAACTTGAACCAAAGCTAGTCAGATCCGCAGCGTAGAAAGAAAATGGTGCCTGGCGCATTTATTTCACAGCGTCTACCAACTGAAGAGAAGTTTTTAAAAAGTTTTTTAAAGTGTTTAGTGTAAATAAAACACGCGAAAAGTTTCCTTCCAGTCGAATCAACGTCGTTTTATACAATTGCTTCATCAGCTGTGGCGTCGAGAGTACGCATTTCTCAGTCAAATGAGTTCTGGCGATGGCATTTGGTGACGAATGGCATTTTGGCGAATGCCATGTCGTTCATCCGTGTGGCAACGCGCGAATGGCCTTCAATATGAAGGCATTAGAAGGTAAATGCCATTTTCTCTGCCCGTGTGGCACGGGTATAAGTTCACTAGAACATCGCCGTAAACTTAGTCGCCTACAGTTCCTGCACAACATAACAAATGGGAAAATTGGCCTTCAGAAGCTCATTTTTCAGTGCCCCTAAACACACGGTTGACTAGAAACAGACACAGCTTTTCTCTCACGCCTATATTCGCCAAAACCAAGTCTCATGTGAACAGTCTTTTCCCGCGCACCATAAAAGAATTGAACTCTTTACCTGTTCACGTCATACAATCGGAAACCTTTACAAAAGAATTGGAAAACCACTTCTCTTAATATTTAGTGTTTAAACATTTCTTGCAATAGTGTAGTGAATCCCATGCGTCTTGCACTGTACGTTTTTCTTCTTGCATTGTTAGTCTTTTTGTGAATGCCTTCTCATTGTATTATTGTATTTGCCCCTCCTGCATGGGCCAGCATATTGGCCTGCAGTATCGATAAATAAATAAATAAAAGATAAAAACATTGCCAGCGCACTGCTAGGAACCCTCCCACTGAAAGTTGATTCCTTGCGTTGTATTTGTGTTCCCATAGTGTCAGTAAGGCACCGCTTGGTCTGCCCTATATAGTACTTCCCATACAATAATGAGAACTTGTGGGGTTGTGGAAAGTGAAGCGATTCGAATATTTCTTGCCCTTGTGTGCAGAATGCTGGTTAAGCCACCTTTGCCGCAGTACACTACTGCCCTGCGAGATAGCGTATCATAATTTAGAAGGGTTTGTTAGCGCTAGTCGCGGTGCATCGCACATTTTGTTTCATTTACTCATGCGTGTGTACGACGCGTAATTCTGAGTACCGGTATGATCAATGATGTTTAAATAAGTTATTGACAATCCTTTGGAGCAGTGTATCACATTTCTGCTCTCCTAAAAAAACAAACAAAAAATCGTGTGTCAGTTTTTTTTGTTTGTTTTTTCGACTTCTACATTTTGGTTTTGCGGATCTCTCGAATTTCAAAATTTTGAGCTTGGCAGATCCACGTTTAAATTCGCAGAGTCTGTCAAAGCATTTGACTTGCGCAGCAAATGTTAATGGGGACTTCACCATTGTTTGCTCAGTGGGGTGGTGTAATGTACTACTTTTATTGAAATGGGACTGCGTCCACGGTTACACTGCACGACTGGGGTGATGTTGAACTGTTTATACATATTCTTTTATAAATATAAGCCTTCTTTTTTATACTGCTCCAAGTTTGGTCTTTCATAAAAAATGCATGTTATTTTTGTCGTAACCTGTTCCAAATTTGGATTTTAGTAATCTAAAAGAAACATTTTGCTGCTCGAAAAATTGATTTCATTTGTATTTCGGCTATTGCACTCCTGCTTACAGAAAAAGAAATTACGTATATTGGAACGAAACCACGTGCAAGATGAGTCGTGTTTGTTGCGCATGTATAAGGTGGATGTGAAGGGCGTGAAATAAACAGCTCCTTTTCCTTTTTTTTTTCTTTTTATGCGGAACACGATAATACAAGCTACGTTTTTTGGAATAAGACCACTTCATAATAGTCAGAAAGCGCCGCACAAAATGAGTACATACGTAAATAAAAACTACCAAGGTCTTCGCACCTACTACTGTCGCCTACACAATGTATACCCGTTGGCAACATTGGAGTGCAAGTGCACCGCTGTCCTGTGCCTGCAAGAGAACTTATATAGATGCGTCATGCAATTGAGTTCCTTTATCATTGGCGTTATTCTTAGATATAGGATAAGAGAAGAATGTTTCATGGAACAAAGAGGATTGTGCGATATCTTAAAAGATAGGAAGCTGAGAGAGAAGAAAAGTTGACTTGGAAAGGTCACGTTATGAGGACGGATAACCAATGGCCACTTAGAGTGTCAGAATGGATAACAAGAGGTGCGACATCCCACCGAGTACGGCAAGGAGTTTGCGGTGAAATTAAGAAACGTTGAACGCATGAAATAGAACAAGTTCTCCAACAGGACAGGATGATCTTCAGGTACTTGGGTGGAGCCTTGAAGTGCAGTGGACATAGAGTATTGATTATGATGACCCATGACGTCATGGTGAAGTTTTCAAACGTTTGTTCCTTCTTCGGTCGTTGCCTTGCGGGGGGCGTTTGGAGGCTGCGATGCATTCATGTATGCTTTAGATGCGAAGCAGCTCTTTAACTATATCCAATGTAACGCTGTCCCTCCGTATGAACGCGCCACGCGTGTTGGCGCTGTGCCAAGTAGGTCACGCCGCTGCTGCGCGTTGATATCGCGCTCCCCTTGCAGTGCACGCTGACGTCACTCTCTCCCTCGCCTGCCGCGCGCTCGCCGTGGCGCCCGCAGTTGCCGCCTCGTCCGTTCGCCTGCAACACCTGCCGGGACCGCCGCTCGCTACACCGCCGACTCGTCGGTTCACGCGCAATAAACCTGACGCGCGCCTAACGTAACCTACAAGACCTACGCCAGCCATCGCTCCAAACGAATCTTCCAGCGCTGATTGCAGCACCCGCGTTAGCGCGCTGTTCATCTCGTGACGCCTCCCGTGCACAACTCTGCTACTTCGTACACCATCAAGATTCAATTCGGGCAGATTGATTGATTTGTGGGGTTTAACGTCCCAAAACCACCATATGATTATGAGAGACGCCGTAGTGGAGGGCTCCAGAAATTTCGACCACCTGGGGTTCTTTAACGTGCGCCCAAATCTGAGCACACGGGCCTACAACATTTCCGCCTCCATCGGAAATGCAGCCGCCGCAGCCGGGAATGGAACCCGCGACCTGCGGGTCAGCAGCCGAGTACCTTAGCCACTAGACCACCGCGGCGGGGCGATTCGGGCAGATAGTCCAAGTTTTGTTTTTCCGAGCCCATTTAAACAAGTGAAGACCGACTTACCTCGAAAAAAACATTAGCGGTGTAGCGCTAAAAGAGATCAAATCCGCTGTTCATGACAGTGAACACTCACTCTAGTTTGAGCCGTATATATATTCACGGCTGTGTGCGACACAGTATATCGCAGCTCGAAACGAACGAGCCCGCTTCCGCGCGTCTGCGACGTGGATAGAAAAACGACTTCTCCTTAAAGAACGGTTCGCAGAACGAGCTGGCTCGAAAGCGGTGATTACGGCTGGAGTGACGCACAATACGGGTGGTTGTTTTCTCGTCGCTATACCGCTTTCAGTGTTTTGTTGCGGGCAGAGATGAATGAGGGGTTGGGAAAGAAGGTAGGAATCCAGGTGCCGACGAGGAGACAACCTCTGTCCGATACAGCAGATTCATGTGGCCGTCCCGTATTCGGCAGTACCCCATTCGGTGGGCCAGACCTCACAACAAACAAGGTTCAACTCTATTCTTTGCACCAGATAACAAAATAAACTTCAGCGTTATTTTGTGGAGGATACCGTAATAAACTTGTAATGTGGGTCGTGCGAACCAGATTGCGCTACATTAACATGCTCCTTTTCTTGACGACAATTCAAGGGGCTTATTCTGTTGCCTGAGAGAATAGCCACTTCGCCCCCCTCCTATGACAAGAGCTTCTCTCGCACAATATTCGCTTGTTACAAGTAGGTTATGTCTGGCCATAGGGCATCAAGCTGCACTGATACCACATTGAAAATGTGAATGCGAAGTCCACATTTAGCACGCCCGTCGCGGTGATGTAGTGGTCACGCTGCTCAACTGCTCACCGCTATTCGCGTGGTCTAATCCCGGCAGCGGTACGTATACCCGTGCACGCGTTTTAGGTGGAGGTGCAAATTCCCGGGTACTTAGATTCAGGTTTGCGTTAAAGATCCCCGGGTGGTCGAAATTTCCCGATCCCTTTCCTGCGGTGTCTCTCATAATCATATCGTGGTTTTGGGACGTTAACCCCCATTAATCACTGACATATGCAAATATTAATATCAGTGGCAGGTAAACCTGTCACTGTGAACGGAATAAGGCAAAGGAAGCTGCGTAGTGATAAAAAATGACGGCAGTTCTAAAATTTCCTGAACACTTATCGCGTGCTGAACACTTCGGTCGCTTAGACCGCCGTATGCATCAGTGTCATTCGAACAAGTAAACTGAGGTTAGCTCGAAAGACTCGCATTTTAAGCAATATTCTGCCAAAAGGGAGCATTCATAAATCACCCGGACAAGAGCGCTGGTGCCACCGGTAAAATAAAATAGTAATAATTACAAAGAGTCGTGTTTATCAAATTTTATGTCCTTGATCCATCGAGTATAAAACGCTTAAGCCACTTTCGCCACAAGCAGATAATATCGGCGAGAACATATTATAGTTCTCACTAGACGTAACAAACTTTGTTACTTAAAGGGGCCCTGCAACACTTTTTGAGCATGGTCAGAAAACGCAGCTGATCGGTAGCAGAGGCTTCCGAGAACACGCGACCCAAATGTTATAGCGCAGCACGCGGCCGGGAATATACAATCAATTATCAAAGCCAGCTAAAAATTGTTTTCTCTTCCCTCGACAAATGACGGAAGATGCTTAAAAATCACACGTGTATATTGCCCATCTATCAGCCATTGGCTGATTTGAACATGGTGCTCTCGGTCGTTACAGAGATCGCCGTGAGAGGCCGCCCACTTGTCCACGCATGCGCGCGCGATCGCACTGAGAAGCCGCGTATTCGAAGAAAAAAAAATAAAGTGCTCAAGGTCATGAGGCACGCGTGACGTTTTTTGCTTGCCCATCCCATTCCTCCCTGCTTAGCTTCCAGCGCTTCCGTCGGGAGAGAGAATGCGATTGCAGCGTGTGGCAAATCTTTGTAACTCCGCTCGTACCGGACCCATTCTTAAAATTTTCGCGGCGCTGAATTTGTGAGGCAATACGCTTTTCCAGTGAATTAATTCCATGGTTAATCAAAAAAGGGTTTCAGGACCCCTTTAAGTGCATACGCTTATACGCACCTTATAATTACCAGTACTTGTATGGTCGCAAATGTCTGAAATTATTACTAAATCAGCAAAAAATGTCTCTTGCCAATCTCAGGGCACTTTTCCGCATGACACTAATGTATGTACAGCTGTGAAAGTGGCTGAAGTGTATACGCTCGCGACAGATGAGGGCCAGAAATTTTTAGCACCGCTTTCCTTTGTTGTTATAGTTCCCTTCTCGCGAATGTGTGGGCGTGTTTTGGAAGATTTGTGGCAGTGCCCGCACCGTCAGGAGAGTTGCCCAATCTTAGAGTCTCTCCCGCGCACATCCTAATGCACTTTTATGGTTAAAGTTACTTATGCATGGGATAGGTCAGCTCTATAAGTTTTTTAGGAGCGCTGTTATTTGTTAATAAACGCCTTGCTTATGCTGCTTCAAGTAAACGTTGCGAGCTTATCTACTTTGGTATGTCAGAGTATAGCCAGCATACCAATGGTGGGCTTCGCATTTCGAACCTTTCAGGCATACGTGTGTTCAATCTCGCATCGATATTATATATACTACCTCGGCGCCATATTGCCGGACATACATCCTTAGTCCGGACACATTCGCAGCACTGCAGGTGAACCTTGCGATCCGCGAGAGATAACAATAATGTCTAGGGTTTAATGTCCCGAAACCACAATATCATTATCGGGGCCGGACGCCGTAGTGGAGGACTTTGGAAATTGCAGCCGAGTTGTGTTTTTTATCTTTATTATTTTTTTTTGAAGTGCACTGCACGGCACACGGGCCTCTATCATTTTTCCTCCACCGAAATGCGACGATTTGCGACAGGAGCTGTCGTAAAGGAAGTAGGGCATGGCGCCTATTTCGTGGCCCAGACCACGGAATAATCACCCTCAATCTTTCTTTCGTAAGAGAAAAAAACCGTCGTCGGTAGAGGTGGGCTGTTTGGGCTATATCGCACTAGGCTCAGCGTGGTGCTGTTTGGTGTAGTTTGGTGTGGTCCACAAAAAAATTCTGCGTGGTCTACTCCACAGAATAAAGCGGGAGTGTACTCGGCAGTCTGGTATATACAGTTAGACACCGAGGCCTATATATGGCACTAGCATCTCACTTGCATCGCTGGTTCGTTTTCCAAAAGAATGACCCTCTTAAAATTTCTCCCCGCTTCGACATGTTCGGTTTAAGTGCTACTAAAAAACTGCGGGTGCCCGCACGGGGTGTCACGATCTTGATGTAGGACACCTCGGGCTTTCAATGCAATCGGCCACACCACACGGACACTTCGCTTCGCTTCAGTGCGCTTGCCATGCGGACTTTACGCTGACGCAAGAATGCCTTGCCTCTTACGCTGCGGCTAAGAGTGGTGTTTATCAAGTCTTTTGCCTGTCGCATCGGAATGGCCCACAAAAGCCTTTTTTCGTGATTACTGTGATTGCAAGGAGACCCTTCAGCAAGAGCAGTGTGACTGTCCTCGCTTGACGTGGGAAAGACCCACACCCAGAGAACATTGTCGACGTGACACGTAGTACAGCCGATAGTGGTCAAAGCACTGTTTCAGTTAAAAATAAAAACATACAGATCCGCACAGGCGGATCTCTTCGGTGTGGTACTGAAGTCATCTAACGTTATGGCACTCTATACAGTGCGCTCGGTTTGTAATGCGTGTCATTGTTGTCGTTTTCTACTTCATCATCTTTCAATATCCGTCCGCCGTGAAAGACAATGCAGTGCTTACGGCGCACGGCGGCTGACTCGATGGTCGCGGGTTCGATTCCGGCCGCGATGGTCACGTTTCAATGGAGGTGGAATGCTAGAGGCTTGTGGGCTGTGCAATGTCGGTCCACGTTAAGGAACACCAGACGACTGGAATTTTCGGAGCCCTCCTTACGGCGTTCCTCGTAATCATGTCAGGGTTTTGGCACGTAAAACACCAGATATTGGTATTACGTTTCAGCTACCCCGTACTTATACAGAGGGCAGCATACAGGACCTCTGTTTCTGCTTTTACTTTCTTTCCAGGCCTTCTCATCCGTCTCTCTCAGCGGGAAAGGTGGTGATATGGCCTTGGTTGCAACGATTTGTTTTATTGCCTTATTAAAAAAATAAAAACCTAGTATATATGTCGTGAAGCGGCCTTTCTGTTTCAATCTTTTTCCCGTAGTTTCATAGCGCGGTTTTTTTTTTCCTTTCACAATGTTGTGGTACTCGCCATAGTCAACACGGGCGTTTTTTTTTTTTTATATAGAATTTACGTACAGTGAAGACCATGCCAGGAAAAGAATGTCCAAGAACGTCAGAAGATACATGCACAAATGATAATGATTGCTGGAAGTTCAAAAAGACGTAAAGACGTCGTTTAAGCATATCTTAAGATGAAAAAGAAGTAACTGCACGAAAATAGGAACATTTGCGTGCTAAGAGCTGTCTTTTATGTGACATAGCTACATAGGTACGGGCGGTTGGTTCATTTTATTGCTTTCTCGATTACACATTAAGTACCAGCTTGGCCCGTTAACGGCGCTTTTCGAGGTGCGGCTTCGCGTCCACTTGGCTTTTCCCGCAGGTTTTTCGAGATGGCGCGATTTCACCACTTCGAGAGGTATGCATGCGACCGAAAGCTGGATGAGCCACGTTTGTCGAAGGAATTCGGAGCGTTTCAAGGCGGTAATCGGCCGCTTGCGTCGCGTTTCGTGGTCATGCGTGTGTACTTAAGCTACAGGAATGGGCCGCTCAAGGAGGCGTGCTCAAAGGCGTCACAAAAGCACTCCGTGTTTTAGCCTATAGCGCAGCCGTTCGCCGCCGTGGAATGCCGCTCAGCTATTTATCGACCGGTAATGATCGGGAACGTTTGATTTTTTAACGCTGCCGTCGTGGCTCTTGGGCGTTTCTGCGAGGTTGCACATGACAACTAAAACTGCAGTCTCCGGTAAGGATTTGCGAAGCACATTTCGCATGGGCGTCATTATTTTTCTTACTATGTCGACTTCCTTGATTTGCACGCACGTCGTAGTGCAGAAACGCGATTTATTTATATGGGGGGTTTAACGTCGATCATGTCAATATGATAGACGCACATGGTGCAGCAACGCGAGCAAATATCGCACTAGCACTGCTTCAATAATCGTTACCGGGGGATTTCTGCACCAGAAATAATGTCGCGTAATTAAGACCCGAGCCCCACACCAAGAAGGAAGGAAGGAACTGCCTGGAAACTGAGGCACACACCCACGCTAGGCTATTGGCGAAGAACCGGGTAGTTCTGACGAAATACTGTTAATTTGTTAGCTCACGGTTTTGAAACTATATTGAAAAAGGGCAAAAATTAAATGAGAGATGGACAATAAGAAATAACGGACCCCACACACCAAGAACGTCCATGTTTATTCGACTGCTCGTGCTTAACTTCCTCCATCTTTTCTACGACGCTCTGCTTCTTGTTGCCACGCACGTTAAGAACCCCAGGTGGTCGAAATTTCCGCAGCCCTCCACTACGGCGTCTCTCATAATCATATGGTGGTTTTGGGACGTTAAACCCCACATATCAATCAATCAATTCTTGTTGCCACCCGTTCGCAATTATCAGCAGCAATGATATCGGAAGTTTTTTAAAGCCTCAAAACCACGCATATCATTATGAGGCACAGCGTTGTGGAGCGCTCCTGAAAATTTCGACCATCTGGGGTTATTTTACGTGCACCCAAATTGAACTATATATATACAAGGGCCTCATAGCGTTTCGCCTCCGTCAAAATGCGAATGTGGCGGCCGTGATTGAACCGGTGACTCTAACCGCTACGCACTGCCGCGAACACTAACAATGCTTTTGTCCTTAGTATTAGTAATTGAAGTTTACAAACTCAGTGTAAATAAAGAACGCTAAGGACCCGGTGGGATTCGCACCTGAGTCCGCTACGTGCCAGCCCAGTATTCTACCACTGAGCTACGCTGGTGCTTGGAACTCGTTTCCAAACTGGCCTTGGGCAGGCTTGATGTAGGTAAAGTAACCGCGTTAAGTTGAGTAATGACTGCAGGAAAAGGCTGCGCTGCAAAGTTGAGGACAAAAAACTGCACTGGCACAGGAAAAGTGCATCTAACAACTGAAGTTTATTGAAACAAATAGCAAAGCAAAAGGTGGAGTAACATACAAGAGGGTTGGCACTGCAAGCAAACAACGCATGATCCGCAGTGCCTACCCCCTTGTATGTTACTCCACCTTTTTTTGCTATTTATTTCAATCAACTTCAGTTGTTATACAGATGCGATTTCCCTGTGCCAGTCCAGTTTTCTGTCCTAAACTTTGCAGTGCAGCCTTTTCCTGCAGTATGTTCCAACTAGCTCCCACTCAAGCTTTTCTCGATGAGTAATGACGCGTTTTCGATCATCGAAGGAACGACCAGATGTCACACAATGGGAATAGCGTAACGAGTGGGTCATCCAACGCTCCAACACCTTCAGAAAGCCTGTTTTTCATCACCTATTAACTGTGGCGCATACCCACTTCAGGCGAGATTTTTCATCGTCGTCAGCCCCTGCATGAAACGCAAAATTCGCACGAAATTCGTTTCAAGTGTTTACCGGATACCACGCTTCTCCGAAGTATGACGAAGGATGGCGGCCTAGTATACACAGAAAGTATACTTATTTATGGCGTAGTGGGTACCCAGCAAGTGTGCTTCTACCATTTACCCAACGATTGTTCAAAAAAGGCTGTGAAAGGCCGCTCTTCCAGCTTTCGCTGTGCTGCGTGTTCCGCGCAGGCCTGGCGATTTTTTTTGTTTGCTTGGCTTCTACAATGGTCTCAGACGGTGCGTGCACTGTATATTTATCTGCTAAGTACAGGAGGTGTCTTTGTGGTTGCGATTCGTCAAAAGCTCGCCGCATCTGGCTATTTTTGAATAATCACACACTCGCAGTGCCCTCGCTGCGATATAGAGCGCATACTTTGGCGGTGCCCCTCGTTATGTGCGGATGAGGACCTCACAGAGCATGAAATGAAGCTCGGCTCTCAAGAGCTCGGAATTTCAGCATCAACTTTGGGCTGTCCAGAGCGCCTGCGATGCTCCGGTTTGGCCATATATGTCTGTCTCCACGTGGCAGCGGCCCGCGGGGTCGTTAGCTTAAGAGCTGATACTTCTCCGGGTCATTAAATAAAATTATTCGTACCGTACGGTCCACACTTGCTCGTCTTGTGTGAATAATCTTGTGAGCGTCGTATTTTTTATAAAGAAAAGGAAGACAAACAGTTAAGATAAACAATTTTTAACGAAGTGTACAGCACAATCTCGTAGGCGATAAGCTGACACTCGCCGATTGATACAAAGTGCTTAATACAGTTGTCTCAAAATGTTTCCTGACCAGGGCACTCGTGACTAGGCTTAGTGTGACGTACCGTCACGTAGTCGTGCTGCATGCATGCCGTCGTTTATGCGTGCACCTTGCGGTAGTCTATAAAGGACCCTGAGCATTTCACTGTAGTGCATGGATCAGCCAATCGCAGTTAGCGTTCTCTGAAGAAGGGGACTTGTCGCGCCCATCTTCTCATACATATACGTTTCACTCGCCGTAGCCGAACAATGAGTACTCATGAAGCCCTGGAATTTTCGCGTCCGACAGTAGTTACAACATTGTCAGTCCGTAACACGGCGCTGGATATATAACAAAGCAACAGTAGGTGGCTCGTATACATAAGGGGGCTATATTAGGCTAACGAGCTGTCAGAAACTTAGTGAACGTTTAACCAAAAGGAAATGTTGTGCAAAAAAATTGTGACACTCGTTACAGCTCGTATATGTTCATTGTAAAAAGGCTTGAGTAAACGTTTGAGCCACGGGAATGATTCGCAAAACAAATGATGACGCTCACGACATGTTTGACGCTGACGGGCTGTGGGAAAAGTCGTGGGTAATCAGCATTTAGTCACCTTAGCGTAAGCGTCGTCGTAAGCCCAGTGGCCGCCTGAAAGCGGGTCGCTCTCATTTGTGTAAGAATAGCATGCGTGTATACTCCTCTAATCACCGTAGGAGGCCCATTCCGTAACGAGCTCTCAAGGACGCTTGACGAACGCGGCATGGTAAGGGAGCAAAAAGAGACAAGTTGTGCCAACTGGTTGTTAGGTTCTCACTGCTGTGAATTGTTGCGAATTCGTCATTGTCTCACTCGCTTTCTATTCTCTCTGAATAGCTAGCTCAATGTGGAGGTCATCCTGTGTTTCTGTATGTAGTTTTCTCTTTTGTTTCGCGTCTTCGAGATCATAATGGCGCCATTTGGTTAGGAATTCGAACACGTGTTTCGTTGTGACTATACAATTGACGACGAGCATTTGTAGGTATCGAGTGGACATCAATGTCATTGCGGCCAGCGCACCCCCTCCCCCATTTTCTGTTGTGTGTGTGTGTGTGTGTGTGTGTGTGTGTGTGTGCTTGTGCGTGCGTGCGTGCGTGCGTGCGTGCTTGTGCGTGTGTTTACATAATCAGGAGGTGAAGTCTGCTACAGCAACGGCGTGTTGGCATCGCAAAGGCGCGCCTCGGGCGAGAAGGCGTCCGCGGTAGCTTAAGACATTAAGTCGTTAAACGAGCGCTGGCCCCATGATGACGCTGGGTCAAACATCTCGACGATTCGAGGTACACGGAAGGATCGCTCATTAGGCTTCGCTTAGCCGCAGCGTTGCTAGAGTGTTGTTCCGGGGAAAAAAACCTAGCGATGTTTCTGTTGGTGCAGTCACGGCACCAGGAAGCAACAGACCTTGGACACGCCGCGTGCATGTGTTGAGAGCTCGCATTTTATGTTGGGTCTCCGTCGAGAGTACGTGCTTCGGGTGCGAAATGTTACAGACGCTCCTCGTCTGCATTCTCAGCATACCAGGCTAAATAAAGCAAGACGAGGACGCAGAGCACCATCTTGTGACGCATTTGTTTCGTGCACTTACCTGTGCGTCGGGGTTCAAATATGTCACAAGCTCAGTACTTACATCGTGCGCCCTGACAAAGTATAGGACTGCCTCTTAGGTCAACGCCCTCGAAATATGCTGCAACTTTCGCGCCTCTGTGACGTGTCATTTTTTGTTATTGAAAGTTTTTTTTTGCACATAGCGCTTGGTGTACGAGACGACTGAATTGTTATGGGATAGCAAATGCCTGTTGAACCCAGTGAAAACTTTAAGATATGGAATTCCGCTATTAAACGTGCCAGAACTGCGATGCAATTATGTCGCATTCCGTATACTGTGGGAAGCCTGTTCAAATATGGTCACGCATTTTTTACATATTTTATTATTTTTTATTGTTCACCTAAATCTAAGTAGGTGAGCGTTCCTGCATTGTCTTCCCTTTGGGATTGCGCAATCTCGTGTTGAGCAATGCAGTGCCATTACCCCTCTGGTTTAGCTGCTATTCATGCGGTTTTAATTTTTTATTCCATGCGTCTTTCGCTGTCCCTCATGCCCCAATCATTGCCTGGGACTCTGTGATTGTGTATATGCGCACATTCTCGAAATGTTTCATCCAAACGAATATGTTAGGCTCCTCAGATAAATTCAGAGCCCGGGCAGGCGTCAGCTGATGTAGTCCGATACGACTTGGGAAGTCGGGAGAGGCCACGGCCACGCCTCGTCGACCATAGACTCTCTCGCTCTCTTTTTTTTTACAGTAGTTATGAAATACTAGCTGCGTCTCAATGGTTTCATTCATGTGGGCACCTATTTATTAAATTTTTCATTCATCATTCATTCATTAGGCAGCTGACGTACCTGTTTCACTATAGCGAGAATGGAGCTTTGTGCTCCCTCCCGTGGTTCTTGCACCATCACTGGAGATTGAATTGCGTTCAAAAAAGGAGGATAGGATGGAAGAGAGGAAGGCTTAATGCGTTAAGATTCGGATTGCTCACGCTGCACGACGATGATAGCGGAGACACTCGCGACTGGCGCTCGGCATTCTTGATCTTCTTTCCCTTGGTCGGTCGCTTCGGGCCAGTCACACACTCGCCGAATGAAAAAAAAATAGTAGTAATAAAAAAGGAGAGAAGGTTGGTCGTCGAGAACGATCCATCTTGGCTAAGTGGCGGTGTCGCCGCTGTACAGGAAAAGGATTTCGTGCCTCTCCAATCTCACCGCCGCGCTCCGCCCGCGGCGCTGCGGCTCGTCTTCCGCGCTGGCGAACTGAGAAAAAGCCGTTCGAAGCCGAGGGCATTCGTGCGTGAAGTCGTTCACGAACGTCACATGCTCCAAGGTGTGTCCTGGCATACTGCAGCGCGCGCAAGGCGGTCGAAAAAAAAAAGAAAGGCACACTGTACGCGTGCACTTGGTGACGGTAGAAGGCGTAGTTAAATAACGTTGGTGCGCATGAGTGGAGCTTGGTAATGACCGTTCTATGAGTATACTCCTTCTTCAGGGACAAGGTACACGTGGTGAAATGTATATCTATAACACGAGGGGAGCAAATTAGAATGTACTCCTGGCCAAGGCAGCGCTTCTAGAACCATTTGGACTTTGAACGAAGGAGATAGGTCGGTAGCCGCAACCGAATGCTTTACTAGGCCGTCAAAATTTTGGCGCTTCTATACTCGGCAATACACTACATGCGCACAACCACAGCCATAAACGTGGACTATCAACGTGACGTTTTTTGACGTGCGAATAAACTCCCGTGAGCGTTTATTTGCACGTCAAAGCAGTCAGGTGTATACCAGACCAGCGTCTCGTAGCAACGTCGTCATTATACCTGTGGCATTCACCATTGTTTTTTTATCTGTAATTAATTGCGTATGTCATTATCCCAGTTGTCGGATGAGAAATGGGAGGGACAACAAAGTACTCTGGTTTTTAAAAATATTGCCGGAACATGGTGTTTACGAAGTAGGTAAAATTGTCGTTTGGCTTATTTGGAGTTTCAGCCTCTTGTATAGACTTCGTGACTTGCGCAATTAACTGTTAAATTGCGAGGAACATTAGTTGATTGAGCAGGAAGGCGTCATTTGCCATGCAGCTCACGTCCTGGAAACGTGCGTCCCCGGGCGCACGTGTGAATGAAAACGTACTTATCTGAAAATGAAACTAATGAAACCAATGAACAATTAAACTTAATGACCTGCTGGTTTCATAGAGTGTGTCTAACAAAGAAACGAGCCCCTTGAAAGGTTCCCCCCTTTTTTTTTTACTTCTATAGATGAGTTACATGATGTACAGCGCAAAAACAATAATGGGGTGTGATTGGGGAGGGGTGAAGGGCACAAGAAAGAACAGCACACATATAGCGCTGATAAATATTGGCTTGATCAGCAATTCTGCAAACGTGAAAAATTTTTAGAACGAATTATAAATGGGACAGCAGATTTAATAAGGGTTTGTTGAAAAACAGCTTGTTTGGAAAATAGAAATAATTGTTGCGGCTTAACGCCCCCCAACCACGTTATGACCGTGTGGAACGCCGCAGGGGGGGGGGGGGGGGGGGGGGGGCTCCGGCAATTTCGACCACCATGGGGTTCTTTATTGTATATGAGCACACGTGTCTCATTGTTTCGGAAACAATACCTGTGCTCGGGTTGTGCAGCCAAGCTAAACAGCTCTGACTTCGAAAGGTCGCATCTCCGTCTTCCTCAGTGTCGGTACTCTACGTTGCCGGTCCGGAACTTCAGGGCAGATGCGGAAGGTGGATATTCTGGAGGCTGAGTTCCCGAATTGCTGGTCTCCTGTCGAAAATGCGCTGTCAGCGGCGCTGTATTCTCTGCCTCCCTCTTTACCACTCCTCATGTAGCTGCTGGTGGTATAAATAAAGCGTTTCAGCGCAAAGGGGACCCGCCACTTTGTGAGCGCAGGCTGTGGTCGATCGTTACAATTGACAAATGTCAGCGTGGCGTCCCTGCAATGCTTCAGCTGTGTCATTACGTCCCGTTTAGTAAGGGAATGAGTCGGGACGCTCGACCCATTTCGGCGTGTTAAGCGTTGAGAGGGCTGTGCCTCACGGTCGGACAGTGGTCACGGCTCTCTGCTGGTGTCCGCGGATGTTGCGGGCTCCATCCAGGCCGCGACGATCGCATTTCGATGTAGCCAATGATGGAGGAGCGCGTGTATTGAGCGATGTCAGCGCAAGCTGAAGAGCACCAAATGGATGAAATTTGCGCAGCCCTATGGTTTGCTTCATAATCATGTGGCGGTTCTGGCGTGTACGGATATCATTATTGTGAAAGTTGGTGGTGACTAGCAAAATAATGTGAACGAATATAGCCACCTAGTGCAAATACCATCTTCTGCCTGCAGCTGAGAACAGCACCTTGTGAAGCCACTTCACAAGGGAGCGGCACTTTGCTTCCTTCGGAAAGAAGGAATTACATGGAACGGTTAGAGAGGCTCGTTTTTTAGTTGCCTATAGCGGACCCAAGAACAGCTCATAGGAATTTTTTTTTCTCTTACTTTCGCTACGATGGTGGTCGTTCCGCCGTCCATTTTATTGGTTCGTTTCATGAGACAGCGGACCATCTGTATTAAGGATGCGGCCATAGTATTTCTCTTTTTAGCAAGGGGAGGGGGGGGGGGGGGGGTATGCATGGCTGTGCGTGCGTTTGTACTTGTGCGTGTATATATACACACATGCAAAATAGAAAATTTCCCAGAGGGTGTGAAACACCGCACTCCCCTTCCCCCTCTCGGCTGCGCCAGTGATCTGTATGTAGGTCGACATTACAATAAATTTAATTGTGTTACTGTGATGTCGGCTATGGTTGTAAAAGCGGTGGCCTAATCATTGACGTGCTCTCGAATGCTTTAAACCTTGTTTAGACAAGTCGCAGTGTATGTCGTGGCTCTGTTTTTCACCTCGTAAACTGCGTCCGTTAAAACTATGTGTAATTTCTATTCAACCAGCGCCAACCTTAGCTTTAACCGCAACGACAGCATTGATGAAACTTGGCATTCGAAGATTTTATCTCTGGAGTCTACACAGTGCTCTCTATAATGGGTAAAAGAAGAAAAAAACACACCTAAGTGTGTAAACCTTATCAGCAATAAATTATAATTTGTGCCCAAAGGGGAGACATGCATGGATACATGGGGTAAAGCATGTACGATTGCACACGACAAGCAGGCCGCGAGCAGCCACCATGGATAAAGCGAGCATGAGCATCTCTCGGGATCGGCTTCATTTCGGATGACCGATGGGGCATCTTTACAGTCTCCGACGTTACGCGGTGCCGTCTTTAAGTGCGCACCATTCTGGGGACTTATGTAAACGCACTTTCCACTGGAGCGAGCCGTTTCGAGCGAAATTTTAAGCGCTGCATACGAACGGGCCTTCGGTCGTCTTGACAGCGCGAGATAGAGATCGCGGCGCGCGTATACTCACTGAGATGGACGTCAGACTGATTAACTCTAAATCCCCGCGCCGCGGTCTTTCTTGTCGCTGCTGTCTTAATTCCCCCCCTTCCAACCCGCGGGTGCGGCTTCCAGTAAGGCGTCGCCTGGAGAGCATTCTCGCGTGCGGTCTGCTGCTCGCGGGGATCGCGGCGTGTAATGGAGATCCTCCGCTGCATGCTCCGTCGGCTTCTCCGCTCCGATAATCGCGTTCGCAATCGGTTTTCTCTAGCTGCTCGCGACTTCGCCGATTAGGTAAACAAACGGCGGGCTTAAACGTCTCGTGCAGCGGCGCACGGGAGTGGCTCTATTTTTCTGGGGTATATATGAAGACGACTAGTTCATGCCGGGTGGGTAAAACGAAACGAACAGCCCTGTCCCGCTCGCTCAGTGTCGTAAACTCATCTAGCGTGGAGCGCGCATAGAGGGTCCACTAACCCGGCTGCATTCGACCGTGCGTGATTTTGGAGACAGAACCTTTTTGTTCGTTTATGTAATTATACTGTACTGGTCGAAACCGCCAAAATCACGTGTATCGGATCGCCGTGCCATTAGCCGCGCAGATAAACGCAACTCGCTCAAGCTATCTTCGTGCGCTTGTTTTTTTCTTGTTTTTATACTGGTCAGTTTTGGAGGCAGACTCGTAGAAACAGCACACAGCTACCTTTATCCTACACTCACCGGTGGGTATAAGTGCGACTGAGTCGATCCATTAGTGCGCTTGTCGACCTGAGTGTTACATGTGCACCAGCTTGAGCTACGAGGATCAATTGTAATTATAGTCGCATCATTATTATCGTAGTCAATTCATTATAGTCGCATTATAGTTAACTGCTGCGTCTCGTGGGAGCTGCCTCTTTTCGCATGTCATATCCCGGTTCAACTCTATTTTGCTGCTGTCCCGGCGGACACAATTTGTACTCTGTTAGGGCGCATCAGATTCTTCACCAAACCACTCTTAATTACCTTATTTATCTTAACCTGTTCGCTGTATATAATCATGCATAAATATATGGCCGCACCTACAAATATTCTTATGAAAGTAGGTATACACAGCCGGTTGAATGGAGTGGAGTGGTGATTAAACACGTGTTTAATCTTTATTCCGTGTGCTTGACGGAATCCGAAGCACCGAAAAACATGGGCAGACACCACGAGCGCTGAATTGAAGTGGAATTGATTACAAATATACAGCGAAAAAAAAGTAGAGAATAGCGCGTGAGCGCCACTCGACACCACAGTAAACAGACACGGGATATTCTCGAAGCGTTTCTAACAACGAAAAAAAAAACAGAAAGATGACGCATGTGTCAGCCAACCTTCACTGAGTCTGCTGGATTGTGAGTTTAGTCCATTGTAGAAATCTGGTTTCAAACCACAGTGGTTTTGGTCTGTCTTGTGTATAGCCATTTATTGAGCCGTCCACGTAAGTGTGCGCTCACCTGCGCCACCTACATAATGTGCTTCTTCTTTCCCCTCTCTCTTTTTATAACATATTCAGTTTCAAGTCAGCGCTATAGGGGCGTCTGCTCTGTTTCGTCTGTCCTTGTTTTTCGGCGCTGTGAAGTTATTCCGTCATGTCATACAAGCTCGCTCGAGCTTCCTTGTCCCCGCGTTTATAGATGGACGCCGTGTCATTTTACCTAAACTATGAGATCTGGGGAAGTGTTCTCGCCTTTCAAATGTCTAGTATGTAATGTTCTGTCCTTATGTGCAGTGGGTGTCGATCGTCTCATGTTCTGTTTTGTCGTTTCTCTTTTCAGAACCAAACATGCAGCGGATGACGCGCGACTTGTTCACGGAGGACGAGGCGCCTCCGTTTATGCTTACGTGAGGTGAGAATGCCAATATTTTGGGCAATGTATATATAGTATAAAATTTTTCTATCGAATAATCTCATATGACACATATGTCTCGCATCCATTAATCTCGTATGAACATATGTGAATCGTATATGTGTCCTCGTATGTTGATACGAGGTTATGCGATATGTATCATGTGTCTCATATGAGAATTTTCGATTTCAGTTTGACACATAGTAAAAACACGCTGTGATGCTACTCCGCTACGCTCTCGCGATCGTGCGTGTAATCGTGCCGTGCAAGGGTTCGGCCAGGAACATTCCAGGACAAAAGCAGAAAGAGGCTAGGAAGGGGGGGGGGGGGGGGCGTGAAGGTCCGATCTTTCTTTATGTATATAGTGGGCTTGGTTTGCACGCATACGTGCTCACAAAAGATGTAGAAATTATGATGGGGTTAAACTCACCGAATCCGCCTTACTAACGCGTCACTGAACAGCACTCACGCATGAATGCTTGTATTATCTCCTGGTAGGTAGACTTGCCTCTTTCAGCAAAATATTCGCCCACTGACCCCAATCCTATGTACGAACGGAATGTAGTACACGCAGCAGCGAAAATTCACGAGACGCAATATTTACCAAGTAGGTAATTCCTGCTTAGCCTACAAAGAAGCTCCATAATTTAATATTTCACCTTGTGCTGTAGGAGCTTTATTTTTTTCTCCCTTGACATACACAGTTATTTATTCCATTGAATGAGTGGCGCTCTGTATCCCCGCTCAATGAAACAACATACCGAACCGTCATTGCCACTAACAGAGCAGCGAATCAATGTTCGCCGGGGAGTTCGCCGACAGCACAAGTGCGATGAGCCGAATAATCGTGAGTCGATGCAGGTGGCATATCGCCGAGCTACATCACAATCTTCACACATGTTTCTCTCAATGGAGAATGGCACTTGTATAGAAAAATCTAATCTCATGGACAACTGCTTTATCTCAGAGATGTGTACACGCTGGCTGCAGTATGCCTCCCTGACACCTTGCTTCGCCGCAGGAGTCGCAGCCGAGTTCCAGAAACGCAACAATGTGTGCCCACTGTTGTCCTTCCGTACACATACGCTGACTTGCCTCAGTCGGCGTTAACTGCGTGATAGAATGAAATCCAGAGTGTCCGAAAGTCAGACGGCCACCTTACGCAGTTATGTAACACGACTTGAAGGCGAAATCCTTTTTTTTTTTTTGTTGCTTCTCCTCAGACGATTGTATTGATCCCCCGCTGACCTTCTGCATCTTTCGTGGTCTTGCATGGCCTGCTGGATCGGAGACCTAGCGAGTTCTCTGTAGATCACCTGATTTCCCACGGCCTCTGGGAGCGGCCCGTGTTTTGACCAAGCGAAGACGTCATGCGATGACGCCATTGTGTCAACACGACGTCACCATAAGTCAGAAATCGCGATGGGTGAGAAAGATGTAACAAATTCTGGCGATTTAGCTCTAAAGTAATGACGTGACGATGGTTTTTCGCAGCAGTCTTGTTGACCTCGCCGACGCTGACGGCCACTTTTTGCGTTTGAATCTACGGCTTTCGCCTTCGTAACACGGTGCCGTAAAACCACCGGGTGCCTTATTGAATCAACACACGGTGCATAATTAGTGCGGTTCTCAACGAGCGAGCGAATTTCTCTCTCTCTCTCTCTCTCTCTCTCTCTCTCTCTATATATATATATATATATATATATATATATATATATATATATATATATATATATATATATATATATATATGTATATTCAGCAGGAAGTTCAAGGGGTCTGGTACGTATAAAGAACACAAGCGAGTACACGTACGAAAGAGCAATACTTTTATGCCAACGTTTCAGCCGTGGCACGGCCTTCGTCAGGGAATCAAGCCGTGGCACGGCCTTCCCTGACGAAGGCCGTGCCACGGCTGAAACGTTGGCATAAAAGTATTGCTCTTTCGTACGTGTACTCGCTTGTGTTCTTTATATATATGTATATATATATATATATATATATATATATATATATATATATATATATATATATATATATAGAGAGAGAGAGAGAGAGAGAGAGAGAGAGAGAGAGAGAGGTTACGCTGTTAAAGGGGAATATGTTTTCACTTCTCCTTTCATTATTGCACTTCTCCTTCCCATTCCATTATGTGTCATTTCTTGATTGTTTTCAGGCGGAAATGTTGTAGGCCCGTGTACTCAGATTTGGGTGCACGTTAAAGAACCCCAGGTGGTCAAAATTTCCGGAGCCCACCACTACGGCGTCTCTCATAATCAAATGGTGGTTTTGGGGCGTTAAACCCCACAAATCAATCAATCAATTATTGATTGTTTTCTTGTACTGGTTCCGCCTCTTGTTATATTTCAACAAATATCGACGCTTATGTCTCCCTTTCTGCCTTGACTGTTTCGCAGTGGTCCCTCGCCTCGTCCCGTTTTAACGAATCATGATGATATGTGTATACGTGTATGTATCGCGGGAATCTTAATGTACGAATTGCATGTTTGATAGAGGCCGGTCCCTGGCCAAAAGCTCAAAATTCACACACACGCACACACACACACACACACACACACACACACACACACAGTTGTCGCACAGTTGTAGATTCCAATTTCGTGTGTATTATCGGAGTTATCGCTAATTACGACAATCAGTACTAACCCGCCAATCCGTAGCCACTTTTTTCTAGCTTTGTTGCGCGTATTAAAGAAGTATCCGGGTTTAAGCGTCTACAATTGGGGACAGTTGTCTGTGTAACCGTTTGACATACAAAATGTGGCACTTGAATGAACTCAAGCTCAAGCAGGAGGCACCTCACAGTTCTTCCGGTTGTCTCTGCACACGACGTCCACATGTGCCCTGATCTCCGCACAAAAGTATACGTAGTCAGCGGATATATATGGCGATTTCAATCTCGAGGCTCGTCTCGACTACATCCTGACTCGAAGTCGACTTATCTAAACGAGCCGAGCCTCTCAGCAATAACAGCCTTCGCACACGGTCTTATTCCTCCGCGATAGCCGTGTGTTGCCCGCAGAAGCCTTTGCGATATAAACAGCGCGGCAGTGAAATCAGAATAACGTGATTTGCATATCACGAGAGAAACGAGAGAAGCGAACCGTAGAGAGAACCTGCTGCTCGGTGTATAAACATAACAAGGTGCGCCGACATTTGAATGCTAACTAGTCGGAAGCGGCTACAGGTCGATCGACGGCAACGCTCTTATCGTCGGCCGTCGAGACGCAGAAAACAGAAGACCGGCACGTGCATGCTTCAAGCTGCAGTCATTCGGAAGAAGGTTGCGCGAGGTGCCGATATTGACCGGACCTGTTCGCGCCGTATCACATCTCTCTCTCTCTCTCTCTCTCTCTCTATATATATATATATATATATATATATATATATATATATATATATATATATATATATATATATATATATATATATATATATATATATATGTGTGTGTGTGTGTGTGTGTGTGTGTGTGTGTGTGTGTGTGTGTGTGTGTGTGTGTGTGTGTGTGTGTGTGTGTGTGTGTGTGTGTGTGCGTGCGCTAAAGTATCCATTCTTTATAAACGAATAAGACCGTCTGCCGCTATGCTATGGTGCAGCGGCACTTACGGAGCTCGGCTGCGGAATCCAAGGTCGTGGCCTTGATCCCGGCATTCGTGGTCTTATTTCGATGGATGCCCCGCCACGGTGGTCTAGTGGCTAAGGTACTCGGATGCTGACCCGCAGGTCGCGGGATCAAATCCCGGCTGTGGCGGCTGCGTTTCCGATGGAGGCGGAAACGTTGTAGGCCCGTGTGCTCAGATTTGGGTGCACGTTAAAGAACCCCAGGTGGTCAAAATTTCCGGAGCCCTCCGCTACGGCGTCTCTCATAATCATATGGTGGTTTTGGGACGTTAAACCCCACAAATCAATCAATTATTTTGACGGAGGCAAAATGCTTTGAGACACGAGTACCGTACGATGTCAGTGCACATTTAACAACACTATGCAGCTGGTCAAAATTTCCGGAGCATACTGCTTTGGTGTGTCTCATGGTCATAATATCAAGACCCCCTTTATTCGAATCGAGCCCCAGTTAGCTGTTTTTTTTTTTTTTTCAGCCGTGATACTGATGAGGTAGCGGTAAAAAGGATGTCGAGGCGACTGAGAAGAGTCACTAATATATGCTGCGCTCACAATATCGCGGTTTCGGCACATACGACCCTGCAGATTATTATTATAAAAAAGACCAACTATTGGGGGTGCCCGAACGGTGAAGTGAACTATCGGTGACGGCGTTTTGGGTGAGGGTGATTTATTCACTGTGCTCTGTAACCGGCGCATCTCGAGAAACACTAAATTGTTCGATGGTGATAGGATGATTGCGTTGATTGATCTTAAGTGTCAACAACGTTCCTGCAATAACGTCATTCGATAGACTATCATACAAGTCTGCACTAACTGACAATTTGCGGGAAGGCTACTGCGCATGAGCAGTAGCGGCCCATGTAGCGCCCTCTGCAGGCGTTTTGGTTTTGGTTGGAAAAGATGAGCTCGGCCGGCCGCCGGTCGTACATTCGTGTGCCATGGTTGAGAGGCTTTGATTTTATAGTTATAGGTGAATATGCCTACACACTGCGTGCATTATTTTAGCTAGAAAAAAATTCGGAAGAGCTGGGCATGCTTGTTCGTCTGTAGGTGCGAGAAAGAGCTACTAAAACTTCCGGTGACAGTGTGTGATTGATTCTGTTTTTTTTTTTTTCGACCTTGTCCGGAGTTTGCGCTGGTTTCTCTCGCATCTAAGCCGCGAAATGAGTGTGAACTTTGACACGCTCGCCTTAGAGAGGCTTCGTGCACGAAAGACAGATGTTCGTATAACGGCACGTGGAATGTTGGCGCAAACCTTCATTGAAACAGAGAAGTTTGGCGCACGCGGCTCACCGTGGGTGCCGAGCTAACATTCTCGGATCTTTTTAGACGGCAGCCCGCACAATGCTGCCTTTAGTACGCGAGGATGCGCTATCATGTATCTGCGCGAACCATGATCGAGATAGGAGCACGGGTAATTGAATAATCACAATAGTGGGAGCTGCATTTCCAACCGGGGAAACTCATATTACGTCAAGAAAGCGTAATGTTGAGTGTTAGGAAAGTGCATCCTCGCCCAAATACTGGTACTCGCGTGTTGAGGCATAATCATTTTCATCGTCGTTTGATACTTTGGTGATTTTAACTACGGACGCTTATATGGGAGTGTACTAGGAGTTTTTGTTGTACCCTCTATTCTATATTCAAAAATATCTCTTCCGGCAGCACAGTTGCAGTGCGTTCCAACGATGTGACCCATATAATAACGATAGACCCAGCCGTTTTCACGTAAACGCCGGACCTCCTCACAGACGAGGCCCGCAAGCCACCCTCACTGAACCTAGTTCATCGTGAGGCGTTTCAGAGGTCAATTTCAAATGTCTTACATAGCGTCCTTCCTTGAAGGAGCGGGCGCGATGAACTGGCGAACAGTCGAGATATACAGGAGTGCAGGTATCAGCTCACTTGCGTCATTGTTCAGGCTGAAACGCGACGAATTCTCTTTCCGCGCCGTTTATACAAACGTGAAGCGGATGTTTTCCTTCTTTACCACGCACTTTCAAGAATAGACACGAGTCTTCGGCACTAAAGCTACAAAACAAGCGCACCTGAACCGCTACACACTGCCGCAATGCAACCAAAAGCATGAGCAAAGCTTTCCTGTTTACATGTAGGGAGCGCTCACTTTTCTGCAAATGATATCCCCCCAGGTAGACGTGTGGGTACATGCCTACATGAGGTTTTCAGGGACAAACACGGAAAGCTGAACATGTCCGCGATAAAGGCAAGCAAGAGACGGTTGGTGGCAGAAAAGTAGAGATAAAGGACAGAAACAGTGGGAAAATTAGGTCAGTCTGCCTGAAGAGGCAGAGAGCTGGAACACAAATTTTTATTTTTCTCTGTTATAGAAAGACCGGTTTAATCGAAGTTGATAAGGCATTGGGCCCAACATAATAATAGATTTATTTTCGTTTTTCTTTTTTGCGAGCCTGGTGGCACACATGTCGCCGTCCCGTTATAAAGGGGACGCTCATAGCATCCATCCATCCATGGTCAATTGAACACCAAAACAAAAAATGCTTTGTGATGAAACATGAAGCGGTCATTGTATTTGTTCGAATAATGCTACGTCAATACATAATTGTGCAATGAGTATACGTTCGAGTAGATTATGTCTGAATATTCAAAATGGAAAATCGCTATTCGCGAAGATGGCTTGGTGGGCTAGTTTCGTCTTGAAAGGCTACAGCGCACATAGACGGGTACACGAGAGACACAGGGCTGGAAAACTTCGAGGCGTACGCCGTTTTTTTTTTTTGCTTTCTTTTGCTATCTCGAACACGATCGCCTAATCGCGTCTTCGTTTTAAGTTCTAGTGTTCTTCACGTGACCACCTCCATCAATATCTCAAGCTGAGTGCTAAGGTCTTTTTCACCTCTCCACCGAGCGCCCGTCTAACAGCTCACTTAAACTGCACCACGGGCGGTAGTTGGCAGCCGCATTCACATAGTTTATACACTGTTGCTGGTATCCCAGTGGTAAACGTGGTCACCTTTAGACTAACGCGGCCAGCGCAACTCGTGATCTTCCTATCAATCTTCACTGTACTATAAGAAGACCGCCGAGTGATCTTTCATTCAATGTCATGCCATTCCTCGAAGCTTATGACTCTATCATTTTCCTCTCCATCACTCGCTGCATCATCTTGCGCGGTCTTCAAGTTTCACGGCCAGTTGCGTGGTCTTCAATCACATAGCACCGTCGGCGAGTGCCTGAAATACGGCTCCTTCTATGGCAAGCTTTTTTGTTTTTGTTTTTGTTCGATATCAGCTTGCTTGCTCCTCGTGCGCAGTATAGACTATTTTTCGTAAGACTTCTGGGTGCCGCCATCTTGGACTGTTAGGCCGATGTTTTCTTGCTTTTGTACATTGCGACGTGAACTGATAAGGCCATGGAACATGGTTTGCACCAACCAACCTATTTTCATGTGCGCGTGTCTACCGTAACAGTGTTTGTTTAGCTGTTAAAGGTAAAAACACAAAGGTTAATAGCACGGTATGTCGCCGCTGAAACCCCTTCCTAAAATAGTCTGCCCTCTTTCGTGGTTACGTACGTCTCACGTATAGTCCCGGTTTCCGCGCCTCAAAATGAATAAACAAACGAAATAAGCCTTTGAAATACCGAAAGCAGCCGCGTGATTGATCGCGTGCGCACTGTTATGGCGCCGCTCTGAATCGTGCGATCGTCAAGGAGGTCTCCTCAGTTGAATCGGTGAAAATGTCGAAAATCGTCCTTTGATTCGACATTCGGAGGCCGTATAATATTTTCCTATTGAGAAAAAAAAAAGCTTGATCTCGGCAATGGTAGCACCTGAAAAGAGCATGCAGCGTGAGTGAGCAGCGCGGGGTTCCGACGCAGTCACGCCACGGGTCATCTTCTCTCACACTGTTACCACCGAAACAAATGGGTGCACGTCTCTTTCGTTGCAGTTTCGATTCGGTCCGGAAGTATCGCTATCCCAACACCCGTGTTAATTAGGTGCATACATCTCCTGTCATCGTCAAGCTCTCTTTTTTTTTTTTCATTTCGTGCAAATGACCCCAGAATAGGACAGTCACCATAATGGCTCCTTTGTTCCTCCAGAGGCGTATACATTAGCGCGTTCCACCGCCGAGCAGTATTGCGCCTGACATCTCGCTCGCGGTTTGTGCGCTTTTCGCAGAGAAGATGGAACAGTGTCTGCCCGCGAATACCCGGCTTACTCGTCCGTATCGGACTTAACCGGCGTTCAATTCCGCCGCACTGCCAACGTGGGTCATAGGGGTGCTTCGTCACAGTTGACATATGCCCTTCGCCTGGTCACTGAGCAGGCGGGTCTCTGCAGACCGGTGGGAGTCGTTAGCGATGGCTCCTTGATGAGGTCCCAAGGGAGAGAGAGGCGTAGACGCTAATTGCTCGCCCGACTCCGGAACTATACGCGTGATGCGTACGCCTATGCTAAAACCGTGCGGCATTATGCTAGCTGTCCTTAGATGCTGAGCTAACAGTTCTGAAGAAAGTGTACGTTTTACTAGAACGGTCATTAGAGTATTAAACAGGTATATTTCAGACGTTATAATATATAAACAGAATTGCTGGAATAGACGACTTGAACTTATTTACGAATGACGGAATATTGCACATTTATGATGAATACCGTGCGCTCACAGAGAGGTGTGGTACTGGTATGGTCTCTCATGCTCATTTTGTAATGCTGGTATGTAATTCTCAAGCCTCAGTATTTTCCAACCGGCCCGTTTTAATCAAAGGTTGTGTGCTTTTCACAGTGCGGATGTCTTGGGTATTCGAAAAAACGAAATTGTTTAGCAGAGCAACAAACTGCTTCACATGTTGCACGTACAACCTTCAGGCACGTGATTTCGTCAAATGACGCAGAGTATGTGTGCACCATTTCGCTCCTGACATGCCATGTGCTCCGTGACGCCTGGGATAAACCTCGCGTAACAGACGGCTGTTCATTGCGGACGCATCAAATAGACCCGTAGACGATAATTCGTTGGAATTATCTGTTAGGATATATCGACTGTGTTCAAACAGATTGCAACTTTATGAAGCCGAAACCAGGAATTATGCCATTATGCCAGGTCAACACGACTCATTCAGGGATGTCAAAACAACTTTGTGGGTTCGCGTGAATGGCTCGAATCAGCCTGATGGGTTCCACCGCACTACACGGTAATGAGACGAAGTGTAATTGTACACTCCTGCGGCTTCTGAGTGGGTATTGCTGTATAAAGCCGCGAGGGGCGCCCATTTCGCAAACCGTGTCGTGTCCTTCTTCCGCTGTATCGACCGCCATCACACACACGCACGTGCGCTTCGCGACTGCTGCGGTCCTCGAATAGGACAGTGATGCATGGCGGTGTCCGTTATCGCGCCGACCTAGCCGTCCGTGCGGAAGACCGGCCATGGCGCCGTATGGGTGTGCCGTACAGCCTGCAGGCGTCCCTTTGCCTCGTGATTGAGAAGGGCGCGCCGTCCTCCTAATGCGCTGCCGTGTCCCATCGTGGACAAACACGCACGCACTGCCCCGGGGAAGAGAATATACTTTGTACAGCCTCTTTGCGGCTGCCTTATAGACCCTTTTTCGGTCGTCACTCTTGTTTATAATGACGCGCATAATTTAGAGGACCCGGGAGTGCAGCATGCATTACTGTTCTAGGTGGCGCGGAAATGGTTCTGGGACATGAACAGCGCGGTCCTCAGCGCCGGGTGAGTGTATAGTTCGAGGCCAATCTCTCTACTCATCTGTACTGATTTGGCTCTCTCTAGCTATAATGGGTCGTACGTGCTGCCGGGCGCGATGTCGCAGGCTGGGCCGGCCCCATAGCCTCAGCTGCGCGAAGAACTTGACCAAACTCGTGGACGTAGCGGACGGTCCTGTTGAGAGTAAGCGTTGGTAACGAAAGGGCAGCGCTGTTTTTATTTATTTATTCACTTATTTATTTATTTTATTACAAATACAAATATCAAAAACAAGAACTCGCGTAATTGAAAATAGTGATTTCTTTAACAACGCATTCTTCTCGTCGAGAAGTGGACCACCGTTGCACCATGACAATGTTTTCTCTCTCCTTTCTTTCTTTTTTATTTCTTCCTTGCTTTTGTTTTTCTTTCTTTTAAATCAGTTATCTGTTTATTCTACGAAAATGCACGCCAATAATGACGAGAACACTCAATAATGCCGTGTAAAAAAACACTATGTTCGATGGCTCTCTAATTCACTGCGACACTTTCGGCGATACAGCCTACAATTAACCCTATCAATGAGTTTGTTTCTGGAGAAAGATTACGTCAAGGTTATTGTGTAGTTTGGAAATTCCGACATGGAAATGGCTCGGGGCTTCTCTTTCGTGAATGCTGCGAGACCGTCTAGGGGAGGAGGGGGACAGGTGTCTATCTGGAAATTTTTTTCGGGGGGGGGGGGGGGGGACATTACCTTGATTTCGGGAGGGGTTCTCTCTTAAAATGACCAGTTTCTGCTCTCTATGCCACGGCTAAAGATATTTCGGGTGTGTGTGTGTGTGGGGGGGGGGGGGGGGGCGTACGTACCCAGTGTGACACCCCCTGGCAACGCCCCTGGATGGGGGATGCAGACACTGTCCTCCTGAGTGACCGCTACCTTTGATGGGAGGGTTACGCGACGTCGCATTCTCCGGCTGAACATTACAAACTCGAAGCTGATGTGCGGATTCCTTAAATAGCGCAGTGGCTACGTCGATTAGGTGTTCGCGTTTCACTTACGGGTGTGGTGACTTCTTGAGCTACACCCATTAGAAGAGTAAATAGTTCACAGTGAATGCGTACGGACCGTATATAGGATACGTAGAGTTTCTCCTGAAGGTGGAATGAATACCTATAACTATAAATCGAAGTCCGAAACATCGTTTCACTTGTAGGAAAAGCGCAAGTTTGCTCAGCTAACTGAAATAAGCTGAATCATTAATTTGAGTGTATACCGACAAGTGTGAAATCAAGGTAGCAAAGTAAAAGCAGTGAAACAGGTGGCTTGTCCCATTGAAGCATGGCATTTCATAAAAACTATTAACTAAACTAATCTAGTGGCGTCGTTCATCGCGAGTCGTCCGCTGATTCCGGACTTTCGAAAAATGATATGATAAGCGATATTCCGCTGTGTAAAGTAGCTAGTAGACTCGCATAAGAAGTTTCGACTATTCGCACACCGGTTCCCAATCGTGATACAAGAGCCCTGCTCAACTATGGCGATGACAGCTCCGTTACGGACAGCCCAATACATTGACGTGATAGAAAGAGAGGGGGGGGGCTGCAACGACCATTCGTCCCTTCCCCCCTCTCTCTGAAAGGGAACCGTGCGCACGCGTACACCTGACAGGACGCCTCTGTTGCGTCTTTTTCTAAAGGAGTTTCGAGTATTAATGTGGCTCCGTGGCGCAATGCTTGATTGCCTCGCAGAATGCCTGGGTTCGGTTCCGGCTCGAATGCTGATTCTTTTCGCCCATCAAGGTTTGTCGCTCACAACCAGCACCGCCGACACCATCACCGCATTCTCTGCGAGACAGGCTGGTTGACGCTATCGCGATCATACGACCGCGCACGTCCGCAGTGTGAGGGCGCGTTTGCAAAAGCATTTGTGAAGAGCTCGCTCGTTCTTCCCTGTAAGTGTATACCAGCGTTGTCGAGTGTGCGCTCGAAGCCGGCCGTCACGGTTTCTGGGTGCACACGCAGCGCCATGAATACGTCTTCTCGTCGCATTGCGTGTCCGCTTCGTGACGCGCGCGGATCGCACACTCGCGGTGCCGCCGGCGAGTCAAGTGCATACGGCCGTGCGAGGAGCGACCTCTCATTCGGCTTGGACGGAAGACCGCGAGAGGCCGCGCCCAGCCGTCGCGGCGTCACAACCGGTAACGACCGTTTTGAGCTGCGCCCCTCCAGCAGCACTTCCTCTCTGCTTCTCGTTGTGGTATCTGGTTCTTTCTCTCATCTCGTCCGCCGGCTTAAGTCGTGCGGGTGTACGGATATCAAGGGTGCATCGCAGACACACATGCTCACCCGAGAGACGAAAACAACGAAGCGCTTGCCCTGGATCGAGGGCGACGCCTCGGCCACCGCGCATATGCCTGTCGCGCGGACCCACGCCTGCTGTCGCTTCGCATTCGCGGCGGGTAGGTTAATCGCGTGCGTAAGCCGAGCTCCCGACGGAGGAGGCACACACCGGTATTACGATAATAATGGCGTAATGCTTGCCCCGTCCGCGGGTAGGACGCTGTCGCGGCGACGCGGTCCGGTCGTTTCTGAATCGCGTGCGCCATCAGCGCTGTAAAGTGCACGTTTGGGCGCATCGAAACGCGCGCGTGTGATTAAGTATGGCGTTGCGTATCAAAACTAGAATGCCCTCCGGCGTTGCGCCCATTTCTTCTGTTTTATATGCGCGATGAACCGGAACGTTGCCTCAATACTGTAGGCTTGATTTCTAAGGATTTGAGTGTCACAGCCTCGGGCAAAAGCTTCTTACTTCGCAATTGCCAATGCTGCGACGAATAATGGTGGGAAAATGAGTAATCCCGCTCGGGGACTTTTATTATCTACTGAGTAGTGTTACCTAATCCCTGGCCTAATTAATAAGCCATAGGTTACGGGGCAGTTTTATGTACTTTTTTCAATGCGAAGTATTTCTCAGTGATCCAAAGACACTTTGACTGTTCCCATCCATCCGTTGACATGCCCGCCGTCTGGGAGCCCTTGTGGTTGCCTCGTTGACTTGCTATGTAACAATATTGGCACAAGAGGGCATGATGATTGCCCGATTCATGACTCATGACATGGGATCTACCCGGAAGCGGTGAACATAGACATTGAAAACTTTACAACGCACGTTGTGTGCTTTAAACAAGAAAATATATACCGGCTGTTATAGTTGTAAATTTTAATGCAGCAGACATGCAAACGCTGTAAAACTTCTTGCTACGACCTTTAGGTAGCTACCAGGTTGTGCATACCGTAAGTAAACGCTCCACATAAGCGGTTGACATATAGATAGAAACAGCTTTATTAACGGCACAACGAGGTCGTTTAATTCGGCGTACCACTGGTTGGAAGAATGGTGGCCAGCAGCTTGCAACGAGCTAACATCGGATGTAGCAGCTGCGCTTAATTATCTACCGTCAAATGTGGTTGCAGACTGCATTGTTCACAGTCCGCTTTACAGTAATGTAATCTTATATATGGAGCCCCAGCTAATTCTATAGCCAGAGCTTTAAAAAATGTACCGACGCACTCTGTGACGATGTCACCAAACGCACGTTGCTGAATAATGTGCTCTGCTTTATTGCCTTATTAGGCAGGATTTATTAAGAAACTTTTAGAGCTACTAATGTTGACGAAAAAAAAGCCAATTATAAAGTGGTTAACGGATGATAACGTTGCAGTGGTTAATACAGGTTTTGCAGCTTAAAATATATAGCGACATGCCTCGCGGCCACCACGGTATGGTATATTTGTATACTATGCTACGGGACCCTATTGACGACTTGCTTCGACGATACGAGAGATGGTAAATCTTACAAACGATACTGAATCCATCCCCTTAAAAAGTAGGGCACGAACACAGCTATACCAAACGTCGCAGCACGTGCCATGTCACGCTACCGGTTCGTCCTGTCGGTAGTGAGTGGGCGGCCCCTGCAGTCTCCGCTCTATCGATCCGCTCGGGAACCCGGGGTGAGCCACGCAATTACCTTCCTGCACACGTGTGCATCTTTCCCTGCACGAAGGGGAAGGTGCTTCTCCGCAATGTCTCGAGCGAAGCGACCCGTCGCGCTAACCGCGCTGACTCACTCCTGGTTCGGCCCCGCACGAAAGAGAACCGACGGCCTCGCGTAGAAAACGAGACGATTACTAGCGGTGCGTACTCGATAGGATAGTTATCATCGGCGACGTAGAGGCGTAATATTGGCTTGTGCATTGTCTGGGGCGTGCTTCATATTTGGCTGCTGAAGTAAGCGTCTTCCTTCTTCAATCGTCGTATATATATTCACATCAGACCCAAGAGCAGCTTGATTCGTAGCGACAAGATGTGCGTATTTCGAGGGACTGTGCATGTTATATATATAGTAGTTATTTTTTATGTCCTGTTTCATTTCGTGAGCAGTGTATGTGACATACGGCCGCACCGAGAATCGAGTGATGATAGTAGGAAAGTGAAAGACAAAAGGTGCGCATGCATTCACCCATTTAAAGTGATTGGAGATATATCCTGCAGGTGCATCATACGCATACCTGCATGAACATCTAATAATAATAAATTGGGGGGGTTCCGCACCGAAACCACGATATGGTTGCAAAAGACGCCGTAGTGGAGGGCTGCGAAAATTCCGACCATCTGGTGCGTTTAACGTGCACATAAATGTTAGTACACGGGCCTCAAACATTTTCAACTCCATCGAAAATGCTGCCGCCGCCGGGATGCCATTCCGCGACCTTCTAGTGTATACAGTCGAGCGTCTCGTCTACGATGTGTGTGTGTGTGTGTGTGTGTGTGTGTGTGTGTGTGTGTGTGTGCGTGCGTGCGTGCGTGCGTGCGTGCGTGTGCGTGTGTTTGTGTGTGTGTGTTGCTTGTGGAAAGCGGTGTAAGAAGAGTATGGTATACCCATGCACTGGGTTGTTGATTTATCGAAAAAAGACCGAGCTGTGTCTGAAACATGTGAAACGCGGGTTGAATTTATAAACGAAGAAGTTGAGGGGGGGGGGGGCTATTTCCTATAAGCTATTTTTACCATTGATCGGCTGGCTTCGCTAGTAATAAATTCAAGCTCTACTTTGTCCCCATTTCTTTTTTTATGAAAAGCTCCGGCGTAATGCTTATTTTGTCCTTGAGTGCGCAGAAACTAGAATGAAGTAGCGGTGTCAGCATGCTCGCTTTATCGAGGAGCCTCCGCGTCCGCATTAGCTTCTTTTCAGTTTCATGATCGCGCCTGCATTATAAATCGGTATCAGCAATATTCTTTACGCCTTGTCAGTATCGATCAAACTAACGTCACCAAGCGCCAAGCTTGAAGCATGCTTCTCTTAAAATTTGATAATAGAGAAATCAAAAGCTAAACACTTCGACATATCCCAGTTCGTAGTGAACACTAGGACAGCACGTTTCAGCTTCGGTGGTTATCCATCTGTGTGGCCTGGGTAGTTATTTTTTCTTTCGTATTTTTGGAATATGAATTTTAAATAAATTTACTATGCTAGTTTTACAACTTTACGAAAAGCGTAATCGTGGGACATATCGTAAAGACAGGAAAATGTGAACTGTTGTTTCACTCAAATGGGGATTCGAGTGAGAACTCGGCCTAATCTTAGTGCGCAGACTCCTTGCTCGAGGAACCATGTATAGTTTGCAATCAGTTGCCTTCTTGGGAGCGAAAAAAAATGGGGGAAACGTTAATACGGCAATCTATTATTTTTACTTGTGCAATGGTGAGTGCTTGTCCAGTTTTCCTACGTTGAAACTCAGTACGAATACACCAAGGCGAAGACACCAAAGGTGCCTGATTCCCAAGTTTCATCGTTCGTAATAGCTGTAAGTCACTTTATGATTCCGATCGCCTGGCTCTTGCTTTTAGGAACTCCTCTGAAGTTACAACTTTTCTAGTTACGACGCTGGCCATATCATTAGCAAAAGCAGGCACATGGTTCCAAGGAGCACTTACAAAACAAGAGCAAAAAACGAGCATAATTGGTGAAATTGGCACAACTTGCAAGTTAGTTAACAAAAAAAAGCATCTATACTTACGCTGGAACTGCCTGCAAAAGCACATGGTATAACCAGTCGTAGCGTCAAACAGGTATTTTTCAAATACAGTTGGCCAATGGCAAGCATCTCTCTCGTGCTCTTCGTCGTGAATTTCACCCCCTACTTTGTGTGAGCGAAGACTTACCCATGGCATAATTTCGACAACGCACCGTCTTGCGTAATTTTGAAATGTCGCATCGCATGTTGCTGTCTGCCCCGGTAACAACGAGTTTATTGAAATTTCGTGGACAGTTTGAACGACATTTTTATTTTATCCTTATCCCCGAATAACGAATTATGTAACGCCGGCCTGAATCGATGACGCCACTTTATCAGCGGCATAATTGCAGTGCCACCCGCGGCGAATGAATTGCCCGTGCCGGCGCTGCTTTGTCATCGCTAATTGCGACGTCCGCAGAAAGAAAAAAGAAAATTGAATACGAAACAAAGCCCGCTTGCAGCTCACCGAGATGAGGCCGCTCGTCCGACCGGCGTGTGCTCGTGTTTTTGCGAGTGTTGCGCCGTGTTTGCTTCGTGAGCATTGTGCTTCCTCGGCTATTTCGAAGCATCCGTAACTGTCAGGCTTCTACTTTGTTTTCTTTTTTTTTTTACAATCCTATTTTCTGCTCAGCCAACAGAACGCCTTTTTTTTTGTCTGTTATACATTTGGGAAGAACGCGCACTGGTCGGTGGACAACAATGAAAGAATGAAGCCAGCATGATGAGCTTGCGTAAAGACGACAAAACGCGCTCGACACCCCGAAATGTGCCACCCCGGCGAGTCCGGAACGCGGAGGGAGGTCTTTAGAACTTTACGTATACACACGGGGATTTGTGTACGCATTGTCCGGCGCCAGAGTGTGATACATAGAGACGCGCGGTCGTAGAAAACGTTGATGAGCATACGCGCTTGCGCCACGTCGCCTTTGTGCTCCGAGGAAGCGCTCAGAGATCCGTCACGGGTACAGCGAGGCCATGCAAGCAGCACCGCGAGGAGAATGACGAAACGCCGAGACACACTCCAGGCGGCGTCCTGCGGGGGACGTCGGCAGTATTTCAAGGCACCGAGGCGTCGCTTTTTTGCTGTCGAGCCGCCGCGTCGCATGCGTGAAACGGCGTAGACGACGTCCAGCGGCGTGAATTTACCTCGGTCTAGCTGGCAGATATATCACCACGTCGCGTCGCTAAACGTCGACCGAGAGTCGCTAGAAGAACAGTTGCGTTTTTCCATATCTACGTCGACCGCTGGCGCAGTTTCTGATTGTGCATGGTTTCAGGAGCGAAGCTCCTTAGATGCTCACAATGTTCGACCGTTGCCGTTGAGGCTCGCCGTCGTACAGTCGAAGCGCAAGTGGGAAAATTTTGTCCGGAATACCGTCTACTCAGCGTATATATAGCGCGTATAATAAACCGCACTCTTTCCGTGCATCTGGCCGTCCATCCGTCCGTTCATCTGTCCGTCCTTTATACCTGTCGGCGACTTCAATGTAGACATTATGGACCTTAGGATTGCTTCGCTCCATCGTCAACACTCCGGCTAGCTTGGGGCTTCGTGCTGTGAAGTAGTGGTGCTTGTGATCTGCTGTCTGTGTGAGCAAATACTAGGCGTTTCATTGCGTTTTCCCTGAACGGGACATATATGTAAATTTGACAATTAAGAGAGCGAAGGGGGTGAGAGGGAGGGCGTTTAGATTTCATGCGGAATTCAACGTAATGCATGCAGAAAAAGGACGTCGAACGGATTGGAAATGCGCCCGAACGCTTTTTTGCTGCCGGACCAGGTTTCGTCGCAGGAACATTTCTTTGCAATTATCTTACTCGTAGTTTTATTATCGCCGTTCAATTACGGGGGCTGCCATCTTCGCTGAGAGAAAGGACATTTGACATCATGTTTTGGCGCTGCCTAATTTAAAGGAGATACTGAAAAAGGAGCGCCGCTGTCTGGAAAGCGTGACTTGCAGCCTGCAGCTGTTCCCCACCGGGATGACGGGAAAACTTAGCGGCAGAGGTTCGCCGCGGTGAATCAACGGTTACGGTGCTCGAATGCTGATCCGAAGGTCGCGGGTTGGATCCCGGTTGCAGCGGTCGCACTTCGATGCAGGCGAAATGACAGCGGCCCGTGTGCTGTGCGATGTCGGGGCACAGTTAAGAACAACCGACGTCGGCTCGAAATTTCCGGAGCCCTCCGCTATACGGTGTCTCTCATCGGTATCGTGGGACGTAAAATCCCGGCAGAGGTATGGAGCTGATAACAATACGCGCTTCACATCACATCCCAACACGTGTTGCATACTGAACGGTATAGAATGGCAGGCTGGGCGAGTTGGTTGAGATGCAAAGGCGAGTTGGTTGCGCTGTTTAAGTACAGTACATATGCTCTAAAGACGAACATCTAAGCTTGCCTCTCTCAGAAATCTCAATTGGCACTCATCGGCATATCTTTCCATGCAGCCTAAAGTTTCTCATCCGATAAGGGCCGGGAGCACGTGACGCAAAGAAGGCTCTCCGATAAGTGGACGATGATTGTGAGCAGTCGAAGACAATTCATAATCGTGGTGATGAAAAATCGGCGACACTACCAGCAGAAACTGATCGGTTTTCTCTAACGCTTGAACTATAGAACGTGATGATTGAACGTGACCGCTCCCACGACTTCGGCTCCGATAGCTGCTGTTGGATGTAAACAGAGAAATACCCAGATATTGCAGAAACTAGGCGCGGCTTTGTATAGTGTATACTCGCGCGCAACGGTGTTTTGGGGCAGCATGCGTTTCGCGGGGCTCGAAGAAAACAGGTTCACACGAGGCTGCGCGATAGCGTCTGAAGCTCCCTCGCCTCGGCGATGATCTCCTTCCTGAGTGGCAGGCATAGCTGGGCGCAATCTCGTCGTCCATCCGAAAGGGCGTCCATCTCTGCGGTCCACTGTGCTCGCGCCCCAACCGCTTCGTTGCAACGCATCTTCCTGGGCACCTCGTCTCGTCTTGCCATGCAGTCGGGCGATTTACTCCTAATGGAACGGCAGGCCGGCCCATCGCCGTCTCGCACGCAGTACACACTCGTATACATAGGCGGGAGATGAAGAATGACCTCATATAATGCCCGTCGCGTATGAACGTGGCCGGGGCGCACACGTGTTTGGAAGGGCTAGGAACGGCACTTTGAAGCACGCGTATGGTGGCGCCGTCATCGCCTATAAAACAATAACAATGCGTTAGCAACCTTCAAAGGGTGCGCAGCGCTTCATTGTGGATGCATTGTGTGTGCTTTGATTTCGTATATATATGCATGCAGGCGTCGTGCGGTCTGTTCAAGCGTGCTGCGATGCGCGAATACTTAGTGGGTCAATGGCGAAAGGTGTAACTACGCGATGGCTTAAGGGCGATCTTACCTTAAGGAGTCGAGGCTTGTCCGTCCACGTTTGGGTCCGTCACGGGGAGATGGGCGGATGTGGAACACACGAATAGGTTTAGCAACAGACTATGCCATAAAAATCAGAAATAATAGTTACGCGGAAGCACAAATGCTTTATGTATATATATGGCCGGCCAGCACGGATTACTACCATGGAGTGCTCCAACACTGCGAGCTAAGCAGGCAGTCTCGTTTCCGATTAACAAATTCACGTGTGTCGAATAATTAACGGAGAGGATCAGCATTGATAAAAGGTGCATGTCGTGGGTTCGATTACGGTCGGTATAGATGATCGAAATGGGTATAATGTTCGTTGAAAGTATACGATTAGTAGTTGTTATGCTTGTTTGTAAACAACAACTATGGCGTGTCCGTATAATATTATTTAATCGTCCTTAACCTCTCGTCAGGAGAAAGCTGGAAGATTTGCAAGCAAATAGCTCTATAGCGTAGAGAGATTGCGTTGTTAACGTCGGTGGACGACGCACGCAAGGAAAAGGAAGGAAAAACTTTATTTGCAAGGGTTTGGGACAGAGGTCATAAGCTTGATGGGTGGGGCCCCAAGTCCAGGGCTCCACTGGCTGCCGCCGTCTGTATGACGTGACGCAGAAGTGCAAGCTGCACCTCTGGGTCAGAGCTGGCGAGCTGTGCCTCCCATACGCACGCAACGTTAAGTGCTAGCAGCTGCCATTCCACTGCGGTGTTAATGCCCATGAAATGAAATTAGCCTACTCGTACATAACAAATTGCTCGTGAATGCACGGTTGTCATCAAACACAATTTTTTATAGCTCTCTAATTGATCGCATGATTTTTTCGTTGTCGTAATCACGTATAACTTGAATGCGTCCCTACTTACATGGTGTTATTACTTATTTTTCGTGTTCCGCTATGGACCATGCAAAGTTATACGTAACCGTTACAAGTAATCGATTACTTGTAATCAACTGAATCTTCTTGTAATTTTGTAACACAATCAATTACGTTGACGAAACTGTAAAGTTTTGCGTAATTGAATTACATTTTCTTGTAGTTCATTACCGGTAATCAATTACTTTCTTTTTCCAAAATCAGGTTGTAACCAGGGGTACATAGAAACTGTGGTCTCGAAAGATATGGGACCACTCTGTGAAAATATGTTAGTATGTGGTCCCCGTCCAGTCAGCTGGGGGTTACCCACAGAGGCCTTTTTTTTTCTACTCACTTTTTTCTTGTGGTTACCTTCACAGCCTTACCAGAGCGCCAGCAACAGCCAAGAGCGACGCTCTGCACAGAGCATCGGTAGCATCGAAGAACTACGCCGCTACGATCTGGCCTGCAAGGTGTCCTTATTGCTTGCGAATATTCAAAAATTTTGAATAACGAAACAAATAGTGCAGCATTCGATCTGATTGTCGAATCGAATAGTACGTATTTGAAAGTATTCGAAAAACCGAACGTTCTTCGAATAATCAGCACCGACGGGAGAAAACCAAAAACAAACGAAACTTTGGAACAGCTAAGAGTCATTCTCCCTATTTTAATCCTTAAAGCGATCTGCACGCAGCCCAAGCTTTTACGAGACTGCCGACACTATATTGGTTGCTGGATGAACGAGGAGTTTCTTCTGAAAACTCCACTCTTGCTCGTTTTTCACTATGCTGAAGCTGTATCACATTAATCAGCTCCTGTCTTCATTTTGTAATAGTTGCCAGCAGCTTCATGACTAACAACAGATGCGGGTGTTGCGTTTGCGTAAATTCTCCTTTCAGATGCAGGTTTATACGCCGATTGTTTCATGCTTTCGATGCGCAGACCGTGTTGTGACGAAAGGTTGATCAGCTTCTTTACATCTTTAGCTTTGTCCGTGGTGTCTGGTTTAAGATTGCTTACATTTCGTGTCGCAATTTTATTTAAAATGAAACGCCAAAGTCTCACATTGACAACGTCAGTGAATGCTATGTTTGAACATACAGTTACAGAATATTATACGAAGGCTCTATAGTTTCTGCTGTATGCAGGCTTACCTTAGTTTTCGTAATTGTAATATTTCTAGTCGATTGAAACTAACGGTAATGGTATTTGGTGAAAGTGTGGGAATATTTGTTTGCAGTAAAGTGTCGTAGTGTTTTAATACTGTCTGTAAAAAAATTTGAGCGCAGAGACCCCACACATTCACGCACACACACATCCAGGCATTAAACACGCACAGCGCGTGCGTTTCCGTTCAGATTAATTTTTTGAAATGTTTTACCAATTATCCCTACAACAAGTTCTTTTAAGGCTGTTTTGAAAATTGTTTACATACCATTCGACTAGCACTCCAACAGTATTTGATTACTATTCGTATTCAATTCGACGTCATCGTGCACTATTCTATTTGTGTTTGATTAGGTTCGGTTCCGAAATTCATCATTCGCACATCCCTTACGTTATAAGAGCGCCCCTTCCTCCAGCGCACGCACTGACGGTGTTCAGTGTAGCAGAGGGCCTCTTAACGTGCGCTCCTCTTTAAGTGGTTATGAATGGAAGAAGTGTAGACAAAAGTGCTTACCGGTGACTTACGAGGACACCTCAACTGGTAGTGGTGGTAGTGGTTGGAAGATGAGAAAAGGCGCCTAATTTCTGCAACCCGGTCGGGAGCACGGCGCAGTGCCTGACCTCAACAGGTGGGCGCATGGAGGGGGCCTGGGGAATGAAATATAGCAGGGAAGTAAAGAGAAGATAGGTGAAATAATAATAATAATAATAATAATAATAATAATAATAATAATAATAATAATAATAATAATAATAATAATAATAATAATAAAAGTTGGGGACTGTCGTTTGCCGCCCGAAAGCGCGCGAACTCCCGTGCGCAACGCGCAGCCCGCCATTTGGGCACGCAGAAGCGCTTATGATCACGTGAGCTTCAAAAAATTGGCGCGAGACTGCTAGTACTACTTTCAAGAAGCTCCAGCTGTGTACGATTACGCAGAAGATAATGCTGCGTTCGACATGAAGCTCTTATTTTCATCATAATCGTGCTTCTTCGCGATTGCGTTCGCGATAACGGGGCGGCCTATCTCTGCAGGGCCGTTTGACCGTTGAAGCGGACAATGCGAGCGTGAGGTCACGGTCCGTAAACTATACCGAAAGGCGCGGCAGCGCATTTGATACAAAATGAAGGGGGTTGATTAATGAGAACGCATGAGGAGATAGTACGGTCACAATGTTTGCTCGACTGGAATGTATGCCTATACGTGCGATATATATATATATATATATATATATATATATATATATATATATATATATATATATATATATATATATACATATATATATATATATATATATATATATATATATATATATATATATTATATATATATATATATATATATATATATATATATATATATATATATATATATATATATATATATATATATATACATACATATATATATATATATATATATATATATATATATATATATATATATATATATCCACGTTTGCACTAGCCCCTCTTCATTTCCTTCACCCCGCCGCGGTGGTCTAGTGGCTAACTCGGCTGCTGACCCGCAGGTCGCGGGTTCGATTCCCGGCTGCGGCGGCTGCATTTCCGATGGAGGCGGAAATGTTGTAGGCCCGTGTGCTCAGATTTGGGTGCACGTTAAAGAACCCCAGGTGGTCAAAATTTCCGGAGCCCTCCACTACGGCGTCTCTCATAATCAAATGGCGGTTTTGGGACGTTAAACCCCACAAATCAATCAAATCATCAATCTTCATTTCCTTCCTCACCTGCAATTGCCTTTCCCTTCCCTTTCCATACTTTACCATGCGTAGCATACGCGCGTGAGTATTCTGACGCCGCCCTTACTGCAAGTTTAGCAGCGCCGTTAGTAAAAGGACACTGAAATGAAACAGTTCGTTGATTTAGAGTGAACGTTCTCTGAAAACTGTAATGTTGTTACTCTTAACTTTCTAAGTTCGTTTCTTGGAGGAGAAAATCAAAGTCAAAGCACCATATTTTAATTTCGCGCTGAGATCTGTTCAAATTTAGCCTACCGTTGTTTTTTTTTCTTTGTATGTGTCTTAATTAATCATTACATGTGCAAGTTGTTAGCCTAGGTCGTGGCTGCAGTAAAATAGAAGAGGGGGGTTTACTGTAGTTGGCGTTTATTGTGGCATCCGTAGCGATAACTGGAGTTTGGACATTCGTGTCGTGTCTGTGACTGTCTGTGGTTTCATCAACTTGAACCTGTCTGCGCCGAGAACCCTAAAGCAATTTAACATCGCTTAGCTAAAGCATAGCGACAACTTAGAACCAACCAGATTAAACTTCAGAGTCATCCAGGTTTGCTGTTTCAAGCTTGGGCGACTTAGTGCAAGCTTTGCCGTTTTAAATCGACCATGAATAGAATATTCATCATCGATTCACTAGAATATCACTAGAATATCAGAAAAACGCGCCAGGCTCTAGCGAACCTCGCCCGATGCGCTCTAATATTTTGTTGCAAGGACGTTAGCGCCACCTGCCGATGGCGTGCAAAACCATCTCGCGTTCGTCATGGCTTCCGAGATTTGAAGTCGCACAACTTGTGTTCTAGAAGTCGCGAATGGTTCTGTAGTGGCGCTGCGGCTGAAACTGAATTTGTCAAAGCTCTTGTGCACGCTGCTTTCATGAAGTGTGCATGTAAATCCTAGTAGAGACTTTCGCTTTAAAATATAGATGTCTGATCGAACTTACGAGGGGGCACTCATTCGATTACATCGGCGAGTCTGCGCCTGTGCAGTAGCTACATCGGTAGCGTGCTGCGCTGCGGAGGCAGAGGTCGTGCGTTCGATACCCGGCGCGACACACCGCTGTCACAAATTCCGGATAGATGACTTTCCCGCTATCCGGGCCAAGCACAGCAACATTATTGCCACGGCACCGCCACTCTGTTCAATGAAAGCTTTGTGGCCAAAAACTGTGGCTACATCTTCCTGTCCCTTACTCTCTATGCTGCTTGTAATAAATTCTCTCCTCAACCTCTTCACACGCTTACTTGTCAGTTCTGACTAATGTTGTGTCTCACAAAAAAACTAGTTCATATTCATATTAGTTATGATATATGGAGTTGTTATAACATATATAGTTTGTTGGAAACGCAGGCTATGAGCAGCGAAGGTACCGCTAGAAACAATTGACAACTCTATCGTTTCGGGGACATTATGGCCTTAACCACATTGAGGGAGTTCAGGGCAACTTCACCACTGGGGATGGTACATAAGCCTCTATATATCTAGCATTTCTTCCCCATCGAAACGAGGCCGCCGCGGCCGGGATTTCATCCCACGACCTTCGGGTACGTAGTAGAGAAACCTAACCAAAACACCTTGCTCTGCGAGCAATGACCTAGTAGGTAATTGTGATAAGGGATTGGTGTCTAGTCATGCTCATGGATGAACAGTGCTTTGGTATGAAGTTTTTATAGAACATAAAATGGTTTTATTGGGTCGCATTATGACGAATTGCGCTACTGTTCTTAAAACGTACATGCAATAAGGATTGTTCTTCCTTCTGTTCTTAAATTTTTTTCAAGGCAGATATGTTATAAAAATAGTATGCTTGGCAGGCTCCAGCCGCCTACACACACAAGCTCTACATCAAGGCAGGAACACTTCGCTGCAGTTGAAGTGCCACTGGCATAACTAAATAACAATGAACTCGCTATAATTAACAGTTCAGTTACCCACTCGAGGGCCATTGCTTATGTGGGAAAGTCACAGGGCATCACAACTACCCACTGCCTAAAAATCACTTTGATGCTGCACACAGCATATATCCATGTATTGATCACCATCATAAAGTAGGTATCCCTTCATGCGACACAAAAATTTTTTCCATTAATTTTTGGCTCGTACATCAAAGGAGAGAAGTGCACTTCCACATAGCATTGTTCATAATAATTATGGCCACTTCTTCCATTATAACATTGTAATATTGGCTGGCTTTTTGTTGCATTAGCTAACAATTTATAATTAGCTTTTGTGATATATCAGCTATATAATATGCATTAGTATGTAAATGTGTAAGCTGAAGTTGTATTACATAAAATTTATTTGTACAATCTAACTATACTCACTTTTTTTCTGTAAGAACTTACCCTTGGCCATTGGCCCCGGTGAGTGTAATAAATAAATAAACAATTTCGGATATTTATCATGGAATTTTAGTAGCGATATCAAGACTGGCATACAGAAAAAGTAGCCACTATGTTACTTCGCACTGAAACTACCTTTGATGTATAAGTGACTAAATATCTTGTCGATGATATATGTAAGATCCAATCATCTCAGATGCACCAGCAGAGGACCTTATCTTTGTAAGCGATGTTTGAAGCTTATCTGTTTATTTACTCTGTTTATACACAAGAAAACAGAATATAAATATTTTACCTCATGTGCTTTGCATGGAGCTCACAGGCAGTCACTGCGGTGCTTTGTGTGGACAAGTGAAAGTATTTTGTGCCTCTGTATAAATAAAAAAAACACAAATAAGCATCACATTCCACATGCGAATAGTGAGCAGCCTACTTGTAATCAAGGTTTCTAATGACACCCGTCTGGTCGGGAAGAATCAATGAATAAAACTACGAAAACCAGAAGTTGGTGAGCGAAGTCACCGTTCTTGGTAATGAAACGTCAATACATGGTTTATCCTCTTGTGGTTGCTGTCCTCGTATTTTTATTCAAGTACTTATACTTATGTACTTAAGATGACATACCAATTCGCCTGATCAGATTCTCTAAAGCACCCTCATACTAATTTCAGCACTTCTTTTTCACACCTATTTTCAGTCTAACATAACAGAGAGGCCACATATTCTGCATGCCAGGTGAAGCCAGCTTCAATATCACCTATAATATTGCAAATGTCCAATTATGTCAAACTTTTGGTCTGCAAATAGTAGGTATGCCCTAAATTGTGATGTCCTACAACTTTCCCGAATAAACAACTGCCCTCAAGATGGAAGTTTAGTTCGTCAGTCACTTCAATGTCTTGTCAGCTGCAGCAAAGTGTTTCTGTTTGTACTCGAGTTCATGGGCAAATAAAGGCAGTAGAAGTCTTAGTGTCATAAATTTTTTTTCTTTAAAGCAGTAGTTTCATTCAATCATCACTGCAAGCAGCACATTCACACCTCAATGTATATTTTCACAGTTAAGATTCAGTGTTTCTTTTTCCCACTGAATATTTGCATCCCTGAAATGAATATAAAAAGACCATGCAACTTGCATGTCTTGTTCTTGTATCAATCTTCATCCTCATGTTAGGCATATCCATGGTAAAACTTCGCATTTGTTTCACACCAACTAGCTCCTATCAAAGCACTTCCGAACCACTTGAGATTTTTAAAGGAACACGACATATATACATGTCAGGTCATCTTTTTTTTTTTTTCAAATCTCTTTTTTTTTTATGCTGCATTCTCATAGTATGTTGCTCTGGAAGTGATGCATGGAACACCTGCCTTTATTAATTATTGATGCTGTAGTATATTTACCGACTTGTGCAATTATCTGGATCATAGTGTTTGATTTATGTGAAAATTGGGTGTGGTTCATGGCCGTGCTGTAAGGGCGTACTGTAGCCTGACAGCTACAGCACGCCCCTGTGCGGAAGTTGCAGCAAATAAGATTTGTATACGATTCAAAGTAAGTGTTAAGGAAAGGGTTTCTTTTCTTCGCCCACCGCAGGTGTGCAGCTGAGGCTGCAGAAGACGCTGTGTTGACAGCGACAACCAGGTGGCCTGGCCATGTCCGTCTGGTCAGGGGACATCCACGGTGGGATTCAGCTGCCACCGAACTTCAAGATGTCACACGACAATGAATCAGTCAAGTCAGGCCCCAGTGAGCGGTCCCGGAGGTCGTCGTCCTCCCGACACCATAACCACAGCAACAACATCCAGAACCACCACCAGCAGCACCACCAACAGCGGCAGCAGCAACAGCAAAAGCAAGAGGACGGTCCCCAGCAGTCGTACCGTGCCAGCCGGAGGCACTCGCATCGCTCCACTCGGTCGTGTCCCACGCAGGTCAAGGTTGGCGATCGAAGGGATGAGGTCATCGAGGTGCAGATTCTGCCGCAAGATGATAATTGGGGCGACAACACGACTGCCATCACGGGAAACACGAGCGAGCGTTCGATGAGCGCCGAGGACGTGTCGAGGCTCGGCAGGGATCCAGAAGGCACACCCGGAGGGCTTTTTCGCTGCCATATGTGGGCCGGGACAGTGCTGACGAGCATTCTGTCCTTAGCGGCATTCCTTTCTCCAATGGTGATGGTAGCGCTACCACGAATCGAAATTCTAGAGTGGAAAGTGCAAAAGTGTGGACCAGAGTGTGACGGCCTTCTCATCAGCTTCGCATTCAAGCTGCTTATCCTCGCGGTTGCCACTTGGGCTCTATTCGTGCGAAGGCCTCGTGCAACAATGCCACGAATATTCATCCTGAGAGCAGTGGTGCTCGCCCTGGTCTTTGTGTTCATCTTCTCATACTGGCTGTTCTTCTGTGTTCGCATCTACGAGCGACGCCACCAGGACTACGAGTTGACGTACCTGAGCATAGTGCAGTTCGCTCTCTCCTTGGTGGACTCCCTCCTGTTCATTCACTACATGGCTGTCATTCTTGTTGAAATACGACAGCTGCAGCCACAGTACTATGTGAAGATTGTGCGGTCACCCGATGGCCAGAGCCGGAGCTACACAGTCGGCCAGCTCAGTATACAGAGGGCAGCAGTATGGATGCTCGAGAAGTACTATCAGGTGGGTCAACAAAAAGAAGGTGAACTGAGGGACCCGCTTTTTTTTTATTCTCATTCTTGTGAAGCCCCCGGTGGTTAGTGAAGGAAACCAAAGGGAAACTAAATTTTTGTAACGGCTAAATATTTGTATGGAGCACATTTCTGCAGACCGCAACGATGAAAACCAGAGACATTGCTGCATTCAGAGCTGAATTGAGGCACCAAAAATAAGCAGAATAAATGCACAGACATCCACCACTGCACTGGTCGTAATGCCGACATATATATGACAAGTCAAACTTCACCAATCGCTCAGTCGTCCAGCATTAAGGCAACCATAAATCGCAAACACCTGTATAGTAGGGGAGCGGCGGCACCGAGCGTTGCGATTGGAGGTATTGATTGGTGCATGTTGATTGGAACCCCGAAACACCTCAATACGAAAAATTTAACAAAAATAATTTTAATCATAACTTCAATCGTCACTATACTATGATATGGCTGTTAACAGCCTCCCACAGTTGCTTTGGAGACCCTGTTCATTACAGCAGATATCTCAGACGTACAAAAACCACACAAACAAAAGGTTGGCATTTCATGTTTTTAATGTTTGATTAGGCAAATGGCTAAATAATTAAACTTCTTGTTGTTTTTCGTAATTTTGGCCTGCTTCATGCCTAGTTTTTTTATTATGCAGCCCTCTTTCATTCTGCATGACCTTGGGCAACTGTTAAGCTGTATTTCTGATAAAGTTAATGCACTGTCGGCACTAAAGCCAATTGAGTCATGTTATGACAGTGTATCAACAGTTCAATCCAAACAAGGCACAACTTTGAAGGCGGACAGACGCTAAAAGGGCGTAAACTGTAGACTAAAGAAATTTCACTGGATATCTGCATTAGTTCAACTGAAGACCAGTCTTCATCTAAGAAGCAACTGCAAGTAGCCACAAGTAGTAGGGCTTACTAGGATCTCTTTAGCTTCATTATTTATTTAACCAATGCTAATCATGGTTGTGTAATTTTGCATGGAAACTTGTAAAATATTGGTTAATTGAAACATATAGGAACTTCTTGTGAATACGAATATGGCTAGGTTTTCAGCGTTGTTAATTGTTTATTAACGCTAGTGGCTCAAGTAAGCACATAACTTTTCCTGGTCAGTCAACCCTATTATTGAGCAACACCATCTTCCAGGGTAAAATGTATACATATTGCTAATGTTTTCCTGTTTCATTTCAGCCAGTGTTTGGTTTTCACGATGGCTAGGTTTTCAGCATTATTAATTGTGTATTAAAGCTAGTGGCTCAAGTAAGCACATAACTTATCCTGGTCAGTCAACCCTATTATTGAGAAGCACCATCTTCCAGCGTAAAATGTATATATATTGCTAATGTTTGCCTGTTTCATTTGCGCCAGTGTTTGGTTTTCACAATGGCAATAAAGTTGTATTGTCTATATCGCACCCATGATTTTGTTGCCGCGTCACCCAACCCACACTATCTAACAGATGTAACCAAACGTAACTGTCGTGGCTTGTAAAAAACTTGTTACTTCATTGCAGTTACACTATGTTCCAACATTTTTGTCTTAAATTGTACTAAGCTGTCATGTATTGAACTTCAAATAGCTCTGTGTTGTATTGCGCTTCTATAACATGCATTTCTTGTTTTCATTATGCAGGATTTTCCCATTTACAACCCTTACCTGGAAACGGTTCCAAGTCGTCACCGAAAGCAGCAACAGCAGCAGCAGGCTTTCAAGGCAGGTTGCCGTTTTTTGTAGATGACCAGAAAATGCGTCTTCGTTTCTCGTTCTGTACATGGTTTCCAAGCTTATCTTGTACGGAATTCACTTTGTTTTATTTCAGTGACACAAATGTAAGGGGTAACTGCACACTTTGTCGGCATTACTTGCTGATTGGATGATTTTATGCAAAATATTACAATGCATATGATTTACATCTTGCTGTAACCAGCTGGAACCCAGCGGCAGGAAGCTTCATGGCACAGCAAACTTTAACTTTTTAATGGAATTCTACATGTTCTAATATTCAATTTTCACCCAAACTTCATGCTGACTTTCATTATCGAAGAAGAATATTGTTTTATGTTCAACTTACGTGCACAAAAACTACGAAAAAATCTTTATTGCATACAGTACTTAATTGTGAAAGGCAAAACATAAAATTTTCTTATTCTCACAATTGTTACTATGCCTGGGCAGAACAGAAAGACAAATAAAAGAACTGAGAAGAAAAAATGGGCAAGAAATGAGGCAAGGTACTCCAATGTAACCATGTGTAGTCATGATCAATCAAATACATGAACATATATTTCCTTTCTCCCAGTCTTTCCATGCTCACTTTTATGTCTGGAGCCAGTATGCCGCTTACTGTTTTTTTTCTAAAAGCATACACTTTGTAACGTCGACTCACATATCATTGCTTTCACCGAGCTCATAGGTTTAACTTTTTATGGAGACATGGAACATGGTTTTTCATTGACTGCTTCCGCTGATATCATGTTCACTGGATATTGTTTAACAAGACAAGCCAGTCATGCGGCATTCAGCAACATTCACAAGAACAACAATTTTAATTCTCCTGATGCCAGCATGAAGGGCAAAGAAAACTAGACTAATTTATGATAAACCTTGGAGGTACATTGTGTGGGAATAAAGTTCAGGACCAACACTTTTTCTAGGCATTCGTACTATTACCTGAACCAGATAGATTTGTGGGGTTTAGCGTCCTAAAACCACCATATGATTATGAGAGACGCCGTAGTAGAGGGCTTCGGAAATTTTGACCACCTGGGGTTCTTTATATCACCTGAACCAGCTGAGAGGCTGAAAGATTGCTGAGTAAGGCCAAATTGATAAAAAAAATTTAATGCTTGATCAATTTGATGAACTTCAGTAAATTCAGTGAATCCATCAGTCTATACTCTTTTTCAGAAGTTCTCTTCAGGACTGTGGAGGCTAAAGGCCCCTCAACCAATGGGAAGGGCACTCAGCCTCTCCACATGTATTCATTCGTTCCGTGTTGTCTGCCCACTGTAGTCACGGCATCTGCTTAACGAATTGTAGTTATTATGACTAGTTTATGAACTTAAAAATGCAGGAAAGGCAATAAACAGGCAACTACACCGGGAGGTTGAAGAAGCCTGAATTTGTTGCTCTGCTAAAGATCGGTAGAATCTCATGCCGGCAGATAACTTCACTTTGAGACTGTTTCTCTCCGGCGCTGTTCATGACTCTCGTATATCTGTTTCTTTGTCAACGCATTCCTTCATGTCTCCCACCGCAACGCTCCTTTTCACTCTTTTTTGTTTTCGCTGAAGAAGGGCTACGTTTCGCTGCACAAGCTTGTGGCTTTTTCACACACCGTAGCTTTGGAATTGCTGAACCAAAGTAGTGAAAGAGAGTATAGTAAACCATCACACTGTCTGTTATTTCGCACAAATGCAGTGCTGGAAGGGGTGCTAAAGAGAAACCACAACTGGTTTAGATAGACAAACTGCACTTTCAGCACTCTAATGCCATACGTTTCGCTATCATAAGTTTATTATTAGCGGAGAAAATCAAGGGTTGACGTTTCATTTTTGAATTTAGGACTGAAATCTCTGCATGTGGTGTCGACAATTTCAAAACGCATTTTTTATATTTTCATTGGCTCAATGCCATTTTTCGAAACTTCATATACTAGGTCTATGGCATCAACAGATGGCAATGTACTTTCATTTTATCGATTAGAAGCTATGCAGAACTCAGTAAACGGCTTCAAAATTTATGACTTCATTGCATTTGGTGCGGGAGTTCGAAGGTGGCGTCTCCACTCGCATTTTCTTTTTGCATGTTTTCACACTTACCAAGCGTCAAGTAGCGGTAAGAGCGGTGCTTTAGGGGTCGTGAAACTGTGCTTTACTAATACTAAAAAAATCGTTTTGCTCTTTGAAGCCCCTTTAAGAATACCAACCCTTTAGTTATTCTTGAAAGTTGAATGATACAGCTTGCAACTTGCTTCCTTTTCCCTCTTTTGCCATTGCTTGCTTGTTTTTACTTCAATTTGGCTTTTAGACACAACTTATTACATCTACAGAATGCTTTCTGAATGGTTTCACATTTGTGCAACTGCTGCCCAGGTCCGAAAGGTACGTAAAACGAAGTATGTTGTTTTTATGTTTCCAGGTCTATGACGTTGATGGTGTCGCAGAAGATGACCAAGCTCCGCTAAACCAGACAGTTCTGCCTGGACGACGGTCAGGTCACAATGATCGATTTTACGAGGAGCACGAATACGAGCGAAGAGTGCGGAAGCGCAGAGCCAGGCTCGTGTCAGCAGCCGAGGAAGCATTTACTCACATCAAACGGATGCAAGATGAAAATGGTGTGTACTGGGAATGCTCCTTTTACCTTCAGAAAAAAAAAGTACACTTGAATTCACTCCACATTGACTTGAAGGGGGCAATCATAGTCAAGCGATGTCTAAAGAGGAATTCAGTATTAAAGCAGTAACGATAGAATGTCAATTGAATTAAATAACCTAAATAGAAGTGTTAGTTAACCGTAACAACTACCTCAGATTCTGTTGCTTTTGTATCTGGCTACTGCATTACTGTACGTCCTGTCCTTAAAATTTAATTCTTCGAATAAGTTAAACATATTTTCCTGGTTATTTTAGGTTTTATTTTATAAAATCCTGTTTTACAGTGTGAAGTAAAATCTGTAGAATTTGAAGGACCCAATAAAATTTAGCCCACTTCCTCCACCATATGAGCAAGAAATTCACGTTGCTCACTGGGCATTGAAGTCATGTCAGCATGGCGAACTGTGAATAGTACTAATATTGATGCACACTACATACATTCTTGGGAAAGTTGTTCAGTTAGCAAGTGTTCACAGTGTGTTTTCCTTGCAATGCCACCTCACAGCATCACCAAGTGCCAACAACTTTCAAAGCTAATTAACTAGTTACTAGGTGTACGCTCTTATGTCTAAGTGCTCACTGCTGCTCGTAAATTGTAAGACATCAATTGCTGGTGTTTGTCCTAACTTAAGTCTACTGACTGGTCATTTTTCCTCCATGAGAGCTGCCTGAAAAGGCATAAAATTAGGAGTCTGAAGTACCTGATTTGCCACAAAAAGTAACTTGATTCTACAGGTGTCCAGAGGAACTTGCCAAGGCATTTTCATATGCATATTTAGTTAGCTAGTTAGTTAGTTAGTTACAAATACTTTTCGGGGTTTGTGGAAGCATTGTGTAAGGGGCATCGATACTAAGTAAGAACAATTCAGGTTAACTAGGCTTATGTGAATATTCGAATGCTTCAAATATTCAAGTGAGTATTACAGTATTCAAATTCGCTTCAATTTAACTTTAAATTATTGCGTGAAAACACCTACCCAAAAGAAATTGGTTGTCATGAAGCTTCACTTCAAGGTTAAATGAACTTACTACCCTCACATTGATTCATCATTTTTTTAAGTTTAAAAAGTTGTTGTACAAGCTTATATGCTCAAAGTATAGTAAATTTTAAAAAGGAACATATTTTAGAAGTTATCACTTACATTTTCTCAAAAGTGAACTCCTGCTACTTTTCAAAGTTGTTTCCATTTTTTCTTGAACAAAATAAAGTGAAAAACATTTGCGCAGGTCTTGTTTCAATCTTAAAAATACTATTGTGCAGGCTATCAGGGTCATGACAAATATGATAATTTTTCTTTATAATATGTAATATATAGTATTCAAATTAGATTCGAAATTATTCGACCAGGATTATCATCCGCACAAGCGTAGGGTTTACATCAAATACAAAGCTGGTGCACGAAATTAAGAATAATGTAGAATAACATAAAACAGTGGCAAGTACAGCAAATCTAAGTACATAACTATTCATATGTATGTTAGGCTGTAAAACATGATAAATTGGCAAGATTGAAACACAAAGAAAGAAATGCCACAGTGTGTTGGACTGATTGAATGGAAGCACGGTAAACAAATTGCAAACTTTACCGGCACTAGATGAAATCACAAAACTTAAGTCAACTGCATCACTTTGCTAATTAAGCTTTAAAAAAAGGGGGAATGCATGAATCATGGGAGCCAACGGACCAGCTAAGCATTATCAGTGAAATGGTTGATATGACGGTTGCGAAATTTATTGCTGCAAAGCAACGTTGCATGGAAGATTGTTCCATAGATGTATAACATATGAGAGTGAGGAGTAGTTAAAAGCCTTAGCGGTGTCATAGACGCCGGTGTAGCTGAAGTCATTGTGTAATCTGTGTGATAAGTGAGAAGAACGTTGCAACAGTGCTAGCGGTGATCGAGCGGCATTGGCATTTTAGTGAAACAGAGACGAGGGGGCATTGTCACAATGTATGGTTAAAGGAGCACTGACACAAATATTTAGTTCGTTTTTTGCAACAGCTAGACTATTTTTATCTATTTCTTTCTTTACAACAATACAAATTTATTGTGTGCAGTCAAGACTAATTCACTTATCACGTCTTGAAGCCTCATTCTCATGAGTCCACGACGGTTATCTATTTAGAGGCATTTTTAGAGCGCCCAGTCGCAGTTTTGGTTTCAATGAGTGAGCACCGAGCTAGGCAGGAGCAGCTCTGGTGGCAAGGAAAACGCAGCTGGCCACGCGACCATGCAAAACTGTGAATTTATTGCCTAGCAAGCACAGCGAGCACAGGCAAAGCTGCAGGCACGAACGAAGAAATCGCAGGTAGCACAAGCGACCTGGCAGCACAAACTGGTGATGTAGGTTTGTTTACATTGCTGCCGCGTTGACAACGGCGTCGCGAGAGACTCCACATCTCGCTCAGTCGTGCAGCATGCGCTTTAGGATTGATTTTAAATGTGTTCTAGGCTATGTTTGTCTTTGACATTTCGTAGATGTCTCCACATAAATCTATCTCAGTCATCATCTTGCCTACGAAATTTTGTGTGAGTGCTCCTTTAATGAATGGAGTGAGAACTTTAACTGGGTTATACTGGACTTTTTGTTATAGTGCTATGTGATAAAACAACAAGCTCTGTTCTGAATAGCTTCTAACTGCTGTAATAAATATCTTTAATGAGGTGACCAGATGAATGAAGTATAACTGGAGTTGGACTAATGTTTAGGGGGCCTGAGGAGTGGTGGTTTGTAGGTTACAACAAAGATATCTTAATAATCTGGAAGCAGTAGCAGAAATGATTTCGCGTGAGGTGAGCGCCTAGATACTTATACCACGTGGTTCTAGCCTATGTGTCGTTATTGATGTAAGGAAAGAGCAAACAAACTTAATTACAGATAATGAGATTATTTCACATTTTGGGATGTTATGAGTTATCAACAATCGTTTACACCAGTTCTTAATACGATCCAGGTCACTTTGAAGGGATAGGTGGTCATCTGCACTTTTTATGGAGCAATAAACAATGCACTTGTCATCTAATATATGTATACAATATGATATTTTATTTGGCAGGTCATTATTGTAAATTAAGAATAGTAAAGGACCAATAAGCATTTGCAGCATCTTTGACTTGACGTCGGAGAGAACAGAAAAGCAAATATTAACAATGGCAAGCTGCTCGTGATTAGAAAGTTACAGACCCATGAGCAAACCTAGTTTGAGCGCAGAAAGCTTTGATATTAGTGGGCATCTGTAGCATCGTCCAGCATCTTGCAGAAAACACATGTTAGTGATGGGGTGATAATTTTGATGTTAATATGTATTATCGCTTATGAACGCAGGTACTACTTTTCTCTATTTTTTAATCACTTTGGAGTTTACTTGTTGGCAAATACTGTTGATGGACGTGAGGTAAAATGGGGTGGAAACGGAAATTGTATTTTTTAACATATTTAATTTATTTTATTCAACATTGGAGGACAAGCTGCAACTACATGACTGCCTTTTCCCCCATTGTATCACAACAGAGCCGTCTAAAGGAAGACTGTACTGACACTGGACTTGGAAAAGCAATAACAATGTATTTCAAAGTTTACTGTCTCTACATAACTTATGCTTATATATGTTGGCTAATCCAGTCTTTAAAGTGCCTTCAATGCAATTGGCATTTATTGGAGATTTTACCTAGGTTCCAGCAAGTTTGTCTCTATCTACAATAGACCCTCGTTAGATGGAACCTGAAGGGACCCAAAAAGTATGTTTCTTTTAAACAGGAGTTTCGTTACAGAAAAATGAACAGGGGTGCGGAATCCCAGCACAAAACCGATCATACCAGAGAAAGTTACATTTAAGCAGCAGTTTTGTGTGACAGATTTCGGTTTACTGAGAATCTGCTGTAACTCCTTCCCTGTACAAACCTGATTTACTGTGTTCATGACAGGTCATGCCACTCTTCAATTATGGTAGTAGCCAAATTGTGTATCAATGAGTTTCTTTTGTTGAAGTTGCATCAATGTCAACGTTATAGATAACTAGCAAGAAAAGTGTAGGGGATGTCATTTGTAATGGCTATGGCATAAATGTGAAGAAAGTAAAGTGGACAAAAAAAAAAATGCCTTGTCACTGGGAGGGATCGAACCTACAGCTTTTTGAATGCTGCCGACGGCAGGTTCAATCTGTGCCGGTGGCAAGTAATCTGTTCGTTCAGTTTACTTTCTTCTCAATCATGTCAAAATTACTACAAATAACATCACCTATACTTTTCTTGGCATCACATTGTGCTAGTTCTCATTAACATTGTGTCTACTAAAAAACGAGCCCTTAAAGTTTCCCTTCTTTCCTTCAACCTAAACACTCACTCTGAGTTGTCTTCTGTCACTTTTTTTTGTCCCTGCAGTCTACTTAACCACTCGTACCGGCATAAAATTAGAAGTAATACTTCTCCCAGATATATTTGCATGCAGATGCCACTCACAGCCATGGTGGTCACTTTGGAACACGCACTGAACTGCAGGCATCACACAGTAGTCTTAGGAGAAAGAAACTTGTTAATAAACCCTTGCATCCTAAGGTATCAAGACTGTTTCACTCAAAATCCTTCCTATCGGAAAAAATTAGGCAAGAGGTGTCACAATTTTTAGTAACGACCATAAGAAGCTGTTTCTTATGGAACTGTAAAACCAATTGACGAGGAAGATTGAAAACGAAGACAGTCCACATCTGTTCGATCAGCCTACACTTCTCATTGCACAATTTATCTGGCTCCAGAATGAACTTTAAATCCACATACCAACTGGCCTAATATAGTCACTATCAACCTCTCTTCTTTTCTTGCACATAGGGCCGGCCATTCCAATGGACCCTACTGAAGCCGCGCAGGCCATCTTTCCGTCCATGGCCCGTGCTCTGCAGAAGTACTTGCGCATCACCCGCCAGCAGCCCCGTCACACCATGCAGGGGATCCTAGAGCACCTGTCACAGTGCCTTCACTATGACCTCAGCCCAAAGGCCTTCCTCGAGAAGTACATCCAGTCTTCGCCCGTGCTCCAGGACGATCGCGAGTTGCGCCCAGTCCAGACGTGGGCGCTCGTTTGCGATGTGCTCCTGTCGCGGCCTCTCAAGCCCGGAGTCACGTTCCTCCTCAGGCAGGGCGAGGTGTCCCTGCTGGTCAGCGTCCATGCCCTGCCTCACTTCAATGTCACCGAGGAGATTGTCGACCCAAAGTCCAACCGCTTCGTGCTTCGGCTGAATTCTGAGACCTCGGTGTGACGCCAGGTGTGAGGGGCGTTCCCTTGTCGGGTGATTCACCGCTGACAATGTTACTCACACTAGTGTCAACTACAGGACTTATTTGTGGCACTGGGTGTTACAAATGTGCTTGTTTTGATCGAGCGTCTTGCAAGATAGACTTTCACAGCAGTTTCCGCCGGCTTAAAGACATTGGTGTGATGCTGGTTGTAATGGACACTCTTCCCGTTTTGTCAGGGATTTTCTGCGAGAGACCAAGGAAAGAGCGGGCGTCAGCGTGATGGTGCAGTGTGGATGACACAGCTTAGAGCGTTGCATGCTGGTGTGTTGTGTTTTGCTGTCCAGCCTGTGATCTCTTTCCTAAAATAGGACGTCCCTAAAAGTACATGTTTGGGTGGAAGTTTTGGACTAGGCTGAATGGTTTGCAGTCCTGTTGCTTACCTAGCCATCTTAGTAAGCTTGTCACTGTTTGTAGGTCTGCTGTAGAATATCTGGCGATAAGAACTACTCAACCAGCTCAGAACAATTATGTGAAGTGTACGTCACCTTGCAGGATATATAGTACTTAGTCTTTTGTTACTTGAAGTCACTGTCCCTTGCCAAATAGTGTTGTAGAAATCACTACTAGGACATATGTCAGCAATATAGTGTAATGTGTTATGAACACAACTTTTTACATTTAAAGTTGTGTGTTTACATTTGAAATTGTAAGAAAAGCACCTCAATGAGACATATGTAATGGACTTATGATTATCTGATTCATGGGCCTTCACAGCTGTCACTGCTTAACAGGCATGTTATATAAACAGGCTCGAATCAGTCACACATTAGTTGCCAAAACCAAAGACGCAACTGATATCCTCTTAAGGTAGATCAATAACAAAGTTGTGTTATTATGTTGCTCATGAACAAAGTGATAGTATTGCAGACTCTATCTGTTATTCCAGAGAGTACAGTTGAGGAATTAAATTCTAAATTGTACTCTACATGTAGTACTTGCATATCTGACCTACTGTAAATGCCCATCATTAACATAATGTGATGTGCATCAATTTAAAGAAAAGGATGAAATTCTGTTACTTTTAAGATTTTGTGATCTAAGGCATCAATTTTGTTAAATTCCAACTAGGACGTGTTTAAATAATGTAACTTTACGTGCCACATGAATTCATATGCCATTTTGTTTAATTTTTTCTGACTGCAAGTACGAAACAGATCGTAATCTGCTTGTGTTCACTCGCCATCACAGAAGAAAATACTTGCCCACTATTCTTTATGACTTGGCATTCATTCCCATGTACCATGCAATGGACTCCTCTTTGCTATCACTACCACAAGAGCTTGCACCCAGCTTGTCCTCACACTCAGGAATTATAAGTCGTTTTTTCTCCCACTTATTTCATTGAAAATATTGCTATAAAGCTCTGAACAATCACATGGATTCTATCAATGGAAATCTTTTTTTCTCCTAATTTGAACTGTCAATTCAGAGGTGTGACTCTAACATGTGTCTATACAATACACAAGTTGCAATGTGGCAAGTAACTATTTCTTGAAAATTGCTGCAGATCAAAAACACTCTGAAATGCATGGAGCAAGGCTTTTGGGGTTGGACTGCTTTCGTAGCTTTCACAGTATTGTTTAGCACGTTTAAAATGTAGTACAGTGAGCTAATTGCTTTAATTAGATAGTTATGTGTAATTAAACTGGCTGCTTTTAACAGTAATGAACAGAACTCCTGATGCCAGGTAATTTCAGCTTAGCCTTTCAGACTGCCATGTTGCAGACATCTTTCGAGCAGGCATAGCTGCACAGCCTTTATACTACGACGTATAAGTATAGTTAGGTGTGTTGTGCTTTTTGCCAGTGTGGTGTACATGTCAGTGATGTGAGTGTATATTGTGAAAGTGCACATGTATGTATATAGCCAAAAGAATTGCTTTTTTTGCCACGAAGCAACTACCAAGTGCTTAGAATGCAGAAGTAAAATATAGGAAATCAGCTGCCGACAATGCCATCTTAGCAGAAGAATGGCTCACAGTATTTTACAGCTTTTTTTTTTCTTCGGCAAATTGCATTTGGTTTGTGTAAGTGAAATGCCAAATTGCTCTATGCAGCAGCTCTTTTGCGATGCCACATTTTATTTATTCTACATTTTGTAGTTGCAACCTGAAATAGTAATGCTCCATCTCTTCTTGTATTAGTTCTGATCATTATTGTGATGGCTGGTGTTATAGGATGCAGCAGTTCATGAGAAAAGTTCTCATATTTTAGAGAAATATTGTGTGCAAACTTCTGCTTACATCACTTATATTTGCACTGTGTCTGTTTTAATGGGTCGGCAATTGCAGTTTTCAATCATTTCAGACTGGTAGCAATCCAGCTTCTTTTTAAAACATATTGGAAAATACCAGAATCCTGCACCTTCTCTTCTGTGAGAAGACACATATCCTATCATGCGGCCTTTTAAACTTAGGACATGCTGTAATTCATTTATTTGTGAATATTCTTACGACACATGGTGCTTTTTTGTGTTCCCCTTGTGTAACTGAAGACCATGCATGACTAAAAAAGAAGTGCATGGTCACACATAGCCGCACCCGGTTATGTGTAACTAGAAAGAAATTGGTATCAGTATACTTAAGTCACACCGTTTCTCTCAATACTCAGTACGTGCCACAATTTTATTTTCACTCTCATGATTTCAAACTTTTTTGTTCATTTCTTTTGAGATCCGGTGACCATGACATTTCAGGGATATGTCCATTTTTTGACACAACAGTATAGTGCTGTTTTGTCATTGTGACTGCCATATTGATGTCTAGCACATTTAGGTGTTATTAATTGCACATATATACCATATCTGCAGTGCACAATTTGTAAAATTTCTTCCCCAAAAACATTGTGTGAATAGTATTCACTTTCAGGTGTCAGGGCAGAGGCTGCAAATTCATATGTTTGCAGTACACACCTGCTTTCGGGTTCTCAATTGTGCAAATATGGAAAAGCAAAGTAGGATGTCATGCCAGAATGTGCAATGGCAGGTAGCGACTTGAATGTACTAATATGTAAATACAGTGCAACAAAATGTATTCTTTTCTTCACATGAAGAACTGAGAAACTCACTGGCAATAATGCCGCTGTCCAGATCAAGGAAATTACGTGGATTCGTACAAACCAGTTACATTTAGTGGAAGATACAGTGCTAAACAGGTAAAAAAAAAGGTTGCAAGGTGGTTGAACGAGAACCTGCAATTTTTATGTACAGATTTAGCACTCTTTGCAAAAAATGGTGCGACAAAAATTTGCTGTTCAATCATGTTCACTCATTTCCATGAAGTCCCTCTGGAACCAACCTTCTTTCAGTGCTGGCGACCCTCAAGCAGTCTTCTCTAACGTGGAAGTCTGCAGGGCAGGCGCCTGGGCATTGTCGGTACTGAGTTCTTAGGTTGGCCTGCATATTGAGTGCATGTCATCTTGGTTCTTTGGTGCGAGTACTTGAGCATAATCCTCACAAGTTCATGCTTAGAAGTGTTGCAGTTGAAAGACTGGTGCATTAAGTCTTAGCTGAAGGCCAACTCTGAAATAAAATCTGCTGATATGCAAAAGAACTCTGACTATGCCAAGCCGCATTATGATACGTGACTGTGCATGGTAATTCTACTGTGGAAACACATATCACAATTATTAACCGTAGACTCCCATTAAATAAAGCTTTTTTAAAATGAATTGCTTCTTAAATCGTATAACTGCCTCTATTGGTTAGTATTGTACTTGAATTCTGTACCCCTGTTTATCTCTCAGTAAACAAAACTACTGTAAAAACGAAACACATTTTCCTGGCCCCTTTAGGTTTGGTAAGGAACCTACTGTACTTGATAGCTCACTGGCTATTTAGAGTGACCAGAATTGCCACGTCAATTTTGAAGCTTCTTTACCTTGATTACATTTGTAAACTTCAATTTCACTTACGAGACTGTCATAATAGCTTTATTACAACAGTCAAGTTATGACTTTATTACAAAATCAAGCACGCCCCGCCGCGGTGGTCTAGTGTCTAAGGTACTCGGCTGCTGACCCGCAAGGCGCGGGTTCGGATCCCGGCTGCGGCGGCTGCATTTCCGATGGAGGCGGAAATGTTGTAGGCCCGTGTGCTCAGATTTGGGTGCACGTTAAAGAACCCCAGGTGGTCTAAATTTCCGGAGCCCTCCACTACGGTGTCTCTCATAATCATATGGTGGTTTTGGGATGTTAAACCCCACATATCAATCAACAAAATCAAGCATACTACGTGAATATGTGAGCATCAGTTTTATAACTTGCAAGGTTTTGAAGCTTCTCATAAATTTCATTTTTATAATTCAATCAAATTCTGCAAGCCTGAGTCAGTAATCAGCTCCCAACAGTTGCAAAATCATTTCACAAGTTCGTTATTCAGACAACCAAAGTACCGCACCAACAGGATCGTTCATCTCTGTGTCTTGCATGTATTTGTACCGAAAGGTCAAGATGCTAAAGCCTTCTTGTAAAAGATGCAAATGATGTATCCCACGTGCATGCAAACACATCCAATAGTATGTCGTTCAAAGATCCCAACCTGTTGTATTATTGTATGTCTCTGGTATAAACAAACACCTATGTGCTGCGACCATTTAAGTGTATAAAACACACTGCCTCTTGTAAAGAATGCAATAAATGGATACGATTATTCTTGACATTCGTGCCTGCCTGTGACACTTCTTTTTTCCTTCTGATGAAGGAGAAGGTACAGTTGGCCAAAGCTAACTGTCGTATGCAGCGGCCACTTTTTTGTTTGTCAAGCCATATTATGGAACGAAGTTACAAAGAATTGCTTTGTGAACATGTTCTTTGTGAGCACACACTTGTTCTCACCTTCTTTGAAACTTAATTCAGTCGTATGGCAAAAATACACAGAAAAAACTGCCACTCATGCACAGTAGCTAAAGATTTGGCCGACTGTACATTACAGACAAGTGCTCTGGGTCATCATGAGATTTCACGGGCATGTGCATGTAATAGGAAATGAGGCTTCAGAAAACTACTCGTATATTAGTGCATAGCATATGGGAGATAAATGAGCGAACTATATGAAGCTCCATTTTTTGTTTCCCCGTAGGTGTGTAAACATTTTCATGCACTTCTCACATATGAAAAGAATGTTCGGCATGCGATGTGAAAGTTGCACGACAGTATAAAACAGAGTGACTTGATAAAAAAGTCGGCCTCAAAGCACTGCTAGCAGGGCCTCCAGTTTCATACATCGTGTGCCACTTTTCGACCAAAAGAAAGTTCCTCTTCATTCGCTCACTCAAACGCTGCGTCTAACATCTTTGACATGACAATATGAAACACGATTTAGTGATTTGTATGCTAAATAAGTATGAAGATGTTCCTCATTTAAAAAAAAAAATTAAACAAAGCTTAAATAAAACTCTCTCTCTCTCACCCAGTTTCTGCTGCTCCAGCAATTTCATAAACTTAAAGATTCATTGTTGAAGAGCATCATGAAGAATCTACCCAGGTTATAGATGTCGTTAAGTGCTGTCAAGTTATTTGTCACTCCAACCAGGTGACGCTTAAGTATATGACTACTAGTGAGACCTATCTGATACGAGTTCATTGAGCTCCTTCTGCGACTTCCAGAATACCATTTATCTCATACATGGCCAGCCTGGTTTTCATCTACCTAAGCATTTTATCTAACATATTTATTAATTTTTTTCAGCTGTCCATGAGATATTTAAAACTCTACACCAGCATAATGGCTCAAAATAATAATATTTTTTTTCTTATTTCAGCAAGATCCTTCTCTGACACTTGAACATTACCGTGGCAAAGCCAAAACTGCCGTTCAGGAAAAATTTTTACAGTTATTTTATACTGTATTGATAATTGTTGCCACATCTGCTGGTGTGAAAAATATTTAATGAGGAGAGACGACTTCTTAAGGTCACATATTTAGTAGTCAAAGTTGGTACTTGTTGTGTCGGGCATTTCATCACCTCCGATCAGTTTTGGTTTTGACGGGATGTGTCGCATGGCGTCACACAATGTCTATATTGGTAACCATTGTTACGCACCAATGCGCGCTTACTGAATAAACAGTCCCCTCCCGGTTCTGGGCCTAGCGTGATGCTCATTCTAGTGCTCCGGCACTTACACGCCAATCGTCTCTGTTGAACGGTGTCTCGTGGGCGATGCAACAGTACTGAAGTTGATCCCTACAGTGCAGCAGCGAACGATGTCGTATATTTATTGTGCCATGCAACACAAGTCAGTGGGAAGGCAATTGTAGAGAGAAACTACTTCCTCGGAAGTGTGTAAAGCGTCTTAAATAACTCATTTGAAAAGAAATGAAATACGTAGTCTAAAACCCAGCTGGGTGCTAACTGAGTAAATATTTTAGTACTTGGTTAAGCATAAATAGAAAAGTGGGAAGTGCAAATTTTCTGGTACTTTTTTCAGGGTAAAAAGTAGGAATCACTTGTCTCATGAAAGGCATGAGCCACCCTTTCCCATGAATGTTCCACAGTTTGGCACATTCATCTAGCCCCCTTGGCAACTTCTGTATGTAAATGCTGTTGTACTAAATATAATTCAAATGATAAAAGTGTCGCACAAATGTGGCTGCTCTGGCTATGAAACTGGTCTGTCCACATAAATTTCTCATGGATTTCAACACCTTTTAAGATATTTTGTTTGATTTTATGTTTATTTGACGCACTTCTGTCTAACCTCTACTCAGTGCAATTAGCCGTTTATGTAGGACCAGATGTGCAGATTTTGCCGACAACATAGGAACAACACTGTCTATCACTCTTTTAATGAAACTCTTTCATTGCCCATTTCACACGGTGGTAGAAAACCACATAAGAAGCAGGAAAAGGGGGCCTAATTGATGGAAGCTATGATCTCATGTGGTTCAATCGTAATGCTAGCCAATAATAATTAAAGAGATAATTACTACGTACTACACAAACATTTGTACAAACAGCAACAGGGTGCAAACATTGCCACAATATTGAGAGTGGGAGCGCGTTTGCTTGCTAAAGCCAAAATTATTGCACTATACAAACTCTTCATACCATGAAAAAAAATGAATGTACTATATGAGATGCATGTTGCAATAAAACTTTTCATAGAGCAAGGACAGTCTTTCTAGCGCACAATATTGCTTTACTATTTCTCCCAGTACACGGCTACTGGCTGTTCGAGAAGATGAAGGCGGGTACTGATTGCTTTAGTCTTTGGGCATGCTAGATTCCACGTCACACAAGTGACGATATCACTGAAAATGATCACCTTAGAATGTACCTGAGAAAAAAAAGTGGCCGTTGCGAAGTTTGCACTAAGCCGTGCAAGCCTTGAAACAGCGATCAAATTCCTACTGTAGCCCAAAAGTCAGGCGTGAGGGATACATGCGGCAGGGCAGAGGGGGCTCTACGCAAAGATTAGAAAACAACAGTACGATTGAAAAAACTTTGTTCTTTGTTTCCGTAGTGTGATTTTCGCGCTACAGTATGAATTTGATCCGGCACCAACTAGCCCAGGAACAAGTCCTTCCGTTGAAACAGCAAAACTGGACGAGTATATGACGACTAATCTGGTTGCTTCTAGGTCGTTGCTAGTCTTTAGCTAGGTGATGCTAGGTAGCTTCTACATTAATTCTCAATGTGAAGATATTCAATTGAAAACACGGTCACAGATGCAACGCACATGTCCAAACTCAAGAGACATAAACGCGCGCTGAAATCAAGTGTTCACACCTTTCATAAATTTACGGGTAGGTTGTAATCAACGAAGGCCCTCTCTGGCTTCAAGGTCTTCTCGCAGCCGTTATTGCCTTTCCAATTTGCTAGTGTTGAGCTGTCTGCTGCCTTTTTCATCTTTAGTAAACCAGTGGAATGATTTACCCGATTTTTGTGACACATACCCGTTTACGATAGCTTCGGAATAGGCCGCACAAACATCTGCGGCACCAATAATGATTGAGTAGTGCGATTCAAAAACGTGAAATAAAGGAATGAAATGGCATTCTATTCAATTCGGTACTTAAATTGAATGGTACATATTCAAAATACCGAATTTTCTTCAAATAGTTTTTGAATAATCAGCACCAATGGTGTAATATCAGAACAACAAAACTTTGCAATAGCTAAAGGCCATTTTTCTTCTTTAATCATTAAATTATCAATGTGCATCCAGCCCAAGCATTTACAAGACTACAGATGCTGTAGTTTTCACCAAATGAGTGCTTTTTTTTTTCTTCCTGAGAACTCTAACTTTTTACTATGGAGCCGTTCCTGTATCCATATTGTGGTAATTCAAGAAGGGGACTTTGACTGCATGTGGCGTCACGAATGACAGCAGAGGAAAATGTTGTGCCTGCATAAATTGTTCTTGCCAATGCAGCATCCAGCACTGATGTTTACAGTCTGGTACAGAGTGCTGATACACATGTGATGACAGCTTTATCTGTTTTGATGCACCTTTAGCAGTATTTGTGGCACTCTATACAAAATTGCTTAGTTTCTGTCTCAGTTTTATTCGAAGGCAGGTGGCAAAACATCACCTTGATTACTGTAGCCACTGCTGTATTTCAAACTACAGTGACAAAATATTTTGAAGGCTCTGGCTGCTATATGCGAGCTTACCTCAATTTTTATAATTGTGGTTTCTTTGGGTTACTTACTAGTAACCATAATGTTCTTTGATTAAATTTTGTGATTATTTCAAATAAAATGTTGTGGAACTGTAGAACTGTTTTGAAAATGTTTTTTCGTTGCAGGGCACTCGACTATAAGAGTCATCACTATTTGATTTTATTCAATTCGGTTCCAAAACTTTTTCTTCGCACACCAGTTGATTTACGCAGTTTCTGTGGCACATATATCCGATAGGCCACATAAATTATGGGTGCCTTAAAACAACTTTACTATTAGAAGTAAAAGTATACAAAAACAAACACACACATACATTCCCAAAAATGAGGAATTTGGTTCAAGAGCTCTCGGGCAACACAATTGCAAGTGCGTGGTCACATTCATAGGCATACGGACACAGGGGAATGGGGCTGTTATGAAACTTGGTCCTCCTAACGAAGAATCCGCTGCACGCGTAGTGATATCACATTGTCTGCAGCAGCGGACACAATATCAGTGTGGGTTTTTTTAGTGTGTTTGAAAGTATAAGTATACAACTACAACTACGTGTTTGTTTTTAAATCAAGGGGTGGGGTGAGTTCCCGAACCTCTCCTTAATAATTTCTGTGGGCCCTTTCTTTGCGACCCCCCTACCGCTCCCAAGATGCAAACATATTCAAAACAATTAACGCATGTATATCCCGATTCCCCAAGGCGCTTGCCGTGCCTTCTCCACCCACTCTCCCAGTAAAAATCCACGCATCTCCACGAAGTTAATGATGTAAAGTGGGCGAAGGTTCATAATGTCTACATTGAAGTCACTGACTTGCTAATTAAGGACGGATATACGGACGGGCACAGATGGATAGATTGCACAGGGGATCATGTAATGTGCTGTAATATATTCGATTGATGTATACACAAAGTCGGTTTTTCACGCAGATGTTTTCGTTGTGCAGGTGTTCCGTTTCAGTTTTGTGTAGCGTGTCTGACACCAACAATAAGGAGGAGGAAGAATAAACTTTATTATTCAGAAAGGGGCGGGGAAATTGAACACATTAATTAGGTCAGTCTACAGAGTGGCCTTAGGATTACCCACTTGGGTCAGCAACGACAAACTCTTGGAACTGGGTGTACATAACACCGTAAACGAAATAATTGAAGCCCAACGAGCATCACTATGGTGGAGACTATCCTGCACTCGACAAGGACATGATGTCTTGAAGCTCCTAAACTTAAAACCACTAACTGGACCCACACTGATGCTTAAAATACCGGACGAAATCAGAGCTAAGATAAAAATCCTACTACTGCCAAAAAACGTGGGTAGTCTAAGCAAAGGACGTCGGCAAGCGCGGGCGGACGCACTCAAAAAAGCACTGGATAACAAACCAGCAGCGTATGTGGACGCCAGTCACGCCGGGGGGATGAATTATGCTATTGCGGCAGTTGATGGCTATGGACGCACATTGCGAACAGAAACCATTCAGGCCGGCTCCACAACCGAGGCAGGAGAAACAGCGATTGCTATTGGAACTACCATTGAGGGCACGAAGTTTATTATATCGGATTCGATGTCGGCTATCAAGGCATATGCTGCAGGGTATACAAATATAACGGCACTGCAAAAATTAGCACGACCTCAACAAAAAATAAAGCTCGTTTGGATTCCGGGCCACTGTGCGAACCCGGGAAATGAGGCCGCTCACCAGAGAGCCCGAGAGAACATAAACCGGGCAGTGGTGCGGTCACAGGAACCAAATCCGAGTGACCTGGCGCTCAGCTATGGACACCAGCTCAGCCAGCAAAGAGAACAAAGATGGCTTTATCCACCTCTACAAGAAGCATTAACCCAGGCTCAAGTGACTACGCTGCCAAGGACTCACACTCAATGTATACTCAGCCCGAGGAGGCTGGCCGCAATAGTGAAAGATCAAAAGAGACACAAGTGTAATAACTGTGGCCTAGCACAGGCAGGCCAAGACCACGTATTATGGTGTTGCCCCAACAATTCTCCACCCGAGGAGCTCCTGCAGCCATCTCCCTCACCGGAAGCCTGGTAGAGGTCCATAAGGAGCCCGAATTCGCATATACAGGCCAAGCTGGCCGACTGGTCTGCTAGTGTTGCGGCCCCCTGGGCCCCAACCTAGCCCCCGTCCCTGAAACATCCTGGCTCCCACTGGTGCCCTCCTAGGCGCCACCCTTGCCAGCGCCTTGGTCTGTCTTATTCGAGAGCACGCTATCACGATAGAAATGGGAAAAATTGTTCGCATAGGTAAAACACTTGAAACTTGAAACACTTGCGCTTTCTACGTCTACGAACTTTCAGAAGGAGCGCGCAGCCCACTGTCCAACTCTGAGGCGGCGTCAAGTGCTGAATGGTGGTGTCACCTCGAGTCGATTTGGAAAAGCGCCTATTTGCAAGACTGAGCCACCATCGCTTAGTGTCGCTGTCGTCGCGTGAACCAGGTGCGAATTTGTTGTCGTTGGGCCTCTGTTGCGTGTTGCAAAATCGTCTGTGCGTGCCGGAATAGCCCGAGTTTCCTTCGTTGCGCATGTTCGCCCGTTTTGAGTTCGTCTTTAAATGACCGTTGGCATCGAGATCTCTCTGTCACAAGCCAGCCGATGAGTGTCATGGAAAGCAGCGACGGCAGCCCCTTTGTCCTGCCAGTGTGCTGGAAGGATGATGTGCGAATGCGAGCGCTTTTCGCCGAGTTTCGCCCCAAGGAATTGAATCCGGAAGGATGGCAGGACAAGATGGACTTCTGGGTGTCACTCATCCTCCAGTGGAGTCGCGAAACCAGAACGCCTGTGTTTTCGGCCAGCGACGTAGCTATCGCCTTCGAACGTAAGCGGAGTCAGCCGGCGTGCCTGAGGACAGTACTGTCGCACATGAAGAAATCGGGGGAACTTGTAAACACCAAGGACTACTTCACCAGCGAAGGTTGGGTCAAGTGGGGCTTCGACACTCTGGTCAAGCGGCCACTAACGTGGATGTGGACTTGGGGTTTGAGCAGTGGTGAGGCGGACACCGAAATCGACGAGATGCTCGTCAACGTCGACGTCCTGAGGCAGCTTCAGCAGGAAGTCATGAGGCGCTGCGATGACGAAAGGTTCGTGGAAGACGTCATCCCCTACTCCGAAGTGTGGAAGGTGTGTGGGGGCATCTGCAAAGACCAGAGATCGTTCGCCTACGTGCTAAACGGGCTGGAAAAGTCGCGCTACGTGCGGCTCTTCCAAAGAGACGGCAAGAAAGTCGTGCAGTTCCTTCGTCACAACAACCAGCTGAGCGAGCAGGAGAAAGCGATGCTCAAGCTCGAGAAGGCCAAGCAGGACCTGAATCAGAAGGTCGACTTGCTGCAGGGCGACATCGACCGTTGCACGCGCGAAGCGCTGGAGGCCAAGAAGCAGGGTCAGCAGAACAAGGCCCTGCACATCATGAAGAAGCGGCGCAGGGCGCAGCAGGTGCTGGACAAGCAGTTCGCCATGCTGGACAACATCCACTCCCTCGAGATGAACATCCACGAGAACAAGGACATCCAGCTGATCTACGACGGCTACAAGACAGCGGCACAGGCGCTCAAGGTGGCCCACGGAGGCCTGGAAGCGGACAACGTCGACGATGTCGTCGCCGACATCAACACGGCCCTGGAAGACCAGCAAGAGCTTCACAGGCTGATGGGCATGCCAGTGTCCACAGCAGACGCCGAGGTTGACGAGCTGGAAGCCGAGCTGAACCAAATATTGAGGGAAGGCTCAGCAGACAAGGAAGGACAGAATGCCAGCGGGGTCTCAGTCATAGACGAGGAGGTGAAGTTCCCTGCAGTTCCAACCGAGGCACCTCACTCGCCGGTCAAACCAGGGCAAGCAACACAGCGTGATCCCCGGTTGGCTGCTCGAAGTGCCCAGTAAGATGGCTTCTTGCCAGTTGTGCCTTACCTGTGGCATTTTTAGGCTCACTTCGATAGTGAGCTGTGTGCATTGTTACACAGAAACTTTTGGGACATTGGTGTTGCAGCTGTGTTCTTGTTAACAATTTTAATGTATGAATAGTGTGTGGCAGCTGTCCTCTTGTGAATCCCTAATTTCGAGGATATTCTAGCAGTGTAACAGCATTTTGATGCTGCCCTTTGTATACTGAAAGCACTGTGGCACTTTTTGCAATAAATTATGATTAACCCTAGTTCTGTTAGCCTTTGTAGCACCTTCATTTGGCTGCATACTGAAAACTACAGGGCCTTGACACAAGTCACAAATGAAGCTGAGTGCATTGCATTGTGGCTGTTAAAGGTCACATGTTCCATGTTGTGTAAAGCGGTTGATGAAACCTTTTAACCAGATCTTAGACACAGCCACTTGCGATGATGAACTATGGCAGATTGGTGGGTTAGTCTGATATGTGACACTTGATGCATTTCCAGTGCTTTAAAAGAAAAAGGAAATTGAGAAAGAATAACAGACAATAATAGAGCCTTCTTCCTCTACTATGCTGTCAATACAGTATGGTTTGGTTGTCGGTGCCATAGAGTTTCCTGTAAATACACTAGAGGGAGCTCTAGCTCTAGTGTCTATGAGAGCTGCAAAGCATGGCGCTTCAGCGAACAAGGGAATGATGGGTAATACACTAATTTGTCTAATCTTCATACTTCTGATTCCATCTGGCTTCACGTGGCTTAGAGCTGCTTTGTCACCAAACGACAATTATCAAATGTTCAACAGTTGTACTTCACCACTTTTATCATTTAGGCTGACTAATTCAAATCAAGTCGCGAAGTTCAAAATGGTCTGTTCTGTTATTCAAAACAAAACCAAAACACTGCAATAAACAAAGCCGCAAGTGCGTTTGAATTCTGCTAGCATGAAGATTAAGCAAATCCATGTACTACACATCATTCCTATGGTCGCTGAACGATCGCAGCGCCATAGACCACTCTAGATAATTTTAGGACACTATGGTTTCTGCTACTGCCGCAAGCACAAAGATGGACATGGAGGTAATGCCTTGCACATCAATTTGGCTGGTTGGGAACATGTGTAGTTCAACACTGAGAGCCAGGTGTGGTGTAGCCACATTTAGTTGGTTGAATTCTGTATGTAGTGGTGGGATAATTTGAGCCAACATTGCACTGCTTTTTGAACTTGTAAATGATTCTTTGCATGACATTGAAGCAACTCGGGGAACATTCATGTATGGCGTGCGAGTGGCTATAGAGAGAAATGTATTGCTATAGTCGGTTGCAACTTAAGAAGTCCTAGGGCACCTCACCCAAATGACAGCAGCACAGCACGTAATTGCCTCTGCAAGTAAAGAAATAGTCCCACTCAGGCGTTCAACAATGTTTCAAAATTTGAGATCAGAGGCATTGATTTAATTTGGAGGAGGGGGGTACACCACCTTGATCTGAAGTAGGGGCTGGGCAGTAGATGTCAAGTGTCATTTTGTGCTAGGTATACCATGGGAAAAAAGTATCTCTGGGGGGGGGGGGGGGTTTGCTTGGACTCATTGTGTCACTTCCTGGTTACGCCACTGTGTGGGGTCACAGCTGTTCAACTCTTGACATTGATCGGGTGCGTGTACCCATTGGTGCAAGCCTTTGTGTGCCCACCTTTTAAAGAAAAGCACTGCAGACTTCTAAAGTTCTTGATGGACACTTACAATGTACACCACACCATGCAGGATATGCCTTGAGTTAATTGATCATGTATGCAGATGATGTAACAATCAATATATTGGTAGGATAATGTGTTGGGCATTTTGAAAAATAATGCAACCAGCGGAACAAGCTATTCTTGTGAAGGCTACAAATAGGCCAGATAACATCATTTATTTATGAGTCATGGCTGTGAGGCATGGCTTACTTGTCATGTAAGCACCAGCCTCTAGTGGCAGGCTGACAGGCTGATCATAATAGTGCAACAACTACCTCAAGTAGTAATGTTCTGTTCTGAAGCACCTGTAGTCAACTCTGAAAAGTTGGTATCCTTTAATGTCACATGGTTCACTACCACCAGCATTTTATAAAATTTATAATGCTCTAGCAAAGTTAGCCTTCCAATATCTATACGGACCTTCCTGTTGTCATGTAAGCACCAGCCAACGTACTGCATAGCTTATTCTTGAACAACTTGATTAATCACATTATGCATGCCAATTTATAATGCAAGTCAACCTGCAATACACAATCTGTGTTGTACCAATAAGAAGTACACATAGACACTTAAGCAGGGCATATCAGAACCATAAGAGATGTCACAAAGTAGTCTGCACAGCATGCACTAGCATACATTCCAATTTGTGTTTGAATATACATGCATGTATATTTAAATGACAAAAAGCCAAGCAGCTTTCAATGAATGTTTACACTGTCCGTTCTGTTCCTCCTTTGTGCCTTAGAATGTTGTGAAACCGTGTCCACGTTTCTATTTAAACATTAGATTTTAAATTATTACTGTCATCAAGAAAAAGTACTGTATATTTAATAGACCACATTATCAGGAACATAAAGCAGTTAAACCTTGATAAAACAAATAAGGCTGTAACATCAAATGTAGTGAATATCATACAACGTTGCATGGTTATAAAGAATTTGTTAGATATGAAAAATCGTTTTTATACCTGGCATCGCAAGAAATGTGTTGAAAATCAAGAAATATTAGGCAAATGCAATGCTTGTTCTGTGATGTCACCCCTCTCCGTAATGTCTTGATGAGCCCTGAGGGCAAAATAAATAAATAAAAAAATTACTTCTGTAGCCACAAGCATTCTAAGATGATTAAGAACATAACTTGGGACAATAGTTGAGAAAACTAAAATAGCTTTTTTATTGGAGGGGTTATGCAGCTATGCCAACAGGGTAAGTCAAGTACTGCATACGAATAAACCATCGAAGAAGTGGCCTGTAGTAATTTTTTGTGGCTTAATAAGATTCATAAAAACACAATGGTGAAATCAAAACACCGATCAATGCAACAAAAACGATTTGAATGATGCCAACGTTCAAGACAACCGTTACAGAGGTATAGGTCTTTCATGTTCGTTAGCGTGGGCGCCATGGGACCTATAACTGCAAGCACCACCCACACACTCCCGCAGCAAAGTTGATTCATGGTTGATATAATGACACTCACCTATATTTTGGACATCTCAGACGGTTCCTCGTCCACGTCTCAGAAGAATGTGACGGTAGCGCTCTTTCTCGTTTCCGTTTTGCTGCTGACTTTAGATTAATTGCATTATTTGAAAATCATTACCTCAGGCCATTTTTTTGTAATCTCAAGGCTGTAATGAATTCTCAACATGCGAGGCTGATGAATGAACCTTATTTGAAATAACTGCATCACTTTACTAATTGAAAAGGTAATTTAGCTTTCTCAGATGTTTTCCCATACAATGTCTTTAACCATCACAATTAACATGCCTCTGGGCCGTGGCTGCAGGTGAAGTAATTGTGAAAACATCGAACACATATCACGTTTCCCCAATTTTATAAAATCATTTCTTGATTCGCAGTAAAACAGTACTTGTAGTGTCTTCCTCCTCGTATAGTCTCTTATTAGGGGCGATGCTCCTTATGCCGTGGGTTGTGCGTCTTGTGTTTGTAGTATGTAGTAGTAGCCACCTCTAGTTTAGTCCTCAGAATGTCCGCTGGGTGGCGGTACTTGTATGTGATTATTCATGATGTACCTACAAGGATTAGAGGCAAAATTAGAGGGAAGTGGACTGGGCTTCAACCTCTCTTTAGTGAAACAAGGAAAACTTATTGATAAGGCACTACCAGCATTAATGTACGCAGATGATATAGTGCTAATGGCCAACAACAAGGAAGATTTGCAGAGATTGATGGACATCTGCGGTAATGAGGGAGATAGGATAGATTTTAGATTTAGTAAGGAAAAATCAGCAGTCATGATTTTCAATGACAACGAAGGTAGTGAGCTTAGAATACAGGAGATCACGCTAGAGATAACAGATAAATACAAATATCTGGGCGTATGGATAAGCAATGGGACCGAGTATCTGAGGGAACACGAAATATACGTGACGACTAAAGGTAGCAGGAGTGCAGCAGTCATGAAAAATAGGGCACTGTGGAATTACAATAGGTATGATGTTGTGAGAGGAATATGGAAAGGGGTCATGGTTCCTGGGCTGACGTTCGGCAATGCGGTCTTGTGCATGAGATCAGAAGCTCAAGCAAGATTAGGAACCAAGCAACATGGAATAGGTAGGCTAGCATTAGGAGCTCACGGGAATACACCAAATCAGGGAGTACAAGGTGATATGGGATGGACGTCATTTGAGGGCAGTGAAGCTAGCAGCAAGATAAAATTTAAGAAGCGATTGAGAGAAATGGGAGAGGAGCGTTGGGCTAGGAAGGTTTTCAGCTACTTGTACACGCAGAATGTCGATACAAAATTGCGGAAGCGAACCAGAAAATTGACTGGTAAATACTTGGAAAACAGCAGGGGGCCACACCAAAAAGAATTATCGGTTAAGAAGAAGGTGAAGGAAGCTGAGACTGACATGTGGAGAATTGGCATGATTAAGAAGTACGCACTAGAGATCTATCGAACATTTAAGCAGGAAATTGCCAAGGAAAGGATCTATGATAATACTCAAGTTAGTTTTCTACTGTTTCAGGCCAGGACGGGAGTATTGCGAACCAAGACATATCGGGCCAAATACGAAGGGGTAGACACAGTATGTAGTGCGTGTGGAGAGGAAGAATAAACTGCCGAACACTTGATAATGTTCTGTAAAGGGCTTCACCCTATAGTTCAGGATGATGGCGCAGAGTTTTTCAAAGCACTGGGGTTTAGGGACAAGGAGGGCAAAATAAACTTTAAGCGGGTAGACTTAACTAGAAGGAGGTTATCTGATTGGTGGCTAAAGTCAAGGCACGAGTGAAAATTAAACTCTTCACTGCAAAGTACGGATCCTCAAACTCACTTTTTAAGGAAAAAAAAATAAATATAGTTTTTGGTTCATTAGGTATTACGGCTTGGTGGCGCTAGCCACCGCCCGATCTAAAGGGTACAGCCATATCCAGCCACCCATCCAAGTATATGACGAAAAAATGTGAGATGGCGGTACTTGTAAAACGTTGCTTGTCAACGTTTTTAGAACAATTGTTCTAAAAACGTTCGTACTTGTAGTGTTCACTGGATGGATGAACATGGACAAACAAGCGGACGCTTCGCCCTACTCATCACCATTCACTCCATAGATATGCTGTGATTGTTTTTTACTGGTGCTGCTTTCCTGCAAATATGAGCCCACTAGCCTCACCCACAGTTTCATTTTACACCCTTGGTACGACTCAAGATGGTGCCTGGAGGAGGGTCAACCTGTTTATTAGCATACATCTAGCGTGGAAACAGATATGCCTCGCGGACATTCTTGTGGAAATGCGGCCCGTGCCACTTTCTCTGGATGAATTCATAAGCTGAAATGAAATGTATATTAGACCAAGATGCTTTATGAAACGACGAAATCTCACCACCTGATTATTTGCCGTGGCGTGAAAGGTTATATTTCAGCTCAGTTATCGCATGCATGAACGACAATTTGCGAAATCCTGTGTGCTACAGAAAACTGCACGAACTAGAATTGATGTATGGACTGAACGGTATTCCGATGTCGTATGTACCTGACGTATTTGCCGCAGCAGTGGGCCGCCATCACGTAGAAGCATCGCTGCTGCACGGGACCGAATGTTTAACGTGGGGATTGTTTGCAAACGTATTGCTCCGTCGTCATCACTTGCGCTGTCAGGAACATGGAGTGGCTTATTACTTTTTTCCCCTCTTTTCTACTGATTTGAGATTGTATATAGCTGAGCCCCAACAAACTGTATGTTCAATCCTGATGAAGGCCAGACTCTAGGCCAAAACGTCGAAATAAACCACGTTGCGACCGCTCACAGAGGATCTACTTGACTATATATATATATATATATATATATATATAAACTCAAGAAAGGGGGAAAAAAAGTCGCCCACGCTCGGCGCCTAACTCTTCAAGGTGCGCCGACGCGCGCTGATCTACCACGCGTACTTTGCTCCGTGAATGGGGGTTAAATGCGTGCGCGCGCCCGCTTATCTTTCGGTGGGGAGAATCGTGTACCTTCGGCTTTCACCGGAAAGATTGCGTTAGTTCCCGGGGCCACAAAGGTCATTTCGCTTGCTGCACAGGCCTTGTTTGCGAAAAGCGCGCTTTTCATACAGAGCGAAGTATAAAAACTGGGACAATGGTTAGTTCGCACTCATCTGTACTTGTTATAACGTTTCGTGCGTCGTTTTTGTTTAAACAGCGCGTTAAGTGTCGAGCAGTAAACTTTGTTAGTTAGCCCTCACCCTGTGTATGTTGTTTTCGTGCGTCATTTGTGCGTGAGCAGCGCGCTGCACGTTTTGATGTGGTCACCGTTCTCAGCGTTACATTTTAAGTTGTTGCTATCGCATTCGATGCTTCGCCCTTGCGGCGAAACTGTGACTTTTTTTCTTTAACGGGACACAAGCATTTAACATCCCCTAGGGTAGCGTTTGAGTCCCAACCATGCTCAGACTCTCCATGCGCCATTCACTGCAAGGTACTCCTACTCTATACACTCATTTTCAACATTACTATAAGCCTTAACTGGACTAGCATCTACTCACACGTATTTCAAAACAGTGTAGTTCTTATATGATTTCAATATTACTAACGAACTAAGTAGAGGGGTACCTTGATATCCCCCACGCCAACTCTCCTGGAAAAGTTCTTTACAAATATATTGTTACGGTTAGATTGAGTTTAACTATGTCTATTTACAGGAGAGATCAGGCGACGATCGGCGATGATGTCGAACATAGGCCGAACTTACTTCCTCTTCCTCGCCCTTTGTCCCCAAAACATGGCCCGGTTCATACCTTATCATTCCCCGGTACACAGACGAAGACCGCTGGGCGAGGTGAATCATTGGCTATAGTGTGGGACGGAACCGCTTGAGACGTGCTACATGCGCTAACTGTGTTTTGCTTGACCGACGACCAGCTGACGTCAAGCGTGCCATCACGTAGGTCAAGTCACTCAGGCGATTTACGATAACGAATGGACCTACATAGTGTGCTAAAGATTTCTAGCATAAGCCACGTTTCCGCTGAGGGGCCCACAACCACACGTGGTCCCCTTTTTCGAATGAAACGGTGTCGTGGCGTTGACCATACCTCTGCTTGGAGCGATCTTGCGATGCCAGTGTGCGAATATGGGCAATTTGGCGGGCTTCTTCAGCTCGGCACATCGTTTGAGCAACTGAATCGTCCGTATGGAGCTCAAATGGAAGTATTGTGTCGAGGCAGCTGCGCGATTGTCGAGCGTAGAGTAGGTAGAACGGAGTGAAGTCCGTGGTTCCGTGCTTCGCTGTATTATAAGCATAGGTGATGAATGGCAAAATGTCATCCCAGTTCCTGTGATTTGAGGATACATACATAGCTAGCATATTAGTAAGTGTGCGGTTTGTGCGTTCCACAAGGCCATTCGTCTGGGGATGATATGGCATTGAATGACGAAACTGCGAAGTGCAGAGACGAAGCAATTCCTCTACAGTGTCGGCGACGAACTGGTGACCGTGATCACTGATGATGACACGAGGTGGACCATGGCGAAGAACAATGGATCGTAACAGGGAAGAGGCGACGGAATCCGCTGTGGAAGATGGTATCGTCGCAGTTTCCGCATATCTGGTAAGGTGATCATGCAGACTATGATCGAGCGGCTGTTGTTGCAAGACTGCGGAAACGGTCCTCGCAGGTCCATACCAACTTGTTCGAAAGGTGTTGTGGGCGGCGTTATAGGGTGAATGAGGCCATGCGGACTGCTTGTATAGACGTTTGTGGCGCTGGCATTTGTCGCAACTGGAGACGTATTGCTTCGTACATTGTCGCATTTTAGGCCAGTAGAAGCGCTCTTGAGTTCGATGCAAAGTGCGGATGAATCCAAGATGGCCAGACGTCGGGTCATCATGCATGAATTGGAGGACGTCGTACCGCAGGCTTTGGGAAAACACTAGCAAATACCGCGCACCATTTGCCGAGAAATTGACCTTGTACAACAGTTCATCGTGAAAACAAAAGCGACATCTACCCTTGGGGCTTCTGACAGTGGCAAATAAAGAGTCTAAAGTCAAGTCATTGCGCTGTTCCCGCTGGAACATGGTGACACCAGGAAATGCGCGTGAAACAGTTGCGAAGCAGATGTCGAACGTGTCGGTATTGTCGTCAGTCGTAGACAATGGATAGCGAGAAAGACAATCGGCGTTGGTATGACGCCGTCCACTTTTGTATGCAACATTAAAGTCAAATTTCTGGAGGCGTAGAGCCCAGCGTGCAAGGCGTCCAGAAGGGTCTCAGAGAGTAACGAGCCAGCATATGGAATGATGGTCTGTTACAATCGTGAAAGTACGCCCATACAGAGAACGAAACTTCTGAATGGCAAATGCGGCTGCCAAGCATTCTTGTTCAGTCACAGTGTAATTTTTTTTCAGCCTTGCTGAGGGAACGACTTGTTTAGGCAACGACATGCGCTCTGTCATTATGACGCTGAACAAGAACGCCTCCGATGCCTATACCGCTTGCGTCGCACTGTACTTCCGTAGGAGCAGATGGGTCAAAATGACGGAGCTCTGATGTCAGGAGAAATTTGAGTTGACAGAACGCAGCGTCACATTCAGATGTCCACTCGAATGCACTGTCGTTTCGCAAGAGGCTGGTCAATGGGTACACGATGTCCGCAAATTTAGGCACAAAGCGTCGAAAATAAAAACATAACCCGAGAAAGCTGCGAAGTTCCTTTACAGACGTGGGTGGCTTATAGGCGCTGACCGCTTCAATTTTCCGGGGGTCAGGCCTGACCCCATCTTTGTTTACCAAATGGCCAAGGATCAAGGCCTGCCGTTCACCGAACCGACACTTCTTGGAGCTCAAAACCAAGCCAGCCTTTCCCACACAGTACAGAACGAGGCTCAAACGAACTATATGTTCTTCGAATGTGCGGCCAAAAATGACAACGTCGTCCAGATAGCACAAACAGATCTCCCATTTCAGTCCGCGAAGAATCCAGTCCATGAATCTTTCAAAAGTTGCGGGGGCATTTCATAGGCCAAATGACATCACATCGAACTGATATAGTCCATTTGGTGTTACAAATGCCATTTTCCTTTTGTCAGCAGGGTGCATGAGGATCTGCCAATATCCTGATCGTATATAGATCGAGTGAAGAAAAGTATGAAGCAGAGTTCAAGCAGTCAATTACGTTGTCGATCCGAGGCAAGAGATATACATCCTTTTTAGTCAAGGCATTCAATCGTCTATAATCAACGTAAAAACTCCAGGAACCATCCTTCTTGCGTACCAAAATCACAGGTGCTGCCCACGGGCTGCAAGACTCTTCAATGACGCCCTTCTGCAACATGTCCTGAACTTGTTCAGCTATAACTTTCCGCTCGGATGACGACACCCTGTAAGGCTCTTGCCGAACCGGATGGGCAAAGCCTGTGTCAATGGTATGCTGTGGTCGAGAGCATGGTAAAGACAGTCGCTTACCCTTTTAGCCGAAGTCAAACACTGACCCATGTCGTTGTAATAGTTGGACCAATTGTTGTTGTTCATGTGACCGTAGCGTCTTTCTAACCATGCTCAAAATGTGGGACTCGGGGAAGTTACTCCGTTTAGAGGTGCCCACGCGTTTCTCGCTTTCCTCGTCGTTGATAGCGACAATAGAATTTTCTTTGACACCATGGAACAGTGCCAGCTTCATTCCTCGAGGAAGAATAATCGGCGCAGACGAAGAATTAAGAGCCCACAAAAACGCGCAGCCATTAGTAATTGAAACAATCGAATGACGCACTATTACAACTTTCTTTGTGCACTGAACCATGAGAGGTTGAACGACAGCATCAAAGACTGATACTGCATCTATTGGAGTAGATACGGCTACTGAACTCATAGACCATGGTGGTAATGTCAGCTCTTTGGAAACAATCAGTAAGTCTTCCGGAGGCCGCTGCTGCTCAACTAGGGCGGGAAGGGCATCACCACCGCTAAGAGAAACTTCACCCGTACCGCAGGCGACGAAAGCTCTACACTCTTGGAGGAAGTCAATGCCGAGAATAACATCATGTGTACACCGCTTCAGAATCGGGAACTCAGTTGGGAACGCCTTTCCCGCCAACAATACGTTGATGGCACATACTCCTACAAGTTGAAGTATGTCCCCGCCCACGCCACGAAATCTACCAGAATCCTGATATGAAAACATAACTTTGCGGCCTAAGCTATCCTTAAACAAACTGGTCATAACAGAAACTGTGGCACCAGTATCCACTAAAGCCGTTGCACACAATACGTCTATTGACACACATATCCAGTTTTTGTCCATCGCAACTGGCGGAGGTATATGACGTGAATCCTATTGTGCGACCTCACCTCCATCGGCCGTGCCGGCTAGTTTCCCGGTGGTGGTGGTGGCGACCGCAGTCGTAGAGGTGAAGGAGAGCGATGCGTTCGGCCAGGTGGAGGGGTCAAGCTACGGTCAGAAGCGGGGGAGGTCCCACGCCGCCTCTCTTGTCGTAGGGTGCTATTGGGATACGTGGACCGCCAAGGATCGTCATAATAATTGTGGCCCCCGCGAGAAGGTCTTCACGATGGCTCGTATCTCGATGTCATCTCTCTCTGCCGACGGCAGAACCGAGCAATGTTTCCTGGAGCACCACAGTTGTAGCACACAGGAGGTTGATTATATGCATTTTGGAAAGCATCGCGAAGGCGCGGTGACACAGGCGCGTATTTGTTCGGGTTCTGATAGGCGGCGGCCAGCTGTCGAGGGTAACTGAAGCGGCGCTGGTGCCTGGTGTCTTGGTAGTGACTGCGCTGCGGCCTCGGTGGTGTGCCAGAAACGTAGTCATACTCCTCGATGCCTGCTGCAGCCATGGAAACCGAATGCTGATGCTGGTCTGGAACCGGAAAGGGTGTAGCTTCACAAGGCGTCGTGCCAGTGTGTCGATTGAGCTCTTCACGGACAATCTCACGTATTGTAGACGCAAGATCAACAGTCGCGTAGTTGTCAACACTCGCTACCGTGGTCACATTAGGTAATCGACCAAATTTAGCAGCAATGCGCATCATTTTCAGCGTCTCAAACGTGCGACAGTGCCGCATGACATCGGCTACTGTACCAATGCTGTCTTTGACGATAGGAAAGTGATAAACATCCTCTGCGATGCCCTTCAACAGGTGGCTGACTTTGTCCTCCTCGAACATGCAAGAGTTAGCGGTCTTGCATAGTTTCAGAATCGCCTCGATGTACACCGTGCACGTTTCGCCTGGGACCTGGGCTCTTTGCAGCAGTGTTTGTTCGGCTTGCTTCCTCATTGCCACGGTGTCCCCGAAACACTCCTTGATTTCGGACACGAAGCGTTCCCACGTTGTGAGGGCGTCCTCATGATTCTCATACCATGTGAGCACCGTGTCCCTCAAGAAGAACACCACATTTGTCAACCGAGTTGCCGCGTCCCAAGAGTAGTAGTTGCTCACCCGCTTGTAATGTTTGAGCCACTCGTCCACGTCCTCGCCAGATTTGCCCCCCGAATGGACGGCGCTCTATCAGATGCTGACGCTGCCAAAGATCAGCCGCGGCTGAGGTAGGTGGTAAAGGTGTCGCTGAAACTAGTGGTGCAGTGCCGTCAGCTGCGGGGTTCAGGGTTCCGTCTTCACCGTGAAACATCTCGACCACCAGCGGTAACGGGGATAGCCCAGCAATGCGGCGGCTTCGGCGTAGCTCAGGTTGTTGCAGAACCGTGTTGCTTCGTTAGTTACCCAGCACCTCCACCATAAAACTGTTATGGTTAGATTGAGCTTAACTCTGTTTATTTACAGGAGTGATCAGGCGACAATCGGCGATGATGTCGAACATAGGCCGAACCAACTAGCTTCCTCTTCCTCGTCTTTTGTCCCCAAAACATGGCCCGGCTGATACCGTATCAATATCTTATGTGGTCGTCTCTTCCAAGAAAAAAAAATGTGTTACTGGTTGGCAAACTTTCATGACTCGTATTCGAAGGTACTATATCAATTCCCCCCCCCCCAAAAAAAAAAGCCCTGATTACGTGAGATATTGCTATTAAAGAACATTGATACAATGTTTGAAAAGGCTTTTGAATGCTGACGGACTGACACCGACTCTCCCATTAAAGCCCAGAGTCAGTGTCTAAGCTAATCCGAGTGAGTAATGTTTCGACGAGTTTGATTCTGAGTGAGTCCAGTTGAAGAAAATTATAGTGAGCGTGAGTCTTAGCGAGTCCATCTCAGGCAAACATTCGTGAAATCGAGTCTTAGTGAGTATACAGCACAAAATATATTTTCTGAGCGAGCTCCACTAGTTTTGCCGACCTAAACTCGGACGTTACAGGTTCGATCGGCGTAATCAATACACTGTGAATACCGGAAAGGATACACACGTATGCTTCTCGCAACTTTGAAGTTGCGAAAATTCGTCGAACAACAACGCCATTTGGCATTGTCCAGTAGTGCAGAAGAAGTTAGAAGAGAGACGTGGATCGTAGCCGTAACCGTGCAGAAACCAGGAGACTTACAAAAAGAGTTGATCTAAAATTAGGATGACGCAGCGAGTGACGCAAAGAAAAATGATAGGTGCGACCTTAAGCTACAAGAAAAGGTCACGCAGAGTGGGTCAGGGAACAAACCTGGGTTAAAGATGATTGATTTGTGGAGTTTAACGTCCCAAAACCACTATTTGATTATGAGAGACGCCGCGTAGTGGAGGGCTCCGGAAATTTCGACCACCTGGGGTTCTTTAACCTGCACCCAAATCTGAGCACACGGGCCTACAACATTTCCGCCTCCATCGGAAATGCAGCCGCCGCAGCCGGGAATCGAACCCGCGACCTGCGGGTCAGAAGCCGAGTACCTTAGCCACTAGACCACCGCGGCGGGGCCTGGGTTAAAGATACCATAGTTGAAATCAAGAAGTAGATATGGACATGGGCACGCAGCGCGTAGGCAGGATAAGCGCTGGTCATTAAGGATAACTGACTAGATTCCCAAAGAAGGCAAGTGGGTGAGGGGGAGACGGAAATTTAGGTGGGTAGATGAGATTAGGAAGTTTGCGGGTATAAAGTGGCAGCAGCAAGCACAGGACCGAGTTAACTGGCGTAACACGGGAGAGGCCTCTGTCCTGCAGTGGGCGTAGTCAGGTTGCTGCTGCTGGTGCTGCTGCTGATGATGATAATATGATGGGTGGGCCTCTAGGTAGGAATAATTTTTTCGGAAGGGGGAAGAAGCACTTGCTGAAGACCATAACTATTTGAGCATTGTGGCTATTTGAGAGAGCAACAATTTGGTGGTGATGAGGCTCATAGAACCTTTGATTTCGGGAGGGGAAACACCTTGAAATGGTAATTTTTCGCTCTGTTTGCCATGGCGAAAAAACATTTCGGGAGGGGCACGAGCCTGATGTGCCACTCCCTGGCTACAGGGAACACAGGCTCAAGTGGACGGACAGTGGCTTTCTTAGGTTCCGCGTTCTCACCTTTAAGTACTACAGATACTACAAGTATGCATGACCAGAATGACATGTTTAGTCGTTATTCAATCATTAATCGTAGGCGTTAGTTGTCGGGATGGAGATGTATCACTAGGCGTCAACGTGGATGCGTTTACGTTAAAAGGTGTTTTAGCCCTTAAACACCAACAGAGATTGTATATCTCTCATATCAATTTGTAGTGAACATTAAACTACTTGTGTAAGAAGGCGTCTTACTTCTGTGTTATACCAATTCTTATGACGCAGAAGGGATCAACCAAGTCTTTTTTTTTTTTTTGTTGATCGAATCACGGCAATGGCAGCTGTTACGTTTTTTTTTTTTGTTGATGATAATCATCGGTTCCTGAACCGTAAACGGCGCCGCAGAACCCTGCTTCATTCTTTATCTTCGTGCATAAGAACCAGTAAGCTCAGCACCGGGTGGGTGCCCTATCACAATGCAGAAAAACTGCCCATGATTATTGGCGGGCTCGAGAAACGAAAGCAGGGGTGCCTTTTCTCTTCGCCTTTTCCCACTTCATTCCAAACCAACGAGAGTGCATTGTACTGTTCTCTCTACGTCGGCCCGTCCGCTGATGACAGTAATACGCCGCTAAGCCCCCGAGGGGACAGCTGGAAAGTTTGCGAACAGCCGCGTCTGGCTCGCCACTCCCCTCGCGCGAAAAGGCGGAGTGTGTATCAATGACCGACTCCGCACGCATCTCGTTTCTGCTGTTTCCCCCCAATCGAGAGGAACCGGTGTCGGAACGTCTGCCGTCGCGTGCCACCGCTCGTACACGCCAGTCGGTGGCGCTGCAAAGATGATGCGATGGTGTCTTTAAAAGCAAAATGTCCATAAGGACGACGCGAGTCAGAGGTGCCTCTCCACTGTGGTCACTGCGGTGCATTTGTGGTCCGCGAAGCGCGAAGACGTTGTTTACTGTGTCGCCACTGCCGGTCCCCTCGAGCATACGAGGGGTGCGCCGGTTGGCTGCAGCCATAGGCGCCGTGTGCTGCTGCTCGCGCGCCCATGGCATGTTTCCGGTGATCTTCCCCGACCCGTGTGTCTCGTGCCGACGAATTTGGTTGCCGCGTGAGTTTCGGTGGCTGCCATGTTGCTGTTCACCCAGTGCGAATGTATGCTTGCGTTTTCCATGACCATGAAAAAACTACGTGGCGAAGAAAGAAAGAAAGAAAGAAAGAAAAAAAGAAAGAAAGAAAGAAAGAAAGAAAGAAAGAAAGAAAGAAAGAAAGAAAGAAAGAAAGAAAGAAAGAAAGAAAGAAAGAAAGAAAGAAAGGGATCTTGTGAGACTAGCTTGTTTGGCGAGTCGGTACAAGGTTATACCGATACCGGAAGAAAACCAGTATACATTCAAACATTTGACGAAGTGTGATTTGATTGAGCAATGGAAAGAAAAATGGTAGGTGTAACTTTAAGAGACAAGAAGAGAGCAGAGTGGATTAGGGGACAAACGGGGGTTAAGGATATCATAGTTGAAATAAAGAAGAGGAAATGGACATGGGCCAGGCATGTAGCGCGTAGACAGGATAACCGCTGGTCATTAAGGGTAACTAACTGGATTCCCAGAGAAGGGAAGCGGGTTAGGGGGAGACAGAAGGTTAGGTGGGCAGACGAGATTAAGAAGTTTGCGGGTATAAATTGGCAGCAGCAAGCACAGGACCGGGTTAACTGGCGGAACATGGGAGAGGCCTTGGTCCTGCAGTGGACGTAGTCTGGCTGATGATGATGATGATGATGATGATGATGATGATGATGATGATGATTTGATTGAATCTTTACAATGCACGGTGAGTGGTCACGTCAACTTGACCAGCTTTCTCTACAGCTCACTCTTCCTAAGCGGACACCGAGAGAACACGAACTTTGATAGAGAGAATGAATAAGGGGCTTGAATGAGGGTAGTCATAATACAAAAAATTACCGGGCACTTGAACTTCGCCTTCATGAGCAGAGATCGATATAGCTTAACGAGCACCGTTGACATCGCTTTTTCAATCGGTAGCTTCGCTTCGTTTCACTGTGGGCACCTCAACCGCGTGGCGCAAGGAAAGTATAAACCATTTCAATCTATTCTAAAATGCTATTCATGGACGCTTTCACTTTTGAAGAACTATCCTACAAGCCTCATAGACAATTTCAAGCTTCTCTACGGGTAGTACAGTTGCGAAGTGCCCATAACGCCATAATTTTTTTTTCCTATTTTTAAATCAGCCAGCTAACTCCTACGCACCCATAATGCCACACGCGCTGTGCAGCGGTTCACTATGTTTAGGCATACGTTTCTGATAATTATGAGTAAATATATCTGAATGATATGTAATGGGTGGGCCTTCAAACCTCTCAATTATTGAGCGATTCACTTGTCTCGATGCCTGGTGCGATTCTGCGCTTTTGGAAGTGTTCTATACAGTAACAAAGCGACAACTGCAGGAAGAGACGAAAAAAGGACAGGAAAGAGCGCTGACACTCGACTGAAATTTATTGAAGTTGATTTTACATTGAGTGCAAGAACAGTGCTCATGTGCGACGACACATGTGTGACCATGACAAAATATTGATTGAACCATTAGTATTGTTTTCTCATGGTCACACATTACCCGTGTTAAGGAAATGCCTCGTATTGCATAGTATTCGCTTAGTATTTTAAATGAAAAACATTCCGTTGCATACTGCAAGCACCTTTGGTGTCTATCTATCTATCTATCTATCTATCTATCTATCTATCTATCTATCTATCTATCTATCTATCTATCTATCTATCTATCTATCTATCTATCTATCTATCTATCTATCTATCTATCTATCTATCTATCTATCTATCTATCTATCTATCTATCTATCTATCTATCTATCTATCTATCTATCTATCTATCTATCTATCTATCTATCTATCTATCTATCTATCTATCTATCTATCTATCTAGCCGCTTACATCTGGGTGCTCTCGCGATAACCTCTTTAATATTGCTGGGACCAAAATTATTACAGGAAGGTAAAATGGTTTGACGAATATGACGCGCTAGTGAAGACACGAAGAATGTCACAGTGCCGTTGCGTACGTCGTCTAACACTTTCCGCCAGACACTAGTACATACCTGCGGCCGTGCATGTGCCACTATATAGAGCAGTGTTCAGGGCTACCATTCTCGTGAGCACAAGCGCTTCATATGAGCTGATCGCTTCTGCTTCTGCTATAATACTCATGTTGCTGTTGACGTGGTCATTGAGCAAGTGACAACAACTGGTTACATAAACATTTGCGCCTGTTCAACATATGTCCGCGTGTGCAACATTTGTACATATATTTAGGGTCATTTCATAACGTATCGCTCGATAAAAAAGTTACCATACGGTCGCCTTCCCTCCGCATGCTTCGCATGACGTCGATTCCCAAGGTACGTTGGATCTGCCGTTTTTTTATTTTATTTTTAAAAGCAGTTCCACGTAATGGCGTATCTTTTTGGTGGTGCACCTGCTCGTCGCGTGGAAGGTTCTGGTTAAATTCCCACTCGAGCCAAAGTTTGATACTATTTATTTATTTGCATGTATCTCAGATGTTCACTGACGGAAAACGGTGACCTTTCACTCACAACCATCAACGCCGACACAAGAATTTCGGCGAAACCAGCTATTCAACGCTATTGAATTAACAAATACATAAAGGAAAAGAACAGGTTCATACCACCCAGTGAATCCTGCACCATGCACAATTTTTCATGCAGTGGCGGGGGAGGAGGAGATGGGAAAAAAATTAAGGCAGCTTCGCATAGTGCTGCCAATTATGCATGAAATAAGTGCGGGGCTGGGCATCCTTCTTTGTTTCTATTCAGTCTTCTTAATTTAATTTAACAATTAACTAATTGATGATTTTTTATATATTTACAGATACTGCTGTCTCATGTTGGAGGCATTGCAGGATTGGTTACAAGAAACGTACAAAGAAACAACAACAAAGAAGGAAAACATCAAGATAGATGAATTCAACACTTGTTTTACAAACGTGGTATAGCCGTGTAGAGTGCCAAGATAATAAATTCCAAGTGTCAACTGCGCACGGAACGAATATGAATGGAACAATGTTCAACAAATTGTATCGGTGGGCCACATGGACATAGTATGACTGGGGAAAAAATGGGTGTAGCTTTGCGGACAGATTTCTGCGGGATGTTTGCAAAATAACAAGATAAGCCGATCACACATACGTCGGTGTTCTGAACGGTTCAGCCATGAAACGTGATAGTGCTCTAAAGGGGAGAAGTTAGAATACGGTCATAGCAAATAAAAATAAAACTGATTTCTTTTCGCTGGATGGACTCAAGCTTATATTTGTCATTTGCAAAATGGGGGGACCCTACAATGGAGGCAGGTTCAAGATGAAGCAGCACCACTGACTTACAGGCTGTAAACTTGCACTCTTTAGTGGTGCCTTTTAGCGTTATTCTTAAGTAACCTCATTTTTAATGTGATTATTCTGAAGTAAGAGCAATGTACGTGTGCCGTTTTAAGTTTGGAGAGAATAGACCACCGAGGCATTTGGATTCCTGGGTGTTTCCTAGTGTATGATATCATTTCCATACATTTTCATCGGTAAAAGTCATTGTCACCATTTTCTTAAAAATAAGCTCCATTTGCGAAGTTGTGTTGCAGTCGCGAAAAGAACGGAGAAAAAATTTATGTATTATAATGAGGCGTTTTAGAGTTGCACTCTTTTATAAAACAGGAGAGCGGTCACGACACGTCAAGTGGTAATGGCGGAACCAGCCTGAGTCCCCAGCCAACCAAACGTCGTCTTCTTCACCGACTGAGTCATACCCCCTGCCCTTCTGAGTAGCATTCATCTTCTTCACTACATTTTCCTCCCCTCCGGAAAAGAGCCATCCTGGCGACTCATGGGCAGGAGACAATAGAGGGATCGTAATACGGTTTTAGGCGGTCTATGTGGACGGTCTCACGTCCACGGCGTCGTTGATCATGGGGTTGTTCAAGCGGCTCCACGATGTAATTGACGGGTGAAGTTTGTTTAACCACACGGTAAGGTCCGTCATACTTGTACATCAGTTTCGTTGAGAGACCAGGGCTGGTTGAAGGGATGCGAAGCCAGACAAGTTCATCCGATGCATAAGAAGCCGGAGGCGTCGGGCTATCGCGGTGGTGTTTCTGGCGTTGCTGTTCAGCACTTATGAAGGAGCGGGCAAGCTGACGACATTCTTCCGCGTATTTAGCAGCTTGTGACATCGTCGTCGACTCAGCAACATCCGGGTGGTAAGGAAGGATGGTGTCTAGCGTGCAAGAGGGCTCGCGACCATAAAGAAGGAAATATGGCGAAAAACTAGTGATTGTCTGGACAGCAGTATTATGCGCGTAGGTTACAAAAGGGAGAATACTGTCCCAATTGGTGTGATCGGTTGCGACGTACATCGACAGCATATCTCCTAATGTACGGTTGAATCTTTCTGTAATGCCATTTGTTTGAGGATGATACGCGGTAGTGGTGCGATGAATGACTTGGCATTCCTTGAGAAGCGATTCGACAGCGTCCGACAAAAACACACGCCCTCGGTCACTCAGGAGTTCACGTGGTGCACCTTGACGTAAAATGATCTGATGCAGTATGAAACGACCGACGTCGCTGGCTGACGCAGAAGAGAGTGGTGAAGTTTCTGCGTAGCGCGTAAGGTGATCGATAGCGACGATTACCCAGCGATTTCCAGCCGGTGTAATCGGAAGAGGTCCATACAGATCAATACCAACACGGTCGGGCAGGACAAGGTAAGGGTTGTAGTGGAGCTGGAGAAGTTGGAGTGGGATTCTTCCGGCGTTGACAAGCGAGACAGGAACGTACGTAGCGACGGACGAAGCGATACATTCCACGCCAGTAGTAGCGGTGGGACAGGCGGGTGTAGGTTTTTAACACTCCAGCATGGGCGCATTGTGGGTCGGCGTGAAAGTAGGCGCATATGTCTGAGCGGAGACTTCTGGGAATGACTAGAAGCCATTGGCGTCCTTCGGAGAGATAATTACGTCTGTATAGCAAACCATCTCTGATAACGAAGTGCTGTATTTGACGGCGCATACCTCTAGGGATATTTTGCGAGGGAGTTCGATTCAACAAGTTGATAAGTGAAGCGATCCAAGGATCTTTTCGTTGCTCCTGTCGCATGTCACTGACACTAAGTGCAGATACGTCGGGGGCAGGCGAAGACGGCGGCTTGTCACTACATCGTAGAGGTGATCGGGACAACGCGTCTGCGTCGGAATGTTTTCGGCCAGATCGGTAAACGACGTGGATGTCGTACTCTTGTAGCCGAAGCGCCCAACGGGCAAGCCGGCTGGTGGGATCTTTTAACGAGGAGAGCCAGCATAATGCATGATGATCTGTAACCACGCTGAATGGGCGCCCGTAAAGATATGGTCGAAACTTGCCTATGGCCCATATGATGGCTAGACACTCTTTTTCGGTGACTGAATAGTTGGCTTCTGCTTTTGTGAGTGCACGGCTGGCGTAAGAGACGACGTACTCATCAAATCCAGGTTTACGCTGGGCGAGCACAGCACCGAGGCCAACTCCGCTAGCATCCGTGTGTATTTCCTTCGGGGCAAGAGGATCAAAATGTCGCAGTATAGGAGGTGACGTAAGAAGGTGGCGGAGTGTGGCAAATGCATCATCACAAGCTGACGACCAACTAGAAAGGTCTTTGTTGCCGGCAAGAAGGTCAGTCAATGGCGATATGATGGAGGCGAAGTTGCGAATAAAACGACGAAAATATGAACATAAACCGAGGAAGCTGCGAAGTTCTTTTAAGGTCTTCGGCTTGGAAAATTCGGCAACGGCACGGAGTTTCGTCGGATCCGGAAGAATGCCATCTCTAGATACAACATGGCCCAAAATTAGGAGTTTTCGAGCGCCGAAGCAGCACTTCTTCAAGTTGAGCTGTAGACCGGCGGCGGTGAGGCAAGTAAGCACTGTCTCGAGCCGCTGAAGAGGCGTTGAAAAGTCGCTTGAAAATATTACAACATCGTCTAAATAGCACAGACATGTCTGCCATTTCAGGCCACGGAGGATGTTGTCGATCATGCGCTCGAAAGTGGCAGGCGCATTGCAGAGCCCAAATGGCATGACGTTAAATTCATATAAGCCATCAGGGGTAACAAAAGCCGTCTTGGGGCGATCAGCCTCAGCCATGGGAACCTGCCAATAACCTGAACGCAGATCTAGTGACCAGAAGAACTCCGCGCCTTGTAAGCAGTCAAGGGCATCGTCTATGCGAGGTAGCGGGTAAACATCTTTGCGCGTGATCTTATTCAACCGGCGGTAGTCGACGCAGAATCTTATTGAGCCATCCTTTTTCTTGACTAGAACAACTGGGGAGGCCCACGGGCTGTTAGAGGGCTCAATAACACCTCGCTTCAACATGTCGTCAACTTGTTCCGCGATTATGCGACGCTCAGATGCCGATACCCGATACGGACGCTGACGTAAAGGAGCGTGAAGGCCAGTGTCGATTTCGTGAGATACAGTGGAAGCACGGCCCAAAGTCAGTTGCTGGTGGTCGAAGCTGGCACGGAAGCGCTCGAGGAGGGCAATGATGTCGGTGTGCTGCTGGGCCGTAAGGTTGGGGTCGATGCAGCGCGAAATTGCGTCGGTGAATGATGGGGAAGAGGATGACGCGCAGCAATCAACAGCATCAATAGGTAGCGTAGTCGAGTGGTCAGGAACTACACGTGCACTCGAGGGACCAATGTCATCGGCAAAGCCCAGGCACTCTCCGCACAGTAACTTGGAAGGCGAGGGAAACGGATTTGATACATAAATTGCACTTGATCCATCGTGAATATCAAGAACGGCGAAAGGAATCAGGAAGCACTTGCGGCGAACAGCGGTTACAGAAGGCGTAAAAAGAACAGTTGAGCCACTAGAGACGTCACAGGAAAGCGGAACTAGGGCGGACGAGAACGGGGGTATCGAAGTGTCGGCGGCAACGAAAACTTTTGCAGGTGAAAGGGACGAGTCGAGTGAAGCAGCATCGCATAACGGCGCGAACTCCACTTCCGCGCGAGCACAGTCGATGACGGCATGATGAGTGCAGAGAAAGTCCCAGCCTAATATAATGTCATGGGAACACTGCGGGAGCGCTACGAACTCGACGACATATATATTGTCAGCAATAACGACACGTGCTGTGCATGCAGCAAAAGGGCGAATTCGTTGCTCGCTCGCAGTGCTTAAAACGAAGTCGTGTAGAGGCATTGTGACTTTTTTTAGTCGACGGCAAAGTTTTTCAGTCATTACAGACACTGCGGCGCCAGTATCGACCAATGCAAAAACAGGTATACCTTCAACGGAGACAGCAACGACGTTGGACGGCGAAAAACAAGGTCTTGTGGAGTTCGAAAGATCCGCAGTTCTTGCCCCCGGAACCGCGGCTCCTAGTTTTCCTCAGGGACAGGGCGAGGTCGAAGGAGCATAGGGGAAAGGGAACGGCGTTGAGGTGAAGGTGACCGGTGTCTGTTGAAGTTCCGGCGAGGTGAAAATGTGTCCATGGTGGTAGTCTCACCACATACAGCCGGCTCCGGTCGTGGGGGTAAATCATAATTGTTGGGCCTGACGTCGTCACGCAGGAAAAACTCACGCCGTCGACAAAATCGTGCCACGTGACCCGCAATTCCACAGGCGAAGCATATGGGGCGGTTGTCTTGAGTGCGCCAAGGGTTCTGAAAGCGTGGAGGTGGTGGTCGGGAGATAGGACGGGCAGCCTGGTACATATGCTCAGTCGGTACGACAAAGGGACGCGTGGACGTAGGCGTTCGCGACAAAGAAACGTGGCCGTTCGCGACAGGTGGACGTCGGGTTCCGTTCAGTGCTTCGGCATAGGTCAATGGAGCAGCCACAGGTGGTGCGTGAGCTGTTGGTAGCGCCTCGGACACTTGCTCCTGGACTACTCGCTGTATTGATGGCGCTAAAGTAGATGGGGCACTTTCGGAGGTATAAGGCACGAGGGACAACTGGCGTGCGACCTCCTCTCGTACAAATTGCTTGATCTCGAGAAGCAGAGTGGTGTGATCTATAGAGCCAGCTGACGTTAAAGCGGAGATGGTTGCACATGGCGCGGTAGCACGACGAGTGGTGTCACGCTGTTTCCAGAGCTCATCATAGCTCTGACACAGTTGGATCACTTCCGCTACCGTTTGCGGGCTTTTGGCGACAAGCATCTGAAATGCGTCGTCAGTCACGCCTTTCAAGATGTGTTTGATCTTCTCGGCTTCTGTCATGGCCGAGTTGACACGCCGGCAAAGGTCGACCACATCTTCGATATAGCTGGTGTAATGCTCACAATTCTGCTGAGCCCTGGTACGCAAGCGCTGTTCGGCCCGTAGTTTGCGAAGTGCTGGACGGCCAAACAAGTCCGCAAACGCCGTTCGGAAGGCCGACCAGGTGGGGAGGTCTCTCTCGTGATTGCGGTACCACAGACTGGCGACGTCGGTCAAATAAAATTGGACGACAGTAAGCTTGTGTGCATCGTCCCACTTGTTGTGCTTGCTCACCCAGTCGTATTCGTCGAGCCAGTCTTCCGCGTCTTTGTCATCGGTTCCACTGAAGGTAGGTGGATCGCGTTGCCGAAAGGAGCCAAGACAGACAGGAGCTGCAGTAGTTGGAGCCGAGGCGGCCGCCTGCTGATCCTCGTCCGTGGACATCGTAGCAACTGGAGGCAACGTACGGTTTCGCAGTTCCAGGATTAGGCGTTACCCAGCACTCTCCACCAATTATAATGAGGCGTTTTAGAGTTGCACTCTTTTATAAAACAGGAGAGCGGTCACGACACGTCAAGTGGTAATGGCGGAACCAGCCTGAGTCCCCAGCCAACCAAACGTCGTCTTCTTCACCGACTGAGTCATATCCCCTGCCCTTCTGAGTAGCATTCATCTTCTTCACTACAGTATTTCTTGTTTTCTTCTGAACTTTCGTGTTTTCTCTTTATTTATAATATTATTCCTGGTTTTATTCCTTTCTTTCTCTCTCTTTCTATTTCTCGCTAGCTTGCTCTTTCTTTTTTTAAATTTTTATACGTAGTTTCGTCAGTGTTACGACAAGCGACGACAGCATACGAAACCGGGATCCCGTAAAGTGAACCAAGCTCACTATCATGATCAAGGCGCTCAAAGAGCAAGATGAAGAAGACTTCTCGCCCCGCCGTCGTGGTCTAGTGGCTAAGGTACTCAGCTGCTGACTCGCAAGTCGCGGGTTCGAATCCCGGCTGTGGCGGCTGCATTTCCGATGGAGGCGGAAATGTTGTAGGCCCGTGTGCTCAGATTTGGGCGCACGTTAAAGAACCCCAGGTGGTCGAAATTTCTGGAGCTCTCCACTACGGCGTCTCTCATAATCATATCATGGCTTTGGGACGTTAAACCCCGCATATCATCACGAAGACTTCTCCTTGGCGCGATCGCGCGCTCAGTACGTTACAGATGGCTATGAAACACGGACAATGACGAATACAGGTTCAACACCCCTCCCCCCGATATTCTTCGATTTCGCTTGTGTATGTGTACACGCACACGTGAGAAGGCACGCACAAAAATACATAATATATGGCTCAATCTCCCCTCTCCCTCAAAAATAAAAAAAAACTACTCGCTACGCTTCTGCTATACTATGTACGTGGTTTCGCCAGCGTTACGCCAAGCCACATGAGACGACGACAGGGTACGACAGCCCCGATGTGCTTCGTACTCAAAAGAGAAGTTTTATCTATTTGTCACTGAGAGGCTTCCTCTAGTGTGAGTGTGCGCCACACCAGGGAAACATTCTGTAACACAGGCTGAGGAGGTCGCCATTGCCCTTGCGGCCTCTCACAGTAATTCCCGGTATATTATCACGGATTCGCGCCGAGCGTGTCGTAATTATACAGCCGGGTACATATCACCGTTAGCCGAGACAATACTGCGCAACTGCATAAGAGACACGGACCCTCATCCGAAACGCATTATATGGACACCGGGCCATCAGGGATTGCGGGGAAATGAGGCTGCAGATGCGGCTGCCCGAGCGCTCATTTCCGGGCTACCTTCGTCAATGCCGATGGAGACCGATGAGGAGGGTTACCCTCTCCTCCGATATAAGGAAATTCTTTATTATTATCGGGAAAGTCATCGCCGCTACCCTCCCCCCGCACGGGGGTTGAAGAAAGCAGAGGAGCGCATTTTGCTTCGCCTCCAGACGAATACATTGCTATGTCCTGCCATAGTCAAACATTTCGACCCTACGGTCACAGGACAGTGCCAGCACTGTGGGGAGGTGGCAGACACCTACCACATGGTGTGGGCCTGCCAAGCTAACGCAGCCATTACTCCTAACCCAAACCCTAGGCGAGAGGACTGGGAGGCGGCCCTGCTCGGCTGCTCAGACCTTCAGGCCCAGCAGGCCTTGGTCCAGAGAGCCAAGACGGCGGCTTTAACCAATGGGGTCCCGGAATAGAGACTCCACCTAGTCTGTAGGGGCCTCTACAGAGGTCCTACACCTCTCTTTTGTAAATAAATGTTTTTCACCACCACCAGGGAAACGCTCTCTGTCACCGCTCAAATGGCAGAAAATTGGACGCGCAATGCACATGTTGTGAGTTCGAATACCACCGATGGAAAGGGCACTTTTTCGGCCACTTCATTTCACATTTCACTTGACGCCATTTCTACTAGACTGCCATTAAATGCAGTAATTATTGTCATCGCTTCTTTCTTTGGCCAAGTACAGTCATTTATTCACTGGGCTGTGTCTAGGAAAGAAACGAACCCCTCGAGAAAAAAGCCCCCCCCCCCCCCCCCTGGTTAGGTTCTACACGGCCTATAGAGAGGTTAGCCAAGGCTTGCTAGCTAAAGAGCTGCCTTAGGCTGATGAAAGGTAGTAAAGGGAATGAATGCTTGGTGAAACAATACGGAACGCAGGGAAAAGAGGGCAACAACAACAACAAAAAAAAAGATCACATGGCCTCTTATGCGCTCACCTTCGTTTTCCTCTAAGTCGGTATGTTGTTCCTGTCCCGCCACCCTTGCAAAGCTTTCTCCACGGAACGTCCATTGCCTTCGGGATTGCGGGAACCTCATCTATTTTTGCCCTGACTTCGTGATCTGCCCAACTTTTGACCGAGTTATGATTTCAGGCGTTGACGTCATCGTGTGACGTTCGTCACGTGATGTCAAAAGCACTGGTGACTTTACGCATCACTTAGTGTGCACGCCGATGCAGGAAGCTGGTCGATTTTCGCGTTTGATGACGCATGTCATTCTTTTGCCTGAAAATAGTACTGGACATCAGCCTGACGAGACGCCGTATACCTACGTTAGTGTTCAAGTAGATAGGTGCCCACGCTTTCACTATCTCTTTCGCGCTTGCCCCCGTAGTCGCTCAACCGACCACTTGATGCTCCAACTTGTTGGTGGTCATAACATTAGCGTTGATTACAAGAACAATTATACAGGTAAGAGGATTATTGCCCCACAGACGTAAAACGAGGAAGGAAGCGTGCACAAGAGCATGGGTCCTTCTTTCACGCGAATCTGCAGGTGCTTTTTTTTTAAAGCAATTCACCTTAAGGATTCTAAAAAAAAATGAAGTAAAAGTTAGGTTGGGCGGTCAACGGCACCATGCTTTCGCCGCAACAACAGGGCATCAATGCACTCGCACCGTATACCGTGCAGATTACACACCACCGCGCATTCACCTCACGTCCTCCTAAGCGAGTCGACCGCCTCGTTCATTCATACTTTCTTGGGCGCATGATATTACGCAACTACGCCTCTACGCACGTCGACTCCTTTACGGCCGTATGCACTTAGCATTCGAGCACCGCAACCTCGAAGATAACTCTGATTCTCGTTTTCTCAATATTACCTTTTGTTTCCATCGCGCGGGAATCGGTGCGAGAAATCGCGGCACGTGCGTGCAGGCTGTGCCGCGCGGCAGACCGCTCGCGCTTGTTAGCCCAGTCGGGCGAAGCGGCAGCCGGTTGCAGCGGCGGCGCGTGCCGAGCGGGCGGCATCGTGACAACACCTGCCCGCGAAAGAAGACTCGCGCGGAGCGTGCATTTGTCTTCAATTACCGGTCAACTTCTTCTCGTGCGCCGAGGCAAGCTGCCAGACGCCGCCGCACGCTTCCTTTTTCGGCTGTTGTCTCGCTGCTTGTTTGTTTGCTTCGGTCCTCATCTCGGACAGCTCACCTGCCGCTGTCGGCTGCGAGTGTTGCAAACGCGTGCCCAGTTTCCGTTCCGCCCTCCAGCGCAAGCTGTTCTTCGTGTACACCCTTTGATATGTGCCGTTCATAAAGTCGGTTATCCGCCAGACATCGCATAGTGTTATCCGACTTCGAAATGTCAAGTTTAAACACGAAGAGAAACACTGATCATATCTGAGCGCCCATTTGTCCCACAGCGAATGATAGTTTGAACCACCACATTGTCACTAACCGATTTATTTTGGTCGCTAACCTAAGCCTAAACATGAATTGGTCTCAGCAATAAATACGTGGTCCTCGCTGGTGGTAATAAAGCATAACTCACCCCTTCCCCTTTCATGCCTTGGTTTTCGTTCTGGTCAACAGTTTCGTCGATATAACTCGACACCGCTCGGAGAGCCACTGTACGTGGCTCTCAGAGCTGTAGAGGCTCCTGTGCAGACGTATTAGTATTTACCTAAACATTTAGTAAGCCTGCACACACGCGCGCACGCGAGCTCACAGACACACACACGCACTGTGAGCCAACGGGGTGCGTTGGTCCGCATTCTTCAGCGGTGTTTACGTTAGACGCCCAGGTGCGACCACGAATGCGCATCTACATTTCCATGTTCCAGCCAACGATAACTTCTCCCTGGCCTTCGAGCTAGTTTCTGCTCACCCACCGCCTTACCTGCAGCCAGACTCATAAGGCGCGCCTATGCCCCAGTAAAGCGAGGATGGCGTCATTTCGAAAACAGTGGAGGCGAACGATGAACGAACAGCAACGAGAAGAAGAAGAAGAAGCCGTTGTTGCGTTGAGCTCAAGTCAATGCAGTTTCGGCTATTCGCCTCTTATCTTACGGCGATCCTTCCGCTGAGCCCGACTCGTAGAATCCACGTAAAGCACGCAGCTTTCTCTCGAACCAGCATGCTCTCGGCCATTCGGGTACGCCGTCTGGGCATACATTACAGAGCACCCGGTCAGCAGTGCTGGATTCGGCCAACGACCAAGCAGGTGGCATCGATTTGCGTTTTGAGAACGTGTCAGCAACCGATGGAAACGATGACCTAGACCATACGCATCAAATTTCTCCGGCAGCTGCAGGGAAGCGATAACCACATGGCCGACTCTTTCGTTGCACCCTGGGAAAGGGAAAGTATTCGGACGGAGCAATGAAACACTAGGGGGATGTTAATACGGACCCTTGGGTATACGGTGAGACTCTAATGAGCGACGTTACCGGAATTGTAAGCGGGTCAGTTTTATACTGCAGTATGTATAATAAATAACACCTCTTTTGTTTCAAGTGACAAATGAGGCGCTGTATATTTTGATAACTTGATATTGCGATATCCAAATACTGACATATACTTATTACAGTACAACACTGTCCTGTTTACAATTCCGGGAGCGCCAAGGAGCATAATCTGACCGTACCAGATGTTCCGTCCTAATGTCCCTTTGACCAAACCCAGCAGAGGGCGAAAAAGAATGAAAAGTCACGGAGGGTGTACATTTGCGTTAAGCATTGGTTACGTTGTAATAGACCATTCTAATGGGCGAGGAGGATCGCACTGGCGACCAGCGCTTTCCTCCTTTCTGGAGCATGGCGCGGAGCGTGCTCGTTGATTATTGGATGAGTGCCGTTTTCGAACAATTTATCATGTTTTAGGTCGAACTGCAGATTCTCTTCTCTTTCATTGCGACGTCAGCCAGCGAAATGTCAACGGGAAGCCACTGTGTCGTTTTTGGTTGTTCAAAGAACTACAGAAAAGAACAAAAACGGAAACTGCCGTCTCAATGCGGCGCGCATCACCAACGCACAGCGTTTGCGGTTGCTTCATGGTACATCGTTTGTGTTACGTGAGAAGTTCGTCATCGGCAAGTGCTACAACCTACCCGGAATGCCCAGTGTTTCACTCGGCGAAATGGCAATCGGATCATGGTTAGATTGTCGACCAAACATAAGCGGTCAAGTACGCATGCACCGACCGTTAAAGTGCAGAACATCTAATCACCTGTAGCCGCCTGTGTTGTTCTCGCTTCGTTTCATTGTTGTATTTTGGTATGATGGGCTTGATCAAAATGATTAGCCTCGTAGCTCGGCTCAACACGGTGATCAATGTGATTGTATTAACACGGAAGAAAAAAAAAAACTCACGCAGTGGTGTAACAGGATCACTCATTCAATTTGTGGAGCGCACTCGCCTTGTGAAACCCGAAGATTCACTGAACTTTACAATAAAATGACTTGGCAGAATCCTTGTCGTGGGTATACAACGCCCGCAAGACGGCGGGATGGATCGTGCACAATTTCCGATATGAAAGCCGAAAAAAAAGGGGTTTCTGTCGTCGGGAATAACTACTTCAGGTATACAATTTTTTGCGTGATCAAAAACCTTGTCTGAGAAGCCGTGCAATGGTATATACAACATATTTTTTTTCTAAAAAGAAAACAAAATAAACCACGTTGTTGCGCTAGTCTATTGTTTCCATAGCTGCCAATTTTCTTTGCGAACGACATCCGAGATTTCGAAACAGATGGACAAAATTGTTTAAAAAAACAAACACAATAATTTCTCCTAAGCCGATCATAGGCTCGAGCCCGGCCAGTTGGTGCCTCATCGGCAGAAGAAACTAGCAGTATACACTATAGCGCCACCGCAATTCAATCAAATGTCACACACACACAAAAAAAGGAAGCATGTGGCATGCAAATATCAGCGTCACTTTTTGTGTGCCAGCACCTTCCTGTAACCTTTGTCCGCAACCGGGGTAAAATGAACAGTGGAGTAATAAGGTCTAATTAAAAGTCGAGCAAGGGATAGCAAAAACAGTCTGTGAGCAACAAACAAATGCAGTCATCGCCAAGAAATGCTCACTGCAGCCCAGGCACGATCGCATGTACGGGTGGTAGTCGTTCCTGCAGCATAAACAAACCAGCGACTGCAAAAACAAACTTAAAAAGTATTACAGCCCAGGAAAAAAAAAACATCAATTGTATCGTCAAAAGGTGCCGGCACTTGGTTGCCTTGCTTGAACAGTTCGAAATATTCTTACTTCAGAAAGAGTGCATGCCGAAAAATACGACACAATCCACTTGCGACACGTTCGCGCCGTCAGATACTATCGCATTTGACCACGAACGAATCAAAACGTTTCAGGACGTCTCGCGGACTCATTTCCTACAAACACTGCATCGTTTGAGACGAAATTCAGCGCGCCAGGATGAAAAATAAACAAGAAAAAACCACTGCAACTGCAACCACAAGAATACCTTTCATATAAACCCCACGTGGATCTTCGCACGCTTACAATAACACTTCTAGTACACTCTATAGTACGTTCGGTGGGTTGCTTACCAGGGAGACAGCACGGCCCGCAATATGGCGGCACCAATGTTAAATTGAACTCAACGTGAAGTGGCAATATTGCTACGATAGCGTGTCTGCACGATGGGAATTGATTACACACACACACACACACACACACACACACACACACACACACACACACACACGCACACGCGCACACGCGCACACACACACACACACACACACACACATATATATATATATATATATATATATATATATATATATATATATATATATATATATATATATATATATATATATATATATATATATATATATATATATATATCACAGGAACATTTGAGGAGGGAAACCGTGCAGTGTTTCACTTCTTCCCTATACGTGCCCGGTTTCATTTCGCCATGGCACATAATAGGAAAGAGTGTTTGAGCTCTACTACCATCGTCGGCTATTTCTTGTGCTAATTGTTGCATTCGTTATTTTCAGTAAACCGGTAGGGAGTAGTGGGACTTAGCCCATTTTCGTGGCGCATACCAGCTTTTATGAGGAACCGTGACGACATGCACCACATACCGTGGCGACATTAGACGCCGGAACGACTACACCCCAAGGTACTTCGGCACGCCGTGATCACGTGCATGATTGCGTCACAAATGTTGTCGACCTTGTGTCGTCATGATGCCTTGATAGGATGACGTCATCGCATGAAGTTAACTTTATTATGGACCATCGCATCTATAGGTGCTTCGCACCTATAGATGCGATGGGGACCACAATTTGTATTTGCAATCTATTGTAAACACAAAGCATGGCGGGCTAATTAGTGTGGATTCATATTCCTTTTAATGCTCTCAAAGAAGCGCTTTGTCCTGTCTTCTTTGTTGTGGTGTCGTCTTGCTCTAAAAATCAGAGCATATCTACGAGGTGAATGATGACGAGAAAGGCGAAGCGTCCGTCAGTTCGTCTGCACTTTCATCCATCCATCCATCCCTGCATGCGTTCGTCCGTACGTGCGACAGACAGACAGACAGCCAGACAGACAGACAGACAGACAGACAGACAGACAGACAGACAGACAGACAGACAGACAGACAGACAGACAGACAGACAGACAGACAGACAGACAGACAGACAGACAGACAGACGCCGTCAGCGGATGATTCAAGGTTCGCCAATAAAACCCTCCGATGGTTCGCCCCACTCATCATTCACTCCGTAAATATTCTGTGAGGTGGTTACATGCATGCATACATACAGGTGATGACCGACCCACGCCTTATAAGGAGCTTCACCCCTAAGAATCGCTATGCAATCGCCGTCATCACGCTGACGGTGCCTATTCCGATGTTTCGGCCTGTGACTCGACAGTCTGTTGTGTTCTAGCTAGCTGTCTCGCCCATTGATTAATTCCGGTTCATGGGCGGGAGCACTTCTTTAGACGCGGAAACAATCGACAGTAGCGCTTGGGTCGTCTGAGAAAGGAATTAAGTTAGATCCCACTGAAGTTATTTTGGTGTGCGAATGTCGCCTAATCTTCTTGTGTGCCCACTGTTTTTGTTACGATGTGTGCTGTTACACCGAGACAAACACGCACGCACGCACAAGCATGCGCGCTCATCTGTAGAAACATCAAGAAAGCTTTAGAATCGGAAACCAAGAAATTTACGATCCACCAGTGGGCATGGCCAGAACTCAAGACACACGTCTTGCGTTGACCCAAGACCCTAAAATCGAAAACTATAGCGTCGGTCCCCAAAGGCGTCACCGACGAGGCGACACGGGTGCCGCGCGGGCCACAACGACGCACTGTGTCTTAACGCTGTGTTTTCATTTTCCCGATAGACCCTCTTCATGTGCGCACCCGAGTGCTGCATATTCGCCCAAATAATAGCAGCACCCGTCGTGCTTCAAGTGGAAACGAGATTACACGTCTGCGGCTTGTCCATTATGCATGTTTATATAAAAAGAGCCGAGTCTACCCTTCCCGCGTCGTATAGGCCTTGCAAACTGTTCTAACCGTGATTGGTTGGACGAACTGCCCAGCAGGAAAGCTATAGCTTCACAATGATGAAAAATGTCTGTTGTGGTCAGTGTTTTCAGATACTACCGAGTAAACTAGCTAATATACCCACAACAAAAGAAGCCCTGCTGCAGAGGTTTATAGTGGCTAAGGTATCGGCTGCTGAGTCGCAGGATCAAATCCCGGCTGCGGCGGCTGCATTTTCGATGGAGGCGAATATGCTGTAGGCCCGTGTGCTCAGAAGTGGGTGTACGTTAAAGAACCTAAGGTGGTTGAAACTTCCGCAGCCCTCTACTACGGCGTCTATCATAATCATATGGTGGTATCAGGGTGTTAAACCGCACATATCAATCAATCACAACAAAAGAAGCCCAATAGAAACGGAAACATGATGACTTTTCTCATTCTCGAAAATATCTTAAATTATGATTTAAAAAATATCACTCAAGTTCGAAGGAAAGCTTTAAAAATCACTGAATTGTTTTGTGCTGCGAAAATATACGTAACTTTGAATGAAAGCACACAACTACCTATCAATGTTGCCTCCGGAGGAGTCTCCATTTGGTTGAAGGCACGTTAGCCAGCACACGATTAGCGTTGCTTAATGATTTCCCCAACATGTGCTTGACTTCAACACTCAGTCATAGGCGTGTGCATGGGGAGGAAGGTCTGTGGGTGCGTGAAACCTGTCCCATGCATTGACTTAAGACGAGGGGGGCCACTGCGACAAACATTCACTCCCCATGATGGAAGACCCTGCACACGCCTATGCACTCAACTACGCAAAGTCATTGAGAAACACGCCATTAGTGAACGACAAACGCGCATTAAAGAACGTGATGATAATCAAAATAATGATGTTTGCTAATAAAATGTAAGTAAGCTCCCATAAAATGCGTCAAACAACTGTAGAATTCTACAAGCGACTCAGCGAAAAAATGAGCCAGAATACGCTTATTATAAGTGGAAACGGCGACTCTGAAATTTGTGGCGTTCCTTGCGCTAGACCTTCAACAGCCTGCGTTGGACACACGGTGTAAGAAAACCACTCTCAAACTGTGTTGTTACACTGTAAGACACAAGCGGCCCCCAACGCAGCACTGACTTTCCGTTTATAAAACTGAATGCGGATGCTTAATAGATGCGAAGCAGCTCTTTGACTCACACGTTTAACGCCGTACGTGCGTGTGCCCGTACGAACGCGCCGCAACGCTTTCCCAACGCAGCAGGAGTCGGAGTGGTGTTAAGTAGGTTACGCTACAGCTGTGCGTAGACGTCACGCTCCCCTCGCACGCTTCTCTCAGTAGTGCGCCCTGACGTCACTCTCTCCCTTACCAACAGCACGCTCGCGCCAGTGCCTGCAGCTGCCGGCTCCTCCGCCCGCTCACAACACACTTCTCACTCACTTCACCCTTTCCACTGCCCGCAACCCTCGAAAGCGGGCCGAGTAAAACACTCTTTCGGCTTGTTTATCTGCGATAAAACTTATACGAAACCCAACCCTACTGTATCTTTGCGTTGCAAACAAACGTTTTTACACCGAGTTTCACTTCAAACCGTTCTTCCAGCACCCGCGTTGGCACTCGTTTCAACCGGGCCAACGCCGTGCGCACCACTGCTGCTTCGCATCCAATCAAGGTTTCCTTCGGCAAAAAGGTCTACAATTTCCAAGAAGCGCGCCTTTCGGTACCGGTCAGCCCACTCGTCCCAGTTTATTTCAATATCAAACAAGCCCTTTTGGGCTTTCTCCATCGACAAACAAAAAAGGAACAAAATTTTAAGTTACAGTAACATGCCTTCGGCGCTGTGTTTTCAGATAGAGCAGTTATAATAAGATTGATTTCAATTTGGTTCTGAGATATTGTCTATCAAAAGTTGGAAACTAGTTTTCTTTGTATGCATTAACAGAGTTACAGCAATACAACGTTCTTTCGTAATGGTGGTAGTGAATATGATACTCGATGTAAACTTTTCGTACTCTAAATCGTCGAGCATTTGTTTTTTAGAAATGTCTCGCACTTACTACTTGACTTTATATGGAGAAATAAATAAAAGTTACAAAGCATGATGGATTCCCTTTTCTGTTTCCCTATGATTGGGCTGGCCATGCAACGCGTAGGATAGACAACCAGTGCATGCACAGTAAGAACAGCAGAATGGTTAGTAGCTAGGGTGTACGAATAGTGAATCTTAGAATCGAATAGCGATGACACCGAATCGAGTACTATTGGAATACTTTTTGTATGGTTAAGGAAACATTTTCAAAACAGCCCTGATGATATTTAAAACAGAAGAACCATTCCACAACATTTTATTTGAAAGAGATGTTCACTAGCTTTAACAAAGAAAGATTGCTATTACTTTTAGATGACAAAGAAAGACCAGTGTTTTGCCAACCCGGGAAAGCTAGTATATAACTAAAGATTTAGAAATATTTTGTAACTGCTCAGTGAAATACAACGTGAGTGACTTTGTCAGACAGCTTTTACGTAAACACTAACATGGAAATATTAAATAATTTTTACAAGCCAAAATCCTTCCAAATGTCATGATGAAGACAGTATAGATTGATGACTCTGTCGCTTCGGCGACTCCGGTGTTTTAAGAGAAAACACTTTCATCCTACAATCAGTGTATAGCTCCGGTAGTACCGCAAAACCTTGGGCCGTATTCATCTATAATTCGATAATTAGAAGGATGAACGCTATGCTTTCTGTTTCAACGTTTCGTTACTTTTAGGTTTTTGTCATCGCAGCATATTCTGTGGGAGATATACGAGAAATATTAGGTATTTATGATGCCTAATTCGATTCAAATAAAGCGCCCTTCGACACCCTATTCCAATTTCTCGAATATTCGCTCACCCCTATTACCAGGAAATGGGAAGCGCCGTCGACAATGAAATCAAGAAGTTCGTAGGGATAAAATGGAATCAGCTTGCACAGGGTATAGGGTAAACTGGATATCACTGGGAGAAGCCTTTTTCCTGTAGCGGACTAAAACAAGCTGAGAATCAAGCACAGGTTTTTCTTCGGATTCGTCGCAGTGCCCCCCTCCCTATTATGTCAATGTATGGGGATGACTTTGCAATCCCCCTGTTAGGTGACTAGGGAGAAGTGGTCACCCCTTGCTCCCCCCCCTCCTCTCGTGAGCACACTTATGCTCATATGCTCAGAATGACTATTATGATGGTGGTGATAAAACTGATTTTTCTCGTATTCATGAGTTATACACTTCTAGAATACGAGAAACACAGCCATGGCCGCGAAATGATGAGTCGTAACCGAGCGCACACAAATGCAAGAGGTGACAATTTCAAGTTCCCGCAACCATTCGCCGTGACGTCATAGACTTGTACGAATTCTATCTGCACAGTTCCTAATCCGTGAAAACGAAGTATACGTTCTCGTCTGAGGGAGTCAGGAAGTTTTGTTGAGTGAACGCGGTTAATTTACGAACAAAACAGCTTGAAATGCTCGGCTCCGAGAGATTTCGGCAGGAAATTAAGTAATAAAATTTTTGTGTTCATTTTCAGATCTGCTAATGAATATACGACGACAAAATTGACAGCAGCAGAGGTCAAATAACAAGTTAACGAAGTGAACTTGATTCATTGTTTCTCTTTAGCGTCCGCGTGGTTGCGCCCGGGTTGCGACCAATACCAGCGCAGAGACAACATTCGGGACACGTGCACCCATTACATGCGCTTTAGAGAACGGCAATGCAGCACTTTCTAGATCAATAAATGCACATAATACAAGTACTTCGCCTGGCTACCAATACGCGAACAAAACAACAGTTGTAGCATTTTAATAGCCTTAGACTAAGGTTTTATGTGATCTTTCAAAGTTTACTTCTACACGATAAGGGAATCGAATGACCAAATTTTGATTAGCCACCGCCGCATAGGCATTCCACGTAGTTCCCACTGGTGCAGTGACTGATCTGTATTGTAACATCGCAATGCCGGTGCTATGAAAAAAAAAAGCAGAAGGTGAAATGGACCGTTATAAACCATAGCCCCACAGAACAACGCCCCATGCAACCAAGAAATCAAACGGATTATGAAGAGCCGCAGAAAAAGAAAATTGATGAGGTCAGCATCTGTTGTATTATTACCACCGTGGGGAGCTAATCAATGGAAGACCTCTGTCGACCCGGCGCTTCGGGCCCCCGTCAACCGTGGATGCCGCTTGCTTTTCAAAAGCGCAGACTGTTTCGCGAGCCGTCAACTCCTGAAGTCACGCCTTTCCGACACCCAAGGCAGGAGCACTGGGGAAGCAGGAAACCGCAATTTACCCGCGGAACCATTCATCAGCGCTCCTTTTCTTTTTGGCAGCTCTTTTGTGGTCCGCGCGCGCACCGAACATTGTAAGAGAGAGAGAGGCACGGGAACCATCGGCCGTGGCGAGGAGGAAGGGAAAGCGCCAATCACTGCAGTCGACAAAAGCCGCGCAACTGCAGTTGTTCAGTGGCCACTGCCAAAGAAAGCACCGATTTCAACCAGTCGCAACTGCTACCGCATGGAAACACGAAACCAAGAAACGTATTACAAGTAAATAATATTTCGCTTTTCACGAGGTAGGTGATGTCCCGCCACAGAGTTTGAGCACCTAAAGAAAGAAAGAAAGAGAAAGAAAGGAAGAAAGAAGGAAAGAAAGAGAGAAGGAAGGAAAGGGAAGAAAGAATAAAACCAGTTAAATCGGCGATGAAAGGGCAAGACGTGGCTAACTTCGAACAGGTGGTGATGCGAGGACCGAGCACGAAGCGCCCTCTGGGAGTCACGTAACTGGGCCGAACTCCGTTGCGAGGCACAAAAGAAAACGGAAGCCAGACGCGGCACCAACGTGACGTGGCCACCGTGAGATGAAGAGGCGCAAGCAGCAGTACTACGCTGCGGCTGCTTGAGTACATACGCACTGCTCGAGGGAAGCAAAAAGGAGGCACACTCGCCAGCAACCAGCCGCTCTCCTCGAATCCCGTTATTAGGGCCATCGCGTCCTGGCCTTTCGCGCCTGTGCACAATCTCGGGCTCGCTTCTCTTGTGTTCCTTTTTGCGAGCCTTACTTTATTTTACGGTGAGTCCTGTGTTACGATTACGCAAATATAAGGTCATGGCTTCAACCATTCTCATGGCACGAAAGAAAGAAAGAAACAAACAAGCGATGAATGCATGGAATGAGTAGGTGTGATTGTCGAACCTCCACGCATTGCAGCGTGCCCGTTCTTCCCGTGAAACACACTTCTTTCAGTCACACCATCTCGTGAGGTAACGTTAACAGCCGCTCTGCGCAGAAGAGGTGTGTGTGTGCGAGCCACATATGCTGTTTTCAGTAGCCTTCCCAAGTGATAGAAAAAACAAAAACAAATAAAACCACCATAACACAACGATTTCACCCAGGCGAAATGAATATACCTAGCGGGATAAGTCGCCCCTTCACGTGTCTTTTTTTTTGTACTTTCTTCGGGACCCTCCCCTCTCACCTTCGCAATTTTCCTTGAAATCTGTATTGCCTCCGTGCTACGTGGCACTGGTTGGTTGCGTGAGCTGGGATTGCGTTTTAGCACCGGAGCCAAAATTTTCGTGCGTGAAGTCAATTTCCCGCCTTTAGCACGCGGCGCGCGCGCCAGCGTATGGCGCCGACAGATGGACAAGCCGCATCGCCTTACGACGAGCTCCAGCTACAGATAGGCTCGCACGGAACTCTCGACGGAATCGCCCGAACGAAAAAAAAAGAAAACGCAGAACGGGGCGCGTCTGGCAGAAGGAACCGCGAATTGCGACCGCGCGCAAGGACGCATTCACTGGCGCGAAACTTATCGCCGCTCCAGAAATGGGAGACGATCCGCGTATAGCGGGATCGTGCGCTACGCCAGGGGCGCTCGCATCACGAGACGTGTCAGATGCCGCTGCTTGCCGTATGTTGTGGCACCGGTGAACTCATGCGCAATGGTCTGCTGCGGTGGTCCCTGTACGGACACGGGCGAGTCGTCGATCGCCGCAGCAGTGGTGCGTGCCCGTTCAGGCTCGGCCAAATGTCAGTGAGGGGCATTGTTTGTTGTTATAGAGCTATCCACTAATGGTCAGCTCTCATAGTACCGTGGCTGCATAGCTGCAAAGTGAACCAGAAGAACCTGCTCTTTTTTTAGGTGCTGAACATATTCAGCATCACCGAACTTATACTGTTAAGAGCTGAAGAACAATCGCAAAATTTTGTTCGTCTACTAGCCCTTATTTACTTTCCTTGTTTTTCTGTTCTCACTTATTTTTTATTAGTAGGCGTTCTTGCAGTCAACGATTATGATAGGCAGTTTAGGCCGATCCCCCAAGACATTACGTGTCATATGGAAATAAACAAACAAAGAAACAGACAAACACATAAAAAACAAATAGCAGGTGAATCCTGAAGCAGTAGTTATGAGCCCTGTTTGAGGCATCATATTCATGATAAGTATTTACGGCTAAACTGCTCATTTATAAACATATGTGATCACCAAGCTAATTAGTTTCTTAATGAAGGCACCGTTCAATTCGTGGCTGACCATACGGGGTGCGTTGAACCAAGCATTTGACTCAACAGCAGCAGCCCCATAGGAACCAGTTGGAAAATCTATATACTCACGGCTACCGTAGCCGTGAGTAGATTTCTTCTTATCCTCAAGCGATGGCTGGCAGTCATCGCTCGAGGAAAGAAGAAGAAAGCGAGGGGTAAAGGATGTTGCCCGAATCTTCCCACAGGGGGAAGATGCGGGCATACAACAGCTATTCGCAGTGCTGCTTGCTTTTTAAGAAACTGAAGAGTAGGCCTTCATTCTATACTTAGCGGAAATGCAGGAAGTTCGATCTACCGTTGCCTATCCTTGCGCAAGGGTATTTTTGACGGGCTAACTGCAAGCGAAACCACATAATGCAACGTGTTCTTTTTGTTTACTGTGAAAGCTGATTTGCAAGAGCATAAATGAGGAAAGTATAAAAATATCAAAAATGCTTTTTAAGCGTTGTCAGAAGTTTGCCTTGCATGATCTTTTCTTGAAGTTAGTGCGGTTATATAGTTTGATTGAAAAGTGTTCATAATAGAAGCGTAGGTAGTATTATAAATAAGCATGCTGAAAAAATAATGCGAAATTTTTAGTGCTGTGTCATAGACCCTTCATGAAATATAGGCTTGCATACTAGGCAAAAAAATTTAGGTCAAGCTTGAGAATTTTATTTTTTAAATGTTCACTACATAGAGAATCGAAATATAATTGATCGTAAGTGCAAGTGCGTATATATTTAGCTAAAAAATATGAGGTACGTTGTTTTGTTATATTTTGTGTAAGTCATTCCTCATTTCGAAACAACAACAACAAAAAAAAAAAAACCGTAGAGCAGGTAAGCGTGGCATCATAGCTCTTCATCATTGTTGATTTACTGTGCTTCGGAAAAAACTTAACAGCAACACCAATTGCGGATCTCTTCTTCCCGATGATCAGACAACACTAAATAAAACTTTGAAAGAAATTTAAGAGGTCGACCAGCCATGCATTGTTCGATTTTACGCGGAATCACGCCCCTAATTGTATACGCGGCAGGTCCCTCAGTTTGCACTGCAGTTTTAGCAGCACTCGCTATGCCAGGCGAAGATTATAAGGGAGATGCAGCTGTGCAGTGCTGACTCCAATATTCGTATAAGCGTGGCTTTCTATGCTTATGAATATTGGCGGGCGTGAGTAGCTGCACACTTTTTTTTTGTCCTTGAACGCTAATAGCTTAACAATTGTGGTGAGGCAACTATATAGCTGGCGATGATGTGAAAAAACTTGTTCTTGAGCATTGAAAAATACAAACTTTATGTGGAGTAGGCAGGTGTTGTAGATGTAACACTTGATGCAGTGTACATAGTTGCAATATTGTCTTAAATCGCTTATTTACAGGACTGAAAACTTCACAGTTTCGTTTTCTAAATTGTCGCTTTTTACAGTTTTTCGAACGCGCTGGCGTTCGAAATGTTCATTCCACGTCGGGAAAGGAAACCTTCAGAGCTGTGGCACTCACTGGTGGGGGTTACCATGTCGCGGGGCAAACCGTGTTTTATCACAACAACAACAACAACAACAACAACAACAACAACAACAACAACAACAACAACAACAACAACAACAACAACAACAACAACAACAACAACAACAACAACAACAACAACAACAACAACAACAACAACAACAACAACAACAACAACAACAACAAAACTGGCGAAGTTTGCATTGGATCTTGCAAGCGTTGAAACAGCGAAACTGGACCATTCTGAAGACTACATATATGGTTGCTTCTATGTGTTGCTTCTCAGCCTTAGCTAGGCGACAAAGATTGTTTCTAGGGTGCCTTCTCGGTCGTTGCTAGAATTTAGCAAGGTGATGCTTTAAGTTGTTGCTACGTTTGTTTTTCAGTGCAAAGAGGCTCGAGTGGAACCACGGGCAGTCACGGCACGGGTACGTCGCCGTTGGCGGCCTTCCGTCGCTCCGGGCTCTTCTCGCAGTCGCCATTGCCTTACCCGTTCTCTGTAGAATTTGCACGTACTCGGTGTTCTTGGCTCAACATGTGCATGCACCGTCGCTTCGCTGCGATTTATTGGTTTGCATGTTGACTTCTGCCTTTTAGTAAAACTTGTGTGTAATGGGATTGCACCATATTTCTGTGACGCATGCTTATTTACTAATGTGATAGTTTGTGTGTGTGTGTGTGTGTGTGTGTGTGTGTGTGTGTGTGTGTGTGTGTGTGTGAGGGGACAAAGAATAATTTGATAAGCAGGTTGGCTGTCACAAAACTCGCAGAGTCTGTTGGGTGTTCGTTACGCATTTTTTTATGATATGCAGTCATTAGTAAAACAATATATATTAAGCAAACAGCTGTATGTGCTGTGCACTCACGTTATTGAAGGAAAGTCGGAGACTACATAAAGCCCACAGACAGGTGCAAGTAGTCATTCGTTCCTTGAACTGCCCGTGAGTTGAATAGCAACAGACGTTGTTGTAGAACGTACAGACGGGTCCACTATTACGGGAAACACCTGCACGTACAGTGTGTTTTGATTTCGCTCTTTTAGAGAAAAACAGTGGCTTATATTTGCACAAGGCTACTGGAAATTGACAGGTCTTACTCCTCTTCACAGACTACAAGAACGTGCATGAAGATTGTTTGCTTATACACTGACTGTTAGAGGGCCAGCAATATGGACTGTGTTCATTCGAGCATTTCCTTCAATAGTGAATCGTTCGGTATAACGATTAATTTATTCCAAAATTCACCAAACAATCATTAAGAAATCATACGTTTGCTGATAGTGTAATCATGCATTTATGGCAAATACGCACTGCTTCCCTTTGAGCTCAATATGTTTCTGCGTGTACAATCATGCTGTTCGTAGTACGGTGTTCTATTCGTTATTTTTTTTCCTAAATTCTTTCCCGCGTGGTGCGCAACTTCTGCTCGAAGCCGTCGACGCGCAAGACCAGGTGTGTTGTTCGCGTTCGAGACAATTTGGACGTTCTTAGCGGCACACGATGATGTCCCGATGGAGCACAGAAAGTGTATACATTTTTATTCTACGCGTAGTTGCCTTGGCATGCAGCAGAGGCACATGAGCGTCTGCTGCATGGTAAAGGCCGCCAAGACAGCTAATTAGCAAACCTTTCAGAATAAAGTTTCTTTTTTTTTCGGTCATTTCCTTTTTGTATTTGGTTAGTTCGCGATAACGAAATTCTCGCAGTAACGAATGTTACCGGTTTATCCATCAATTTTTTTTTTGTTGCTGGGTTCGACTGTACTGTTTTTGGTATTGTGTTTATTGATTATTACCATTGTCACCCTGTTTGTCTGATTCAATTTATTTATTTAGCTTTGCAGCTAAAAATTTGTATACCCTCTCCTACATCAAGCATAATAAGCACGCTAAGAGTAAGAGATGAATAAATAAATAAATAAGTAAAAACATGGTTGATTCCTCTTTTTAGGAATCGGTGTAACGCGAAAGTAAAACGTGTCTGTGCAGAGGTAGTAAAGCGTTCATTGTGCATTGTTTCGCCACAAGGCGAAGGCGTGAATACTGCCGCGACAAATTTCAGTGTCATGCGAAGAACGGCAAGCAGCTCGAAATTTGCAGCGCACACTTCAAGCAGAAGGCACGCACGAAATCAGCATACACAGGATGAGTGCTAACTAACAGCTGTCACAGCTAGACACTTAAAAGCAAGACGCACGAAATCAACGCACTTGTATGCACAGGACGAGCGCAAACAAATGTCGCGATTCCTACTTCGCGTGGGAGCATTCATCGCTGTCATTTTATAAACACGGTCGCCGCAGCGAGAGAACTGACGTTCGTGCTCTTTTAAACTATTGTAACTACAAAGCAAATTTGCGGTGGAGCAACAAGGTGTACGAAGCACCCGACTGCCGAGATAAGCGCGCGCGCGAGTGAGCCATTACGCTAGACAACATCGACATGCACTTTCACCACGCCATGTGGAGGCTCGCGTATAGCGACGCGCGGGGCATGGTCAAAGTACACATATGGAGAGGTAGGTGGCTCTCTCGCGCGCGCCGCGCAGGGTGGCGCGGCAGGACGATATCGAGCGCGCGCCGTGCCCGTCGTGCCATCTTGCTAGTGAGAAGAAAAACACGCTGAAGTTGCTGAGGTCTGAGGACCACCAGTGGTACGTAGTGCATATAAATAACTCACCGTTATCGAGTTGAAGGAGGTTCGCTCTGTGGCTGAGTGGTTAGTGTCACGCGTTAAAGAGTGCAAGGTCACTGGTTCGACGTCCCGCTGCAGAACGTTTCCTTCTCGTTCTGTCCTAGGGAACCTATCAATATGTACCTCGTAGCGTCATATTCGGGTCGGAAATACGTCAGCGGAGCCATGGTGGACACCGACATAAAACGCTGTCGTGTTTATAAACAAAGTAAATAGCTATGGTGAAGGTGAAGAAGCTCTGATCCTCTGTTTTTTTTTTCGTGTATTGGCTGTCCCTCACAAAGCTTTCTACAAACTTATGCACCGCCTCCGATTTCAGCCCACATTTGACCAAGCGACGAGGGCGTATCATGACATTATGTGACGTCACATTATGTTACTTCATCTCGACGTCGCACCATTGCCAATCTGTGACGTCATCTTGACGTCGTATGGAGAAGTCTTCACTTATTTTCTGTTTTTTTTTTGCATCACTCGCGTTGTCACTTTTCGCATTTGATATCTAGCTTCCGCCTTAATAAGTATACGGCTAGGGAAAGGTTGTCCAGCAAGTGCGACAGAGAGAAGTGGTAGGTTCGCAAAGGACAAAAGTAATTCACAACGCTGAAAACAACCATCGTTATGAAGTGGGCGCGGACTCGGCAGATGACAACAAACACCTTGTGAAGATTTAGCATCGAAAGGAATTTTAGCCATTGGCTCCGAGAACGAACACTGGCGTCGCTGCGGTCGCGACGATGTGACGTCATGGCAAGGACTTGCCTGCACCGCCGGCACTTGTTGCCTTTTTCTGCGCCCACCATGTACACGCTGTTTATCGATACGTTGTGATTAGTGCTCAATTTCGTCACGCGAATTTCTCAAGGTACAAAATGCAAGGTTTCACAACGAGTGAAAGTTTATGAAGCTGTAGGAAGTTTCCATATTTTAACTTAGGATCGGCAGACTACCGTCCGAACGAAAGATTTACTGTGAAACTGGTGATACGGGAGAAGACGTTCCTTGTTTACATCGCGTACAACACGGAATGGGTGCTAAAAAATGTGCTAAGGGGTACTAACGTGATTACGACTAGGTATAGACTCCGAGATTAGAACATATCTGTACCGAAGTATCAGAAACAAAATTAAGACGTTTTAAGTTCACTAAACACATTGCGCTTTACCGTGCAAGCTATGCCGCATCTGGGAATAATCTAAATGATTTGACAGAACTGCACTTGCTCCAGCAGGAGACTACATGAATATGACCGTCATAATACCTCACTTGAGATATTCGTCAAATAAACAAAACAATACTGCCACACACAATAAGTTCAGAAATAATGAGATATTTTTTTTACTGGGATCATGTGAACAGGTTTCTTCTCCACAGTCACCAGAGATTATGTAGACATATACCCTGATTTGTGTGAAATGCTGGAGTGTTCTACCACCACGTCACAAACCCTAAGCACCGCTGATAGCAACGCTCCCAACGCAAACATCAGAAAGGGTAAATGAACTTTTTTTTTCTTTTTCTTCGTGATGTAAAAAAACAGTGGAAAAGGGGACTCACAAAAGAATTCAGGAGAACATAGGTTGTCCAGTGTCCTCTTTTTTGTGTATCGTCTTTTTTGCTGGGTTTTTTACATCATGGAAATTATACCATGGAAATCGCCCATTGATGTGCGCTGCTGCAGAACTTCTTTTTTTTTTTTTTGATGTCGCACTCATCGACGTGGCTCATGCAGTGGCGTAACCAGGGGATGGCGTACAGGGCCTGTGCTCTACCTTCCAAAATATTTCCCCACGCAAAGAGAAAAATGACCATGTCAAGGGGGTGCCCTTCCCCCGAAAAAAAAAATCATCAAGCTTATAGGCTTCTGAGTCCTTGTAATAGTTAAACAACCTTCACCTCGATGAGGCGACGACAGGTCTCACACGTCATGTCCACCAATAGGTAATCAACTGCAAATGAATTCAACATATGAGGTCGTAGTTCAACATATGAGGTTGCAGAGGTGGTAGTGGCGCTCCGAACAGGTAGTTCGGAGCGCCACCGCATTGCTGCAACGATTCTGCACGAAGACAGAATCCGACCGCAATAGAAATTTCCGTACCTAACCTCAACCACACTTAACATCAATAGTTTCGCTCAAATAAAGCTTCAAAGGCATTGTGAGAGAAACGTGAAACTAAACAAAGTGTTGAGTAAGCAAGTACATGAGAAAGACGCACAACAGCGGTAACGATATCCGATAGGGCAAGCGTATCCCGATATATGTCGCGAGACCCGACATTGAACACGAGCTCGGGGCTTGACGCGCAGGCCTGTGAAAGCGATGTCCATATATACGTGGATTCCTCCGGTACAAATTATTCTAGTGGAGGGGAAGACCTGATATCGCCAACTCCTAAACGAATTACCCATGCACATATACACCTATAATGTAGATATGGTGTTTTCATTCCTTCTCAAAATAATGTAGATATGGTGTTTTCATTCCTCCTCGAAATCATATGATTATGCGTCAATAAATTTGTTGCATCCAAACAGAAGCGTGTTCTTGATTTTCCCACCCATGTGAATGCGGCTGTAGGCCACGAACGGAATCCATCATCGGAGTTAGCAGCGCGACACAGACCTGTTTACTCCTTTGACATTGCTACACGACCCAGCGCGTGACTTTGCAGAAAAAAAGTAAGCTTTTTTATTTTTTTACCTGAAACATTGCCAATTCTGTTTCCTTCATAGCTTGAGACAAGCAAAAAGCGGTCGCAAACCACGGAACAGCGCACGACGCGAGCGTATACGCGCGCCGCAGCTGGTATCGAAGAGTTCGTGCCGTGATGTCATCCGCCAGGTTGCGCCACTCCAACTTCTCGGGGCTAATGGTCGGCGACAACTTCATCTAACACGGAATCGCCCGCAGTTGCTTTCTGACGAAATAAAGTTTTACCATTCATCCAATTTCTTGGCACTGAAGGGAAAGCTACAAAGCTAAATCACGTGCATGCTATATATATACCGCCAGTGAAGATAGTTCCTAAGTAGCGCAAAATATAAATGTTCCTCCTTTATTTTTTATGTCGAGCGATTTGAGACAGGACGCAGCTCACACCTGTAAGATATTTGTATTTCTTTTAATTTATCCGTTGTGGCTTCGCATTTTCGAACGCGTGAAAAAAGTCCCACCTTTTTACGTTCACCTGAAACGCTAACCGGCGTCTGCGTCTACATGGAACGCCGATGGTGCGCCCCCGTCACTTTACACAGCGCTACGAGACGCGTGCCACATCAGACTACTTCGCGTAGTGCTACATCTACAGAAGCTCCGCTTCCGTAGGTTTCCCTTCAGTGCCAAGAAAAGTTGTCGCCAAAATTGCCATACACTGAGCGTATGCAAGAGGAATCAACCACATTCCCTTGATGAAACGCTACGGTCGGGAGCACTTTCACACCCAAACCATGGGCCCAGACGACCGACGTCAGCTATAACGGCCCGGATCGGAAGTAGGAGAATGCGGAGCTGTTGGTCTACAGAGGAGGTTCCGGTGTCGGCGTTTTCGCGTGAGAACTGCGAGAACCGTGAATCTCCTAACAAGCCTGGGAGCGGCAGTTTCCAATACCGGGCAGCATGAACGATGACGCACGAGACAAGATGCGCATCATCGACACCGTCAAATCGGTTCGCTACAGGCAAACCCTGCAGGCTTCCACGCTTAAGTTCGCACTGGTTTTTATCTCTCTCTTCTTACATTCTTTTGTTCTTCTCAGAGCGACGTTCCTGTCGAGGGGGCTGCAGCGACCGCACAGATTTTCAGCTGCCTCCCGCTCTTCGAGGGCGACACTCGCTGCGACGACCTCTGAGCCGACGTATTTCAGGGCGGCTGATCGGAGTATATGCAGCGAGAATCACCTGCCTTCCTCAAAGAGCGAATGGACGACCTGGCTGCGTGCGGAGCGCCGCGTGCAGGTGAAACTTCACGGTGCTCGGCCACGCGAAGGGCCGCTGGATCCTTCGGCCCGAGCGCGGCTCCACCGTTGGGCCCCGAAACACGTTGCCACGGTGGGCACCGTGCGAACGTCCGTAAACGCCCGTTTACGCAGGCGCGCATAGCGGAACGCCAATGTATGACTGAACCGTTCGATTCGGTTAGAACATACACCGATAGTTTTTTTCTTTTTTTTTTTTCATTTCGCGCTCACTACTTCTCCGATACGAGAAGGAACGATTCCCACGACGGCGGGATCAGCGGGCGGAACGGCCATATTCATCGCAGTCACCGGTCAGCCACATCCACCGTTAGTGGCTGCGTATTGGAACACAACGGGAGAAGTTTTCATCGTATTATTATTTGCTTCTGAACGGAGGACGTCCTATCACAACCGGTCATCTCGGAGCTGGAATACGTCGCGTATAAAAACTGAACGGTTGATGGTTGCGCGGTCTGACGCGCCCACCAATGCACGCTGCGCGTTATGTGCATATGCGCAAACGAGCGCGGCTGAGGCAGCTAATGATCACGGCATGTTGCATTTCTCTTCGTGCGCGGGAGCTGGTAACAGCCCACGTGACAAAATGTCGCGGTAGGTAGCGCACCAGGATCAATCATTAGGATCGCAATGGCGATCTCTGCACCCCGTGGAATCGCCGGGAAATTCAAAACTGCGTCACGCAGAAACAGTGTGGCACGCTCAGAAATATGTGTACTTGGACGTGCCTTACGCAATGTGTCTGTTGTGCGGTGTTATTACTCTGTCATTAGCAGCACGCTCGGCCAATTTTATTAGTGTAAACCAATATTATGATAATATTGCAGTCACGAATATCTTATTTTTCACCTTATCAATATTACCAAGCAATGAAATGGGCGCAGTATAGTAACATTCATTTGTTCCGATAAAAGAAAACGTTATGTTTTGCAAGATTGCAGCGAAATCTTGATTGATTGATTGATTGATTATGATTTGATTGAACTTGGTATTATCTAGCAACACAGGACCATTATGATTGGCTCCGCAGTAAGTGGCTCTGTGCCTATTCGGATAATCAGTTGACGTTTCTCGGCGTGCACGTAACCATTGGCCTATACCGCAGGAAGGGGTTTCGACCCGTGCCCCACCATTTTTTTTCAACTTTTCTTGTGTATATATACGTACACGTATAAACACGTGTACAAAATATGCGTAAAGGGCGATTTTCTCTTCCCGAAAAAAAATTCTGGCTTCCCGAAAAAATTTTGGACCCTGCATAGCATTCTGTATACATCCACGTTCATACATCGATCCCTGAATGAAATACAGTCCCCTCGCTCAATATCTAAACAAAAAGCACGACTTCAGACACTGTAGCAGAATGTTGCATCCATAGCAAGTCTCTGTAGCAGGTAACTGCCAGAAGCTAATGCTCTTTTTAGACGGGCAATGATTGCGATAAAATTTTGAAGAGCAAAAGTGAAACTTTGTTGAGTAACCCACAAGCAACCGGGTTAGAAGGGTACGGGGGAAGGTTCACTCGCAGATTCGCTTACAGATATGATCATTCAAAAGAGGAAGATTAATATGAGACTCGGGCAATCAATGGTAATAACTAAAGCAGTCTTAGAGGCCACAGTCAGAGATTGAATTAAAGCACGTAGACAAAAAGCTGGCAGATATCCAAAGTAATGAAGGGTCCGATAAAAAAGAAACAAACGTGAAACTGTCTCCTTCAGACCAAATACGAAAGGAATAAACTATCAAAGCTGATAAGACAGGAATAAATGAAGTAATATTTGATGTCATATAACTTAGTAAATATTGATGAAATTTTGAAGTGGAGGCAGCGTGAGATGAGGCAAGAAGATAATACGTAATCCATATTAGCATCATGCATGGAGCAGTAGATAAGGAATGTCCTGCAATCAGATATTTTTGCATTGCAGTAAAGACAAAATAAGGCCTCTAGGTGTCTAAAGACCTATAGAGATGTACTCAAATCAGCTGCGAAAGACTTGTGTTTGATGGGACGAACAGAAGACGCCCTGCATGGCAAACGATGAGGTTCGAGGAGAGAGAGAGAGTTATTTTAATGAGAAGCCGGAGAGGTTTGTCTGGTTTTTCACGTGACAGGCTACTCCAGTTGCCGGGTGATGACAGTGATGTATACAATGATAAACACACAACACATACAGTTACATACACGCATAACAGTCACATAACACAAAGTCTCTCACACGCACTGCACTATTTACAACATTTCGTTCAAGCCTGTGGCCCGTAAGAATGTCAGTAGTGCTTTTGTAGAGTTTAACGCACTGGAGGTGTTCTGCCGTGGGCCTAGAATGTTTTTTAACTCCAAATTTGTGTCATGTTGCAATTTAAAGCCTATCCTCAGAGACTGTCTCTCTGATGCGTATTTCGCACACTCACAGAGGTTCGAGGAGCTTTGCAAAGACGTGACTAAGAAAAAAATCCTGCTCAAGCACATAAAATAACGGCCAACAATTCGGACACAGATGGAGGATATAATACGCTCAAAAGGACGTGTGCACCCATTTATGCGCAGTACCTCAACACTTCTCGTATGCGATAATGTCGGAAAAATGTCAGCGCCATATTGGTCCATTAAAACAGATACGTCAAGCACTATAGAATGGCAGGCCAAACAGCTTGCTATCGGTGTTGTAGTAAATACGCACCCTGCCTGAGCAAAACTTCAGTTATGTGAGCCCAAAGAACATTCTGGTGGCAGGTAAATGTTTAAACAGAGTATCGCACACTCCTCGGCACCCAGGTGATCGAAGAAAACGGCGGATATATGTAGTAGCCAATCTAGCCTTCGGATTACAAAAAGGCGTTCAAATATATCACACTGAGCCATGAAGTCAATGTCGTAATGGTTGTACAGGAAAGATGTGATGCGTGAACGCGTATCAGACATATGTGTCCTGGCAGCCAGACTGCAGAACAGATTAGGAGCACGGGACAATGAGAAACGTGTGAGCCACTTGCGGTTTGCAAATGACGGATTCCGTTTCAGTAAATTGTACCAGAATATAAAATGACAAATTTTAAATGTGTTGTCCTGAAGTTCGCCAACTGTCATTCAAGATTACACACAGGGAATTATGCTCATTTTTCTTTTGTACCCGTCTTTATGCTACATTTCAGATATCAGTGTAAGCACCTTTTCTCCTTAGTTTATGAGAGCCTTTACGGCACTGCATTTCCTCTGCTCACTTTGTAGTCCGTCAGGGTCATAAGGCCAAGTATGCGTAACATATTCTGACCATGTCCCTCCGTATATCAGATGTCGAAATATTAAGTTTAATTTGGCTTCTTTCACAAATATCATCAATGAGTGGCATACAAAGGAAAGTATGAGAAGGCATGAGCTCATGATTCACCCACACTGGAGGAAAAAAAAAAAAAACAAGACAAGAAAGGAACAACGCTTGTGCACGCACCACTATGCATTAAAAAAAAGTTAATTCTATTCTTGTTTAAAGTGCCAGTCAACAGGCTCCGACTTTTTTTCATGCCCCCCAAAGAAGCTCCCCCATTCGTGGAGTAGACCGCGGCGGTCATGTTTTCCGAGTATTAATGTGCCGCGCAGAGCTTCCATTTCTGAAAAGGATTCCCGCGTTCCTTTCCTACGCCTGACCAATCCTCATTTCAACCGCAGTGACCCAAAGTAGCTGATCGGCGACTTGACGTAGCACGCAGCTCGTCGATTGGTCCCGAAATCCAGTCCCGAAAATTGGCTACGTCTTCCCCTCTCTGTGAGGGAGTAGGGTGGCGAGGCCGCGTAGAAATGGGAAACCAGCTGGAACCGATGTTCTAACCCCTGCAACTTCCTTAATACAGCGTGTATTCGTAATTTTTTTTTGCAGCAGCATGGTGATAAAGAAAAAAAAAATCACACATTTCTCTTTATAAAAATTTTTGAAACTCGCGCTTCTTCATGGAAGGGTGGGGAGGAGGGGGAAGAGATTGTTTTAAACGATGAATGACCACGTACGCCCGTCGGTTAGTATAAAAAGGCTCGCAAACACAAAAGCACCCTCGTTGCGTGCAAGGTCGCTTCGGGAGAAATGCCTGAGGATGGCACTCTTCGCTGCGCAGCTGGCGTTGGGCTATGCTGCCTTTTCGCTGCCGGCCGAGAATTGGCTTCGTAGCTCAGCTCTGGAGACTTTCTCTACGCTTTTCCAAACTCCACTTTCTTCATCACGTTTAAGGACAGTACATTACTTTCTTGGCAATGCATTCAGGCATGCACGCTAAGGACGGAAGCATATATATCTATCGCACCTGAAAGAGTTTTTTGACGAGGACACGAGCTAGCTGGCAGTCATCGCACGAAATAGTGGCTCGGTATATATATATCGTTATCGTTCCATTTCCAATATATCATTCTAAACACTCGGCTGCGTGCCGTCATTGAAACAAGTGTCATAATCCGAGACCGAAACAACGCGCACGATTGCGCCGCGTATGCAAATCAGGCCGTGCGCGCGCACTTCAGAGAGCATGTTCCTCGCGCGGTGGAAAACGGTGAGCGTGCGTAATCGTCCGCATCCGCTGTGCATGACGTGATAGGAATCTCGTCGCGCGCCTGTCGACAGGTGCGTGGTCGGCGCGGGCAGCGGCGAACGATTTCGTAAGCAGGGCGATCGTCATCGCACGCCCGGTTCGTGGCCGCTCCCGACGCGGGGGGCATCTCCACCCCCCTCGTTCACCTTCCCCGCAATGTTCGGTAGTCCCGCTACTCGGCTGCTGGGCCGGAACGACTTTTCATGCGCCAACGGACAAGGTTGGACCATCGCGTGCGCCTCCCACCGTCGCCGCCGATTTCTGGCAAGGGTTCGCGCTTCCTGCGACGACCGCTCCTGATTCTTGGAGAGGCTTGGCACGAGCGGGCGTGCACACACGCACTTACGAACGCCCACGAAACAGTTGGCGAGTTTAGGAAACCGTGCAAGCAGAGGCTGTCTGTTGTTTGTTCTCAAGCTGACCTTGCCTCGAAAGACGCTAGACGAGGCGTTATAAACGTACGACATGCATTTTAACGGAGACGGACGTCACGAATGTCGCCATTTACCCTTAACGTACTGTGATTAATCCAGGTGCTTCTACTAGAAGTGGCGATGCATCCATTTGTTCCTGTTTGATTTTTTTTAAAGAGCAGGTCTTTCTAAAAAGCTTCGCTAGATACAAAAGATGACAATAAATGAAAAAAAAAAGAGAAGCCGGGTTGCTAAACTTCAAACCGTGAAGAGTCCGCTGCGATGGCGTTGCAGATTAAAGTGCTGGGCTGCTGGATCGAAGGTCGCCGCCTTGATTCCGCCCGTGGCACTCGCATTTTCAATGGAGGTGAAACGTAAGCGGGCAGTGCATACTGTGCGTTGTCAGTGCCCGTTAAAGAACACAATAAGGTCGAAATCAGCGGAGCCCTCCACCATGGCGTCCCTCATGATCATATCGTGGTTTTGGGACGTTAAATAACAGATGTTAATATGAAGCATGGAGAGTAAACTAATGCGAACACACGAACCTTAATATACCGTGTGTATAAGTTCTCTTTCGGGAGTATGCATGCTAACAATAATACAGCTTGGATTGATGGTATGATAGCTCACTGCCGAAGGCACGCAATTAAAATAGTGTTTGATGATTCTACGACGTTCAATTCGTCAATCATTTATGTGCAGCGAATGAATTCAAGATCAGAACGCACTTTAGGAATCCTATATTCTTTGGTTTTGTTTACCGTACGCATCAACTGTATGGTTAAGCGAAGACGACTTCCTCATTTCTAAAGGTATGCAATTTTTTCGTATCTCCGCTTCTCTTATATAAGATTTCATCACCCCATTTTCTCATTTGTCTGTCTGTCTACCACCTTTATACTTAGGCTGAAGTTGGTTGGTTGTCATGTGTATGGTATATGTAGGTCCTGGAGGAATGGCTTGAACCAATTCTCTGCTCGTCATTTATTGGTCATGAATAATGCGGCAGAACGAGTTGTGATGAAGGTAAAAAAAAAAGATTGCTCATAATATGACTTGCAAACTCGCAAAATTATTGAGTGATCATTTCGGTTTTTTCTTGCGGAACGTTAGCAATAAAAGAATTCGATATCTTTTACTAGTCTGTTACAAATTCAAGTGCTTTATAAAAAAGGTGCTATGAAATATTACTTTCAAGAACAAACAAAATATCAAGAAGTAAGTGTCTTTGATTCAGTTATATAATTGAACAATGCGCCATGTTATCTTCTCGGGCATCCTTGAAATACTTGAGGCTCCGTAATAAAAGAAATAATTTACTCTCACATAGGGACTCGCTTGCTGGGTTCCGTGCCGACCAGTTGTGCCCTCGTGGTCTCCGACGTCAGCGTAGCTCTGGCCGACTGGGCTCGCCCTACGTCACCTCCTGACGCCGACGACCTTCGACGACAGTAGGGAGTTTTAGTTATATATTAAATAATTATTATGTACCCAGCACATAATAAAACACACGCCACACAGGCTACGAACGCCAACAGGCCACAACTGCACGAGCGTCTCTCTGAACAATGTCGTCTTCTTTCACTTTCTACAAAAAAAAAATAATAATAAGGCACGTGCATTTCCAACAGCCACATAGTTCCTTTTCTGAGGGACCAAGAGCCTACGTTTGCAGGGAGTGTAACATTCAGGAGAGACTTTTTTTTTTTCGCAGGTAGTCCTAGCCATTATCATGTATTTTCGTGCACGTGTTTGTATTTGCGCGCTTATGCATGCACACACATTTTTTTTTGGGGGGGGGGGGGGAAGAGAACCACCCAGACCCTGCTACGTCAAGCAGATGCGCTAGGTTGAAATAGAACTTTTCGAAGTGGGCTGTTCAAAAGTATTTTCCTTTTATTTTCGTAGCAGCGATTTTTTAAAAATAAAGTAGTGTTCTTTTGTTTCTCGTCGATTACAATAATAACAGTAAACGTAACCCCACCTAGGCTAGTAAAAATTAAGTAGGGAAATTCACATCATCATAATTATTATCAGCAGCTGCCTATCTACACCCACTGCAAAGCAAAAGCGTTTCCCTTGTTCCGCTGATCAACCCCTATACTGTGCCTACTGCTGCCACGTTATACCTGCAAACTTCTTAATGTTATCTGCCGACCTAATTTTCTGTCTCACCCTAACGCAATGTGGTACACATTAACGCAAACTTGGAAAAGGGCGGATCAGAGAAATGAAGGAGGAGGGAGCGGAACGGTTTAGCGCCCGACTTTTCTGCTCCCTTCTAGTTCTTTTTACGCGATAGCGTTGAAGAGCTCGTTTCGCAGGCATTCCGGCCTCGGTGGCGTTGGTTGGGAGCGAAAAATCATGACCTCACGCCTGACCGAAAGGTCGAGAAATCAAAATAAATGATAAAAAATTCCTGTGTCCTAATGGGGCCCGAACTATAGGGTCATTTGGGATAATTTGGCATATTCCTTTTGAATACAAAATTTTTGAAATCGTGCAATATATTTACGTGAAGAGCATATTAGAACAATCTCAACTGGTAATTTAATTGATTTTGCCGCCACAGTGCCCTCGAACACGTTTAATGTTGGATTAACTGTATATATGATACATTTAGGTAGTAAATTTAACCAAACTATGCTCGGGTTAGTTACAATGCTTTGGTTACTGGCTAGTAAATGAACCAGCTTTCACGAGACCTGAGCTATTTGTTGAGCATTCATTCTAAGCGTCAGGACGTGTAAACATAGACAGCTGAAAGAAATACGTACACGACACTTATTTCCTGTGCCCGTGTTTGCGCGTCCTGTCTTTAGATTAAAACTAACTTTAGTAAACGATAACCAAACTGGAGTCTATACAAACAAACTAGCCATACGTGACTCAAACTAACCGGATACTGTGCTCTTTAGCAACTGTACGAGCCCTATCAACGGCCTACAAGTATTATCCTCAGTGATCTGAGCTTTCCATCTTGATTTATTTATGGGGTTTAACGTCCCGAAACCACCATATGATTATGAGAGACGCCGTAGTGCAGGGCTCCGGATATTTCGACCACCTGGTTACTGAACTTCCTGATGCGGTGAAGGTGAGCACATATACGGACCACATCTGCATCTGGGCTTCTGGAGCTACGCGCCCCCAACTGCTCGACTGCAACGTGCAGTGACCATCACAGCAAGGTACATACGTCGTCAGGGTCTCGCACTGTCAACTGAAGAATGCGCAGTGCTTGCATTTATAGGAAAACAAATGACAAGATACCCACTAACTGTGAATGGAACAGAAATTCGGACTGTTGCGCAACACAAATTCCTGGGTGTTATCCTCGACCGGAATCTATCGTGGCCAAAGCAGGTCACAGCCTTGAAGTCAAAGCTCAAGAGTTTTGTCCACGTTCTTCTGGTCATGGCCGGAGCAAGATAGGGCCCTTCGGAGGCAGCTCTCCTGCAACTCTACCAATCTTTATTCGTAGGCTACTTACGATACAGCATGCCCGAGCTTTCAGACATGAAGCCCAGTTGTGCGAGCACGCTAGAAAGCATCCAAGCTCAAGGGTTGCGCACATGTTTGGGCTTACCTCAATGCACATCAACCAAGGGAACTCTCGCCGAAGCTCGGGCTTGTCCAATCAAAGTATATGTGCTTTGCGAGCCTCTTCGAGCCCACCTTCGCCTTTTGACTCGACACAAGCAACATCCCCTATCAGCAGTCCCTGCCAACCACCGAGACTGCAGTTATTCAAGAGCTACATCGCGGCTCGAGAACATCATACCACCAAGATTCTCTCCCCCACGTGTTCCTGAAACACCTCCGTGGCTCCTGCCTAGACCACTTGTCATACTTCAGATTACTGGGATTATGAAGAAGTCCCTTGTATCATCGATCGGCCTAAAGCAACTTACACTGCTGCACATTTATGCTATGTACGACGGTGTGGCGCAAGTATGTACTGATGTATCTACGACGTCGCGTACCTCCGCCGCAGCCTTTGTCACCCCGCAGATGAAGATAGCTCGGAGTTTCAAGAGAGATCACAAGACCACATCAACAGCTGCGAAACTTGTTGCTATTCGGGAGGCAATACGTTTCATGTAGACAGAACCCGCTCGTAAATGGACGATACTGTGCGATTCCAAAGCTGCTCTTCAAACCATCGATGGCTTCATGGGGCAAGGTCCATATAATACTTTATCTATTGAAATAGCAGAGCTTCTTGGCATTGCTACAAAAAATGGACATCATGTAACATTTCAATGGATACCTGCTCATTGTGGCTTAATGGGCAATGAAGAGGCAGACGCTGAATCTAAGAGAGCTTTAAATAGTGCCCCGGTAGTGTGCATCGCATTTTCTCGACAAGATACTAACATCCTACTTCGACGCGTAATGCGCAACTCCATCTTGGAGCACTGGCAGAAACCAGAACACCAGCACAAGCGGCTGCACAAATGGGACCCGGAAATGAAGTTCCGTATGCCTCACAAGTTGAAGCGATGTATCTCATGCATTATCAACCGCATTCGCCTCGGTGTGGCTTACACGAGACGTTACACCCACTTGATTGGCTGTACTGACACAGGTCCCAATTGTGATCACTGTCGGTTGCCAGAAACGCTCGAACATATATATTGCAACTGTCCAGCGTATGCAAGCGAACGTCAGCAACTGATATCTTCGATTGGCCGATATATTAGTCGACCATTAACCGATAAGGTTCTGTTAGGTCCTTGGCCTGACGCCAGCTGCACACATATGGTTATACGAGCCATCATTGCTTTCTTAGAGGCCACTGGACTGGATGCACGTCTGTAGAGTTACCCAGCTTAATAAGAATATATCATCTATCTACCTTACCATCGTCCTTCATCACTCTTTCACTCCCCAGTCACCTTTCCCCAGTAGAGAGTAGCAGGTCAGAGCAAACTATAGCTCAGGCTGACCTCTCTACCTTTCTGTAAATAAATTCTCTCTCGACCACCTGAAGTTATTTAACGTGCGCCCAAATCTGAGCACACGGGCCTACAACATTTCCGCCTCCGTCTGAAATGCAGCCGCCACAGCCGGGATTTGATCCCGCGACCTGCGGGTCAGCAGCCGAGCACCTTAGCCACTAGACCACCGCGGCGGGGTGACCTTTCCATCTTCGCCCAAATTAAGGCGCCAGGCACTTCATATGCTTCTCCCGGTGCTCGAATCAGCAGCGGCCGGTTCAAGGGCGATCGCGAGCTTCTCAGAAAAATTACCGCACAATGTTTGCAAGGGGTCGTTCGTTTATCCGCAGGATGCCGACATCGTCTATATATATCCAAATGTCATTTCTGCTATGCACAGTTTGCATCTTGAACAAAGGGCAGACGCATTTATGTAGGAGACATATACAATCTGAAATTTTTAATGTTTTTTGTTTTGTGTATTCGAGATTATGTATGCTGATTGTTCACGACCCATGTTATATAATCCGTTCGGTCGAAATGCTTTCATTCACATTACTGCAGTGTTTTCGGGACAGGGTAAATATTATTTATGTCATAAGGATCTGTTTTCGTGAAATTATTCATAAGCTACGCACTAATATTAGTTAGAGACATGCATGCGCCCATATTTGCTCCTAGATGGATGCCTTACGAGACTCTGGCTATTTGCTACAACACCTTCGTGGCTGTATTACTAATAAAACCGCTCTAAGAGATGCGTTCCCCTAAAAAGGAGCCGTTTTTTACCCTATTTATCAAACAAGCTTCACATCACACATTAATAGTATTTGCATGTTTCTCCTTTTACACAGGAGGTTATACGATGGCTATACTAAAGAAAACACATGTAGCACAACGAACAAAGCAGCAGCCGATTCATGTATTTGGGACCCATTAGTTGATGCAAAAGTCTCACAGGGTCCCTTGTGTTTTCACCCTGGGTTCAAATTCCGGCTGCGGCGGCTGCATTTTCGATAGAGGCTGAAATGTTGTAGGCCCGTGTGCTCAGATTTGGGTGCACGTTAAAGAACCCCAGGTGGTCGAAATTTCCGGAGCCCTCCACTACGGCGTCTCTCATAATCATATGGTGGTTTTGGGACGTTAAACCCCACATATCAATCAATCAATTGTGTTTTCACCCAAGATGGTTAAAAAGCGAAAGCCATCCTCTTTGTTTTTCTTCTCAGTCGATGTCACATCACGTGAAGACATCATATGACATCTTCATGCTGTATGAAGTGTTTCATGACAGCTTCATGACGTTATCGCATAAAGATTTTTGCGTAATTTTGCGCTGCTGATGGTCAGTATTCGTATTTGATGACGCTTCTCCCGCTTCCGGCTAGTTAACATCAATTGAGCAGGAGAAGTCTTTGCTCACATTGTGGCGTAACCTTCTCAAATACATATAGAAAACGTAACCTTCTGTCCTTCATAAAGCTTCACTATGGCTACTATAGTGACTTATATTGTTATTCGGTCCCTATTTCCGGCAGGACAGTGTAGTTCTGAATTTGAAAATTTTGAAATCTATTCTGTAAATATGTTGATTTACGAAAAGTTCAATACTTGATTAGTCAATTGAAAGCTTCGAATATTCGTGAAAGCTTGCGTTCCCGTCTCACAACGGCTTTATTCGCAGCCATGTACTAGGAGCATAATTTATGAACGCAGCTTCATACCAACTCTCGTGTCAGCCTAGGCACGTAATGGCAATTTCGAAAGCATGCCGGGGAAAATTCTGAATAAACTGAAGGAATCAAGGACGAATCGGCCCATAGTGCACTCACCGATTCCTATCTGCCAAAGCAGGAGATACCAGGTGGACGCAGAAACTAAACTAGGCGGACGAGAAGCTATCGAATCACATGATCCTTCAGTTTTGAAGCCGGTGTAACATGTTTGAAAAATAAAGCCAAAAGACACCCAAAAATGTTCTGACGAAGATGGTGGCTTAAATATGATTACGGAATAAAAAAAAAGCAGTGATGAAAAAATTGAAAAAGTTGCGATGAGTTCTGCATGGACCACTTCACCTGTGCGGAATAATAATGTGCCGCACAGACTACGAAATAAAGAAGGGTAAACGCATTCGCGACACATTCAAGGGCTTCGTTGAAACGAATAAAAGTGTATTTTAACTAATCAGACACTGTATTTGTAACAGTATATGAATTCCTATTTTATTTAATAACTAATAGGGTAGCCCTTCCCCGAAGGTGGTGAGAATAACTTTCTTGTATTACTTAAAAAAATTCACAATTAGGTGGTACTGCTGGCGAGAAACTAACTACACGACAAAACGCAGTGCAGTGTTGAAGAGTGTTAAAAATTAGGAGGTAATGAAAAAATAGAGAGAGGGGGAGAGAAACAGTGATACGCTGACGTACAGAACCCGTGTAATACCAACTGTGTGATTGTACCATGTGTTTCCTCGACGGCGTAACCTTGGTTACACTGATGTGGATTCTGATCAGTCGTTCTGCGCGCGCATTAACGTTTCACGCTCGCCCGTCGAACGGAGACCTTCTTCACTTTAAGCAGGGCACGTGCAACAACCGTCGTATATAGCGATGCCCCTGCCAAACGCATCTCCAGTACATTAAATCCATCTCGGCCGAGCCTGCCTGCTTCTTGATACACATTCACGCTTAGCTGATTAGCGTCACGCAACGTAACGCTTAGCGGGCCTTGTGTCTCTTACCGTACGAGATGCCATGTGCCTGGGGGCTTTCCCCTTCGCTACGCCGGGTGTTCTCTGCTCTTGCGGAGCGGGCCTCCTTCTGGCGTCGAGGAGGAGAAGGCGGCACCATCTCCTCCGCTGCCCCTGCCGCGCAAGCACCCCCTCTCTTCCGTGAGCGGCTTCGGAGGAAGCTCCCGTGGAAGAAGACCCCGCCAGCCAATCACCTGCCCCTGGGCCATGCATCAGCATCACCATCACTTAACTGCCCTCCCCACATCCGAGCAGGCGGCCGGAGTGGCATCCTCGGCTGCAGAAGCCGGCTGCTCTGCCGACGACTCCGTGGCGGACGTCTCCTAGTGCACCGCCAACTCTCTCGCTTCGTCACCTTCCCTCGTGGACAATTTCGCCCGGTGCTCCGTCGGCTGGAGTGTCTCTCCTCGAGAATCGTCTTTGAGCTCATCGTGCTGAAATAGAGCCTCCTCAATTGGGGTTTATTTTTTTTTCACTTAGATGTTTCTCACGTTTAGTGTCAGACGCCCGTGTCAGGTCTTCGAGCTTGCTATAAGCACTTACCCCCTTTCGTCACATTAAGGCTACCACCGAAGCTTTAGCCCTATCACTCAAGTGACAGCATCTTCCCCACTTCGAGCACGGAGCCCATCCGTCTGTCTGCATCCTTGTTTAGCCTTTGCTAGTACTTTCACAGAACCTGCGAGGCCAAAACTGTGCTCGTCCATCCGAAACCAGGGGTGACGAATAAGCTAGAAGGGCCCTATGGTTTTCTTGTGGAGCTCGGACAGAAGTTCTCAGCGGCTACACGCACTCTCTTTCTCGGAATGGTGATGTCATTGTGTTAAATATAAACGCTGTGTGTGTTAGTGTTACCTGTCCTTCAGTTTGCGCCACTCCAGCTGATTCTGCAGCTCTACATGGGAAAAACATTTCGTTTCGCATTAGTCCGAAATTGACTGCACAACAGAAGAACGGCTCGTTATCTATCTGCGAGAGCACATCTTTCTGGTCGAATAGCAGCGACAAAAGGATAACACCATCCTTCTGCGTGGGGCCATGAGACGATGGAAGACGTGCTTCGAATTTCGTGCCGCGGACGTTTGCGCTGCGTGAGGCACACTCGCCTCAGAGGAGGAGGACCCCGTCACCATGGAAACGTGCGTGCTCATACCAGCGGAGTTCAGCCTGGTGCTCAGCACCGCGGAGGACTCATCGAAGCAGGACAGCGACGAGGACGAAGCCGACACTCACCCGTACGACATGAAAGTGCGGCTGTGGGCCAACCAAGTCATTCCTGCCGGAAAGATCTTCTCTCCCGCCGAAGGCTCGGTGCGCCTCGATCGACTGGAGGTGTACAGCCTTCTGGGTGACAATGACGTACGTAAGCGTGGCTAAGCATCCTTCGTGCATGTAAACATATCTACATTATTAACCCGAGCAGCTTTTAACGGTGTTCGCAGCATGTTCACTCGCATCGTCAATATACTATGCCGAATTTTCACTCTGAAATTATTTTAGTTTATTCGTCATAACCGAAATATTCTGCCTTAGAGATACACTAAATTAGTTTACGGTGTAGAATTATTCTGTGAGCTCTACTACCGTTCACTGATTCGACAATAAGGCGTTGACCTTCAGTAAAGGTAATCACGGCCAGATGTTATACACTTAGTATTTCGCACGCAAACTGCAGCGCTGGCATGATAACTGACGTCACAAATTTCAGTCCTTCCTAAATTTTTAAACACCTTTGCAATGTACTCAAATTTCTGTTAACATGCTTAATTTTTGGTCTTTTTCAGAACATAATGTAGACCATGGTTATCAAGGGTGTAACCAGAAAATGTTTTGGGAGTGTGGGGTGTGGGGTTTAATCATGCTCTATGCATTTCGTGCCCACGTTCATTCGTGTGTACTGTGTGCCCCAGCTATCTTTAGCCAGAGTTTCAAAATATCCTGACACACGCAATTGCAGCGCGACCAAATGCATGTTGCTGACTGTTGCATGGAGTTAGTCAGACTATTTTTCGTGTTCTAAAATATTGTGTATTAGGTATTTTTAAAAACGAACCTTTGAAGGAATGAAGATAGATAAAAAATTTCAATGTGAGAGCTGTAGATTGGCTTGCGAAACGTCCGATTATACAGTTTCAAACGTTCTATATGTTAATTATCAGAGCTTTTCAACTAACTACAAATGCCCGCGAAATACAAAATAATTCCACGTGACAAACCCGCTCGCACGCCAGTGTGCACAGCGACTCTAGTGCTCCCTAACGTTCCGCGTACGAACGACCATAGCGTTTGCCCGAGTGTGCTGTCTCGAGAGGGCAGCAATGATGGTGGTGGCTTCGCGATGAACACGTTTTGCTACCAGCAACAAAAGCGATAGCCGCTGTGACTGCTTACCTCTGTCGTAAACCGGTGCGAAGAAAGCCTATCTTTTGTACGCGGAACATTAGGGAGCATCAGAATCACGGCGCGAGTATACGCGCCAGTGCGTTTTTCACGTGGTATTTTTTTTTCTATTTCGCGTGCGTTGGTAGTTAGCAGAAACACACTAATAATTAACAGATATAAAGTTAGAAACTGTCTAATCGGACATTTTGCAAACCAATCTACAACTTTCTCATTGAAACTTTTTATCTATCTTCGTTCCTTCAAAATTTAGTTAATTAAGCAGATCTAATAAACAATATTTAAGAAAACAAAAAATTGTCTGACTGATTCCAGCCAACGATCAGCAACATGTGTTTGGTCGCGTCGTGATTGCGTGCGTCGGCATACTTTCAAACTCTGGCTGAAGATATATGGGGCACCCTGGGCAAGCTAGATATAATAATTTTGGGGAGCAAAACTTCAGCCTCCCAGCTCCCACCTCCCTTGTGTACGCCCTTGATGTTTACTGAAAAGAAAATTAGCAATATACCGATAAATATATGCTTCGAAGGATAGCTGGCGCGCGAACTTCGAAGCGACATCGCCACCTTCTCGTTAATGCGAATTGTTCTGGCACAAGGCTTCCGTCGCGGTATGAATGGATTTTTTATTGTTCTGTAGGAGCAATGTACTAACCCACTGCGACGTGTTCCCTACAGTGACCTTTCAAGCGCCTCTATTTTTAAATTTCTATTGGGGAACTATTGCGCGTAAGATCTCTGTTTAAAGAGCTTTGAGTTTGCTTTCATCTGCTGTTTTTTTGTGTTTTTTTAGTTTGATAGCCATGTGTACGTTGCTTTAGGCAAGAGCCGACACTGGTTCTCACTAAATTTCGTCAGACTGGCTAAAGAAGGGGAAAAGAAAAGAGGGGGGGGGGGGGGACGTATCTGCGCCTCGGCTGCCTGTGCAAGTATGCATTCACAGATTCTGCATGTGTATGTGGATGCGATCAAACAGTGAAACGTATAGCAATAGATTCACAATGACTACATGGTAGAAAATCGCATGCAGTATAAGTTTGCTCATAACAAAACTTACGTACCAGCTACACAATGTTACCTGCCAGATGTTACTGCCCAACGAGTGGATTCCACAATTCTACAATATATCCATTGCACGAGTCGGAGTAAACGTTATGGTTAGTTAAAATCAGTTGTAGCGCGTTTGTGCAACTGAAGACATTCCAGTGTGTAAAAAAATGTAACAATAGCAAACATTGCAGCATATATGTGCGGGAACTGACGTGAGTAAATTAGAGCTGTTGATTGTATTGAGGTATTTGTGGAGTAACGTACTCTGGGCTGCTCGTTTCAATTCGAAACCTGCAATATGTTGAGAGAACGCACAAACAAGACAACATACAGGACTGTAAAAAGCAACGACTTTCCTGGCCTGATTTCGCAATTATCGCGAAGAGAATAAACTTAAGGAGTAGCGGTTCAACTCCACGATGAGAAATTAATTAGTAAATGGGGTTTTGCAAAGCAACAACTCCATATAGTCATGAGGCAGTCCGTTGTGGAAAATTCTTGATTAAGGTTTGCCATCTAACGTCCTTCAAGTCGGCACTAAATAAGAAAAAATTCTTTCATGCTAACCAAATTACTCGTTCGCAATTCCCAACTCCCCACGCCTCTGGTGAGGACGCGCTTGGTAAGTGAGAAAATGCACAAAAATAAAATGGTAGCTGGCGACACCATCTGGAAATTCGCGTGCCGATCGTCAAGGCTACAAAACGTTTAACGTCGTCTTCTGGGACCTATATGGTGTTCTTAATCGGAAAATGAAAGTCGGCTGTCCTCTGAGGAGGCCAGACCTGACATACTAACTTTCAGCAAACTTCATTGAGCTAATATCACCTAACTAGAAAAACATACTTCGATATTGGTGACGTCACGCATGTATATATCCATGCGGAGCTTAAAACTGAAACCTTTATTTTAATTTTATCCTTCATAAATAAACCTATAAGCATAAAGTTAGGGTCGCTAGAGTTTTCGGAATACAATTTACCAACATAAACAAGTTCATTGTTTCAATTTAGAGTCTATTTAAAGTGCACCCTATAATTCTAAATGCACGGATGCTTACGTGTTTAGCCCAACCGAAACGTGGGTGCCATGAATGGGAAATGAACCCGCATCCTATAGATTACAAAACAGACACCTTAGGTGGTGAAACGAAATAAAATATATACAAAAAAGTATAGTGATGTAATACTTTCCAAACAAGAGCTTCCCTAAATTCAGTCAAAGGAGTGCGTGCTGCATACGAGTCTTGGAAATTCCATCAGTTTTGTACACATCATTCATTTTAAATGCGAAGCATTTCTCAGCGAACTTCAGCGACTTTCTATCTATCTATCTATCTATCTATCTATCTATCTATCTATCTATCTATCTATCTATCTATCTATCTATCTATCTATCTATCTATCTGTCTGTCTGTCTATCTATCTATCTATCTATCTATCTATCTATCTATCTATCTATCTATCTATCTATCTATCTATCTATCTATCTATCTATCTATCTATCTATCTATCTATCGATCTATCTATCTATCTATCTATCTATCTATCTATCTGTCTATCTATCTATCTATCTATCTATCTATCTATCTATCTATCTATCTATCTATCTATCTGTCTGTCTATCTATCTATCTATCTATCTATCTATCTATCTATCTATCTATCTATCTATCTATCTATCTATCTGTCTGTCTATCTATCTATCTATCTATCTATCTATCTATCTATCTATCTATCTATCTATCTATCTATCTATCTGTCTGTCTGTCTATCTATCTATCTATCTATCTATCTATCTATCTATCTATCTATCTATCTATCTATCTATCTGTCTGTCTATCTATCTATCTATCTATCTATCTATCTATCTATCTATCTATCTATCTATCTATCTATCTATCTATCTGTCTGTCTATCTATCTATCTATCTATCTATCTATCTATCTATCTATCTATCTATCTATCTGTCTGTCTGTCTATCTATCTATCTATCTATCTATCTATCTATCTATCTATCTATCTATCTATCTATCTATCTATCTGTCTGTCTGTCTGTCTATCTATCTATCTATCTATCTATCTATCTATCTATCTATCTATCTATCTATCTGTCTGTCTATCTATCTATCTATCTATCTATCTATCTATCTATCTATCTATCTATCTATCTATCTATCTGTCTGTCTATCTATCTATCTATCTATCTATCTATCTATCTATCTATCTATCTATCTATCTATCTATCTATCTATCTATCTATCTGTCTGTCTATCTATCTATCTATCTATCTATCTATCTATCTATCTATCTATCTATCTATCTATCTATCTGTCTATCTATCTATCTATCTATCTATCTATCTATCTATCTATCTATCTATCTATCTATCTGTCTGTCTATCTATCTATCTATCTATCTATCTATCTATCTATCTATCTATCTATCTATCTATCTAGCTGCCTACGACTTTTCGCTCTACTGGCCATTTAGATAATGGTATCAATACAAACTTGGTATGGCATAACATGACTGTATGAAGAACATGTTTGACTAGTAATGACATGAAAATCATGATATGTATGTCACGAATGTCATGATTTACATTTCATGGTTCTGCTGCTCTTGTGGTGGTTTTGTTCATATGGCATGTTGCAAAACTGGTATGGTATGACATGACTGCATGGCGAACACAAGCGACAGACCCTAACATAAATATCATGACATTCGTGTGACGTAACAACATGACTATGTTCCACGCTCATTATGCGCTCGCGGCCATTTCGCTAGCGTCACATATACCAAAGTTCGTATTACGGTACGTGAATGAAAAACGAAGGTATGTGAATAATGCAAACATTAGAATCATGAGTTGGGTGTCATGTAATAACATGACTACATGACATGCCCATGATGCGCTGGCGGCCGCTTCGCTAGCTTCACTTATACCAAATTTGGTATTACGGGACGTGAATGGATGACGAAGGTATGTGACTGGTGCAAACATGATAATCATGAGATGCGTGTCATGTGAGAAAATGACTACATGCCACTGTGAAGCCGCCAATACATTTCGACGTGACATGGCGCATGTGCTCGCCGGTGTTCATTTCGTCACGTCATGCCGGCGTTGCCACGCCAGGCGCCGGTCCTGCCATTACACGCAGGCGCGCATCGTTGCTTTGACGCATGCGCGTTTCAGCGCGTCTGGCGTCCCTCCGTCACAAAAAGAGGGAGACACAGTGTGGTCTCGGTAACGTATCGGCACGAAACGCAGCATGTAGCATTTCGCGCCGGTTTCCGCCGGGCCACGCCGAGGTACGCTGTGCCTATAGCGTGCGCGCGCGTCAACGCTACATTGAAGTCTATTGGGCCCTTCATGATGCGCTCGCGGCCATTTTGCTAGCTCCACATATACCAAATTTGGTTTTACGTGACGTCACTGGATGAGCAAATATATGACTGGTCCAAACACGGTAATCCTAACACGCGTGTCTTGTAGGAACATAACATACGACGCTCATAGCGTGCTCGCGGCCATTTTGCTAGCTCAACGTATACGAAATTCGGTATCACGTGACGTGAATAGATGACGAAGGTAAACGACACATAAAGACATAATAATCATGACAAGGATGTCATGTACGCCATCATTTCGCTCCACCTCGTATCGTTGTTCTGATTTTAAAGTGACATATCAACATTTCTCATTCGTGCCCCACATATCATCGATTCCCGCTGTACGTGGAATCTGCCAATATTTTTTATCCGCCGCTTCACCAGGGGCAGATCCAGCCACTCATATAAAGAGGGGGCGGGGAGGGAGGGACGGTCATTTGGCGACATCAGCAAGGGCAGCGGGGTCCTGACTTTTTTGGTGTATTAGCACAAGAACGACGTCGTCATATAGCATAAATACTCTTAATGACTGATCACAGTGGTACCCCTAATTAGTCTCAATTTGTGATAAAAGGGGAACGAGAAGCTCTGAAGAGAAGGAGGGGCTACCACTTTCCCCTCGAGATCCGCCACTGCATTCCACTTTATGTGTGTAATTCCACTACCATGCTTAGAAGTTCGTCGCTTCAGTAAGTCAGCAAAACAACGTCATCCGCAGATCTCGGGCTACAAAGGTATTCTCCATTAACTTTTATGCTTATCTACAGAGCCATGGAAACAACCTGTATGCACAAGGTGAGAAGCATGGGGGGGGGGGGGGGCGTTGTCTCCCTGCCATACTTATTGGAATTTTCGTCCCTTTTCGACGTGGATGGTGGCCGCTGTAGATTTCTTCCAAAATTTTAGGGGTGAAGCTTCTTAGAGTGTGGGTCTGTCCATCCTCTGATGGTGTATGTAGCCACGAGTGACACATACCAGAGAAAGCTTGATTGATTGATTGATTGATATGTGGGGTTTAACGTCCCAAAACCACCATTTGATTATGAGAGACGCCGTAGTGGAGGGCTCCGGAAATTTCGACCACCTGGGGTTCTTTAACGTGCACCCAAATCTGAGCACACGGGCCTACAACATTTCCGCCTCCATCGGAAATGCAGCCGCCGCAGCCGGCATTCGAACCCGCGACCTGCGGGTCAGCAGCCGAGTACCTTAGCCACTAGACCACCGCGGCGGGGCGATACCAGAGAAAGCGGCCGGCGGCCCTTAGAATGTCCGCTAGATGGCGGCACTTGTATATCCTCCTGAGTTCCAGCTATGGGGATTTGTCCAAAATATTGGACATGAAATACCCCATCACTACAAAGATCTCAGCATGTTTTCTTCCTCAAAAACCACTTGTCCAATATTTTGGACATCTACTGGCGCCCTCCATGAAGTTTTGTCAAAATTGCGCCAGGAGATCGCGAAACAAAGAAGAAAACATGGTGGCGTTCAACAGGGCAATCTTCTAGAAGTTAAACGGCGAAAGTTAAGGTCCACTTTTCTGTTGGTTTTTTATTATTTGTTAAATTTTTAATAATAGCTTGCAGCTATTCTAGAATTTGTCACAATTTTCTTCAGTAACCTTGCTTTGTGTTGCTTCAGGCCCACTACTTAACGCTTTAATTAAGTTTCAGCGTCCAATTAGTTGGACATCACGCCATACCAAAAGCACAAACATCACGGAAATAATAAGCTTCACTTTTTATCTTCGTCATCTACACACCCAGTTGTGAAAGTTTCAGGAAATTCCGTGGATCAAAATCCAACCCGGAAGTCAGGAGGATATGATTAATACATCATAAAGAATGTGAGATGGCTGTACTTGGAGGGGCCACTAGATATACGGATGGACAGATAGACGGACAGACATACAGATAGACTGACGGGCTGACAGACGCACAGACAGACAAAGGGGCGGACGCGCGGACGGACAGAAAGAGGGACGGCTGCACCAACAGACACATGGACGGACGGGTGGACGAAAGCACGGACAGACGGATGAACGCTTCGCCCAACCTATCATCATTCACTCCGTGGATATGTTGTGATTTTTTATATATGGTTCGGCTACTCATATATATATATATATATATATATATATATATATATATATATATATATATATATATATATATATATATATATATATATATATATATATATATATATATATATATATATAACCTGGAGACTTACAAAGAGGGTTCAGCTTAAATTGAGGACAACGCAGCGAGCAATGGAAAGAAAAATGGTAGGTGTAACCTTAAGAGACAAGAAGAGAGCAGAGTGGATTAGGGAACAAACGGGGGTTAAGGATATCATAGCTGAAATCAAGAAGAAGAAATGGACATGGGCAGGGCATCTAGCGCGTAGACAGGATAACCGCTGGTCATTGAGGGTAACTGACTGGATTCCCAGAGAAGTGAAGCGGGTTAGGGGGAGACAGAAGGTTAGGTGGGCAGATGAGATTAAGAAGTTTGCGGGTATAAATTGGCAGCAGCAAGCACAGGACCGGGTTAACTGGCGGAACATGGGAGAGGCCTTTGTCCTGCAGTGGACGTAGTCAGGCTGATGATGATGATGATATATATATATATATATATATATATATATATATATATATATATATATATATATATATATATATATATATATATATATATATATAAGGGAAAGAAGTGTATACCTAAGGGCTCGTTTTTCCGTGTTTTAACACAATATTAATGAGATATAACAGACAGTAATGCCAAGGAATGTACAGGGGAAGTTATTAAAACCAATGGAATGTAAATAAGAAGAAAGAAAAGTGGATGAAAGAATTACCAACTGTGAGCAGGAAACGAACCTGCTCACAGTTGGTAATTCTTTTATCCACTTTTCTTTCTTCTTATTTACATTACATTGGTTTTAATAACTTCCCCTGTACATTCCTTGGCATTACTGTCTGTTATATCTCATTAATATTGTGTTAAAACACGGAAAAACGAGCCCTTAGGTATACACTTCTTTCCCTTATTTGGACAATTAATCAGCTGCCCGCTCATAATAAGTTCACGTGCTACGTGACGCCAAACATGCGCATAAGAGTGTTTTCACACTCGTTATTTGGCTTATAGATGGCGCTGACTGTCGCTCCTACTTCTAAATTCACAGATAAACCCAAAAAAGTGGATGGAGGGAGGGCCGCTGTGATAGCTCAGTGGTTAGAGCATCGAACGCGTATATATATATATATATATATATATATATATATATATATATATATATATATATATATATTGAATTAACTTGAAGATAGCACATAAGAAAAGGATCGTATTTACTAACGTTTCGGCCGTGGCACGGCCTTCGTCAGAGTAAGTAGGTATGATACAATGCAGCCGCTATTATAGGCTCACGTGATGAACTCTCGGTATAGCAGCTAGGACAATCAAAGTAAAAAATGGTAATCTGTCAGAACCTTGTGTTGACATGATAAACACATGACATGATATATATATATATATATATATATATATATATATATATATATATATATATATATATATATATATATATATATATATATATATGTATATATATATATATATATATATATATATATATATATATATTTATATATATATATATATATATATATATATATATATATATATATATATATATATATATATATATATATATATATCGTACTGGCAGACTTGGTGTCATTAGGTTGTATACGAGGGACTATTAATCAGCTGCCCGCTCATAATAAGTTCACGTGCTACGTGACACCAAACATGCGCATAAAAGAGTGTTTTCACTCTCGTCGCTTGGCTTATAGATGGCGCTGGCTGTCACTCCTACTTCTAAATTCACATATAAACCCCACAAAAGTGGATGGAGGGGAGGCCGCTGTGGTAGCTCAGTGGTTAGAGCATCGAACGCGATATTCGAAGGTCGTAAGTTCGATTCCTGCTCACGGCTGGTTATTTTTTCATCCACTTTTCTTTCTTCTTATTTACATTCCATTGGTTCTAATAACTTCCCCTGTACATTCCTTGGCATTACTGTCTGTTAGATCTTATTAATATTGTGTTAAACACGGAAAAACGAGCCCTTTACACTGCTTTCCTTTATATATATATATATATATATATATATATATATATATATATATATATATATATATATATATATATATATATATATATATATATATATATATATTGTTACCACATGTGTAATTTAGGTATGTGCACCTGTGTAGTGGCGAACATGGTGGCAGAAGAAGAGGACCTTCGGTTGGTGGCAAGAGCTCGCTGCTACGCGTTCACTGCTGTATACCGTCGAGTCGACCGTTACGTCGGCTCTGAATAAACCCCTCTCATAGACGTAACAGAGTGGTGGAGGTCCTGGGTACGGCACGTCGACGTACCACGGAGACACAGCTGTTCGGAGTTCGCCGGAGCCGTCGTCTTGCCGGTCTGCCACCGACAACAACCATCATGGCCGAGAGTGAAGGTCGGGAATCAACTTCCTCGACTTCGCGCAGGTCTACGCTGGCTACACCTAGGCATCACTACATGGAACCCCACTCGTTCGCGGGAATGGCAGAAGAAGATGTGGACACGTGGCTAACGCACTACAAAAGGGTGAGCCGGTAGAACCACTGGAACTCTATCGATCAGCTGGATAACGTAGCGCTGTTTCTCACGGACACTGCCGTGATGTGGTATGAAAACCACAAAGAGTCCTTGACAACATGGGCTCTTTTTTCTCAAGAACTGAAGAAGTGTTTCAGTGACTCCGACTCAAAAAAGAAAAGCGCCGAGCGGACTCTGGCTGGAAGAGCTCAGACTCCTGGAAAAACGTGCACTGCTTATATAGAAGACGTTCTTAAGCTTTGCAAGATTATAAACCCTCAGATGTCTGAAGAAGACAGGGTCAGACACCTCTTGAAAGGCATAGCGAAAGACGCTTACAATTTTCTGATAGGCAGGGATGACCTCACCTCGGCCTCCGACGTCCAACATCACTGCCGCACGTTTGAAAAATTGAAGACTCGTCGCATTGCCCCGAAATTTGGTAGGCTGGCAAATGTGACAACGGTCGCCAGCGTTGACGTGAGCCCACCCACCGACCTTGCCGCTACTCTTCGGGCAATGGTGCGTGAAGAGCTGCAGCGACAAGGTGGTAGGGTTGACGAAACCATTCCTCATCCACCTACCAATCCACCCTACTACACGGTGGCGCCTTATCTCCTTTGCCACCATCGATATGTGTGGCAGACATCAGCGAAACTGGTAATCCGTGGCCACGTCGTGACTCATTCGCGGCCGACGAGCGATATGGCCAACGCCTTCGGCACGGCCCCGCCACACATAGGTGGGCAGCCCCCCCCTCAGCAAACTCGTCACCGACCCTTCAAAGCTGAGCGGTCTCAGCATTGGTTCGGTGAGCGTCCTCCACCAGTCTGCTACAACAAAGGCTTCGAAGGACACATTGCCAGGTATTGCAACTACCGGAAGCCGCCAAGGTACGACCGATCACCGAGATTTAACCGTTCTGGCGTTACCCGGGCACCGACATTCCCGGGAAGTGCGTCTTACGAGATCCCAGGACCACTACGAAACCAATCTGCGGCCTCTGACCGCAGTGTGACACCACCATCTGCCCCTCGCGCCAACCGATCACCGTCTCCTTGGCGCCGCCACTCCACGCCTCCTACGGAAAACTAGCCGGCGCCGCCGTTGGAGGTGAGGTCGCCGGACAGTCTTCAATTTCAACAGATATACCTCCGTTATCTTCCATGTTTAGAAGTAAGGTTCGAGTGCTTATCGATGGAGTACCAACAATGGCGTCGGTGTACACAGGTGCAACCGTGTCAGTGATGAGTTTAGTTTTCACCCGCCTTCTTGGACGAAAGGTTATGTTTCGTTGGGACCGTCCTGATACGTTTCGTGAAGTGAGCGGAGAGGTGTTACAACCTGTTAGTGTCTGCACTGTGACTGTTAGTTTGGCGCGCCAGAACTTTGTCGCAGAGTTTGCTGTTCTCCCTCATACTGCGCATGACGTCATTCTGGGACTCGATTTCTTGAAGCTATGTGGTGCTACTGTTGATTGCCGCACAGGACAAATTACAGTAGATTCCGATATCCCAGTTGCGTTTATGGAAAACTCGCCCTCTCAAGAAAGTGCTCTTCGCGTGTCTGTGGACACAACCGTGCCGCCGTTGTCTGCAAAATGTGTCCCTGTTGTCTGTACACCTGCAAGCGAGAAAACATTTGACGCAACTGTGGAGCCCGTGCATCTCAGTTGCATAAAGAAGACAGTTTTATTACCCTACTGCACGCTATCGGTTGCGCAAGGGCATACTAATTTATGGGTGATTAAATGCTCTAATCAACCTACAGTGCTGCCGGAGGCTCCGAAACTTGCAGAGATTCGTGAACACCAAGTATTCTCGCTTGCCACCATTGCAGAAAGCAATGATTCCCCGGATGAGACCCGTTGCGATAATCTGCACGTCAGGGACACCACCATTATGGCTATGACTGATAAGTCACTCAGCACCAAGGAACGTAATGAACTGGCGAGTATTCTACGCAAACATGCCGGTATTTTTGATTTCGCTCAGCATGATTCATCGTCATTCCCTGCATGCTTCTCGTATAAAGCACCGAATCGAAACGACTTCTCACAGACCTCTCCGACAGAAACCATATCGTGTATCACCTTCGGAACGCGCAGTGATCAATGAACAGGTTTGCGAGATGCTCAAGCAAAATGTAATTCAAGAATCATGTAGTCCGTGGGTTGCTCCAGTAATTCTAGTGAAGAAGGATAGGACATGGCGATCTTGTGTTGACTACCGCCGTCTCAACGCCATCATCAAAAAAGACGTATACCCACTACCGCGGAATCATGATGCTATCGACTGTCTATCATCGGCCTCTTACTTTTCGTCTGTGGATCTGAGGTCAGGCTACTGGCAGATTCCAATGCAAGAGGAAGACAAGTGGAAAACGGTATTTGTTACAACAGATGGACTATTTGAATTCAATGTGATGCCGTTCGGACTCTGCAACGCGCTCGCAACTTTTGAGCGATTTATGGACAACATTCTGCGTGGATTGAAGACGGAAGTGTGTATGTGTTACTTGGACAACGATGTAATTTTTGGGCGCACCTTTTGTGAGCACAACACACGCCTCGGCCTCGTACTGAACTGCCTAAGCAAAGCACGCTTGGTGCTCAACTCAAGGAAATGTCGTTTTGGAGAGCGCCAAACACTCATCCTTGGACACTTAGTAAACAAAGAAGGCATACGACCAGATCCCGCCAAGACGGCCGCAGTGGAGGCATTTAAGCAACCAAACTCGGTGAAAGAACTGCGCAGCGTTTTGGGGCTTTGTTCATACTTTCGCCGATTCATTCGTGGTTTTGCCAATATCGCATACCCGCTCACGTGTCTGCTTCAGAAAGGTGCGCAGTTTGACTGGACTCCGGAAAGCGAGCCTGCTTTTTCGGAGTTGAAGTTTCTTTTGACGTCTCATCGAATTCTTCAACACTTCAATCCTCTGGCTCCCACTGAGATTCACACAGACGCCAGTGGTATTGGTGTAGGTGCTGTCCTGGTTCAACGCTTGGGTAATCAAGAACACGTCGTAGCGTAAGCAAGTCGCTCGCTCAGCAAGTCCGAGCGCAACTACACTGTCACAGAGCAAGAATGTCTTGCAGTAGTCTTCGCAGCGCAGCGCTTCTGGTCCTACCTGTACGGACGCCCCTTCACCGTCGTGACAGAACATCATTCTCTCTGCTGGTTGGTCAATCTGCGTGACCCATATGGTCGGTTGGCGCGCTGGGCACTTCGTCTACAAGAATATGACTTCACGGTTTCCTATAATAGCGGCCGACGTCACGCTGACGCAGATTGTCTTTCGCGACTACCGCTTCCTACGACGGAATGTGACGCGGACACCTTCGATAGCTACATTGCATCACCCGACCAACCATTTCACGATAACAAGACCTTTAAGGGTGAGCAACAAAGGGACAGCACCATACAACAGCTTCTTGCTACCAAACCAAAATAATCACCTACGCGCTTCTGCATCCGAGACGGGCTAGTTTACAAAAATAACTACACCAACACCGGCTCACGATATCTTCTGTTGGTTCCGAAGAGTCTTCGCGTTTATGTCTTGCAGGCTATGCATGGTGACCCAACATCTGGTCATCTAGACACAGCGAAAACTCTTTGCCGTCTTCAAGAAAGATTATACTGGCCCAAAATGCGCCAGACGACGGAACAATACGTGTCTAGCTGTAACAAGTGTGAACGTCATAAGCGCCCAACAAGTGCTCCTTTAGGGCGATTACATCCGGTGCCGCCCGCTAGAACTCCATTCGAGCAAGTCGGGATTGACCTCCTTGGACCCTTTCCCCGGTTTTCTGATGGAAATCGCTGAATAGTCGTTTGCACCGACCATTTAACACGGTACTGCGAGACAGCTGCCATACCATCGGCAAATGCAGCCGATGTGTCTTCCTCCATGCTACGTTTTGTAATTATTCGACATGGACCTCCCAAAATTGTAATCAGTGACCGTGGCCGCCAATTCACAGCAGACGTGATGGAAGAGATGCTTCATGTCTTTGCTTCAAGGTTTCGGCACTCTACGCCATATCACCCCCAAACCAACGGTCTAACTGAACGAACGAACAGAACTCTCTCGAACATGCTGTCTATGTATGTTGCATCAGATCACAAGGACTGGGACAGTATTCTACCCCTTATCACATATGCATTGAACACCGCTCAGCATGAAACTACCGGCTATAGTCCTTTCTTTCTTCTATATGCTCGACCACCTCGTCATACCCTGAATACCATCTTCCCGTGTTTGGACCACCATGATCCCTGCATATCCGAGATCATCTGTCGGGCCGAAGAAGCCAGACGCCTTGCTTATTTGCGCACGCTTGCTTCGCAAGACCGCTCGAAGGCACATTTTGACCACCGACGCCGACACATGACGTACAATCGCGGCGACCTAGTGTTGCTGTGGACACTAACCATAAAACGCGGTTCGAGCGAGAAACTGCTAGCGAACTATGCGGGACCTTATCTTGTTGTAGACCGTATCAGTGATTTAGTTTAGCGCATAGCGCGTCTCCATTCAAACGGCCGACGGTCTGCAAAAACTGAACTTGTCCATGTTGCACGTTTGAAGCGCTTTATTTCTCGAGAGACTGTTTGACTCGCCCAGTGGGCTTCATCTGCGCGGAGGGAAATGTTACCACATGTGTAATCTAGGTATGTGCACCTGTGTAGCGGGGAACATGGTGGTGGCAGAAGAAGAGGACCTTCGGTTGGTGGCAAGAGCTCGCTGCTGCGCGTTCACTGCTGTATACCGTCGAGTCGACGTCGGCTCTGAATAAACCCCTCTAGTAGACGTAACAATATATATATATAGTCCAGTAGATCCTCCGTGAGCGGTCACGACGTGGTTTATTTCGACGTTTCGGCCTGGAGTCTGGCCTTCATCGGACTGATGAAGACATCCTGATGAAGGCCAGACTCTAGGCCGAAACGTCGAAATAAACCACGTTGTGACCGCTCACGGAGGATCTACTGGACTATATGCAACGTTACGGCCACTCAACCACCATGCCTGCCTATATATATATATATATATATATATGGGCATTTGTGGGTACTATTTTTAGATATCAAGGGAGCGTACGATCGATAGCATGGTTCAAGAAGACTTGTGGGGAATACTGGTCACACTAGGTGTAGAAGATGGAGTCACTAATCTTTTAAAGGATGTCTATAAATGTAACAAGGTAGTTGTAAAGTGGGGCAAACAGGTGTCCAAGACCACAGAGGTAAAACGGGGGCTTCAACAGGGGTGTCCTTTGTCACCCTTGTAATTCATAATGTATCTACAACGATTATAGGCCAAAGGGAAGTGGACTTGCCTTCAACCTCTCTTTCGTCAAACAAGGATAACTCATTGAACAGGCACTACCAGCATTGATGTACGCAAATGATATAGTGCTAATGGCCGACAACAAGGAATATTTGCAGAGATTGATGGACATCTGCGGTAATAAGGAAGATATGTTAGATTTGAGGTTCAGTAAGGAAAAATCAGCAGTCATGATTTGTAATGATAATGAAGGTAGTGAGCTTACGGTATAGGAGGTCACACTAGAGATAACGAATAAATACAAATATCTGGGCGTATGGATAAGCAATGGGGCCGAGTACCTTAGGGAACACGAAACATACGTGACGACTAAAGGTAACAGGAATGCAGCGGTAATGAAAAATGGGGCACTGCGGAATTACAATAGGTATGATGTTGTGAGAGGAATTTGGAAAGGTGTCATGGTTACTGGTCTGACTTGCGGTCAGACCAGTATGCGGTCTACAATGCGGTCTTATGCACGAGATCAGAGGTTCAAGCAAGATTAGAAATTAAGCAATGTGGAATTGGTAGGCTTGCTTTAGGAGCTCACAGGAATACACCAAATCAGGGAGTACAAGGTGATATGGGATGGACATCATTCGAGGGCAGGGAAGCCAGCAAGATAACATTTGAGAAGGTATTGAGAGAAATGGGGGAAGAGCGTTGGGCTAGGAAGGTTTTCAGCTACTTGTACATGAGGAATGTCGATACAAAATGGAGGAAGCGAACCAGGCCATTGACGGGTAAATACTTAGAAAAGTGCAGAGGCCAAGCCAAAATGAACTATCGGTTAAGAAGAAGGTGAAGGAAGCCGCAACCGATATGTGGAGAATTGGCCTGATAACAAGTCCGCACTAAAGATCTATCGAACTTTTAAGCAGGAAATTCCCAAGGAAAGTATCTATGATAATACTCGGGTTAGTTCTCTACTGTTTGAGGCCAGGATGGGAGTATTGCGAACCAAGACATATCGGGCCAAATACGAAGGGGTAGACACAGTATGCAGTGCGTGTGGAGAGGAAGAGGAAACTGCCGAACACTTGATAATGTTCTGTAAAGGGCTTCACCCTGTAGTTAACGATGATGGCACAGAGTTTTTAAATGCACTGAGGTCCATAAGGACAGGGAGGGCAAAATAGACTTTAAAGCGGGTAGAAATAACTAAGCGAGGGGGGGGGGGGGGGTATCTGATTGGTGACTAAAATCAAGGCACGAGAGGAAATTGAACCCTTCACTGCAAAGTACCAGACCTCAACGTCAATATATAAAGAAAAAAAAAGGTAAATCTAGGTTTTGGTTCACTAAGTATTACGGCTAGGTGGCGTTAGCCGCCACCCGATATAAAGGGTACAGCCATATCAATCCATCCATCTAGCTCTCTCCCCCGGAAGGCGGAACGAATCAGTAGTGGACGACTTCTTTGTATGGGTTGGGGAGATTATAGTGGCTAGAAAGGTTTTCCTAGTGTCGTGAACGAGGCGGCAAAGCTGAAAGATTTTACGATACAGCCTCGAAAGGGCGGAACCACTCGCTGGCGCGCGGCATTCACGCGTCCGCGTCCGCGATCTCTAGCATTTCACGTTTAAAACAAGCTTTGTGGTAACCGTACGAAGTCGCTGTGCTTGTCACACAGAGTGGCGATAAATTGTAAACGAAGGAAAAACAACAGTTTTCAGAGTACGCTGCCAGGTTATTTTCATCTGAACAGCACATACAAGTGGGATATATATCACGCACGGAATGGAGATGTAGGAGATTCGGGGCTTCAGTCCAAGTTTATTAACATTCCTTTCCGCGCAGTTTCGTTTGAGTATAAATACATCAATATCCATATAAATTATTAACTGTTACATAAAAAAAAAACAAAATACACCAACCAGATAGAAAGACGCAAGGACAAGTGTTTTGATGCAGAATGTCAGCGAAGAGTAAAAAAAAAGAAAGACAGGTATACGTCAACGAAATAAACACTAAATAATAAATTACAAATAAGGATCAGTAGAAAATAAATTCAAATTCATGTACACAAGAGGAATAAGTCTTGAACATATTAAGAAGCTGCAGCAAGCGAAATAGATGTACTTACATTAACATAATAAAAAGGGAAAACAATGAGTAAAAGTTAGACTTTTTGCAACGTGACTCCGAGAAAACACAATCAAAAATCCAATAAGAACCCCCCCCCCCCCCCCTCCCTAGTCACGGTGGCTGTCCCACACCCCTTCCCCGTACGACCTAAGCTTCATCTGCTGGTCTTCAGAGAACTTTGCGCTGCCCTTTTCTGCGTACTTGGAAGATCAAAATAAAGCGGACGCATTCCCAAAATTAACAATTGGCACAAAAAACTCAGATAAAAAAAAAAGGATCGGCCTGTTTATTGCTTGTGTATTATTTTCCATTGTTGCTTAATCCGTCCGGCAAATGGCCATTCCAGCCTTTGCCAACAGCTGAAACATCCACCTTGGAGGAAGGTGGAGGTTCATCGCCACAGTTTCCCTTCCTATTGATCTAATATATGTGGCAGACTTAGCGCCTTCCCCTCCCCCTCTTAGTAAGGGTGCCCCCCCCCCACCTTCTACCTGCATGCGCACACCCAAGCAAATAACACGCTGATATTCAAGGAACTTTGTCGCAGCTGCTTTCTGCGTGCGTAGAGAGCACAATAAAGCGGGTATGTTTACCAAATTGACAATGATTGGTACAGACCAGTCTAAAAAAAAGGGGAGGGGGGGGGGGCGTACCTTGTGCGACACTTTTTTTCGTTGGTACTTTATTGGTCCTGCGCTTACTTATTCAGATACCTACAGCACTCGAGGGGCATTATTGTAAGGGGTAAACAAAAAAAAACATTACATTACAGGTGGTATAAAATATCAAGAGGTAACATAACGAGATCAGCAACGTGTTTAAGATTACAGATGACGTGACACATGTACATTCACAACAGGCCACTCGAAAAATATGTCGCGTCAAATTTAGAACAGTACATTACTTTTTGACCAGTCCAGCCTTTGTCAGCTGAAAAATCCACTCTGATTGGGGGGGGGGGGGGGAGGCCGGAAAGCATTGGTAAAACTGCATTGTGAGGCAGGTGTCATCCTAAGACAACTAAAATTGTGTGCGCTCGGCAAAAATACGGTGAACCCCTAATTTGGTCCTCTGTAGAAGGCTATGTGAGTACTAAAAATTATATTTATTTTCTTATATCATTACCGCAAAGATAGTTAGCGATAATATCTACGGTTACGATAAGTGTTTCGGGAAGCAGTTTTCCGGCAGGGAAACAGTTTTTCGGCGGGAAACAGTTTTCCGGCAGGGAAACAGCAGGAAGCAGTTTCCGGCATTCCGGCAGTTTCACTGCCACCAGCTGCATCTCGTCAGAAATTCTTTATCCAAAAATATCATCCTGCAAGCATTCGTAAGAATTTTATTTTACGAAATTTCTATTCCTCATTAAGTAAGCACACTCAAGAAGTAGGCATCTCGATAAATAACTCGCTAATTGTTTAAATTGAGGTCATGTGGCTCAAGGTACGTTCGTTTGCAAAGGTACGCCATTCGGCTTAATGTGAGCCCATTAGTGGCGTTGCAGCCATCGGTAAGATGTTACTTCACAGTTTGGAACCAGATTGCACAACCCTCGCGACTATGAAACCTAAAGGCGTTGGGCGACACGGCCAAAGGAACGTTCTCATCCGTGTGCGCTTGTCCCACGGCAGATGTGCTGCTGCGGCCGCGCGCAGAACGAGCCTCCTCACGCCAGGTTCGGGCGACATAGCAGGCCGCACCCCGCGTGGTGGGTAGTCATCCAGCGGCCGTGCAACGACATTGCATACTGCTAAAGCCACGCCACGAAAGCTGCATCACCTGATACAAGCCACACGAATAATTATGAAATCAATTTGTTACTGTTAGTAGTGAAATAAGTCAAAATACACAAGCAACACTACACAATAAATCAAACGGCACACACACACGCGCGCCGAAATAGTTAATAACCTACGGGTGCACGTGAAGGCGGCTGGTTCGGGTGTCGTCGTCCCTTTGGTGAGTGTTGTTGGCTATCTTCCCGCGGTTGCTCGGAGCCCTGTAACCGAGACTGCCTTGCTCTCCTGGTTGCCTCTAGGAAAGCAGCGCTCAGATCTTCGCAGCTTGTGCAAAACATCTTCTCCAAACTACCTAGAACAGAAGCTAGAGCAGCCTGGTGTTTGGATTCGTGTCTATCCATTCCAGAAGTATGGACGGCCACAAAGGGAATTCTATGCCACACACAAAAGCATATGGGCATGCACTCTGGCGGATGGCAGGCTTCGTCCTTCACCAAAGCTGTCAAGCACAAAGCATTTCCAGTATCCACAGCACCGTACCCCAGAAGGCTGCCGGCAGAGTTGAAGGCCTTTAGCAATTCGTTGCATGTGAAGGTCCTATCCTTCTTCGCTAACACATCGCGGAGGTGATAGATGGACCACACACGGTGTATGCGCCGAGGAATGAGCCAGGCGTGAAGTTTCGCGACGCACTTGAAGCGTTCCTTTTCGTTGCGTATGCGCGTCAGGCAATGACGAACTGTCTCGACGGCTGCTGACAGAGAGAGGCCTCGAAGAACCGATAGCCACGGAAAGTTCAAGATGTCTAGCGCGTACAGTTCTTCAAATGGCAGGCAGTAAAGTGTGTCGCACACTTTCTTGACAGCGAGGGACAACATTGCAGAAGCTTGTGGTGGTACTGCTCACTCTCGGCCACGGTCCATCGACCGTCGAAGCACGGAACGAAATGAGAATTTTGAAAGGAGCAGTGGCTGTGTAGGGCGGTCTGCAGTAGGAGGTGCCTAATATCTGCAGCCCGATAGAGAGCACAGCGCAGCTCCTGCTTTTAGGCACCTCCAACACTCTCCCTCTCTCTCTCACTGTGGAGAATGGTATTGTCACCCCCACGTGTGATCATCCTTTGGACCGGGCCAATGCCCTAACAATAGCCTTGAGAGTGCTGACCAGACCGGCAGGTGCGGCACCGGCGCACCGATGCCCGCAAGCGCCCCATCCTCGCCTTTCAAGTTTGTGAAGAATGTGTTGGTTTTGGCGAAATTTGATCATTGATGCAGTGCTTCTGCCTGGATCTCTTTAGTGGGGTAGGCACTGCACCCTGCTCCTGACCGGGCTGCAGAAATTAGGTGCCTTTTCCCTCTTCTAACCACTACCACCGCCTTTTGTGGGAAACGTGTTTGCAAATGGTGGCGTTTGCGAATGCACACGACGCACTACCAGAAAATAGCTCCTCTCCATGATGTTTTGTGGGCAAAATCTGGCTTCACTTTTGCCGCGTTGGGAAAACGATTATGCCAAGGAAACTACGGAGAAAGTTATCATACCTAATATTAAAGTAAATGTGAAGAAATGAAAGTGGGTGAAAAGATAACTTGCCGTGGGGACGAACCGAATCTGCCACCTTCAAATAACGCGCCCGATGCTCAACCGACTGAGCTACCCCCCCCCCCCCCCCCACCACCACCACCACATTATTGGGTATATATGTGAATTAAACGTGGGAGTATCAGTCAGCGCCACCGGTAGCCATGGCGGTGAGTGTGGAACACTATTTTTGAGTCTGTTTGGCGTCAAGTAGCTCGTGAACTTATGAGCTGGCAGCTGATCAATAATTCCTCTTATACAACCTAATGGCACCAAGTCTGCCAGCATGAGACCCTCGCTAATGAATTAGACAAAAAGTGTACACTCAAGGGATCGTTCTCCCGTGTTTTGACACAATATTAGTGAGATCTAAGAGACAATGATGCCAAAAAAGTATCATCTACATCTTTATCAGCCTGACAACATCCACTGCAGGACAAATGCCTCTCCCATGGTACGCCAGTCAACTCGGTCATGTGCTTGCTGCTGCCAGTTTATACCCGCAAACTTTTTAATCTCATCTGCCCACCTAACCTTCTGTCTTTCCCTAACCCGCTTGCCTTCTCTGGAAATCCAGTCAGTTACCCTTAATGACCAGCGGTCATTCTGCCTACGTGCTACATGCCCGGCCCATGTCTATTTCCTCTTCTTGATGTCAACTACAATATCCTTAACCTCGGTTTGTTTTCTAATCCACTTTGCTCTCTTCTTGTCTCTTAAGGTTACACCTACCATTTTTTTCATTGATCGCTGCGTAGTCTTCAATTTAAGCTGAACCCTCTTTGTAAGTCTCCAGGTTTCTACTACGTAGCTAAGTACTTGCAAGATGCAGCTGTTATATACGTTCCTCTTGAGGGACAGTGGCAATCTACCTGTCATGATTTGAGAGTGCTTGCCAAATGTGCTCCACCCCATTCTTATTCTTCTAGTTCAAACGCCTTCAAACGCCTTCTCGTGATCTATGAAGGTTTTGTATAGTGGTTGGCTATATTCTAAGTATTTCTCTATTACTTGATTGAAAGTATGAATGTGGTCGATTGTTAATCCTACTTGTTCCTTTGGTTGATTGAATTGTAATGTTTTCTTTGTTAGCAAAACCTTTGTAAATAGCTTGTATACCACGGAGAGCTAGCTGATCGGCCTGTAATTCTTCAAGTCCTTGTCATCTCCTATCCTATGTATTTTTAATACAATCTGTCCTCCATCGTTCAGCACATCTTATGTTACCTGATTCTCACCAGCAGCTTTGCCTCTTTGCATGCAAGGTTTTTCTGACTTCTTCTATTAATTCTAGCGGGGCGTCATCTGGGTTACTGCTGGTTGTTATAGCATTAAGGTCGTGGTTGTCCCGGCTCTGTAAAACTCCTCCGCTATTATAACTATCCTATTCATATTGGTACTTATTTTGCCTTCTTTGTCCCTTAGTGCATACATCCGATTTTTGCCTATTCCGAGTTCACTGCTTTGACGCTTCCTCCGTTTGTCAGAGCATGTTCAATTCTCTCCATGTTATATCTTTTACATCGGATACCTCACGCTTATTCATCAACTTCGAAAGCTCTACCAACTCTATTTTGTCTGTTGTACTTGAGACTTGTTTGCTTTGACGCTTCGCAATGAGATTCTTCGTTTCATGGGACGGCTTGCCGGTGTTTTGTCTAACTACCGTACCTCCAACTTCCACAGCACACTCCGTAAGGATGCTCGTCAGACTATCATTCATCGCGTCAAGGTTAAGGTTAGCTTTTTCTATAAGAGCCGAGTACCCATTTAAAAAGTATAGAAGTTATTAAACCTAATTGTAAAGTAAATGCGAAGAAAGAAAAGAGCGTGAAGGGATAACTTGCCGCAGGTAGAAACCGAACCTGCGAGCCGAATCGAACGCATTATTCGAAGGTCGCAAGTTTGGTTCCTGCCCCCGACAAGTTATCTTTTTACCCACTTTTATTTCTTCACATTTACTTTAGATTTAATTTACAAAAAATAACTTTTATCATTATTTTATGGTGGTAGTTTACATGACAAATTTGTTCAACGTCACAAAATATGGATACTAATGGCGAGCCTAGTTTTTAAAAAAAAATATCACGCGTGGTTTCAGAGATCCATCGTCGAGTTTCCAGACCACCGTGGCGAAGAAACTAAAAATCTCTGAAACCACGTGTGAGCTTTGCGCGCTCTCGAAACACGAAAACCACGCACCTGCGGATCGATGGCGGAGTGTAAAGAAAGAGTGTGCATATACACTGCTGAACAACGCAGCATAGCTTCGACCTAAAATGCAACCATGCTCGAACAAAAGGGAGAGGGAATCATGTTTTGTTCATCGCGGTGGTCACGCTCGGAATATCTGTGGTCCCATACCGGACGTTCGTTTACAAAGACATGCCTGTCTGGTCACGGTCGCCTCGATTATCGGCGCGCGCGCGCCGATCAAGGTGGCCGTAATCTAGTCACAGGTCAGCCTCAGCCCTTTTGTTTTCCTTTTGCTGCCATTGAACACATGCCACCTGCATACGAAGTGCAACCTGCTACAGTGAGCTCCAAAAAGAACCGCGGTATTTCTGGCAGCCAACCTTTTCGTGCTCTGCCTGTGGGCCGCCGAGGTGGTCACGTTGCTGGGCTGCTGATCCCAATGGTCGCAAGTGCGATCCACGACTCCGCGTTCGCATTTTGAAGGAGGCGAAATGGTACAGGCTGATCTATCTGGTTTACTATAGCTGAGCGTACTGTGTGAAGTCAAGGCACATTAGAAAACACTTGATGACCATTTGCAGAGATCTGCAAAACGCCTTTGCTGCAACGATGTTTTCTAACCAACATAAGAAAAAAAAAAAACTCTTATGTCTGGAATGCTTTTCTCGCCCACTGTGCTGCTCCTATTCCAGTGAAGGCACGCGAGTGCGACAAGACGACTTTTTCCCTCAGTTGTTCCACCTCGAAAGAACCCTGAAATCGCATGAAGGGCGAGGCGCCTGTCGTTCGTGAAAAAAGGAGTGGGGGGGGGGGGGGACAATGAGTGAGAAAAGCAGTCTGTGAACCTGACCTTCTGATAAAAAACAGCTTTTCTTTTTTTTAAGGAGGTGCGCCGTGCTCCCTGCCAGGCTGCAGAAATTAAGCGCCTTCTTTCTCCTCTAACCACTTCTAGGGTGCCTACAATTCCACCGAAACAGCTTTGCCAGAAAGCCACCTTGCACATTTCTGCAAATGGTCAATTAGCCTACCCACCACTAAGATATTCCTTATGATCGTATCGCGGCTTTGGGACGTTAAATGCCAGATATTATTATTATTATTATTATTATTATTTATATCAGTCTTTCAAACTCCATTAGTTCAGAGCCTCAAACTCGACTTCCAAATGCTTAACCAGTACTCCAAGTACAGAGCAGCAAACGTTCCTTGAAGGTGAAGTGACAAAAAGGATAGTTATTCTTAAAAACTGATAATGAAAAACGCGTATTAGTTGTTCGGCTGCAACATGACTGATTTGCGATAACATGCAGTTTACAAGTACACTGATCAGCATGAAAATTTTGAGCAAAGGAGAAATGCGGCCCTGTTTCTAAGACATTTGGGTAATCTCTATCGCAATGAAACACAAGGACGAGAAGGGAGAACACATCACGTGCGTTCCCTCTTTATATATACATACATATATACACTTACACTTACATATACCTTAATTACATACATATAAAGCACCACATGCATGCAGGTTCGTCCTTTTTCAACGCACAGAGCTGTTTCTACCACGTCGTTGTCATTATTTAAGCAGATTAGCCTCACTGAAAAAAATTATTGTGAGCGCAAACACACGACGCATTCACGCGCACACACACACCCAAACATGCACAGCGATGTGCGGGTTTGATGCCTGGGTGTCTGTGTGCAAGAATGTGTCATGCGTTTGCGCTCACAATAATTTTTTTAAATATTATACTAACTAACCCAACAACAAGTTCTTTTACAATTATTAGCCTAAAGTTACTTGCAATCAAAACTGCCATCGAGGATTTCCGGAACAATTAAAAGCTCCTTCCTGATGTCCTATGCAAGACAGCTTTGTGAATGCAATATCAGAGGGCCGCTGTTATCACGAAAAAAATGAAAAGCACAGCCATGATACCGAACATTAAAAATTTGCGTTGAAAATCCGAATGTATAGATGATGAGCAGAGTGGCCCCGCGCACTCCACTGAGGCCCGTATTCACAAACCATCATTGGCCTTACCTCACGTTTTCCTCAAGTTCCTGTACTCTCTACGTGTGTTATGAGGGCACAGAAATGATAACAGGGTTCATGCATACGGGCGTACTTTGTTCATCGAGCGCAACAAAGGCTTAATTCAAATCGATATAAAAAAACGCGAGATAACGTTGAGGTAAGGTTCAGGTTGTTTTGTGAATGCGGCCCCGCCGCGGTGGTCTAGTGGCTAAGGTACTCGGCTGCTGACCCGCCGGTCGCGGGATCGAATCCCGGCTGCGGCGGCTGCATTTCCGATGGAGGCGGAAATGTTGTAGGCCCGTGTGCCCAGCTTTGGTTGCACGTTAAAGAACCCCAGATGGTCGAAATTTCCGAATCCCTCCACTACGGCATCTCTCATAGTCATATAGTGGCTTCGGGACGTTAAACCCCACAAATCAAATCATGGTTTGCGAATGCGGGCCCGAGTCTCACGAGTGCGTCACGTGCAGGTTCGCCACTCGCTGGGCTGCTACGACGAGATCCGCGAGGTGGAGGACCGCCAGGTTCGCCACTGCAACTGGGTGCGCTTCGTGCGGGTCGCCAAGCGGCTGTCGCCTCGCGTCAACCTGGTGGCCGCTCGCACCTCGCCGCAGCAGAGGCAGGCGCCCGTGCTGTACCGCGTGCTGAGGCCCGTGCAGCCGAACACCGAACTGGTGGCCTACTTCGACGACTCCGCCGAACAGGTGCACCGAATCCTCACCACCTCGACGCCCAAGGCGGCCGTCGGACTGGAACGCCGCCTACTTCAGAGAACGCTGCAAGGTTACACGGTTCAGAAGCACTTTTTTGTTGACCTCATAGTGTTGCTCAATGGGCATTTCATTCTATATTAACCTTCATTGGAGAAAGAGAGGTGACGCATTACTGAGATAAATTGTACTTCTCATGGAAGCAGCGTCTGAGCGCCAACTCTTCGGCTCTGTTCACTGCCCAGAGTTGGTTGGCGTTGCAATAAGAACGTTAGGCGATACTCGCGCATCATGTACAGTAAGTGTGTGCACATTTCTCAAAGAGAAAAAAAAAGAAGAAGAGAGAAAGTAAAGTAAGTTGTTTAAGGTATGGCATATAGATACGTCGCTTCCGCATTATGCTCATGATCTCTGTGGGTGAAAAGGGACGAGGAAATCTGTCTTCGAGCGATTGCGAAGGCTCTCATCCTTACAAATACAAAAATTCTGAAAAGAAAATGTAGGATTAGTTTTGCAGTGTTCACAGCCATATGTATTGCACGTAAATTCAATGCGATCTAGAAGTGAACCCGCGTCACCCTATATTACGCCATGCATGTTTATAAATGCTGGATAGCTCGGATTTAGCGCAGGATGCGGGGACAACGCCGGAGTGAAGGAACAGCGTTAAATTACTCGTGATAAAGCTGGCATCTAGAATCGCTAGCGTCACGCTCTTTGCTGCCCATCAATAAAAGACTCCATGATAATCGTATCGTACCATTACGAAAGAAATGTGGTGCATGAAGCTATCTATGCATGGCATGTTGCGCACGCTACACAAAATCCGTTTCCTAAATATTTCTACTGAACCACTAAAAACTTAATGTGCAGTATAAGTAGCCAGCGTTATAAATTGTGGCGGATTTTCAGTTGTGGATATCAGGATAAGCGAATGCATGACAGACTAATCACCGTATCATGTAGCTTTTCGCGGAGGTCGCGCACAGCATTGTGTTCTAAATTAACATTTTATCGCGAGTCCTACATGCACTCATCATGGACAGAAATTAAGGTGCAGAAGCGCGAACGCGTAACCACGTTTGGATAATACAATATTGAACAAATGGCAATTGACTATTTCACTAAATAAACTGTGGCATGTTTGCGAGAATATGTACTTATGCATTTTCAAGTATTTGGATGAATTATTTGCAGCAAACACGATGAAGAGGCAGAGAGACAAACTATGTGTAGGTTTATATTAAAATGCAGTAATTCTGTATTATTATATATATTTTTTCTTTTGCCAGGTATATTTACTGTCTATGTACCTATTTGTCACATTTTGGCTTGGACCTTACGTGTCTGTAGTATTGGACAAAAAATAAATTAAAAAATCACCGAAGGTACGCTAGAAACCCAGAATGGAATTACGGCACAGGGACAAAAGTGGGAGCATTCAATAAAGTCTTATATTTTCATGGAATCGGTAAGTTTTCTTTTTTTCCAGATATTGAATGGACACTAAAAATAAACAAAAGATATTTTTTATTCGTATTAGTAAGTATACATCGAAATGGCCACTTTTCCTGCGAGAAGGTGCTTGGTATAGAAGCGAGAAAACGCGCAAGATCAAAAGCATCTGGCGATGCCGCCTTTTTCTTGCACTATATCCTGTGGTTTCGTATAGTAGATTTTGATGATTAAAAAAACGGTACTACAGTTACTTCGAAAGGCGAAGTCAGGGCTCATGTACTTTGCTCACGTAGATTTTGACGGTGTCTGCTAGGGCCTACGTAATGATTTGTCGCAAAAAAAATATTTGTGGTGTGTTCTGAGGGACACAAGCCATCAACGAATAGAAATTTTACTTACGAGTATTAAGTTCAAGAAAATTTTGCTAAACCAATGTGGTGAAAATCGCAAAATCACCTTGACATTATTGACGTCATTTTCGGCATGAAATTCAAACGTGAGATTGATTGATGATTGATTGATTTGTGGGGTTTAACGTCCCAAAACCACCATATGATTATGAGAGACGCCGTAGTGGAGGGCTCCGCAGATTTTGACCACCTGGGGTTCTTTAACGTGCATCCAAATCTGAGTACACGGGCCTACAACATTTCCGCCTCCATCGGAAATGCAGCCGCCACATCCGGGATTCGAACCCGCGACCTGCGGGTCAGCAGCCGAGTACCTTAGCCACTAGACCACCATGGCGGGGTGTGAGAGTCCGACCTTAGTTTCTTCCTTTGGCAATTAACGTATAGTGGTGAAATTAATGACGATAGAGTCCTGAGAGAATCATCAATCGTTCTAAAGTGGTTCATTGTCCATTTTAACGATAGCCCTTGCAAGAAAGCTTTCTGACTCACACGTTCAGTCCTCACGCAGACTACCCGCTGGACCTGTCTCAGAGCCTGCTGTCACCGTCAACGTCGACTTCGGCGTCATCAGCGTCTTCGAGCTCGTGTCGCGCGTCGTCGTCGACGTCGTCGTCGTCTTCAGGCATTCTACGAACGCCGGCCTCCGTCTCCTGTACGTCCACCTGCTCTTCTTCGTCACCGTCTACGTCGGAGGCGAATAACGAGAACATTCAGGTACTACATATACGGGACGGCCGCGGCGCTGCTTCGAAATATCTTGACTACCAATGATAAATGTGTCACGCACCTGATGGACTCATCCGTTTGCCCTTTCAAGTATACAAGGTGACTTGGAAGTTCCCGCGTTTTCGAAGAGTAATTTACAAAGACTGCCAAAAGCCCTCCTCAGCGTCCTCCCTTAGCAACAGATAGCTCTTTACCAGCAGCTAACGCCAAAGATATGTTGTACCGCATTCACATGTTATCTCATCCTTTGCTGAACCAAGACACGTTTGTTTTCTATGATTGTTCTTTTCTTAGCGCTCTCCCCACCCCCTTTTTTTTCTACAAAACTCAAATAAACCAATGAGAAGTATGCCATCATATATTTGGCTTCGAAAGAAATACGTGTTCGCGCAAGCAGTGAAACAAAGATGCGCAAAAAAAGAAGAAAAAAAGAGGAAGGTTTTTCTTTCCCACAAACTTTGTCTTGCTGTTCGTGCTAACACGTAATGCGCACAAGTCAACCGACTTAAAGGGATACTGAACAAGAATTGGAAAAACTGGTGAAACTTCGAATTGCGACTGGAAAGCTGGCCCTGTTTCGATAAATACAGTTTATTTCCCGTATATTCAGACAGTTGGTTGTATTTTTGATGGATTGTCAGCGCGCGGCGGTTGCTCGCGAGCGCGAGCCATGACGTCACACTCACAGAGGAGCATGCTGCAAGATGCATTGGTTCATGTACTCCTCTTTCTTTTCTCCGCCTCTACTTTCATCATATCTTTTTCCTTCCACAAATGCGCTGGTGCTTTGTCCCCGCCGGATGCATAGTTCGCCGCTGTTGCTGTTCATGCCGCTTTTGGGAACCGAAGTGGGAGTTGAGCGAGTCAAGAGATGTGGGCGACGGCCCGTCTCGCTTGTGTGTGACGTCACCAAACGTCACCTTCTCTAATTCACGGCACAGCCGCTGGAAGCGGCAGTTCATGAAAAAAACACATTAAATTGTTATTTTACCTGTACTTTCTGCTTGGGAGGTTGTCTCTATCAATTTGAGGATCTAATCTTTCAATTTGGCTGATAATCTTGTCGGCAAAATTTTTGTTCAGTATCTCTTTTACGAGCAACAAAGTTTACTGAACTATGCTTGATTTCAATTGAAAAGGGCGTGTCGTTGATAAGGCACAGAGGACAGGGTACAGGAGAGGATGAAGGATCTATTGAGTTCCCCGTAGACTCGCGTGGTCGATGTAAACGACTCTTCCAATCTGAATGCTTCCTTCCGTGTGTGTGCTTTATTTATTAGCTTCCCTTTTCACCTCCCAATGTAATGTATGCTTATGCAAACATCTAAGCACAATGTTTGGCAGGACAAAAAAGTGCAGACAAGACGGTTATCCATACTTATGCGAAGAACGGTTATGGCAGCCACTTAGCCGTGCGTGGAGCTGTGGTTTCTAGCCAAATTAGCTGTCTGCACAAATTATTGTCAACTATGGTTACGACATGAGTAAACGAGAAACGACTGAATGCAACTCTGTATATCAGCCAACAAGGCTAAAAACGCATAAGCGAACCACCGTACTGTTACTGGAAAAAGTAATGTCTTTTCTGGTCGATCAGGTTCATAAGCTACCTTACAGAAGATTGTGATCATGCCTATGTTCAAGTTTGTGCTGGTTTGTTTATGGAGATCATACGCATGTCCCAGTGGTGTGTTTTTTTATATCACATGTATATTGTATGTTTGGTAACAAACGAAAAAAATGGTAGTGTCACCCACTACAGGAAGACCACACTACAGTCTGCGAGAACAAAAGAAACGAGCTCCTAGAACAAGAACCCAATATGGAAAACAAAGTATTGCTTACCAGGTACCTCAGGTTTTAAATACCCTTGCAGATCAATTGAACTTCAGGGCTAGTAGTGCGACTTTCAAGAAACAAATAAAGAACTTATTCATAACCACCGGTCTACACTATCGAAACTACGTAATGGAGTCTCATGCCTCTGCAAATGCTTAAATTGTTCATAAACTTCTATGTCAATTATACGAGTGTATACAGCGGAATTCATTGTATCCGCATGCATTTTGTGTATGTTTTTGAGTTGTTTCATTGATATTGCTTAGTTGTGAATTTTAACGAGAGTGACCTCTAATTCTTAAAATGTGTTATGTAAACTTCTTATGCTATTTATGTTTGAATTTTGTGTTTACAATTTCAGGCTGCTTGAAACCAATGTATTGAATATATATATTGTTTAAGCTTTGCACTGTCACGGACTGCGGAGGGACAAGGGCCTTTGTCAGGCTGTTCGCCTTTAGCCCTTTGCCCCTGCAGTGAGCTCTGTATCCGGCTTACTGTAAATAAAAATACTACTACTACTACTACTACCCTTGATACAGTATTGTTGGTATACTCATCTGATTCGTGCCTAGGTGCGTAAATAGGTGATGACCAACTAGCCTAAACTAAATCTTTGCCATTATTGGTTTGCGGCAACAAAACAAAATGCTGTAAAGGAACAGATGGTGCTTCTTATGAAAAACAGCACTTGAGTCAGCATGATTGTTAAACTTGTTCATGATGAAATAAGGTGACGTTATTAGGTGTGCATCACATCTTGTTATCCTCGTTATTTCACTGACTGCCGCATTTGTGTGTGGCAGCCTAACCAGGCCCCGCGGAAAAGCAAGGAGAAGAAGAGGCGGCAGAAGTGCATTCTCAGCTGCGAGTTCTGCACGAAGACCTTCGACCGGCCGTCTCTGCTCAGGCGACACATGAGGACGCACACCGGTAATTATTTCCTCAGCGAGAGAGAAAGAAAGAGTGCTTAGTTTTCTGAAACTACAAAGAGGCCCTCGTTGCAATGAGCGCTGGAGTGCTTGGCTTGCAGTTTTTGATGTTTGTGTCATCCGCCGGACGCTGGTGTTTCCTTAGCACTCGATAAACAAATCGAGTAAGTAAAAGATAACCTTGGCGTCCAGCTAGGCAATGCCGGATTCATTCTCTTAATTTTTAATTATACAGGTCTGCTCAGGTGCCATATCCTTTATGCTCTTCCTGTCAAGAGCCTGAAAAAATCAATAACTTTTCATATTCCTGCAGTCGTTTCAATAACCATAAAAAAGCGTTTCGAAATTTTACTCCAAAATTTAAAAATTACGCTATATACTTTTCTCTGGGGCCTCATCTATGAACCACAGCAATAGGAACGTCTGCATTTCCATCTGCCTAATTCTAACCGACAAGAAGAATTAGTTGAGGGAATTTCCCAATCAAAATGTATTACTTTTGAATTCAAGCCAATTGAATTGTACTCATTATAGTTATATATCTTTATATTCAATAGACGACTGGTCAATTCAGTTTTATTTCCTAAATTTAAAAATTTTCACTTGTATTAACAGTCTGTTTGATGACCAATGCCCTGTAGTGGGTACGAGCTAAAGCTAAATGCTCAAGCAAGCAATGCATAATGAACCATGTGCATTTTCCTCTTTCTTTTAAAGTTGCATTCGAAGTCACTCATTTGTGCAAATAAATCAAACACAATATTGAGTATTCTGTATGCTTACTCCGATTTCAGTGTCTGTACAATCGCACACGGTTGCCAGAAATAAAAAGTGCGGCTCCAAAAGAACTTCTTTTTTACTATTTTCGCTCAGAAACAGGGTGATGTAAAAACTTGAAAGCATGGTCGGCCCGTTGCCTCTCCTAATAGAAAACTCGCTAAGTGATTGTCATATTTATTTATTTATTTATTTATTTATTTATTTATTTATTTATTTATTTATTTATTTATTTATTTATTTATCTACATTCTGGGGGTTCCTGCGACTAGTAATCTGTCATTTCCCCTTGCTTGCTGTAATCTATCTGCATTCGCTTATTACCGAAACCAACGATTCCCGCAGGCGAGAAACCCCATGCGTGCGACGTGTGCGGCAAGGCGTTCAGCACCTCCAGCTCCCTGAACACGCACCGTCGCATCCACTCGGGAGAAAAGCCGCACCAGTGTCCCGTCTGCGGAAAGCGGTTCACGGCATCCTCGAATCTCTACTACCACCGCATGACGCACTCAAAGGTGAGCGCTCTCTACGCACACACTGTCCGCGCTGCGACATATCTCGGTAGAGAACTGCGCGGATATCACGGAAAGGAAGCTCCTTCCTCCCGGCCCGCGAAATCTTCATCCTGGTGCAATATACCACCTTTTGACTGACACTCATTATCTTCATTCATAGCGAGGGTCTCCTTCTGGCAGAATTAATGCATTCAAATAGTATGTGCAGGATTATTGTTCAGCTGCCAGCTAGTAATTAGATCACAGGCTACACGTGACGCCAACAGGCAAAAGAAGGAGTGTTCAACATTTGCCATAATGGCTACGGCACTGACTGACGCTCCCACGTTTAAATGTGCACATACACCCTGTAAAGTATAGCCAACGTTTTTAGATAGCGAAGTATCTAAAGTATCTAAAAACGTTGAGTATAGCGGGGGACGACCGCCGCTGTAGCTCAGTTGGTAGAACACAGGAAGGCAGGTTTGGTACCTGCCCACAGAAAGTTCTCTCTTCGTCCACCTTTCTTTCTTTACAATTAACGATGCAACAATTTAATTCCATCCAGTACGCTTTCTCCGACATCATTGCCTGTTTGTTCTCCCTAATATTGTGTCCAAAAAAGAAAGCGACCCCTTTAGTTTACACTTCTAACACTTCTTCATGTCGGTCACTACCATGTGAGCTCCTGAAGTTGACTTGAACTATTGACATGAGTTCGTGTTCTGCTTTCTTCTCACTAACTTCTCAATATCCAACTCTTAGTTTTCGCTGCTCTTTTTCTTTGGCTTACCCACTATTCTCTCTCTTCACTCCTCCCACTTGTTTGTTGTGTAGCCAATAAAGAACGTGCTTGGTTTGCTCCCTTGCCTTTCCTCGTCGTTTTTCTGCGACCATGCAAAGGGCCTTCTGGAGTCTTTTTCGCGCTGATTCTTACAAAGTTCATCAGATGCAACTCGCTCACCTTCACAAATTCAAGTCGGTCACGCTTCTTAGTGGCGATTGCATTGCGAGTGGCTTCCTTGATTTAGGAAGCATTGTTTCTAAGAAGCGTTTGCACTTCAGCTCTATAGCTTCCTGGTACAAAGGCATGACTGCCAGTTCCCGTTCGTAAAGAAACCTATTGCGCCTTGGAGACCCTGCAAAAAACATTCCCTGTTGGTCAGACGGAGAATGTTCGAAATGACCTCAGCACGATCTTCAGACGTGCGAGCTCTAGCGAGTGCGCAAATATCTCTTTTTTTTCATCCTGGAGACAGAGGTGTCACGGAGGCGTCACAGTCACGCTCACTTTGTAATAAAAGCAAAAAGCTGAGAACACCTCTGAAAGTATTCAATTTAGCATTCGTCATGCACGCAGTCATACAAATAGGTGGTGGTTGTGGTTAGAAGAAGAGAAAAGGCACCTAATTTCTGCAACCCGGTCGGGAGCACAGCGCAGTGCCTATACAAATACAGGGAGGTACATAGAGGTTTGTTGAACCCGCACCCCATCCTCCTCTAAAGTCGCGGTTAAAATAGTGACTTTGGTTGTGCCCAGCGTGACGTACCCTTCAGTCCCTCTTTTTCCCTGAGCGAAGATGTGTTGAAAATTGCCAGAGATCTGCAGGTGCATGTCAGGCTGGACTCGCCCCTCCCGCATCTTGCACAGCGTGAAACTGCCTGTCCCGTCTTGACCGGCGGTGCTAATGGCTGTCTATGCAGGGGGGGGGGGGGGGGGTAAGAGAGTCCCAGAAAGCAGGAAGCAGGGAAGTCTGTCGCTACTAGGAAAGCTGACACGGCTGCTTCAGGTCCCACTTTCTTTGTAAAAACTCTTTCTCTTCTTTTTACTCTGTCTCACTTTTGTACTCTCCCTTCCATTCCCCCTGCGTAGGGTAGCAAACCGGGAATGTGCTTGGTTAACCTCTCTGCCTTCTTTGTTGTTGTTCTTCTCCTCCGCCATTATGCGTAAAGTGCGGCGAAAGCGTCTTTTTCTGGCTTGAAATCCTGCCGACTGCGTCAATAAATTTCGTGCGAAGCTGCTAGAATTTCAGACCGGTTCTTTTCGGTGAAAGGAACACCGGACTCGGGCTTCGCGATGGACACCACCGCCGACGTCGAGAAGTTTCTGTACGTTTCTTTTTTTTTTTCTGCCAACCATTGGGCCCTCTTCTAATCTTTCCATTGATCGGATGGAATGCTGCCATTCTACAGCTTCAAATGTTATCCCGCTTTTTTTCCAACACCATCTCCAGGTTCACCCCTCCGATTAGCATATCTGTGTTCCGTGGAGGCTTCCTGCCGTTTCACTGTGGCTCTTTTAAACTTCCTCAGCCCAGCAGCTCTTGTGTTTTTGTCTCCTTTTCCCGGTCGAATTGACGCGTTATTATTTGTGTTTATCCATGCTGTTTTAGTATCCTCAGTGCTAACTTTCTCAATATGTTTAGTTGCTATTTGTTTTTTTTATTTGCCTTTCTCAATAAACGCTACCTTGTGGTTGATCATCATGCCTCCTCGCTACTTTCATTTCTCTTCCAAAACACAGCTTGATACGTTAGTCATCACCGCCTCGGCTTTTAGAGCCAGTATTCATCTGTGTTCATCACCCTTAGTCACATGGTTATCATCTCTTCAGTGATGGAAGTGGGGACCGGGGGCTGCGTGCATCAACCCAGAAAGCCAGCGAATTCAGTTTTCTTAAATGAGGGACAAATGCCAGATGAATTCAATGCTGCTTTATTGTTGCATGGTGCTCTTCAAATGATATACTTAAGTTGGGTTCGTGCTTTATGCGAACAGTCCGTGCTCCTCGATGTATATCGTTCCTCTTTCGCGAAGCACATTCTCAGCCACCTTTCATTGCTGGAGAATGTACACTCGTGAATGTTGGCACACTTCATGCGCAAGTTCAGTTATAGGCCGGGGCTAAAGCCCATCGCTGCCTCCTCTGGCCACCGCAACATTGCCTCTTGAGTGTAGTGTGAACTTCGCATTTCTTCGCATCCGTTCGATATATGGATGGATAAATAGGTACAACTGAACACGTAGCGCTAAAATTATTCTACACAGGACAAGGGAAGAGACGAAGGGGATCGCTTACTTGCAACAAGATTTATTTTGAAGAGCGTACACATATGAACTCCCGAAATGCGAAAAACTACCAAAACAATCAAGAAGCCCACAACTGCCATGCGCGAAAATCTTACATTTTATACTTACTAAATCTTGCATTCTATACTGCGTAATCAGTTATGCATTACCAACACACCCAATTTTGTACTCTTGTAAGGGTATACTTTATTGGGTCCTTCTCCTATGTCGGAACAGAAAAACGTGGGCGGAAAAAATCTGGGACGTGCAGCTGTTTCGAAAAGGACTGGTGTGGGACTTTGGATGCTGCATAAAAAGTCGGCACAGACTCGCAAAATGTGGGATGGCTGACAACCCTATATACGTAGCCTACCATAGCTCCGATGTGACATCAATGCGTAATATATCGTCGACTGTAGCCTTCTTATACCTGTCATCTTATCTATACCCTTCACGCTTTCGAGTACTGTTACAAACGACCTTTCACGCATATCCATCACACTTTTGTCCAAGTTCAGCAGTGTCATTTGCTCTGCACCCCGTCTTTTCTTGGTTTTTCTCTCTGGCTTAAGCGGAACCTGTTCGTGCCCTCTTGAAGGTTGATTGATTGATATGTGGGGTTTAACGTCCCAAAACCACTATATGATTATGAGAGACGCCGTAGTGGAGGGCTCCGGAAATTTAGACCACCTGGGGTTCTTTCACGTGCGCCTCTTGAAGGTCACGCGGCCATTCGTGAAATTTACTTAGGAATTTTTTTCAAAAATTTCCCTCGTGTTAAGGAGTGGGCAAACTATATAAATAAGAACGATTTCTCAATAAGACAAAACTCGGTCAATACAAGTTAAACTGAAATAGTTTGAGCATTGTGCATGGCGATTATCGCACGTCTAGTACTAAAAACAGAGGCACATAAGTGGTGCCAAAGTGTCAGTCAGCAGAAAGCAGCTTTATTTCACAAGTGAAGTATGCAAATATTGAGTAATCGTTGAGCCCAGCATATCCGAACCAGTGTGAAAATTATCAACAGTCACGAGCAGGCCTCGACGTGCTTGGCTCAATCACGTCTGTTACGATGGCGCACACATTTTCTTAGATAACTTGAATAACACTAAAGAAGTTCAGGAGAATCGATGCAGGCATGGAGCGATGAGAAATAGTTTAACAGGGAATGCAATGCCTGTGAAAACAATGTTCCGGCAACTTGATTTTGTTTCGTCAAGCAGCAGTATTGCCTCGACGAAGAAAGAGTCCATTAGTCAAAATAAAATAAAAAACTAACGTTTCATAACTTGCTACATGCATTTTGGCGAACAGGAAGGAGCCTGTCATTGCTTCATATCATATGAGCTACATGCCAATAAAATATGAATAAACTGTGTAGCCAAACCAACACGCATTCAAGCCTTTCATTAAACGTTGTTTACTGGTGACAGGCAGACTGTCACCATGACGAAGTAGTCCTGTGCAATTGCGCATTTAGCACGATGGAGTCATGTTTACAGACAACTGGGTTCATTCATGTACTCACGCAAAAACGAATACATCGTCAGAAGAGAAAGAGTGAGAGAGGAAAGGCCGGGAGGTTAACCAAATATTGGCATCTGGTTTGCTACCCAGCGCTGGCGGGGAAGTAGGGGCAAGAAAGAGGGGGGTAGATAGAGGGGAAAAAATGCACGCGCACTCATGTGAAAACGAAAACACACTCAGGAAGGGCGTCCTAGCTACAACCGGTCAGTAAGGCCGGTCGATCGCAAAAAGCGTAGTAGCGCTTTCAGGGCCCTCTTCTGTGAAGTCGCATCCTGACGATACTGCAGAATTCCCTGCTCCGACAGAGGTTGATCATCTAATTTGTTGAGTTCCTTGCGAATGCATAGTCGTTGTTTACTATACGCTAGGCAGTCACAAAGAATATGTTGGATTGTTTTCTCTTTGCCACAGTGGCCAAAGGCTGCGGTGTCGGCCATCCCAATGCGGAAAGCGTAGGCGTTGGTAAACGCAACGCCCAACCACAGCCTACATAACAGGGTCTAGTCTGCTCGGCAAAGCCTCGACGGGACTTGAAGACTTAGCGTAGGGCCAAGCGAGTACAGTCGGGCATGCTTGAAGTGTGGCTGATTCCATTGCGATGTGGTTTGCTGGCGAGCAAGCCTGCGGAGCTTTCGTGCAGCATCTGTCCTAGAAAGTGGTAGTCGTAGTTTATGATCTTCTGTGTGGGCTGAGCGGGCAGCTTGATCGGCCCGTTCATTGCCGATGATTCCGCAGTGACTGGGCAACCACTGAAATGTAATTTGGTGCCCTTTCTCAGTCAGGTGGTGTACAACCTCTGCTATCTCTAGTACCAGCTGCTCATGTGGTCCACGGCGTAAGGCTGATAGTAGAGACTGCAGTGCCGCCTTCGAGTCGCAGAATATAGTCCACTTGCGTGTAGGTTGATCAACTACAAAATTGCAATGCGGCACGAAGTGCTGCCAATTCTGCTGCCGTTGATGTTGTTGCGTGAGATGTCTTGAATTTAATTGTCGTGGCCAACCTTGGTATCACTACTGCTCCTGTAGAGCTGTCCGGCTGAACCGATCCGTCAGTGTATATATGTGTGGAGTCTTGGTATTTCTGATACAAGAGAAGTAGTGTGAGCTGTTTAAGAGCCGATGACGACAAATTGGCCTTTTTCTGGACGCCAGGTATGTTAATATTAATCATTGGTTGAGCGAGGCACCATGGCGGAGTCACAGGTCTAGCGGCAGGAGAGAACGAAGTTGGGATTGTCAGAAAATGCACCCTATTGCTTGTGCCCACGCGTTGTCGTTAGGAAGGCTGGGGAGCTATTATCTCGGAGCTCTATTCGTGGACATGCCCGATTCAGCCTTTCCTGATTGGCTGGAGCGTGCCGCGCCTGTTTCCAGTCTTTCTTCCGCAACATCATTGAGATACCACAAAGCTTTCACGACTCTCGACAAAAATAAGAAAGACGGAACACGTTTCGCCACAACGAATGCTGGCCCCAGTGATCCGCTTTTAGACGCAGATCTCTGAGGCCGTGCATAGACTCTGATGACATTAGCCCATGAATATGGTTTAAAGCGGCAGCGCACCTGCCGCACCTGAAAAGTATGTACGCATTCCCTGCATTGCTCTTCAAACATCTCAGCACGTTCATACGCAGCTGCAGACTTGTCAAGTTTCTTTAAGTGTCCTGTTACTCTCCATTTTGTCCACTTCGTTTCTTTTTAAGCTGGGAGTGTGCTGGCGGGTTCGGTGCACCGACGTGGTCAAGCGTGCCATGGCGTCATGACTCACCGTTTTTTTTTTCCTAACGAAACGTGCTTCGGCGAATTCACGGGAATCGTAGAGTTCATATATAGACGAATCTGCATATTGACTCTATGGCGAGAATAGCTCCCCTGAAGCACCTTCGTGGAAGCTTAAAGGAGCACTGACGTCAAATTTTTTCGTGCCAAGATCTTTGCGTCAGCGAGTAGCTGTAGACCCCGTAGCAGCGATTCGCGACCTAAAACGCAACTGAGGGATAAATAACTATCACTTTTATTGATTTATATCTCTGGTATCTAGCACTATTCAAAACAGCCAACAATCCCACCCTTTTTAGCGCTTTCCTGGAGTGGAGAAGTTCACAAAATAAGAAAAACAAAAAGGCAAATGAATAAAAAACTAGTTCTTAACAGTTCAGCCAAATTTCTTAATTTTTTAAAATAAAAACTCTTGAAAGACAATAAATGCGAACGTCCACATCAACCTGAGTTCATTCAACCTTATATATATACGACATGCCCGGCAACAATTACAAGCGCTGCGCACGTTTCTTTAAGCCGAAACAGGCACTCAGTTTTTAGGGTCTTCCCGGGCGTTGCTTCGCTGAAAAGAACCGGTCCGAACTCTAGCACATTCGCACAAAGTTTACTATCCCCCCCCACCCCCCCCCCCACCCCCCCCCACCCCCCCAAAAAATGTGGCTGCACCTCTCACTTGCTGCATGTATATACAACGATCGCGGCGAGCACAGTCGTCGATAATTGATAATCTGATCGCCGGTGAGACACGTCGTCCTTTGTACGTACATGCGTGATTGATGTTATCACTGGGGCTCACATTAGTTCCAGAATGAATTAAACTGTATGGTCGCACCATTCATGCACGTTCAAAACATTCAAAAACAGCCACGAAAATTTTCACATGCATTCCAACTCGGCCTGCGCTGTGTGGGGTAACACGTGCAACAGTTTTTGTGCGTGAAACCCGGTCATATAAAAGTACGTCCGTCTGTGTGACCGTCCGTGCGTCCATCCCTGCGTCCGTCCATGCGTCCATTCGTCCGTGCAGCCATCCATGCGTCCGTTCATGCATCTGTCTGTGTGTCCGTTCATCCATCTAGTCAACACTCCAAGTACCACCATCTCGCATCTTTTCATCATATATTCCCCATATATAAGCACCGCCATCCAGCGTACATTCCAAGGACTGAACGAGAGGAGGCACACGCACACTTTCTTACGGCTTGCGCTTCGTGTATACTTCCCACCTTTAACCACCTCGAGTTCATGGTATATACTAGTTCACTGTATTCATGGCACTGCGGCCCAACGCTCGCTAAACCTTTCTAAAACCAAGGAGGTTACGCCCAGCGAGTATAACGTAATAGCCATTTCTTGTCAGATAGTGCTCAATAATATGCCAATGGCTGCTAATGGGGAATGAGAGACAGGAGAATTCCGCTTTTAGTTAACGCGCACGCTGCGAATTTTTTATTGTTCAACAACGCACAGGAGAAATGTCCCACAGGCACCACCTTGCATGTCAAAGCGTAAAGACTGGTTACGCACTACTACCAGGGACGTACGGGTGCCACTTTAAAAAGCTTCGCCCCTAAAAAGCGCGCGTAGCAGTGCAGTCTGTGTGCAAAAGTGACAGTTCTGCGTTTCACTGACAATTGTCGGACATAAAGTGTCAACAGAAAAAATAGCACTATGTAGATTCAGGCGCTTTATGCAGGATCGGCCAAGTTTCACGAAACTCGGGATATTCCCGAGCTCTGGCGACACCCCCTTATGAACGAGCCAACAGGACGAAAAAGTCAAATTCACCCTCAGCACGCTGCGTTTCATTGGTTGCGATGAAACCAGCCATCGCGTCAAGGATGTTCAACAAAGTTGAGGGGTGTTTTCAAACCAGAGGCATCTTTTTTCATTTGGTTGTCGTTCCATTGAGTGCAGATGTGCACCCATGTGCGCGCGTGTGCTGCCGAATGTGCTCTGTTTATCTCTCTTCCCTCTATGCTCTCTATCTTTCATCTCCCCCATCCTCCTCGCATGCACAGGGTAGCAAACCGGCTGCCTATAGGCTGGTTAACCTCCCTGCTGTTCTTTTCCTCCTCTTTTCCTTCCTTCCATGCAATAAATGTGTCGAAAACGTTTCGTGATGATATTTTTTAGAGACAGGGGTGTTAAGATTTATTTTGTAGCTTTTATTACTTGCACTAAGTCTGTTTTTAAAAAATCAGCGCGGTGGCCTCTGAGATCTGTACTGGCCGAGCGTCTTACAACATCGCGACCGCAGCTAAGTCTGAGGCCACGTGTCGGTCTGTACATTCTAGCGAGGCCACGCGTGAGCTGCTGGGCCGGTGCGCGTCGTCTTTGTTGTCATCACCTGCTAGCATCCAAGCACGTGCGGCCGGCTAATTGGCTGTTTGGCTGAACGGTATACTTCACTAGTTAGGACAGGACATGCTATGACCAAGCTAATAACGCCAAGTCACGCATGGTATGGCCCAGATATGGCCCAGAGCCTCGTGCTGATGAAGCCATGTAAAGCTATAACTGACCTAACTAGTGCATGCTGGTTGAGGAGTTAACTAAACTATGCTAATTAATACGACGTTATTATGAACATTATAAGGAAAACCATGGTAACTAGTCCTTACTAATACAATGACAATTAGTATCCTGCTAATCAGGATGAAGTTAAAAGCTTCATACGGATAACTGCTCGGCTAATTTCACCCGGGATAATTGCATTTTATTCGAGGCCTTTTCAATAAAGACAACACAGCTAAGTGCAAAGGTCATTAAGCATCAGTTGATTAGTTCAATCAAACTTGAGACAGAGCTAATACGGTTTTCACTTCGAATCAAATCACGCACAAGAGTAGACGACTAACTTGAAAAGCTGCATGAAGTTAGGTTATCATAAGCTCCTCCATGGCTCCATCCTTGCACAAGTAGTGTGAGCTACCCAAATTATTTTGTATTCAAAGGAGCTGTCGCTTAGCGTTCATTGCATCAAACGCTTGACACTCGCACGAACACAGTGCCGAGTTGAACTCGGGCCTTCTCAGAACCAACGAGCTTGTGTATCTGAGTTCACGTGTCAATCAGTTTGATTGACAGACGCCCATGGCGGAGATCGGGTACGCCCACCACGTTTGCCCACCAAGGAACAGTACTCACGTCGTGCGGCACGATTAATCTATCAGGTATATCGAGCAGACTATGCACACACGCACGCAGAAGTAAAAGTGATATCTTCACGCGGCTATACGATGTTTCGCATTTAATTTCACCACGCTCACGACGTTTCCTATCACAGCCACGTTGCCGCCATGATGCAAGTGCCCCTGGTGGCCACTTGTCCCTATATTTATCTACAATATTTGATAGGAGCGAAACGAGTAGCTCAAAGATCAAGAGTGCTGCGTGCGCACCCTTGCTGCCTTCGAGATTAGAAATTTCTACCCGGCAGGCGTAACGAAAGAACCTGTCCGAATTGTTCGTCTTACGTGTCTGGTTGCCTGGGCTTCTCTGGCTTCATTGTGTTCGGCCCGGTGGGTTTTGGAATCAAGTACATAATTTTTTTCTCTTTTTTCTCCTTTCATATTGGAGGGGTACCTTATGGCGTGACTGCATGCTTTCTGTTTTTATCTTATTGGCAAGCGATTGTCACTTGGTTTTCATCGACCTTTTTTCATCATGTTCTGTTGTTTCAATGCGTGCCTACAAAAAGGCCCTGCGTTTGAAATAGTAAATCAGTTGGGAATACAGCGCTGTGCTTGTGTGTCTTTCCTAGATGTTCCGTCTTTTTTGCGCTGATAAATCAGTCTAAATAATCATGAACCAACTCGCCCAACTAACAGTTTTAGGACATACGCCCACGAACACGCCTGTGGGAGGCGCGTGTTGAATTGACAAAAAAGGTAACGTGGAAAATCACGCTGACGTCGCTGCACTGTTAAAATATTGACTGAGTGGTGACGCTGACGCGTTCACACGCGGTGTTTATTTCATAACCGCCGCAAATGTCCCGCATGCGTTCCCAACACCATACACGCGCGTTCTTGTAGCCATTTTTATCCATCACGCGCTCCGCACTGTCTTCATGCCATGACCACTGCAGAGCATGCTCGGAGCAAACTCAGCTGCCGAGAAGCTCGGGCCATCCTGCATCGCACCCCAGATCCATGTAAAGTTAAATATGCGCAAGTCACTAACAGGTTAACAGGAAGAACGAAAGTCGAGTGCCGGGACATCTGCTTGCTTTCGTTCGTGTACATGTTTTTGTTACCGTAAGTTATAACTGGCATAAGACCAAACGAACAGCGCGTTTAGGAAGGACGTGCATTGAATATAGTGCGTCGTGTTTTCGTGTACGCAGGAGAAGCCTCACAAGTGCCCCGTGTGTGCCAAGTCGTTTCCGACGCCGGGCGACCTGAAGACGCACGCGTACGTGCACAGTGGGTCCTGGCCCTTCCGCTGCCACCTCTGCGACCGCGGATTCAGCAAGCACACAAACCTCCGGAATCACCTGTTCCTACACACCGGTCAGTACATCCTCAACACACGCAACCAGCCGCGGCAGGATTGCGATCCCCTACCCTTTCAAGGCGATTACATGAGAGCTGGTAACCGCCTCGAAGGGGAAGGGGTTGCAATCTTGCTGTTCTATATCCGCAATTAATGACTGTTTTGCTCGCCGCGAGATGACGCCAAAAGAGGCTGTGGCTGCTCTCGCTCCCGCTTGAACGCGCTGCCAGCAGCCACCGGAGCACGCAGGCCACGCGTCACCGGGTTGCCCTTCGTAAAAATTGACACTGTACAATGACACAAACGTGCACGCACAAAGACAGTATGTGACCCGCATACACAAGCTAAAATATATAAATTTGAATCAATACAGTGAAAAGCTGTACGGTTCGTATCGAATGCCTAACGACGCGACACAACTCAGTCAGCTCTTTTGTATTGTGCTAAACTGTAAACCTAGGAATGTAATCGTGTAACATAAAAGAACGAAGCCACATCATATAAAGCCACAAATACAAATCCAATTACATCGCACCAATTTCGCACCGCGAAACGTGCTTCTTTCACCCTAAAAATTTCGTCAGCAGCTCTGTCGTACCCAAATGTACATGCAACCTATTTCCTCCTTACAATCAATGAGTGGAATAAATTGCCACCAGCGGTTTCAGAAAGTGTCGATTTGAAATCATTTTTTCGTGCCATCTGTCCGAAATATAGCGCCAATTCTTCCACAGTGCATGCGCTTTATTCTTGTACGCTTCTTAGTTGAACTGGTTGCCTGATTTCCAATCGGTCGCGCAGGTATACTATTACACGCCCGGGTGTACTTTTTTGCACTGATGCTGACCTTAATTGTACTACAAGTGGTGCTTGGTGCTTCAAGTTTCTTCTTTTTTTTTACGCACACGGAAAGACTTGCTGTGCACTACCTTCGAGCGGTTTTTGTATTGATTTGTTTGGCACGGCAATTTTTGCGATTGGGGACTGCATTCCAGGCTTCTTTCTGTGTGAAACAACGCTTATTTGCTAAATATTATCTCTATAGATGAATAATCTGCTCACTATTTTTCCACTTCATTCATGTCTATTGTACCGCCCAACCCTGCCCAGGTCTGTTATTCAGACAGGCAGTATTTTCCTATATAAGAAGTAATACACACATGCATGTGCAATCACACAAACATGCACACGCACAAACATCGACGCGCGCACAATCCCAACGCACACAAACACGCATGTACAGTGACACAAACGCACATAAACACACAGGCACGCATAGAGCTCAACTCTTGCGCGTGGAACAGTGCGAGCGACATCTGCAGTAGCAAAAACGACCCATCTGAGCATGCGCAGCGCTAGCGATGTGCTGCTTGCCTTGAAATACTGATACCTGCTTATCACCGCGTATGCAACGACCGCTTTGGACGTCCAAAGCGCTCTGAACGAATTAGCGAGGAAAAAAAAAACGAGCGAAAAAAAAAATGAAGCGAGCCGTTCACGCTGTGATATATCACGAAGCGAGAATAAGTTTAGAGTATAAAAGATGCCTATTCGGGAAATTGCTGGTTTCTTCTTTTCATTTCCTTCGGTTCTACTATAATGTTAACAGCTCTTCGACGGCCAAAGTGGTCATCGTGACCGTGGATATAAAGGTGAGTGGAAACTGCGAGGCGGGCACATCAGTGGCGCTGCGCATGCTCAGATGTGGCGTATTTGTGACTGCAGATGTTGCTCGTGCTGTTCCGCACGTGACGCTCCGTCGTTATAGACATGAGAGTTGAGCACTGTACACACGCACAAACGCTGAAACGCGCAGAAACACACACATATACAATGATTCAAGCATACGCACAAACACAAAAACACACATGTACAATGACACAAACACGCACGCATGATCAATCACACAAACACGCATGCACATAACGGACACGTGCACACACACACACACACGTATTTAGAATCACACAAACAAACGCACAGACACAAACACATGCGCAAAGACGCAATTGCATGCACAAAGAACTTACACATGCACAAACACACAAATTTCACACGCATGTGAAACAAACACACGCAGACACAAGCACGCACAAACACAAACGCACGCACAAACACATGCACACACAAACACACACGTGTTTGTGTTTGTGCGTACATACGCACGCACAAACACAAACACGCACGAAGACACGAACATGCACACGCAGAAAGACAAACATTTGCTCGCACAAACACCAAAGCACCACAAAGACGCGTAAAAGCACGCTTGAATGACAAGAGCACAAACACAAACACGAGCATATGTACAACGGCACAAACACGCACGCACAAATACAGACGCAAGCACGAAGCCAAATGCACATACGCATGAACCAACACTGATGCTCGCACTCATACGCAGACACGCAAGCACACGCATGTTCAGCGACACAAATATGCATGCCCAAACATCGACACACGCACAAAGACATAAACAAACACATGCACAAACACCAACGTACACACATGAACACGGACGTACGCAAAAAGATACGCACATGCAACCACGCATGACTGCCGACACACGCACTGACACAAACACGCATATACAATGATACAAACTCACACGCACAGACATGAACGAAGCCACGCATGTCATCATCATCAGCCCGACTACGTCTGCTGCCGGACAAAGGCTTCTCCCATGTTGCGCCATTCAACTCAATCCTATGCTTGCTGCTGCCACTTCCCCCACAAGCTTCCTAATGTCATCTGTCTACCTAACATTCTGACTCCCCTCACCCGCTCGCCCTCACAAGGAACCTAGTGAGTTACCTTTAATGGCCAGCGGTTATCCTGCCTACGCGCGCTACGTCCCGAGCCCATGTCCCTTTTTTCTTCTTGATTTCAACTATGATATCCTTATACCCCATTTTGTTCCCTGACACACTCTGCCCTCTTCTATAATTTTCCTTTCCATCGCTCGCTGCGTCGTCCTCAAATTAAACTGAACTCTCCTTAAAAGCCTCCAGGTTTCTGCTCCGAAATTATGTACCGGCAAGGTGCAGCTCTCATATGCCTTCCTCTTGAGGGATAGTGGCAATCTACCTGTCATGATTTGTGAATCCTTACCGAATGTGCTCCACCCCATTCTTATTCTTTTAGTTACTTCAGTCTCGTGGTTCTGCTCCGCGGTTACTACCTGTCTTAAGTAGACGTACTCTGTTACAACTTCCAGTGCACTGCTACCTATATCGAAGCGCTGCTCTCTTCCGAGGTTGTTGTACATTACTTTCGTTTTTGAAAAATAATTTTAAGACCTACCTTTGTGCTCTCCTTAACTAATTCAATAATGATGAAGTGCAATTCCTCCCGGAGTCACTCAACAGTGCAATGTTATCTGTATAGGGCAGATTGCTAAGGTACTCCCCATTAACTCTTATTTCCAACTTATGCTATTTTAGGCCTCGGAAAACCACCTGGAAGCACGCAGTAAATAGCATTGGGGACATTGTATCCCCTTGTCTCGAACCCTTTTTTATTGGTATTCGGTCGTTTTCTTCATGAAGCACTATGGTGGCAGTTGATCCGCTGTATAGATTTCTTACAGTATGTTTGTATATGTTTCGTCGACGCCCTGATTCCGCAGTGTCTGAATTACTGCTGATATCTCGATCTACTGAATCAAATGCCTTTTTGTAACCTATAAGGCTCTGCATTGTGGATGAGTGTGTTCGGAGCATTTCTTTATCACCTGATTGATAGTATGAATGTGGTCGATTGGTGAGTAACCTGTCCGAAATTCTGCTTGTTCCTTTGGTTGATTATATAATTCTAACGTTGTCTTAACTCTGTTAGCGATTATTTTTGTAAATAGCTTGTATGCGGCAGAGAGAAACCTGATTAGCCTGGCCTGAAATTCTTGAAGTATTTGTCATACCCTTTCTTATAAAATAAGATTTTGTTAGCATTCTTCCAAGATTCTGATACCTTACCCGTCAGGAGACAATTCGTAAGCAGGGTGGCTAGTTTTTGAAACACAATCTGTCCTCCGTCTTTCAGCAGATCTAATGTTACCTGATCCTCACTTTGCACCCCTCCCCCCTCCAGGCGTTCCTGACTTCTTCTGGTATTACTGTTGGGTTGTTATCTGGATTACTGCTAATTCGTACATTATGCATGGTCGTGGTGGTCCCGGCTACTGTACAGATGTCTGTAAGACTCCCCTGCTATTTTAGCTGTCCTTTCCATATTAGTAACATTGCCTGCCTTGTCCCATTAGTCCATGCATCTGGTTTTTGCCTATCCCAAGTTTTCTCTTCACCGCTTTGACGCTTCCTTCGTTCTTTAGAGCATGTTTATTTCTCGTTTGAGGCTTGCATGCTTTGACATTTCTTAATAAGGTTCTTTGTATCCTGGGACAGCCTGCTAGTGTCCTATCAAACTACCGTACTTCAAACTTCCACTGCGCCCTTCGTTATGATACTCGTCAGATTATCATTCATTGCGCCAACGCTAAGGCTGGTATCCTTCATAACAGCCGAGTACCTTTTCTGAAGCTAGACTCTTAATGCCTATACTTTCCCTCTCAGTGCTAGCTCATTGATTGACTTCTTGTGCATCATTTCTTGTCGTTCTATCTTCAAGTCTAGACGAACTTGAGACCTTACCATTATAAGGTCACTGCATCGTACCTTGTCAAGCACTTCCGCATCCTGCAGGATGCCTGGGTGTGCGCTCAGCATAAAGTCTATTTCGTTCTTACTTTCACCATTAAGGCTCCTTCATGTCCACGTACGGTTCACTCGTTTTCGGTAGAAGTTATTCAAGATTCTTAAGCTATTGCGTTCTGTGAATTATGTGAATAACTCACCAGAGAAGGATTGGACACGCCGGTGCATTATCTGGCCACTACCTGCCACATGTATACGCTAATTAACCCTCGGTCCTCAGTCCCCAGCGGCTACGGAAGAACTGACCACGGCGGTGGTCAGATTTGCGACAAGCGTGTACAATGATACAAACACGCACAACACCAACGTACGCAGAAAGACACAAACACATACAAATTTACGCATGTACAATCACACAAAGAGTCACAAACAAACCCTGCACGCACAAACAGCAAACGTACGAACAAAGACAGACAGAAACTCACATGCATGTACAATCATCACACAAACACGCACGTACACATGCACAAACACCGACGCACACAGACGCACGTAGGAAGACACAAACACACAAACGCACGCACAACCACAGACACGCACGCATAAGCGTGTTCTCATGCATATTCGCTGCACTGACATACACACGTGCGCAAAACCACACAGATGGTGTTGCACAAACACACACAGTCACGAACACACACACCGTCGAAGCCAATCATTTTTACCGCTGTTGAGCGACACCGCAGCTGTAACCGAGGAATACATAGTCACACTAGCTGAGTGCTAGGCGACGTGTTCATGATCTTCCGATTCAGGGATTGAGGCAGGCTCATACCATCTAATACAACAAGTCCAGGCTCATGATGAGAACATTGTTATCTCCTACTGCAAGCAGAGATCCACTACAGAGCCACAACCAGCTCAGACTAAAGCCCTGTACCTACGAAGTATATAGGGGCTTTACCACAGACAATCGGGTATGCGAGAGCGCGTTCCACAAAACACTGTTTCCATTCATACACAGCACAGGCACACATATACATCATACACAAAATTTGCGTCGTGTGTAATGAAGGGACTCACTGACTAAATAAATAAACAAATAAATAAATAAATAAATAAAAATTGGCACATCCCTTGTGCAGTGGAAATCGATGATATTCGAAGCACGAAAGAGAAACGTTGACATGTCACTATAAAATCAGCCCAACATTACAAGGCGGAAGAAAATTATGCCGTACCATCAATTCCATGTCATTATTATTATGTTCGCTCTTGGCATTTGTGTTCATCGTCCATTCACGTCATGTAATGCCGAATTCGGTATATGTGAAGCTAGTGAGACGGCCGCGAGCGCATCATGAGTGTGGTATGTTGTCACGTTCTTACACGACACGCATGCCATGATTATCATGTTTGAACGTGTCACGTACCTTCGTCGTCTATTCACGTCACCTGATACCAAATTTGGTATATTAGGAGCTAGCGAAACGGCCGCGAGCACGCTATGAGCGTAGCATGTAGTCATGTTTTACATGACATGTATGACATGTATGTCATGACTATCATGTTTGTACGCATCATTTAACTATTTATTAGATCCACATATTATTAAATTTATTAACTATTTATTAGCTCCACATATTATTAAATTTAGTATCACATGACGTCTATTGACGTCATGTGATACTAAATTTGGTATATGTGGAGCTAGTGAAACAGCCGCGAGTGCGCTATGAGCGTATTAAGTCCTATTTTACATGACACGCATGCGATGTTTATCTTGTTTGCATGTGTTATTTACCTTCGTCGTTTATTTACGTTACGTAATACCTAGTTTGGTAAATATGAAGCTAGCGAAACTGCCGCGAGTGCGCCATGAGCGTGGTACGTTGTCATATTATTACATGACATGCATATTATGATTATCATGTTTGCACCAATCATATATCTTTGTCATAAATTGACGTCACGTGACACCGAATTTCGTTTATGTGAAGCTATAGTGAAACGGCCGCGAGCGCACTGTGAGCGTAGCGTGTAGTCATGTTTTACATCAGATTATGTCATGACTATTATGTTTGGATGTGCCATTTACCTTCGTCGTCCGTTCGTGTCCTGTAATACCAAATTTGTTATATGTGAAGCTAGCTAAATGGCCGTGAGCGCAACATGAGCGTGGCGTGTAGTCATGACTTACATGATATGCATGTCATGATTTGCACGTTAAAGTCTGTCGCTTATGTTCGCCATGCAGTCATGTCATACCATACCAGTTTTGCAATATGTCATGTGAACGAAACCACCGCAAGAGCAAGACCATGAAATGTAAATTATGACATTCATGGCATACGTGTCATAATTTTCATGTTATGACTAGTTAGTTATGCTCTTCATACAGTCATGTTACGGCATACGAGTTTTGGAATAGATACCAATATCGAAACGTCCAGGAGAGCTAAATGTTGTAGGGGTTGTACTATGCCTTGTTGACTTCTCCATCTGTGCCTTGAATATATTTATGTCTGTGCCATTACCGTGGTCTTCATCAATCCCGGTGTTTAATGGAAATCGTTTCTTTTGCAATATTACATCATGGTCACTATCAAATAAACTTAAAATTAACCCTAAGAAAACGAAGGTTATAATATTTAGAGCTAGAAATAAATTTCTGAACGTTAAACAAGATATTATTTGTGCAGATCAAAAAATAGATATTGTAGAAGAACATAAAATTCTCGGTGTAACATTTTCATCTCATCTAAGTTGGGACTCTCACGTAAGTCATTTATGCAAGAAACTTTCTTTTACAGCGGGAGCTCTGTCGCGTTGTCGAGAAATTCTCCCTACACAAATAAAAGTCAGCATATATCAAGCACTGTTTCAATCACATATAAGTTACTGCAGTCTGGTTTGGCTTACTACAACTCAACGCAACATCAACAGAATATTGGTTTTGCAGAAGAAAGCTGTCCGTCACATTGCCAACACTGGTTATTTATCACCGACATCGACATATTTTCGCAAGTACAGTATAATTAAAATCCAATATATGTACGAGTTCCGTATCCTACGATCATTTTACATATGTTCTTCTTCATTTAAACAATTTATCGAGTTAACTGCTGCACTGCAACGCAACAGTCATGCTATCAATACTCGTAATGTAGGAGGATGGCTCATACCGCGCTTTCGCACTGACTATAAACTGCAGTCATTGAAATATAACCTCCCATGCATTCTTAAAAAGCATAATCATTTACATAAACCTGCGCTAAATACATTACGTGAAATATTTCTGAATTACTAATGTATTTCAATTATTTGTTAATGTTGTACTACATTTCACTGTATATTGTTGTATATGATTAGCTATCATGCTTTCTATTATTATATTGTGTTGATATTAGTGTTTCGTGTAGTTTACTGCTAGAATTACAGGTGTACTATTGCTTGTACTATTACAGGTGTACTATTGACTGTGTTCCTTGTACTTGTAGTATTAAAAATTTCTTTTCTGTAAATAAATTTTGGTATTCTGTTGGTCTTGTTCGTTGTTAGAGATGTGTTTTAGTCAAAAAATCATTCCCTGTTACGCTTACACAGATATTGTTATATGCTTTGTTTTTGTAAATATTTTTGTACAATGTGTGATATATCTTGTAATTTGGTGCAAATATTTTTACCGGTCACTTGTTGCCATGTCATTGGTCTTCTGGGCCCTAGTCAAGCTGTTTCATTACAGCTTTTAGCCCAGGAGACCATCCAGAATGTAATGTTTTCGTTTATTCTGGAAATAAAAGAAATAATAATAATAATAATAATAACCGTTGTGTTCGTTCTGTCTCGCTTCCTCAGGAGATCGGCCGCATACCTGCGACGTCTGCCACAAGACATTCGCCCTGGCCTGCAACCTGCGTGCGCACATGAAGACGCATCAAGAAGGTACACGCACTCCTCCCACAGCGTCTTTTCTCGTTGTTTCGCTTAATCATTAATGATAAGTTCTGGTCTTTTATACGTGACATAATATGGTACGAATGCAAGGCACGCCATAGGGGGTGACATACGATTAATTTTCACCGTCTGCGGTTACTTAACCTGTGTCGCAGAAATGAGACGAGACAAGCGTAGACTGCGTTTGATTCGAACGACGACGATGACGATGACGAATGACGATGATGATGATGATGATGATGATGATGATGATGATGATGATGATGATGATGATGATGATGATAATAATAATTCCAAACCATGGTTCATACCCACTCAGGGGGATCGGCCAAGAATCGACGAACGAAAAGCAAAAAATCTTCTTTTTTATTATTCCCTCACTAACAGGCGTGCTCTTCCGTGACCGCTGTCTTTTTCTTCTTCTTGTGTTCTTTTCTTCAGTGAATTTAAGTAACGTGCTTCAGCAGGAAGGGTGTTATCGAAATTCACACTCATCGAAATGCGGCTGCGGTTACCGGGAATGAAATCGTTGACTTCGAGCTTTGCAGCACTACACCCTCCGCCCGATAAGTTCAACCTTTCAGATTGTTTCTAATCTCACTTTATGAAGTAGTGGTGCCGAAAGCCACGACGGACCTTATTTCCGGCACCCTCAACTTGTATATTATACTTCAGTAGCACAGACAGAGACATTTCGTTATTTATGTTCTTTTTCTGGGCTCACCGTAACCTCTGTATGTTGTCAGCCCCCAGCGTCGGTCTTATAGGGACACGCCGCATGCAAGACGCATGTAAGTTTGAGTGTCCGGGCTACACTTGCGGGGGACTGCAGCCTACCATGGAAAAACGGCATTTTCACTATAGCCGTGAGTGGGAGCTGCATTTGACTGGCCGCAGGTGTATGTCGATACGACTCCCTAATGTCGCACTTCAGTGTGCCGTGAACCGTGAGGGTGTCAGGCCGATGGTTTTTGAGTGTTTAGTCGTACTGTTGTACGGTAAAAAAGTAGTTTTATTGCGATAGCAATTATATGAACAGTCTCGGCTGGTTTTTTGCCGTCGCCGCCGCCGTCATTCACGTATATGTATATGTAGGTATATATATACAGGCAATATACAGAGAAGGATGTACCAGCCTCCTCTGTCTGCGGATTGAACATCCTTTTTCCAACCGGGGTCGTCTGCACGCGCTTATCTCATGAGCGTACAAATGGGGAGGGGGGGAGGGCCACTTGTGTTCGCACAGCAGACAGGAGCTTCTATGGACTGCGCTGTCAACACGGAAAAAAAAAACGATGCCAAAAGTCTACTTCGAGCGGCCGTGTTCTCTTATGCCAGTGTTTTGTAGAGTTACGTGAGATTAGATCTAAATGAGTTGACTGCCAGCCTCACTTCCTATATCAACACCGTTACTACGCGCGAGCCTTGTCGTTATCTACCATGGCCGCGCATCAGGAAACTTGGTTACTTAGCAAGCGCATGTTTCCTACAATTCTTATTTCTCCCAAATAAGCAAGCCTTGCTTCGCGAAACATTCAAATATGTTGCTATCGCATTCATTGGTTGGCCCTTCTGGCGAAAATGTGACTTTATCATTACCTGTTACAAACTGCTGCGAGTAAACATTTTTTAAAATCTCGTAGGTTTATTCAGGCTATTGGAGTCAGTAAAACACACAATGCATCTAAGAAAATGTCGTGTCTAACGCAAGACTGATGATATCCAACACGCTTCGTTATAAAGGTGTTTGCGAGACACCCGTTGCGAAAAATGGTGCCATTTCAAATACGCGTTTTCTGAACAGATATGCGTGAATTGATTCAAATAAACAGCACTTTCTATGCACGCAAAAAGGCTAACTTATAAGTTAGGGCGCCATTAGGGCGCCAAAAGGGCACCATTATAAGTGCAATTTTATTTCTGGCGAAGGCCAGTTTTGCTATCACTTAGTTTTCCTAAATCAATGAGCCCCTTTCTTTTCATGGCCCTTCTTCAAGATCGCCAGAGGGCACTCGGTCACTTGGTGAACAGAGACGTTGAAGTTTGCTTTGGTGTCGAAATAAAAAAAAAAAAGGTGCCGCGACCATAGTGGCCACTTCCCTCCTTAAGCCGACGAAAAACATTGTAACACAAGTGACCGCCTATGTACAGGTGCAATTGTATTCAAAGGACACACATGCAATAGCGCAAAAAAAAAGAAACGAAGGTTTAAAAAAAGGAAGTACAAAACTAAAGGTCGGAATGTCTAATTTCATTTTACTCATTTTTTCCCCTTAAGCCTTCCTGTCTTTTTTGCGCTCGCATGTGTCTGTGAGATGTAAATATAGTTTGAAGGTGCTCAACAGCATATATATTGTCACGTCGCTCCAGGGGGTGTCGATAAGGTCTATTGATGTCCGAGCAACAGGGCTCTAACCAAGCGCGTCGGTTGGGCTTGTTTGCTAGAGCGGGGGTCCGCGCGCACTTCTTTCTTCTCTGTGGTGTGAGCCTTCACCTTGGCATACGACCCACTACTAGAAGTAGGTGGCAATATATATACATTACAATTTGCCTAATACCTTCCCCTATAACTTCCTTGGCATTATTGTCTGTTAGATCTCATTAATATTCTGTAAAACGCGAAAAACGAGCCCTTAAGTATACACTTGTTTCCCTTATTCATTAACGAGGGTCTCGTACTGGCAGACTTGGTGCCTATAGGTTACATACGGGGGACTATTGGTCAGCTGCCAGTTAGTAATAAGTTCACGTGCTACGTGACGCCAAACAGGCTCATAAAGATTGTACCACATTCGCCGCCATGGCTACTAGTGGCGCTGACTGACACTCCAACGTTTAAATTGACATAGATACCCAATGAAGTGGCTGGGGGGATAGCTGTCGTGGTAGCTCAGTGGTAGAGCATCGAACACGTTATTCGAAGGTCGCACGTTCGGATCCTGCCCACAGCGAGTTATCTTTTCACCCACTTTTCTTTCTACTCATTTACATTACAATTGGCCTAATAATTTCCCCTACCCTATACCTTCCTTGGCATTATTGTCTGTTAGATCTCATTAATATTGTGTAAAACACGAAAAAAACGAGCCTTTAAGTATACACTTGTTTCCCTAATATATATATATATATATATATATATATATATATATATATATATATATATATATATATATATATATATATATATATATATATATATATATATATATATATATATATATATATATTCCAGTAGATTCTCCGTGAGCGGTCACAACGTGGTTTATTTCGACGTTTCGGCCTAGAGTCTGGCCTTCATCAGGATTGAAGGTACAGTTTGTTGGTGTTCAGTTTTATACAATCTCAAATCAGAGGGGGGATTGAGAAAGAAAAAAAGGAAAAAAGAAAAAAAGAAAGAAAAAAAGATGAAAAGAGTATAAGGTGCACTCCCCCGGAGGTGCCCCCTTCCATTCTTCGTTCCACCTCCCCCTCCATCTCTCTACCTTTCTCCTTTTCCCCTTTCTGCTCTCTGCGGTCTGTGTATCCTTTCTTTCACTAACACGTTCTTCCCGACCAGACGGCGCCTCCTAGCTCTGGCGGTTCGGTATGGGGCAAAAAGAGCTTTTTTGAAAGAAAGAGGGGTGCCACGTATTGCCGCAGAGGCTGGCAAGCGGCTGCAATGCGAATTCCTTGCCCGCCTCTGGATTACGCGTGCAGTAGGGGCCTCCCGACTGTGCACATACAGGGTTGCTGTTGGGCATGTCATGCTTGGCACAATTGATTGGGTAGTAAAGAAAAAACAGAAAACAGTCGACAGATGTACTTAGGAAGAGTGGTCACACTTGGCATTGTTTTGAGTTGTCCAGGGCCTTTCGCAGCTGCAGTGCCGTGAACTCAGTTACTATTTTCATTTTTGCCCTTATTGTTTTCTAATGCTTTAATTGCGGCAAGTGTACCAGGATTCTCATTTATTCCTCTATCGAGGGTGTTAAATCGGTGGATAAGGTATTATTCTCGTTGTTCACGTTCTCAATTTGATTTAAATCCCGTCTCTAAGAACGTTACTGATAGTTTGTCGTATGCATGGTCGGGAAGATAGAGATGTTTTGATAGAGGTAGACTTGGGGCTGATTTCGCATGGACTCTGTGATTATTGAAGTGAATCCTAAATGGCGTTTCTGTTTGTCCGATGTACTGCATATTGCACACGTTGCATTCGAGTAGGTATACCACATTAGAGGAATCGCATGTTAGGTTTCCTCGTATTTTAATCGAAAACTTGGATTGTGTGCTGGTTGCTTTGTGTGTTTCTCGCATCGCCTTACATACAAGACATCGTGGCTTTAAACAAGGTCGGCATGAATAATTGGGGGTGATGTATTAGACATAGACAAGAAGTTTATTCAGACAGTCATGGTCTGGGATGAAGGGGCTAAAGGCAGATGCAACTGCCTGACAAAGGACCCCCTACCCATACATTGCTCAGGGGTGAAAAGCCGCGGTACACGCGCAAATACAGGTAACAACATAAGGTAAAAAAAACAAAAAAGAACAGGTGCACAGGCGATCAAAACACAATCGGTAGAATTGTTACCTTCGATACACACTAATGATGCGTGACATGAAAATGTTTATACAAGCCTTGATGATGATCAAAGTTACAAAACAGTATAGAACAAAATAGGAAAAAATCAAAAGACAGCTAATGCACAATATAAAGAGAAGATTGGGAGCTAAACAAGAGGTAATCTTTAACTTTTTTCCGTAGGCTGTATGTAGAACAGTTGTCTTGGATCATATTGGCGATTTCTCGATTATTATACAGAAAATGTGGCATTAAATAGGCTAGTGTCTGAGTACCATATTTAGTTCGGAACATAGGTGTTCCGAGTCTATTTTGCCTTAGGTGATATTGCGAATGTACAGATAACGATGATGAGGACAGGATTTGGGGGTCATGCAAAATTTGCCTGTGTGTATGCATTGCAAGTCTTAGTTGGAATAGCTGATCTATTCTGAGTATATTAAGCTTTGAAAAGGATGGCGCTGTGTGGTCATTTCGCTTAAGATTTTCAATGCAACGGACAGCTCTTTTTTGTAAAATTATTAATCTATCAAAATTTGTTTGAGTAGTGGTACCCCAGATTAGGAGACAGTATTGCAAATGAGAGTGAACGAGGGCGTAATATAACTGCAGTTTCAACCATTTAGGCACCAAGGAGCTAACTTTATACAGTATTGAAATTGACCTGCACATATTTGCATGATCGAATCTTATTTACGTGAGGTGTCCAGCTCATATTCTCTTCAAAAACAACACCTAGAAATTTATAACTAGGAATCTGTTCGATAGCGCAGTTTTGAAATATTATACAGGCATTATGATCGTCAGGCTTATTACGGCTCTTGAAAATAATATATTTAGTTTTTTTTACATTAAGTTGAAGTTGGTTTAGATGCAACCAGTGTGAAAGTTCAGTTAGCCATCTATTAGCTACATTTTGAAGTTCAAGTAGATGTTTACCTGAAAAAAAAGTACTCGTGTCGTCTGCATAGAGAATTATGTCAGGAGTTCGCGGTATGTTCACAATATCATTTATGTAAAGGAGAAAGAATAAAGGTCCCAGAATGGAACGTTGCGGAACGCCATATTTTATTGGCTGAGATTGAGAAGAGTAGCCATTTAGACTAGTGAATTGTACCCTGTCAGATAAGTAACTGCGGATCAAATTTAATACGATACCTCTAACACCGTAGTAAGGGAGTTTGTGAAACAAAATGAAATGCTTTATGGAATCAAATGCCTTTTTGAAGTCTAAAAATATTGCAAGAGTATATTGCTTATGATCCATGTTACTAAGCATTTTTTCTTTAATATCCAAGAGTGCCATTTCAGTTGATTTCTTTTCACGGAACCCGAACTGTTGCCTTGCAAGCATTTGATGGTCACCGAGAAACTTCATTAGTCGTGATTTTAATGTATATTCTAAAGCTTTGGAAAATAAAGGTAGCACGGAAATAGGCTGGTAGTTATTCAAGTCGCCGTGAGAGCCACCTTTGTGGATGACTACCACCTTAGCTATCTTCATGCCATCAGGAAAAATACCAGTGGCAAAAGCTTGATTGCAGATATGCTGCAGTGGGCCACACAGTAATTCGGCGACATGTTTAACTGGTTCTACCTTAATGTCATCGTAACCAGCGGCAGTATTTTTGTTTAAAGACTTCAGGTACGTAAGTATTTCTAATTGACTACAGGGAGTCAAGAAAATAGAGTTCGCAGAGAAAGAAGAAATGTATTTTTGGCAGTCGTTTGCTGCGTCCCTTGTCTGAGCTGCTGCACCCGAGGTTAAGAAAAGATTATTAAATTTATCCGCCAGACGAGCTTCTCTAAACTCAACACCGTCAATTGATAATGCTGAAGGAAGGGAACCTTTTGTTGTTCCTATGAGTGTACGTATTGAGTTCCATGCTTTCTTTGGATTGAAAGAGACCTCTGCAAATCGAGCCTGATAATACTGAATACGGGCTCTCTTCAAATCAGAGTTTAATTTGTTGCGAACTTTTTAATATTCATGTAATATAGATATGTCTCTTATCCTAATGAATTTATGGTATAGTTTATCTCGTTCTCTGATTCTGTTGTAAAGACCTCTGTTAATCCATGGTTTCCTAGACTTTCCGTGCTTTTTATAGTATTGTAGTGGGAAGGCAGCATCATAACAGCGCTTTACATGTTGCAGGAACAGATCATACGATATATTAGGGTTTTGCTCACTGTAGACAATCTCCCAGTCGATACTCTCAATACTAGCATGAAATGCTGACAAGGCATTGGTATTGAAAGAGCGATATGGAACAGGAGCATCGTTAACACTATTTTTTTCTTTCTTAACTGCAGGAAAAAAACAGAATATGGACAAGTGATCGCTCAGATCAGTTGTTATCACACCAGCACTAACGTCGTTTCTATCATAATTAGTTATACATAGGTCTAGCATAGTTTCACTTTCTGCTGTTATTCTAGTAGGCAAACTTATAAAGTTCCTACACGAAAATGATTCGATTACATCTAAAAATTGTCTACTTTGTGGAGTAAGAAGTAACAAATCAATATTAATATCACCGACAAGCACAATGTGCCAATTTCTCAAGGACGCATATTCAAGCATCGAAGTTATAAAACACAGAAATTCTTGAATATCCCCTGAAGGGGGCCGATAAACTGTGACAATCAGGGACATTACACATTGAACGGCAATGGATTCATAATGTGCGCTGACACAACAAAATTCGGGAAGTACGGCATATGAAATATCTTTTTGTATATATAGCGACACACCACCACCCCTACGATTCGGTCTATGCACGCTTTCATGCTTGTATCCTTCGATGAACACTACATCGGACGTGCAAGAGTACCAAGTCTCAGTGAAGGCCAAAAAATTGAACGTATGATCTAAAGAATCAAACAGCATATCAGTTTGCTTGTTTCTCATACTACGTATGTTTAAATGAAAGATCGACATTCTGTCCGGCTCCTTAAAAGAAGGGCCCTGCACAATTGATTTAAAAGTTTGGGCGTCATAATATATGGCTTCATGGAATATAGCCATTGAGGGGGATAACTGAAAATTAAAGTAACGTAAGTGATAGAAGACACGGTTCAACGAATCTTATCTAGGTCGCTTTCGCTGTCTATGCGCAATGCTCGATCACCGGGCACCTTGCGCACAAACAATTTGCCGGATTTTTGCCACGCGAACTGATAATGGTATTCCTCTGCCTTCGCCTTCATTAGCTAGAGAAGTTTCTGGTTCTGTGGCGTCAGATTGTCAAGAAAATACACGTTAGAGCTAGCAGTTTTCAATTCGACCTTCTTAGCCATCCACTGGTCACGTGTTGCTCGTGACACGAAACGAACAAGCACAACAGGAACTTTGCCGGTTTTTGGTGGAAGTCTGTGTATGCCTTCGACTTCAGAGCTTGTCAGTTCAGGAAGGGTAAGCTTAACTGCTAAGTTATTGAGCTTACCGAGCAAATTTTCATTCTGGGTGACAGGCATGCCGTGAATTTCAATATTTTGGCGTCTACTGTATTGCTCTAGAGCATTAACCTGCTTTTGCAGCTCATGGACGTTTTTAGTGGTGTCGGACAACTGGGCAGAATGCACCTGTTTTTTGAGGATTGCTATTTCAGCTGATTGCTTTTGCATTTCAACGAGCACTGCATCATATTTATCAGACAAATGCTGAACTGACAGCTCCAATTTGTCGACTGTATCTTTTACTTTCATTAGTGCATCCACCTTTTTCTGTATGTCTGGTATTTGGGCCAGCTTCCTATTAATTTCGATCAGTACTTTCTCGAACGACGAATTATGCTCTCCGGTGTGGCTCTTATCGCCACGTGCACTTCGGACCGCCGAAACCAGGCATGTCTGGCACTTCCATGTTTTCTTTGCGGCATCATCTTTTTTGAAGGTCGTTTTGCTCATTCCCGAGCATGCTCCCAGGTGATAGCCATATTTGCATTCAGAGCAGGTTGTATATGAGCCGCTCTCTAAGAGAGGCTCATTACAGACTAAGCAGGCATCAGACTGACATCTCGAACTGGGCAAAATCACAGATTCAACAGTATCAGCGGTCACAAAAAGGAAGATACAATGATCAGGAAATTCTTGCAACAGCGGTGGCGGCGGTGACAAACAGCGTCAAATTAGGGAAATGTAAATACAGTTTACACCAACCCGCAAAGTCAGACAGGAGCAGTTAGTGACGAGCCAATGTTCCGTAGCCGCCACCGCTGAGCAAATGGTCCTCCGGTGTCTGAGTTGTGCCTTTTGAAGGTGCGTCTCGATGACGTAGTTCACAAAGGGGGCGTTGTCGATTCTTGATATGGACCCGGGATTCTTGATATGGCGTCGAAGAAGGTAAGGTGGCAGCAGGCGCCGATCCGCAAACACGCTTTCGCCGGGGCTGCAAAGTCAGACAGGAGCAGTTAGTGACGAGCCAATGTTCCGTAGCCGCCACCGCTGAGCAAATGGTCCTCCGGTGTCTGAGTTGTGCCTTTTGAAGGTGCGTCTCGATGACGTAGTTCACAAAGGGGGCGTTGTCGATTCTTGATATGGACCCGGGATTCTTGATATGGCGTCGAAGAAGGTAAGGTGGCAGCAGGCGCCGATCCGCAAACACGCTTTCCCGGGGCTGCAAAGTCAGACAGGAGCAGTTAGTGACGAGCCAATGTTCCGTAGCCGCCACCGCTGAGCAAAATCCCTATATCGCACCAACGCAACCCTATATCGCAAACCCTATATCGCAAACCAACGGATCGACAACAATACCTCCATTACCAAAGCGATCACCCACGCCACTGTAAAAACAGTATTACATACAGCCAGGCTCACCGGTTTAAGCGAATCGGCTCTAGAGACACTGAATTTGACACGAGCTCACAGAGGCTAAAACTTATGCTCGAGAAACAAGAATACCCCCCTCCCCCCCCCCCCCCCCCCCATGTAATTGATGACACTGTTCAAAAAGCGAGAAAACTAAAGCGTGAAGACTTACTTATGAAGCGACCACCGCAAGAAGACCCACAACGAACAGACCTCTGCTTGACTTACAGCACAAACTTCCCCAATGTAGAAAAAATCCTTAAACGAGATTACAACATTCTGGAACAAAGTGAAAGTCTGAAACGCGCATTCCCATCCGCTCCAGGCGTCGTTTGCCGACGACCACGTAACCTCAAAGACACACTTGTCCACTCTCAAATTAATACATCACCCCCCAATTATTCATGCCGACCTTGTTTAAAGCCACGATGTCTTGTATGTAAGGCGATGCGAGAAACACACAAAGCAACCAGCACACAATCCAAGTTTTCAATTAACATACTAGGAAACCTAACATGCGATTCCTCTAATGTGGTATACCTACTCGAATGCAACGTGTGCAATATGCAGTACATCGGACAAACAGAAACGCCATTTAGGATTCACTTCAATAATCACAGAGTCCATGCGAAATCAGCCCCAAGTCTACCTCTATCAAAACATCTCTATCTTCCCGACCATGCATACGACAAACTATCAGTAACGTTCTTAGAGACGGGATTTAAATCAAATTGAGAACGTGAACAACGAGAATAATACCTTATCCACCGATTTAACACCCTCGATAGAGGAATAAATGAGAATCCTGGTACACTTGCCGCAATTAAAGCATTAGAAAACAATAAGGGCAAAAATGAAAATAGTAACTGAGTTCACGGCACTGCAGCTGCGAAAGGCCCTGGACAACTCAAAACAATGCCAAGTGTGACCACTCTTCCTAAGTACATCTGTCGACTGTTTTCTGTTTTTTCTTTACTACCCAATCAATTGTGCCAAGCATGACATGCCCAACAGCAACCCTGTGCACAGTCGGGAGGCCCCTACTGCACGCGTAATCCAGAGGCGGGCAAGGAATTCGCATTGCAGCCGCTTGCCAGCCTCTGCGGCAATACGTGGCACCCCTCTTTCTTTCAAAAAAGCTCTTTTTGCCCCACACCGAACCGCCAGAGCTAGGAGGCGCCGTCTGGTCGGGAAGAACGTGTTAGTGAAAGAAAGGATACACAGACCGCAGAGAGCAGAAAGGGGAAAAGGAGAAAGGTAGAGAGATGGAGGGGGAGGTGGAACGAAGAGTGGAAGGGGGCACCTCCGGGGGAGTGCACCTTATACTCTTTTCATCTTTTTTTCTTTCTTTTTTTCTTTTTCCTTTTTTTTCTTTCTCAATCCCCCCTCTGATTTGAGATTGTATAAAACTGAACACCAACAAACTGTACCTTCAATCCTGATGAAGGCCAGACTCTAGGCCGAAACGTCGAAATAAACCACGTTGTGACCGCTCACTAGTGGGCATGAGTCTGTGAGATGTAAATAAAATTTGAAGTTGCTCAACAGGAAATTATATATATATATATATATATATATATATATATATATATATATATATATATATATATATATATATATATATATATATATATATATCCCAGAGACGAGCGAGTGGGCTCTGATGTATATTCTGATATTCTGGCACAATTTCAGCTGAGTAGGACTTGCTGTTGGGCAACTTCAAACTTCATTTACATCTCACAGTCACATGCGAGCGCAGAAAAGACAGAAATGCTTAAGGAAGTATATATATATATATATTGTTATGGCGTTTATTAGCCGGCACACAGCGAGTCTACACAATGGCGACAGTAACGGCCAAAACACGGGGTCTCCGCGCGAGCGGCGTTCTCTTTGGGCAGACCCACTAGAAAGCACATAAGAGTTCGACCCACTTCAGTGTTCGGCGGCTTCTGTACAATTACCCCGGGGTCGAAGAGGGAGCCACCTGGCGACCTAACAGCTTGTCACTACGAGCGGGTCATAGTAAGCCTTCAGACGCTCCACGTTGACTATGTCGCGCCCGCGGCGGCGCATGTCCGAAGATTGTTCAATTGGCTCGATAAGATAGTTGACCGGAGATGTGCGCTCGATCACACGGTAGGGACCTTCATATTTCGGGAGTAGTTTGGAAGAAAGGCCAGCTACAGAGGTCGGGATTGAGAGCCATACAAGGGAACCAGGAAGGAAGGTGGGCTCAGAAGTGGCGGAGCCATCACGAATACTCTTCTGCCGCTCTTGCTCATGCGTCGTAAAAGTCTTGGCAAGCTCGCGACACTCTTCAGCAAGCCTGGCGGTCTCGGAAATAGGTGTACACTCAGATGGATCCGGCGTGTACGGGAGTATCGTGTCGATGGTGTGTGACGGGTGCCTTCCGTACAGCAAAAAGAAAGGTGAAAAACCAGTCGTGCTCTGAGGGGCGGTGTTGTAGGCGTAAGTGACGAAGGGCAGTACGGTATCCCAATTCGTGTGGTTGGCGGCGACGTACATCGACAGCATGTCGCCGAGGGTGCGGTTAAAGCGTTCGGTCAGACCATTCGTCTGCGGGTGGTAAGCAGTAGTTTTGCGATGGACAGAATGGCACTCAGTGAGAATGGCATCGACGACTTCTGACAAGAAGACACGGCCTCAATCGCTGAGAAGCTCCTGGGGTGGACCGTGGCGCAATATAAATCGATGTAGTAGGAAGGACGCAACATCACGCGCAGTAGCCGCAGGGAGAGCGGCGGTTTCGGCGTATCGCGTTAAATGATCTACGGCGACGATGGCCCAGCGGTTGCCAGTGGACGTCAGAGGAAGTGGTCCGTACAAATCGATACCTATGCGCCCAAACGGACGGTCAGGGCAAGGTAGCGGTTGCAGACCGGCTGGTGACATGTGTGCGGACGGTTTGCGGCGTTGGCAAGCGAGACAGGAGCGAACAAACTGCTGGACGTAGCGGTACATCCCGCGCAAGAAGTAGCGTTGTCTAATGCGATGGTAGGTTTTGAATACCCCAGAGTGCGCGCACTGTGGATCAGAATGGAAGGATTTACATATCTCCGACCGCAGACTGCGGGGTATCACGAGTAGCCACTGCCGGCCATCGGCGTCGTAATTGCGTCGGTGTAGGAGGCCGTCACGAATGGCGAAATGGTGAGCTCGACGACGCAAGGCACGCGTGGATGGCGTTGTGGACGGATCAGAGAGCAAGTCGATCAGTTGGGCGATCCAATTATCCTTTCGCTGTTCGGTAGCGATGATGTCAACATCAATGGCAGAAACAACAACCGAGGATACTGAGCAGAGCACGTTAGCTTCAGGCAGAGGGGAGCGCGAGAGGGCGTCGGCGTCAGCATGCTGGCGTCCGTTGCGGTAGAGGACGCGGATGTCGTAGTCTTGTAAGCGAAGAGCCCAACGGGCGAGGCGGCCTGAGGGATCCTTCAATGATGACAGCCAGCATAGTGCATGATGGTCAGTGACGACATCGAATGGGCGACCATACAAATAAGGTCGAAACTTTGTAAGAGCCCAGACGATTGCCAGGCACTCTTTTTCCGTGACGGTGTAGTTTGTCTCGGCTCTTGTGAGCGTACGGCTTGCATATGCCACAACATAATCAGGGAACCCGGGTTTGCGCTGCGCCAGGACAGCGCCGAGGCCTACACTACACCACTGGCGTCCGTGTGCACTTCTGTTGGGGCCGTAGGGTCATAGTGGCGGAGAATGGGAGGAGACGTCAACAAGTGGCGGAGCTTCAAGAACGCGTCGTCGCACTCTGACGACCACGAATTGAGGGGCCCGTTACTTCCGAGGAGCTTCGTCAGCGGTGATATAATCGTGGCGAAGTTTCGTATAAAGCGTCGGAAGTATGAGCACAGGCCCACGAAACTACGCAGTTCTTTGACGGACGCAGGTTTTGGGAATTCGGCCACGGCCCGAAGCTTGGCTGGGTCAGGAAGGATGCCATCCTTGGACACGACGTACCCTAGGATGGTGAGTTGGCGTGCTGCAAAGCGGCACTTCTTCAGATTTAGTTGCAAGCCGGCATTGCTCACACGTGCGAAAACTTCTTTTAGACGTTGGAGATGGGTGGAGAAATCTGGAGCGAAGACAACAACGTCATCGAGGTAACACAAGCACGTGTGCCATTTCAAGTTGCGCAGTACGGTGTCCATCATGCGCTCAAATGTCGCAGGTGCATTACACAGACCAAACGGCATGACGTTGAATTCGTACAAGCCGTCGGGTGTGATGAAGGCAGTCTTCGGTCGAGTGTCATCAGCCAGGGGTACTTGCCAGTACCCCGAGCGCAGATCGAGAGAAGAAAAAAATTGGGCTCCGTGAAGGCTGTCAATTGCGTCGTCGATGCGCGGCAGTGGGTAGAGATCCTTGTGAGTGATCTTATTGAGCCGTCTGTAGTCCACACAGAACCACACAGAACCATCTTTCTTCGCAACAAGAACAACAGGAGACGCCTATGGACTGTCCGAGGGCCGAATGACGTCGCGTCGGAGCATATCGTCAACCTGCTCGTTAATTTGCCGGCGTTCAGCAGGCGACACGCGGTATGGACGTTGCCGTAATGGTGGATGGGCACCAGTGTCAATACGATGCGTAACAGTGGACGCGCGACCGAGAGAACTTCGCCCGACATCGAAAGAAGAACGGTATTCTTGCAACAGGTCTAGAAGCTGGGAACGCTGCACTGACGTAAGGTTGTCATCAATGAATGGGCCAAATACATCAGGAGATGATGGGTCAGAAGTAGAAACAGCACTGATGGTACGTGAATCGGGACAACGCGAGTCTTCGGGTACGTCTAGGACTTGTGCGTCGTCGACTGCTTCCACTCTGCCGAGACATTCCCCTTGAACCAAGGTAACAGTGTACGGGGATGGGTTGGTCACAAAAATAGCGGCGTTGCCTTGGGTGATTTGCACGGTCGCGAAAGGTACTAGCAACCCTTTCCTCCTGGAAGCACGGTAGGATGGCGAAACAAGTGCAATTGTGTCGGAGAGACCGGTGCAGTAGACCGATACGCCCATCGTCGAGCTTGGAGGCACTATAGTATCGTCTTTCACAAGAATCTTGTTCAGTGTCGAGGGACCGTCTTCTGGCGTCAAATGCGAGAAGGGCGAGAGTTCAATTTCGGCGGCGGCACAATGAATGACGGCGTCGTTGCGGGAGAGAAAATCCCATCTTAAGATGACGTCATGAGAGCATGCAGGAATGATGATGAATTGGGCGACATACAGAACGTCCTGAACGACAACGCGAGCTGTGCAGCCTGCTGTAGGATTAATACGATGTGAGCTAGCGGTACGAAGGGACAGTCCAGAAATCGGCGTCGTCACTTTTCGAAGCAAGCGGCAAAGGTTTTCGCTCATAACTGATACCGCAGCTCCAGTGTCAATAAGAGCAGATGCATGAACACCGTCCACAAGCACGTCAATGACATTAGATGGGCGGCTCTGAGGGCTTTCACAATGCGATAGCGTCGCAGTCCTTGCCTCTGGGACTGCGACGACTAGTTTTCCCGCTCATGAGCAGAAGAACTTGGCCGCATGGGGGACAGAGACCGACGTCGTGGAGACGGCGACCTTCGAGCAGACGGACCTGGGCGAGACGACAGTGGCACAGACGGCAGTTCCTCGTTATACGAACGGCTAAGGTGGCCAGCAACAGGAGAAGTGGGAGCCGGCTGTAGTCGAGAGCAATAACGGGCTACGTGACCGGCGTAACCGCAAGCAAAGCAGATGGGCCGGTTGTCGGGTGTGCGCCATCGGTTTGCCGGGGTGGGTCTCGCCCGGAACGGTGTCTGGAAAGGCTGCATGGTGGGCTGAAAATGAGGCTGAGGGGTTGCGCCAACATATGCAGCCGGCATACCCGCTGCAAAGGACGGAGGTCGTGCGGCAGCTTCGGCGTAAGTCACTGGTGCAGGCGCTTGAACGACTGGAGGCGGCCTTGCGACCACTTGGGCGTAACTTGGGGGTGCAGGGGCCGGAAGTTGTTGTGGGTGGTACGCAGGCATGACCTCCGCTATTTCCTGCTCAATCGCTCGGCGGATGGGTGGAAGAATGGTAGGGGCCGTTTGTTGAGCAGCCGGTGGGTGGGCAAAGGGCAGGAGAGAGAACTGCCGCGCGATTTCCTCACGTATGAAGGACTTGAGATCTGCCAGCAGTGCCACCTGATCACAGCTCGCTTCCAAGCCTGCAAGCCCTGCATCTCGTGATGTGGAGCGACGGGTCATCGAACGCTGCCGGCGGAGCTCCTCGTAGCTCTGGCACAGCGTGATGACCTCAGCTACTGTGCCTGGGTTTTTGGCAAGCAGCATCGTGAAGGCATCATCGTCAATGCCCTTCATGACGTTCCGGATCTTGTCTGATTCGGACATGCTGTCGTTCGACTTCTTGCACAAGTCCAGGACATCTTCAATGTAACTGGTGAATGACTCACCGGCCTGCTGAGCGCGTTCGCGTAAGCGCTGCTCGGCTTGCAGCTTGCGAACGGCAGGGCGGCCAAAAACGTTGGTGATAGCAGTCTTGAAACCGGACCAGGTTGCAAACTCGGACGCGTGGTTGGTGTACCACAAACTTGCAACGCCCGCAAGGTAGAACACCAAGTTTGTCAACTTGCCGTCCTCGTCCCATTTGTTGGGGACGCTCACGCGCTCGTAAATGGCGAGCCAGTCCTCCACGTCAGTGCCATCGGCGCCCGTGAAGATGGGTGGATCGCGGATCCTGGGGACACCAGGACATGCATGGGTGGCATGGGAGGAGGCGTTTGCTGAGAGGCGTCGTGGGACATGGTAGATTGCAGCGTACGTGAGCGTAGTTCCAAGGGCATCGAAGGGGATCGTAGCACTCTCCACCAATTTGTTATGGCGTTTATTAGCCGGCACACAGCGAGTCTACACAATGGCGACAGTAACGGCCAAAACACGGGGTCTCCGCGCGAGCGGCGTTCTCTTTGGGCAGACCCACTAGAAAGCACATAAGAGTTCGACCCACTTCAGTGTTCGGCGGCTTCTGTACAATATATATATATATATATATATATATATATATATATATATATATATATATATATATATATATATATATATATATATATATATATATATATATATATATATATATATATATATATATATATATATATATATTCAACAACGCACCCAGCCCAGCAGCACGTTGCGCCAATTTCATCTCCTTTAAACCGAGAACGCTTCGAGAGGACGCGGCATCATGGCGCGTGCTGACGCACTGTGGTGAAGCCTTTAGGCTTGAAACACTAATAGTGATGCAGCCACGGCGGGTCAGCAGTCACTTTTACGGGCGAAGTTCCTTAAGATTGGGGCTTGTCTGTTGGTGTGCGCCATATAGCCATCATGGCGATGAAGATGTGGCGATGATGCTAATGGACAGCAACTGGCTTGTGCGGTAGATGATCTACGATGCATTTCGTGTGACTGGAAACAACCACCAGGGGAACACGGTCAGACCTCGCCTTTCAGGCTGAATCCGATACCACAAAGCATTTATGGTGAAGGCAAAGCAAAATTCACAACTTAACACAACATACCAACTATATATGACCAATAAAGATTGAATATAACTGCACACCACTTTGTCATTCATTTACATGCGTGAGTGGTCAATGTCACGGGTCATTTGTGTTAACACCGTCCGATCGCACTGCTTTGCTCACTCGATCATCATCCTTCACTTCGCGGTTATGCCATGATTTCTTTAAGGATTACGCATCGCGACCGTTCGTAAGATATAGATCAGTCGTGAAAGGAAATTTTGAGTGCCTTGCGATAATCCCCATGTATCGAGTTGATGGCGTTATGATGAAAGGCTGTAAACATACAGAGCAACATCGTGAGATCTTCTCCGCAAGTGCTTGCATGCATGGTGACTCGCAGAAAATCAATCATCTCGGATTTCCTTTATCCTCTCCTAGCGATCAAGCTTGCTAAGGTTAAACCTTGGGGGAGTTGGCACGTACAGGGTGGGGGGGGGGGGGGCGGTAAAAAGTTTTCAGGCCATATGTATTTTCATGGAAGCTATGCCCGGGATTTTTAACCAGGATTGTACATATATCATGTGAAGAAGGAAAAAAATAACGCTGAAATTTCGACAAACACTCAGGAAAACGGTATAAATGTGCCCATGTACAAAGGACTCGTATTGCAAAATAGAGATTGCTATGTAAGTGTGGTGAATAAGTTAACTGAAACGTATGCATACGATGTTGTCGCGCAGGCTGTCCCCACGTGCAGTGTCAGCGGTGCCGTGCCGAGTTTCCGGTGTCCAGCCGGCTGGTGGTCAATGGTCTGTGCCAGCAGTGCACGCACCAGCCGTCGCTCCTGCCACCGCCGCCGCTGACCGTGGCGCTCCAGCAGGACTTCTCCATCCGAAGGCTCGTCAGCCCCTAGTCATCAACCCCGTACACGTTCGCACGTGGTGAATCCAGCTGCGTTCCTATATACAGACGACAGCCAAGCAAGTTCATGGATCTGCCGGCACAAGAGCAGTGCGCTGATGAGAGAAACCCAAAGACAACTCGCTCAACCCTCTTTGTTTTTTTGTTTTTTTGCTGTACACTCAAATCTCTTATAATGCGGCCATTAGAGTCTTCGATGAGTATGGGAATTACGTCAGGTTCGCGAAAGCCCTCAGTGTCGTAGCAGGCACGGGAGAGAGCAAAATGACTTTTTAAGCGTCTGCATTAAGTACGTACGAAACAACGAGTATAGTCCATGAGGATTTTTGAGAAAAGAAAGCATTCGCAGCTAAATTAAAATTTGTCCTAGATTTGAACCTGTACAAATTCCTTTCGGTGGGCCTCTTGGTGTGTTAATCTGGAGGCCAGTCATATCAGCTATCTTTTCGGTTAGCTCAGATGGCAAAGTGATCAGACCGGAGAAACGCCTGTCTAGGGCCAAACCGTAAGCAAATACTTTTCTGTGCCGATCACTCTCCAATTTCAGCCCGAAACAACGCTTTCTTCAGATGCGAAATATGTTGTTTATTATTATTATTTATGAATCAATCCGCATATAGGCTTCCTTGTACCTTCGAATGATTATCATTTTCATGCGTTACAACGTTCGGCAGAAAAAATGACTGTTAATGCTCTCCGTATAACTGCATACGGTCTATTCGTAACTGTGGGCAGGACAGATAGGCGCTACATTTATGAGCTTCTTTTCTTTTTCTAAATTTTTAGTCTAATGACCAAAGAGAATACTACATGGGATGTCTGGCTGCGCCATGATGCCACCATTGGCTTTACTGTATAAAGCGAAAGTCAACCACCCTCCATTCACTGGTCAATGGTGTGCATGGGTTTTACACAAGCAGTGGCATTTTAAGCATCTTCTCAAAGCGCAATTTAAGCAGCACTATACAAAAAAATAATGCAGCTCAAGTACCACACTTTCAGCTGAGTTCCAGTGACAAGGAACACCGAATGTAGACGTGCAGACCCTTGAAGGAATACAGCATAAAAAGTGCCTATGACATGTGTTCTTGTTTAATGGCATCGTCATAAATGCGCATTGAGAAACTATGCATTGGTGCCCACGCGTACGATATCGGTTCTCACTCCAGCATTTCCAGAATTGGTGGTGCTGTATAATCACTGGTTAGGGGCTTATGAAAATAACACAGAGAAACTTCTTTCTTACATCCAGTGGTTCATGTCCCCGAATCTTGGGTGCGTGAGCCCTAAAACTAGGTCTATCGACACGTATCAAAGCGCGAGAGGAAAATGTATCAGTTAGTATACTTGACTCGTAGCTTAATGATTGTTTATCTCGTCATTGGTGAACAATGCCCCCTGAACAGCTTGTGTGCTTTCTGAACGTGTGAGCGAAGTAATGACTGGGCACATTCATCGTTTACAACGCATTTTTTTTTTGGACGAACAAGGAATACTGGCTGCACGAACAATGTACAACTGCAAAATTTAACTAGAACAGATATAATACAATTCCATTTCTAATGATACCCGTTTTCACGCATCATTAGAAGTCCAATTTTGTTAATGGTATCATGTTCTGCAATGTTCAAGACACCGGACTTGCAAGTTCTAGCAGAACGTAAACGCGCACGCTTTTTCACTGCTAAACGATTCAAATAGTGGTCGTTGTACTTTTCAATTGCAATTGGATCTATCGTTCTATGTGAATGGAGTCTTTATAGCGTAAACTCGACTTTTGTACCACTCTTGTTAAAACTGTTAAAACCATGGTATATATTCTTCACCATGTTATATGACGTTGTTAACGGGTTGCACGAAGTATTCGTATATACCGCAGTGGTTAAGTCTATACCACCGAATCTAGTTCCATATGTTAGCCGCACTTTCAATGTGGGAGGAACGAAAGTTTAGAGGGACACCGCAGTTCACTACGACAGTTGTCATGACACGTAGCTCAGTGGTTTGTGATGTTTGTCTGCTAAGGTCGCGGGTTCGAAATCCCCATCGGCGGCCGCGTCGTAATGCGGGCGCAATGCAAACATGTTCGTGCACAGTACAAGAGCGTGCTTTAGATCGCGTTAGGTACTGAAACATAATCTATATTGAGCTCTGTAACAAGCAATTTTTCAAGATTTACTTTGATTGTTCGAACAAGCCATATTGCCCAGTTTATTTGAATTCAAGCTAAATTGGATTGGTGAGTTAGAATTTCAAAAAATAAAGATCATTGGCATTACTATGCAGTAAAGATTGGATAATCCAGTATGTAAACAATCCTCCCCCTTCCCTAGAAAAAAAAAACAGAAAAGAAAGTTGACAACCCCACATAGATATTCCCGCACAAGCCATTTCTGTGACGGAAGAGATTCTGACAACACTATTCAAGTTTTTGTTATTAAATATCTTATTATAATGTAACGGAAAGCTCAGGCAAAGCAAATGTGATAGTATGCACAGCAAACACACAAAACACGCTTGCAGCATGGTAATCCTTGTCCAATTTTCATGCCCCAGTTTTTCAGTGAGGAAAACCACTTTCAAGCAAGAAAACGAGGCTTGGAAGAAAACTTTGGTAGCTTAAACAGGTCTTCTGTTATTAATGTTTTTTTTTTGTTTTATCAATGCCATGCTGTTTTCGAGATCAGCGAGGTGAAAGAACTGTGTGCTCGTATAAAAAGGTACGAAAGGGCAGCTCCTGCAGTAGTTATTGATCGGTGTTATGGGGCTTCTCTAGGTTTAACTTCACCGAATGCGCCATCATTGAGCACTAATCGCGAGAAGGAGCTGTCAGTCGGGTTCAGATAACTTTGTGTGGAAAAACAGCATGCACCTGTCCAGTATATGTGCCAATGTCGAAAGCTTGCTTGTGCGACGTTTGATGCACCGTTACCGCAGATTTTCGCTGGTGTCGCCCTATCATAGTGCTTCCTTAACAACATTGCGAGCCACAGATGTCTGCGTTTACTTCCACATACTCGCCGTTTTGCACCATGCTTTGTACGTGATGTCATTCGTTGCTTGCTGACGCACACCGCTATACGCCGCGTACGCACAACGCCCCATTTTGCAATCTGACACCATCTTCATCCTTTATATTCTACGATTATCATCGTCATGAAATTTCAGTGCGTCCGCAGCACGCTTTCCATGAACATGAATATCTTTGCTTCATACTGTACCATAGAATATGCCTTAATAATTACAGGGACCCATAACTTTTTTCATAAACGCATCTACAGAGTGTTAGATGGCCATTCCTTCGGATGCCCGAACAATTTACCATAACCGATACAGTGGATAGATGTTTGTTGCGCCAAATGAAAAAGAAAGAAGATAAACATAGTGATGAGATCACCTTAAGTCACCTGTACAGGTCGTCGAAACGCTTCCGATAACCTCAGTGAATTCACCAGCCTGTTACTTGCTTATGACTAAAAAAAAGCGTGCGTACAGTTTTTTGGGAACGTTTAGTTTGTAAATCTGCACATAATGCATCAAGGCGGACTAATTACAAGACGCATATCAAAATCCATATCTTCACAGTTTAGCATCAGTGTCCACGGTTCGTGTTAAAACTGAGCTTTGCTTTCTTCGATATACTAGTCAACCTCTTTACAGGAAATGAACTGAGGGCTCAGAAAACAGGGTTCACCCAGACTATGATTCAGTGTTCTAAGTCCTTTTAGCTCAGGTCGTTAGATAATTAAACTATAACCAGGAATCGCGCATATCCTAGAAAATCTGCATTCTGATGCGATATTGCAAATATACAGCTGAATATCGCTACTATAAGTCACCGTCTTGACTTGCATCCTCATCAACGGCGTTCTCTATTAGCATTCTCATTGTGTTCACACTGTCCTCATGTTTCTCATGCACAACTGAAGACATTTGAGATAGTTTTCTGGAAGTTGACACCAGGAAATGATAGCATCAATTTCGTGCAGGGTTTTCAGACCAAAAGAATCGCATGCAGCTACCCAACCAAAGAACCACTTGCTTGGCAAAGGATTAGAATAAGCACGGGCGCCAATGTCTCAAGCATAGACCAAAAATTAGATACATGGCTTGTTGTTCGTGTGCTTACGTGTTGTCACGATTGTTATGGTTGTGAGCATAATTTTTTTTCGTTGTCGTGTATAGCTTTTTCATTACGGGAAACCATGTTTTGTACAAATGGTGTACTCAGTACAACCCAGCTGCACCTTTCTGGTCACGACTCACTGTTTTCGCCATGTGACTGTGAATAAAAAAAGTACAAAATAATTATTTCTTTTGTGCATATGTTCTGCATGCATACAAATACGTAGCTCGTGATAGTACACGTGTTACATCTGTGTACCAGCCTGATGGTACCAGCAAGACCCACTTAATAGTGAATTGCATGCCGCAAGGAGTTTGCGATTTCGGACTGCAATATCGGCAATATAATTACCAACTACGCAGCAAGTCGACGCGAGTGGCTGGTTTCATGAACGGTGCATCAGCGGACTATTTCTGGTGTTGCGTTGGTATCGTGCACACCCAAGTGGTATACCAGCATGTGCTAGTACTGGAGATCTCTGGACCATGCAGATGAAGCGACCCGTAAAAAGTCCACGTTTTTAACGGTGAAGCTGTGTGAGCTATCGGTATAGAACTTGTGATCAGTCATCGAAAATTCCACAGCAGAGTACATGTGCCACTGCAGGTACGAGTGCAGTGGGGCATGTCACACACGATAAGAATAGAGTGAGTGAGAGAGAGAAAAAACGGAGAGAAAGATACACAATGAAAGCGCAAATAGAGAAATATATAGAGAAAGTAATAGCTAAAGAGAAAGAGAGAGTGATAAAAAGAAAGAGAAAGTGATAAGCAGTGATAAATAAAGGGAAAAAGTAGAAACACGGGCAAAAACGAGAAACAGGTAGACAGAAGCAGAATTGAAAAGAAGACGAGCAAAAAAAGGATAGAAAGCAAGACAGATAAATAGAGGTGGAAAATAAAGAGAAACAAATAAAGAGAAAGAGAGATATAAATGAAGAGAAAGACAGAAAGGAACAGACAAAGAGGAAAACAAGAAGGACAAAGAAAAAAGAGTGCAAGACAAGTAGACAATCAAACCCAAACAAAGAAGGATATATAAATGATGATAGACAACGCGAGAAAGAAAATAGTGAAAGAAATAAATAGAACAAAAAACACATACGAAAAAACCTCCTCACCTTCCCGAAGGGTATCGTGAGGAAATCCGAATGCATTGCTTAGCGTCCACAACGGCGTTTCGCACGTGAGAATTGAGCGTTAGAAGAATAACGTTTTCATTTAAATGCGAAGCATTTCTTAGTGAAATTCGGTGACTTGAGCATATCTATCTATCTATCTATCTATCTATCTATCTATCTATCTATCTATCTATCTATCTATCTATCTATCTATCTATCTATCTATCTATCTATCTATCTATCTATCTATCTATCTATCTATCTATCTATCTATCTATCTATCTATCTAGCTGCCTACAACTTTTAGCTCTCGTGGCCGTTTCGATAATGGTATCGATACCAAACTTGGTGTGGCATAACATGACTGTATTAAGAACACATTTCACTAGTCATGGCATGAAAATCATGACATGTATGTCATGAATGTCATAATGTACATTTCATGCTCCTGCAGCTCTTGCGGTAGCTTTGTTCACATCGCATGTCGCAAAGCTATATGGTATGACATGATTGCATGGCGTACACAAGCGACAGTCCCTAACTTGAAAATCATGACATGCGTGTCATGTAACAACATGACACCCTCATGATGCACTCACGGCCGTTTTGCTAGCGTCACATATACCAAATTTGGTATTACGGTACGTGAATGGATGACAAAGGTATGCGACTGGTACAAACACGATAATCATTAGATGCACGTCATGTAACAACATGGCTACATGCTATGCTCATGATGCGCTCGCGGCCATTTCGCAAGCTTGTATACCAAATTTGATATTGCGGGACGTGAATAGTACGGGACGTGGACTATAGAGTGCTCGCGTTTTGCTAACGTAGCGTCGCACGTGCCCAGCGTGCGCGCGCGTGAACTGTTGCGACTCCGGGTCCCGCGGGTCTCAGTTTGGTAGCGGACCCCCGTCCTAGGACCCATCGTCGAACAAGTCAGATGAGGCGCTCGTAAAAACGACAACAATTTATTTACATGGTTAGTAACTGAGAATTAGAAAGGAGGTGATCAAGTGATCAGAACTGTTCATGAGAGCTGTTGAACTGTAGAACTTGCAGAACTTAAAATACACAAGAGTCTTCCATCTATATAGCGCCGCGTTGCCAACGCTGGGCGCACTGTCCGCGGCTTCAGCCAATACGGTGCTCCATGGTCTAGATGCTCCACTCACGAAGGAGAGGAAAGACACCACACAATGCATGTGGAAGGGCACAGTCCACACAATGCCCAAATATGGTCGCCAAAGCACTGCACCGACGTTTTCGCACACGTCACCAAGTTTCGCGTACGTCCGATGATTTTAGTTTCCAAGATTATTCTGGAAGCTGGGTGAGGTTCGAAAAACCGGCTGCCAGTACACGTGTCAAACTTGCCTGACTCTTTGGGTAGGACAATGTAGTGGTGGGCCAGCATATCTTCAAAATATGCCACCCCATTCAGCCAATCCTATGGAGAAAGGGGGAAGGAGGAGTGGTCGACTAATCCCTCGTGGTCGAGGCAGGCTCCCCCAAGGGCTGCAGCACATAGGGCATTATCCTTTTCTTCACCCCCACATTCCATTCCTGGTTGTTTGCTAGAAGCTGCCGCTTAGCTGCACATATCCCGGGGTTCCGCTTGACCTCGCAAGATGCAGCCTCAACCAATTTGGCTTTAGCTTGCAGCCTGAACTGCAAATACCATGCTGGTTCCGGGATTTCCAGATCCTCGGTGACCTCGAAAATGGTCCAGCTGCCTCCTTGTCTGCCTCGAAAGCCTTGTTCCCAGCAAACACAATGGCCTTTCTTGAGTCGAGCTCACAATGGCCTCTCTTGGCTCGAGCGTTTTCTCTGCGCGAACCAGTCTTGCAGATATGACTGCGCCGTGCTCCCGACCGGGTTGCAGAAATTAGGTGCCTTTTCTCATCTTCTAACCACTACCACCACCAGTCCCGAACCCCTCGTTCAGGTTTTGCCGAGAGGAAATTAATCCGTCTTGACGGCACACTCATGCTTGGAATGCGTCGAAATATTTTTTGTGCCGTTCGCAAAGGCCGAAAAACTTCAATAATTATGACGGTCATAGCAGAACGCTACATTGGAGTATGTTGAGCCCTTCATGATGCACATACGACGTTTTTGATAGCTCCACATATACCAAATTTGGTGTTACGTGACGTCAATGGATGATGAAATATATGACAGGTGCAAGCATGACAATCCCGACGCGCGTGTTATGTAAGAACATGACAACATACCACGCTAAAAGCAGGCTCATGGCCGTTTCGCTAGCTCCACATATACTAAATTTGCTATCACGTGACGTGAATAGATGACGAAGTTAAACGATACATCCAAACTTGATAATCATGACATAAAAGTCATGTACGGCCTCGTTTATCTACACCTTGTAACGTTGTGCTGATTTTAAAGTGACAGAGCAACCTTTCTTATCCGTGCTTCGCATATCATCGATTCCCACTGTACGTGGGATCTGCCAATTTTTTTTCTTACAGCTTGCAGCCCCGTTCGGCGCACGTGGTGTTTTTCGGCCGTGAGAAACGCGGTATGTGTTTGCAGCTCTAGTAGCTACAGTGTGCACGGATAAAAATATTATGAAGTGAACAAAATAAACAGCGTTCTCGGCTCGGTGTTGGCGTTTTGCAGTGGCGTCTCGAGCACACATTTCCGGATGTTCTTAAGAGGCACCCAGCCAGCGAACAGTCAAGAGTGGTAGGTGGTGGTAGTGGTTAGAAGGAAGAGGAAAAAGGCACCTAATTTCTGTCTGCCTTCAGGCGACACGGCGCAGTGCCTTATAGGTGTGGGGGGAAAGAGAAATAAAAAGAATAGAAGGAAAATAGATGAAGAAATAGACAGGCAAGCAGCGGAAAAAAGAAGGAGATAGGAAAGTGGGGATCCGGTCAAAGCAGTCCAAGGGCGGGGTGCCACAATGCGAGAGCTGCACGGCGTCAGGAGACCGCGGAGGGCGAACCAGTCGGCGGGAGCTACGCTGATGGCACAGATCGCGAGGGCACAACCGTCCAGCTTGAAATCCTGCGAGCGAATCCAAGAGTAAGGCGCGAGCGGACGGGAGAATGGGGTGCAGGGATGAGAGAGATCAAACGGCGAGAGAAGGAGTGGTGAAGCACTGCGTATGGACACCGCCGCAGGCTCTGCGCCGTGCTCCCGACCGGGTTGCAGAAATTAGGTGCCTTTTCTCATCTTCTAACCACTACCACCACCACACCGCCACGGACAACGCCGGATGCCTGACATATCTCGACTGAAAATGCATTCGCATATAAAAGAAATACAACAAGCTGAGAGAAAGAGTGATAACAAAGGAGAACAGAGAGAGAGAGAGAGATGCAAGGAAGGCCATACAGCTGCGTTCTTCTTTCAGACATGACATTATTGACACCATTAATACAGGTTTGCCATAACTTCCTTTTTCATCCGGAGCTCATGCCCATATCTATAGTAAAGACCTGGGGTCCAGAAGCTCTCATTTCTGAGCAGTTTGCCGGACCCGCTGCCCTGCTATGAACTAGTCCTGCGGGTCCAAGCTGGGTTTTACGGTGGTAGGCATGTAGAGTGCGCGAAGATATCACGACTTCTTTCGTGCTATAGAAAGCTGACTTCATCGCATATAGATCCCTCTTCGAGACAAGTATTTCCTTGCCATGACAGCCCTACGCATCGTAGAACCACGAAGCAACAAGGGCGTTTTGCGTGGCTTAGTTTGGGAAACCTATATACTGACCTCGTGCAGTGACACGCTGATATGCGGGATAGTGGAGGGCGCCGTAAGCGTTCCGCACGTCCCGGGGCTGCTAATTCACCCTCTTTCCTTCCTACATCACTCGGGGCTGACAACTAGCAGGTGATATAGGTATACACGCAAAATGTTATGCCTTAAGGGCAAGCCGATATCACAATACAATAATAATAATAATAATAATAATAATAATAATAATAATAATAATAATAATAATAATAATAATAATAATAATAATAATAATAATAATAATAATAATAATAATAATAAAAATAATAATAATAATAATAATAATAATAATAATAATAATGTACAGGACAGCAAGGGGCAGTGGGGATGTGGATAAACGAGGAGATGTCGATGGGTTGCTCTAAAGCCTTTGTTCGGGTGCATTCCTGTGCGTTACTTCTAGCTGTCCTACGCTAACATCTGACGACTTCGTCACCTAGAACACCTCGTGACATTCAGTGGAGGTGTGGGGTATTTCCAAACCTGAAACTCCGAAACCAGACAGTTCCCCCCATGCTTGTCATGCCTGAAAACGCTGGGCCGAGCAACTCTTTCCAGGCATCGCCTGCGGTACACTGTTCAGGTACGCCCCGCCAGCGAGACCCTCCGATTTTCACTGGAACTGAAGATCAGGACATCGACAATTGGTTGTCCATGTACGACAAATTAGTGTGGTCAATAGGTGGAATGACGCAGATATGTTCAACTACGTCAGCTTCTACCTCTCCTGAGTCCCATATATTTGGTTCCACAATCATGAATCGGAGTTTCCTACCTGGGCGGCACTCAAGACCAGACTACAAGGTGCATACCAAGACCAGACTCAAAAGTGCAAACTTCGGGCATAACAGCAGCTTCGCACTCGTGCTCAACAGGGAGGTGAAAACTTCGCCAGCTACATTGAAGGTGTAGTGGACCTATACCATCGCATTCACATCAACATGACTGAAGAGGAGAAGATAAAGTATGTTATGAATGGCATAGAGGACGACGCCTTCCAAATGATCTTAGTTAAGAACCTCCAGACGGTGAACAAAGTAACGACTCTGCCAGAGCTATGAGGAACTGTGTAAGTAACGCTTTTCTACGCGCCGAGATCTCGTATCACGTAGTAGACTTTCGGAGCTTACTAACGCTTCCTGTGCTGACTAACGGTGCCATACCTACCACCTTCCCTTCCCCTTCCGACTCATTTCTTGACCAAGTCAAGCAATCTGTACGAGAAGAAGTCGCACGCCAGCTGTCCATTCTGCCAGGTAACCAAGCGTCCGAGTCGTTCTTGACGCCTGGCAGCTGGCAGGTCATACAGAAGCAAGTGGCAGACTTTGCACCTCTTGCTCATCAACCAGCTCCTGTGACAGCTCCGCTAACTTACGCTGCCGTCATTGCTAGGCCAAGACAAGCTTCTCCGAGAGTTCCATACGCGCCTACGACCACCTTCTCTTCTTCACATGTACCCGCGCCTGCAAGCTACACACCAAGAACCTACTGTCCACCATCGCAGCTTCCTCGCCCTGCGCGGCAATATTTCGCTCCATCTGCGGGTCCTGTTTTCAACCCGTGGCGCACCCCTGACAACCGACCCATTTGTTTCTCAAGCCTTGTGCTGGTCACGTAACATGGGTTTGCCGCCGACGTTCATGGTATTCTCGTGACCCTGTCCTCCAGTGTATTCTCCCGAATACGTCTTCCGCTCTGACACTGGCGCTGAGCCATTCGACGCCGCGCCTGCTGCTTCCCAAGCTTTCAGCACACGGTGGTCTTTGTCCCCTCGTCGGCGTTCCCCATCGCCGCTCATCCGCCGACGTGAAGCTCCCTGTGATGCAGGGTTCTTGTTGCTGATTTGTTTTTCTCCCGGGCTGAGCCTCAGAGAGTTTTGTTAATAAGGACAAAGCCGTTCGGTTTCCAAGAAACACACAAAAAGTTTAATTGAAAAGAAAAAAGGCAAAGATTCCTCACAAAACAAAACACTTAATAAACAGTTGACTGGACATGACGAAACACATCTGTAAACACCCAACAAAAACGTTCAAAGTCAGTAACTAAACCTAACGTTCGAAAGGGGCTGAGTGATGGGAGTAGCGCAAGAGTATCGGTGCAGTCTCACCCACAAGTTGGTTTTCGGCGGTGATGAGAAACCGGAACGCCGTGACTCCTGCGTCACTGCGTGGGCTGGACGAGGACGAGGGAACGCTGGCTGCTGGCGACACGTCGAAAAGCCCTACCAAATCGTGATGGTTTCGGCTTGAGGAGCGTGGACACGTCGGAGACGGGAGAACGCAGGCTGGTGGCGACGCGTCCGGGAACTAGGGTCGACCTAGTCAAGCAGCTGGGCGCACAGCTCGGGCCCGGAGCCCGACGGCTGTAGCTCGCCTGCCGGAACCAAAGTCCGCAGGCTCTGGAAAGGAGTTCAGGACCGGATGGCCACGGTCCTTTGGAGCGGGAACCCGACAGCAGGAGGCCCCGGCCGGTGGAAGTCCTGTAGGCTCGGGTCCGGAACCCAACGGCCCATCTTCAGCGCCCGGTCCGGTGACGACCTTCCGCTTGCACTGCCTGCCTCGAATTCCCCTTGCTCTGGTCTCCCCAGGCTCCTGCTTCAGCTCTGGCCCACTTGTCTCGTTCTCATTGGAGATACTCCTGTTTCGTGGTGTCAAGCCATTGGGCCTTGAAATCTCCGTGTTCGCTGCCCATTGGATGTTTTACCTTTTGTTTACTTCACGTCCTGCCACGCATCCTCGTGCTTGACGCTCTTTAACGTCGTCATTCTTGTTTAAGCAGCACCGCACGTGCACTCTGGTATTTCTCCTTTTGTTTTTTTTTTTCCGTGACGCGCACTTTTCGAAGGCGCGCACTTTGAACGCGCACCACACATCACATACGCCCCCCTTTTATTCAAGTTTTTTTTTTTTTAGAAAAAAAAAACTGCCGATGAGTGCGCGTTCTGCACTACGTCACAATTAAACCACATATTTGCACCACGCAGTTCAACACATCACCGGGCTACAGTTCGCTACATCGTCCAAATGTCCACACTTAAACTTTAGATTCACCCAATTGCATTTAAAAGTTCTGAAACCCGGAATAAACCTTTTTACTACAAAATCGACTATGGACAAAGCTACTTGTGTCCGCATCTAAAAGTCGAAGTCCAGAAAGAGCTACCGGTTTTCTAACCCTACACTCAGGTTATCGCGTCCCAAACCAGACGCACTGCCCTTCTCGCACGTTTCGAAAGTAACTGTGGCAAACATGCTTTTATGCACTTTCGCTGAAACGCGTGTCTGCGCCCCCGCCGGCCACATGAACGCTTACCGGTCACAGAGGAACAGGGCGCGGTCTCGAGCCGTCGGCGTCGACACGAAACGCACTGAGACACGAATGTCCAAATGCCACAATCTCTCACACAAATGCTTTCTTTTAATTCACCATCTAATGAACACAAGCTCGGGGTGCCCTCAGCAAGCCCAAACGCTCCGACAAGCGTGTGAGGTTCCTGGATTCTTGAGAAGGGATGCCGTTGTGCTCGGTCATTATACAGCTCATCTTGAGTGGACTTAATTATAGGTTCAAAACCAATCACGTTCTCAGGTTCAAGACCCTGTCTGGCATTCTCCATACCTACTATCGAGCCCACCTCCGATTCGATACTGTTTATTTTGAAGAGTGCTTCAGCACTCCCATCGTGTTTTCTCGGACAAATAGCAGTTACGCTATCCTGTGAACTAGAATCCCCTCTCTCTCTGAGTGAGATATACGTATGGTCTAGGACCATTGACGTGGTGCCTGCTGCTACCTCTGTCGGTACAAAACAATCAGTGGCCACTATATCAGAGCCTTCATGGCATTCGCTGCCATCTTCCCAATGACGTTCTAGCGCTCCTTCCATGGAGCTATTGAGAGGTAGCCCTACCCCTTCCCGAAATGTGCTCGGCCTCTGAGACGTTCTGATACACACCTCATTCTGAATGGAACTTCTTCGTTCCCTGCTATCGAAGCTTTGCTCCACAACATTTTCCACAGCTTCTAGGTCGCCCATATCCAGGCGCTCTTCTTCATAGGTGCTTGGCCTCTCAGAGGTCCCCAAGCAGCTAACGGAAGTAATATGTTCCCAGCCAGAGAAGCTTTCCGTCGCTTCAACAAACTCCTCATGACTCCTGCCTTCTTGGCTGTCCACCTCTCTGCCTTCCTCTATCTGAGCTTCTCGCTCCGAAGTAAGGCTGTCGCGAGGCTCGAGGCCAACCTTGCAGGAATCGACTTCCCTCCAGCAAACGCTGCTATCGGAGCAAACATTCACCGCTTGCTCGACCTTCTGCATCGCCAGCTGCCCCCTTTTCGCCATCGCAAGCTCGAGTCGCCGCTCGAGGTCCACCCTCTCTAATTGGAGCTGCTGCTTCAGTATGCGTGTCTGACGCTCTAGCAACACTTTATTTTCACGCGTTACGCGCTCTAGCTCCTCCTTCTTAGCTCTAAGCACCAATTCAAGCTTTTCCTTCGCCGCCTTTCGTTCTGCAGCCCGTTGCTCACGCTCCCTCTCCATCCGCTCCTCGTACCATACTCTAAACTCCGCTCCCGTCAGTCCCATTTTATCCGCCAACTCAATTAACTCCCACGTGTTCGTCATCGTGTTAACCGCGTCAAAAAAATCTACTGGAAAAACAAACGACTTTGTCCTGTCGCTGCGGACGCCAATTTGTGATGCGGGTTCTTGTTGCTGATTTGTTTTTCTCCCGGGCTGAGCCTCAGAGAGTTTTGTTAATAAGGACAAAGCCGTTCGGTTTCCAAGAAACACACAAAAAGTTTAATTGAAAAGAAAAAAGGCAAAGATTCCTCACAAAACAAAACACTTAATAAACAGTTGACTGGACATGACGAAACACATCTGTAAACACCCAACAAAAACGTTCAAAGTCAGTAACTAAACCTAACGTTCGAAAGGGGCTGAGTGATGGGAGTAGCGCAAGAGTATCGGTGCAGTCTCACCCACAAGTTGGTTTTCGGCGGTGATGAGAAACCGGAACGCCGTGACTCCTGCGTCACTGCGTGGGCTGGACGAGGACGAGGGAACGCTGGCTGCTGGCGACACGTCGAAAAGCCCTACCAAATCGTGATGGTTTCGGCTTGAGGAGCGTGGACACGTCGGAGACGGGAGAACGCAGGCTGGTGGCGACGCGTCCGGGAACTAGGGTCGACCTAGTCAAGCAGCTGGGCGCACAGCTCGGGCCCGGAGCCCGACGGCTGTAGCTCGCCTGCCGGAACCAAAGTCCGCAGGCTCTGGAAAGGAGTTCAGGACCGGATGGCCACGGTCCTTTGGAGCGGGAACCCGACAGCAGGAGGCCCCGGCCGGTGGAAGTCCTGTAGGCTCGGGTCCGGAACCCAACGGCCCATCTTCAGCGCCCGGTCCGGTGACGACCTTCCGCTTGCACTGCCTGCCTCGAATTCCCCTTGCTCTGGTCTCCCCAGGCTCCTGCTTCAGCTCTGGCCCCCTTGTCTCGTTCTCATTGGAGATACTCCTGTTTCGTGGTGTCAAGCCATTGGGCCTTGAAATCTCCGTGTTCGCTGCCCATTGGATGTTTTACCTTTTGTTTACTTCACGTCCTGCCACGCATCCTCGTGCTTGACGCTCTTTAACGTCGTCATTCTTGTTTAAGCAGCACCGCACGTGCACTCTGGTATTTCTCCTTTTGTTTTTTTTTTTTTCCGTGACGCGCACTTTTCGAAGGCGCGCACTTTGAACGCGCACCACACATCACACTCCCCAAGAGAAAATTAACGAACGCAGTTCCAGTGGCAAGAACTGCGCTATCAACGAAAATATTAAGACCTCATTTATTACCTGTGAGTGTAATGGTAGTTTATGCCGAAGATATTGCTGTTCATGTGCTTGTCGATAAAGGAGCAGCGGTATCAGTGATTTCTGACCAGCTTCGTCTTAAACTTCGCAATGTTGCCACGCTGTTTTCAGCACTTTCATTATGCACAGCATGCCCCGAGCCAATCAATCTCTTGTGAAAATGCACTGTTCATGTTTTTTATAGGCGACATTCTTTACCACATCGAGTTCATCAGTCTGCCTCTATGCTTTCATGTCATGATCTTGGAATGGGACTTCCTGTCATCCCATCACGCCATTATCTCTTGCACCCGCAAAGAACTTCCACTGTCTCCATTCGGTGGCAACATTGCAAAAGATTTCTCTGCCGCTTCTAATCGAGTGTTGGTGGCAACGGACACTACCATTCATCCTTTCTCATCCGCTTTTGTTCCCATCTCCTGCGCGGCATTTTCTGACAACACCGTTGTTTTCACGCCGTCTAAGCTTGCTACTCGCCGTCACCACTTGTTTGCCCTACATACTATTCGACAGGGTGTCAGCGCAGTTCATGTTTCCAACATGTTTCCGTGTCTAGACAACCTGCACCGCGATGAGTGCCTGGGTCATGCTGATGACCTTGATCTAAGTTTTGTCTATCATGTGCCTGATGACTCCACTCCTCTACAGGTTGACGCTGTGAACGTTGGTCTTCTTGCGCAGCCATCACTTGACCAACCGTTTTCTCGCTGCATTGACCCTAACCTCACACCCAACCAGCACACTCCGCTGGTTGCGCTCCTTGACCGCTTTCGTACGTCATTCGACCTTACACAAACTAACTTAGGCGGCCCTAACACTGTTGTCCACCACATCGACACCGGGGACCACGCGTCGTTGCGTCAACGGCCATATCGTGTGTGCGCAACGGAGCGCCGAGTCATCGACGAGCCCGTAGGAGACATGCTCCGACGTGCAGTTATACAACTTTCGTACAGTCCATGGGCCTCTCCTTTGGTGTTGGTAAAAAAGAAAGATGACACCAATCGCTTTTGTGCGGACTACCGTCGTCTGAACAACATAACTCGTAAGGATGTTTACCCGCTTTTTCGTATTGATGACGCGCTAGACTGCTTCCAAGGCACAGAATTTTTCCTGTTCCTCGATTTACAACCCGGCTACTGGCAGGTCCCTGTGGCTGAAGCAGACCGCCCCAAGACTGCCTTCATCACCCCAGATGGTCTAGATTAGTTTACCGTGATGTTCTTTGGCCTATGCGAGGCGCCTGCCACATTTGAAAGGATGATGGATAACATCCTGGGGGGGGGGGGGGGGGCACAAGTGCCAAATATGCCTTTGTTATAACTGGACGATATCGTCATCTTTTCGCCGATCTTTCCTTCTCACCAACTTCGACTCGAACGCGTCCTCACATGCATCGCCAACACCAGCCTTCAGCTCAATTTGAAGAAATGTTGCTTTGCTGCTCGGCAGCTGGTCATCCTAGGCCATGTAATGACAGAGGACGGGGTACTCCCTGATCCAACGAAACTACAAGCTGTCGCTGACTTTCGACAACCTTACATTCTGAAAGAACTTCACAGCTTTGTCGGGTTATGCTCATACTTTCGACGCTTCATGCTCAACTTCGCTACTGTAATAGCCCCTTTGACACAGCTCTTTTGTGCTGGCCATAACCTTTCGGCCTGGTCACTAGATTGCGATGCCGCGTTCAAAACGCTGCGTCATCTTCTCACCTGTCCTCCGATCGTGTGGCATTTCGACCCAAGCGCACCGACAGAAATACACACAGGCGCCAGTGGTGTGGGCCGTGGCGCCGTCCTTACTCAACGAAAGGCTATAGCTTCGATTTCCTGACCTCGTCAGGAAATCGTCGTCGTACGTCGACGCTTTCGCGCTCTGACGAAGACTGTAACTAACTATTCTGTCACAGAAAAGGAATGTCTGGTGATGATTTGGGCCATAGCTAAATTCCGTCTATACCTCTATGGCCACCCGTTCGACGTATTAACGAACCACCATTCCCTTTGTTGACTTTCTTCCTTGAAATAGCCTTCAGATCGTCTCGCTCAATGGGCGCTTCGGCTACAAGAATATAACATTTGCGTGCTGTGGCCATTCCGGCAAAAAACACTCTGACGCAGTTGCCTTGTCACGCTCCCCCCTACACGGTGAGAACGATTCCTCTGATACCCCGCAAGCCTAGTCCTCCCTCTCTGCTACCAACATGGTTTTCGAGCAGAAGAAAGACTGTTTTGAAATGAGAGCGCACTACTTATACGCGGACAGAAAGACAGGGACAAGCGCTTGTCCCTGTCTTTCTGTCCGCGTCTAAGTAGTGTGCTCTCATTTCAAAACAATCATGTATCACCAACTCGCCCAATCAACCATATTGAGAAGAAGGACCCATGGATTGTTTCCATACAGTCATCGACACCTACTGCCAGCCGGGCATTACGTCGCCAAGCACACCACTTCTCCGTTCACGGTGGACATTTATACCGCCGCAATTACCTCACGGAGTGCCCAAAATGGTTGCTCGTCGTTCCTCGGCATCTCCACTCGGACATCTGTGGGGCGTTTCACGATGACCTACACTGCGCGCATGCAGGCGTACTTAAGACTTTCGAACGCCTGCACCTTCGCTATAACTGGCGCGGCATGTAACGCTTCGTCCATCACTACGCTACTGACTCGCGTGCCAACGTCGCAAGGAGCTTCCCCGCCATTCAACTGCCCCAACGCAACCTTTGCCCTGCCCAACACATGCATTTGATTGTGTAGGAATCGATCTCTTTGGTCCTTTATCAAGAACTCCCAACGGCAACCGATCGGTGATCGTGGCCATCGACCATAGCTGACACGTTATGCAGAAACTTCACCTTTATACCTAGCTATGTTTCCTCGTTTATCCTGCGCCATATCATCCTACGCCATGACACCCCAAGAGAATTACTCACTAACCGAGGCCGAGTGTCTCTCTCCGACGTCATTGAAGCTCTCCCCGAAAACTGCCGTATCATTCACCACACCACAACTGCATATCGCCCGCAGACTAATGGGATGACGGAACGTTTGAATCGAACTTTTGGCGACATGTTGGTCATGTATGTCGCATCTGACCACACTATTTGGGACTATGTGCTCCCATTTGTTACATATACCTATAACACAGCCACGCAGGCCACCACGGAATTTTTCCCATTGTTTCTACTCTATGGGCGTGAGCCATCTTCCACCATGGACACTATTCTTCCGTATAGCGCTCATGCCACGGAACCTATACACCTCTGTCTGAAGCTGCTGTTCTCGCAGAAGCGGGCCGCAAGCTCTCCGGCATGTTGACATCTGAGGAGCAGCAACGTCAGAAGCACCGCCGGAATACTGCCGTCGCCCCTGCATCTTATGACACTGGCTCTAGTATGGATTTGTGTGCCTGCCATAAGCCCTGGATTGTCACCAAAACTTGCTTCGAAGTGCCTGGGTCCCTATCGTGTGGTAAAGCAAGCGTCTCCCGCGCATTATATCGTCGAACCCGTCGAACTACCTTCTGACAAGCGCCACCAGCAGCGCGAAATTGTGCATGTCGAACGTTTAAACCGTTACCACGATCCGCTTGTGCTCTGCTACCCATAAGTAGCCGGGACGGCTTGTTTTCCCCCGAGGTAGGTACCAGTACAGGACAGCAAGGGGCAGTGGGGATGTGGCTAAAAGAGAAGAGGCCAACGAGTTGCTCATTAGGCATTAGTTCGGGTGCATTTCTGTACGTTACGTCTTGCTGCCCAACGCTACCATCTGACAACTTTATCACCTATAACGCCTCGTGACAACAACAACAACAACAACAACAACAACAACAATGATAACAATACATAATAATAATAATAATAATAATAATAATAATAATAATAATAATAATAATAATAATAATAATAATAATAATAATAATAATAATAATAATACAACCTACCCTCCTTGTCTTCTTGATCAAATGTGTGGTTGATCTTCCTTCTTTTTCAACAAGTTTTGATATCCGGTTAGGACACAGATAATTTCAGGCACAGAGAGTGAAGGCCGCGCCTTTTTCGGCAATGACATGACGCAACAACAGCCTATTTTAATTATTAACAAATATGCCGTAATGTGAGACTTTCTACAATAACTGCAAGCCAGCTCATGTACACGTAAGGCATGGCTATTATATAATATATAGCAATAAATTTCTACCCGGTAAGTACAGAAGCCATAGTGCACGTGACCAAATTCGCGCGCTCTAAAGCTTTGCGGTTTTTTGTGCTTAAAAGTTCGATAGATCTCTAGTGCGGACTTCTTAATCATGCCGATTCTCCACATATAGGTCTCCGCTTCCTTCACCTTCTTCTTAATCGATAATTTTTTTTTTGGTTTGGCCCCCTGCTGTTTTCCAAGTATTTACCAGTAAATATTCTGGTTCGCTTCCGCCATTTTGTATCGACATTCTTCATGTACAAGTAGCTGAATACCTTCCTAGCCCAACGCTCTTCCCCCATTTCTCTCAATCGCTCCTTAAATTTTATCTTGCTGCTAGCTTCCCTGCCCACAAATGATGTCCATCCCATATCACCTTGTGCTCCCTGATTTGGTGTATTCCCGTGAGCTCCTAAGGCAAGCCTACCTAATCCACGTTGCTTAATTTCTAATCTTGCTTGCATTTCTGATCTCATGCACAAGACCGCATTGCCGAACGTCAGACCAAGAACCATGACCCCTTTCCATATTCCTCTCACAACATCATACCTATTGTAATTCCACAGTGCCCTGTTTTTCATTACCGCTGCATTCCTGTTACCATTAGTCGACACGTATATTTCGTGTTCCCTTAGGTACTCGGCCCCATTGCTTATCCATACGCCCAGATATTTGTATTTATCTGTTATCTCTAGCGTGACCTCCTGTATTCTAAGCTCACTATCTTCATTGTCATTGAAAAGCATGACTGCTGATATTTCCTTACAGAATCTGAAATCTAACCTATCTCTCTCATTACCGCAGATGTCCACCAATCTCTGCAAATCTTCCTTGTTGTCGGCCATTAGCACTATATCATCTGCGTACATCAATGCTGGTAGTGCCTGCTCAATGAGTTTTCCTTGTTTGACGAAAGAGACGTTGAATCCCAGTCCACTTCCCTCCAATTTGGCCTCTAATCCTTGTAGGTACATCATGAATAATAGGGGTGACAGGGGACACCCCTGCCTAAGCCCCTGTTTTACCTCTGCAGGCTTGGATACCTGTTTTTCTCACTTTATAATTACCTTGTTACCTTTATAGATATTTTTTAAAAGATTACTGACTCCATCTTTCACACCCCGTGTGTCTAGTATTCCCCACAAGTCCTCTTGAACCACGCTATCGTACGCTCCCTTGATATCCGAAAATGCTAGCCACAAAGGCCTGAGTTCCTTTTCTGCTGTTTCGATGCACTGCGTCAGTGAGAACAGATTTTCTTCCAACCTCCTGTGTTTTCGAAATCCATTCTGCAGTTCTCCAGCACCCCCTAATCCTCTATCCATGCCTGCAGTCTTTCCTTTATAATCTGCATCGCCAGCCTGTAGACCACTGATGTCACTGTTACAGGACGGTAGTTGTTTATGTCAGCTTTGTCCCCCTTTCCTTTATAGATCATGCTCATCCTGCTAAGTTTCCATCCATAGGGAACTTCTCCATCGATTATTATTTTGTTCATTGCCTCTCTCAAAGCCTGCTTAGACTTTGGGCCTAATGTCTTCATCAGCATAATTGGAATCCCATCTAGGCCTGTTGACGTCCCATCTAGGCCTGTTGACGTACTACTAGAAACCCTCTTCTCAGCCCTTTCCCACTCTCGTTGTGAAAATGGAGCCATTGCGCCACTTGATTCAGCCTTGTCTATTGTGGTGCCTAAAGCACTTCTTTGTTGAAACTTTTTTGTCACCCTTGTTCTTATATATTCAATAGCTTCGTCCCCTTCTAGCCTAGCACCTTGAGCTGTAGTTATAAACCTCTGCTATAGGCTCGTCTCATTTCTTAGGGAGTTTATATGGTTCAAAAGTTTCGTAGCTGCCTTCCTATCTTTTTTGTGTACTTCAGCCAGCCACTGAGCTCCCTTTCTTTTAATCTTTTCATTGATCAGAAGAGATGCATCCTTTCTACAGCTTAGAAACATTTGACATTTTCTTTCAACATCATCTGTCGGTTCACCCCATTGCTTAGCATGTCTGTGTTCCCTAGAGGCTTCCTGACATTTTGCAATGACTCTCTTAACTTCCTCATCCCACCAACTCTCGGGTTTGTGTCTCCTTTTCGGGGTGAGTTGTCACGTGCCTTACAAGCTCTAGCTCAGTCTAATTAGATTCTTGTACGCCAACACTGTTATACTGTCATCAGTGATTAATTTCTCAATTTGTTTAGTGGCTATTTCTATTTGTTTTTCTGAATAAATTTTTTTCTATAGTTGCTCATCTTGTCTCCTTCCCACTTTCACTGCTCTTCTAAAGCTTAGCTTGATACGTTTGTGGTCACTACCCAGACTTCTGGAGCCACATTCATCTATGTGCATTCCCCTGAGCCTATCATACATCCTATGTGATATGAGTGCATAATCTATCGTCGACTGCAGCCTTCCTACCTCCCATGTTATTTGCCCTTCATACTTCTCGGTACTGTTGCAAATTATCAAATCAAGCCTTTCACACATATCCATGATCATTTTGCCTGTCGGGTTGGTATACCCATCTATATCTTCTATGTGTGCATTCATATCTCCTAGTATAGTCATCTCGCACTCTCTTCCTAACTCCTCAACGTCCTTTGATATACACTCTACCATCGACTGATGTTCCTCTCTGGCCTTTGCTCCCGTCCCCAAGTACACGAAACCAAGGGGTGTCATTTACCCTGCCACTTTCCCTTTCAGCCATAATTGTTCCTTGCACTCCTGCTTGACCATTTGCCAGTGTGTACTTTTATGAATGAATGCCCTAATACCACCCCCCTTTCTGCTGCCTTCTGTTCTATTACAATATTCCCACGCGTAGTCTGCATTGTTAGGAGGTTATTACATGTCCCTGAGATGTGTTTCTACAAAACCTTATACCATCGGCCTCTCCTCCCTTAGCTGTTCTTCAATTTCTTCCCACTTCAGCTTGTCCCTACCACCCTTCATGTTAATATATTCTATGTCTGACTTGGCTCGGCGCTCGTGGCTACGTCTATTTCTGCCCCGGACTCCTCCTATCTTAAATACTGGTGCCACTTTGGAATCGCATCTGTCCATACCACCTGTCAAAGAGTCTCCCTGGTTGTTTTCCTCGTTACTAGCTATCCTGCACCCCGAAGGGCCCGCTTGCCACCCAAAAAAGCTACTGTGCGTTCTGCAAGTCGCCAACCCACCTCATGACCTAGCCGCCCATCGAAGTGAATTCTGTCTCGTTGAAAACCACCCCACCTATGCACCTCTCTGTTTATTTCCACCACTTCAAAGCCTTTCTCTCGACTCATCTGTCATACCTCTTGGTTTGCGTTGACAACCACTTTTTGCTGGTTGACGTCACGCGCCGGTACCTCCGGTATCGTGCATATCACTACCTGTACCTGAGGAGAAGTGGCTCGCATGTCATCGACGCCTTTCGCCAGTGTGGTTGCTAGTCCTGCTGTATCTTCATTTAAGACATCGTTTAAACCGTCTGCAATTATCACGACGTTTCGTCTATCAGCTGTAGTTTTGAGTTTTGCGCTCGCTTGCCTCATGACTGCTTCCAGCTTGCGTCCTGTGAACGCCCCTACTGCAACCCTCTTGTCACCTCTTACCCTCTCTTTGATGGCTTCTGTGCATCGATTTAAATTCGAGTCCCCGGCGATTATCACATGCTGTGACCTGAAAGGTGATAAAAATTGACCCCTAGCGGCACTCAACAGCGAATGTGGTTTATCTTGATAGTCTATTGGTAAGACAAAAAATCCTCGCAGGAAGATTTAGTTTGCTTAGAAACAAGCACGTGTAACTTGAAATTGTATTTTATGAACTAAAGGCTGCTTTAGGTTGCGCCAGAGCCTAAAATTTGCTTTTTTTTTTTCGCACGCGTGCAAATAGCCACTCGGTGGCGCTGCCGGCGGTGTGTTCACTTGCCTGCATGCCTGCCTGCAAACAGCGGAGAAACACGAGCACGGCGTCTGCCACCGCTCATGATAACAAAAATGTGCCTGCCTAAAACGACACTAAGGTATTTGTTTTACTAATAAACAAATCTTGATGAAGCCTGCGAAAATCACACGCGGTTTCAGTTTTCGACTTCCACCGGCACCGACCGATGTTGGGGCCATTGATCCCACCGATGGAAGGAGACAGAGCGCGGACAGGAAAATTCTGCTTTAAAAATTTCTACGCACTTTTGAGAATAACCGCTTCAAGGTTAGACACTTCACGTGTTACGCTTTTTATTGCGACACGAAACACGAGAGCAATGCAGGACGGTATACAGTCCCTTTAAGTAGGCCCGAATAAGTTACAGGCTTCAACAGAACAGCAATGCCACAAAGGAGAAGTTGATAATGCATGTACGTGTTCTCACTACATTGCGAATATATGGCCGGCTCACCACGGCATCACAAATGCTGCAAGCGGTGCGTCGCAAGCGGAATATTTCTTTTGAACCGCATTTTCTGGATATTTGCAAAGAAATAGCGTCAATATGTGTTTAGCGCGTACTCTACGCGGTCTCTCGTTGCCTCACGAATGTTGATCTGGCTTGCATATTATGGTTTACACATTACTGGTGCTAGAACAACGCGCAGCACAGAGCGCCACTGGCAGTCTTCTTTTTATTAGAAAGACGGCCCTTTCGCAGAAAAAAAAAACATACAAAAGAACATCTGAGACTCATCAGTGTCATCACACATAGACTAAGAAGTAACACTCGTGTATAATGCTTAACAAGGATCGGAGGAACGGTCCTTCTGTCCACCCTTGTATATCCGGAGGTCGACCAAAACGGTAACCGGTTGCTCTTAAATAACGAAGGCTCACTTACTCTAGGTCCGGGCATGGCCAGAGCAAGTGTGTCCCGTCTAGTGCAGTTATAGGAGAGTCACAAAAGGGGCACGTGGTTCCATACGCTGGTAGGTAGTGTTGCGGCCGCGGCGAAACCATTCCGATCTGGGACTGGGATGTCCTAAAATGAAGGTACATAACAATAATCTAACAGCTCGTCTTTATATGAGAGCATGTCATATCCACTTGTCACCCTAATTTCGAAAACTTTCTACGGAATACTGTGCTCCTTTATAGCCTCTCGTGCGCCCGCCTATGACAAAAAGGCCAAGTAGAGGTGATCTGACCATTCGACTGCTTAACGGCGCCACCCTCGTACAATGACCACCTTATCTTCAAGGCTCTGTGAAACAAATTAGCGATGCGGTACGATTAAGGCTCCTTATATAGAACCGCTGGAACAAGACACACTGCGTCAGGATGGCAAAATGCACGCATTTAGAATTTTGTATTCCCCGCGCTGTTTACTGTTGTGATCGAACGCCGCGGGGCGCCGCCACAGATGCAACAACCGCCGCGCCAACAAGTGGTGGCTGAACGCGTTCGTATATATAAATAAAAGTGCAAAAAGTAGGAAGAGGTGCACATGAGCTGTAGCAGAGCAAAAGCTCTCGCGTATCGGCCTCGCCTTTGTGTGGATCGTATCGTACATGTGACACGAGAGGCATCGACATGCCACATTTCGCCTGCCGTGTCTTTGACATTGTGAGTGCTACCAAAATGCGCTGTTTGCATGCACGCGCAAGTGAAGTGCACTACTCCGTTGATAGTAACTGTCGGTTTCGAACTGTCAGTGGCTGCTCCCTGCGTAGCAGTACCACCCAGTACAGATGCAGTACAGTGTAAACTGCAGTATGCACGCCGGAGTAAAGTTCGTGAGGTAACGAGAGAACGCGCACAATACGCGCCAAGCACATATTGACACTATTTCATTGCAAATATCCAAAAAGTGGAGTACAAAAATGATAGCTTGCGGCGCACTGCTTGCAGCGTTTGTGGTGCCGTCGTGGGCCGGCCACTGGTAGGTGTTCTGTGGGCCGGCCATGTAATCGCGAAGTTGTTAAAACGCGTATTTGCGTTATCAACTTCTCCGTTGTGGCGTTGCTTTTCTATTCAAGTCGGTGACTTATTTGGGCCGGCGCCTTCATTAAAACCGTTCGTGTTCAGCCGAGATCTTTTTGTTTAATGGGCTTTGTGCTTTTATTTCAGCCATAGTGCGCCTCGACCACGTTTCAAGAAAATCTTTCGAGCAACTGCTTATGCTATTGAACATCATGCCGACCAAGGTGCGTGCGCCCAGTTATTGTACGTTGGACGGCGTTCCGCGTTGCTCTGTTCGTCTCACTAACGTGTTTTGTGAAAGCAAGTAGTTGTTCCCACAACACACGTGCAACAGAATCAGTTCCGTGTTGCCGGCGGCAAGCACTACTCAACTACCTGATCAAACACTGATTTCGGCCGTTACCTGCCTGCTTACCTACCTGCCTGCTTCGTTCAGCTTGCTAATTAAATTTGTGTAATGGGGAATTATTTTGGCTTTCGTACGTTCCGGTTGACTTTAGAATTGTAAAATGTAAGGTGGGAATGTCTTTAACGTCTTGTTCACTGTGAAAAATGCCTTTCTGGGCTATACAACATATAACGTGTTCCACCAAGTTTAACGAGCAGTTTGTTCATAAAATTACTGCGATAAATTTACGTGTTTTGATATGAAATCGAGCAGTTTAGAAATGAATCTGTGGCCAAATTCGTTGTACTGTGCCTTTCTTTTATAAAAAGCACCCGACTAGTGCCAGAGTAAGGTGACACAATAGAGGACACCCGCATATTTATATTTGGTAGAAAGAGTAGCTTACAAAAACAGCCTATGTAAAATTCTTTGCTGCATATGAAAAGACAGCAGTTTAGAATATTATAATATTATAAGAGCAATAAAGGCAAGTTTGGGACTTCAAATGTCTCACAGTTATTTACCAGCTGTGGAGGCTTTTATTAATATCTGCAGCTTGGGTTCAGAACTATGCCAGGCAGGTTTAACAAGTTCCCTTGGTATTTTAGTTGCTTAGGTATTTTAATTGCTTAGGCATGTCCCAAAATGCTGTCCTTCCCTTTTGTCTTGGGTTACCATTTTGAGCTAGACGCTCATGCCCGGAAGTTCTTATATACTGCTAAAAACACAATAAACAGTAATAATGAACAGGACATGACTTCCGAGCATGCATGTCTTATGATGTTTATTCTTTTTATATTTGCAGCCATTTTCACTGCACTCATGAATATTGATAACATCTGCTTTTGTAGTTCGATCGATTCATATATGTAGTGCTTGCACTGTGTAGAGCTTGTTGTTTTAAGGTGGCGTGTGATGTTTTATTATGGTGTAGCATGTTTTATATGTTCTTTTTATCACTTTATCTTAATGCTGTCAACTGGTCTGAACAGGTCAGAGATGACTGCCAAACCGGAGCCAAGTCCTCGCACCTTGTTTAGTTTATCTGTAGACTGCATTGCAATATGCTTAAAAAGTGGAACAAGACACACTGCTTTTAGATATTTCGATGAAAGCAAAAGCTTGCAAAGAGAAAACAGGGATAGTGCACAGGCTAGATATTGTGATGCATGTTGTGATGGCTGAGGATGAAGGTAATTTGTGAGCTAACTGTTTGTAACCAGACACAGCTATTCTAATCTATTTCTGGCACTCTCATGGCAAGCTTCATTTAGACGGAAGGCATTCTCGCAACGATTAGGAGAGTGCTATAGCACATTCTAGCACTTATTTATTCAACCGCCATCAATGTATTTTGATGAGAACTGACAAACAATTATGCCAAGGAAAGTATCATCATCACCCTTAACACACCCTCAGCAGGGCAAAGGCCTCTCCCATGATCCGCCAATCAACCCGGTCATGTGCTTTCTGTTGCCATGTCATACCCGCAAGCGTTTTAATCTCGTCGGCCAACCTAACTTTCTGCCTCCCCTTCTTGCGTTTGCCTTCTCTGGGAATCCAGTCAGTTACCCTTGATGACCAGGAGTTATCCTGCCTACGCGCTATGTGTCCGACCCATGTCCATTTCTTCTTCTTGATTTCAGCTATGATATCCTTAACCCCCGTTTGTTCCCTAATCCACTCTGCTCTCTTCTTGTCTCTTAAGGTTACACCTATCATTTTCTTTTCCATCGCTCACTGCGTCGTCCTCAATTTTAGCTGAAGCCTGAAGAGGAAAGTATAGCGGATATTATTAGCAGTAATTGTTATGTAAATGTGAAGAAAGTGGATGAAAAGATAACTTGCGATGGGCAGGGATCAAACCTGCGACCTTCGAATAATGTTCCACTTTATACGGCACGTATGCACATACATACCTCATAAAGTGGATGGGGGGATATCCACCTTGGTAGTTCAGTTGGTAGAACATCGTACGCATTATTCGAAGGTCCCAGGTTCGGTCCCTACCCACGACAAGTTATCCATTTTTTTCTTTCTTCATATTTATATACCAATTACTTCTAATATGCTATATACTTTTCTTGGCATAACTGTCAGTCAGTTCTCAATAATATTGTTTCTAACAAAGAAAGTGCACCCTTAAGTTTACCCTTCTTTCTTTCATTTATGTATTTTAGTTATTCACATGATTGCAGTCCTGTGGGATTTATTGTAAGGCTACAAATGTCAGATATTTTCAAATAACTCTCAGTGTAATGTCCTGTCTGATGCACTAATAAAAATGAATAATAACCAGGCTACTCACAAATGCAAATATTTTACAGCAGAACTATTAAGGTTCTCGTTATGCTTTGAGACTATCACCATGAATTGTCATGCGCTCTCTTTCATCCTCTTCCTCATCACCTGGTTCGCTCCCAAACATTTGTGCCAATTCGTCTGGTGTGGGATGCAATAACTCTCATGAGCAAGAGAACATGTACAGCAAGTGAGAAAAAGAGACAGAAATAAAGCAAAAAGATTGAAGTTGCAAGAACGAGCACAGAGAGAGATAAAGAAATAAAAAGATAGAACAATAGAGAAAGAAAAAAACAGACTAAACAAAATACAGCAATTGTGTATAGTATAGCAAGAGATAGTAAAGGGAAATTCAGGGTAAGGAAGAGGGCACTGCTTCCTCTCCGCCACTAGTGCATAGCTGCTGCAATTATTTTTTAAACTAACATTTCAATACTCCATACAGTTCACAGCACAATCAGCGATGATGAAACTAAAACATGACATAGAAGTATTTATTCCTTGCCACAGTGGCTATAAAGGAATGTGCGAGTGCGCAACATATGTATAAAAGAATACGTATAGAGGAATACGTGTGTGCCAAGCTTCTCTGGCAACCAGGCTTTTTGACTAAAATGCAATCATTCAGGCTCAAACTTCACTGAGATTTGGCATTCAGCAATGGGTGTTTTTCAGTGTTTTTTATTGAAGCTTGAACTGCATGTCCAGATCTTTTGGGATTGGCTCAAATATGCTTAACAACAAAGTTGCTTGACTTGAAAATAACCCCCATCTTATAGCATCATATGTAAGTAAAAAAGAACTGCTTCTTTTGCTCGACCATTGCTGCAATGCATATACATTTTTATTTTAGTCTGAAACCTGCACACAGATGCTAACCATATATTCAGACCAGCTTTTCACATGAGTTTTCTAACACATCACTATGTGAGCTCTGAGGGAGCTATCCAACCACAATACTCTATTCAAGCTTTCAATCTAGCATATTTCAAATAAACTGTGATGATGAAAACTTGGACACCGTTGCCCCTAATAACATTGTTTTATGTTAATGCTAGGAAAAAGTTTTTTTTTGTTTAAATGTTCAGTGTTTGATTTCATTTACCTTGGCTATTTGTCTATTTCATTAGGCGGCAAAGTATGTGACCAAATTTTTTCGAGTTAGAAAAGTAACCTCATAGTCTTTCTATTATTCCAAACTTTCACAAAATGTACCACTGCCATGCGGCAGCCGCCAAAATTGTCGTTTGGGGAATGCCCACGCAGCCAGCCCATGCCAGCATACAGTCTGCCTCACTTTGGCAGTTGGCTGGTGCTTTATTTTTAGTCGCTGGCAATTTTTACGATGGCTTTTCTGAATTCTGTAGTGAATTACCAAAGTTGGACGGGCACTGCAAGTCATAGTAGCGATTATTTGCTTTATTGTTACCTTGTTATGAGTTAGAGGTACAAAATTAAAAAAAAAACTGTCTGGGTCCAACTATGCGAGGTCAAAGGCGAGGTTTCTTGCTTTGCATGAGCAGTAATGACCCTGCAAGAGAGAGAAAGTTTGCACCCGCGGTATTTCAGTAGAAGCGTAAGCGTGTGCAGAGATCTCCTTCAGGTGGGGAGCGAAGGCTTATCGGAATGCCCTCCCCCCTCCTCTAATAAGTCAAAATATAGGGCTAGCATTGAGCCCCCCCCCCCCCCCCCAGGTGACTTGGAGAGGCAGCCGCCCGTGTGCACACCTATGAGTAAAAGTGATAAAGCACTTCTGATGCAGAGGGGATTACCCCATCAGATATGTTTTCCACCAAGATGTTTCTTTTGTAGACTGTTATGTTTTACTTTTGTTCTGCACTGCTCACAAATCTGCATTTGCCAATTGAGGGGTTTTTATAGCTGTGCATACGAGACTATTATTATGTGAGCTTGTGAATTAGTAAAGCAGTGTATTGGCAAATATTTTTCTTTGTATATTTTTTTATTTCTATGACGTATATAAAACTTGGATTTGAAGTTAATGCCTCTACAGTGATTAATCAGCTTCCTAGAGTGCTTGAAATTTTGTCACGTGCAGTGCTACTGCATAGATCATGCTTCAGCAGTCAAATATCCCTAAGTACCTTTTGTTTACAAGCGCATAAAAGCAGCGTAGTTTCTGCCACGATAATAGGATTTTAACAGCAATGTCATGACTGTAGGTATACGGTTGTTTGCTCTTTTAGACCATGCGAGCGGATGGCTGCACTCTTCAGAGCATCACTGCTTTCTTCGTAGCCGCGTGTCGAAGTGAAAAGACATAGAACGAGAAGCAGGAGTGTCAGGTTGCTGTGTACCTGTGTCACTTTTGCATCCGTGCAGTGCCTTGGATGCACTGACCCTCTGAAGAGCGCAGCCGTCATCTCACATCATCTTGCTAAAAGCAAACTACCATGTGCATATACTCCATGCTAAATGCATCAGCAACAAGCACTTCGTTCGCGCAGTGTTCGAGCCTGGTGAGCAAAAGGTGCTTCTGTGCTATCAGCACGTAAAAGGAAAATTACATTTTCATAAGTGCGGTCATACTCGCAAAGTCGTCGATACCCTAGCGAAAAAAGGCACACCCCCACTGGGAAAATAACTAAGCCAGTACTGTACGTGAACCGACCTTTATCATTTGGTCGCTCTTGAATTCGAACCACAGCTCGTGAGGGTATTTCCACAGTCGGGAAGTCTGCAGGCACAATACTTGAATTTTGTTCATTGAAGCTGTGTATTCCTTCACATCACAGCAAATGATCTGCCAAGTGTTCAAAACTTTTCCTTCAAAAATAAACCGTACATATGTTTTTAAACCCCAGTGCAAGGTAGATTACATTTCATAGTCAATGACCTTAGCAGAGACTTGAAAACGTGGTGGCTGCAGGCTGAAAGATTACACTGCTCAAAGTGACGGTCACGTTGTTCGTCAGCCTTGGCATGGTTATGGTGGCTAGAAGGAGAGGTGTCAGCATTATCCCGGCCGCACCTTGAGAGAAGCCGTGCTGGTATTTCATTTCGCCGCGGAGCGGCGCGCAAGTCGCCATTGTGATCGGTCGAGAGCGCTCGCCAGCCGCTAGCGCGGCATTTTCAGTTGCTTGCTCGTGTGCTCGCAACTTGCAACGTCTGCGCTTTGCCTACTTGGACTTGTTTGGGATTAATACGTGCCAATGTGACCATGCCACAGTGATGGGTAAACAGCAGACACTGCTTTGCACGTGGATGCAATGCGGGATATGTTTCGGCCCGTGAACAAGGGAAGAAAGCGTCTCTCTTCTTTGCTCGCGCCGACGATGAACGATGCAAGGCCTGGGAGCGTGCGATTCTTCCCGCTGACAAACCACTGGAAAATAAGTGCGTTGAGTGGGAAGCTCATTTCGACAAAAGATTCATCGTGCATAGCTACAACCATGTTATCAGCAGGTTCTTAGCAACTTGTTAAAAAAGCTGTATCTAAGGAGCGTGAGTTCCTGAGTGAATCAACGGCAGAAGGACTCCGCGTCACACTAACCAGCACCCTTTCCATCCGGCACTATGTCACGAAAACCTTGTGCTATAAATACTTGATGACATCTCGCCTCTGCCAAGACTCGCTTAAAATCTTTTTGGAATTCTTAAGCAAATATCTGGCTCAAATGATCACCCTTCGCCGACACAACTTTTCATCTCGCTGAATTGCCTCAGTTTTTATAGTTTCGCACATTCACCCTCCAGCGGAAACATACCTTCTCGAGTTCTGAGCAGCTTTCAAATGTCCTGGCATCCACAATAATTCAATAAAATTGCAGAATAAGCTGGATGAGCTGCTAGATTCGGGGCGCCTCAATGAGGTTTATGAAATTATTGTTGCTTGTGAAGCCCTTTCTGATGACACTGAATTCATTGGACGTAAAAGTGACTCCCTGATCACTTATTACGTCAGTGGCTATGTGGCCCGGAAGATGGTGAAAAAGACGAAGTGCAACGAATGTAGCAGATTGTTGCTTCACTCAGAATTCCAGCTTGCTTCCGGCAGAATCATGCCTTCTGTACCCGTCCGAGTCCTTAACACACCTGGTCAAAGCTATAGAAGATGCATTCACCTATTGCTACAGTTTCAACAGGTTCAAAAGTGACAGCATAACAGACCTTATCTCTTGCCTGTCTGTGAAGAGGTTAAATATGGTCGGCTGTGAACACCACAAACTGGAAGTGACAAATGAGATAATTAGATTCTTTAGACTGACCAGAATGCATTTTCTCGTTGCTGGAGAAAATGTGTCCAATCAAAAAAAAGGGAGAAAAAATGAAGTTCTTGAAGTTGAGACGAATGACCTAACTGTCATAGTGCTAACTCAGCGAACAAGGTTTTATTTTATGTTATTGTGCATTACTCACACTCTCTTGTTTCTTGTGATTTTACTATTGTCTCGTTCACATTGTTATAAATTTCCCATTAACAACTGTGATGTCACTGTCTGGCTGTGTTTGACATATGCAGAAATCAATTTTTTCGTGAACTGGTTTCTGACTGTATCCATGTTTGCCAATGAAATCTTAATGTCATGTGTGTATGTATGCCCGTTGTATCGTCATATATTTACTGTTCTCTTTAGTTGCCTTATTTTCTTGCTTTACCGGAATTTCATGTAAATTCAAGTTTTCTTCAACTTTAATTCATATGTTGTGTTTATTTTTCATGTTGCTCTTCGCTTTCGAGAAAATAAATGTCTTGCTTGTAAAATAAGGCCTTGATTGCGCACGTCATAAAAATAATGGTCGCCGATACCTTTACGTACATTGAGACTTCATGGAGAACACTGCGGCATCAAACTTGAAAAGTGCACGGACTTTGTTTTGGTGTCAACCTCGCGGCAAGTCACTTGATTCTCTATCATCTAATCTTCGTAGCTGATGTACTACGAAGTGATTTGACAACACTAGTTTTCAGTGCCAATACACGCTTTGAAGTGCGCCGCCAGAATTGTGACAGGTAGACTGCTATAATCCGCAGTGTAGCCTGAAATATTTGCAACAAAAAACGACTGATACGCGCGAGCGAGCACGAAGAGGGACATCTTGAAAGCGATCGCAGCGTCGCCGCATCCGGATGAATTCTCGCTCGCTTTCCGGCGCGCCGATGCTGACACCTCTCCTCCTAGCCAGCATAGCATGGTCCCCTAAACGACAGCCATATTGTATTTACATTAGCAGCCTCTGTAGGCTGTCAAAAATAGCAAATATAATTCCCGCTGATGCTTTACAAAAAAGCTATCAGGCACCAAGATGTTTGAAAATATCAACTGTGTTATGTGAAAAAAGCCTTTTACATATATATCCTGACATGTGGGAGTGACAATCATTATTTCATTAATAAAATTTAGGCATCTTAAGAAATTATCACCTGATTATTAAGTCATTGATGAGGAACTTGTAGACACACTTGGTATTAATAAGAACTAACAGATAATGATGCCAAGGAAAGTATAGGAGGTATTATTATAAGTAGTGATAATGTCAAAAAAGAAAAGTGGAAAAAAAGATTATTTGCCTCTGTCAAGTTATCTTTTCATCTGCTTTTCTTTCTTGATATTCTCATTACATTTCCTATAAGATTCCCCATACTTTCCTTAGCATCATTTTATGTTCATCATCATCAGCATGACTACGTTCACTGCAGGACAAAGGCCTTTCCCATGTTACGCCAGTCAACTCGGTCCGGTGCTTGCTGATGCCAAGTCATACCCTCAAATTTCTTAATCTCATCTGCTCACCTGACCTTCTCCCCCTAACCGGCTTGCCTTCTCTGGAAATACAGTTAGTTACCCTTAATGACCAGCGGTTATCCTGTCTACGCGCTACATGCCTGACCCATGTCTATTTTCTCTTCTTGATTTGAACTATGATGTCCTTAACCCCTGTTTGTTCCCTAATCCGCTTTGCCCTCTTCTTGTCTCTTAAGGTTACACCTACCATTTTTCTTTCCATTGATCGCTGCGTAGTCCTCAATTTAGGTTGAACCCTCTTTGTAAGTCTCCAGGTTTCTGCTCCATAGCTAAGTACTGGCAAGATGCAGCTGTTATATACCTTCCTCTTGAGGGATAGTGGCGATCGACCTGTCATGATTTGAGAGTGTTTACGAAATGTGCTCCACCCCATTCTTGTTTTTCTAGTTACTTGAGTCTCGTGGTTCGGCTCCGCGGTTATTACCTGTCCTAAGTAGACATCGGCTTTTACAACTTCAAGTGCATTATTACCTATCTCGAAGCGCTGTTCTTTTCCGAGGTTGTGGCACATTATTTTCGTTTTTTGCAGATTAATTTTAAGACCTACTTTTGTGCTCTTCTTGTCTAACTCCGTAATCATGAGTTGCAATTCGTCGCCTGAGTTACTGAGCAATGCCATGTCATCGGTGAAGCGCAGGTTACTAAGGTTTTTAATAATACTGTCTCTGACAGAGAAGAACGAGCCCTTAACGACTGAAAATAGCGCTAAGAAACGGGGACACAAGAAGAGGACACACGGCACAGGCGCTAACTTCCAACATAATGTTTATTACCACCGCACGCTCGCCTGTATCACCAAAAAAATATATCACATGACATCAATGATGCGCACATAAAATTAAAGTCTTAGAAAATACAATTCTTTATCACTAAGCGTAAAAGAGGGAGTGCTGACGCACTTAGACCCCAGTGAAGCGATAGCCTCAGCCTCAATAATCTCTCTAGTAAGCTTATCAAACATTCTCTTGATAACTGTGCATGCATTGAATATCGGCGCGCAGCCGCAGGATTTACAATGTATGGCCAACCAACTCCCCTGGCCGTTTTTCACATTATTACAATGTTCTCTTAATCGATCATTAAGGCAACGGCCCGTCTGTCCAATATACTCTTTACCACAAGAAAGCGGGATACGATAAACAACGCATATGATGCAGGGAACATAAACAGTTCGATGCTTCTTACTACACTCTTTGGGTTTTCTGTCACGGTCATGAAGGCCACAAAGGCTGACCAACTTCTTGGGAGCCGAAAAGACAACCCTAACTTCAGAGCGCTTAGCTAATTTCTTTAGGTTGTGCGATATCTTGTGAAAATATGGTATGACGACTAGGTGCTTCGGTTTCTTGGCATCACGACTCGCTGTACATCCTGGGTTGCGAAGCGTACGAAGCAAGCCTTCTGCAACTGAAGTTTGGACATGCATAGGATAACCTGCTTTCAACAACCGGTCTGACTGATTATGAAAACTATTGACGATTTCGTGCTCACAAGATTTGCTTAAAGCATGACGAAAACAATGACTGATGATGCCTCTTTTCACTAGTTTAGAGTGAGCTGAATGGTACGGAAGGACCGGTTTGTTCGTACGTGGTTGGTACACCGGAACTTCTAGCCATGGTACGACAAGTTTCGCGCCATGTGCCCGAACAAGAGCAACCACACTCCGTCTCAGAAGGCGTCGACACCGTTTCGCGCTACAGACCAGCTGGATCCAAAATTCCTCTCAGGAGAGTTGAGGCTTTTCTCAAGGAGCACTCTCTCACCGTCCTTCCCGCTGATAAGGAAGGAGGCTTCGCCATACTGACTCTGGGACTGTTTGGTTCTAAGGCTCACACTGCAGTAAGCTCTGTTTTCTCCTCTCGCGAGGACGTCCGCATTGAAAAAGTTAAATCGAAAGCAAAAAAGCTATGCAAAGACCTTAACCTCTCTCGTGTTGTCGGTGGCATCACAAGTAGTAAGCATGACTTTTTAAAAGTGTTTTTTAATGCAAAGACTCACAAGAGCAATATGCCTTTTAGAGTAATTGTTTCAGAATGTGATACTTGGCAAAAATCGATTGCTACTTTTTTGCAAGAACAGTTGAACCGGCTTGACGTTGATGATCCTTTCATTGTAAAAAGTTCTGATCAAGTCATAGGTTATGTGAAAACTTGTGTTGATGAGCATGTTTATGGTTTTTCAGTCGACGTGACTGATTTGTATTATTCTATTCCCCATGATCAGTTGCTTCCTGCGGTTGAAGAGTGCATAGATGTGTTTGGCTCTGTTAGATTTCAAACCGAGTGTGGTGTTCCTGTAAGTCGGTTTTTAGAACTTTTATCATTTTACCTCAAGACAACCTACATTTCACGGGATGACAAACCTTTTATTCAAAATGACGGAATCTGTATCGGGTCTTGCATTGCGCCCATTTTAAGCGACATATTTTTAAGTAGAATTGACAGATCGATTTACCTACATCTTGATAATTTGAAGATAAAAAAAGTGTTCCGGTATGTCGATGACTATCTTGTTTTATTAACTAACGACACGGTAGCGGACGAGGCAGGTTTGGCAAAAATAATTTCACATTTTTTTTAGTGTTTTAAACCCTTGACTCTCACACACGAACTGCCTGAGAGCAATGCCATAAAATTCCTCGATGTCCTCTTCACCTTTCATCCTAACCGCATATGTTGGGCGTACCAACCACGTACGAACAAACCGGTCCTTCCGTACCAATCAGCTCACTCTAAACTAGTGAAAAGAGGCATCATCAGTCATTGTTTTCGTCATGCTTTAAGCAAATCTTGTGAGCACGAAATCGCCAATAGTTTTCATAATCAGTCAGACCGGTTGTTGAAAGCAGGTTATCCTATGCATGTCCAAACTTCAGTTGCAGAAGGCTTGCTTCGTACGCTTCGCAACCCAGGATGTACAGCGAGTCGTGATGCCGAGAAACCGAAGCACCTAGTCGTCATACCATATTTTCACAAGATATCGCACAACCTAAAGAAATTAGCTAAGCGCTCTGAAGTTAGGGTTGTCTTTTCGGCTCCCAAAAAGTTGGTCAGCCTTTGTGGCCTTCATGACCGTGACAGAAAACCCAAAGAGTGTAGTAAGAAGCATCGAACTGTTTATGTTCCCTGCATCATATGCGTTGTTTATCGTATCCCGCTTTCTTGTGGTAAAGAGTATATTGGACAGACGGGCCGTTGCCTTAATGATCGATTAAGAGAACATTGTAATAATGTGAAAAACGGCCAGGGGAGTTGGTTGGCCATACATTGTAAATCCTGCGGCTGCGCGCCGATATTCAATGCATGCACAGTTATCAAGAGAATGTTTGATAAGCTTACTAGAGAGATTATTGAGGCTGAGGCTATCGCTTCACTGGGGTCTAAGTGCGTCAGCACTCCCTCTCTTACGCTTAGTGATAAGGAATTGTATTTTCTAAGACTTTAATTTTATGTGCGCATCATTGATGTCATGTGATATATTTTTTTGGTGATATAGGCGAGCGTGCGGTGGTAATAAACATTATGTTGGAAGTTAGCGCCTGTGCCGTGTGTCCTCTTCTTGTGTCCCCGTTTCTTAGCGCTATTTTCAGTCATCACAATGCACCAACAAGCCCAAATTTCGACAGTGTTGAGCCCTTAAATTTACACTTCTTTCTTTCTAGGAACATTTAAGAGGCTCCTAAATGTGCCATTCTCTGTACCATGTGCACCATATTGCATGTTGTTTGACTGGAGAATTGACATGTGGCTCCTATAATGTTTGCTCATTTTCATGACCTCAAGCACTTCTGCGGCTGAAATAAAGTAGTAGAATTATTCCCATACTGAGACATATTGTGGTTTTGGCACGTTAAACCTCAGCAGTTATTATTAATTTCACTAGTCCTTCTCCATTTGTCATGTTTTTCAGCCAGCCTACAAGTCTATACTAACTCGCACCATTTTTAATCCTCTTGAATGGACAAATTTGTTTATTGTTGATTTGTAGCCATTTTTGTCTATTTCAGGGTGACCATTCATTTAATGGGGATGAGTACGAAAGTAAATCCAATGCTGTCAAGTCTGGACAGGCACCCATTTCTCTGGGCCACGAACAATGCCAGAAAGTCCCAGTCCCACCACTGTCGTGTCCCATCTGTAACAAAGCTTTTGGTCGAAAGTACCACCTGGCGAGGCACCTGCGAAATGCAGTTTGCTCTACAGAACACAAGCTTTCCTTGCCCTGTCCCACATGCGGCAAACTGTTTTCCTCAAAGGTGAGTATTTTTTTTTGCGTAGCTATAAATATTTACCTATGAGCTGTCTTTGCTGCAATTATCGTAAAACTCTGACCAGTTGTTGCCCCCCCCCCCCCCCCCCTCCAAGCTAGTCAAAATTGCTGTCAATGTGAAGTTGGGTCGCTATTCTGTAATGCCACCGAAATTCATTATGATGATAAAGCTTTTTTGCCAGAAAAAGAAATATTGAGTGCTCATGGACTTCCTGGGGAACCCTCCAACTTTCGTTCGTGGTGCAGTGCATTGCAATGCCAATTAGACGCCTGCCAACAGCAGCTCACAAAGACAATAAATGCAGCGGTAACACAATCAGACTGCAGGAAGCATGGCATAGAAGCAACTGCCTTGGTGAGCCCACACTGACAGAGCTCAGAATTTTATTGTAGTGTGTTCAAGAAGGCTGCCATAGTCTTAGAGTTCCCTTAGAGCGATTCTTATCCCATCCTTGTGGTGGTGCCAAAAATGGATGCCTGCAAATAGTTCCTGTGCACTTCCCAAAATGTGTGCATGTGTTCGCAGTCCTTCAAATTAAAGAGTATACTCCTGACGCCCGTGAACTCTGAAATTATTATTTGCTCATGAGAACCCTCAAATTCTTTCAGCAGTAACTTGGGAAAGGGGACTTTCTTTCTTTCTTTATTTATTTATTTCCAATGCAAAAATTCTTATACAACGGCAGGGGCCAAGAAAAAAAGATTATCCTCGAAAGATTATCTGAGCAGCTTTCCGTGGTGGATCAGCTGCAATTTCCAAATCTTGGAAACAGTGAAACAATCAAACCTGAAACAATCAGACCTGAAGCAATCACATGTGGACAAGATCGCAAAATAGTTTTATTTATTGTTCATTCACTATTTGAGATGTATTCATGTTAACAAGATGAAGCTTGCAAACATGGACACTAGAGAGAAGTCAGGACACCACAAAGAGCTTTGACAAGTAGCTAATCTCTTCAACACTTCACTTTACGGCTCCCTTTGACACTGCTCCCTTTGACACAATATGATGAGGCTTGCAAATATGGACACTAGAGAGGTCAGGACACCACAAAGAGCTTTGACAAGTCGCTAATCTCGTCAACACTTCACTTTACGGCTCCCTTTGACACTGCTTCTATGCTTCATTACACTATAGATTCACATTGTTTTCAAGGTTTTTAGGGGCCATGACACCTACTTTTCGCTAGTAATCTGTGTTATGTGGGTTAATCCTTGGGGGCTGAGAAACGAGCTGATGAAATTTCAGCACATTTGGTACAGCTATAATTTATAATGAATATTTTCAAAAACATGCCCGAGAGTCTGACAACACTGGCACACTCGCGAGCCGTAATGTAACAAGCTAGTTGCTTTGCAAACATCTGTAATCCGGCGAACGATTTTGTTAGGTCCTTGCTTGTGCATGCAGTAGAGCTGTTTCAGCTTTCTTCAGTTTGGCTTTGAAAATTGAACGATCTACGACAGTTCAAACTTAGGGTAGAAGACGACAGCTCCACTGCAAGAGCCACATGACGTTACACATGCCACGGCAATATGGCGTTCGCTAGCAGTGAGTGGCGTTTATGGTCGGCGAATTCCAGGGCTCGTTTCGCTGTGAAATCTTCTTCTGTAGTCCATTAACTGTATATGTACTGGCACAATAGATCTTTTACTTCAATTTTTTTGCTGAAAAGCATAATTTGGTGGGTGACCTTGTCAGGGCCCTTCTGAAGGAAACTTGTTATTGTGGAGCGCAAATAAGATTCTTGCTTTAGATTTTCACACAAGCCTCCTTTTTATGTTTCATGTTGCCGGCACATTGCACAATCTATGCCAGAATTTCTGAGAACATTCTAGTCTTCGGACCATCTCTTCGGCTTGAGCGCGCAACCATGAACAACTGAGTTTCTTCTGAAACAAGCTCGGTCATCAGCAGTAGTGCTTGAATGTTTGACGCCGCGTGTATAAATTTCAACGCATGTTCCCGCGGATCGTACTGTTACGAGGCAGAGGGCATGGCTCCGTCGTCATAGACGAATTGATGAAGAAGAAGCGGATTCGGCGCGCGATATGCTAGCAGCCCTGGGGTGTCACACCTGCCTGTAAATATTGCAAATACACTCGTTTCTCTCTTTCGTGTGTTTGTAATCCCCGTAACAAATTGGTGGACCTGCTGGGTTACGAAGCGCCATACAACGGAGCTCCGCAGTGGTTGTCAAATCGGAGTTTCCGTGATGGAACACAGGACTGATCCCACGGCCACCACTCCATCGGCCTCGGCGACGCCTGCACCATCCACGGCAATGCCTCCACCGGCCCTGGTCCCACCCACGTACGTGCTGACACATCCGAAGCATCCAGGAACGTTCTGCGGTACGGACCAAGTTGATGTTGACAACTGGATAGCTGACTACGAATGTACCGGTGCGCTCAACCGTTATGACCCGACTCTCATGCTGCCCAACGTGCTGTTTTACCTGAAAGGCATGGCCAAAGTCTGGTATGAGAACCATGAGTAAGAGATGGGATGTCGGGACACATTCAAGGAGAAGCTTCGCGACTTATTTGGAAGCCCATCGGTCAAAAGGTGGCTACAAAGAGTTGTCTATACGTGCTCAGACGTCCACAGAGCCGTATATGTCGTATAAACAGGACGTGCTGGCTCTATGTTGTAAAGTCGACAACGACATGTCGGAGTCTGATACGGTTGGCCACCTCCTCAAGGGGATAGCGGACGATGCCTTTAACCTGCTAATGTGCCGGAACTACGCGACCGTCGAGGAAATTATTCAGGAATGCCGGCGTTTTAAACTGGCCAAAAGCAGGTGTATTCCAAGATCATTCACTCGACTGCCGAACATCGCTGCAACGTCCTCCTGCGAAGATAGGCTGACCTCTCGTCGGCAGTCTTCACCGGTGTCTGAAATTACGCAAATCGTCCGGCGGGAAATCGAAGCAATTACACCTGCTCTTCCCACCAACAGCCACGTCGATTCGCAACTACCTCAGGTTTGCTCGGTACAGTTCATTGCGCGGGAAGAACTCAGCAATTTGGGTTTCAATATCTGCGCCGTTGCTCAGTCTCGACCAATTGGCTTCCGTTCGAGGTCGCCACCTCGCCCCAGGTCACCGCCCCAGGAACGGTTTTATCCACTCTCTCACAATCCGGCCGAATGGCGAACTGCGGATGATCGGTCGATCTGCTTTAACTGCTGCCGCATAGGGCACGTCGCACGGTTTTGCCACAATCATTGGTCTTCGTCCCGAATACAGTATAACACTGCTGGCCGCGCCGACAGCTACTGCCTTTTCCAACCTCCTGCGCCGATCCCCGACAGCTACTGCCGCCTTCCACCCTTCGATTTCTTTGCCTTCGATGCCCCTTATACGCAGCACAGCCGCTCACCGTCGCCACGACGTCATCAGTCTCGTTCGCCGCCTGATGTCGCCCGTCATCCCCTTCTTATATATGACGACGCCTGACCTCCCTGCTCTATTCTCATCGGGGAAACTAAGCGGTGCAGCTCTTAAAGGGGAAGCTGCATCCTCGATACCGACCTCAAATCCTCTCCTTGTACTGCCGACACGACGAAATTTCATCGACGTCGACGTTGACGGCCTGACTGTTTCTGCACTTATTGACACCGGGGCGCATATTTCTGTGACGAGTGCCCGACTTCATCGCCACCTGAAGAAAGTTCTCACACCGGCTGCTCCTGGCACTATTCGTGTCGCCAACGGAAGAAGTCTTGCCATCACAGGAATGTGCACAGCATGCACCACAATCGCCGATCACCCCACATCTGTTCTCTTTGCAGTTATTGAGCAGTGCCCCAATGACCTGATTCTTGGATTGGATTTCTTGTCCACTAATGCCGCTCTCATCGACTGTGCAACCGGCGTTCTCCAACTTGAACTGCCTTGACTTGGGGATGTGCCGTCCTCACCGTCACACTGCTTGTGCGCTGTTGATTATGTTCGGCTGTCACCACAAGCCACCACGTTTCTGGCCTTAACGATATCACCTGCTCTTGCTGACAGTGACTACATAGTGTCTCCATTACTGGATGTGTTCTTGGGGCGAAGTGTTGTTGTGCCGCATACCATCGTGACTCGTGGACAACTACATTTAGCTTTCGCTCCTCAATTTTAGTAGTTCGACCCAAGTTCTCCCGCAAGCCATTTCGTTAGGCCATGTTTCCCCACTTGATGCATGTAACATCATGGCATTAGACCCTGAAGACTGCTCGTCCCCTATTGCAGCCAGCCGAGCAAACGCACCTACCGACGAAATCAAGATGATGATTGCCCCTGATCTGCTGCCCTGTTCGGCTGCGCAACTCGACCACGTTCTGACCACCTACAGAGATATTTTCGACATCGATGACCGCCATTTGGGTCAAACGTTCGTTGTGCGTCATCAAATACATACCGGCGATGCTAGTCCTGTTAGACGGCGACCATCTCGTGTTTCCCAGTCCAAACGCCAGGTCATTTAGCGTGAAGTCGAGAGGATGCTCTCCAAAGGACTGATAGGCCTCTTCAAGTCTATAGGCGTCGCCTGTTGTTTTAGTCAAAAGGAAGGATGGCAGTTCGAGATTTTTCATTGACTACCGTGCCTTGAACAAGATAACCCGCAAACACCTATATCCGCTGCCACGAATCGACGCCGCCCTTGACTGCCTTCATGACGTGCCGTACTTCTCATCTATAAAGCTGCATTCGAGCTATTGGGGAATTTCTGTCGACAACTTAGACCGCAAGAAAACTGCCTTTGTCACACCTTACGGCCTTTGTCAGTTCAAGGTTATGCCTTTTGGGCTGTGCAACGCTCCGGCAACGTTCGAACGCATGATGGACTCTCTTCTCCGTGGTTTTAAATGGTCCATATGCCTTTGCTACCTAGACGATGTGATTGTTTTTTCCCCAACATTTGAAAGCCACTTAACTCGTTTGTTGACCATTGTAGGCATTTTTCGTCGAGGGGGACTCCAGCTGAATTCGAAAAAGTGAAATTTTGGCCGACATTAAATTACGGTCCTTGTTCATCATGTAAGTGCTGCTGGCATCCAACTGGACCCTGAAAAGGTTAGCGCTGTCAAGAACGTTCCTCTGCCTTCTACTATCAAAGATGTTCGTTGTTTTGTGGGTTCTTGCTTGTACTTCAGTTGTTTGATACGCAATTTCGCTACAATTGCACGACCACTAACTGATCTTCTCAAAAAGAATGCGCTCTTTTCGTGGGGCCAAGACCAAGCAGCTGCGTTTTTCACGCTGATCGACCTGCACACATCTCACCAATATTGGCTCACTTCGACCCGCCTGCGATGACTGAAGTTCGCACAGATGCCAGTGCTCACGGCGTCGGCGTCATCTTCGCTCAACACCAGGGAGGCCAAACGCGTGTTATTGCGTATACCAGCCGCCTTCTCTTCACATCTGAGCAAAACTATTCGATAACGAAGTGCGAGTGTCTTGCGTTGGTCTCGGCTGTAGTGAAATTCCGCCCCTATTTATGGCCGGGAGTTTTCAGTTATTACGGACCACCGCGCTCTGTGTTGTTGTCACTCAAGGACACAACTGGTCGCCTAGGTTGCTGGGCTCTATGTCTCCAGGAGTATAATTTCGACGTAATTTATAAGTCTGGCAGGTTACACCAAGATGCCGATTGCCTCTCGCGTTATTCAGTGGACCCTGCTAGCGTCGTTGTCCATGAGCGCGATTCTTGTGTGCTCACCATATCTGATTTGCTCAACATCAACATAGAGCAGCGCCGGGACGCAACCCTCAAGACGGTCATTGAGCGAGTATTTTCAGGACATTCCGACCCTTCACTCTGTCAATATGTCCTCCGCAACGAAATTTTGTATCGCCGCAACATGAAGCCTGATAGCCCGGCATTTTTGTTAGTTATTCCCTGACACCTGCGTGCCACCATTCTTCAACATCTGCATGACGCTTCGACGGCAGGACACATAGGTTTTTCACGCACCTATCACCGCGTGCGGCAACGATCCTTTGACCTGGCCTGTATAAATTTATGCGCCGCTATGTCGCTGCTTGCGAGCGCTGCTAACGTTGCAAACGTCCTGCTTTTCATACAGCTTGCCTGCTCCAACCTATCAACATTCCCCCAGAATCATTCTTCTGCGTCGGCCTCGGCTTGCTTGGACCTTTCCCAACGTCCGTGTCAGGCAACAAATGGATCGCTGTCGCGACCAGATACGCTATAACTCGTGCCATGCCAAGTAGCTGCGCTACAGCCGTCGCAGACTTTCTACTGAATGACGTCGTTCTGCGGCATGGGGCTCCGTGCCAGCTTTTGACGGATCGTGGCCGCTGCTTCCTCACAAAAGTTATTGACAAAATCCTCCGTAGCTGCTCTACCGAACATCGTCTTACTATTGCCTACCATCCCCAGACCAACCGTCTCGCAGAGTGCCTCAACTGAACTCTTATAGACATGTTGTCCATGTTCATCTCTGCTGATCACAGTCACTGGGACGCAACGCTCCCCTACGTTATGTTTGCATACAATTCGTCACGACATGACACCACCGGCTATTCTCCGTTCTTTCTTCTGTACGGCCGCAACCCTGCGTTGCCATTCGACACACTCCTTCCTTCTGATACTACCAAACCAAGGGTCTATGCTCAGGACGTTGCTTTTTGAGCCTGCGTCGCTCGCCAAATCGCGCACACTAGGCTCACTGCTTCTCAGGCCTCACAAAAGTTCTGCTACAATGACTGGCCCCGCGACGTTGACTATTCTGCTGACTCTCTCTTCCTACTTTGGACGCCGCATCAGCGTGAAGGCTTGTGCGAGAAGCTCCTTCCACGATACACTGGGCCCTACAAAGTTATTCACAAGGTCACCGACGTCGACTACACCACTGCCGTTGAACGACACTTATCTTCTGCCACACCACCTACTGATGTTGTTCATGTGTCGCGACTAAAACATTACTACACTGCTAGTCCTGATTGACTTAGCAGCGCCGTGACGGCGCTTCGTCCACCGGGGGTGATGTGTTGAGGCATTGGGCATGGCTCCGCTGTCGTAGATTAATCGATGAAGCAGAAGCGGATTCGGCGCGCGAGATGCTAGCAGCCCTGGGGTGTCGCACCTACCTGTAAATATTGCAAATACACTCGTTTCTCTCTTCCGTGTGTTTGTAATCTCCGTAACAATATTATCGATGGTCGACACTCTGTTCATAGATACCAGTGTGCAGCGCATATCGCTTGCTGTAGTTTGAGTTTCTATTTCCTAGCTACAAGTTTGGGCACATAGAGAGTTTCATTTCAGGCTTGCGGTTTCTATCTTTGTCAACGTCATGACCACTCAACAATATGTTCATATTCTCACCTTGCTTTATTACTTTCTGGGGCATGCAATTCTCCATTCCTGCTATGCCTCCTTTGGCAGCATATGCAAAAACATTGCTGTTTTTCTGGCAGAATGTGATAAGTGACTACAGTACACTTTGCAAAAGTGCAGTTCCAGGGGCAGCGCTTTGATACCAAAAGTGATTGCTAACATTTCTTATTTATTCATAGTACAAAGTTATACTTTTCCATAGAATTTCCACGAATTATTACTACCATTCTAAAATTATAGGCAATCGTATTTAATGCATCATTGTTTGGTATAAAGGTGTTTATATAGAACTTCAAAAATTACTAAAGTTTCTACAAGTGCTCAGGCAGAACTCGAAGGCCGAGTAGAAAGAATGACACCAGATCTTGGTGCCGGTTTTTTCCCCTCTGTTTACTTGTTTCCTTGCGCTCATGCAGTGTTTATTTTACTCAGCAAAAAGTGTTTGGGCAAGTTGGTTTATACTTGATGTGGTTTCAAACGAGCGCTACGAAACAGGGACGTGAACGGGCAATATGCGTCTGTGCTATGTTCCTCTTGTCTATGTCCCATTTGATATCCCTTGTTTGTTTCACATCTTCACAATACTTTTTCATGAATTTTTTCGCCTTTTCTTTCTTGCTTTTTGTTTGGCTTATATTGTGGCATTTTTTCACCAAAGCGTGCTCTTTCATTCTATTCAACAAGCTTTGAACAAAGATGAAATTCATTGGACTGATGCCAATGTATGTTTGTGAATTACTTCAAAAAGTAAAGCAGGGAAATTCACGAACGTCACCCCATCGATAATTATTACAGCAAGGCTAGGTATTTCGAATTTTTTTCCATCGTTAGTGCTGTGAAGCTATACGCAGTGTTCTAAGGATGTTTCAATGTAGTAAAGTGCTACGCTTGATGCTGCTCTGAACCCTTGAAAAAGCTTTGATGGTGGTACTGGATGTCCCTGCATACCCTTAGAATTTTTCTCTAACTTGTATGAGCCATGATTTTTAAAGAGAGTGGCACATTCACTGTCTGCGAGTGGCACTGACATGTGGGAAATCTTTCAGGCAAAGCTTGACTACCACGTCACCACGCATGAAGTGGCGGCCAATAATTGCAAACAGTCTCCCCTCAAGCGGTTCGAGTGCCACCAGTGCGGCCGCCTGCTCTGGTCACAGTCTCAGTTGAAGATTCATCAGCGAACCCACACCGGAGAACGACCGTTCGCCTGCCCCGAGTGTTCCAAGACTTTTGTTTCCTTGGGCGCCTTAAACAAGCACAAGCTTTCTCACTCTAAGGAAAAGCCTTTCGTCTGCCCCCACTGCCCTGCCCGGTTTTCCTTGAAGGGCACGCTCAACAGGCACATTCCCACACATACTGGCATACGCTCTCACAAGTGTCCTCACTGCTCCAAGGATTTCATCCAGGTTGTGGCACTCCAAGCCCATCTCGTCACTCATACAGGAAGCAATGGCTTCCCCTGTCGCGTGTGTGGACATATGTTCTCACGCAAGTCCCGCATGAAGGAGCATGTGCTGTGTGTTCACGAAGGCCAGCGTAACTTTAAATGCAATTTATGCAGCAAAAAGTTCTCGCGCAAGGATGATCTCGTTACCCACCAAGACCACAGGCACGGTCTTGGCCAGCATTTGGGAAGTCTCAACCCGGCATGGAGCAGCTTGATGCTCATGACAATGGCTTCGGACAGTCTCTCGCCTCCCAGAACTTATTCCGATGATGCGCTCGTAAATGAATCTGTGATAACTCGTCAATCCATGTTACATGCATCACGCGACTCTGGAGAGGCAGCTGCTCGCACAGAATCGGCGAAAAGACATGCACATAAATTTGCAAGTGCAACACGTGCTACATGCAATGCATATTCATTCCAACAAACTGACAGTAGTGACCGCATTCTGCAAAGTAAAAAATTGTGCATGAAGCCCTCAGGTGCGGCCGATACTTGCCTGGTTACCCTCCCCGGTGAAATTTCACAGAAAGGCATTAGTGAAAATCACCATGCTAAAGAACAATGCACAGACACCTGTGCCATGGAGTACCAAAACCTAGAAAAAAAATATCCGTCAACATCTTGTGTTTTTGAAACTTCTGAGCGAAGCGACTTTTGTCTTAAAAGGGATCCATCGTTGAATGGGTTGGAGGAGAACTGCGATAATCTGAAAAATCGTATAGAGGAGTTTCTCTGCTCCCTCATTGAAAAACCGATACTCAAGAGACTGGGTTGGCCTAATGCACATTTAAGCGACTTGTTGGAATCTGTAATTCGTCACTGTGGCTGCAGCCCATCTGAGTCTCGCTCAGACTCCCTAGCCGACAAGCTCAGAGAAAACTGTAAAATACTTTTCACTAAGGTGCTCGAAGATGATGTTGCTGGGAAGCTCCTTGACGATGATCAGAGTGTAGATGCTGTGCTTGATAAGGTTCTGGAGTTAGCTCGATTGGGCTAGCCTGCGTCGAATGGTGTGCATATAAATTGTAGGAAATGTTATGCGAGGTATTACTATTCGGTGGGCTTGATAACTCTTTGATTTTTGATGCCCACAGAAGTGATGCTGACTATGCTAATTTTAATATAGTGTAACTACAAAGGCCTGTGATTATTTTAAAATTTTTGGTTCAATAGTAATAAAGAAGCTGTACTGCAGATAGTGTTTGCAACAAACTTCTCTAGGAGGTGAGCTGCCTTCTTTTTTTTTTTTGGTACGATTTCCATGTTTTGTTGCATCTTTGTGACTTCTTGAAGTCAGAATCGTGATTCTTTAATTTTTGATGAGGAGTCACTCATGAAGTTATATGAATGGCAGTGATATGAGTGCCCAATGTAATTGGTGGGGATGGTACATTCAAAGCTTGACGGGATGTATTAGTAGCACTTTGAAAATGTTGTGAATTCAGGGTTCATTTCTTAGTTTTGCTTCAGGTTTACGATCCTGCTGAATTCTGTTTTATGTGTTTGTTGTTGGCATATTAGCATACACTTCCATTTTCTATGAATCGAGCTTCAGGCAAAATGGTATTGTGGAGTTCAATTATTACAGCATTCCTTTCACATTCCTTGTTTCACTTCTATTTCTGGGGAGAAAAAGAAATACTACTTTAAAGTCTGATGTTGGAGATGTTTGTTGGGTTGCTAAAGTGCACCTATCCTTTTGTCAAAGCTGACTGTGTAGCATTTGAATGCTGCAGCACATCTAGTGTACTTATAATTATTCTAATTGATACGGGCTTTTGTAACTTACTTTAGTGTGCTCATTGTGTACTCACCCAAGTCATTGATTCGATCTCCTCTTGGCGTATTGCTCAAAAAAATGTCCTGCGCTCTTGCCAAACACTCATTCCAAGTGCATCTCAAGAACTTCGTGTGTACAGTTACCATTCTGACTCAGGCTATTTACAAGTCTGATGTTCTGCTCATTTCGCTTTTTATTCTTTTCTTTGCTGTATAAACATATGTTACAGAGGACTCGTTCAGTTTGTAAGTGCTTCATTTAAATTTTTGGTAGTTATTCCTCCACGTGCAAGTTGATTCTAATGACTTGATAATCTTTTCACGGGCTGTTACGTTAATGTCATTGTTAGAACACATGCTCGAACAATAACCTACCTCTGCAAGATTCCTGCGTGTACTTAATTGGGGTGGTTTGCTGGACCAATTGGTGCTGAATTCTTGGAACAAAGATGCTCCGATTCAACGAAGACGGCAGAAGAATGATGCAAGACAGTGCGAACTGTAAACTGAGCTTTCACTCAGGGAATGAAGGTTTGCATGCTTGCCGAGTAACATGTGGTCCAAAAAAGCATACTTGGAAACTTGTTGACACCTGTCAATGGTGTGCTCTCAGGTAATCAGTTTCAATGGTATGCAGGGTAATGCATGCTCATACAATACACGTTTCGCCAGACTTGATCATGAACAAAGCTTATTCAAGCTCTTGTGCCACCCCGTCTCGTGGCGTCAGGGAAACCTGAGCTGAGCATTCAAGCTGTGTTTTTTTTTATCTTCTACATTGAATGAGTGCCCTTCTGTTCAAGATTGCTAGTGCTTCTAATTTTTGTTTTTTCACTCATTGATTTGACCGACTAAATTCTGTGTTACATTATGCACTAGCTAATAGCATCTCCTATGTCGCATGACTAACTGGCAGTCTGAAAATATAATAGTCTTCAAATGGGACCAAGCGCCCTTTGTGCATCAATAGTTCTGGTGCGTTTACACACTTGTAATGCTAGAAAAAGCTAAGGTAAACAGACAAGGTATGAGGAGTTGCGTTTTACTTGTTTCACCAATTGGGTGAAATGAATTTTTGTTGCTGAAAGATTTTGAGAGCAGTTGATGCAAAAATTTTGAAGAAAAAAAAAATGCCAGGCCTGCGCAGAAAGCGCAGCACAGTCACAGCAAAAGCTGGAAGAGTGGCCTCTCCGGGACGTTTCTAAACACTCTTTGGGTAACTGCTACAAGCGCACTTGCTGGGTACCAAATTTTTGTGTAGTAGGCTGGCATTCACTTTGCTATCCTTCGTCATTCTTCGGAAAAGTGTGGTATCGGCTACACATTTGCATGGAATTTTATGCAAACTTATTTATGCAGTGGTTGACGGCGACGAAGAATTATGCCTGAAGTGGGTGCGCCCCATAGTTTATAGGTAATCAAGAACAAGCTTTTGTAATTGGTTGGAGCATTGCACGACCCACTTTTTACACAATTCGCAATGTGTGACGCCTGGTTGTTCCTTGGATGCTCTAAAACACTTGATTACGCATATTAACACAATAATTTTTGTAGTGTTCCTACTTAAAATAACGGAACAGCATTAAAGCTTCAGTATGGAACTGGCGTCCATCTTAATCTGCTTTATTTTTCACTTCATCCTCCTCTTCTTTCCTGCCCCGGCCCTCGCGCTTCTTCATCTTCTGTCCAAAGGCTCATACCGCTTCACCCTTCCCGCTTTCTTTTAAGTACCCCTCCTGGGGTAATACTTGAAGACATTCCCAATTGAAGCACATTCAACAGATCCACGTTCACCAGTGTACCAGACAGTCTTCAAAATTCCGTTCTGGGTGGCTGTCTTGGTCACAAAGTAAGGCCCATAAAATTTGGCACTGGAATCTCTTATTCCTTTTCTCACTAGTACGAGGTCGGTGACTTGAATGTCTGGCATGTCTGCTCGATGCCTCTTGTCGAAATTCTTTTTCATTCGTTTTCGGTACCTCTCCTCCTGTGATTTTTGTTGCCTCTCCTCGACAATCTTGAGGTTTTCCAAGAGTCCCAACTCACGGTCTGCCTGCAGAATAGGGGTCTCTCCTGTAGAAGCGTACTGTGGACTGCACCCCAAGCCACTGGTGTAGGATCGGTTATGATGTTTTACGGCTGCTTCTAAAGAACATTTCCATCCCCCAGGAAAACTATCGTACATCTTGATGTATTGTTTCACGTCCCGTATGGCACGTTCTGCAAGCCCATTCGCCGCAGGATGGTATGGCGCACAGAACTTGATCGATACATTGTGATCTCGAGCCCATCTTACTAGCTTTTCACTCTTGAACGCGGGGCCGTTATCGCATACGATTGTCCGCGTAGTTCTAAACATGTCCCTTTCGAGAAGGGTTATGACGCTATTTGCATCTTCTTTTCCTGCTCGTGCCGCGACCATCCTGGTGCATTCATCTATGGCCAGCAGAAAAGCTTGCGTTTTTCTGACTCCTTCCCGTTTCTTGTTAAGTTCGGCGAAATCCAGGTGAACTACTTCAAAAGGCACGTTCGAGTGGCAAGGTAGTATCATGGTGTCCGTAGGCTGTTTATACTTGACTTTGTGTACTTGACACACATGGCATGAACGAACGTACTGACTAACGTCTTTCTTCATGTGAGGCCACGTAAACCTCTTGACCAACTTGTTGTAGGTACGCCAAAAGCCGTCGTGTCCTCCAGATTCTGGGCTATCGTGGTACAAGTAAAGCACTTTGGAAACAAGAGTTGGTGGGACTTGATACCGACCTTCCGTAAAAACCAGTTGTTCTGAGCCTTCCCACAGCTTCACTTCATTGATTTCTTCAGATTTTTCTGTGTTGTTTTGTACCATCAATCTTGATAGAGCATCTGCATCGGTTAAAAGCGGTCCTGGTCGGTGCGAGATGGTAAAGTCAAATTGCTGCAAGTAATTCACCCATCTGGCGATACGCCCTTTAGTTTGGGTCATATTCAAGAGATGAGTGAGTGCCTGGTGATCGGTGAACAAAGTGAACTTCGTACCTTCCAGGTACGTGCGGAAGTAGTCAACGGCCTTCAGAACCGCCAGTGCTTCTTTTTCCGTAGTAGTGTAGTTTGTTTCAGACGGCTTGAAAGTGTAACTGTAGTAACCGACTACGTGTCGCTTTTCTCGGCCAGATGCTTCAATACATTTTTGATACAACACTGCACCAGTCCCATAATGTGAGGCGTCAGTGTTCAATTCAAAGGGTAAAGTGAAATCTGGTATACGCAGAACGGGGTCAGAAGAAATTCTGTGCACCAAGTCACGGTAGACTCTCTCACATTCGTCACTCCATTCAAAGGGAACTTCTTTCTGCGTTAAGCGCGTGAGGCATCTAGTTTTGACAGCAAAGTCCTTTATGAAAGATCGGAAATGTCCTGCCAATCCCAAAAACACACGCAGTGAATGGACGTCATATGGTTTCTTCAACTGGGAGATCTTCTCGACGGACTCTTGTTTTGTGCTTTTGGTGTTCCCATCGAAGACTCTTCCAAGAAACACCACTTTTTGTTGAAAGAATACACTCTTCTTAAAATTAACCTTGAGATGTGCCAAGCTCAAGGCGTTTAACACCTGAGACAGATGGTCCTGATGCTCAGCCTCTGTTTTGGAGAAGACTATAATGTCGTCTATGTACACATTACAAAAAACACCAAGGAATGGCTTTAGGACGTCGTTCATGATCTTCTGGAACCACGCTGGCGAGTTTTTCCAACCGAAAGGGAGCCGGTTGTATTCGTAGAGATCGAATGGCGTGATAAAAGCGGTGTACATTTTTGTTTCTTCGGTTAGTGGGATCTGCCAGAAACCTTTGCATAAATCGATGCGGGAAAAATGTCGGCAACCCCCGGTCTCATCTATAATTGTGTCGATCTTCGGCATAGGAAATGGTATGAGTTCTGTCTGACGATTGAGAACCCTGTAGTCGGTGCATAATCTGAAGGTTCCGTCTTCTTTCGGTGCGATCGTTATGGGAGAAGCGAAGGGTGATACCGAAGGTCGTATGATATCAGCATCTAGCATCTCCTGCAACTCTTTCTTGAGCCACATCTTTCGCTCCCTTGACATATTGTAAGGTGCTTTCCGGATGACGGTCTTGTCAGCGAGTTCGAAAGGAACCTTGTGGGACTTCATCGCCTGAGGATAGCTTCCTATGCATACAAGTTCAGGGTAGGTCGTTGCGATATCCGCCGCGCACTTGACAACTCGTAGATTATCTTGTCTACCTTGATTTGTCTCGTTCCTTGCTACTCCTTCTACTAGAACCACATCGTCCCAGTACACGTTGATCTTTAGTTTCTTTATATCTGGTCTTGATAGCAAAAAGTCGTACGTTACCCCCTCTATCACCAACACTTCGCTCTCTATTTGCTGACCCTGGAACTCGATGTTTACCAAGGCCCACTGATCATGCAACGTTACTTTTCCATCATAGCCTTGTACTCGTAGAATTCTTCCACTATGCAAGCGATTTGCATCCACCAGCTTGGCATTTATAATGGACACAGAAGCACCGCTGTCTACCAGAGCCATCATATGTTTGTTTCCTACTTTGACGGGAATGTGAAGTAGGCTAGAGCAACTTAAATAAACAGTCTCATTTGGAGTCATCGGGTGGGACTGATCACCCTCGTTTATTAGTTTTTTTTCTGTCGAATACTCCTGAGCTTCAGTGTCGATATTATTCACTCGACCTCTTGGAACACGCCAGGGCAAGTTATCTGTGCGAGTTGCGAGGTGGCTCGGTTCTCGCTGAGCGCGGCTTGACCAGTCCGATTTACTCCGACTGAAACAGCTGCTTGACTCGGCGGTTATGCTTGTTTCCGAAGCTGATGGTATGTTCTGAAGACACGCGAGGAGGTCATCTAGAGTCTTTGGTGACAGTATTTGCACTTGCTTCAACACGTTAGTGTGCAATCCATGCATTATTAAGGCAACTACGGCCGTAGATGGAAGCAAAGGCTCCGCCAGCTTTAAAAGACGGCGTTTCTCAAAGAAGTACTCGACAAGGCAGCTTTGCTCAGACTTGAAATTAAGCGCCGTGTTCCATCTTTCTACTGGATTGCTTCGGAATGCAGTCAAAAACTTTTTCCTCCACTGGCTCCAAGAGTCGTCACTGTCTTCCAGAATGCATGTTTCATACCACTTTCGCGCAACACCTCTCAAGTAAACGCGCATGTTGGTGATTTTAGCCTCATCAGAGAGCCACTTGTTTTTTCCAGCGGCATATTCGTAGAAATCAAGCCAACTTTCTGGATTTGAAGACACACCGTCGAAAGCATCAGGTTCTACGAAATTAGGTGTCGGTCTCTCAGCATTCAGAGAGCTTATAAGAGATGTCATTATTTGGTTTTGTTGAAGCATCTGTTCCTGTTGCAGCTGAAAAGCTTTCAAAACGAGGCTCACCTCTTCCGTCGAAGATCGTGATCCTGAGTGTTTTCGACGCGCTGGTTCAAGAACTAGGTCGTTGAAGGTCGCCACACGCAAGTTCACTTTCACAGCACCTTTCCGTCGTAGTTCAGTAGTGTCTACGGCTGCCTTTTCCACAACCAGGTTTACGAGTTCTTCCGAGCTGAGCTCACGAGGTAGGTCTACCGCTGCTTCGTCTTGAACTTGGTACTTCGAAAAGATGATCTCCTCGGAGGTCTCGTCTATGAAGAACGTCACCCACATGATGGTTTCGATGGCCGGCTGCGCCAAAATAATGTAGTGTTCCTACTTAAAATAACGGAACAGCATTAAAGCTTCAGTATGGAACTGGCGTTCATCTTAATCTGCTTTATTTTTCACTTCATCCTCCTCTTCTTTCCTGCCCCGGCCCTCGCGCTTCTTCATCTTCTGTCCAAAGGCTCATACCGCTTCAATTTTCTCGACATCAAGCCTGCCTAAGGCGAACTTGTAAACATGTTCCAAGCACCGGCATGGCTGAGGGGCAGAATACTGGGCTGGCACGCAGGGGACCCGGATTGGAATCCCATTGTGCCCTTGGTGTCTTTTATTTACTGAGTTCTTTCTTCTTATTTCGTGCGATAGTGGTAACGGACACCGGCGCGGCGCCGCATGCGACCCGTGTTGTGATCTCATAACAGCATTCGCTGTAAAATGAAACAGCTTCATTGGTATTTGCTTAAATGCAGTAGTCCAGGAGAGATAAGTAGATAATAAAAAGAGCAGGGGAAGCTACTCAATTTTTCTTTTGTTAACAGTTACTTAACATATGACCGTAGATTGCTGCATCTTCAAGAGCAAAAAAGGAAGACATCATGATAATGTGCTCCTTCCCATCTACATGTAATTGTTATTTTCACTTGTTATTGTATAAAAATGTGACATGTTAATGGAAATGCTGTGAAGTGTTGATTGTCTCCATGTTCTTTCTTTGTAATTAGCACATTCATTATGCAGTGTGTAATAATATACAATGCATTCAGTATGAATACTTGCTGTTTGGCTCAGTAAGAAGTGTTACCTGGCAAGGCCATGTAATAACAGTGACATTGCCTAAGATTGTGTGAAAATGTCATGCGAGTTGAAATAGATGTGACATTCTGTAGCTCAGTATGATCTTGTTCAAGTGTGATGTTACTTGATTGAGAATCATGAGATTACATGATTGAAAGTACGTTGAGGCGAGCTTTTCTCTTTCTTTTTGTGCAGATTTACTGTGATACAGACGATCAAATTGTGGTTCTTGAAATAAACCATTTTCTCTCAGTGATCTGAATATGTTTGTGTTTTATTTTAAATATTTTATTGCAGGCAATGCATATGCTGAAACTAAGAAATGTTTTCTAGTGTATTTTGAAAGCAAGGACAAAGTACCGCTGGCCCGTATCCAGAATGTTTTTTTTTTTTGGGGGGGGGGGGGGGGGTCGTTCAATTTCTTCAATTCCTTAAGACCTTGACTGTTTTAGAAAAACATCCTTTTCCTTTTTTTCTTGCCAGTGGGTGTGTTGTGGTAGTGTGTTAACTCAAAGTAGACATCTTTGAGAATTGGTTACTAATAAATTGAAGTTATTAAAACTTGCTTTGCTAGTTCACAACCACCTGCCTTTCAGCCGTTTTGCGCTGTTTTTGTCTAGCCACCCCCGTTAAACAATATTGGCCTCGGACGAAGGAATGCTTCCCCGGAACACCACGAAAAGAGCTAGAAGCTCGGGACAAAAAAAATATCCTTGACCCCCCCCCCCCCCCTCTTTTCCATGTTTCAGTCGTACTAAATGCAACCTAGAGCTATAAAGACGTAGTGTTTCCCACAAGCCGGTTGTTTTTCTTTATCATCATCGTCATTAGGGTCATCGTACTTGCATGCGTTGTGCCGTGATGGCAGAAAGAGAATGCGTGGTCTGCAAGCGCTTGTCCTTCATCGTTATGAGCGCCATCTTCAGCGGCGGCTACGGTGCACAATGCCGCCAACGCTAACGGGCAATTCTCGACCATAAAAAAAAACAAATGGCAGCATAACCACGGACTGAATGATGGATACTGTGGCGAAGCATACGTCCGTCCATTCGTTCTTGCTTCTGTCCATCCATGCGTGCGTCTGTGCGGCCGCCCGTGCGTCCATCCGCCCGTCCGTTCGTGCGTCTGTTCGTGTGTCTGCACGTTCATCTGTGCGTTCGTCCCTGCTTTCGTCCATGCATCCGCTCCTGCGTCCGTCCATGCGTCCATCCGTCCGTGCAGCCATCCGTGCGTCCGTCCATGCATCTGTCTGTGTGTCCGTTCGTCCACCTATTCAACACTCCGTACCACCATCTCGCATCTTTTCATCATATATTCTTCATATAAAAGCACCGCCATCCAGCGGACATTCCAAGGAATGAACGAGGGGAGGCACACGCACACTTTTTTACGGCTTGCGCTTCGTGTCTACTTCCCACCTTTAACCACATCGAGTTCACGGTATATACTAGTTCACTGTATTCATGGCACTGCAGCCCAACGCTCGCTAAACCTATTTTAAACCTAGGAGGTTACGCCCAGCGAGTATAACGTAGCAACCCTTTCTTGTCTTCTGTGCGTTGTTGAACAATAAAAAATTCGCAGCGTTCGCGTTAACTAAATGCCGAATTCTCCTGCCTCTCATTCCCCCTTAGCAGCCATTGGCATGTACATTTGAGCACTATCTTTTATTGTTCAACAACGCACAGAAGAAATCTCACTGGCAGCTTCTTGGAGGTCAAAATGTTATACTTGTTACACACTACTACAACGGCTACGAGGGACAAATGGGTGCCGCTATAAGGAGCTTCGCCCCTAAATGTGCACAAGGTCAGGAGGCGCGTGTGACCTTTTTTCCCCTTTGTGCCATTCCTCCCAGCTTGTCTTCCAGCGCTTTCGTTGGGACGAAAAACACTATGGCAGCGTGCGACAAATATTCCGCTTGTACTAAGCAGATGGTGAAAATATTTTGTGGTGGTTAATTCATGAGGCAATAATCTAATTGAGTGAAGCTATTTCACAGATACTTGGTAAAGCGTTGCAGGGTACTTTTAAGGCCTATATAGTCACACGTATGCGTTGCAGTGTGTCAGTGCGTGTTTTTTTGACGCGGTGCCGCGTCCTCTAAGAGGCATGCATGCCATGCAAGACTCGTTTGGAGAAGACGGCTGTCGATTCTGTTAAAGGCCATTTTAGATCATAAAGTGTTGTGACCTACCATGCTCCACACAGACAGACAGGCAGTGAACTCTGCCGAGGAAATCCCTTTCACGTCTCAAAATTTTAATGTGCCAGTGATGTGGGAAAATATGCAGACATTATCATAACACACGAGAAAGACGATTTAAAAATTTTGAAGAAGTCTAGATTGGTGAGCTTATTTTTGTTACACAAAACATTCATTAAGTAAATTTCGAGCAGGATAACTGCAACATTAGGATTCAACTTAACTATATTGAGCAGGCCTCTTCAGTCAGTCCTCTGCAGTGGTTGATAGCCGTGTGTAATAGAAAAGTCTGCCGACATGCAGCACATATACAGTGAACGGTCTCTTGACCGCTTATAGATATCGGCATCTTTTGAGACGTTAATCATCAATGAATACCTGAAGCAGATAATGTTTTTTACGTCACAAAACCACAAACCCTGTAGTGGAAGGTTCCCGAAAATTTGACCATCTGGTGTTTGACGTGTGCAGATATCGCACAGTACAAGGACCTCTGCTATTTCGTCTCCTTTGAAAGGCGACCGCTGCCGCCAGGATCGACCCCGCAACCTTCGGGTCAGCAACCGAGTACTTTAACCGTGAAAGAGGCAAGGGGGCTACACTTGCCCCGCCTGTCGACAAGGGGATGGATAAAATCGGTATTGAGAAATGCGCGGGCTTAAAACAGGCTAGCAAATATTTTCCATGCTGCACATTGCATGTTTAGAGAGAGTATTCAAAGAACTGATCTGAAGAAGCGAGAATGAAAATCAGCGGACGCTGTCTTAGTAGACAGAGATTTGCAGACGACGCAGGAATCTTCAGCAATGATGGCGAAAAAATTCTGGCGATGATGGATGCCTGAGGGATAACAATGAACGTGCTTGTGACAAAGGTTGTGATAATTAGCATTGTCAAAGAAACAAACTTTGCGAATGCCAACACACCCTTGGAGCGTATACAACAATAAGCATACCCAAGTGAACTACTTTCCAGGTAGCATACTTATAAGAACAAAGTGTGTCGAAGGGTAAATCTAGCACGGATCACGTAAGGCAGATATTACATTATAAAGACTGGAAAGTGCGCAGCCCTTAGGCCACAAAGTGCACCTTTGCGTGTTTGCATTCCTGGCATAAGGATGGATAAGTTGAACAATACCAACCATAATGATATCTAGAATTTAACGTCCAAAAACCACGATATGGGCCTCTATTTCACCTTCATCGAAATGCGACAGCCATGGCCGGCATCGAACCAGCAGCCGAGCACCTTAACCACTGATCCGCCGTGGCAAACCGGACGATAACAAATAAGCCCAAATACATTTAAAAACAACGATGCCTGCGATGGGACGCATTATGGTAGGATGTGCATTAAAAGATTGGAAGACAGAGCAATGTCTCTGTTAACGAACAGGCGTAGCGGGTACTTCAATTGATGTGAAACAAAAGAAATGATCCTTGGCCGCCCACGCAGTGCGTATAACTAATGAGATATGGAGTGGAAACCAAGTGGAGAAGCCGATAATGACAGTGAGTTTGATAAAGTGACCAAACTGAAATATTGTAAGGGCACAACTTCACCAGTTCGCGCAAGATAATGTGTAGTACAGATCATTGGAAAGAGGCATTTGTACTTCCGTGGGCATAAAGATAGTCTGGAGATGGTAATGATTAAGCCATTTTCTTCTGCAGGTATACCGTACCGTAAGGCTAATATATAGGAACGAAGTCCTTAGGTCCGATATTACAAATTTACTTCCCGTCAGTTTTTCTTCGCGCCATGGCTAACAGCGTCAAGACATTTTCATGCCGGCTGGTGCAGTGACACGCGTGGCACCATGACTTTGCAAAGCATCAGTCGCCATCACAAAAGTCGTGGTAATCGGATTCAAATAATCTTTAAAAAGTCCATTCATGCAGTACATGTCTAGAAAGTAACCTTGCATTGCTCAGGTCATGTATGACTGATGTGCTCGAGCTGCATTACGCCATTGAGCTAGTGATGTGCTAACTGTTGCATTCTTACTTTTTGCTGTACCAGTTGTGGGATTTACCCCATTTATGTGAGCTCATAACCGTTCGCGATTGATTGATATGTGTGGTTTAACGTCCCAAAACCACCATATGATTATGAGAGACGCCGTAGTGGAGGGCTCCGGAAATTTCGACCACCTGGGGTTCTTTAACGTGCACCCAAATCTGAGCACACGGGCCTACAATATTTCCGCCTCCATCGGAAATGCAGCCGCTGCAGCCGGGATTCGAGCTCGTGACCTGCGGGTCAGCCACTAGACCACCACGGCGGGGCCCCGTTAGCGATATTTTTCTGATAGATCGACCAAATTTTTGTTGAATGTACCCGTTTGTTGCGCTAACGTTGGCCTTAACCATATTTAGTGGACCTGTGGCCAGAGTAGGGATTCACCCAAGTTTTGTGGCACGTATACCTGGGCCACGCAGCATAGGCCGCACAAATTACGGCTGCCTGAATTACGGCTGCCTAACCTTCGCAGTTAAAAAAAAAAATCGGCAGATTCCACATACCTTGGGAATCTATGTTATTGGAAGCGTGCGGATGCAAGGTGAATGTGCTTGAGTTAGACGTGATGAAGTAGCGCCCAATATACGTACAAATCCACGCACACACATACGTTAAACAGCCGCATATTTTTTTGTTAATTAGCATTTGTTTGCAGTTGCGTAATGATATCAACGGCAACATGAATAGCAGCAAAACCAGAAGCGGTGAGGTGATATGAAGCACCGGTGTTTGCGCTGGGGTTGACGAGAATGGTAGCCCTCAACACCTACACAAATCAACCTCAGAGGATGGCGCCTAAGTATACAATTGACGTTGACCCGACATGATGGCTGTATCATAGGAGTACATATCTAATGTTTATGAAATTTGATAGCCAGTGCTGCTGCCAGAATTGACGTTTCCCGATGATTAGGGTCCATTTGCAAAGTATATTTCTGAGAGCTGGCGTGGCTACGTGGTAGAATACTTGATTGCCACGCAGAATGCTAGGGCTCGATTCCTGCTGAGGCGCTGACATTTATTCTTTGCAATCGTCTGGTCGACACTGCCTATTTCAGCTTTTTCTTAACGACCAAACGTCAAATTGTTCTCGCCGTTCCTGGGTAAATATAATTTGTCTATCACCCGTGTACGGGATGCAGTCGTTATCTTCGAGGTATCGACCAACCCCGCTATACACAAATGGCTACGTGCTGAGCGCGATCAACTCAATGCGCTTATTCGCAAGGTGGTCAAACGAGGCCTTGGCCTCCCTATCACCACTCCAACGTACAAACTCCTCGAGCTTGGCGTACATAACACGCTAGAAGAGATCGCCGAAGCTCAGCAACGCGTGCTATTGACCCGACTCACTACCACCAAGGCGGGCCGCCATATTTTGCGCGAGCTCGGCTTCTTCTCCTCGAGGGCCAGGGACCCCGCAGAGTTGACTCTAATTCCCCGTGAAATCCGCGACCTTATCACGATCGCTTCCATACCACGAAATGTACACCCCGAATACAACAGAGGCAGGCGCCTTGCGCGGGCGACCGCCATTCTCAAGCGCATAGACATGGAAGCGGACAACGTCTCGTTCGTGGACGCCGCTGCCTATCGCAACAACCAAGCCTTCACCACGGTCGCGGTATCATCCGCGCAGCAGACTCCTAACTCAGCCACAATCCTCACCCGAAACCCCGAAGTAGCGGAGCAAGTAGCTATAGCTATAGCTATGCTCGACAGCAAACAGGAATTCATCTACAGCGACTCCAGGCCGGCCATCAAAGCCTTCGAACGCGGAGTCATCTCCGACCAGGCGTTACGTATCCTGCGCAATGCGGACCCGAGTGCTCTAAAGCACCACACTGTCATCTGGTTCCCCGCCCATCTCGGCCAGGTGCCGGGTGCCCTATCCAACCTCAACGAGATCGCCCATGATGCAGCGCGCGCACTTACCGACCGCACTGCCACAGGGCAACCTCATCTTGCTGGGTTAGATACCAATCGGGATGCACCAATTACGTACAATGTAATTAAAAAGCACTTTTACCTGGAACGCCGCATTTTTCCACCCCCACATCCGAAACTTAACCGACCGCAGGCATTAACCCTACGCCTATTACAGACACACACGTACCCAAACCTTGCCACGCTTCACGTTTATTATCCCGATGCATACCCCAACGACACATGCCCATCATGTGGACACACAGCGACACTCGCACACATGCTCTGGGAGTGTAGAACAACTCCTCCCGACTCTACCTCAAGCAAGTGGGAGAGGTCCCTCAGGAGCTCACCTCTCGCCGACCAGCAATGGGCCGTCCTGCAGGCCCACGAAGCGGCCGCCAGGTACTCTCTGTCGGTCCCTACGTGGGAGACGCCCGCTACGCGCTAAGCGCGTCCTGCAGGACTGAAATAAAGTTTTTTCATTCCATTCCATTCTATTACCTGTAGCACATACCCGCATACCAGTGGCACCTATACCCGCCCCCGGTTGTGTGCCACTGTTCTTTGAAAAGTGCTTGACGACGTAAGCGACAATATGTTGACATTACTCGTGTCATGACCACCGCATCGTAGTCGTCCAACCATCTCACTCTCCCGAACTAAATTTGGTGTACTCCAAGTTGAGATAATGAGAGCACCGGATGGGGGTGATCATTAAATCATCAGATAGATATAGATACGCAAATAGACGCCAAAAGCGCTTGCAGTGCGCTTTTATAAGATTTTGGTTTCTCCCTCTCTCCGCTGAACTAAAGACACAAATTTAGTGCCAGGAACCCCAAGCAGACGCGTTCCTGCGTTCTTTTGCGCTCTCCCCGCATTCTTCTGTTCGTCAGGTCCACTCATGAAGAGTACAAAACGCAAGTTATTGGGGTTCTAGCAGTAAAAAATCTCTAAATGGGGATAACACATTTATCTTTACTAATGAACACAAGTAACAAGCGCGCAAATAAAAGCCCGTCATTGATGCGATGTTAGTTGTTTATGCGAAATTTCGAGAAATTAACGCAAAAAATTATGGACCATCTCCCCGACCACGCACTGCTGCTGCTTCGCATCCCTGATGGGATGTGAAGCAGCAGCAGTGCGCACGGCATTGACCCTGTTGAAACGGGCGTCGACGCCGGTGCTGGAAAAACGGTTTGAAGCGAAACTCGGTGCAGTGTTTATTCGAGCAAACGTTTGTTTGAAACGCAAAAACACAGGAAGCGGGTTGGGTTTTGTATAAGTGTCATCGCAGATAAACGAACCGAAAGACCGTTTCCACTCGACGGGCGTTCGATTGATTGATATGTGGAGTTTAACGTCCCAAAACCACCATATGATTATGAGAGACGCCGTAGTGGAGGGCTCCGGAAATTTCGACCACCTGGGTTTCTTCAACGTGCACCCAAATCTGAGCACACGGGCCTACAACATTTCTGCCTCCATCGGAAATGCAGCCACCGCAGCCGGAATTCGAACCCGCAACCTGCGCGTCAGCAGCCGAGTACCTGAACCACTAGACCACCACGGCGGGGCTTGACGGGCGTTCAAGCATTACCGGCGGTAGAGCGGGTCAAGCGAGAGAGAAGTGTGCGGGCGGAGAAGCCGGCAGCTGCGGGCGCTGCGATGAGCTTGGTGCGGGTGAATGAGAGAGCGACGTCAGCGCACAGCTGCGAAGGAAACGTGCGAGAAGAGCGTGACGTCAATGCACGGTTGCGGCGGGACCGTGGTGTAAGATACAAATATCTTACACCGTGGGCGTGACCTACTTGGCACCGCTCCAACATCCGCGGCTATAGGGAAACGTGTTATGGCCCGTTCGTAAGCACGCACGTACTTACGGCGTGACGTTACACATGTAACGGCGCAAAATCGGGTATGGCTAGCGTAACATCTGTTGTCCCTCAGGGCTCAGTGTTGGGCCCCTTGCTCTTTTTATTATTCATAAATGATCTTCCCGACACCATCGCTTCTTCCATAAGATTGTTTGATGATGATCTAATAATATATAGGGAAGTTACAAGTGTCGATTATACCGTTCTTTTACAAAATGTTTTAACGAAAATGGAAAACTGGTGCCGTGATTCACATACGCAAATAAACGTGCAGAAAACTGTTCATATGCGTTTCACACACACAAAAAAAAACGTATGGCATCGACACTTTATAGTCTGTCTGGTTCTCTGTTACAATCTGTTTCAGAGTATAAGTACTTGGGCGTATTCCTTACATCATCCATGTGTTGGCACAGGCACGTCGATTACGTTACTGCGAAGGCATGTAAGGTGTTGGGATTCTTGCGGCGTAACACAAAGCTGTTTCCTCAGCAGGCCGGCGATCTTCTCTACAGAGCTACGTCAGACCAATATTAGAGTATGGGTGCACTGTGTGGGATCCTCCCACAAATGCCGATTGCGACAAGCTTGAGAGAGTTCAGAACATGGCTGCAAGATACGTTATCGGTAGCTATGAGAGAAACCTTAGCATTACTGCTACGAAGGAAACATTAAAATGGGAGCTTCTAGAAAAAAGAAGGCAAATTTTGCGCTTGAAGCTTTTTCACGATATATATCATGGCCACATTGAAATAGACCGTAATCAGTATATTCTTCAGCCCCATTATGTATCAATACGAACAGTCATGAGCTCAAGGTTAGAGAATATAGCTGCAGGACTAATCTTTTTAAAAGCACTTTTTTCCCCAAAACTATTTCTGAATGAAATCGTCTGCCTGCTGACAAGGTCAGCATAATAAATAACGAAGCTTTTGCGGCCGCTCTTTGACATCTCATTCTGTCTTCGGCTGCAGTCGAATTTTATGCATTGTTTAGTTCTTATCACTTCGTTTGTGTATTTTTTATGTTTGTACTGTATAAATTTCATTTTTGTTTTCTCTCTTCGTCTAGGTTAGCTGATCTTTATGTAATTCATATGTATTGACAACAATGTATGCCGCTATTTTTCCTTAGTTTTTTACTACCAATGTTCTTGAAATGTATGATTTATAAATTCTCTGTGTAACCCCCCCCCCCCCCACTGTAATGCCTAAATGGCGCTGTGCACATGGTACGAGTGTCAATAAATAAAAATGTGGGTCAAAGAGCTTCTCCGCGTATAAAAGGACTACTGTCTTGTGGCTGTTCATTCAACCTATTGCTGCGTGGTTTTCCTCCGAAACAAGACGTTGCTTGACGGTGTCTCCCGTACAATTCAGAATCATCATCAATAGCCTGACTGCGCTCACTTCAGGAAAAAGGCCTTTCCAATAAAGTTTCTTGCAATAATACCCAAATAGGAATCTGGCGCTGCGATCGTGTACCTGTATGGGAATTATGAGAAGTACAGGTTTCGGATTGGAATGCATTAGCCAGCGAACTGTCTACGAATTTTTTTTCTACAGCTTCTGTTTTGTTCTTCGCATAGAAAGGTAGTGGGTTGGGTGCAAAAAACTAAAGCGGCGCCTTTGATGTTCAAAGAAGCTGAAAACTCATATGCCTCTCAATTTACTGCCATGTATCTAGGATAGCAAAGCAAAGTACTGCAACGCTGGAGCTGCATAAGTCGTGTTTGACAGTTTAAGCGAAACGTCGTCCACTCACCGCTGAGCATAGACGTAGTGTCGCATGCCAGTGCAGGTTGTTACATCGCGTTCACGTTTGTTGTTATTCTTGCCAAAACTCTGCAGAACGACGGCGGCGCGAAGTAGACGCACCGTCACGCTCTTCCGTCTCGGCTTCGCAACAAAACGAGAGGTGCGTTGGGAGCAGACCACTTGAACAGACGCACCTGGCATCGCAGCAGACGAAACGTTAATGTTTCTCTCTTGATAGTGTGCTGTTATTTCCATAAATAGATATTGCGTACTTTTGAAAGCAAAAAAAGAATGTTCGTTTTGAAATATTGCACATAGTAATTCATCAAATAATGATGCCAAATCTGGGACGCAATGGCAGAGCAATGCATACCCTGGGGGTTAAATTTGCCCAGGTTTGTTTTCTACCGCCTATAGTCACAAAAACAATTTGCAATAAAGCTTGCGTACAAAAAATGAAGTTTCAATTAGGCAAAACTTTATATCACTTTGTTTTACGCTCAGCGAACAAGCGTCGCCAATCTCATGAATGTAATCCATCTGAAGCAGACCCGAAGCCTGTACTTCCCAAATTCCCATGTGGGTATACAAACGCCGCTGAAGGAGCCCGCGTAGACACTAGCGCTAGGTTCCCCTCTAAATATTATTGTATGAAACTCTGTGGCCTCTCCCATGTTCCGCCAGTCAACTTGGTCCTGTGCTTGCTGCTGCGAATTGTTACCCGCAAACTTCTTAATCTCATCTGCCCACCTAACCTTCTGTCGCCCCCTCACTACCTTGCCTTCTTTGGAAATCCAGTCAGTTACCCTTAGTGTCCAGTGGTCATCCTGCCTATACGCGCTACGTGCCCGGCACAAGTCTACTTCTGCTTGATTTCAACTATGATATCCTTAACCCCGGTTTGTTCCCTGACCCACTCTGCTCTTTGCCTGTTATGGTTACATATATATGATTTTCCTTTCCATCGCTCGCTTCGTCGTCCTCAATTTAAGCTGAACCCTCTTTCTACGTCTCCAGGTTTCTGCTTCGTAAGTAAGTACCGGCAAGATGCAGCTGTTATATACCTTCCCCTTGAGGGATAGTGGTAAGCTACTAGTCATGATTTCAGAATGCTTACCGAATTCGCTCCACCCCATTCTTATTCTTCCAGTTACTTCAGGCTCGCGGTTTGGCTCCGTGATTGAAGTGCACTGCTACTCATCTCGAACACTGTTTTCTTCCGAGAGTGTTGTACATTCGTTTTCTGCAGATTAGTTTTAAGGCATACCTTTTGCTCTCCTTGCATAATTTATAATTATGAATTCGTTCCCTGAGCTGCTCAGCAATACAATGCATCGGCAAAGCGCATCGGCAAAGCGCATCGGCAAAGCGCAAAGCGCTAAGGTACTCTTCATTAACTCTTATCCATAACTCTTCTCATTCTAGACTTTTGAAAACCTCCTGCAAGCAAGCGGTAAATAGCATTGAGGATATCGTAACCAATTGTCTCACACCCTTCTTTATTGGTATTCTCTCGCTTTCTTTATGGAGCACTATGGTGGCAATTGATCCTATGGTGGTACGGGAAATTCAAACCGTGGACCTCTTGCACGCGAAACTGATACATTATAGCCAATACGTCATCGCTGCGTGCATAGAGAATACACCTGACTAAAATTTAGAATACAGCTGAGTAAAAAACCGTGCGTTGTGGTTAAGTTTGTCGAATTCATTTAATGCATTAGTTAGTACAACATTTGTGTGGTGGTACCACCAAGCACGCGTGATCGGTTACAGACAGCTCGCAGGCAGGGCAAGCACTCATACGTTGCAGCGCTTGTTAGAGTTCATCGAACTACCCAGCGGACAGCGGAACTCCTTGGGGAATGCACCCTGATAGCGGAGCGCCGTATTCCACGAGACACCAACCTTCGATGAAGCCTCATCTCTCGACGTTTTCTCGCACGACTGCAGCATCAGGTATATGAAAAACATCTGCGAGGCACTGATGTTTTGCCGCGGTCCTAGGTGGAAACTTGTTGCTCTTGCGCGCGGTTTCATCGTCCTCACGAAATGGCCGTAAGCGAAGCGTATTGCCATGGCATCGCGCATCTGCTTAGGTTCGTTGTCATTGCCGAAGCAGTGCTGAGCCTCCGTAATCTTCGTTAGCGTCGCCTGGTTAAGCCAACGCTCTTCGGGGTCCGTTGAATTGGCCTCGGAGAAGAGCATGTCCAGCAGGCAGTGGCTGATGCGGACGCCCGCTCTAGACAATTGGAATTGATAGTCTCTGTCATCGAACAGGAGTGTCACGTTGAAGAGAAGTATGGGAACGTATATGCTTCTTGGCCCGCGCTCATACCAACAGTTGGTGGTGAACATGGAGCGTGCCCAGCGCTCATTGGTTGGGCGGGTCAACGAGGTTATCAGATTGTATTCATGGACAGCGGTGTATGACTGCAAGGGTCTCTCGCTGCTGGTAGGAGGAATCTTTTGCGCGTACTCACTGATGTGCGTCTCGTTGAAGATCCACGCAGGAGCGAGAGTTTCGAATCGCGTCTTGGAAACGATCTTCTGAATGGCCACTCTCGCAAATTCGTCGAGGTACGGAGCGGTGCCTATGTCGCGCAGAAACTCTGAAACAATGTCTTTCACTAATACCGTGAACCGATCCACGGGGACCTGCTGTGTGAATCTCTCGAGGGAGATCCGGTGGAAAAGCGGTGGCATCGCCTTTTCCACGACGCGCACGCACAGCCTCCAGCGCAGATCGGCTTGCCACCGCTTGCCATACAGCAATGTTGAGTAAGCCTCAACCAATCCGGACCTCGGAATGAACGGAGCCACTTGGAGCATTAGTGTGACGCCGAGAAAGTTCATCACTGTGTGGAGATCGGTCTCCTGCACGAGCGCCACGAGCTTGGCAATGAATTCAGGCGGCTGAAGCAAGACCTCGCAGCCAGGCACAGTGCAGACGGCACCAGATACGCCGTCGAACAACTCAGACAGGAACATCTGGAGTGCCGATCCATTGACGAGTTCTTCGATACTAGCGTCGCTGTCTCTAAACTGCAACGACATCTTCTCGACTTCGCTCGCAAACTTGATGACATTCAGCGTGTGCACTGGAGGTATGAAATCTTTCCGCAGTGCCTTGAAGGCTGCAAAAACGACCGTCGTATAGATGCGGATGGCGCCGTTCATATCGACGCCGTCGATCGCGGTGAACGTGTCTGGCGTGCCAATCGAAATCATATCCGTCTTTATTTTTGAGAGGGAACTTACGCCTATACCAAACAGCGCGACCGCGCCAGTCTTTCTCAGAAGTCTAGCCGCTATCTTCCAAACAGAAACGCTGCTTCGAACGGGGGGCGTCAGCGGGAAGCCATCTAGGTGAAATTCGGACATGAATTCTAGAAGGCCGTCCCAGCCAGAATCTTCAATCAGCTTGGCGTTGACGCACTTGTTATAGAGATCTTGCAAAGGGCCAATGAGAGCATCAGTAGCAAGCAGCTCATCTTCGAGAAGTGAGCGAATCTGGCCCTCCAAACTACTGATATAGTCGTCGTCCGCGGAAACGCTGAAGTCTGCGGCGGGGAATCGGTTCCTCCAGCGGCTGCAGACAAACATGTAGAAGTTTTCGCACGGGTCAAAATTCCAGTCGAGCAGCTCGTTCAAGTAGGAGGAGTCTGGCAGGCACTGCGACGAACTGCAAATTTCTGGCAGCTCGTCGACAAGTACGCGCGGCTTCGTTTTAGGTGGCGCCAATAGCAAGAGCGCCACGGCAAACGCAGTGACGGCCAAGGTTAGCGAGAGGGGATACAGACAGAGTTCCTGACGAATGACCACTGGCGGGTCACTGCCAAGTTGGTGAACATGAGGTGTGCTGTTTTGTCGCGCAACGCTGACGGTGTCTGCGGCACTTTCATCGGGAGGCATCAGGCTACTGTCAGCTAGAGGAGCTTTGTCGTCGGCTAGAACGGCGTTGTCATTGGCTGCTTCGTCGTTGCGGCCTTTTGGACTCTCGGAAAAGGTACGATCCGCCATCAGCTCTGCCTGCTTCTGGGCCAACTCTGCGCAGACTTGGTTCGCCATTGTGAGAATATTGCAAGTAGAGTGCGCCCATATTTCTGGGTCGCTAGTGTTTGCTGCAATGTATGCCGAAGACTTCGCTTCGGACAGCGACTGAGACTTTGGGTGAGAATTCATGCTGCTGGCGTCACGGATAGAAATCGGATGTTCTGAATCTGAGTGAACAGAAGGAGTATTCTTCAATGAAATTGCGTGGCTTTTGTCTTGGGCCGGGGAGGCACCGGGCATCTCGGCGGATTCTCGGCCACCCTTCTCATCACCACCACTGACAAAAGCAGGACGAGGCTCATGACTGGTATCCTGGCTGTCTCGACTCGCAGAGCTCTTAAGAGAGCGTATGTCTTCCGGTTTTTCTGGAATGGACCGCTGCTCCGACTGGAGATCACATTCTGCGTTTCTCTCGGACGACTTGGAACGATTGGACCTTGGCTTGCCCTTGCCAATGTTTCGAGGATACCGAGTTGGTACCTTGGAGGGGCCGCAAGAAGAGGAGCCCTGTTCCCTTGAGACGGTGCTCTGCGTAGACTTCGTGGTGTGTTTGGCGTCTGCATCGTTGTCCTTGGACGACTCATCGCACTCATTGCTACTCTTTTCAAAAAAGTGGGATCGCTCTGGTTTTGACTCCCTTTTACCAACAATGGGAGGTTCCGGCGCAGGCGTCTTCCGTATACTGTGTGAGGAGGACTGCGCCTCAGTTAAGGAGCCGCTGCCAGATTTCGCATTGTTTTGATCGTTTTCGGTGTTGCCCTTGGGCGACTTCTCGTCAAACGAGCTTACGCTTTTTTTGGTAGTTAACTTCAAAGAACTAGGAACATCTGCTTGGGAGCGCGCAGCTTGCTCAGTGTGTGCGCCGGCGATCTTACTTCTCGTTGTCGCTGATGACTTGGATGTGCCACGCGATGAAGCTGGAGATTTAGCAGAGGTGATCTCACCGGATTCAGCTGGGCGTTCTGCGTTTGTGTTCTCGCTCTCATCGCTGGACGATTGGTCATCACTCGAATGCATGGTGCCCTTTCTTGCAATAGAATTCAAGGACTCGGCGTGTGGCTTATGTTTGACGTCTTTGTGTGGTGCTGAGCGACGCGGTGAGCGAGCGTCGTCTTTTGAATCGTCAATGTGATCGTCCTTGAAGGCGGCTCTGTGCGGCTGGTTCATTGATGCAGTCGACGACTTGTAGCGTCTGCGCTTAAACTTGGGTCGCATTGACTTCTCCTGATCAAGGCGGCGTCCACTGAGACTTGTGCCTGAATTTACACTGGGCGATTCAACATCGCGCGGTGCGAACCAGCGAGGTGACTCGCCCTCGTCGGAATCAGATTTGGCCGCCTCTAAACGATCCAGCATTTGTGCCTGCAGAGCTACCGGCTCATCCGAGCTGTAGTAATACGTCGGCCTCCGGACATGCCACATATGGCTGTAGTCCTTGTGACATTTGCCCATTTCGCCTCTTTCGTGGGGGCATTCGATCCTGTAAGGCTGCCATCCTGGGTAGTAGTTCACAAACGAAGGATCCGTTTTGGTGCGCCCTGCTGTAGTTCTTTCGTAACGGGCTTGTTTGGCCTTGGAGTAGACAGTCGGAGAAGCAGGGTCGGCCTTCCTATTGACTGGCCGGCCACTAGTGTGCTTCGGCTTAACGGCACATGCCTCATTCTCGAGACCACCTTTGGTCGCGTATTCTTGGGCGTGCCTGGACAGTTCATCCTTATAGAAGGTAACCTCGGGCGACTTGCCTCGTCTGAGTTTACCAGCAAGCCGCGGCTGCTTCGACGCCGTCTGAGTGGGTTTCCTGTGCAGTTCTGCAGCGCGCACCGTCGTACCGGTCTCGGGGTGAACCATGTCTCGAGGATCCATGGCGAACTTGCACACTCGGAGGGCCACAGGTGCTCACGGTGACCTGAAGCTGCGGCGGATTGTACAGTGCGCAGATATGCCTTGTAAATTGTCAGTGCAGCGTGCGGGGAACGTTGCCAGTGTACGCGCCTTGATGTCCTCGCGCATTCGCAGCATCAGAGTGAAGAAAGACGAAGATGCTGATGCTGATGAGCTGAGATGGATGGCGCTCACCCAAAGAGGGGGATGGGCCAAGAACCGGGTGGCAGAATGCTTAAATGAAACTAAAATGAAATTACAACCAATCTGAAAATTAGTTTGGAGATAATAATATCAATAAACAAAAATGACCTTAACGGCTTTTGCAAGTTAAAAAACAAAAACTGATTGATCATTTTCTTGATTTCCGTTGTGCACATGGCGGGATACAGGCGTGCATGATGGTATGGGAGTGGGAGGACGTAACAGCCCACCAAAATGTATATATTTTAAAAACGATTGTCTTTCTTGGGGACCTTCGATGCAAAAATTTTGGTCTATCTGTCTGTCTGTACATTTGTCTATTTGTCCACTCTTAGCGACACCGAGTACTTGAAACGGCTGACCCCATCCCCAGCGCCCACCAATGTTGCTCAAGGTTTAGCACTCATACTTGTGTAATTGTCAATTAAAAAGCAATTATTGCGCATGTCTGGGGCACCACAACGACAAGTATATATTCTGCATGTGCGTCTTTTACTAGAAAAGGCATACATACGGAGTTTTAAGGACCGTAGCGCTTATCACGCTGCGCTGACCATGCAACGCTTGCACGAAAAGGCGAGTGTTTCCAACTCTTTGCTAAGACGAGACGGTGGTGGCACTTACCCGTCGCCTTGCGCTCTACACCTTATCACCTCTGAGACGGGCGCGTACACCCGTCTCACAGCCACGCGCTTCGTTTTTCAAGAAAACTGCCAGATGGCGCTCATGTCTCACACGTGACGGGACTTGATGCGCTCGTTCACCTCCACTCTAACGCAGGGCCTCCAGAGTACCATTCACCGATTTTCTTGCGCAGAACATCAAATAAATGTTTTGTTCACTCTCTCCACACGCAAGACTGTCGTCTTTCGACGACATTTGCAGATTAAATGCAGATATGGGGCCAATTTTTTTACCTGTTATACGCGCGCACTGATAAAAACACACGTACATGCTATAGAACAGTGGCCGGACACCCCCATCCCCCTGACGCTCATGGCATCAGAAAATCCTTTGGCCTACCGGTGCCTACGTGGGTGGAGCCACCGACTTAGCCGGCCGGCTTTCGCCCTCAGGCCTTAATTTCTCTGGCATACTATAACAATAATATTATCAGCACCAGTGTCCTACTTGCCGAGAAATTAAGGTAAATTAACGAGATTATACATTTGCCACAGTAGGACATTCTCAAAATAATACCGATGACGTCAGACGAACTGCCTAAAATTAATCACTAGTAATCAATCTAGCTGCACTAAATAAAGAACCTTCCGTGCATCAAGAGACGTAATAAAACACTGCTTGTTCGTTTCTATTTCATTCAATAAAAAATAACCGCCGAATGTTACTATGGGGAAGGGCGCGAGTGGTTGAAAAATTCAATTTTCGCGTGGTTAAACTGGACAGGTCGTGCTATCAAGTGGGGCGCAGTTGAACCAAAACACGTCTGTAATCTCGGAGCCAGTGGCAGGAAATTGATCAATGGCCGTTGGTGCTGCTGTGGCTCCCGCTGCTTTCGTTATGTCTACTAGTGTCCGTGACTGAGCCGTAAAACCGGGCAACGTTGTGCATGGCCACAGTGACGTTAGCTGGTCCGCTTCTTGAGGCGGGTAATTTGTAGTGGGCTAACCCGATGCGGGTCACTAAAATGTGATTTCATTTCAAAATAAGCCCTTCCTTAGTACAAAATAACACTACGAGGATTCTGGACCGCTATTTCAATAATGAACGTCGGCTTAATAGTTGCCTTTAGTGTCCCTTTATTGTCACAGTCCCGTCGCGTACGTCATTACACACTTCCCGCCAGACAGTGGCACATACCCGCGGGCGGGTACGTGCCAGAGGTGATTGGCACTTAAATTTACGCCCAGGAGCGACGAGAACACACGTGTGCTATTTTAACGCGTAAGCGTTAACAAAAACCGGACATCGACAGCACTAACCTGACGAATGCTAAGAATAAATGTCAGGGTCCCACCAGGAATCGGCCCCAAGCATTCTACCACAGAGGCACGCGAGGTTTTTGAACTACTTTTCAAATACACCATATTCGTGAAACATCAATTGTGGTTGCCGTGCTGGCTATCCAGTCTTATAAGCATTCTATATGTACTCCTACGATACGGCTGTGACGTCGGCTTAACGTCAATTGTAGTTAGGTGCCTTGCGCTGAAGTTCATTTGTGTATAGCAGCGTCATGACTACCATCCTCGTGAGCACCGGCGCTTCAAATCAGCTTATCGCTTCTGGTGTTGCTAATACTCACGTTCCTGTTGGCATCATTGCGCAAGTACAAACGACTGGTTATATAATTATCTGCAACTATTCAACATAATATGTCTGTGCGTGCTACATTTGTACATATATTTAGCGTCATTTCATGACGTCGCTATATAAAAATTACAACACAGTCACAAGCTTCCCTCCGCATGCTTCGCATAACGTCGACTGTCAAGGTACGAGGGATCTGAGCAATATTTTCTTGTATCCGAATGAGCACGAAGTAAATAAGTAGATAACTCACGCTACAGCAGTGCGTCGTAGGCAGAACACAAGCTAAACACGTACAGACAATACAGCAAAGGCGTGATTTAGTGCGAAAGTGCGTAAACAGTCCCCCAGGATGAGCACCCCTTTCATAGGCGAAATACGCCTATGCGTAACGTTGCATGGTACATGCATTGATTTGGCAGAAAGGAGCGTAGATATTACCACTAAACTGCAGTCAACGCGTTTTATTCGCCGACAATCGGTTCAAACCGCGCACAACGAAGCACCGTGGCGTGTTAGCCGTGATGCGCCGCCGTCCGCCTATCCACACTTCCTCACGCATGGTGCTGCCACCTACAGCTCGATCTTACACTGATGCTTGGGCCAGCTGTTTTGCGTGCGTAGTAAGGATGAATATTTTTTTTTTTTTCATTTTATTCAGTACATGCGTCGTCTTTGCAGGCATTACAGCAGGGGGAGGGGGGGGGTATATACATCACTGTATAAAATTGTCATTCATTTCTACACAGAAAGCGTGGTAAAAATTATTATCACATTGAATTTCTGCAATATTTGACGAAGGAGCATTCCACTCGCTCGCAGTCCGACAAAAACAAGGATAACGTAAAGTGTCACCTTTAAAAGGTAATTCAAGAACTTTCAAAGCATGGTCCTTCTATGAGAAATATGTGATGTTAATGCGATATATTTGTTTCTGTCATTGACAGTTTTTGAATGAAAATGTGAAAACAATTTGAGTCGCAGTGCTTTCCGCCTGTCCTCTAAGTCCCGCCAATGAAGTGCACGCTTGCTTTCAGAAACACTGATGTATTTGCTGTAATTTCCCGAAACAAATCGAAGACCGCTATTCTGAATTTTTTTCTGGTAAGTTGACTAACTGTGGAGTATGAGAATCCCAGCTGACACATGCGTACTCAAGTATCAAACCTACGTGAGTGAAGTACAGCCGTTCTTTCAAGTTACTAAGTAATTGACCGAAATTTCGACGGAAGAAGCCTAATTTGCGCGCTGCGTTTCTTCTTATTTCCTGTACATGCATATTCCACATTAAACCTGAAGTAAAAACAACCCCTAAGTGTTTATATTCTGCATTCCTGCGTAACGTAACGTTAATTAATTTTTACTCATATGCCCCATATATGAGCGTTTTCTTGTAGAGGTGATGATTGAACATTTGAAAACATCTAGAGACATCTCGCACTTCATACACCACGCTGAAACTTGATCTAAATCAATCTGAAGGTCATAGAAATAAGTAACTCGATACACCACACAGTCGTCTGCAAACATCCTGAAAGATGACGTGATTCCACTAGTGACGCCATTTATGTACAACAAAACGAATAAAGACCCCAAGGCACACCAGAGGTGACCGCGGCCACTGCAGAGTAAATGCCATTGAGAACCACAGACTCTGCCATTGAGAACCAGAGAACCACAGACTCTGCCATTGAGAACCACAGATACCTGTCTGTGCGATAGGTATCCGCGTATCCATGTAATTACATTTTTGTTCAGTTTGTAGGCGTATAGTTTGTAATAAGAAGGTCATGAGCCACAACGTCAAACGCTTTGCCAGCCGATTGCCAGCCTTTTGTCCATTGCTAGGGCCAAATCGTGAATAAATTCTACTAGCTGTGTAATACAAAAAAACCTTGCCTAAATCCATGTTGGTTTGCATTTAATAAGTTACGTTTAGCAAGATACGACATAATACAGCTATATACAACGTGTTCCATTACTTTGCATGTAATACTAGTTAAAGACACTGGCCTGTAGTTCTCAACGCAGTTTTTAGGTCCACTTTTGTATACAGGCACAAAATTAGCTAATTTACAGTCACTGAGAACGGCGCTTGTCGCGGACTCTTTTGGAAAAGACAGAAAAAATACAGGCACAAAGATTCAGAACAACTACTTATCATGGCTGCTGCTATATCGTCGGGTCCTGTTGCCTTTCAAGGAGAAATATTTGCTTAGAGCTTTCGTACACCTTCCAAGGCAAACTTAACATGGGGAATCGCTTCATTACATAACGAAAAATTGACACTTACGAGCCGAGATTGGCGATTACTCACTACGGAAGAAAAGTAACTACTAAATACTTCAACTTTGCGCTTGTCATCATCAGTTATGATGCCTAAGTATTCAAGAGGTGGAACAGAATTATCGTACTTACCATTACGCCAGATATACTTCCAAAATTTTTTCGTGTCTTTTACGAAGCGTTGCCCAAGCTGAGCGAATAAGTTTTCTTAGCCGATTTGGTCAAACTCTCGAAATCAACCTTTTCAGCGTTTTTAGTTCCCCTAGGTTTTCCATGGACCTGTGCTTTTTATACTTTAAGTACACCTCCACACCTAGCGCAGCATGATGCGCAGTTGCTGATTAAAAAAAACGGCTTATCCTTATCACGTTTGGACGGAAGCATCCGCGTCAGAACGAACTTATCTCGAAGATAGAAAAGTTTTTTTTTTGAGGAATTCCCACAACTGTTCAACGCTCAAATCATCCGCTAACGTATCAAATGTGGCAAAGTACGAATCTAACGACTGATTTATTGAGCAGTAATCAGCTTTTCAGTACAAAAATACTTTTCTTGGCGGTTTCTTCACCATAGATGCATTTTAACATAAACATCAGCAACGGCAATGCTGTGGTCGCTAAAACCAGCATGAACGTCAGATACAATACCAGACACAGTAGCAAGTGCTAGACACGGCCTCTACCGTGATCATGCGACGAACTACGGACACATTGATCAAATGCATGAGTGTTCATTAAATCAAAAAAGGAAAAGTACAAAGAACCAGTAACGGCAATACTGGGAATTTCGCAATACCAGTCAATTTCCGGTAGGTTAAAATCACCTCCAAGCAAGACACGGTCGTTATTTAAACACTTCAGAAAGTCGGACAACTTGATGAACTGCTCATAATACGCGCTAGGTGGACGATAGTAAGAGCGAAGCACCATGTTTTTACCATTTTCCAGCCGCATTCGACAAAAGATTACCTCTACATCAAGAAGTGAGCACTACAAATGAACGCAAGGTACACTATTCTTTACAATAATGAAGACACCTCCACCATGAGAATTTCTATCACGTAGACAGCAGTGGTACGTTGCCGAAAAGATTTCGGAATCAAGAACAGAAGAATCTAACCACGACTCAGTGCCTAGAACAACGGTGGGCTGAAGAGTATACGTGGTATAGGCATTGAAAATTGTCTGTCTCATTCTTTATGCTTCTGCAATTTATTAATACAACTTTTAAAGGCAGTTCTGTTGTACGCTTATACAAAGGTCACTGTTGGACTAGCTCTCCCGTTGAATTATAGAGCCGAAAACGCCTTCCCTGTAGATGAGGAGTATCATATACTTTAAAACCGCCTTGTCGCCTTCCTGCTTATTCACTTTCGCATAGTCCCACAGCTTCTTTTTTTTTTTCCTGATAGAGTGTGAAAAATCTTCAGATATGTTGTGCCTTTGAGTTTGAAGGCGCTCGAGATGACACGCAAAGCAAATGCCGCGCCTGACTGTGGCGGCAAGCTCCGAGGACTTTCAGGAGAGGCGTGGTAGAGGGCACAGACTGTGTTTCGCCGAAGCGGGAGCGCGTGCAACACGCGCAGAACGCGTTCTGCAGTCGGCTCCGTGCGCGCCATCAGCTTGGCGCGCTAAAACGAGACGTTCGAAGTTGCCTTTCGACCCACGGAAGCGTCATCAAGGTCCGAAGTAATGTTTTGTCGTGGGCTGTTAGAACAATGCAGACAACACCAAGGGACGCTCTCCACGTGTAATACCGGTGTCACACGAACACTTTTAATCGCGATCAGGGATATCCGGATCAGTTTTCTTGATCAACTTTATGACTGCTGCTACACGGCCCAAGCTAATCCGGTTCGAGCTTGGGTCAAGCGAAATGCCTCAGGTGGCATTTGCGTGCCGTAAAACATGCCACTGACAAAACTCGGCGTACGGTATATCTATAGAGCCCTATATCAGCAATTTTAGTTCGTGCAAGAACCGCTTGAACGTCAGAAACTTCGCATGCCACTACAATAGTAATTTCATAAATCCATCATTCAACAAAATTTTCCTAACCTGTATTGCTGTATTGTATTAACCTTCGCTTGCATTTCTGATGGGCCCTGCTCGTAGCTAGTTGCAGCAAAGCGTCGATCTCATCGTACTCGCCAATGTATCACTTCTGGCTCCTCAAGTCTGTTCCAGCCGCTGCTGCCAGCGGGCAATTACCGCAAAGGTATTTTCATTCGACCACGAAGTGCGCATACGTTGCGACGTAGTCGAAAAGTTTGCGACACTCGTAATCAGTTTGCTTCGAGGTGCTCCAACAGCTACGACGGGACGAAATTTGAACTAAGCGCCGAAGGCAACGGCCGACTGCTTGTCGTCTAGCTGCTTCCCGTCTGCTTCTCCCATAGCTACATGCGGTCGATGCTAGTCCTAAAATATTCAATACTTCAAGTATTGTTCCAATTTAAACAGTTTAAAATTTGTTTTTATGAACATCTAGCTGTTTTAAAGTGTTTTTATTGAACTATTTCAGATGTTCTTGTTTATTGTGCTTTTAACAAGCTCGGCTAGGAGAGATAGCCTACGACAGCGAAATCGCGATCTGTCATGCAGATCGCAATGCGCGGGTCGCGATTGTCTTGATCCCGAACACGCCTGATCATGATTAAAAGTAAACGTGTAGCAGCACGTAATCTGGATCGTAGTTAATCCAGATCGACACTGATCGCGATTAAAAGAAGCTGTATCGCTGCAACACTCAGTCGGCGTTCGCGAAAGATAGAGCAAGCATGACACGAGAGCCGAGAAAAACGAAGCGAGCACTTCAAATTGATTCGCAGTGATTAAATCTCACCTTGCTGCCTCGCGGCTAAGTCCGCGGGTCATGTTCCCGTGGCACCGAGGCCATGACTCTGAAACTTCTCGGACATTTTACTGCCATGACCGTATAAAAAGTTTTTATTTTTTAGCACGTCGCAATCGTTTGCACATGACAGTACATGGCTGCTACAGCTATAGATACTACATCAAAACATCAATTATAATATGATTTTTATAAATGTCAACGCAGCACGTCGATAAAGTGCGCGGCTTCACGTCGACAGAATGAGACTTACGTCGTACACGGTATTGTCACGGACCTGACAAATGCATTTTGCAGTGACTCGGGCGTCCTCCTTTTCAATTGTCTGCTCCACATCATAAACGTGACTAACGAGCTTCATTCGTTTTGTTAGACTGGCTCTTCGGGAGTATTTGTGCAGCTCAGAGATCTTTTTGAAGTTGCACGGCAGGAGGCACATTATGAGGTAACTCAAACGCACCGCGCGTGCTCTGCACAAGCACGTAAGCGAGCGGCAGCAAATTGGCGAGAAGAAAAAAGAAGATAGGGGTTTACGTCCCCGATTCCTACTTTCCTACCAGAGATGATGATGGACGTACAGATTCGCAGCGCCAACATGCGTTGCTTGGGCTCTGTTACACTTGGGAGTCCACACCGAACGTCGTTGCCTCTGCAAAGGCAATCTGTGTCAAGGCCAGCGAGCGAGCCCGCCTGACGTCATCATCTCAACTACGCCATGCAAGCGGTGCCATCCAGTCTGGCGAGTCTTGCGCAATGCGTGGCAAACACTCGTTCTTGGGCACAACCCAGCGGCGGTTCCTGACTGAAGGAGTCTGACATCACGGCACGCGGCGCTTCTCATTGGACGTTGGTGACGTAAGGTTACACCCGGTGCCTATAAAAGAAGCTGACCTATGCGTCAGAGAGCAGCCGACGTATGCGTCAGAGAGAAGACATCTCGGCTCTTTGAGTCCCTAAGCTGTCGGCCCCAGTGCCGAACTTGTAACGCCTCTATTTCTACGCTGTACATAAACCTCGCCTTAACTCACCGTCGTCATGTCCACTCGTTCATCACCTCCGCGCAGAAGCAGTCGCGAGCTGAGAAACACACGCTACCAAACAGCTAGTGACCTTGGCAGCGGCGAGTTTCGGAGCAGTGGCTCCTTCGGGACCGTGTTGGCGTCGTGCCTTGTAACAGTGGATGGCAGCTGCGGGATCGGCTAACGTCAGCGAAATCGATGCGCTGAGAGACCAATGTTTTTCCCTCAGTTCACAAGACAACTCCTGCACAGGTTATAGTATATAGATTAGAGAAAGTCTGTGTGAAGCTTTAGTGAGTGAGCTTTGATCGTTTCAAGCAAAGTCGAAGCGCTTTGAAACAAAAGTTAATGCGGAGGTTGTAAACGAGTCAGTGTTAAAAATTGCTTGCGCGTCTTGCTAGTAGACTTATAGTGGGTACGGCAAGTAGATTCTTAACAGGGGAAAAGAGCAAAGGGCTAGTGTGAACGATGGAGAACCTTAAAGTGAAGGAACTCATCGAAACTTGTGAGGAACTTGGCATTACTTTGGGCCGTGCAAAACGAAAGCAAGTGATTTTCGAGATCATGAAGGATGAAGGAATGTCGGCTGAAGAAGTCGATGATGCCTGGGTGGATATCAAAGCACGCCGCGAAGAAGCTGAAAGGCTAGAACGTTACGAGAGTCAGGAGACCGAGAAGCAGGAGCGCCTCGAGTTGAAACGAATAGAATTAGCAAACCTACAGTGTTCGCAGGCGCCTAGCGTAGCTTCTGCGACTGTTCAGGTAAGCGGTCATAGAATTCGGGACCAACTGCGACCGTTCGTAGTCGGTGAGAGCATTCGGAGTATCTCGTCAAGTTCGAATACGTATGTGAGCGAAATGCCTAGTAGCGGTCTCTTTGGGCGCAGAACCTGTTAGCTCTTCTTCCCGGCGAAGTGTCCTACGCGATAACGTGCTTATCGAGGGAAGCGTTTGAGAGCTACGACGAGGTAAAGGAAGTGCTCTTGAGACGTTATAAGTTGTCACCCGAGACTTTCCGGCAAAGGTCCCGGTATACAAAAAGGCAATGAGCCACACGTTGACTTCGCGTTTCGTCCTAAAACCGATTTAATTGAATGGCTCAAGGGCGAAGGCGTTTATGACGATGAGGATAAAGTGATAGAATGCATTGCATTGGAACAATTCCACCGCTGCATTGAAGATGATATCAAGCTTTGGCTGCACGACAAACTTGGCGAAGTGCAGCTTAACAAGGCAGCAGAGCTAGCTGAGGAGTATTATACTCGCCGAAAGTTGCATAGCAGGGCAGAGCGTGTTGAAAAGGATGAAAGGAAAAAGAGCTTTTCAAAGACACCTGATCAACGAAAACCAACTCCGCGCCATAATTTCAGGAAGGACCCGAGTCTTACGAAGGACAGCGTAGGGGAAGGGCTAACGGAAGCGGAGAAATCGAGTGAAGTTTCTAAACAACGCACGGATACCCCACGGGCGTTTGAATCACGGAAGCAGCTGATCTGCTACAACTGCAAAAAGGAAGGGCACATTGCGGTAAACTGTAAACAAAAGTTTGCTTTCGCGACAATCCGAGAATCAGAAAAGAACATGCGGTTGTTAGAGACGTATTTCCAAGAAATTAGTGTGAATGGGAAAACGTGTCGAGCACTTCGAGACTCAGCGGCAACCATGGACATTGTCTATCCTTCTTTGGTGTCTCTGGATGACTTTACAGGAGAATGCGCGTGGATTAGGCAAGTCGCAGAGGAGCAGAGTGCTTGCTTACCAATCGCTACGGTTGTCCATTCGGTAAGCTTCGCACCGAAGCGGCTGTGTCTGCCACGCTTCCCGATCGTTTTCCTTATCTTTTTTCAATAACTCTGAGCAGCTTTTCAAAGAGCAGGGTAAATCGTTCTTCTTCAACTTAGCGTACATGGCCCTCACGCGATCGCAAGAGCGGAAGCTTTCGCAGGAAATTAATCTTGTCGAAGGTGGTAAAACACCACCTGCAAAAGCTGCTTATATGTGTGACATTGGCGGCGAGTCGACGGAACTTCAGACAGGAAATTCTCCGTGCGAGTCATTTGAGCAGTCACCAGTCACTCGAGCGGCCCGTCGCCGAAGTGACTGCCGCGGTCTCTGTCAACGGAGCCTAGGAGACGACATGGCGCCATTGAGTCAGAGCGAGAGGGGTGCAACGCTCTCGCCTGTAGCGGAAAGTTCGAGTGAGCTGTCGAGCGTTGACCGACAAACGCTCATTCGAGAGCAGCGTGAGCACCTCTCAATTAAAGCGCTAATGGAAAGCGTAAACTTGGGAAAACAGAAAAATAATGCTTTTTTTTAGAAAGCAGGGCTCTTGTATCGAAGCTACACAAATGCGCAAGGTCGCAAGTATGAGGAGCTTTTGGTGCCACAAAAGTATCGTCGCCAACTATTGGAACTGGCGCATGAAAACGCGTGGGCCGGGCATCTCGGCATAAGGAAGACCAAGGCTAGAGTTTCTCTTGAGTTTTATTGGCCAAAATGCTGGAAGAATATCGAAGATTTTGCACGCTCATGCGACACTTGTCAGAGAGCGGGGAAATCCACGGACAAGTGGAAGGCACCCATGAAGCTTGTGCCAATTATCACACAACCTTTTTGGCGCCCAGTAATTGATATAGTCGGGCATTGCCAGAGTCAAGGTAAGGTTGTCGTTACTTCCTGACGGCCCTCTGTGTAGCCACACAATTTCCAGAAGTGATACCACTTAAGGAGCTCAATTCTCTTCATGTGGTGGATGCACTGCTACCTATATTCGCACGTGTTGGATTTCCTTATGAAATTCAATGCGACAACGGTAGTGTCTTCACCAGCTGCCTTACCTCTACCTTTTTGGATAAATGTGGAATAAAAGCAGTGCACAGCTCAATCCATCACCCGCAATCTAATCCAGTAGAGCGTATGCATTCTGTTCTGAAACGGATATTGAGAGCTCTTTGCTACAAGCAGAAATGCGAAGCGTGTATTCTTCCCGCTACGTTCGCTTGGAGATCAGCTCCTTGTGAGAGCACTGGTTTTAGCCCTGCAGAGCTTGTGTACGGCAGGAGTTGAGAATGCTACGCGAGTCCTGGGAGGGATTCGATGAGGACCCTAATGTAGTTGCGTATGTTCTAGACCTCCTTCAGAGGCTTGGTAAAACAAAAGATCTTGTGGAAAGCCACATGAAGGCTGCCTAAGTGTTGTCGAAGGAGTACTACGACAAATCGGCGAAGAAACGCACCTTTGAAGTAGGTAGTCAGGTAATGTTATTGCGGCCGTCCGAAAATAACAAGCTTGAGGTTCATTGGGAAGGGCCCGCCAAAGTAATATCGAAGCTTTCTGATACCAATTATGAAGTGAAATTAGGAAGCCGGCCGAACAAAATTTACCACAGTAAGTTAATGAAACCATACGTTCAACATCAAGCGGTCGTAAATCTGCCTTTGAATGCTTCAGAGGAAGAGGGAGCAAAAATTTTGACCTTTAGTGATGTGATCGAAAGACGATCGGAGGTAATCTTGGAGCAGTTGAACCTGGAGCCTAGGTTAAGTGAAGTCCACAAGGAGGACCTGACAAGGATTGTTTGCAAGTTAAAAGACGTTTTTTCGGGCCGTCCCGGAAACACGACGGTGATTGAACACGATATCGAGCTAACTTGTGAGGAGCTAATCCGTAGCAAGCGATATCGATGTTCCCCTGTGCAAAAGCAAATCATGAAAAAAGAGATCGAAAAAATGCTGGAGTTGGGAGTCACAGTACTGGGCGAGAGTGATTATACATCCCCTCTAATAATGGTTCAAGTGCCGGGAAAAGATCCGAGGCCATGCATCGATTATCGGCGTCTTAACGGCATAACTCGAGACCAAACTTACCCAATACCAAATCTAGAGGAGAGGGTAGAAACTGCGTCAAAGTTTATAGCTATATTTCCATGCTAGACCTCGTGCGAGGGTATTGGCAAGTCCCCCTTAAGGAGCGCGCTAGCCGCTATGCCGCATTCGCTTCTCCATTCGGACCGTATCGTCCACTTAAGCTGAGCTTTGGATTGAAAAATGCACCTTTTTGTTTTTCAGGCTTAATGGACCGCATTCTCAAAGGCCTCTCTGAGTTCGCTCTGCCGTATCTTGACGATGTCGCCATCTTCTCAAACAACTGGGAAGAACATGTCGAGCATTTACGAGTCGTGCTGAACAGGTTGAAAGAAGCTGGTCTTACCGTGAAACATACTAAATGTCACCTAGGGTGCGGCGAGGTGTCTTACCTTGAGCACGTTGTGGGGCGTGGCCGGTGTATACCTTCCGAAACTAAGGTAGCCGCCGTCTTGAACTATCCAGGACCAACCACAAGATCCGAAATAAGGGCATTCTTGGGCCTAGTTGAATACTATCAGCATTACGTGAAAAACTACTCTAGCATTGCTAGCCCTCTAACTGACGCACTTCGAAAGTCTGAGACGGTTAAAGTAGTATAGGACTTAGGAAAGGAGAATGCATTTTGCAAGCTGAAACAGGCCCTAAGCCTGTTTCAGCTTGCAAAATGCATTCTCCTTCTAGAGTTCTTGCCTGTTCTCATGGCAACCGATTTCTCCCGGGATTTGTCATTAAATGCGACGCGAGTGATCGCGACATGGGATATGTATATTGTGCCAGGAAGACAGTGCTGGTAACGAAAGGCCAGTTTTGTATCTCACGAGACCTGCGGAGGCACACATGCTGCCGCCAGCCGCAGCCGCTCACTGCTAGACCAGCTACACTGCGCAACACGTAACCATGGCAACGCCGCCATTGTGCCCAGTGAATAGGGCCGCTATGATGTCATTTCCTTCACAATTTTCACGTAGCGCGCCGGCGATTCGGAGCCTGAATGTCCAACGAGACGGAATGTCCAATGGGTCACGTGACGGGCGAGACTGAATGTCCAACGAGCCTGAATGTCCAACCGAGACTGAATGTCCATCGAGACGGAATGTCCAACGAGCCTGAATGTCCAACCGAGACTGAATGTTCATCGTGACGAAATGTCCATCGAGACCATCGGCAGTTTCGTCCGTCGGCCCAGACACCATGCACCTGCGGAAAAAGCGCAGGGCATAGTGTGCCAAATCTCATGCGCCAACCCCCGCTTCGTACGTTGAAGAAACCGCGAACTTCCATGAAGGAATGCGGCAGTACAAGAATGACCTCCGTCAATGCAACAGCGTACAGAGCGCAATGGCTTAGCACTGCGAGCAGTTTGACAACCATACCAGTCCCGATGGTGCGCTGTCGAGCTCTTTGCCTTGTTTTGTACGCTTCCTGCATTCCTTGAGATGCATAAAGAGAGCGAAAACAGGCACGAGAAACTTGAATCTGGCAAACGACTATGCCACCAAGCTTTTTGCAGTTTGAACTGGCTGAACATAATCATGGGTGACGGACCATCGAAAGTGCTTCGGCACTTCAAAGCTGATTATAAATAAAAAGGCGTTTGAAAAAAAGAAAAAAATACAAAAACATGATGACTGAACTGCAGACGTGTTGGGAAATTAGGGAATATCTCATACGGTGACTCAAGAATTTGAACAAGTAATTAAAGTTTAAACACCCTTTTAATTTCCAAGACATAACGAATTTTTTTACCACATTTGAGCTTGACGAAATTTGTTTTTGCGAGTGATAAAGCGTCACATACGGCATAAACGCTGGGTTTCCATCTCCTTCCTTCGTGAAACCTGGCCGCTACAGCTTGCAAGGTACCCTAAATAACACAACTGCTGTTTAATATGTAGCAAAGGCCATGACAAGATCTGATGGTCTCTGTCAATGCTACATTTAACAAAACAAAATTTGGCGATATGGTTCATAGCTATCGGAAATTTTCAGCGCACAACAATGCCCTCATAAGACGTTCACAATCACCTGTCCTCTCCTATTGTTCATGTGAATAAGTTCTTTAGCGTTCATAAGTTTCGCACTAACCACATTTATTCATCGAAACAGACAGACAGACAAAGAACTTTATTGGGTCCTGAGAAACGCTACTTCTTTAGAGCAACGTCGCGGGACACTCCCACGTAGGAACGGGGAGGCCTAGCCTCACCGCCGCATCGTGGGCTCTCTGGACAGCCCGTAGTTGTGGAAGCAGCCCTGAACTTCGTAAGGCAGAGTCCCAATCTTCTTCTGCGAGCCGACTTGGGCCCCGTAACGAGGGGTACTGCCAGAGCATATGTGCTAAGTCACTAACCTCAACCCAATCAGGACAAGTAGAGTCAGAAGCCTCCGAGGAGGCTATGCCGAGGAAAAATAGGCTTGAATAGGACCTGATCTGGAGAATTCTAAACGTGATGGCATGAGGTCCAGAACTCTTGTGCGGAGGAGCAAACGACCGCCTACTCAATTGGTATATAGTGTTCAGCCACGTCACTGAACGTAAGCAAAGCGTCCCTGACCATCTCACTGCCAACCTGCGGGCCTTCGTCCTCCCCAGCGCGGAGGGTTAGTGCGCGCGCCCAAGAGTGAGCAGTGTCATTCAGGTTTACTATAGTCCAATAGGGGTTTTAGATGTGCAGGAAACAAGGCAATGGTATGTGGGGAAAGCGTCCTATTTTCAAGTAGTTTAAATACTTCAGTACAGATGGAAGCAGAGGCGAAAGCCTTGACCGCTGACCTTCAGTCGGTGAAGATTTGCGATCTACTGTCATCCAAAAGGGCAAGGGCTACAGCCAACTGTCCGGCTCTTGAGGGAGTTGAGTCCCTAACTGACGCAGCATTGATAATAGAACCCATATGATTGACGGAAATAACAGAAAACCTAGCTGAGCGACCTTACTGAGCGGCATCGACCAAACACACTGAATGGGGATCGTTCCTGATGTTCTTCAGAAGTGTGATGGCCCTAGCCCGGCGCCTTTCTACGTTGTGCTGAGGATGGACGTTTCGCGGAAACGGAGAGACCTGGATGGCAGTTCGCTGTTCATCCGGCAGTTGAAGACGGTGATCCTCTACGAGCGCCGAGCTGAGGTCTAGGATGGCCAGAATCTTCCCACCAGCTGGCGTAAACGACAGGTACATTAGCTGTGCAGTCTCTTCGGCTTGAATGATCTCATCTAGGGTGTTATGAAATCCTAGCTGCATAAGCCGTTCAGTGCTTTTTCGCACGGGGATGCCCAACACCCTGTTAGCACTTTTTCTGATCAGAGTTTCCAGGTTATTCATGGAAAACGCGAATTGGCATTTGAGGACAGATACAGTTAAATGCAACAGATGGAGAAGGGGCACTGCTCGTGAATCGTGCTGCTAGTAGCCTTTTAAACTACATCAGCGATGAAGCCATGGCATTGCACTCATTCTTCATTGATTTGGTACATAACTGTTGACCAAGCTTATTGTGAATCACGAAGTCCCATAATGAAGTTGGCCTGGAGTTGCACATGTGTCAGAAAATGCGGTACAGCCCCCTTCCATGCCCACGTATACAGCCAGGTTCGTATATTTTGAACGTTTATGAGACACACAATAATGCGATTATCAAGAATTATTCAGTTTTTCCACTTGTTAGTATCTTGCTTAGCTACACGTTCTTCTGCCCTCTAGAAAAAAATAACGCGAGTTTCGTAGCATGCATGAACATAAGTTGCTGTTTCTACTTCGTCAAATACTGTCATCGGTGTGCTCTCTAAACACATCACCTACTAACATTAAAGTGCGAGCCAGTGCAATGCATAAAGGCCACTCTTACATCATGAAAACTTACGGGTTTCCCGGAAACTCCTGATGCATAGATATTCAAACTGAAATTTTGAAATCGTCCCGCCGCGAACGGGATTAGCTCCCGTACCAAATACACTGTGAAATGGGCTACAATTAGCAGTGCACTGTTGATGTATCATCAATAATAATAATAATAATAATAATAATAATAATAATAATAATAATAATAATAATAATAATAATAATAATAATAATAATAATAATAATAATAATAATAATAATAATGTTAATAATAATAATAATAATAATATAATAACAGCAACAACAACAATAATAAACTATTATTATTATTATTATTATTATTGTTGTTGTTGTTGTTGTTGTCGTTCTGAAATAGGTCATCATGTTTAACCTCGCGTTTAGAGTTACTATATAACCTCCCTGAAGGTAGCACATGCACCTTTAACCAATCTTTGTCATCCGGTAAGTTACCTAAAAACGAAGATTGGAAAGGTAGTCCCTACATTCAAGGGCGAACGGGCACTCACCCCGCAATTATCGACCCATTTCACTAACATGCATATCCTGCAACCTACTTTAACACATTATAGCTTTTCATATCTATGATCACCTTGAATCGTATAACTTTTTCCCCCTAATCAGCATGGCTTCAGGAAAGCGGCTACTCATGCGACACTCAGTTATTCGAATTCAGCAATAACAATATGAACAGTAATGATAAAACCAATTGCCTGTTTTTCGACTTCGCCAATTAAAGCTCTCGATACTGTCCCTTATTGTCGTTTGATCTCCAAATTGTCTTCTCTCTGTATAAATTCACTAACACTGTCTTGTATACACAACTTTATATTTTATTCTCTTTCCGTCGGAAATTCACGGTGGTTAACGACACTTCTCCTATAATCTGGTGTTCCACAAGGCAGCGTACTGCGTTCATTACTGGTTTTCATTTATCCACGCGTGTTTCTTATTTTCACTTTTGTTTCTTTCGGTTGTCGCCCACAAGGCCTGTCATGAATGCTCAGTGCAAACTGTGCCTGATTGTTCGAGAAGGTTGATTGATATGTGGTGTTTAACGTCCCAAAACCACCATATGATTATGAGAGACGCCGTAGTGGAGGACTCCGGAAACTTTGACTACCTGGGGTTCTTTAACGTGCACCCAAATCTGAGCACACGGGCCTACAACATTTCCACCTCCATCGGAAATGCAGCCGCCGCAGCCTGGATTCGAACCCGCGACCTGCGGGTCAGCAGCCGAGTACCTTAGCCACTAGACCACCACGGCGGGGCGTTCGAGAAGGTTTGCGACCATTGTAGATTGTTCTGTTAAGACGGCGCGCAAGAAGCGAACACTCGAGATTATTCCAGAGCTTGCGCGACGACTAGTGATAGCGCTAGAGTATTCGACGTACGGCACATGTATAAATGCCGACGCGCGTCATCACTTGTAGTTGATCGACGACCGATGCTCTGTTCGCTGCTATGAGTGCCAGTGTCTTGCTGTGATCTGACATTTCTTTTACGTGGCCACAAGTTCAACCAAATAAACAGTTTTTTTGACCACTCTGTCTCCTTCCTTCGTCCACATCACGACCCCGTGACAATATACTATTAAGACTTGCCCGCTAACCCTTAAACCTCAGTCAGGTTGTGCATGGATGATTGCGTCATCTACCTCAATATTCAATTTGTTGACTATCATTTTGCTCTTTAATATGACCTTAATCTAACCTTCAGCTGGTGTCAAGTTTGGCAAATGTACCTTACGCCTCTAATTGTAAGTCAATCTTGTTCACTAGAAAGCTTACTAACTCACCCTTTCTCTATACTATTAAGAGTACTGTTGTTTCACTCACCCCATCGTACAAATAACTCGGCGTTCACCTTTCATGAGATTTATCTTGGACTACGCACATAGCAGCTGTCCCTTCAAAAGCCTCCCAGTCTCTCGGCTATCTTCGTAAAAACTTGCGCAATGCTCATTTTAACGTTTGCGCATTATCATATCTAACTTATGTTCACCAACAATTGCAGTATGCATCATCGACATGTCACCATAACAAGACTACCTTGTGCGTATGTTGGAAGCCGGCCAGAATAGGACAGCGAGATTCATTGCTGGTAACTACGACTACCGTTCAAGCATCACCCTAATGAAACAAGACTGTGCATTTATGTCGCTGGATCAACGCCGCATCAATTTCATTTTATGTTTATTTCATAGGTACATAACAAGTAATAAATCCCGCTGTTCACCCCTTCATCTTCATCTGCAGTGCACATTTCGACGCATTCACAACACTCGTTTCATGCACGTTCGTTGTCAAACGCAGGGATTTAAGTTATCACCATTACCTCGAGCCATAGCCCATTGGAACGGCCTTCCAGAATGCATTGCTTCCATCTCCAATCGTGAAACTTTTTGTGATAACCTGACATCGTTGCATTTTACTATTATATAACTTTGTTGCACCTTGCTGTTTATTATTTGTTTTTTGTTCTTTTCTACTTTTTGTCTGTATTTTTTGCAGTGCCTTTACTGATGCTCCTCTTACTCAATGCCTTTTAATGGGCATGTAAAGCATTTTGAATAAATAATTAAACACTACCGGCGTTGAGTATACGCGAACGTAAACTTGTCTTGTCTGACCCCATTTCGGCCTCTATTTTTGCATCCAGGTCATTGAAAGCGCCGTATGCGAGCACCAGCACATGTGGCTGCAACGTTCGCGTTCACAAATGCTGTGGTCCCTCATACATGGCAGCATTACTTGCTAGTCGCGTAGGCAATGTTTCACGCGAATCTTACTTTTGCGAGAGCGACATGTGCTGGCACGTGTTGTGGACTACAAAAGAGCTGTCACGTGTTGCGGAGCCCAATACAATGACAGCCCGGCACCCTAAAGTGATTGACAATTAAAGAAATACAAATGACATTTTCATTCCTGATACTGGGGAGTCTCGTTTTCCGAACGAGACCGATTGTCTAACGAGACGGAATGTCAAATGGGTCACGTGACGGGCGAGACTGATTGTCCATCGAGCCTGAATGTCCAACCGAGCCTGAATGTCCAACCGAGCCTGAATGTCCAACGAGCCTCAATGTCCAACGAGCCTGAATGTCCAACCGAGGCGGCATGTCCAACCGAGACGGAATGTCCACTATTGGACATTCCGTCTCGTTGGACATTCAGGCCGCAAGCGCGCGCCGGCTGGGCGTGCCCTCTCCTACCTTTCCTTTCTCCGTGTAGGCATCTCCGGCGGGTGACAGTAGCGGCGGCGCTGTTGTATCATGGTACTGAAGATCTCGGAAGCGTCTGCATTGGGAGTGCGCACGTGCCGTAGCCTGCGAAAGCGTCTAATTGCTCGTTTTTAGCGTGTGTAAAGCGTTTCTGAGGCTTTATAAGTGGACGCACCTGCTATGCGCCGTGGTGCACGAGTGAATATGCAGGCAAGCTGAAACTGCGTCGATACATTCGCAGTTTCAAGAACCTGCAGCCCCCCCCCCCCCCTGAAAAATATGTCAATCGGAATTTGCACAGATTCACCTATATCTTCCCACTCAAGCGCTTTGACCTGCGTTACATCGTAAGTGGCTACTGGCGAACTACAAAGAGAGAAGTATCAAAACCGTGATTAAATCATACGCTCATTTTGTCGGCAGTCTCCACGATATCAAGAGCACAGTGTTGCTCATATGAGCCTACATGCGCTCGATTGTTTCACGAGAAAGCCCAGTATAAGTATCGTTGACACAACATTTATATCGGTGACCACTCAGTTTTATCATGCCAGTTTTGCGGCAGATAATTATTGCTTTCTAAAAGGCTTATTACTTCCTAAACAAATTAAAAACAGCACACATACATGTTAAAAAGTGTCAATTATATATATAGCCCGCCTGTTAATCTTCGTAAATTTATTGTAACCACTTCTCGTTTGTATCAACAGCCTAAATTGTGCTGCTCTTCAAACATTCTATTGGCGTAACGACATTGCAAGCTAGCAAATTTATGACTATGTTTTGTATTATACGCGTAGTTCTATTATGTGCCAAAAGTGTAGGCAGGCAGTGGTGCATCTTGTTTTGAGAAATTTAACTTGTATCTTGCACACACACACACACACACACACATGCGCGCACACGCACGCACACACACACACACACATATATATATATATATATATATATATATATATATATATATATATATATATATATATATATATATATATATATATATATATATATAAGGGGGGGAGGCAAGTGCCCGGTATGCCACCCTCTGGTTATTAGCTTTTCGCTTTCAGATGTTTCCATCGAGAAATCAGTTAAACGTCGATGGAATTAGTTTGCAGTGCTCCGTAACTGTGGGAGCTACATGACCTGTGCAGGAAGCCTGGCACTCCTATGGTCTTTGCTGCCCCTCTATGTACCACTTTGATACAGTACCTCGCAGGATTCCAACACATTGCACCAATTTCAGTTATTACCACTCCAAGATATCGCATGACAAGGCGACATCGCGACAAAACTTCTCGTGCATCCTGATGGCACACAGACAGAGATGCAGAACTATCGGTGCTACAGTAGATGCATGACAAAAAAGCTATCAAAAGTTAGTTCGATAGAAGCAACGATTGTATAAAGCGCGAAGTCATATCAGCCAAGAAAGCGCATGTTGTGAAGCAGTAGCAGCAAACTAAAGCACAAGGAACTTTACATGGTAGCAGAAGCAACTTCATCAAAAAAGTGGGCTAGTTATACGGGGATTTGGGCGAATATGGCTGTCTTGGTGTCAGCCCCACCACTGGCGGCTGCCTCGGCTTGCTGGACGACATGGCACAGCAGTTCAGTCTGCCCAGCGCGTTCGGTTCGGTGCTGCACCCCTGTCTGTAGCCCCACCTCCGGCACACTTCCATGACGCATGTTCCAGGGTCTCCCTGGCCTCGGTATACTTGCAGCGTGACGGTTTAAGCTATAAGTAACAGAGATTCAAGATCACCGGGTTCGGAAACGTTCAGGTCTGCAGCTGTCGTCACGTGACCGCCCGCTTGTTGTTCAGTTTTTGTTGTAGTGGCGGAAATTTGCACCTGGCCAGTCTGTAACGCTGTGTAATATCCTCGAAACTGGTGAGGCAATCCTCTCACTCGCACTTCTCACCCGACATCAACGCCAAGACAGTGACCGTGTTGACGGCAGTGGCTTGGCCTGCAAGCCCTCGAGATGGCTCGTGCACCGCCTCGTTATCAGAAAAGATTTTAGTTGGGTGGAGCTAAACTTTGATCTGAAGAGGGGGTGGGCGTGTCGGCTGGTGTAGCTGAGCGTCCTTTCTCGCTTGATATCTTGTGGTGTACACGTATCCCGAAGGAGTACGGCCACCAGCGTGGGTCCGGTCTTAGCGAGCCGCAGGGCACGCGTTAACCGTCGCCGTGGCGGGAACACGATACTGCTCAAGTCGCAACACTTTATTTAGGCAACACCAAACGAAGTACAGCCCGTTGCAAAAAGGCGCGGCGGGAAAGCAAGTAGGCTTATCCACGCCACGGGCACAAAGTACTACACAGGTGTGCCACGAGCACGTCTCCGCGGTAAAGCTGATCCACGGAGACACCGGAGCAAAGGCCCGGTTGCTCGAGCGAGGGCAAAGGCGCTCGCGTTGGCTTCGAAGGGAGACGGGTCGGCGTAGCGAGGCCACGCACTAGGACACCGTACCGCCCTTCGGCCGTGCGTACGCAGCGGGGCAAACAGCGGGTGAGCGTTCGCCTTGGGCGCGAGGCGCCGTCAGCGAAGTCCGACGAGCCTCCGACTGACGGGAGTCGACGGACGAAAAGATAGCGTGGCTCACCGTTTGCTGTCCCGGAGAGTATCTGACCGCTCCCCGCGCAGCCCGCGAAAACCTCTCGCGAGTCCCCGCGCGCGGCGCCACAGTCCACATCCGCTTCCGGGTGAGGGAGTTAAACGTCACTCCGCCCTTCCCAGCGCGGCAGACAGCAAGGAGGGCAGACATGTCGGGACATGAGAACGGCAGAAAAGGCGGGAAAGCCTGCTTAAAGGCAGCGGGCCAGCCTCAATTCCCACATCCCCCTCTCCTAAATTTGCCCTTTACCGGTCTGCAAAAGGCAGCCGGGCGTCACCCATGCAGTTAAAATGACACTGCTATGAGCGACAGCTAACCTCAGTCCAGCCCTGCTACTGCTGCTAAAAAAAATGATTACAAAGGAGAAACATAAACATAAATAACAAAATAAACACATAACACTATAAAACAGTTGCGAAAGGGAGCACAGAAAAGTGGGATTAGTGTTCGTGGTGCTGAAGCGGGAATAGCGTCCACTGCGCGGAGGGGCGGAAAAGGGCGTAACAGTGTCCGCTGGGTGCGATGCCCGAGTGCGAGGTCAGAGGTACGGGAGGGGGCTCACTGATGGCTCGTAGCGGGTTTTGATAAGCAGCGAGTCCGACGAACGCTGCGTCGGCTGTGCTTCGGAGGCCCCGCATTTCTGGCTCGATGATGGAGCTGGGACCTTGCACGAAGCCGGGCCTCTCCAGTGGTCAGGGAGGCCGAACCACAAGTGGCTGCGAGGCGACCTGGCGTTGGCCGGCAGCATATAGCTGCTTTCAGCTGGCCTCGCGCAGGAGCCATGGTGGGAAAAGGCAGCGTGGCTTCTCCGGCGACGGCCGAGAGCAGAGCACAGCCAGACGGTCTGACGTCAGTGGGTCAATGACCCCCCAGCACCTTCAGCGTCCGTATTGATGGGGGAAGCCATCACGCACTCTTCGCGGGCTCGCACTGAAGCGTCACGCACTTACACACGCACGGAAGCACGCACGCACACACACCGCCGACAGCTGCGCGAGCGTAGGCGCAAAGCGTCCTTCGTCTCTCTCTCTCTCCCGGCAAGCACCGACACTCAAGGTCACACACAGCTCCCTTCGCGGTAGACGAAACGAACGCGAGAAAAAAAAGTAAAAACAGAGCAAAATGACACTCAAGATCTGGCAAAAAAAAAACACAAAACACAGATAACACTCAATATTAGAAAAAGAAACATAAAATACACATGAACACTTGAAAAAAAAAGAAACACTGGCAGCAGACACGGCGGGGTCAACTTCTTTACGAGAAAAGGCTGTAAAGAAGCTAACCTATACTGAGGCTAGACAGTAAACTGAGGGCCTTCGGTTGCGGAGAAGTCCGCCGTCCGGCGCGAAATCACAAAGGTGACCGCTTCCTCAGATTATACCGGCGCGGGGTCCGAATGCGGTCCGCCGCTCCGGGTGTGCCTCGTTGCTGGCGCGAAATGCCGCAGGGCTCTTGCGCGAGCTCGTCAGACCGTGATACAAAGGGTTTCAGGTCTGCGATATGGGCACGGCTGAGTTTTCCCGTATGGGGATCTTTCAGCAAGTACGCGAGTGGAGCGCAAGCTTTCTCCACTCGGTACGGACCAAGCCACTTAGGAGCGAGCGAGGTTGAGAACCCCTTACTGGCATCGCTAAGGGCGTGGTTGCGCTTCAGGACAAGATCGCCCACCTCAAAAACTAGGTCGCGATGCTTGCGGTCATATTGGGCCTTCTGCTGAGCCCTGGCCGACGCCAAACTTTGCCTTGCTTTGCAGAAAGCTCGACAAAGCCTGTCCCGAAGTGCCGACGCGTAAGCAGAGCAGTCTGCCGGCGCTTCCTCGTCCTCGAGCTGGCATTGAGTGACGCTGGTCACCGGATTTGCCAACTCCCTTCCAAAATTTAAGAAGGCGGGCGAGAAATCAGTTGAGCGACTCTCGGATGTTCGAATAGCGAACGCGAGCTCACTCAAATGGTCTGCCCAGTCCCTTTGACTTTCGGCAAAGGCCGCCAACATCGGTTTGAGTGTACGATTGACGCGCTCCGTCAAATTGGACTGGGGATGGTAGGGTGAAGTGGTGCAGTGATCAATTCCGAGGGAACGGCACGTGACACCAAACACCCGAGCGGTGAAATACGAAGCATTGTCAGTGATGAGCCTTTCCGGGAAGCCGAACCGGCAAAACACTTCCTGCAGCTTCTCAAGCACCGCTCGCGCTGTCACCTTCCGAAGTGGGAAAAGTTCCACCCATTTCGAAAAGTGATCAGCGACTACCATCAGGTGAATGAACCCCTGCTTACTTCTGGGAAATGGTCCCATTAGATCGCAGGTGGCCACTTGCCACGGACGCTCACTGACAATCGGTTTCATCAGACCGGGCGGTTTGCCACCCCTTGATTTCACCGTTTGACAGACGCGGCAAGAACGGCAGTAGCGAAAAATGTCTCGCTTCATGCCGGGCCAGGTCACAACGCGGCTCAGTTTTGCAAAAACTTTCGAGCCACTCAGGTGACCGGCCATGGGTTCGTCGTGAGAGGATCGCAACAGTGCGGCTCTCAGACTTTTGGGCATAACCACCTTAAACGGGTCTATGGACTCGTCATCAGTGGCTATATACTTCAGCAGGAGCCCGTCATGGTCCAGCAAATATGAATCCGCCGGGGACTCAGCGACACACGCTGGTTCGAGCCCCCTATTCGCGCCCGCTGCAGGGCAAGCAGCGTCACGGCGCTCCGTCTCGTCGAGACAGTCGTTATCGGCGCCCGCTGCAGGACAAGCAGCGTCACGGCGCTCCATCTCTCCGAGACCGTCGCATATTTCGCGACAAAACGGGTCACTTTGCTGGGCCTTCAGAAGCTCTTCTCTGCTGAAAGCGATGCCCATTCTCCCAAAATGGGGGAGTCTGGTATCGCGCCCATTCAGGACCGCAGCAACAACCGCTTGAGTCGGCGTTACGGGTTCGCTCTCGGCCTCGTGGCCTTCGGAAAGCTCCCCCGCTCGGCCGCTTCGCGGTGCACCGCTTACCTGGTTAGCAGCCAAGGTTTGTCCGCATGGGGACTCACCCTTCACGCCGAATGGTGGCGAAGCTGCCGTTTCGCCCCTGACGCTTGCAAGTGCTAAGGCACCGCTAGCGGCGGTCGCACCGGGATCAAGGTCCTCGGCCGACAGTGGGGCACGAGATAGCGCGTCAGCTACCACGTTGGTGCTCCCCTTTCGATACTGCACCGAAAAGTCATAGTGCTGTATCAGGAGAGCCCAGCGCGCCAGCCTGCCGGCAGGCTCACGGAGCCGCATCAGCCAGCTGACCGCACTGTGATCCGTTTGCACTACGAATTTCGTCCCATCAAGATAGACGTCAAACTTCCGCAGTGCAAACACGATGGCGAGGCACTCCTTTTCGGTAACGGAATAATTTTTCTCCGCAGAGACCAAGGAGCGGCTGGCAAAGGCCAACGGCTGCAACACGCCATCGTATTCCTGTAGGAGAACAGCTCCTAAACCCAGATCGCTCGCATCAGTTTGTACAACGAACGGTCTGGTCAGGTCAGGGAGCTTGAGCTGCGTTGTCTCCGCTATGGCGTTAGACAGTCGGCAAAACGCCTCCTGCTGCTCAAGTCCCCATTGCCACTCGGCAGACTTACCCAAGAGTTTGCTCAAGGGCGCCTGCAGTCGGGCACAGGACGGAATGAAGGAACGGTAAAAGTTGATCATTCCTAGAAAGCGGCGAAGGCCACGTACGTCCTTGGGCACGGGAAATTCGAGAATAGCACGAAGTTTCTCCCGATCCGGCTCTATGGAGCCTTCGCCCAGCGTAAACCCGAGCAACTGAACACGGGTCTGCGCTAATTGGACCTTAGCGGGGTTAAGTGTCATCCCGGCGGTCCTCACCCTCTCGAGTACATCGGCAACATGGGCCAAGTGCTCTTCGAAGGTTCGTGAATAAATCACGATGTCGTCGAGGTAGCACATGCAGTATGACCACTTTGCTTCCCCGAGGACGCGGTCCATGAGTCTTTGAAACGTCGCAGGAGCATTGCAAAGACCAAAGGGCATACGAGTAAACTCGAACAACCCTCTGTGGGACGTGAACGCAGTTTTACACTGGTCACGGGTACCCATCCGGACCTGTAGATAACCTTTAGAGGCGTCAAGCGTGGTAAAGTACCGTGCATCACCCAGGTTATCTACGATGGAGTTTATCGTGGGGAGCGGATAGGCATCCTTACGAGTCACTCCATTCAGACGGCGATAGTCGACGCACAGGCGATGACTGCCATCTTTCTTAGGCACCAGCACAATTGGAGACGCCCAGTAGCTAGACGAGCGGCGAATAATGCCAGCCGCAAGCATGTCATCTAGCAACCCATCGATAATCTGCCTTTTGGCGAGACTGACGGGCCTGGGGTTACACTTCAAAGGAAGCGCGTCGCCAGTTTCGATCACATGGCTCACAAAATCGGTGCAGCCAGGTTGATCGGTGAAGAGCTCGTCGTACTGACATAACAGTGTCGACAGACGAGCCTTCTGTGCTTCATCCAACTGAGTCGCGCAGGCGACCAAAGGATGTAGTGCCTCTTCGTGTCGTGCCGGTCGATCCAAGCAGGGGTTTCGAGCCGACGAGCGCGGAACGCCAGGGTACGACCCCAGAGTTGGCGCACGACACGGTTCGTGCCGCGCCTCTCGTTCCCAAAGGGGACTGTGAGAGGGCAAATGCGGTGAGCGGGGGCTTGGCCCCGAACTCTGCGCAGGGCACGTTTCCGACGCTTCTGCCGCAAAGGCGACGGTATGCGCCGGCGGGCTGATGAACGGCTTGAGTTGGCAAAATGGGCCATCACGATAGCCGCCATTCGCAATGTCCACAACGATACCGGTTTTAAGGAGAAAGTCCCGACCGAGAATCACTGGAACATTGAGCCCTGGAAGATGAATAAGACGGCAGCGTCTCATTCGATCTCCCCATCGGACAGTCAACCTTGCAGCGCCTGCCGAATGGGCCACGCCTTTCGCAAGGGTGAATGTCGTTCGGCTGTCCCGCAAGCGCACCGAGTGCTTCTGCAAGTGGGACAACACCTGTTCGCCAAACAACGAGGCGCTAGCGCCCGTGTCCAGCAAAGCCGAAAATTCACGGCCGGCAATGGTGACCGGAATGAACGGCGCGTGCGTATCAGCAAGAAAAGTGCTTGCCCTGCACGCAGAGGGAAGAAGCAAAGGTTGGGTCGCTCGTGCATTCACGAACGACCCGGAAGCCCGTTTCCCTGCCTCGCAGGAGGCCTGGATCCGGTGCATTCCCTTGCTATGTGCCCTCTTTCACGGCAGCGGTAACAGCGCACTCCATCACGGTCTGTATTCCCAGACGGAGCAGCTTCGAGCTGTCGTGATCGGCTCGCTACGTTATCGTAGGATACGTTTCTGCGAGCCGCACCTCCCACATTACGTTGGGTCGAAAAGCGTCCCTGTGTGGAAGTTTCGGGAGGAGCAGCGCAGGCTGCCCGCCTTTCATGCGTAAAAGGGTCAAGAGCGCGATCGCTCAACTCCCACGCACAGCCGGTTGCAGCCGCAAAGGCGGCGCCGAGAGGCTGTTGCCGTTGGGGAAGGGTCATGGCCCCTCTCCAAGCGCAGCGCGGCTCAAGGGCGTCGCTGGCTGGCGGCGGCGGGCGATAGGCGCGCGCGGCGAGAATGTCGCCTTGGATGCGCTTCGCCTCGGCGGCCAACGCTTCCAAATCACTGAAGCGGCCGCCGCGCAGGTATGCCGAAAAAGTCGGATGTGCCTGCCGTATCACCCGTTGGACGCGTTCCTCGTTCGAGGCTCGGCGATAGAAATAAGTTCATCCATCGCCCGTACATACTCATGTAAAGACTCGTCAGGAGCTTGTGTACGGAGCTCGAGCTCTCGCCGCATCCTACTTTCGTAGTCAGCGGGTAGGAATTCGCGCAAAAAGACCGCACGAAATTCATCGAGGTTTGCTGCACGGTAACCGGAAAGCCGATACCATCTCGCCGCCGTGTCAGTCAGTGCAGCTGGAACAACATGTTCGAGCACCACCTTATCATCCAAACCCATCGCTCTCTGATAACGTGACAGAGAGTCGAGGTAATCTCGGGCGGTGAGCTGATCACCGTATCCGCTGTAGGTTGGCACAGGCAACATAACAGCGGGGTGACCACTTTTCGGAACAGCCGAAAGCGTTTGCACAGCTCCCGAGAGTGCTTGGATCATCTGCACGGCGTTTTGCAGCAAAGTCTGCGTCGTCGCACCGGCTTCGTAGGAAACCGTTGGTGCGTTAGCGGCGCGGTCGAGCGAAGGCGAGCAGTCGCCCAGCTCGATCAGTGGGGCGGTTTCAAACAGACCACCGCCCGGCGCGCCATTCCCAGAGCAAAATAGGCTCCTTGTGGGATTTGCCTGTTGTCGAACCAAAGGCGCACTTGGTGCGGCTACCATCGACAATTCAGGCGCCTGCTCAGCGTGCGGTCGAAGTGTCGGTTGCACGGCTGATAGCGGGCAAAAGTCGGCGAGGGCCCCGTCAATTCCGCAGGGAACCGACTGCGAGCGCTGCGCCGACGAACTGCCATGCATGCCAAAGGGCGCGTTAGCAGTCGGAGGCGCTTGTGCGTAACGTTCGGGTAGGGCAAGAGGCCCATTCCGAAGCGACGCGCCATCTCCAAAGGGAGCGGCTAGGCGCCTCGTGTCGTCACCGCAATAGGGGGTGCCGACACGGACGGGTGCAGCAGGGTTCCCGTCCATAGAGGCAATGGCCTCCGTGTGCAACGCGGCATCCGCTAAAAGGGACAGCGGACAAAAGTCCCGCGAAGCAGCCATGTTGCGACGAGCCCGAATCGCGCAGGCGAACTGACTCGCTAAGAGCAATCAAAAGCTAGAGCTTTTGATACCGCGTTGGGCGCCAGTGTGGTGTACACGTATCCCGAAGGAGTACGGCCACCAGCGTGGGTCCGGTCTTAGCGAGCCGCAGGGCACGCGTTAACCGTCGCCGTGGCGGGAACACGATACTGCTCAAGTCGCAACACTTTATTTAGGCAACACCAAACGAATTACAGCCCGTTGCAAAAAGGCGCGGCGGGAAAGCAAGTAGGCTTATCCACGCCACGGGCACAAAGTACTACACAGGTGTGCCACGAGCACGTCTCCGCGGTAAAGCTGATCCACGGAGACACCGGAGCAAAGGCCCGGTTGCTCGAGCGAGGGCAAAGGCGCTCGCGTTGGCTTCGAAGGGAGACGGGTCGGCGTAGCGAGGCCACGCACTAGGACACCGTACCGCCCTTCGGCCGTGCGTACGCAGCGGGGCAAACAGCGGGTGAGCGTTCGCCTTGGGCGCGAGGCGCCGTCAGCGAAGTCCGACGAGCCTCCGACTGACGGGAGTCGACGGACGAAAAGATAGCGTGGCTCACCGTTTGCTGTCCCGGAGAGTATCTGACCGCTCCCCGCGCAGCCCGCGAAAACCTCTCGCGAGTCCCCGCGCGCGGCGCCACAGTCCACATCCGCTTCCGGGTGAGGGAGTTAAACGTCACTCCGCCCTTCCCAGCGCGGCAGACAGCAAGGAGGGCAGACATGTCGGGACATGAGAACGGCAGAAAAGGCGGGAAAGCCTGCTTAAAGGCAGCGGGCCAGCCTCAATTCCCACAATCTATAGCGGAAACAAATTGGGGGGAGGTGTGGTGGGGGGGGGGAGCACGGGCTTGGTGTGCTACCCCTTAGCTGCACCACTGCACAGTTACTTTCCCTTCCCATAATGCAAGGCTGGCACATGAAAACTAGGTTGAGCGTTTCCGCTGTAGTGACATGGAGGGTATCTCTTATGACGCAACTGCACAGCTTCAAATTTATATTTTATTTGGTGATTTTAAACTAAAGATAGAATAAATCTACTTCGTTCATTTCAAGATCTTTGATTAGAATTTTATTGCAGGACACAATCCCCAATTTTCGCGGCAGGTATAATTTATTTTCTTAGCTGAAAGCAAAGATCGAAACAAGACACACAGGAAAGACTGGGATACCAACCACTTTGTCATAACCGGTGTGCTTACCCGACCCAAGAGAAAGTAAAGTGATAAGGGGTAGAAAAAAAAAAGCAGTTCCTACGTACCAAGGGAATCGATGGTATGCAAAGTATAGGGTGGGGAAGGGACTTTGGTGTAAATATTTGTTGGGCAAAACGTCACGGAATCGTGCTAAAGATACGTGCAAATGTTTTACGCGCAGTCATCTGTTGGAAGAGTCGCGTATATTCAAGTAACCGTTTGTCTACAGTGGCGTAACGATGCCAACATCAACATTGGTATTTTTCTTATTAGGAACATTAACCGCAGCGCAATCTGAAACGGTAAGCAGCTATGTAGCGCTTGTTCTTGCGAGGATGGCAGCTCTGCACGTATGCCCAGTTTTGGGTGGGTGCCTATGTATACAGTTGACGTTAAACTGGCGCGACGCCTGTGTCATGCGAGCACACATGTAATGTCCATAAGATTAGATGGTAGCGCTGCAACCAACAATACGCCCGCATAGCATCTTTTTCAAAGCCGTTTTGAGACTTGACGCAGCTCCGTGGCACAATATTTGATTTCCACTCGGTATGCTTGGGTTCCATTCCTGCTGCGGCCCTAACATTCATAATTTGCCTTCTCGTTGACACTTTTTTTTTGACGCTGTCGCATCTGTATCAGTAAAAATTAGGGGACCCTAACGCTTCGCCTTTAGCAGTTCAACGCGATAGCGACATACTGTTCCTAGTGCGTACTTCAAAGACTTGGTGCGTGAAACCTTGTCGAATTTACTATGCACCCATTATGTGGCCTTGAGGGAATATGCGCTGTAGCGTGTGTGCCTTTTGTAGTCGGGTACCGGCTTTCAACCACGGCGCCATGATGATAATCACATATTCTTGCGCCCGTTGGCAATGGACGCTTGTAACACGCATTATTAGTGCAATATTTCATGTTGCATTGGGAAGCATGTATACATGACGCATCTGTTAGTGAAGCATAAAAGTTACGTCGACAGCGCAGGGGAAGTTCTTTTTACTGTTTTCACAAGCAGAGGCATGGCCATGTGGTATACATAAGGTGACGATTTTTCGCTCGCAACCGCCGACGCCAGAGTATCTGCGAAACAAGCTCTTTAACGCAATCGCGTTAGTATCCGTCCTCGCTATTCCTCGGTAGATGTAAACCGTGAAACAGCTGCGGCGTCTACCCACGAATCGTGATTAGTGGTATACGAATATCTGCCGCGCGTGTCGTGTCTGAAGGGAAATGTTTTCGCGACATACGCGACAGCATTTTCACGCTATTCGTCTTGTGACCATAGTGACATATTCTTCAAAACATTTTACCCTCCCATATACTTAATTTTGGGAACAGTTAGGAATAAGAGTCAATGGAGAATACCTTAGTAACCTGCGCTTCGCCGATGACATTGCATTGCTGAGTAACTCAGGGGACGAATTGCAACTCATGATTACGGAGTTAGACAAGGAGAGCAGAAAGGTGGGTCTTAAAATTAATCTGCAGAAAACGAAAGTAATGTACAACAACCTCGGCAAAGAGCAGCGCTTCGAGATAGGTAATGGTGCACTTGAAGTTGTAAAAGACTATGTCTACTTAGGGCAGGTAATAACCGCAGAGCCTAACCACGAAATTGAAGTAACTAGAAGAATATGAATGGGGTGGAGTACATTCGGCAAGCACTCTCAAATTATGACAGGTAGACTGCCCCTATCCTTCAAGAGGAAGGTATATAACAGCTGTATCTTGCCGGCACTTAGCTACGGAGCACTTACCTGGAGACTTACAAAGAGGGTTCAGCTTAAATTGAGGACGACGCAGCGACCAATGGAAAGAAAAATGGTAGGTGTAACCTTAAGAGACAAGAAGAGAGCAGAGTGGATTAGGGGACAAACGGGGGTTAAGGATATCATAGTTGAAATAAAGAAGAGGAAATGGACATGGGCCGGGCATGTAGCGCGTAGACAGGATAACCGCTGGTCATTAAGGGTAACTAACTGGATTCCCAGAGAAGGGAAGCGGGTTAGGGGGAGACAGAAGGTTAGGTGGGCAGACGAGATTAAGAAGAAGTTTACGGGTATAAATTGGCAGCAGCAAGCACACGACCGGGTTAACTGGCGGAACATGGGAGAGGCCTTTGTCCTGCAGTGGACGTAGTCAGGCTGATGATGATGATGATGATACTTAATTTGCCCTACATCAAGTTAAGGAGGTGACTTTGAGGACACCCAGACGTAGGCAGGCAAATAGACAGATGGACGGACGGACGGATAAACAGATAGATATAGGACTGATTGGTGGATTTATATTGGATTGATTGGTAGATTGATATCAGATTGATTGGTGGATTGATATCGGATTGATTGGTGGATTGATATCGGATTGATATCGGATTGATTGGTGGATTGATAGATGGATGGATTGATGGATGGATTGATGGATGGATTGATGGATGGATTGGTGGATGGATTGATGGATGGTGGATGGATTGATTGGTGGATGGATTGATGTATGGATGGATTGGTGGATTGATTGACTGATTGATGGATTGATTGATTGATTGATGGATGGATGGATTGATGGATGGATTGATGGATGGATTGATGGATTGATTGGTGGATGAATTGGTTGGTGGATGGATTGATTGGTGGATAGATTGATGGATGGATGGATGGATAGATTGATGGATGGATTGATGGATGGATTGATGGATCGATGGATGGATGGATGGATTGACGGATGGATTGATGGATGGATTGATGGATGGATTGATGGATTGGTGGATGGATTGATGGATGAATTGATGGATGAATTGATAGATGGATTGATGGATGGATGGATGGATGGATGGATGGATGGATGGATGGATGGATGGATCGATGGATCGATGGATGGATCGATGGATAGATGGATGGATGGATGGATGGATGGATTGACAGATGGATGAATTGATGGATGGATTGATGGATAGATTACTAAGAAGACCTTCGCATTTATAAGACTAAAGAAAGGGAATACGAACACTCTCGCGTATACACAATGTCGCAGACCACAGCGGCAGTATTTTGTGATATACGGCTTCTGTGAGTCTATAGACGCTCGTGCCGTTGTTCGTTTAAATCTTAACATTGCCTTGGCTGCTTGGATTGTCGAAGACTTGTCGGGATGACTTAGTAGGACAGTTACAACTTACTAGCGGCATCGTTCTGCTGTCAAAGCGAACGAGAGCGATACCGTGTTACACTACGCTATCGCGAAAGTTTTGGAAATGCGGGCTGTCAACAAGAGAATAATTATTCACCGCACTAATATAAACGTCCAGTGCGTGAATGAAGTGCTGCATAAAAATCATTTCACAACAAAAAACTTTTTAAGCACTGCTAATCATAGCGCTTGTATCTGTGCATTATTAGTTTGAAATTGCCATGGTGGGCCTTAGCTTTGTGCACCAGTACACGGCACGCTAATCCAGTGAAAAGATAATCACGCTTAGTACCCACGAATGGGCGAAACGGTCTCGTAGAAATAGGAGACGAAGACTTTTGATGAAAAGGAACAGCTGAATGCTTCGAAGAAGTTGTCATTTGGAGAACTTCGAGAACGCTTTGGAAAACGCTAGGTTGTTTCGAGTCACTAGCGAATATGTGTGAGGCCAAAGCAGCGTCAGAAATACTCCGCCATAATACAACGGTTTCGATTCATTGATATCCGGAGTCATTGCACATTTGAACTTCAAGAGATCGACATTTTGGAACATTTCACAAAGGTGCCTCATAGTTATATTCTGGTTGAGGACATATAGACACGACGATTAATATATCATTATGCGTCTCCAGTTTCTTACGTTGTGTTGTCAGCTGATATGAGAGTCAGCAGTCGAATAATTAATAGCAAGTCTAACTATCATATTACACCGACAACTGTTGTGATCACTTGCTTTGTTTTCCTGTGCGGAGACGGGCGCAGGGCGCTAGACAGGGCCGTCAGCGTTGGAATATCGCTCACGTAGTCTTGAAAACCGCAAGGGTTCAACGTCACGCAAGCTGAAGTCCGTGAGTGCAGACAATGACAGAGAGTGTCTTCCTAAATGCGATCTGTCCTGTTAAATGACTCTTTAAACTTATAGCACGAACCGGAGCAGTCCATAGGAAGCAGCGCACAAAACAGGATAATAATACAAGCGGATAAGATCGATTAAGCAGCGTGGCATGATATCAACACAAAGAAAATTAAAGAAATCGCACTGCCCGCGGCCACCGGAGAATTCGAGCGCCCAGATTGTTTCGCATTCACCGCCGATATCCCTCTGTAATGCAGGCGACTGCTGCCATTCGCTGGTAAAGAACGCAACGAAGCGACGAACGTACGTAGGCTGCAGCAATAGAGTGCCTATTTATTTATTTACTTATTTAGTCTATTTTGCCGACTTCTATGCGAAGTCGTAGGCAGGAGTGGGCACATAAATATGCATTTCATATTACATTTTACAATGGCAGAATATACTTACTTAATCTAGGCACGATAGTAGCAATTAACGTTTTTAGAACAGTATTTATAAACTTCACCATTATAGTATAAAACTATATGAGCAATAACAAATAGTTTAGAATATAGCCTACTTCAGTTTCCTTGTGAATTTTTTTACTTAAAAAAGTGTTACATACGCGTCGTGGAAGTCTTCCCCTTGCGCTTGGCAGCCCACTTCAATTGTAGAGCCGTTGTTTTTCGTAGCTTATGCCATGGCGACATGAGGATTAGAGTAGATAATCTCAGAGGCCGTGTTTTCCTAGTTGCTTAAAAGCAAGGAGCGTTTGCGGATTGCGAAAGATACTCCACCGACACTAGGTCGCACTGGGTTCAGAGAATCCTAGTCTCCCTAGCATCGAAGTGGCCAGCCGGTCTGAGAACTGTCCGTCTTCCGTAATAGTGCACTAAGCGCCCATGTCTCTGCTTCTATTTTTTTTTTACTTTCCCTCCTAGTTCCTTTTCATTCGTAGCGATTTTGCATAGTTTCGATTCGTGTTATGGTCACGGAAATGTTCGATCCCACAGCTGGTATGTAATCTAATGAACATTGGTGTAGCGTGGTTCTTTTACCGCGAATCTCGAAGGCGATGTGGACTCCAGTTTTTTACGGCGTTTGCCATGGCAGCTACGAAACTGGGGCCGCTGCTGGTCAGTCTGAATCCACTGCTTTCGCGCGTTGCTCTCACGTGTGGCGTGCTGCATGGCTGTCACGGGTACCGTATGACCTTCAGACGAATTGCATCTGGGGCCTACTTTCACTTGGAGCGTCGCTGCCAACGACTCTGTGAACTTCGACACCTTGGAGGCCTCGTACGTTGGTCTCATCGGTGCCACTGCCCGTACCGAGACGCTGAAGTTGGCTCGTACCCTGCGGCAGTACAGGCACCACTGTGGTCCACGGCAGCGTCTGGCGCCCTTCTCAATTTTCTACTGGGCTACGGTAAGGCGCCGCGTCTGGCACCGCTGCGGTCCACGACAGCGTCTGGCGCCCTTCTCAATTTTCTACTGGGCTACGGTAAGGCGCCGCGTTTGGCCGCGTCAGTCGAGGCAAGAGTTTATTTACGAACTTCGGCAGCAGAGAGCTCGCTTTGCCGTCATTCTGTACGCGGTATACGCTTCCTGGCCGCAATACGATACCTTTCGCGGTTGCGTCGTTCCCACAGCGATTCATCGCTTCGGTGCAGCACAAGTTAATGCTTGCAGGTTCACCTATAGACATGTCTGGAAAGTTATGGCTGTGTGGAGAGGAGTGTTCATGCAAGCCCGCTCAAAAAAAAGCTTTGCATCTGCATTGGGTTGTCTAAGCTCGAGAAGGGCAGGCGTTGCACTCAGTTTCTCTTCCTTTTCGCGTCAGTGTTTGCGTCTTTAGCAACGCTTTGTTTCTCTTAGCACTCGTACAGTCTAAAGGGACTCTAAAGAAAAAAAAACTATTTTCTCGTAGTAGTATATTACAATTGCACAATGCCGATAATACCACTGTCACACACTTCGGGTGAGGCCCCGCCGATCTAACATCGACGTGCGGCAGACTCGCAGGCTTCCACTTTACGCTTCGGCCCGCGACGCCTGAAAGGCCTCGAAGTGGTGCATTTCAAATTTATTTGCGGGTTGGCCGACCCGTGCGGGGTTGCACGTGTGGTGACGTGTGGGCCTGACCGACGCACTCATAGAGCAGACACAGAGTTTGATTACACTTAGACAAACATTTAATTGAAACAGGGGCCAAGGCAGGAGATTACAAAAAATAACAAAGGAGGAAAACTGATACGCGCGATAGAAACAACAGCTATATAACAAAATGTGCTAAAAACACAACCACAGATACAGGCTAAAGACAAATATGCGGAATGTTAATCTAATGACATGAATCAAAGGAGATACAAGGCAATAATTACAGAAGGCTCATGGTGGCGCTTTTGAAATTCTAACGTGCGACGCAGCGCACACTACAAAATATTTAAAAAAAGAAAGGCTGGTTACAACAATTTAACAGTATAAAAAAAAGTCACAATAAAAAGTTCCATACGGACCAGGCCAGCTCTTGGTGCACGTAGGGGAGTTGACGGGTGCCGCTGAAGGTCTCGCCGGCTTGGTAGACGACGAGGGTGCCTGGAATTGCAGCCGTCTCAATACGTTGCGCGGGTCACTCCGTGCTCGCCGCCTACGCGAGACTCGCGACACCGACGACCGCACTTGTTGCTGGTTGTACGTCAACTGCTCTTCCGATGCAGTTCAAATCGCCTCAGGGGCGTACACGTGCTCCCGTCTCATCTGGGAGTAATTTTTCTTGTTTAGATCGCCGGTGCCCCTTCCGGTACCGGTGCAGGGAAGACGAGCCGGCGCCACGCTGGGTCGTTATAGTCGCCGGATGTCGTCCCCCAACACAAAAGCGCCCTTCCTTGGTAGGTGGGGCCCGCGGATGCTCCGAAAATTGGAGTCGTTTGTGACATAGCCCCCTTCTTAAGAATATTACTGTGTAATATTCAAGAAAATCACAAACGCACAATGTTCGCGAGCTTTCAGTGTCTCGGTCGTCCACCGATGCGTTTTCTTTTTCGCGCACCATTTCACTGATGTGGACGACATCGCAGAGAACATCTGACACACTACGCTTCACGGTCACTATACGATGAAAGTCATAACCCGCGCACCACGACACGGCCACACACATGAAAAGACAATGACAAAAATACTGCACACTTCAGGAGTAAGACAGGTAAGCATTCTTTGATGCCACATATAAAAAAATACACGCTTTAAGCGGTATTGAAAAATCACTTACTTACACGCAGCTTCCGACAAGGATGAATGAAAAATTATTCGGCATGATCATTTGTGCACAGTTCTTGAACATGCTCCACACTAAAGCGCTTCCTTTCAAAATAATAATAGAAAGAAACGTCTTGAATAACATAGTGCCATGTTTATCACACATGCGTACCGTGATAGACTTTGATTATATGAGCAACCGGTCTCCTTAAAAATTCAACTAATTAAAATAACCATGTCCCTCAAACAGAGCTTCCCTAACTAAACGTGTAGTAAGTTCAAACATAAAAGCATCGTCTACAAACACACGGACGACACAAGCAAACAATGAATTAACTAAGCTATTGGTCCCCCTCATTAATGGAATGCTCCAAAATCGAAAAACGTAACTGAACATTGTTTCAAAAAAACAAGTCATTTGCCTTTAAGGTTACTTTTGAGTGTTGATGTACGCAAATTTCACCCGTGCTCGAGGTGGCCGTGCTCGTGGAGGAACCGTTTCAAGCAACCAGGGCAGACAAAACAGTGGACGGCCGCTACCCCTACGTCTGTTTCCCGTTAGTTTGCCCCGTGGCAGCAAGCCATCGTCGACACCACGTTCTACGGAAATGGGCTTTGCACCCGCGTCGCGTCGTCTAGGCATAATGCGCTCCTTCCCCATGCATTCCGCTCCTCGAACACAAGAATGGAGTGGTGGGGGTTGGCTCCTCGGAGCACCAGGTACAATCGCCTGCCTCACCCCCCTACCCTTCAAGCGGTTTGGGGCATGACTACCCCCTCTACTGGCGAATGCCACAAAACGCAATCGAAGCTTTCGTTGCGTTGATTGACGTTTGGCAATTCTCGATTTGATGGGTGGATTTACACCCTTCGCTTCTCCCTTGTACTTGCTTTTGCGGCGTCTTTTTCCTTTTGCACGTTGCTCAGTGCTCACTTTTGAAAAGTCCGCTTGCAACATTTGCAAAGCAGAACTTGTCTCGCTTGTCTCTTCGGCTATAATGCCTATACAGTCGGGATTTTGCGTTAACTTGTGGACACCCTGACTTGCGGGAAGCTTGACTGACGGCTGATCAATGCAGGCGTCTTCCTCGGGGCTGCGCCGCTCGCACCTGGAAGAACTACTTGCCCCAACATTGCCCAGCTCGCAGTGTGCGTCAGCACCCGACTGTGCCCCGCTCTCTGTACAGGGGTCCTCACCTACCGGGCCGGAGGTACTGCGAACTTCACAAGTAGCTGCTATGGCGGCGCACAAACAGGCTGGCTGTGCCAAGTCCATTACAGATGGCATTTCTGTATTAACAAGGCTCTCCAGGCACAGCGCCTCGTCGCCATCACTGTGGCCTTCAGTGGCCTTTGTGGCCACAACGGGACTTTCAGCAGCTAACGTTTTAGGTTCACTCGTGAACCTGATGTTCTCCCCAACAGTACTATTACTTTGGCCGGCTCTCAGTGGTCTGGCACCTACGGGCTCTTTGCCCCTTTTGTGCCTTGCCTCCCAGGTTTCAAACATGCGCCGTCTACCTTCCATTTTCTGGCGCAGTAGCTGAACATGATCCTGGTAAGACTGACTGTTCGGGACACGGTCGGTCACGCTACTGGGCGTTACAGCGGCTAAGCTGAGACTCGACTGTGCCACGCACAGTCCCAAGCGCTCTCTTTCCTTTTGAATTCTTAGCCTTGAATTTTCTCGCTCCTGTTCCATCAAAAATTCCAGATGTTGCCTGTACCTAATGCGTTCGGCATCGCGCTCCTCTTTAAGTCTATTTCGTTCTTTTTCGACGAAATTATACAACTCCTTGCCTACAAAGCCAAAGGCTTTGCCCTGTTCAATTAGCTTATCAAACTCCGTGTTGTCCATTGCTATAAACAGTTGACAACCAACAAAGCAATAACAGAACGGCTACACACTGAACGCTCAGAGTTACGTCAGTCTCCCTGACACCACCACGTGGTCGGCCAGTCCTGTCGCGGACGCCAGATAATGTCACACACTTCGGGTGAGGCCCCGCCGATCTAACATCGACGTGCGGCAGACTCGCAGGCTTCCACTTTACGCTTCGGCCCGCGACGCCTGAAAGGCCTCGAAGTGGTGCATTTCAAATTTATTTGCGGGTTGGCCGACCCGTGCGGGGTTGCACGTGTGGTGACGTGTGGGCCTGACCGACGCACTCATAGAGCAGACACAGAGTTTGATTACACTTAGACAAACATTTAATTGAAACAGGGGCCAAGGCAGGAGATTACAAAAAATAACAAAGGAGGAAAACTGATACGCGCGATAGAAACAACAGCTATATAACAAAATGTGCTAAAAACACAACCACAGATACAGGCTAAAGACAAATATGCGGAATGTTAATCTAATGACATGAATCAAAGGAGATACAAGGCAATAATTACAGAAGGCTCATGGTGGCGCTTTTGAAATTCTAACGTGCGACGCAGCGCACACTACAAAATATTTAAAAAAAGAAAGGCTGGTTACAACAATTTAACAGTATAAAAAAAAGTCACAATAAAAAGTTCCATACGGACCAGGCCAGCTCTTGGTGCACGTAGGGGAGTTGACGGGTGCCGCTGAAGGTCTCGCCGGCTTGGTAGACGACGAGGGTGCCCGGAATTGCAGCCGTCTCAATACGTTGCGCGGGTCACTCCGTGCTCGCCGCCTACGCGAGACTCGCGACACCGACGACCGCACTTGTTGCTGGTTGTACGTCAACTGCTCTTCCGATGCAGTTCAAATCGCCTCAGGGGCGTACACGTGCTCCCGTCTCATCTGGGAGTAATTTTTCTTGTTTAGATCGCCGGTGCCCCTTCCGGTACCGGTGCAGGGAAGACGAGCCGGCGCCACGCTGGGTCGTTATAGTCGCCGGATGTCGTCCCCCAACACAAAAGCGCCCTTCCTTGGTAGGTGGGGCCCGCGGATGCTCCGAAAATTGGAGTCGTTTGTGACAACCACATTCAACGCGAAATGATGTTAAGCAAAAAAATCCCAAACATTTCCCCGAGGGTGAGCATGGTTAAGTGCGAATACACGGGGCGATGCTATAAGGGGTAGTTATCAACTCGCACTATTATATTTATTAATCCCACTATGGTGCTTTTATGGTGTAATGGTTCCTGGGAATCGCAATTCGATCACACGGGGGAGTTTACGTTAACTCACTGGTGAATGCCAACGGATTTTAACTTTACTCCCCCTCACGACCCGCTCTCGACGGGAGACTGAGAGAGAAGGCGGGCGCGCGAGAGAGAGAGGTGCGCGCACAGCTGCAGCGAGCGAGGATAGCGGAGGAGCGAGCGAAGGGGTATAAGGCGCGTTACTGACACCGATATCAGCGTCGCGTCCGTGGCTTATTCGGTAGAGCGTCGCGCTGCGGCCTGCCAAGTCCTCTTTCTTTTAAAGATAGAGAGAAGACTGCGGACGCCGCCGACGGCGGTGGATGGTTTGGGGTCGCTTATAAAGTGTATTCACGCCTTAAAAAAAAACGAGCGAAAACAAGTACGAGTATCGAACCCACATTCGAATTCTCGAACCAGATGCCGTGACGCCATGAATTTTGACGGTGTCTACTTGGTCATAAGCATTTCTCAATTGGCAAAAATGAAGTACATTCTGCTCTGAGTGGTCCATACATTTACCATATCAAGTTTCAGAAGATTAAATTGAACAGATTTCGCCAAAATATGAATAACACATTTTGAAATCTGTGACTTTGCATGCGGTGAATTTGGTGCGAAGTTTGAAAATGAAACTTCAACCTTCACTTTCTCCTTTAATAATAAACCAACAGGTGCGAAATTGACATCAGTGTTCTTAGGGCACAATTTACAAAGTCAGGTTGGTTCGTTAGTGATCCTTTAATACTGAACTTTAGTGTTCCTTTAATACTGCGCCGGTTAGCTCCATGATAGCGTTTCGTGGGACATGTGAAGTTCTATCTTTCGTTAATGCTTTAAAGACGATAGTCTTTCTTGGGATATTTCAACGCAAAAATTTTGGTCTGTCTGTCTGTGTCTATCTATCTATCTATCTATCTATCTATCTATCTATCTATCTATCTATCTATCTATCTATCTATCTATCTATCTATCTATCTATCTATCTATCTATCTATCTATCTATCTATCTATCTATCTATCTATCTATCTATCTATCTATCTATCTATCTATCTATCTATCTATCTATATCTATATATCTATATCAATCTGTCTGTCTGTCTGTCTGTCTGTCTGTCTGTCTGTCTGTCTGTCTGTCTGTCTGTCTGTCTGTCTGTCTGTCTGTCAACATAAACGGTTCAAGTACGACCACATCCACAGCGCCTAGCAATATTTCTCAGGTTTCTGCGTTCATACTTATGCGATTGTCGATTAAGAAGCAAATTTTGCGCATTTATCTGAGACAAATGTCAACACATTCATTTTCTGCGGTGTGTTTGTTTCTTCACACTACAAAAGTCATACATAAGTAAATATTGTGGGCAGTTTTGTGGATGGGGAATCGAGGAGCAACCTCCACCACTTGCGACGTAGTCCTTTACGCGCATTTATTAGGCCTGGAATACGTGGCCAAAAACAGTCACCTCTGAGGCACATAACCGATTTGAGGTCTATATGCACTCACAATGAAGATAAGGAACACTATGTAATGATGGTTATGTACATGTAGTGAAGAAGCGTGTTTTAAATACCCTGAATATAAGAACTGTAGCGTTGACAATGCGACGCTATACACGAAAAGGCGATTTTCCTACGCTTTGCTGGATGGATTGATGGATGTATCCGGCTGTGCCCTCTGGATCGGTTGGTGTCTCACGCCACCTAGTCATAAAGTTAACTGCTGTCACTGAGTGTTTAAGTATTGAATTTCACTCGCGCCTCGATTGTAGCCACCAATCAGTTAGCCTTCTCCTGGTTATTTCTACCTGTTTGAAGTAGATTTTTTTCATTCACTGTGCCTAAACACCAATGGTTTGAAAAATTCGGTGCCATTATCTTCAATTATAGGGTGGAGCCTTTTACAGAACATTATCAGATGTTCAGCCATTTCCTCCTCCTCTCCACATGCACTAAATACCGTGTCTGTGCCTTCGTATTTTGCTTGGTACGTCTTGGTCCCCAATACTCCCGTTCTAGTCTCGAAGAGCAGAGAACTACCCCGCGAATTATCGTAGATCTTTTTCCTTGCAATTTCCTGCTTAAAAGTTCGGTAGGTCTCCAGTGATTATTTCTTAAGCATTCTCATTTTCCACGTGTCCCTCTCTGTTTCCTTCACCTGCTTTTTAACCGATGTTTCCTTTTGGCTTGGTACTCTGCTGTTGTCTAAATACTTGCTTGACAATTTTTGAGTTATTTTCCTTTATTTAGTATTGACATTCTTCGTGTTCAAGTAACTGAAAACTTTCCTAGCCCAACGCTCCTCTCCCATTTTTTTCAATCGCTCGTCAAATTCTATCTTGCTGCTAGCTTCCCTGCCCTTAAAAGATGTCCATCCCATGTCTCCCTGTTCACCATGATTTAGGGTATTCCCGTGTGCTCCCAGAGCAAGTTTACCTATGTCACATTGTATTCATTTCCAATCTTGATTGAACTTCTGATTTCATGCTCAAGACCGCATTGCAGAACGTTAAACCCTGGTCCATGACACCTCTCCCAATCCCTCTCGCAACGTCATACCTATTGTTGTTCCACAGGGCCCTATTTTTCATTCCTGGTGCCCTTAGTCATTACGTATCTTTCGTGCTCCCTTAGATACTCAGCCCCGTTATTTATCCATACGCCCAAGTATTTGTAGTCATCCACTATTTCTAGCGCGACTTCCCGTATCTTATGCTCACTGCTTTTGTTATCATTAAAAATCATGATTGCCGATTTTTTCCTGCTGAACTTCAAATTTAACCTATCTCCCTCATTACCACAGTTGTCTATCAATCCCTGCAGATCTTCCTTGTTGTCGGCTATAAATACTATATTATCTGCATACATCAATGCTGGTAATGACTGTTCAATGTGTTTTCCTTGCTTGACAAAAGAGAGGTTTAATCCGAGTCGACTCCCCGCTAATTTGGCTTCTAGTCCCTGTAGATACAGCATGAAAAACAAGAAGACAAGGGACATTTCTGTCAAAGGCCGCGTTGTATCTCTATTGGTTCAGATACCTGTTCTCCTCATTTGATAACTACCTTGTTACTTTTATAGGTATCCTTTAGAAGATTAGTTATTCCATCTTCCATTTCTAGTGTGTCCAGTATTCCCCACAAGCCTTCTTGAATCACACCCTCGTAAGCTCCCTTCATTTCTAGAAATGCCAGTCACAGGGGCCTGTGTTCTTTTCCCGCTATTTCAATACACTGCATCAATGAAAATAGATTGTCCTCCAACCTCCTTCGTTTACGGGACCCATTTTGTAGTTATCCTAGCACCCCCTTATTCTCCACCCATGTATTTAGTTATAGGACGGTAGTTGTTTATATCGGCTTTGACCCCTTTTCCTTTGTAGATCATGCTTATCCTGCTTAGTTTCCACCCATTGGGAGCTTCATCATCCATTATTGCTTTACTCGCCGCCTCTCTTAATGTTTTCTTAGAGTTTGGTCCTAGTTTCTTTATTAGCATGATTGGGATGCCGTCAGGGACTGCTTATGTGCTATTAGGAGCTTTTTTCTCTGCCCTTTCCCACTCTCGTTGTCCCAGTGGAGCCACTGTGCTAGTTGGTTCATCCTCAACTGGTACGGTGCACGCAGCGCTTTCTTGGTGTTTAAATTTTGCTGTCATCATTGTTTTTATATATTCCACTGCCACATCCCCTTCTACTCTAACCTCTTGAACTGTATTTATAAACCTCTGTTTTATGCTTGTTTTATTACTCAGAGAACTGAGATGGTTCTAAAAATTTGCAGCTGCCTTTCTAACCTTTTTGTTTACCTCTGTCATTCATTGGGCCCCCTTTCTTCTAATCTTTTCACTGATCAAATCGGACGCTTTCTTTCTGCAGCTTAAGAATTAACCCATGTTCTTTTGACACCATCTTCCAGCTCACCCCTCTGTTTAACATACCTGTGTTCCCTGGAGGCTTCCCGACGTCTTAATATGGCTCCCTTAACTTTCTCATCCCACAAGCTCTTGGGTTTGTGTCTGTTTTTCCCGGTTGATTTTACTTGCACCTTAGCAAGCTCTTACTGAAACGATCAAGTTATATTTGTGTACGTCTACTCTGTTTTAGTATCCTCGGTGATTGTCTCAATATGTTTACTTACTATTTCTATTTGCCTTTCTGAATAAATATTACCGCGTGGTTGCTTGTAATACCGTCTTTCCAATTTTGTTTCTCTTCCAAAAGTCAGCTTGATACGTTTGTGATCACTACCTAAGCTTCTGGACCCATATTCATATATGTTCATCACCCTTAGCGGATCATACATCCTATGTGACATTATTGCGTAATCTATCGTCGACTGCAGCCTTCCCACCTCCCATGTTATCTGCCCTTCGCATTTCTCGGTGCTGTTGCAAATGATTAAATCATACCTTTCACACATATCCATTAGCATTCTACTTGTTGGGTCTGTATATTCATTCATATCTTCTATGTGCACATTCTTATCTCCTAATATATTTACTTCGCACTCTTCTCATAGTTTGTCAATGTCATTTCCTATGCACTGCAACATTTGTTGATTTTCCTTTGTAGTTTTTGCACCAGTCCACAAGTATACAAAACCCTGGCGCGTCATTTGCCCTGCCACTTTCGCTTTTAGCCACAAATGTTCCTTGCACTCCTGCTTGACCCTTTGCCAGTCTGTACTTTTATGAATGAATGTCCCAATACAACCCCCCTTCCCGCTGCCTTCTGTTCTATTACAATATACCCACGCATAGTTTGGATTCTTAGGAGTATGTTCCATGTTTCTTAGATATGTTTCTACAAAACCATATACAATGCCTCTCCTCCCTTAGCTGTTCTTCTATCTCTTCCCACTTCAAGCTATTCCTGCCATCATGCATGTTAGTATACCCTACGTCTGAATTGGTTCGGCCCTCGTGGCTACGTTGATTTTTGCCCCGGACTCTACGTGTCTTAGATATTGGTGTCACTTTGGAATCACATCTGTTTATATACCACCTGTCAAAGAGTCCCCCTGGCTGTTTTTCTCGTTACTAGCTATTCTGCACCCCGAAGGGCCCACGTGCCCGCCAAAAAAGCTACTGCGCGTCCTACAAGTCGTCCGACCCACCTCATGACCTAGCCTTCCATAGAAAAGAATTCTGTCTCGTTGAAAACTACCCGATTTATGCACATCTATTTATCTCCACCACCCCAAAGCTTTTCTCTCGACTCATCTGCCATATCTCTTGGTTTGCGTTGACAACCGCTCTTTGCAGGTTGCCGTCATGTACCGGTACTTACGATATCGTGCATATGTCATCGACTCCTTTCGGCAGTGTGGTCGCTAGTCCTGCCGCATCTTCGTTTAAGAAATCGTTTAAACCGCCTGCAATCATCACGAGGTTTCGTCCATCAGCTGTAGTTTTGAGTTTTGCACTCGCTTGCCTCAGGACTCCTTCCAGCTTGCACCCTGGGAACGTCCCTGCTGCAAACCTCTTGTTGTCTTTTACCCTCTCTTTGACTGCTTCTGCGCATCAATTTAAATTCGAGTCCGCGGCGATTATCACGTGTTGTGACTTTTCAGCTGGAATGTCCTGCACAGGGGATATCTTTCACCTGTGACGCCGGCTGCTTTGTCCCCTCCTAGCCCCACGACTACTTCGCTGAAACTGAGTCTTGCGACCATTGAACCAGCTGAACCCGTTTTTTCCGATTTTGCTTGTTCTTTCTTCTCCGCCGTTCTGGTTGCTGGTGCCCTACCGTTCTCTCCGTCGGCCACTCTCTTGTTCACCTTCGCTAGTGCCTCCTCGGCGGACTTAAGCCTTTCTCCCATAGCCCTCGTTTTCTCTTGCTCTGTTGCTAACGAAGTTTCCAGTTCGGTGATTCTCATCAGCAGTTCACTCAGGGAAACCATCATTTTCTCCACTTTTCCTCGACCTCACATTGCCTACACTTGGCATCAGCCTCCTCTCCGTTCGCGTCTGCAGTTGGATCCATTTTCATACCCACCCCACATCCTGAACATTTCAGTCTTTTTAACCATGTCCTTTTGACACCAATTGTCCTTATGAATTGACCCACTCGATAATTACAAAACATGTCGTACGATGAATTCTGCCCTATGAAAAATAGAAAGTCCAAGCTCTACTACAAAATTTGCGTGTTCGGTGTTCGTGCACCTCCCCCACGGTGTGGCAAGAGAAAAAAAAAAACAAACACGCACACACAGAGACAAACTAGTAAGCACCTGGTGACTGACCCCCGAAAAACCCGTACAATGTAATAAGTGCTACAAAGGTTTTAACTGCTGCCTTAATAATTTTAAAAGCAAGCTCGAAACACGCAAAACCACTTATCTGCGCAGTTGATCGGGAGTGCTCAAAAACCACGTCCATCCACCGTGCCAGCACGAACTGAACGATACGGTGCTGCCACTTACCTTCAAACACGGAGGAAGGAAAAAGGTAAGGAGAGGCCCTGACGTCACTCGTTTTGAAGCCGAGATGAAGCCGGAAGTCGGCCATATTGACTAGGCAAATTCTCCTCGCTTGTTTACATCCGAATGTAAAGCAGAAGGCACGACTCTCTCTCCGGCTCGGAAAGCACGTGGGCTGCGCAGCGCGTGTGTCGTGACGATCCGAAACTAATGGAACTGGGCTCATAACTCTGAGCCAGCGGGACACCTTCAGCGAAATCGCTTCGTCCGAGTAATAACAGGGAGTAACAGCTCGCCGACAACGAAGCAACTTCGAGAGAACGCGCGCTAGATGCACTGACAACGGCGAGTGCTTTCACGTCATTAATTCAGCAACTGTACAGACAACACGATCGGTCGTGCGCCTTCTATGGTTGCATTCCGCCACGCGGCCGACGCAGCGTCCTGCCACTGTGTCCCGTGTTTCGCGTGAAACTCACCGGCGTCAGCATTCTGCGACCGTGGTGACTTTAAGCACGGTGCTAGCGACAGTTGAACATGGTTGCTGTTACGTTGAAATTACATGCAATGCTGGTGGAGAGTGTACCAAGCGGAACAGAAAAGGTGTTTTAATACGCACATGCAAGTTGTTACTGTACATACACAACACGAAACTACGTATGTACACATGGTCCTCACGGCGTCTTGCTGGGCTCAACAGCGTCGTCCGTTGTCACAAGCAGGAGCACTGCTGAACTGTCACTGACCTGCAAGGCGTTCGTCGTCATTCAGCTTCGTCATGGTGCCCAATGCAATTTCGCTGAACGCTAACTGCTTCATCCACGTCATCCGCCGCACGACACATGGATATGCACTTATTATACGCACTGTTGAAACCCCGTGATGGACAAAGGGATTTGTAAACGTTGCTAAGAGTAATGTAACAGCCACGAGAGCACTGCGTAGCCAATAACGCGGCGCGGAGCACTAATATTGTCCGCCACGGCTCAGCACGAGACCTGGGGAGGCACACATTCCGCCGCCAGCCGCGGCCGCTCACTGCTAGACCAGCTCCACTGCGCAACACGTAACCATAGCAACGGCGCCATTGTGCCTAGTGAATATGGCCGCCATGATGTCATTTCCGCACATTTTTTACGCCCTGCGCCGGCTGGGCATGCCCTCTCCTTACCTTTTTCCTTCCTCCGTGCCTTGAAATCTACAAAAAAAGATGTCCTGCAAGGTTGTGCTCCTGCGCTGAGGCTATCCTTTCGCTTTCTGAGAATACCGCCAGATAGCGCTCATGCCTCATGCAGCGCCTCCAGAATTCCATTCACAGGTTTTCTCCCACCAAATATGAAATAAATGTTCTATTCATCTTCTCCAGACGGAAGTCTCGACTTTGGCCGACATTTGCAGTCAAGCATGCAGATACGCAGCCAATGTTTTTTTCCTTTGTGTATTCAGATATTGCTTGTCAGTGAACTGGAAAGGTATTTCTTGTAATTTAACGATAATTACCATGGGGTGCCTTCCAGCTCTCAATAAATTAAGGGATCTTAATTCACTAGGGTTGAGCATTGTGCTAGTTGGTGCAGCACCATACGATGTTTCACAGCACGTAGAACGAAGTTGAACAAGGAAGACACGCGCAGAGCGTTGCGTGTGCCTCGTCTTCGTTCAATCAATTTGGTCTCTTCTTTGATCCTAATTAATAGGGTTTATCATTGTGCTAGTTGGTGCAGCACCATAATGTTTCACAGCGCGTAGAATGAAGTTCAATAAAAAAGACACGTGCAGAGCGCTGCGTGTGTTTCTTAGTACGTCCTCGTTCCGTGCGCCGTGAAACATTGAATCGTACTGGTTAGCCCCGGCTTTCTATGCGTTCAATTCCGTAGAACGTGTTCTAAATGTGCTTCGCCTTGAGTGATATGAACATTTCGTATTGGGACTTGTGAGTCAGTCAAGTTTATTCGTTTGCGCTAGTGACTGTTTTTACAAAACGCCGCCGCCTCCTTTAATATCAGGAAAATCAAGTACTTAATGTGCAATGATAATCTAACGTAGCCCAACTGTTTTTCAGAAATGCTTGTTTTTCGATGTTTTTGAAAGAAAAGTTTTTTATTTGCCTCGTTACATACACACCTTCATTTTTTTTTTTGTTGCGTAAGCTACACTTGGCGAGGTTGAGCAGTTTCTTGTGGCTTACGGTGACCAGTTCTGCCAAATTACCTGGAGCAGTGAGGTGACGCGGCGCACAGCTGGCGCGCCGAAGACCTGGAAGCTCCTGTACTGGCCGGCTGTCACGTGATATCGCTCGCTGGCTAGTCCATTCGTCCTTCCGTTACTCATGCTACATTTATGCTGCCGTAGCCGAGCAAAGCCACTGCCAATTCTTTTATTCTGCGTGGTGATTCAGTATCGGAGGTTCCAAAGTGAGATCTGTAAAAGGGATTTCATAACAAAACGTAAGCTGTGAGTCAGTTCATCGGTTAGCAAACATTGGTGAATCAGCGGCAAAAATGTGTGACGCTATGATAAATCGGCGACGTGGCCTGGCTCATACGCCATGTTTATTCCATCTCCTTCTTCTTCCTCTACTTCTCCTAAGCTTCCCTGCCTTCTTACGTCACGGGATTCCCCCTCCCCCCGAAAGATGGCACCGGTTACAAACTACAACAAATGGAACAAGAGAATAAACAAAACAATGGCCAAGTTTACAGTTTCATGTCCCGACGGAGTTTCACAATCTCACTGAATATTCAAGGCTGAGGGAGCAGTCTGGTGATTTCTATGACGACTCTGGTGGACGAGACGAACTGTTGCGTCCTGGATGGCATAACCACTCCCTGGAAATCTGAACTGGTGATGACATCGGTTGAGTTTTTGTGAGGAACGGACAAGGTTGGGAGGGCTTGTAGCATTTGAAGTTCGGATGTCGTCGGGTTGGTATTTTTCGTCGTGAATGGTGCCATCCCAGTGCTTCTTGCTTTCGTGCTTTTTGACAGACTGTGACGAAGTGCCAGAGTGCTTGCGGTGTGCAAGCAATGCTTCCGCGTCTTTCTCGGCGTTTTCTGTGGTGGTGCAGTCGGTGTAATAGCTGAGGCAGGGAGTGTCTCTGGTGACTTTTCTTTGTGCGAAAGTGTCTGATGTCTTGAACTGGTCTTTGGTTTCGAGGTCTTATTTTTCGACGTTCTTCAATTTTTGAGTGCACTCACGTTGAATTTTGCGTTCTTCGATGCCCTCGTTGCAGTCTCTTTCGTTGTCTCCTGATTTTGTGTACTTGGCTTTGCTTGCTTTGCTGGTGCTGCTCAGGAGATGGCTGTAGTGGCGCTCCTTCTGGAATTGGGCATTCATTTCCTTCGAGGTTTGATGCGTCCTGTAGACAGCTGATGCATGGTGAAATGGTGTCTTGCTTATAGGGCATAGTTGGTAATGCGCCATTATTGCTAGCATGCTCTTCAAAAGCTTCGGTAAGGTGGTCCAGTATAAACGCTTCTGGCAGACAGCTGCGTGTGAGGTTTGATGTATGTGTTACTTCTGCATTGTTTCGGTTCTTGGAGCTGTGAGCACTGGATGGGGATACCATAGGTGACGTAGCATTATTAGGTTCGGACTGTACAGCCTGCTGAGCCATAGACATAAAGCCTTGTGATGAAAAACACCTTATCGAGTCGTCATGGCGTGGTTGGGTATTTTCTCGATGCGTCGATGGTTCACCTATTGTGAACACGGTGTCCTTACGAGGTAGACGGTTAGCGTTGCGAGCACCTGAGGAGCCACGTGATGTAAAACCGGGTGGCGGGCCATGTATGTGAGACGAAAAATAGGGAGCATCAAGTGGTTGAGCAACGTCTCGTGTCATATGCTGAAGCGATGATTTTAGAAGTGCCGTCTTGCGTGTAAAACGGAGGCCCGCGCGATGGTTGTGGTTTTCCCGAAATACGCTTGGTCGCCTGTAAGTGTACTCATGTTCCACTTTGTGTGTTGGCAGTGGTCGATTCATGCTGCGCGTCCGTAAGCTTGAAGACTGCTTGTGAAATTGACAACCGAGTGCGATTGCCTGTGGATGGTCGGTTATAAGCGAGTCTTCGTCATAGTCGTCATTGTATTCTTGAAATCGGATGGTCATTTCTTCTTTAATTTTTTTCCATGACTCGTCATTTTGAAATATGTGAGTGAGGTAGAATTTGAAAGCCTCACCGGAGATGTAGTCGGTAAAGTTGATGATCAGCTCCCGTTCCGACCATGATGCAGCGGTAGCGTGGAGCTCGAACAGGTCGAACCAGTCCTGCACGCGTCCATCGTCCGCTGCTCCGGTGTACTTGGTGATGGGAAGGTCAGTCGATGGTTCCGTCATGATGGTTGCAACGGTGTCTAGTGGTGATGCACTTCTGTGGTCCGCGATCGGTCACTGCGTCTCGCTGAGGTCTTCGATGACGATGGCCGGTTGATGAAGTGGTTGCGAGGTCTTCATCCTGTCGACTTGTGTGACACTATGATGAATTGGCGACGTGTCCTGGCTCATACCCCATGTTTATTCCATCTCCTTCTTTTTCCTCTACGTCTCCTAACCATCCCTGCCTTCTTACGTCACAAATATACAAAAAGTACAACTTCGTAGACATATGTTGCCCTATATAACACGTAAGACAACATATGTAATGTCAGGTTGTTTCAATCAGTCAGTCAATCAATCAATCAATCAATCAATCAATCAACCAATCAATCAATCAATGTTTCTTTATCAGCATCAGAAATTTACATTGTGTGTAAGTATGCAGAAGGAGGTCCCAAGGTAGTAAACCGCAGGCGGGACCTCCTATGTTAATACAATGAAAAAGCTGAAATATGAATAACGAAAGAGCAAGTCACAGAACATTTTGAACTTTTTTGTTTTATGTTTGAAACATAAAATTCATAATTCAACAGAACACAGCGAAGTGACAAATCATTTAGCAACTAAATTTTAAGGTGCCTAGAAAACAAGTAAATTGTAGCTGTCTTAAATCAAAAGGTAGTTTGCTACACAGTTTTGTACTGAACACGCTTGCAGTCATTCGACCATGACTTGTTTGTACTCTGAGCAAATGTAGGTTACAGCTTGTTAAAAAGTTTGTGTTGTTAGTTAGTACCTGAGTGACAAAAAACCCAGAAAAATATAATTCTTGAGCTCCAATACGAAACATGATCAATAAATTTTGTGACTGACAAGTTAACGCTGGTGTAAAAGGTTCAGGTTGCGAAAAGGGTGGCTCACAGTGACGTGCTATTGTAGGCGTTAAATAAGATTGAGGTGCGACCACTATGTATTCGCTCATCAGGACGGGCAGATCGACTGGTGACTATGAGTAAATGTGTAATATAAGCAAAAAAAGCTTTGAGCTCTAAACAAAAGCAGCGTTTTGATAATGACATATATCGCGAAAGAAACTTGAATTAAGAACTTAGCATGCCCACTGAATTTTCAGTGTTTATTCAAGATTACACCAAGAAATTCTGGGGATGATGTATGAATGAAGATCCCCATTAAGCGTCACCGCTAATGATTAGCTCTTTGGCGCTGCCTGAGGATACTGATACACCATGAAAAATGGCCCGGCTTCCGCGGGACACGTAGTACAGTGGCAGCCAATGCTGAAAGGGTGGCCTTTCTCGAGTCCGTTGCAGGCTTTCTCGCTGCATCTGACGAAAGTAAACAGAAGCAAGGTACACAGTGCGCAATTCATCATCGTAATTTCCGAGGAGTAGGGAAGCACAGACTATAGATGCCCATATTCATTATTATGTGAAGAAGTGTGGTACCCACTCTACGCATAGGCGAGGCATCATGAGCACTTTGTGCTATGATTCATGACGGTGAAGAATTGTGGCTGGGCCCTTTGTTGTGAGTTGGGCAGAATCAACGACCCACTTGTTGCGCAATCTGCATTTCGCGACACCTGATCGTTAATGTACTCTTCTACGATGCTATATCCTACAATATACGTTATGTTAACACGGTTCCTTGCCCAACATGGCACCTGTATAGGATATTTTAGCGAATGAGTTGTAGCGCCCTCGTTCGGGCGGCGCGCAAACCGGAGAGCGCGCGATGGCGACAGAAGAAAATAAAGAAGGCGCTAGGCCGTGGCACGTGAAGCCACGGCTCACGTTCCGGGCTGGCATCGGTTATCGTTCGGGCGTGTCTCTCTTTCGCTCCTGTGGCATAAGCCTACAAGTAGTGACCCGGACGAAGACAATGACTGACTCGAACGCACCCGCAACCGAACAAGCCTCCCGTCCGCAGGACGTCTCGGCCGTGCAACTGCGTCTCCCATCTTTCTGGTCACAGGACCCGCAAGTTTGGTTTCATCAGGTCGAGGCGCAATTCTCCCTGTACCGCATCGCCTCGGAAACGACACGCTACTACCACGTAGCCTCCGTCCTTCCTCCGGACGTTGCCAGCGAGCTCTCCGACGTCCTCTCCAACCCCTCGAACACTACGCCATATCAGCCCCTTAAAACCAAGGTGCTGCAACGATTCATGCCTTCGGAACGCGTCCGCCTGCAGCAGCTCCTTGCAGAGGGGGACCTTGGCGACAGGCGCCCCTCCCAACTACTGCGCCGAATGCGACAGCTTCTTGGGAAACACGACGTCTCTGCCCACTCAGCGTTGCTTCGCGAGCTCTTCCTCCAACGCCTTTTTCAGCCAATCCGCCTCGTCCTCGCGGCGGCCGGCGACGTCAATCTCGACCGCCTGGCGGAGCTCGCCGATCAGGTTCATGAAGCAACCTCCCCATCTGTCAACACTGTCTTATCACCAGCAGACACAGCGATTTCGCGCCTTGAGGCCCGCATCGACGAACTCGCCGCCTCCATTGCCGCACTCCGGAGCCCCCTGCAGGAGACTCGTTCGCCTCGTTCCGGTCGTCGAGCTCTTCCACGCACACGAGATGCTCGGAGTCCCCGCCCTCCACCCCTCTGCTGGTACCACCGGCGTTTCCGACACCGAGCCACGAAGTGTACACCCCCATGCTCGTGGCAGGGAAACGCCTGCCGGGATCACTAATGGCGGCGTGTGATCTTCCTTCTCGTCCCAGCCGCCTTTTCATGGTCACGGACCAGCTATCGGGCGCCAGGTTCCTTATAGATGCGGGCGCGGAAATTAGCGTTGTGCCCCCGACTAAGGCTGATCGGCACAGGGGCAAGTGCTTCGTGCTGCCAATGCCTCGTCTATAGCAACGTATGGGCTCCGATCTCTCACCCTCGACTTCGGCCTTCGCTGCATTTTCCGGTGGGTTTTCGTCATCGCAGACGTGGTTCAACCGATCATCGGCTCGGACTTCCTCTCATACTTCGATTTGGACGTCAGCGTGCGGCGGCGCTGCCTCATAGATGGTAAGACTGGTCTCCATCTCGGGAGTCCTGTCCGACATCGCTCCAATGGCCATCCGCATGCTGATACATTCCTCACCGTTCGAAAAAATCTTGGCGAGTTTCCCGGAGTTAACTAAACCGTGCAACCTCACTCAGCCGCCTAAACATACGGTGACACACCACATCGTCACCCGGGGTCCACCGGCAGCCGCTTGACCACGCCACCTATTCGGAGACCGCCTAGCTATTGCTAAACGGGAGTTTGACCACATGCTGCAGCTCGGCATTATCCGCCCATTGTCAAGCGCTTGGGCTTCCCCGCTGCATTTGGCGCCAAAGCGTGATCCTGGTGACTGGCGTCCTTGTGGCGACTATCGAGCGTTGAACGCCAAGACTGTCCACGACAGCTATCCTCTACCTCACATCCAGGATTTTACATCGCGCCTCGATGGCTGCACAATTTTCAGCAAAGTGGACCTTGTTAAGGCGTACCACCAGATTCCTGTCGAGCCCGCCGACATACCTAAGACCGCCATCACGACGTCCTTTGGGTTGTTTGAATACGTGCGGATGCCTTTTGGACTCTGCAATTCGGCTCAAACTTTCCAGCGGTTCATTTCTGAGGTCACACGGGGTCTTCCTACTGTGTTTGCGTACCTTGACGATGTCCTCATCGCCAGCCGCACACCTGAAGATCATGAGCACCATCTACGCGCTCTGTTCCAACGTCTTCAGCAGTACGGCCTCGTTGTGAACGCCTCTAAGTGTACTTTCGGCGCATCTGAGCTCGAGTTCTTGGGCCATCACATATCATCCAAAGGAATACGCCCTCTCTGGTCTCACGTTAAAGAAATTCAGGATTATCCTCAGCCTACAACACTGCGCCAATTACGCCAATTCCTGGGGCTTGTGAATTTTTCCAGGCGCTTCATACCACCCTGTGCCGAACTGCTACGACCGCTCACCGACCTCCTTCGGTCGACCGCCGGCCCGTCCTCCGCCATTCCTTGGTCGTCAGAGGCCCAGGCCGCCTTAGCTGCTGCTAAGCAAGCGGTCGCTAACGCCGTGCTTCTCATTCATCCACGCAGCAATGCCCCTACTCGGTTGATGGTGGACGCATCCAGCGTGGCCGTCGGAGCCGTCTTACAGCAGTGCATTAACTCTGAGTGGAGACCCTTGTCGTTTTACTCTCGGAAGCTACTTCCTGCTGAGACCCGCTACAGCGTCTTTGGCCGGGAATTACTAGCCATCTACGCTGCAATACAGCACTTTCGGTATTTCCTGGAAGGATGCTCGTTTTACGTGCTGACTGACCATAAGACACTGGCGTATGTTTTCCGCACTAACTCATCCAAGTACGTGCCCCGTGAACTCTGCCATCTGGCCTATATATCGGAGTTCACGACTGACATCCGCCACGTGAAAGGAGCTGACAACACCACCGCAGATGCCCTTTCTCGTATAGCCGCGGTTGGCTCTCCACCGCCAACCATCGACTGGGCCTCATTCTCCTCGGCACAGCAGGATGATAGAGAGCTTGCCACTTTTCGGGAGAACCCCCGTTCTCTCCGACTATGCCTGGTGCCTCATCCATTATCACCTGAGCGCTTGTGGTGCGATGTCTCAGCTGACCTTCCCCGCCCTTTCGTTCCCGCTTCATTACGACGCACCGTTTTCCACTCCTTACACGACATCTGTCACCCTGGCATTCGGGCTACTCAACGTCTTCTCACCCAGCGCTATGTCTGGCCCGGAATCAACGGTGATGTGCGCGCTTGGACGCGCATGTGCCTATGACAAAGGTCTCCCGTCATACTAAGACGCCGCCCCAACCTTTCCTTCCACCCGGCCGTCGTTTCGACCATGTTCATCTAGACATTGTGGGCGCTCTACCAGTGTCTCAGGGGTACCGTTATATATTGACCATGGTCGATCGCTTCACACGCTGGCCAGAGGCTGTTCCAATTCAAGATATCACAGCCGAGACAGTTGCCCGCGTTTTCATTTCTACGTGGGTATCCCGTTTTGGCTGTCCTGGCACCGTGACAACAGACCGTGAACGTCAGTTTGAGTCCTCGCTGTTTACTTACCTTAATCGCATCCTCGGAGCCAGACATTGCTGTACCACAGCTTATCATCCCTGCGCCAACGGCATGGTGGAACGCCTTCACCGACAACTGAAGACCGCCTTGACTACCCGCCTCAATAGCGCCACCTGGGTTGATGCCTTGCCACTGGTGCTCTTAGGTTTACGAGCTGTCATCCGGGCAGACCTGCAGTGCTCAACAGCAGAGCTGGTGTATGGCACTTCTCTACGGCTTCCGGGAGACTTCTTCACGTCAACGAAGCTACCAGACCAGCCACAGCAATTCCTACAACGCCTCCTCGACTGCGTTCAAGACCTCCGGCCCACTCCACCCAGGCCTTCCGAACACAAGACCATATTCGCCCACCCTGATCTGGCCACTGCAACACATGTTTTCGTGCGCCACGACGCGGTCAGACCACCTTTGACACCATCCTACGACGGACCATTCCGCGTCCTTCACCGCACCCCCAAAACTGCCACTCTACTTCAGAACGGCCGGGAAGAGACAGTCAGCTTGGACCGACTCAAGTCGGCGTACCCGGAGACCGCCCTAGAAAGCCTCTCATTTACGACTGATCTTCCGTTGGAATACCACAAACGGCATGTCACATTCCGACTTCCAGTCGACACGGGGGGCCCTGTAGCGCCCTCGTTCGGGCGGCGCGCAAACCGGAGAGCGCGCGATGGCGACAGAAGAAAATAAAGAAGGCGCTAGGCCGTGGCACGTGAAGCCACGGCTCACGTTCCGGGCTGGCATCGGTTATCGTTCGGGCGTGTCTCTCTTTTGCCCCTGTGGCATAAGCCTACAGGGTCATAAGCATGGTACAAACAAACAAACAAACAGACAAACAAACAAACAAACAAACAAACAAAAAGCACAGCTATAGGCTATGTGGTTGAATGCTTGACTGTCACGGAGAGGACCGCGGTTCAAATCTCATCCTAGACAATTTTTTACTCTGAAAACTGTGATGAGATCACAAGGGCTGTTTTTGGTCTTGAAGAGCTGAACCGCAAAAAGGAAAGGAGGTTACCTTTTTGCACTTCAGTTGTTCAAGACATGGAATATCAACCAGCCCGCTCCCACCACATCGGTTTTTAGTACCGCAGTTGTCCACCGTCGCCACCACCGCCGGTGTATGAAAGCACTATTGTATGAATTTAAAAAAACGAAATAACGGAATAAGGAAAGTTACTGAGCGTTGTAGGACAAATCCTTATCGGAGCTCTTTCGCAAAAAGACCTTACAGAGGCGTCATGTTGGGGGGAAACCATGATAATAAATAACATATAGTGCGGTAGAAAAGTAAAATAACTACCGAGAATCACAATCTGAATTGTGTGACTAGGTGTCAAACAACACGGATGGCATACCGAGTGGGTCATTCAATGCTCCCAACACAATACAAAAAGATTGAGCCATAACTCTTCGTCGTCAGCCACCGCATCAACAAAGTGCACATAATCATAGTTTCCAATAGGTGTACCAGAGGGAACTCTGGCGCTAGTGTATGTGAGAGCCAAAGTGCATGACACTTTAACGAGCTTGAGAACGATGCGTAGTACATAGATTTGCCTAGTTTTCGTACTTTTGGCTCCGTTTGGCTTTGCGTGGCCTGGAGCTGCTTTCCAACAGTACAAAAATCAGCGAATGTGCAGCAGAGCAGTTAAGCTTCGCCACGTTTAATCTTTTGGGCTCACCAATTCAAATCGGGTCACGAAGTTCGAAACGCGCCGTCTATTTATAAGCTTGCGCCTATTGCTCGCGGCTTGTCCGACAGTGGTATCTGTTGTGTGCACCAGTGTTGCCAGTGTGTACACGTCTGCGGTCACTGCTCAAGGTCGCCATTTTGGGGATTCGAACAATGTTCTCTAGATGGTGCGCCGCCACCTAAGGTGTTCAAGGTTTTCGATGGCCCACGCGCTCGCCTTCTGGAAGTGGCTTTGAAAGAAATGAAAGTGAAGAGAAAAGTGTACCGTCGTAACTCTCTCTCTCTCTCTCAGGAGGTCCCCTCAACAGCGCCACACGGGGTATGAGTGGTGGAGGAGAGCAATGAATGTGAAAGAGAGACGAAAAGAGAATGGTGTCAGTAGAGTTTGGTGTGGCCGCGCGAGGACAGAGAAAAACGAAACCGTCAAGCAGGCCGGCAGGGCGAGGATTGTCGCTTTGTAGGTAGGCATGGCAGCACGTGACAACTTGCTACGATGAGTGCTATGCACGGGTACCCGTATCCTCCCAAAAGCTCTCACCTGCCTGCTCTCTGTCCCGTCGAAGAACGCGTGATAGCTCGACTTCTGCCACTTATGAGCGTTATGCATTTGACTCACGGCAGTGGCCAGTATGACATAGAGAGGCAGGTGGTTAACGTGCCGATCGACGTGGCCAACGCTGTGCAGTGGCGGCCACATAAAGTGTCCAACAATGCTGGCTTTCACGTACGCATCATGCGCTGGTTCGTTAACAAGCCTTCCTACAGAAATGGTCTCGCCAAGAAACGTCCTGTGGACTTTTTTTTTGATCCAATCAATCAATGATGAATGAGTTGCAGAATTCACGCTTATATGTAAGGGACAGAGAAGCCAACCGACTAAGCTCGTCTAGCATTATTCTCTTTGTGGATATGGCGGTGATTGTTTATTCGAAACAAAATTAAACATTGCCTTGAACAAACCACAAGTGCGTTTGAAGCCCCAAGCACGAAGACTAGGCAAATCCATGCTCTGGCCATGATTCTCATGGTCGCTGAACGGTCATAGCGCCTGAGTCCCTCTCCCCCCCCCCCCTAGTTAATTTCAGAAAACTCTATGATGAACATCATGACTTGCGAATTGGGAGTGAGTACCTCGCTTCTCCGCAGAATTACAAATAACGGTGTACTGGGTGTGTGTTTTATATGACAAAAATTATGATTTGTGGTGTATAAAGGGCATCTTGCAAGGCTACTTGCTTTAGTACAACCAAGAGAGTTTAGATCAGGTTCTAGAAATGCCACTCTTCTAGCTTTCTGTGACTGTGCTGTGCTTTCTGCGCTTGGCCTGGCGTCTTTGCTCAGTTCCATCTTTTTTCACTTCACTCGATAGTGGTTACGGACTCCGGCAACAGCGGTGGATAGTAGGGTAGCTTCATTAAGCAGTAGAGGTGGTCCAGATACACCGTATCAATTGCATTTATGAAAGATAATATCGTTGTTAATTGTATAGAATGCCTTACTAAAACGAACAAACACAGCCTGGAAACAGTAGGCCTTGATCAACTGCCAATTTGACTCGGTCAGTGAAAGCTATTAGTGCTACTTCAGTAGGAAGGTGTGCTCGCACGTATTGCTTAATTTCGAGTGAGTATATTGCACATTCGCTCACACACACACACACACACACACACACACACACACACACACACACACACACACGCACGCACGCACGCACACGCGCACGCACACGCACGCACACACGAGGCACTGTGTTTGTGTGTTGGAAAATTTTATGTGAGCACCGTGGAGATGCATCAATAATTCTTGCATTCGACAGAACTAGCGTGTTTACCGATGTTTCCCACAATTGGCCAATATTTGTTGTGACGAGTATTCAAAGTCGTGCCGCTATTCTTCATTCTAGGCGCTACCTGTTGTACCGTATCAACACAATGGAGGTGTCAGAGGATTTCGGAAATCCTGACGTTCTGGTGCTTGCTGAAGACCACATCGTCCTCAAATTGGAAACTGCTTGGCCACCTGACTCGACGCTACCCGAAGGATTCGCGCTTGGCGACGTCGATGGCTTGCTACTAGTCGCAAACAAGCAATCTCTGGTTTCCGCATCGCGTAGCGCATTGCTACGAGGGGCGAGCGTCTCAAAGGCCTTGTTTTGCGGCTGCGTGTCCTTCGATTCGTGTGACCTTTTCGCCAGCGCTGCCAGCGAGCTCCTCCGAGACGCCCAGGAGGTGCACATCGTGCACAACAGGAACACGGTGTACAAACTGATCCGCATGTTCCCCAACGCCAGGGTCATCGCCCTGCCGCACGATATTTCCCGCCATTACGTGGAGTTCGACGAGCCACGCAGAGACCCTTCAGCACCGCTCGTGGAAGGAAGCCAGCTCAGGCAACTGGTGGGCACCTGGGGCGATCAGCGCACGGAGTGCCCTTCTATCAGCCGCGCGACAACGCTGGCGCTCATCCGCAGTTGCCCTAACGTAAGTAATGCCCATTCAGCACATTCTTCAGGCATTCTCAAATCATTAACGGCAATTTACCACTATTTCTGAAGAGAATATTAGGTGGAGCTTTGAGGCACAAGGAGAGAGCAGAGTGCATGGGTCGGGGAACAAATGGTCGTAAGGGACATAATATACGAAATCAAGAAGAAAAGGCAGGGGCATGGCATGATGCCCATAAGTACAATAACCGCTAGTCTTTTAGAATAACAGACTGAATTGCAAGAGTACACGAATGCTCAAGTGAGAGCAAGAAAGTTGGTTGGGCAGATGAGGTGAAATGTGCGGGTATTACGTGTTCACAGCAACCCCCCCCTCCCCTCCTTCTGGCTACCTCGCTGCTCAATTTGTGATTTCGAAAAAGAAATTTATAACCAATAAACCTACTGGTTTTTTCAGTCTAGTGTATGGTGCTAATATGGTGATTCCAAAGGCAATATTCCACATAAAAACATTAAAACATAAATACGTGCGTCTTATGATTTCCTAGTACGTACTGTACAAAAGGGGCGCACGGGTTTTGGAATGATGATAGTCAACCACGTGGTTAAGCAACACGTTGTCAGCCCATACACAAATTAAGCGTGGGCGTTGGTGTTGCATGTTTAAATAGAAATCTTGATGAGTTAAACATGGCGTAGTGTACACGCCTATGACACTCATTGTATTGAGCGGAGACTGTACAGGGGCCAATGGTTGTTTCTGCACCAGATAGCCGACTTTGACAATGTTGCCGTAGGTAAAGTTGTCTCATCTCACAATTTAGGTTAGCCGCATCGACTCACGGTGGGTCGTGAGTTCATTTACGGAGCCGCCCAGCTTCTTCACGATGACGGATCGTCGTAAAGCCAAGAATTTTACCCATATCAACCTCCTCGATCGGGACCTCGCTTTGGCCACAGGGCTCGGAGTGTCGGCGGCGGCAGCTGACGTGGCAGTTGCTGCATAAACGTTTCCTTCAGCCGAAAAGTTGGAGGTGAGATTTGAAAATTGTCAGTAATCAGGTATACCGGCCTATTCGATTGCGAAAAGTGATCAGATTTTGGCGCCCTCGAATGCTCACATGGGGTTCACGAGTCCCCGAGCCGCAGTGAAAAGTATTGCCTACTTTCTAGACATAAGTCAACTGTTGCCAATCGCTAGGTGTATGTGTCACTCTCTAGACACTCTTAAGGGCAACACCGGTGATTTTTCGAGGTCAGCGGATCTCAATAAAATTCACTGGGTATGTTAATTTGCACGTTAGCGCCATTCACACAAAAGTGCAGGCTTGAAAGTTTGGCAGATTCTTTTGAAACGTATTTTGTAGCTTGCCTTGAAACACTCACCTCGCTCGCCAGAATTAATCGCAACATTGTGTGTGTGACATTGATTTTTGTGAAGCGGAAGTGATGGAACTGATATGCCACTACTGCGTCGGCTAGTCTGCTATTTATTGTTTGTTTGGCCGGCGCTTCCTTGGTTGAACGTGTCATTTCCTTCTCCGTGTTGGGGGGGCGTGCGAGGGTGGCACGTGTTGCGCTGCGGGCTGCACATGATTCGCTATATTATGAAGTCTTGGTCTGGATTGCCTTTTATTGGGCACCAGGAACCAGCAGCCGACAGCTACGATGAATGAGCCAAGATGATGATGCTACGCGACAACGATGAGGATGCATGAGCCACACATGATAATGATGATAATGTACCGGTGAAGAGGATGCGTATACTAAATGCCCACATCAATTCCCCCCACGTGAAAGCGGCCAGCCTGGCCGCGGCAAGTCAAGGGGACAAAGAACGTCGCATGAAGGGCTTCATACGGGAGACATGGACGACCTCTGTAGTTCGATAACGGCGATCTGCTGGGGTTACAAGTGGCGTCACGCGATAATTCACTGGTGAAGTCTCTTCAAGAACTGTGTACGGCCCGATAAACCGAGGCTGAAATTTGTCACACAAACCAGGCGTGCGAACAGGCGTCAAAAGGAGCGCTTCGTCTCCAGGTTGGAAGGATACATCACGATGCGATTCATCATAAACTAGCTTTCTGTCTTGCTGGCGGGCTTCAGTGTTTATACGAGCTCGTTGGCGGCACTGTGCGAGTCGTGAAACGTATTCCTCTGAAGAGGATGAAGATGAATTCGCTTGGAAGGTAAAGAAGGAGACGTCCAGGAAAGAAGTAGGGGAGCGTCCATAAACTAGGTAAAATGGCGAGTAGCCGGTTGTTTGCTGAATGGCCGTATTGTAGGCGAAAGTGACGAATGGAAGAACAACGTCCCAGTTTTTGTGGTCTGGTTGAATATAGGCAGCGATCATGTCAGCAAGAGTGCGGTGGAATCGCTCAGTGAGGCCGTTAGTCTGGGGATGATAACTAGAGGCAATCTTGTCAGTTGTGCCGGAGGCCTGAAGAAGTTCGTTCACTAGTTGTGAAAGAAAGGCCCTTCCACGGTCACTGAGCAACACACGTGGAGCACCATGACGCAGTATAATGGCTCGGAGGATGAAATCGGCAATCTCAGAAGCTGAACCTGTAGTAACGGATGCCGTCTCGGCGTAGCGCGTCAAATGGTCAATGGCTGTTACTATCCACCGGTTTCCAGCAGCACTGACTGGGAGGGGGCCATAAATATCGACGCCTACAACTTCGAATGGTGTGGCTGGGCACGGAAGAAGCTGTAGTTTACCGGCGGGAGCAGATGTTGGTAGTTTTCTACATTGGCAAGTAGTGCAGGACCCGACGTACCGAGCTACACTAGTGGTAATGCCTGGCCAATAAAACCGACTTCGAAGGCGATCGTAGGTTTTATGGTAACCAAGGTGACCAGCAGTCGGATGATCATGAACTGCCCTGAGGACTTCGGACCGAAGCGATCGGGGTAGAACGGGAACCCAGCGCTGACCGTCAGGATGGTAAATTTTGCGGTACAGCACCGAGTTGTCCAGCTTAAATTGCAAGAGTTCGCGACGGAGCCTTGCATTAGGTGGACGGGAACTGCCAGTGAGGTAGTCTATAATACGTCGACAGTATGGGTCAGCCAACTGTCGAGAAGGAAAATCGTGCGGGTCGTCCGAAGGCAGCTGGTCCATAGAGGCGAGAGAGGAAATCGCCGTAGACGTGGACTCCGAGGGCGTGTTGTGCGAATTGATGGCGGAAACCTCGAGTGGAGTCGCTGGTAGTGGGCAGCGAGAAAGAGCATCGGCGTCATTATGCTTCCTGCCACACTTGTACATGATCTCAAAATCATATTCTTGGAGGCGTAGAATCCAGCGTCCGAGGCGTCCAGACTAGTTCTTGAGTGTCGAAAGCCAACATAAAGCGTGGTGGTCGGTCACAATGGTGAAATGGCGGCCATGCAGATATGGACGAAATTTCTGTACTGACCAAACGATGGCGAGGCACTCCTGCTCGGTGATTGTGTAGTTCCTCTCGGCTGCCGAGAGGACGCGGCTGGCGTATGCAACGACTCGCTCTCGCGAAGAGTTGTCGCGTTGCAGGAGCACGGCTCCTAAACCGCGGGCGCTAGCGTCTGTGTGCAGGAAGGTCGGTGCATCATCGTAAAAATGAACAAGTACAGGGTCGGTCGTGAGGGCACTCTTCAACCTGTCGAAAGCCGATTCACATTCCTGACACCACTGAAAGGGCATACCGGAAGCAAGTAGCTTATGAAGTGGTGCGGCTATGGAGGCAAAGTTTTGTATGAATCGCCGAAAGTAAGAGGCGAGACCAAGGAAACTTCGCAAATCTTTTGGTTTGTCAGGGCGAGGGAAGCGAAGCACTGCAGCAGTTTTATCAGGGTCTGGGCGAATTCCGTCCTTGCTCACAATATGACCGAGTACCTTGATAGATCTGCTGGCGAAATGGCACTTTTTGGTGTTAATTTGAACACCAGCGCCAAGTCAGGACCTCGTACAAGCGTTGCAGATGTTGAGGAAACGTCGATGAAAAGACAACAATGTCATCGAGGTAACATAGGCAAGTCTTCCATTTCAGGCCACGCAGCACGGTGTCAATCATGCGCTCAAAAGTTGCGGGCGCATTGCATAGACCGAACGGCATAACATTGACTTCGTATAGGCCGTCCGGGGTTGCAAACGCAGTTTTTAGGGGCGAAGCTCCTTAGGGCGTGGGCTGTGCGTCCCCTGTAGCCTGTATGTAGCCACCTCTAGTTTAGTTCTTGCAGTGTTCACTAGATGGCGGTACCGTCTCCTGTATGTCGCCTCCTCTCGTTTAGTTCTTGCAGTGTTCACTAGATGGCGGCACCGTCTCCTGCATGTAGCCACCTCTCGTTTAGTTCTTTCAGTGCTCACTAGATGGCGGGACTTGTAGCTGATGATGAAAAGATGCAAGATGTTATAAACTAGACGGCGGTACTTGTAGTTGATGATGAAAGATGCGAGATGTTATAAAATAGGAAAGATGTCACATATGGCACGTGTCATTGGTGGAAGGCAATCGTTCGATTTAGTGCGGCGACGTACGCTAGGGGGAGCATTGTAATAAAATCGAGTAGGCAAAATGTACGGAAGATTCATGGTTTACCAGGTTTTCCTCCAGAGCTTCGCCCACTCATCATCATTCACTTCGTGGATATGGCGGCACTTTTTCTTTATCATCTTCGTGCATGGGGATTTGCCAATAGCCGGAACGCAAGTCGAGGCTCGAAAAGTATTCAGCACCCTGTAAGGAATCTAGGGCGTCGTCGATGCGTGGCATGGGGTATACGTCCTTTCTAGTGATATTACTGAGTGCTCGGTAATCGACACAAAATCGTACGGAACCGTCTTTTTTACATACCAGAACGATGGGCAACGACCAAGGACTGGTTGAGGGTCGGATTATCTCCCGTTGGAGCATATCGTCTACGTTTTCTTCAATGATTTTTCGTTCAGCTAGAGAGACGCGGTACGGACGGCGGTGCACAATGGATTTTCCGTCGGTCTGAATACGATGTGCTGTAGCAGTTGTCTGGCCCAGGGTGGATGAATGAACGTCAAAGGAGTTTGCATGCTTTTCCAACAAAAAATCAAGCAGCTGCTGCTTCTGTGAGTCATTCAAGTCTTTGTTGATGGCTGCTGTAAAGGCCGAGGAAGCAGCATGATCTGCAGGATGGCCTTTAGAGGAGACAGGGGTAAGAGGCACAATGCACACAGGCTGCAGATCGGCAACGCAGGCGACAGTAGTGCCCCGTGGTAGTAAAATTTTATCTTCTGTGGTGTTGGTAGCAGTGAGGACAGTTGATCCATTGTTGAAGCGAGCCACACCTGATGCCAGAGCTATGCCTTTATTAAGGCAACACGGTGACGGAGTGGCCAAATTGTCACCAGAGTCGACGTCGTTGGACAAAACTGTCACTAATTGATGTTCGTTTGGTGGTAACTCGATGTCTACTGCAGCGATGAGTCGAAGTGGCCTGTAGGTTTCGTCGTTGAGCAAGTGGTCCATGTCAGTAAGATGGACGACACGTTGTGCACAGCAAATAGCCGCAGAAGCAGAGGAAAGAAAGTCCCAGCCTAAAATGAGTTCATGGGAGCACGGAGATAGCACAGCAAATTCTATATGATGAAGAATTTCGTCGATTTGTACAGGGGCAGTACAGAGAGCGGAAGGGCGAATCATTGTTCCCTGGGCTGTAACCAGTGTCGGTCCATCATAAGGCGTCGTGACATTTCGAAGACGGGCACACAAATCAGCACGAATAACAGAAAACGCTGCCCCAGTGTCCACCAAAGCATCAACGTCCACTCCCTCAACTGTGACCGCAATCATATTGTAGGGGCGCGCTGGAGGAATTGGAGTCCTGTGTTGGAATGCAGTTTGTCCTCCAAAAACTGCATCGCTTAGTTTTCCGAACGCCGATCAGAAGTAAGGGAAGCAGGCTGAAGAGGAGAAGAAGAGCGCCGGTAAGGCGATGGTAAACGGCGTCGGGTTGATCGGTGACTACTGCGCAGTTCACCCGATGCTGGCGGAGATAGAGACCGACGCGGCGGTGACGAATAACGGCGACCCTGGTACAAGGCTCCTGCGGTATAGTTCGCGTATGTCGTACCCTCGGCGCTCGTCTTGCTGGCGCTTGCGGCAAAAGCGTGCAATGTGACCACGATAGCCGCAATAATAGCACGTAGGCCGAGTCGATCGATGAGGAGGGTAGTAGCTTGCGCTAACTGCACCAGGAGAGAGAGAAGTCAGAGGGACAGGTGACGGCTCACGCGGTGGGGATGAAAAGCTCGTGGGAAAGCTTGTGGGAGGTGCGGCAGCAACCGACGCGTACGTTCGTGGCGGGGACGTCGAGCTGACGGTGCCTGGTGGTGCGGCGGCGGTGTGCGGGAACGATGGTAGAGTACGAGAGACAATGGGCTGCAGGTTGGCCATGTGGGTCATGGACGTGAGCTCTTCCCTGATGACATCCCGCAATGACGTTGAAGAGGACTGAACGGGACACACTGAAGGTAGTGTGAATCCCATTGATTCTAATTCTTCACGTATAATCGCCCTTATCGTGTCTCGCAGGTTTGGATCAGTCGTAATACGGGCCGCGTCACTGTCTGATTGTAGGCGCATAGACTCAAGTTCTTCGAGGCGCTGACAGGTTGTCGCAACGTCAGCAACGGTAGCCGGATTCTGGATCGCTAGGGCATTGAATGCGACGGGTGCAATCCCCTTAAGAAGCTGGCGCACCTTGTCTGATTCTGTCATTGGTGTGTCAGCCCGGCGGCAAAGTGAAAGAACATCCTCGATGTAGGATGTGTACGACTCCCCGATGTGCTGTTTCCGAGTCGCGAGAGCTTTCTTCGCGAGAGCCGAACGAACAGCCGGTGTGCCAAAGACATGGCGAAGCTGATCTTTGAAGGCTCACCAGTCGGGGATGTCGATGAAGTGGTTGAGGAACCACGTCTTCGCGACACCCGTGAGATAGAATGACACGTGAGCGAGTTTGTAGGCGTTATCCCACTGGTTAGCAGCGCCGACACGTTCGAAATCGTCCAGCCAGTCTTCCACATCTTCCCCGCGCATACTAGCGAAAGGATGGGGCTCACGCTGGAGGCTGTTGATGACGTGAGAAGGCGCGGCACGCGGTGGTTGAGTGGGAACGGCTGCAGCACCGGCCTCATCTTGGCGCGACATATTTCCGGACACCTGGCCCAAGCGGCGACCTGAACGTAGCTCCAGGGGGTAGAGTGGTCGAGAGGATGACGAGGGATCTAACAGCACTCTCCACCACGTATGAAGTCTTGGTCTGGATTGCCTTTTATTAGGCACGAGGAACCGGCAGCCGACAGCTACGATGAATTAGCCAAGATGATGATGCTACGCGACAACGATGAGGATGCATGAGCCACACATGATAATGATGATAATGTACCGGTGAAGAGGATGCGTATACTAAATGCCCACAATATATTTACCATAACAGCGTAAGGCTTAAGCGTTTTAGCCGATTGCCGCTGGCACAAACTTCGATGGTGATGATGATGATGATGATGGTAAGGAGGCCATTCAATTTGTAACGGGCGGGCACCCTTTGGCACCCTAGCCGATAGTAAAAAAACAAAAGAAAATAAGAAAATAAAATACAGACTGGGCGGGTATCCGAGTTAAGAACCCTCCCGAAGTGCCCGGAGTGTTACTTTCCTCCACAGTTCTAGGCGAGTTTTGCAGCGCCTCACTGCGGCGTAGTCCACCACATCACCTGTGTCCACAAATCCCAGTGCGGCAGCGAGATCTGTGTCCGAACTGGATGGGCTCAGTTGCGGGCACTCAGTCACGATGTGTGCGATGGTCTCGTCAGCCCCACCACACGCGCGACACACCACACTCATAAGTTCACCGTCGTAGGCTTGCTTACGGACGAGAGTACGCAGGGCCCCTGCTCTCGCGTCAACTAACAGCACACTTCCAAGGCCATTGTCGTACAGTGGGACTGGAGCAATGGTGTCCTTGTGCTGGCGGTAGAGGAGGAGACTTGACTTGTTCACTTGTGCCTGCCTCCACTTCTCCTCCTCGGCCTCCTTATTACGTTGGCGAATTTCTTTAGTGCGCCCCCGTTGGTTTTCGGCCGCCAGTGGCATCTGAAAAAACCCAAACTTTTTCTCAAGTTGGTACACTCGTGGTATCCACTTGGTGCGCATACTTGTCGCCATGAGGTAGTCAAAAACTCGTCGAGACCACCTCTCGCAGGCCATGTACATCAGGCGGCAGTGGAACGTCAGTTTTCTGGCCGCCTCACGCGCTTCGATGCTCGACCAGCCGATGTCCCCCTGGACCGGCTCGTTCGCCACCATGCCATGACAGCCCAGAGCGATGCGTCCTACTTCCCGCTGTTGCCGCTCCAACCATTCCCGGGTGGTCGCTGACATAATCACGACTGCGTTCGCAAATGTCAGCCCAGGCATGTGGACGAGCTTCCAAAGGTCACGTACCAATAAATACTGGTTGCAGCCCCACAGACAGCAGCGCCGGAGGATGCTCTGAGCCCGCAGTCCAGCTTCACGCGTCTTCGCCTCATGTAGGCTGTACATGTCCGTTGATGTTGACAATTTTGCACCCAGGTTCCTGTATTCGGTGCAGCTGCTCACTTCGGCATCTCCCAGGGTCACAACACTCTCATTGGTGCACTCCCCCACAAGTCTGAGAAGGGCTGTCTTCTTAACGTTGAAGCAGAGCCCCAGGCGGGTGATTTCATCCTGGCAGATGTCCAGCAGTGCCTGCATTTCCTCGGCGCTTTCTGCCATGAGCACGATGTCGTCTGCGAACGTTAAGCCTGGTAGACGACGCCTCTCGTCGATATCGCTGGTCGTGTGGTGGAGCCGAAAACCAAGGCTGAAGCTCAGAAGATTCCTCTCGAGGCTTGAGACGTAAAGAATATACAGTATTGGTGAAAGTGGGCAACCCTGACGCAGGCCTTTCACTACTACAACGGGGTCTGACTGAACATCCCCGAAGTGTGCCACTACAGTGTTACCTCTGTACATACGTCTCACGGTCGAGATGAGGATCTCTGGAAGGCCCAGGTGGTTCATGCAATCAAACAATGCTGCCTGCGGGACACTATCGTATGCTTTCTGTACATCCAGAAAACAGCATAGCAGAGATCGCCCTTCAAGCTTCGCGATTTCGGCACACTGGGTCAGAGTGAAAATATTATCCTCCAATCTACGACCCGAACGAAACCCATTTTGTAGTTGCGTCAGCAAGTTCTTCGTCTCAGCCCACCCACTTAGCAATTCCTTTAAGGATACCGGCAAACATTCGGTACATCACGCTAGTGACCGTGATAGGGTGATAGCTCTGCAGCAGGTCCGCCGCGCCGCCTTGCTTTAGGATCATTGTTATCCGACCCTGACGCCAGTCCTTCGGGATTTCAGAGCCAGAAAGGATGCTCGACAGCTGGTCTGCAAGCTTCTCCCTAGCCTGTGGGTGGAGGCACTTCACCAGGCGCCCTGGCACCTCGTCGGGCCCCGTTGCAGTTCGAGTGCTCATTCGCGCTAAGGCACGGATGACTCTCACACTGCTCACCGCCCAGCGCGGTTCCGCTTCCTCTTGCCTTTCGCCGAGGGCAGGGTGCAGTGTCGCGGCCGCGGAAGCATCCCTGTCACCGTCATTTCCCGTCGGGCCAAACAGTCCACTGATGTATCGTGTGAGGTGCTGCCGCACATGTGCCACTGGCTGGTTGGTGTCAGCATCCCTCAATTGGGGCGAATTCTGTTGTCGCCTGTCCAGTGTTTGCACATATTGCCAGAACTTCTGGGCTGCGTTCTTGCCCTCTTCGCGCAGAGATTGAAATAGCTTCTTGTTGTACTCGGCAATTTTCGCCTGCACCAATGCCTGTACCTCGTGCTTCAGTTCAAGATATCTCTGCCAGGTGGCTGCGCATGCCTCTGTATCCGTCGACTGCACCATCCTTCGATGCTCCCTGTTTGCGTCTCGACGCCTTTTCCAGGCTTCCTCAACATCGCTATCCCACCACGGACTCTTTAACGCTCGTGTCGACCGTCTGTCTGGGACCATATGTCGTTCCACCACCCGTTGCAGGGCCAACATGTACTCGTCGTAAGTGGTAGCCTCGTGCATTTCGGCACAAGCCTCGAAGTCCTCAACGACAGCCTCGATGGAATGGTGTGATAGGTACCGCTTGATCTTCTTTCGTCTGGAAATTATTTTTCTATTATGACTGGAGTGTCCGAAGTCGAGCCTGATGCGGTTACGGTCGCTGCCGAGACTGTACTTTCCCTCTTCGTCCACACCGCACCTCTGTAACATTGCATGCAAACGCAGAGAGACCAGGGCAAAATCAATATTGGTGGCGCTGCCGCGATCACACCATGTGAACTGTCCCTCCCACTGTGGCTCGAGGTTCATGATGACGAGGTCTAAGTCTTCGGCCAACTGCAGGAGCAGCTTCCCGTTGGCATCCAGGTGCCCGTCCAGCTCAATCAGGTGCCCGTTAAAGTCGCCAATAACGATGAGCTCGTTGTCTGCCTGCAGTCGTCGTGCGTCCTCGCGTACACATCCAATAAGCCTTACATTTCCTTCATGTAGGCCTTGCACAGACAAGTATACAACACACACCGCAGTGTTCACACCAAGCACATTTCCTGTTACACACATGTGGTCTCTGCATTCCACATCCAAATGTTGCCAATGGAGGTCGTGGCGCCATGACACACCGACCCCTCCCCTTTGCGACTCTGGCCAGATCTGTTCTGACCCCTCCAGTGCCAGTTTGGCTCAATTGGTGGCTCTTCCAGATCTCGCAAGTGGGTCTCTGCCACTGCATATAGTGAGAACTCTTCGTCTCTCAGGGCATTATACAGCTCTCCCCACTTTTGTTCCCGGCGGGCACCGTGCATGTTAAGAAAACCCAATCGGAAGCATTGCCACTTCGCCCGGCGCCTATGGCACTTTGACCGACATGTCTGAATGTCCTCTGGACCACAGTGTCTCCCATACTCCCCACTGCGAAAGCTCTCCTGCTCATGTCCTGCTCGGCACGGAGGGCATGTCATTGGGGATGTTGTTGCTTCATTTAGTGCTGGACCATGTCGGCTATCATGCGAGCCAGGTCTAGTCCAATAGGTAGTGCTCCCATCGGTTGGGTTAGGTATGGAGGCTGTATGTTGCCCTGCCAGGGTGGGGACTGCTGGGGCTGGACAGCTTGTGGTATCACGTCGTTTGATCGAGTCTCCGGGAATAGTAGCCCCACAGGGGACACTTTGGCCCAATGCTCTGTTTTCTGGGGGTCCGTCGGCTTCTGTGGGTGTTTGGTGGTGCCGGGTTGTGGATGCCGGAGAAGCACGGGGTGCTGCGTCTGGGGCCGAGCTGGATGACCTTCGCTCCCCTGTCCGCAAACGTCCAAGGCAGTAGGTGTCAACCCGCCCGGACTCCCGTGGTCAGTGGTACCAGTGGCGTTTTCCTTTTTTCTCTTCGGGCCCCTTTTGTTGCGTCACCGAGGACCTTCTGGATTCCATAAAAAATTGTTTGCAATCGTTGCCAATCGGGTCGCCACTTGGGAGGCTGTGTCTGCGACATAGAGAGTTCTGTCCCTTGCCAGCCATCCTTCTTCCAACTGCTTGCTGTTGTGCAAGAACGTTGCTCTCAGTATGAAACACATCTTTCTTAGCTGGGCATTCAATGTAATAGCTCGAGCCAGTGTAACCTTCCCTCAGGTAGTCACCTCTGGAACAGAGCAAATCACCAGCCTCTTCGCGTACAGGGCCACGCTGTCACGTATCACTTGGACGACGTCTTCCGGGCGGGTCCCCCGAATTGCGTCTGTTGCTCCCACCAGCAGCACCACCAGCCGGCGACAACGGCCAGCTTCCCCTTGGGGGTTCTCCTATATGCTGGTGTAGCAACTTCTGTGCACGTTTCACAGTCACATGTTGCGTCCAGCATGTCTGCAGATTCTGTTTGGGGCCAAGTTGTCGTTGGAGTGCTCTTGCGACGCGTGGCAAGTTCCCATCTCTCACCAGCAAAATCTGCGAGTGGGTATTGTGGGAAGCCTGAGCTGACTTCGCATACCCTTTAGAGTGTCGACGCTCCTGCTTCATCGCATCGTCGTTCGGCCTCGGGGGCGCCTCCGGGCCCGTTGCAGATAGATCCATTGTGTTGTCTGGGGCTGGGAGGTTGTCTTCTTGCCTCACACCAACTTGCCGGGTTTCCCAAGGTGAGTTTGGTGTAGTATCGAGCTCTTGCAGTGATTCACCCGTCGACCTGTCTACAACCTCCTTCATATTCGTGTGTATTCGAGGCCGTTCGGGTGGTGCCCTGCCTTGCTCCTGTCTGCATGGCTCGTTGGGATCGTCGTGTGCTGAGTCGTCAGAGTTGACAGGCGCGCTCTTTCCGTCCAGTCTCGGGCTGTCTAGATGAGCCTGATGTTGGGGTTCTCATCGCCCCGGTTTCGGGTGTTGATGTGGACAGAGTGGTATCTTGTTCCTGCTCAGACCAGTCAGGTACCTCCTGACCTCGGGCGGTTACTTGCTGCCCCAGACCTGCTACTATGGCCTTAAGTACATGTAGCCTGGTCTGTAAGGCTTCTACTGTGAAGCCTGGCTTGCAAGTGAATGGGTTAGCCGCACTGGTCGTGGCGAGGTCAGGGAAGCCAGCCTCGTCGAGGTATAGCCATCTGTCACATCTGTCGCACTGTACGACTGGTGCGCCGGTGCGTTGCTGTTGTTTGGTTCGCTGCGTCATTTGGCTCGCTTCGTCAGATGGCGTGTGTAAGTAGCGCCATCTGGCGGACTTATACGCTACCGGGAAGACAAATAAGGAAATGTGTCCCGCTTCGTTGAAGAGGAACTGCGATGCTTTTTGAACTCCAAATGCGTCCGAATCGTGGCTTTTAATGTGTGAGACCTCCAAGGAGCTCCAAGGATGAGGCGCGATCAGTCCCAGACGTGGTGCGGCGTTGTCGGCGTGGTGATCTATCCGCCGAGCGTGTGCTCTTTGGAGCTCTCGTAGTTTTCGTTCTCCGCGCTGGCAGGACCACCATGCCTTGCAGGATCTCTGGTTGTGACAATGTATTACGTAATACGTAGATGCGCACTCGATCTGGTTTCGGTACTGTGGATTTTCGCCAATTAGAAATTATTTTCAAGTATATTGAATATTTCAGCTATCGGGTGCGTGAGAGGAGTGTCTTAGGAGCATAAAAGCACCATTACCCTGACATGGTGAAAAAATTGCCGGAGTTGACCTTTAATGCTGCAAAGGAAACTGGGGCGAAGCCGTACTACATTTGCTCAACCACAATATGCGATAGTACATTTTGCCTGTGCGATCAGCTTTATCTGCTGTAACGCTGGCTGTAGAATCGGCACGTAGATGAGAATGATGCTATGAGAGGGACGTCTTACAATGTGGTGGCGCAGATGTCTCACGCCATAATCATGTTAACATTCCGGCATGATCAATGTGAAGTACGTAAACATAAAACATCTAAGTATTGCTTAAGGTGTCATGATTTGCAGTAGAGAGACGTGAACACTGCATGAGGATCCGCGCTGCATTGTAAGCACAGTGTTATGCACCGCATTTTGTTGAACATGGTTTTAGCAGGTGCTTAACTAAAGCTTTAAGGTATTTTTTTTTCATGACTAACGTTACCTGTTTGAACTTTTCAGGTGTGTCTTGGCTCGCAGCAAGCGCTCGATAAGATCTCGGCGTTCCGTAACCTCCGCAGTCTGGCGATGGCGTTTGCCCCAGCCTTTATGTGTCGCGACATGAGCACTCACCTAGGGCGGCTGCTTGCAAAGTTGCCGGATCTCGAAGAGCTGGAGATCGAGCACTGTTGCGGCATACGGCTCCTCGAGATCTCCAGGCTGTGCTCTCATCTCAGGGTTCTGAAGCTCGCGAACTGTTTCGGATGCTTGAATGATGTGCCAGTGGACGCTGACGCGTTCGCTGATCTTGAGTGTCTGGACTTGGACATGCAGATTCTGATTCCTGTTTTCGCATCGTTATTGGGTGCCATCAAAAATAAGCTTCGCAACTTGTACTTTCACGATGAAGAATTGTGCTCAGCCTTTCTGCACTACTGCGTCCAGAATAGCCGACGCCTAGCGTTCCCGAGTCTTCAGCGGCTGACATTAGGCACAAAAGAGTCACTGAGTGCGTTGCGACTTCAGCCGCAAGACTTACAGGCCGCGCTAAATGCGCTGCCTTCTCTTCGGCACGTGAAAACCGATAGCTTCGATCTTCGCCTGTTTTTCGAAAACTGCCATGCTCTGCGTGGACGGGTGTCCCTGTCCTGGATAGGATGCGTGTACTGTGCGGTGCACAAACCAGCTTATTAGTATGTAGCGATGTCCTGGTGAGCGAACATTGTGGCGTAGTGTCATTCAAAAGCAAATGCTCTGTACGGGCCTTGCGACCACGCTTCACCGTGTGAAGTTATTGCGAATGCGAGCCGAGCAGCCATTGGCTGGGATTGTTCACAATACGATTCATTAGCCCCTAATACCGAAGTGCCTTGCATAAATAAATATTCCGGTCTGATAGGAAGCCATGTCAATGCAGGAATTTACCGTTGCTAAACGATTCTATAGGTTGCATTTTCTTAAACAAGTCATTTTTATGGATCCTGTTGTTTTCCGAGTGAGAATGAGAGCTCACTTTACAATGAGAAGTAAATCTAAGCTAATTAGTATTGTTTATGTAACGCGTTTTCCAGAGTGATAAATGACAATACTTATTTTGCTCTAGACATACCATGTTTTTCCTTGAATATATTTTTTTCAGTTTGTGTCAGTTTATGCGTATTTTTCAGCAGTGCTCAGTAAAAACTGTGTGATATTAGTCATAATTATTTGCAGAAATATTGCCATGCACATTGATTATGATTGGAAATTATTCCAAGTGTTGTGACGAAACCGCAATTAAGTTTAGTGCGGGATTTCTTTTTTCTTTGCCAACACGATTTCGTGTAAATGTATTCATTGTTATGTGATATTAAGACCGATGCAATGACATTTGCTTGTATGTCCAATAAATGTGGCAGTCACTAGATCTTCTTTGTCGCAACTTTATTTGTTTTCGGATTGTTTCGTACCGAGTTTCATATGAAAGAAATCTTTTCCAGAGAACCGTTCCTGAAATGCATCTAAATGAAAGCATACGTATTCACGTTTCCAATAGCTGTTCTCTTTTTACCTAGTTTTCATATCCGTGTAAACCTCTCACGATTCTTATCATCGGTAAGACGCAGTCATTGGCTGTGTAATTGCCTTGGTGTTCAGGAAATACTCCACTGAAAAAGAAACGGTGATCTAGTTAGCTTATGAGATGGCCAGCTGGTTTCAAAAAATTCTGAGATATCTTACGCTATCCTGGGCATTGGCGGAATGCGAAGCAACCTCCGAAGAGTTGCATTCACCGCATTCTTTGGCTTTCATGAAAATCGAGGCATTCATTACAGGTTCACTATCACATCCAAGAAAACAGACTTTTTAGCTAGTTGGTTTGTTAGATTCAACGAAGCTATAGTAATGCGTTCTGACAGGCTAGTTGCTTCATTGCTGAAAAACTTTCAAAAACTGTGCGAGAAGACGAAAGTCGAGAAAGAAAACATTCATAACACCACGGGCGGAGATTGCCAACTGTTTATTTTCTGGAAAGGAAGATACCCCGTGTAACAATATACTTCAAGTGGGATCCTGGACACATGACGAATCATTAATCCAACATGCGCCTACAAATATCTTATCTCAGACGAAGAGTGTAGCCCAAGATAGCCGGTGAACGCACATAGGTAAACGTGACACCAATCTCACTCAGCTTTGTGCATTTCAAGAAAAAAACAGAAGAAAAACTTCTCAAAAAAATCCCTTGTTTCAAAACAAATAACCAGAACGAAGGTGAACAGATGATGACGTAAATCGCTTGATGACAACTCAAAAAAAGAACGCTAAGTAATAACTTGACTAATAACTAATAACTTGAGTAATTAATCACATAAAAGTTAAAGATATGGCAGGATGAGCTGCAACAATGAAAAGGGGCAAAGCTGCAAGTGACAGAATTAAAAGCGATGAAGTAGAATAGCAAAGTCACATTGCACATCTGGCGCTCACCTAACTTTTTTTGCATGAATACGGAGAACAAAACAATGCAGAAATACTAAAAACAAAAAGCCAGTAACTTTTTCCGAGCACTCCCCGGGAAAGCAACTTATTCTGGTAATGATGAAAGCAATGGCGTACGATGCATATGGCTGTAAGGTAAAGGGATGTTTTGAGCAGCCCCTGGTTATGTGATAAAGTGTAGGACTTCGTCCACATGAGAGGCGAGAACTTCGACAACACGTTCGGAACATGACGTGTAATCTTTTTAAGGGGGAATGAACCCCAGTTTGAATTCTCCAATTGATGGTCTGTCAGTAAAATGCTGACGGGCAAGCAGGTCCTTGGCGATTATAGGGCCACAATATTAGTGAGTTGTTGGGATTTAGAAGTCTACAGAGAAGGAGGATTTTAATGGGCTTACGGTTCCAAAAGGTGATATTTCTTTGCCTCGCTCTAAAGCAATGACGTCACATATAATGAGTTTTCTTTTAGCTAAGTGTACCAGGGCTTAGGTGGAGGCGGAGCCATAGAGCTAATATACAGACTCTAGAGGAAAAGCTCCCTATAGGGCCCATGCATTAAAGCCCATAACCGCTGGAGTGCCGCCATGATGGAACGATACTCTGCTTTCGCCACTGTATCCTGACTTTTTTGTCTGTTTCATGGGTCTCTGTTGCGTCGCAATAAAATACTGTCATATAAAGTCGAGTTGTTGGCTCATGTCAACAAAAAAGTCACAGCTTCACCGCAAGGGCCAAGCAATGAATGCGATAGCAGCAACTTGAATGTAGCACTGAGAATGGCTAGCAGATTGATCGAAACGTGCAGCGTGCTGCTCATGCTCAAATGACGTGCGAAAACAACAGCAGCACACACACAGGACAAATAAGGTCCCTAGATGAAACAAGTTTCCAAGGTAGCGACACCCTCCCTTTTCCTCCTCGCTTATTTGCCTGAAGCGCCCCCTAGAAGGTTTAAAACTTTCTTCCAAAAGCGAATGTTTGGGTTCTGTTGCTACGGTGAGTAGATGTAAATGAAACAAAATGGAACGAAATAAGACGTAGAATAAACAGTTACCTTTGTGAACATAAACGGCACAACACAAGAGCAAGCGGGATGTGCGTTACTCAACCGGCAACGTTGGGCAGTTCTATACTTTACACCACTAGCCATGGCGTCTCGCGTAGTACATTTTAGTTCCACGGCCACGATATTTCGTCCAGTTCTAACTAGTCCACTTCTCCGATTGTGTTTTGTTCGTGCTGTGACACAGTGAACGTGCTTCTTGCTGGATCCTGTAAGTGGCCACAGGGCGTGACGTTTTGACGATTGATTACAACCGGCTTGTACACATGCAAGAAAAAAAATTGCCCGCAGCTTCCCTCGGGGGAACACTGAGGAGGATGCGGAGCATATAATTGGTTAACGGGGTGTTAAAGTGCGACTTACTTGGGTCGATGGCTAAATTGGTTAACGTGGTTGTGAAATGGGGTATTAAATTGCGACTTACTTGGGTCGATGGCTAAATTGGTTAACGTGGTTGTAGGAGGGGGTGTTAAATGAGTGAACACGTACACACGTATGCGAAAGGGCGGCGCTGGTCGAAGGGACGTCGATCATTGTGTTTGTGGATTCGTTGGATTTCATTTCACCGCGACCTTGGACGTCGACGCGCCGTACAAACCAACCGATGAGCGGCAACTGAGCGAGCGAGCGCCGACCTTGAGTATATATACAGCGCGACGGCGCATGCACTGTCAGCTGTTGAATGTTCGAGAAGGGGGAGAAGCGCAACGGCGCATGCGCGCGCGTCAGCTGCCGATGTTCTCGAAGCGCGACGGCGCATGCGCGCGCGTCAGCTGCCGATGTTCTCGAAGCGTGACGGCGCATGCGCGCTACATTATACAGCTAGCGAATGTTCGTGAAGAGGTGAAGCGCACGCGGTGTGTAGAGGAGGAAGGGTGCACAGATGGTGGAGGAGTGAAGCGCGCGCGGTGTGTAGAGGAGGAAGGGATGCACAGATGGTGGAAGAAGGAGGAGGAAGCTTGCGGACGGCGCCGCACTACAAGCCTCGAGTATTAGATGCTCCGCATCTAAAAAACTACGACCAGACTGGTACGAACACTCGTCCAGCAGCACTGCGATGACGTTTTTTTTTAAATGTGCCCATTTGGACAATCGTGATGCCAAGTGATTCTGATGCGGTGCTGGGAACTTCCTGAAAAGTGAGAGTTCTACTGGTGAGGTGTCTCGGAGCAGCGCGTTTCGGCTCAAGCGGGAACTGGTCAAGAAAGAAATGTTTCTGAAGGTGCGTTGATTACAACCTACAGCTGTTCTGTATACGTGCATACCCACATGTATTTGTACCAACTGGCATGCCCTAGACACGCATTAGACGCGCGCCTGGCGTTTCAATAAAAACCGGAAAGTGAACTCGCTCCTCAGATCCGCGTCGACATACGTTGACGGAGTTGCACGAAAGCATTCGCGTGAAATGGTTCATAGTTGCACTTCATGGTGCGCTTCATCTCGGAAAGCACGAGGTAAGTTGAAGAGGGCAAAACCATTTTCTGTTGTTTACGGAAACGCAGCATTGCTGAAAAAAAATTGCCCACAGCTTCCCTCGGGGAAACACTAAGGAGGATGCGGAGCATATAATTGGTTAACGGGGTGTTAAAGTGCGACTTACTTGGGTCGATGGCTAAATTGGTTAACGTGGTTGTGAAATAGGGTGTTAAATTGCGACTTACTTGGGTCGATGGCTAAATTGGTTAACGTGGTTGTAGGAGGGGGTGTTAAATGAGTGAACACGTACACACGTATGCGAAAGGGCGGCGCTGGTCGAAGGGACGTCGATCATTGTGTTTGTGGATTCGTTGGAATTCATTTCACCGCGACCTTGGACGTCGACGCGCCGTACAAACCAACCGACGAGCGGCAACTGAGCGAGCGAGCGCCGACCTTGAGTATATATACAGCGCGACGGCGCATGCACTGTCAGCTGTCGAATGTTCGAGAAGGGGGAGAAGCGCAACGGCGCATGCGCGCGCGTCAGCTGCCGATGTTCTCGAAGCGCGACGGCGCATGCGCGCGCGTCAGCTGCCGATGTTCTCGAAGCGTGACGGCGCATGCGCGCTACATTATACAGCTAGCGAATGTTCGTGAAGAGGAGAAGCGCACGCGGTGTGTAGAGGAGGAAGGGTGCACAGATGGTGGAGGAGTGAAGCGCGCGCGGTGTGTAGAGGAGGAAGGGATGCACAGATGGTGGAAGAAGGAGGAGGAAGCTTGCGGACGGCGCCGCACTACAAGCCTCGAGTATTAGATGCTCCGCATCTAAAACGCAGATGTTGCATTGAACGAGCACGGCGAAACAATCTTGGTCGACTTAGCGCACACCGAAACGCTCCTCCTCTTCAGTTTATGTTCTGGCTACGATTTTGCCTTTGGTCATGGCGAGAATCCAGCTGGGACATATGCGCATGCGTACTCGTTTTGAACCCTTTGCATAATAATAAATAACACCACCAGCCATTTGCAAGATCACGTGCAAGTAATGCACCAATTACAGACGCGGATGGCAGGGAAAAAGAGGAGTAATCAAGAGAGTGAGGAGGACGGCTCGAGAACAATGAGTGACGCTACCTTGTTTCATCTAGGGACCTTAAGGACAAAAGGTTATTAACAACGTCTACATCTCGACGCTTCACGTGCTATTTAAACAAGAAGACGCACAAAGCGTAATCACAGGCACAGAAATGAGTGCGAACCAAGGAGTGTACCAGTTGTTATTTCGCTGTGTTTGAAGAAGGCGCTCTTTTCGCAAACGGGGCCTGCTCAGCGAACGAAGTGACCTTTGTGGCCCAGGCAACTAGCGCAATCACTCCGGTAAAAGGCCAAGGCGCGCGATTTTTCCCACCGAATGAAAAGCGCGCACGCACAAGTTAAATCCCCCCACCCCCATCCGCGGGGCAAAGTTCGCATAAGAGATAAGCGCGCGTTGACGCATCGCGACGAGCTGGGTGCCGAGCGTGGGCGGCTTTTTTTTCTTCAGTTTTTATACACATATATACGTACATATATACGGCGCATGACAGTGGCGGCGATGGCAAAAACCAGCGGAGACTGCAAATATAATTGCTATCGCAATAAAAGCACGAACGACGAGACACCGTTTATGACTCGCCCGGTGTGCAAGCAAGGTGGAGCAACCGGCCGCACGATCATGCATATGTTGATATGTTACAAGGATGGTGGTGACATCTGGTAAAAAAAAAAACCCGCACATACTCCTTTCCGCGTGCAGTATGCATAAATGGCATTGTATCTGTCTTGTAAGCAGTTTGATACAAACATACAGAATTTACATTCGTATATAATGCATGAGCACAGTTGTTCATGATTTATATTGCAAGAACTTGAGTGTTTTGAGTTGCTATATTTGGCGTATCTTTATAGTATTGTAATGTCAACAATAATAACGTTCCGAGATGTCAGTGCTTTGGTGGTTGTAGCTTTGCCGGCCCAGCTTTTCCTTTTGAGTCTGTATAATAACTCTAGGGCCCAAGCATTGGTGTAGTTACAACGGCCTGGACCATGCCTGGGCTCGGAAGAAGGGGCCCGCCACAGTCCTGTACTGGGATCGATTATATACGCCCGAGCCTGACCCTCTAGTAGCCACAGGGACTCGTAGAAGGAACATTTAGTAGATAGGTAGCAGAGGCGGACACTTATACAGATGTATCCACTGAAAGGGGTAAGCAGCTCTATAGGGCACCACGACAGCATTTAAATCTACGTAGCAGCGCTTGCCTCTGAAGATAGTTGGTTGGTTTTTCCTTTGAGTCTTGGCGCAACCCACCGCACATCGGCCGTGAAACCGATGGTACCTTAATTTGGAGATAAAATTGTTTTACGAGTCGATTATGTTTAGATATTAACGTTTTAAAACTGAACAGATTTATAAAACAAGGAATAAAAATACAATAAAGGAAAGGAAAAAAAAGAAACGTCAAGAAGGCAATAGGTATGCAAATAAAGTGAATTCATGTATAAGTTTAACATTCAATTATTGAGTATTGAGCTGGCGCTATAGTATTCTTCAGCAGATGCGTTAAAAGACGACGATGAAGTTTTGCAGGCTGCGAGTTCTAGTTTCATCATCATTAGTTTAGGATGCACATCTGCATCCACATCCTTGTCAATTTAATTTTGGTGTAGGGTTACACGCAGGATTTCCTAATAACCGAGTGAGCAATTAACCAAGTCTTCAAGCCACCTCCGACACCTCTTCTGCTGTGAGCACATTTAGCACCTTCCGGAACGCTGGAAGAATGGGCCCACCTGCAAGACCGTGCAACCCAGTCAACAGCGTCGTTGGATTGCCGAAAGCGGACACATCTCCACCTAGAAGTAAGTTGTTTACAATATACTTCATATTTGCTAATGTACGTGCTGGAACGCAACCAGTAGTGTCAAGCGTGGCTGCAGTATGAAATGTTTTACGCGCAACGGTAGACGTACAACTAGAGAACTGACAAACCGAAGTGGATGTCCTCTTGTAGACCAGTTATATCTGACTCCTGTATTCTGGCGCATTCAGGTGGTTAGGCGTACTGCATTATTGTGAGTTGTGCCGTGTACGCCTGATGAATGTGCTGGTGGAAATGTAGCCTCGATGTGTGATATAAAAAAAACTCTGCTCAGGGAATTCCGCAATTCGTTTGGGAGGTTTTGAACATGACTACATGAGTTTGCGAATTTTATATTTTTTTTAGGCTGCTTCTTCCCTGTGGTCATTTCTTTTGTCTGTAGCTAGAGAAGCAAATTAAATGTGAAGACGCCCTCCGAAAACTCCCTGAAGGTTAACTTAAACATTATAGTTAGTTTCGTAGGATACGAAAGATAGGACGCTGGATAAATTTTACAGAATGCATTTAACCTACTTCTAGAAAATATATTGTTACTTCAGTAATTATTATATTGTTGAAGGTGGCGAGAGAAGCTCTGATTGATTTCATTGAAACGTGGTGCAGATCAGCGCTGGCCGGGAATGTCACCGAAGGTCATCGTCGCGCTGCTGCTGTTCCTCTGCTTTTCTTGCGTTCAGCTCTTTCTGCAATCGGTCAAGCCCCGTGCAGCAATACCGGCGTCAAAAGGTGGGTACCTCCTTTTGTCAAATGACTAGTATGTTCCGACACTTCACACCGTCTTTCACGGGAAGCGTAAATATATGCTTCCAGATATCGGGTTGTTTAATGATATAGCGCTTCAAAAGTGACGGTAGGCGTTATAGGCTTGGTCAATGTGACCAGTGCGATTTGAATATCGATAAGATTTCGGCTAGGCGCCTGCTACATACACCTAACCAGTAATTACTGTAATCGCGCTTCAGCCGTATGTTCATTAGTGTGGCATCTGAATGACTGATACGAAAGATAAGTTTTAGGAAGCAAGATACGGCCCGTAGGACTATTTATCTATTTCATCTAAAAGCATAGCATAGTAAGCCTGTCATCATGGATTCTGCTGATAGCGGGTATTCAGATGCAGCATGGAATATGCAAGAAAATCCGCCGGCTTTAGAGAGATCATGTCATATTCTTGCGATGAGCATAACGGCACTATGGAAGCGCACACGAGTGGCCAATGTACTGATCAGTGCTCACCATATACAGGGTGTCCGACGTAATTTTAGCCAGAGTTTAAAAAATATGCCGGGACACGTGACTACGAGTGCGACCAAATGCAAGTCGCTCACCATTGCCTGGAGTTAGTCATACTTTTTTCGTGTTCTCAAATATTGTTTATTTAGATCTGTTTAATTAAACAAACTTTTGAAGGAACGAAGATGGGTAAGGAAATTCAATGAGAAAGTTGTAGATTGGTTTGCAAAACGTCGAAATAGATGGTTTTGTACTTTATATCTGTTAAGCATCACTGTTTTGCTGCTAATTACAAATGCTTGTGAAATACAAAAAAAATACCACGTGACGAACCCCCTTGTGCGCGAGTGAGCATGATAATTTTAGTGTTCTCTGACGTTGCGCGTACAAACGACCATAGCATTTGCCCCAATTTGTTGTCTCGGCAGGGCCGCTACGATGGTGGTGGCTTTACGATGAACACGTTTTGCTATCGGCCACAAAAACGCAAACCGCTGTGACTGCTTATCGCTGTCATGAACTGGTGCAAGAGAAGCGTTTCGTTCGTACGCGGAACGTTAGTGAGCCCTAGAATCATCGTGCGCACTGACGCGCGAGTGGGTTGGTCACGTGGGAATTTTTCGTATGTCGTGGGCATTTGTAATTAGCAGAAAAACACTAATACATGACGGATATAAAGTTCAAAACTATCTTTTGGACGTTTCGCAAACCGATCTACAACTTTCTCATTGAAAATCCTTATTCATCCTCGTTCCTTCAAAAGTCAGGTAATTGAACAGATCTAATTAAACAATATTTCAGAACACGAAAAATAGTCCTACTAACTCCAGGCAACGGTGAGCAACATGCATTTGGTCGCGTCGTAATTACTTGTTACAACATATTTTTAAACTCTGGCTAAAGTTACGTGATACACCCTGTATACTAGTCAGCAACTTTTTTTTTACTTTTGGGTATCGATCAGGTGAAGGTTATACAGCCATCTCTCTGTGCCTTGTGACATGTTTTCACACTCTTGTATTACTGCAACTTCTGTGTGCATGTCCAGTGGCCCCAACGGTCACCGCAGTCACCCCGATGAATATTTAAATTTTATTCATATTCAGATTCAGTAATAACGTTCAATGTTACAGGATATTGGACAAGCTTACTTCATCGGCATGCTAGAAAATCCACAAGTCCGCAACTGAGGCAATTACGTGGCACAAATGAGAGTGCTTCTTCCACGAGTAAGTACGCCACGTGTGTTAAGTGTTTCTGAACGAAACAACAAATACAGCCTGTAGAAGCGCGAGAGTGTCAGAGGCGACTTTTCGCAATTACTGGCTATCGTCTATCGCAGGTATAATTTGTACAGTCGGTTATGATAACCTTGTTAGGTTAATTAACTTTATCGCGAATTAATAACCAGATGATTTTTCGGAGACTGGTTTTAGAACTGACAATACTACGTTTGTGATAAAAAGTAAAAAAGTAACTAACATCGGAAAGGTACAAGTGCGCTTGATGGCGCTACAAGGTGGATATATATATTTATATATATATATATACATATGAAGGATGTTATATACTCACCTGTCCGGCGTCGCTGTCATCTTTCTATTTATATTGGCTTACGTTTGTGCTCAAGTCTGTCCACACATATGCCAACGCACTTCACACGTGCCACATTACTGTCACTCTACTACTCATTCGTTGATTCTCTTAATGATAATGGCATAATGTGCTGGAGTAACACCTATAACACTCATCAGTAGGGCCCTTTACGCTGCAGTGACATGCTGAAGATATAGAGTTGCTTGTCGTTCTTCATCTCATACTCTAATATTTTGCTATCGCATTCATTGCTTCGACCTAGTGGCGAAACCATGAGTTTCGTCTTCTGTACGTTTTATGCGTTAAAGGAAGTCCTGCGATTTACCGTTCTAAACTACACAATTAACGTTTTGCTGTTGGTCACTTGATTGAATGACATGGTTGCTTGATTGAATAAGCCAGCAAATTGCGACTGACAGTAACTTTATCGTAACAATTTAACCTCTCATCTTACTAGTGGATAAGTAGAACAAGGAACTACAGGTCTGTTATCATGTGAACGTTATGGTTGTGGTTGATATCACACTATCTCTCTGAATGGTTCCTGTTTTTGCTCATTGACAGCTTGCCCGAGCGAAAACGAACTTTTGGTCGAGCGTCACTTCCGATCGTGGGATGGAAAGCTGGAGCAAGCGCTACGACTTTATGGCCGAGGTCCACTGAAAACAGAGGAAGAAGCCTGGCACGCGGTCACGGACGACATTCACGTGTTCACCGCATTTGCTGCCACAACGACAGAGCACGCGATTCACATCACCGCCTTCGTGCGGAGTCGGAAAGCGTACGCAAAGAGCACTCTCGCAAAGCAGCCGCGCCTGGAGTGCATCATTCGCACATCCAACCAAACAATACGAGGGAAAGCGCGTATTCGACTAGTGTGGACCTACTTCAATCCAATCTTCTGGAACGCCTTCATTATTTGCCCACTGCAAACTGAAATAAGCACAGCCAATAAAGACGTTCAAGTGGCTGTCGCAGTTCGAGGTGCGAAGAAGGATTCCTTGCGATGGCTCAAGCTGCATCACACACCCGACAGAGCCGAAGACAAGTGTTGCTCAGTCTGTGTCAGGCCAGTTTTCGGATCTCACGTCAGCCTGTGGAAGGTCGTCGAATACGTCACACATTACAGGACTCTCGGAGCGAAGAGCTTCTACTTTTACGACTTGGACATGTCTTCCAGTCTGAAGCTGCTTCTGGGGTTTCTGCAGTCTGCAGGAGTTGACGTTACCCTTGTCCCATTCAAGATGATTGCCAGGTCTAGCGATGTGCACGAGTACGGCCAGATGCCAGCTCTCTATGACTGCATATTCCGGTCGATGTCAAGAACGGAGTACTATATCCACACAGACCTCGACGAACTGATTTTTCTGCCTAGCCATAATAACTTTACTGCCTTGATAAAGGAGGAAGAACGGAAGAGCAACGACGTGGGCAGCCTTGTCGTACCGAACAGGTACGCCTGTGCTGAATACCCCCTGAACGTGTTATACTCCAAGCACGAGTACTTGCCTCTTCAAACGAGACTGTTCACCTATCACAACAAGGACATACCTCTAGATGGCTACACGAAGCACATTGGCCGCGCCAGGGCTATCTGCGAAGCAGCTGTTCATGTGGTGGCTCGGCACTGCACAGGCTATAGAGGGGTCGAATTGAATGGTTCCGTGGCTTTCATGAATCATTATAAAAGCTGCTGTTCTTTTCCCGCTACACACGGACTGCACAAGCTCATCCGTGTATGGGACGTTCGTGACATTTCCCAACCTGACTCTCTCTCCCAGCTGTCACAGCGTATTGAGCGGGATAGAGTGGTGAGATCATTGATGAAGCTATTGAATTAGGTGGAGTTGCAGGCAGTAGCTGCGTCAATGTGACTCTGTCAGAAAAATAAAACCTGACGCATACCTTTTTCGAACTTGGAAGAAAGCGGGACTCCTGTAATTGCGGTGTGTCCTGCATTATTTGTTAGCCAGTGCAGATGAAGATAAATATGCATTTTTTCCCAGGAGTCGACATTTTGCTGAGTGCGCGTGCTAGCATTCCTAAAACATGTAGCTATCTTGGCCACCTTCTGGCACACTGTTCAATGTCCGCAAATTGGTGTTAACATTACCTGGTGTGAGAGTGCCAGATGGGTGTTGACTGGAAGGTATTCTACGAATTTTATTTCATAAAAAACGTCAAAGGAAAAGGGGTGCCTTTTGGGTCAATAAGTATGCACGCCCACTCAAAAGTGAAAGAAAAAGGCACCCTTTACGACATGATATGTTTTATCTGCAAAGGTAAACCTCTGGGAGTTGTCCCAACTTTATTGCAAAGCTACGCGAGTGAAGCCTAACGAGACTGAAATTATTAACCAAGATAAGTGGGATGCCTAGTGTAGTGAGTGGGGCCTAGTTGATAAGATGTAACGAAACGGATAGCGTGAAGCGTGGTAGAGGGGAGGAGCCCAAACGTGAAGCTCTGACGACAACGGAGAAGAGGGTGTGCAGGAGAAAGCACAAACACGATTGGCTATGTCAGTGAAAGGCGTCGAGCAGTGGTAGCGGTTGCTTGATTAACACCTAATGGTTGATTGAGAAAGGTTCACTTGCTTTATTTCGTGCTTTGCGTTTGAGGATTTCACGGTTTGTCGTCGCTGAGTAAGATTTTTCGTCTCCTGAGGTAGTTTGCCAGTGTCCTGTTTAGTGATTGTACCTCCGAATTCCATTGCAGACTCTTTGATGATAGTAGTAAAATTATCGTTCATTGTGTCAACACTAACGTTGGTTACTTCGTTTAGTGCTTCGAATCTACTCTGAAGTGAAACTCCGAATTCCTGTACTTTCTCTCTCACCGCTAGTTAATTATATGGCTTTTCGCGTATCAATTTTGTCTTTGCCTTTTTAAATCTAGATGAATACGAGCTCTTACCATTTTATGGTGACTGCATCTGATTTTGCCAGCTACTTCTCCTTCCTGTACAATGGCTGGGTTTGCACACGGAATTAAATCTTTCATTTTTAGTTTTTTTCATTAAGACTTCGCTACGTCCACTTGTGGTTAGCCCGTTTTCAGAAAAAGGCATTCAAGATCCGTGAATTCTACTAATAACTCCCCTCTGGAATTCCTATAGCCGATGCCATATTCTAACACTGCATGGTGTCCGGGCTGTTCCTTGCCTAGTTAGACACTAAAGTCGCCCATCAGAATAGCATACTGTGACTTCACTTTACTAACGGATGACTCTACGTCTTCACAGACGCGTTCAATCAAATAATAATCATGGGTCGATGTAGGTGCGCAGGTCTGTAGGCGCGTAGGCCTACTGCCGGATGTGTTTGCTTGCGGGTGACCTAACGTGTGCCCGTGTATGCATCCACGCTGGCACGCATCTTTAAACTATCGTGATATGCGAATGGCTGCGTGTTGCAGTGTGTTGCTTTGTGTTTCGTAACGGTCGCAAAGCTTGGATTTATGTCAAGGTGTTCATGCATCCCGTTCCGTGAAATTCGAGCTGGCGTTTAATTCACCCGCAACGTAGGTTGACTGATGCGGCCCGCGCTCTTGCATTTTGACGCGTTCGTTAAACTTGAATTGCATTCGAACAACTCCATGTCTGTTCACGGCCGAATCACTGCACCTTAAGTGTTCACTCTAAATAAAAATTAGTAGAAAGATTGTAACCACAAGCATGAATTAGTAACAGGAGCTGATACTTGGACAGTTACTATCTTTTGTGGCTTTCTTACTGCGCAAGCTTGAAGACGCTTATAGGCTGCACCGGTTCTTCTACGCACTGATACGAACGTTTGGCTTTTCACCTGTTTGATGAGGCGGTATTACGCCAAGTAAGTATAACATTATTTCTATTAATATTTGACTAAACGTCCTATGCTACAGTACCTCGAGTGCCTAACTTAATAATACACTATCTAAACAAACAAACAAACAAATTTAAAATGTTCATCCTAAAGCATAGGCACCAACCGGCACCAGCTTGCGTTTCCCAAACGTAGGACAATACCTATACTTGGCGACAGCGTTTCTTGGCACTGAAGGGAGAGCTACGGAGCCAAATCTCGTGCATTCTTTACTTGCTTTCGATGTTTCGTTTGTGTATGTAGGTGTTACGTGTACAATAAACATCCCTTGCTATACCGCTAGTGAAAGTAGTTCCAAAAGTAGCGCCCGTATTTTCAACGTGAAATGTAAATGTTCCTGTTTTATTTTCTACGTTCATGGAGCTATTTGAGACAGGATGCAGCTGACACCTGTAAGATATTCGTATTTCTATTGCTTTATCTGTTGCAGCTTCGCGTTTTTGAACGAGTGGAAAAGTCCCGCCTTTTTACGTGCACCTCAAACGCTACGTGGTGCCTGTGTCTACATGAAACGCTGATGGTGCGGCCCCTTCACTTTACACAGCGTTACGAGACGCTCGCCAAAACGAACTACTTCGCGTAGTACTACATATGTGCAGAGGCTCCGCCTCTGTAGCTTTCCCTTCAGTGCCACAAAAAGGTGTCGCCGAGTATAGAAGCACTTACGAGCTGAATGTGCCGCGTGGACTAATCGTTGTGTGTGAGTATGATGCCGACAGTCGTCGGTTTCGAGGAGTTCAAGCTGGCGCTTTGTGATGAGTGATGCGGGCACACTAAGGACAGCTAGCGTCTGTGGGTATTGGGCTTGCTGCGTCCCGTCCGTAGGTAAAACGAAGACCACGGAGGCTTCACGCCAAAACAAAGAACATTTCTTTAACAATAAGTTCAAGACGCGTTCATGTCCCACGTTTGAATCCGCGTGCCGGTGTCTTTTTTTTCTTGACTTTTAGATGCGGAGCATCTAATACTCGAGGCTTGTAGTGCGGCGCCGTCCGCAAGCTTCCTCCTCCTTCTTCCACCATCTGTGCATCCCTTCCTCCTCTACACACCGCGCGCGCTTCACTCCTCCACCATCTGTGCACCCTTCCTCCTCTACACACCGCGTGCGCTTCTCCTCTTCACGAACATTCGCTAGCTGTATAATGTAGCGCGCATGCGCCGTCACGCTTCGAGAACATCGGCAGCTGACGCGCGCGCATGCGCCGTTGCGCTTCTCCCCCTTCTCGAACATTCGACAGCTGACAGTGCATGCGCCGTCGCGCTGTATATATACTCAAGGTCGGCGCTCGCTCGCTCAGTTGCCGCTCGTCGGTTGGTTTGTACGGCGCGTCGACGTCCAAGGTCGCGGTGAAATGAATTCCAACGAATCCGCAAACACAATGATCGACGTCCTTTCGACCAGCGCCGCCCTTTCGCATACGTGTGTACGTGTTCACTCATTTAACACCCCCTCCTACAACCACGTTAACCAATTTAGCCATCGACCCAAGTAAGTCGCAATTTAACACCCCATTTCACAACCACGTTAACCAATTTAGCCATCGACCCAAGTAAGTCGCATTTTAACACCCCGTTAACCAATTATATGCTCCGCATCCTCCTCAGTGTTCCCCCGAGGGAAGCTGCGGGCAATTTTTTTTCTTTCTTGCGTTTTCATATATATAGACACGTATACGGTGCATGACATCGACACCGACGCCGGCGGCCAAATTCGGTCGAGAGGGTCCATATTATTGCTATCGATATAACATGGACACGCAACGTCCACTTTATTATTATATTGGTTTTATTGGCGCAAGGGCCATGTTTGGCCAAAGAGCGCCATAAAAATTATAAAAGTGTAATAATTGTCAGTGTATAACAATGGTATTTAGGGATGTGAGCAATGATAATGTTACGTGGCTGTATAGTGGCCTAATAGATACTAAAATCATGAGCATGACGTGGCACTTGAAGTGAGGATGAATGATAGACGGTCATAGTAATAAAATCATAAAAGGATAATAGCACAACTGCCTTGTCAACGACCCTTGTGTCCAAGGGACGCCAGGCAGGTGCTTTTTTAATGTAGTTACCGCAGCAGCAACCTCCACTTGGAGGTCGTGCTACGGATTTCCTGGAAATATGACATGAAAATTATTTATATCTTTTAAAAATGCGAGCAATGATTTGTGCTTAAAAACAGGCTCTTTACCTATAAACATTGACGGATGCAGTGGCATTTGATGTCGGTGAAGAAGTAGAAAGTGTTTTTGTCTAAGAGCATCCAATTCCTTGCATTCAATTAAAATATGAAGAACGCTGAGTGGGTCACCACATCTGTCACACACGGGAGGATCACCACCAGACAAAAGGTGTGAATGAGTGCTATGGGTGTGTCCTATTTGTAGTCTTGTGAGTATTACTTGAGTGTGGCGTGACCTTGATATTGACGGCCAAGTTCCAAGGCTCGGTTTGATAACATGTAATTTATTTCGCGTTTGCTTATCCCATGAAAGCTGCCAGTGCGCCCTGAGCTTCTGTTTTACGAATTGTTTGAGTTCTAACGCAGAGACAGCCATAGATGCATTAGTGTTAGCGTTGTCCTTAGCTGAGGCAGCCAGTTGGTCCGCTAACACATTTCCCCGGATTTCGCGGTGCCCTGGCACCCAGCACAATACAACTTGTTTTTTGAGCGAGTATATGGTGCACAGAAGAGAGTAAAGCATCAAAAAAACAGGATTTTTATGTTTTTTGAGGGTCTTCAAAGCTTTTATGACACTCAGAGAGTCGGTGAATATTATCGCACGTTGTAGCTTTAGTTCCTTTATATGTTTAGCGGCCACAAGTATAGCATAGGCCTCCGCTGTGAATATGCTTGAATTAGGGTGGAGAATGCCAGAATCTGAAAAGGATGGACCAACGGCAGCATAGGACACGCCACTATCAGACTTGGAAGCATCCGTAAAGAATTCAGGACAGTTGTATTTGTGCTGCAATTCGAGAAAGTGAGTGTGTATATGTGCTATAGGCGCATGCTTCGTAACTTCAACAAATGATGTATCACAGTCTATGGGCTGCCACTGCCACGGCGGCAGACATGGAACGGGAGCCATCAGACTGTGTTCAATAAGTGGCACACCCGTTTGTTCAGCGAGGCTCCTCACACGAAGTGAGTAAGGCTGTTGAAACGAAGGACGGTTCTCGAAGAGCGTACAACTTGACAAGTCATTGATAGTCGTGTGTGAAGGGTGTTCTTTGTCTGCGTTCGTTTTTAAATAGTATATAAAAGACATGTATGTTCTTTGCAGGTGCAATGACCACTCATTGGATTCGACATACAAACTCTCCACGGGACTAGTGCGAAAAGCTCCCGTAGACAGACGGATGCCCAAATGGTGGACTGGGTCAAGCATTTTCAGAGCACTTGGGGTGGCAGACTGATATATTATTGCCCCATAATCCAGGCGCGTTCGAACGAGGCTTTTGTAGAGATTGATCAAACAATTTCGGTCACTCCCCCATGATGTGCGTGAGAGTACTTTCAGAATGTTCATTGTTTTTATACATTTGTTTTTAATATACTTGATGTGTGATGTAAATGTGAGTTTAGAATCCAAAATTAGGCCTAGAAATTTATGCTCGGCCTCTACAGGTAACCGCTGGCCAAGCAAGTCAATTTCGGGATTTGGGTGGAGGCCTCTCTTTCTAGAAAAGAGCACACAGGTGCTCTTCTCTGGACTTAACCTGAACCCGTTTTGGTCAGCCCACTTGGATACTTTGTTCAGACAAAGCTGGACATGCCGCTCACACACTGCAAGATTACATGACCTAAAGCCTACCTGGATATCATCTACATACATTGAATAGAATGTGTTATGTGGAATGCAGAGTCGTAATGAATTCATTTTTATAATAAAGAGGGTGCAGCTCAGGACACCACCCTGGGGTACTCCCGTTTCTTGAATAAACGGCCTGGACAAGACATTCCCAATACGAACACGGAATGTTCGCTCGGATAAGTAGCTCTTTATGATATTCAACATATTGCCATGAATACCAATGTCTGACAGATCTCTAAGGATGCCGTAGCGCCATGTGGTGTCATATGCTTTTTCCATGTCAAGAAACACACAGAGACAGTACTGTTTGTGGATGAACGCATCGCGTATGTATGCTTCAATGCGTATGAGATGGTCTGTAGTAGATCGGTCCTCTCTAAAACCACATTGAAAGGGGTCAAGAAGTTTGTTGGTTTCTAGAAAATGCATAAGTCTTTTGTTTATCATTTTCTCGAACACCTTGCACAGGCAGCTCGTAAGGGCTATTGGACGGTAACTTGTAACTGAAGAGGGGTCCTTGCCTTCCTTTAGAATAGGAACAACAATGGCCTCCCTCCACGTAGACGGCAGGTACCCAGCAGCCCAGATAGTGTTATACAGAGCAAGTAAACTGATTTCGGTGTCATCGTGAAGGTGTTTGAGCATGTCATACATAATTCTGTCTGGTCCCGGCGCTGTGCTGTGGCACGCATTGAGGGCCGTCCTAAGTTCGGCAATTTTAAATGGAGTATTATACTGTTCGTTTGTTTTGGACTTCAACTCTAGTGTTTTCCGTTCTGTCATTTCTTTATGTTTTAAGAAAGATTTTGAGTAGTGCGCAGAACTGGAAATGCGCTCAAAGTGCTTGCCAAGGCTGTTGGCCTGGTCCTCCAGTGTGTTCCCTTGACTCACTAAAGGCAGAGGATATGCTTGCTGCCCCTTAAGACTTCTGAGGCTGCTCCAGACTTTCTTTTCATTGGTGTAGGAGTTAATGCCGGAGAGAAACTTGACCCAACTCTCCCTTCTTGCCTGACGTCGTGTTCGCCTACCCAGTGATTTCACTTTTTTAAATTCGACGAGGTTTTCTGCGTTTGGATATCGGCGCAGGATGCCCCAGGCTTTATTTTGTTTCCTACGCGCTTCTCTACAGTCATCGTTCCACCAGGGAACACGTCGTTTACACGAGTGCCCATTTGTTTGCGGGATACACTTTTCAGCAGCATCCAGAATAAACGCACTGAAGAATGCTACTGCGCAATCAATGTCACAATTTGTGATAAAGTCACGAGGTAAAAGTGTCAATTCTTGAAATTTCTCCCAGTCAGCGGATGCTATTTTCCATTTGGGAATATGAGGAGGAACCTCATGCGATAATGTCAAGTTTAACATAGCAGGAAAGTGGTCACTGCCGTACGAATTCATGACCACGTTCCATTCTAACTCGGTAAAGAGAGAGGGAGAACCAAGCGCCAAGTCTATCGATGAGTATGAGTTGTGATGAATGTTGTAATAGGTAGGCTGTTTTTTATTGAAGAGGCATGCTCCGGAGCACAGGAGGAACTGCTCTATCAGTCGGCCTCTCGCATCGCACCGGGCATCCCCCCACAGAGTGTTGTGAGCATTGAGATCACCAACAACAATGTAGGGTGCCGGCAGCTGGTCAATGAGGTGATGAAAATCTGTGCGGTTAAGTTTGTAGCTTGGTGGTATGTATAGTGAACACACAGTGACTAGTTTGTCAAATAGAATGACGCGGACTGACACTGCTTCGAGTGCCGTCTGAAGAATAAGAGGTCGGCAAGGCACGGATTTTTGTACTATTATAGCTACACCGCCGGATGAAGCAGTTGCCTCATCCCGATCCTTGCGGAACACGGCATATTGTCTAAGAAAGTTTGTTTGAGATGGCTTCAGATGTGTCTCTTGGATGCACAGCACCTTGGGATTGTGTTTATGTAAAAGTTCTGTAATGTCATCAAGATTGTGGAGAAGACCCCTAGCATTCCAGTGCATTATTTGTGTAGCCATTTTGAGTGAGTTTTTGTGCTGTGCGTCGAAGTAGACAACCTTAGCTTAGGAGGCCTTTTCAGGCCCCCTAATGCGTGGTTTTTCTTTTTTGGCAGGCTCCTTAGAGCCACGCCAATCTTTCGGCGTCTGAGGCGCCGATACACTTTGTGTTGTGTCCATCATCTCGGAAGAGACGCTGGACGCCCGCTCGCGGTGCCCGCGTGCGGTTGTGAGAGACTTCGGGCCCTCTGCCTTGGCAGGTGGCCCGAAAACTGCAGACCCAGAGGCCTGCATGGCTGTTTGGCTGGTGGTGGTGTCCATTGCCTCCTGCGAGGCACTGGACACCCGCTCCAAAGAGCGATCTGTGTGTAGCATAGACTTCGCCTCAGTCGACGAAGTCTTTGACCCCACCGGGCAAGAGGTTGTTGGGACCTCCTTGGCCTCCTTGTTGCCCTGGCTGCTGCCAGGGCTTGCAGAGGCCACCGGTGTGGACTGGTTTGCTGCGGGCAGGGCAGCGCTGGCTGTTCCCGCCAGAGGGGCAGGTGGCTCTGACCTGGCCACGCTAGGCATGGTCCAGGTAGCCACCAAGGGCCGTTGTGGTGCCGCCCCTCGTTGCACCACTTCAGCGAAGGAGGCTCTTAGTGCGAATGAAGGTGAAACTCTCTGTCGTGCTTCACGGAACGTTATATTTTCGTTAACTTTTATGGTGATAATTTCTTTTTCTCTCTTCCAGGCTGGGCACGCTCTGGAATATGCGGCATGGCTGCCTTTGCAGTTTGCACAGTGTACCTCATCGTTTTGGCACTTATCAGTTTCGTGACCTGTTATGCCGCATTTGCCACAAGTCAGCTGACCTCGGCAGGTCTGAGATCCGTGTCCAAATCGCTGGCATTTAAAACAACGTCTCGGGTTAGGAACATACGGTCGCACAGAAAGTTTTACGTAGCCGGTCTCGATTGTTTTAGGTAGGATGTTTGAATTGAATGTAAGTATTAGGTGCTTTGTTGCGGTTTCAGTGTTGTTGCGTCTGATTTTTATGCGCTGCACATGTAATATGCCTTGGTCTTTCCATCCGTCTAGGAGTTCCTCTTCACTTAGTGTCTTAAGGTCTTCATCGGATACTACGCCCTTCACTGTGTTCATGGTACGATGTGCAGTAACTGATACAGGGATATTGCCAAAGGCTACGAGGTGTGAGAGTTTGTCGTACTGTTCCTTGTCTTTTAGTTCGAGGAGAATGTCCCCACTTGCCATCTTTGAGGCCTTATAGCCGGTTCCAATGGTGTCTTTAAGGCACTTGGCCACTAGAAAAGGTGATATTGCTCTGGCTTTGGTTGATGATTGCTCGCAGTGAAGGACATGGTATTTTGGAAATGTTTCAACGTTTTGAGGGAAAAACAAAGATGATGCATCGGTGCGTACTCTTTTCGGAGCACGATCAGTTACAGGGGGGTTTTGAGGTCCCATGAAAAATTGGCTTCTTCGGCATCGGCGCCTACCACCCACCACGGAGCCCAACAAGGGGACGCGGCAGAACATGTGAACAAGCCTGCCCTTCGCCAGCAGTACGCCGTTGCTATAACCGAATATGGTTTATCCTAGGCAGGATAGCCACACAAGGTTAACCCTTGCCGCCATGAAAAATCGGAAGTAAATGGAAGAGAGAAGAAGACAGGACAGATTTAAAGACGAGAAAAGACTAAGATATAGGAAGAGAGAGATAGGAAAAGGCGACTGCCGATTTCCCCTGGGTGGGTCAGCCCAGGGGTGCCGTCTACGTGAAGCCGGGGCCAAAGGGGTGTGTTGCCTCTGCCGGGGGGCCTTAAAGGTCCAATCACCCAGCGTCAGCTCAACCCCCAGGATCCCCTTTTCCCCGGACACGGCAAAGCCACGCACGGCTAGGCGTGGGAGGGAGCCGAAACTCCCCCGTTAGCTCGGGTCCGTGGTGTCGCTACACACCAAACGCCTACTTGCGCAGGCGCCCCTGCGGGGCGCAACGTCCACTTCTTCACTCTCAGTCTGAGCTAGGAGGATTTAAGAAAAAGTGCTGGAGTCGAAGCTCCCGCAACGTCTTGCCAGCAGAAGTGAAGCCACCTTTTGCCACTGCCAAGATGGCGGAACCATGCTATTTTCTGATAGTGGCCACTTAAAGATCAAGCGGCTTTGATTGTTTATGTAAATGCTACGTTAGTTCTATGTTAAAAGACATTTGTTCCCGATGAAATAACATGCAGAAACGAGTATGGATAACTGGATCTTCAAATAACTTTGCCTCCAATTAGAGGCTCACTAAGGGAAACTAGTAACTGTAAGACGCACTTGGAGCACTATGTGACCCGAAAAAGTTCCCACATTAAACTCGTTGGGCGTGCGAGGGAAACGCTTCGTTTTTAATCGGTAAACGGTGATACTTTATCATGCCCCTAGTGAGATGGCCGCCACAACCGCCATCTTGCCAGAGGAACGGCTTCATTTCTGCGCAATCATTTCCACTCCAGCAATTTTTTTAATCCTCCTTGAGTCTGAGGCACCCGTTTTGGGTATGTCCCACTATGCCCTGTTACAGTCAGCCGAAATCACGCAACAATATTGTTATACGCCATGGTATACGGCAGGGTCGGCCCAGGGCGAGACAGCTACGCAGCGACCATCATTCCGGGCAGGAGCGATCGGCCGACGCGGGTCACAGTCTCCGTCTTTCTTGGCAGCCTAGGCGTCTGTTCCGTCCGGGTAGCACGCAGGCTGCCCTTTTGAAGAGCGCAAGTAGTCTACGCGCACCGCTACTGCGCAGCACGTGGCGCCATCTCTTGATAGCCGGTGCGCGCGGTTCCCCCACGACCAATCATTAATGATAGACTTAGCCGTCGGCGTGTGGATGTTCGACTAAGCATCAACGTGGATGCATGTATACGTTAATCGGTGCTACAGCTGTCGACCACCAATATACATTGCGCAAGCTCTCTTGTATCAATGTACAGTGGACGTTAAACTACCTCTGTAAGGACACGTTCTAGTTTCGTGTTTTAGCGATTCCTGTGACGCCGGGATCAACCAAGTTTATTTATTATAAGAATAATCCTTGTTTTAACAATGCGTTCATCTTTAAATCACCCATATTCGGCTCGTATAACAATTTTATCTGCAAAATAAAGGCCGTCCGTTTCATAGCCAATTTACCAAAGTGGGTTGTGCCAGGACTCCAAAGAACAATCAATAAACCAACCTATTCTGTGTCTACGACGCTGGACAAGCGGAAAGGATCGATCCAGCCCGCAATCATCAAATGTCACGGACAGTGGCGCCGATGCTAGGCGGCATCATACATGTTCTATCCGTTTGGTTAAAAGTTGGCCCCAATTAACAGGACACATGAACACTTGCTCACTTTATTAACCTTGAACGTTGCGCTGATTGGGACGTAGCTGTGAATTACGGTGGTACAAACGTTAGGTAAGATGACAAAGAAAAACAGACAACGAAGGGAATATTATTTTTCCGTTGAGATATCATGTTTATTTTCTGTTTTTTATAACGGTGATTGTACCGACAGTCCGCAATACTTATGAAAATATTCTCGGTTGAATATATCATCCTGCCACTGATGAAATAATTTTCGTGTAATTGATGACCGTGACAGCAGCACGCATATGTCATTGGGATTCAGGCTCATTGCGTTGTGAGCCAGAATAGTGAAGAACTCGTGAAACTGTCAGATAGAATTTGATGAACAATGAGAAAAGTCGTTTATTCAATTCGTAGACATCCGTGCGACAATCTTATCGCCGCGTGCTCATGTTGTTCTTGAAAAATGAGCCGATCAGTCATTCACGAGTGAAGTGTCTCGTGTGAATGAAACAACATGCGGTGTCCCCGTAGGTTTTACTGGCAATTTGCTCCGCGTCCAAGTTGGCCACTGAACCGGTCATTAAAATTAGTCATTTGCGATGAACAAACAGGGCTTTATCGCCGCCGAGGTGAATATCTTCAATCTTAGCAACAGAAGAGCACCATAACACAGAAAAAGGGGAAAGTCACGGGCTACCAAATTCGTGGACATGCGCAATGTCATGGGATCAGGCTTTTTTTTTTTTCGTGGGAAAATATTTTTTGTTTGTCATTTCAAGTGGCAGATCCCGCGTAACAAGGGGTCAATGTAACACGTATACATGGTTCGCCCGCAGTGTAAGAGAAAAGGAGGATCCAAACCTCCTGACCAGGCCCTACCGTACTGGGGCAGCAGAATCAGCGCATTTGAGCACAAGTCAACTTGGGAAATTCTAAATCAACAAGGACATAATCATTACTACAGTAAGCTTATGATCACCAATTATAGTAATAACGGAGCGACAGTAATGAACGTAAAGTAATAATGTAATCACAGTAACAACATAAGCACTAATGCAATAAAACAACAAACATCAATAATGTGGTAATTTGATATACTAATATTAACCTTGAATAATATAACAATTACAAGGTGCCAAATTATTGCACTTTTTCTCTGTGCTTATTTTTCTTTTCTTTTACATTTCAGAAACAGTTACTATTCGTAATATATTGTTAAATCTCATATGAACAATTCTGGTTCTTGTTTCTCTTGTTTTCCGTTTATTCAGCATTTATAGTCTAGGTATTGTTTAAAATTTTGTACGAACATTATTTTTTTTGCCAATCCCCGAAGGCGGGTACGAGTCGTGTGAGAACAACATGATGTTCATGATGTTCATCATGATGTTCATCATGATGTTCATCATGATCATGATGTTCATCATCGCTCGCGCTGCTCCTGAGCTTGCAATGAAGAAGAAAGAAGTATTTGATCGGGGCAGCAAGGGTTCGACCTTTTTCCTGGGGCTGCGACGAAAGACAATAGGAAAGCAGGCTCAGCCCGCGATCATTAAGCGTCATGCATGGTGAGTACACCCAGGCTTGTGGGAACATGCTTGAAATGCTATACCGTTACCATCCTCTTGGTGAAGAGGTGGTCTCGGTTATGATATCACATTCCGCTTGTGACCACTTCAATAACTCATAATTTCATGTTCACTGGGTCGTCTACAAAAACTTCGACGGAATCAAAGCCAAGGAATGAAATATTGTTATTCACATTGAGATAATTTACCTCGTTTCGACGTTTCTCAGAGGCACCAGACACGACCATTCATAACGCTTATCATTAACTCCAACTCGCTTGCATGCAGCGTTCAATAATTGATCGTATAACTTGTGTGTAATGCATGACAGCTCACGAGTATACATTGGTTCCGTTTTATACCTCTGAAACAGAATAATCATTACTTTTTTACTGCACAATCGCAACGACGTTGAAACAGTCCGGGGATAGCTGACCAATCTGGAACATGAACCCTGAAAAATGTTTAAAAAATTGCCGTTTTCTTGAACTGTCATGACTTTTAAACTTTTTTTACAATTAATACCGCTGTAGTTCACACTGGTATCTTACTTGTGCACATGAGCATAATTTTTAAATACTTACTAGCCTCAATGTACAACTCAGAATCTGATTTTGTTTGCTCAAACTGTTAGAATAAGAAGACTAATGGCATATTATTATGGTAAATAGCGTTAATGATGTATTCGTTTCTACCGATCTGTCTTTACGTGGGTAATTTATAGCAAAATACCAGTGACAATTGAGAAAAACATTGAACGCAGTTCCCCACCTGCCACGCTTTCCAGTGGCAAAGGGCAGGTGGACGATTCGACGGGCTTTCAACTCACTGTTCCTCTGCTGCTGCGGTGCTATCGTGTTTCTGATGAGTTACGAATCCCATACGACATTGGTAGCATCGGCTGCGCGCGTTGCCGGACTACTGAAAGAATCTACTCCAACGAAAGTTCCGCCCTCCATCGATGGCACAGAGGTGCGCAGTTCTAGACCACCGGAAGGATGTTCTCCAAAGGAAGTTCTGCCCGCCACGAGTGAAACAGGAGTGCGCGTTTGGGGACCGCTCATAGGATCTACTCCACCCAAAGTTCTACCCGTCATCAATGAAAGCGATGAGAATTGTACGTAAAGGATACCAGTGAGCACGTTTTTCTCTACACAGATCAGCTTCGCGGGTACTTCCATATTCGCGTAGCCGCACTAACTGTCGGAGCCGATAAAAGTGAAAGTAGACGTAATGGATACTTGGTAATTCTATCATCTATTGAACTGGTTTTTGTCAGCCGAGCATTGAAGTATAGCAAGTGGAATATTGACAGAGTTAGGCACACAACATTGAGCTGAGGCTCATGAGACTCGTGAGTCTCAGTTAATCGCCTCACAAGTATCACTTTTGGTCCTTACTTCATTGTATTACAAATACTGCCATTCCATATTTTGTAATTGTAGTGTGGTCTAAATAATTTTTCTGGTTTGTAAAAATTGTGTAGCAGAGGTTTTATTAAAAAAACTGCAACCTATTGTAACTTAGTGCACCATTAGCATTTTCTGTATCTTGGTTTCGATCGTGCCCCCTTTCAACAATGTAGTGCTGCATGGTAAATGCGAAGCATGTATAGCGCAGTCGAGACTCATTGAACATTGATGTCTACGTTTCTACGTAGGCATACAGTTGAAATTAAAAAAAAAAACCTATTTCCACAGCCAATCGACGATATTTCATAGAATGCGTTCCGCAAACCGTGCTCTTATAAACTCTTACCGACTCTTTACGACCCTCACAGGGACATCCTGTCCAACCGTCAATGAGCTTCGGTTGCAGAGCCACTTCAGCAAGTGGGATGAAAGGCTCGCCAAAGCCTTGAGTCGTACTCCTCTAGGCGCACCGAAAACAGAGCGAGAATCATGGCACGCCATCACCGAAAACATCCACGCCTTCACGGCATTTCTCACGTCCACGCCAAACCGCGTCGTCCGTATCACCAGCCTGGTGCGTAGCCGCACGTCGGACGCGAACAGGACAAAGATTCAACATCCGCCTCTGGTGTGCGTCATTCGGACAGCCAGCGGGACAGTGAGGCGCAAAGCCCGCATTCGAAAAGTGTGGACCTATTGGAGTCCAGACTTCAAGAACGCCCTGATTGTCTGCCGACCTGAAATTGGGAAAAGTGCCGAAGCTGGAAACATGCAAGTGGCACTTGCGGTGCGAGGTTCGGCCGCGGACTCCTTGCGATGGCTCGAGCTGCATCGTGTACCAGAAAGAGCCGAAGGCAAGTGCTGCGCCATGTGCGTAAGGCCAACGTACGGATCTTCGATGAGCCTCTGGAAGATCGTCGAATTCATCGTTCACTACACGATTATGGGAGTGACCAATTTCTACTTTTACGACCTCGACATGTCCCTTGATATGACGTTTCTGCTCGCTTGGCTACAGTATAACTCAGTACACATCACCATTGTCCCGTTCAAGCTCATTGCAAAATATGCTCAGGTACATGCTCAAGGCCAGATGCCAGCTCTCTACGACTGCATATTTCGATCTATGGCCAAAACAGAATACTACATCCACGTTGACTTTGATGAGCTCATTATTCCGCGAAAATATTCAAGCATCAGCGACATTCTCGGGAAGATGGAACGCAAACGTAAAGGTTTGGGTAGTGTGCTGATACCGGCCAGGTACTTTTGCTCGGAGTACCCAATCAGTATGAAATACTCCAATGTAGACCAAGTGCCCCTCCAGATGAGATTGTTCACGTACCACTTCCAGGAAAGGATCGGTCGGGGCTTTTCGAAGTACATCGCTCGCTCCAGGACAGTGTCTGAGGCAGGCGTTCACATCGTCCGAACTCACCGCAAGGGATACCGCATGGAGCCTGCTCAAAGCTCATTGGTCTTCATCAACCATTACAGACGCTGCTGTGATTTCTTACCAGGCAGTGCTGTGGTGGCAAATAAGCTTAACCTGAAGATCTTCCGTGGCGTTCCGTACAACTACTACTTTGAGGCGCTGGCAGCGCGTATTGAAAATCATGGGTTAGTGAGGGCGCTAAAGAAACTAATGAATTACGTAGGCAGCTCGCCATTATAGTTATATCATTATAGTTCAGCCCTTGCTGAAGTCTTGTTCCGCTAGGTATCGCGTCATGTCTATGTGGCATTCAATCAACTTGTCCATCTTTTGAACTTTTGTAGTTATATTGTAATATACTCTTCTTGCTTTGCCTCAACGCATTTTAGAGTGATCTGTTCAGAATGGACGAGTGTCACGTCATTTGTAATTCTAGACTTATTGCTGATCTTATCTCGTGATGTAGTGTACCACCTGCAACTTAACCTTTTTTGTTATCCCCCCTACAATAATGCATATTGTGCGCTGTATCGAGGTATGTGAATAAATAAATAAATAAATAAATAAATAAATGTACTAGCCAAAAAGTTTTACATGAGTATATGTCATTGTCAGTGCTCATTATATGGCTTATTCATTCCTTGCTAGAAGCGTGTAAAACCCGGTAGCTGATTGCATCGCACTGTAGCACTGCGACAACAAGGCGACCGATCATTGCTATACAACTACTCGCAACCAATAGTGAATAAACATTTTAGTTTTAGGTAATTCGCGGTGGTGGTGGTCTGACAGCCTCGCTATACGTCTACATACACGGAATAGCTCTGAAGGAGGAATAGCTTGCAATAATACGAACAAGGCTACACTAGTGAGAAGTCTGATAAGCTAGGGACTCAAAAAGCTCAACACATACCCCAATTATTCCTTCTATTCTACATATTCTTTTTATGTTTATTATTAATGTTAAAATTAGTTTCTTGGTATTTTGCAGCTCATCATTGTTAAATATGTCTCAACGTTTCGTAATGAATGAGCCTTTAAAATACTCAGTAGTTGTGCAATGCGCATGTTTTCACGCATGGTGCAACTTTATACTTCGCCATGCAATATAACATGTGCCAAGGAGACTCTTTTTCAGTGCGTGACAATCATGTATTGTCTTTTTCTGGAACATTTTCACAAAATATTGTTGTTTTTTTTGGTAGAATACCGGCTTGTTCTACAGCCGTGATAGAGAATTAGCTCGGGCTCCATTCTCAATCAGAGGCGAAGAACTTTATTGTGTATTTCATTTACACCTTTCAATTTTTTTGGTCACGGAAATATGCGACTATTTTTGCTCGCAACTAACGACACTGACGCCGTGATTTCGTCGAAAGGAGCTCTTTAACGCCATCGCATTAGCACGTGGTCTCGACAAAAAAAAAATACGACTTTAGGCAACACACTCGCTGGCACTTCACTTCACATAGGGCGATTCTTGCTGTAAATATAACCTTTCTGCCTCGCAATATCACACATGTTAACGGGGATTTATGTACGGCATAAAGCTTGTCCGTTTTTTCTCGAAGAAATTTGATCGGGCTGTGGCTCCGGATCTGCAGCAAAATAAGCCTCCAATGCCGACGTTCCAGGCTTAAATCGCATACCAGCCGACTATATATTCAGTTTCTTTGTTTATCTATATTTCTCGCTCACAGACAACGCTGATTTCGCTCACAGACAACCTAGGACGTCGCCACCGACACCACAATTTCTCTAAAAGCAGCTCGTTAAGCGCTAAATAATGAAACTCGGTGCAGTGCATCGGTATATTGATATACATTTTGTTGGGTTCCGGTACCTTTGTCAAGTATGTGTAACTTTTGAAAGGACATCTGGGAAATGAAATAAGGCACTGAATGGTTAAGTTCTGTGATTGCCACGCTTATTTCACGACCAACAACATGTCGGCGCTTTATGTTCAAATATGACGAAGAGCAATGGGAAGAATGAGCACCTGATGGGGCTGACGAAGAGAACTACAACTCACACCACTACAAATAAAGGTTAGTCTGCTCCAATACCTCCGAAAGAACAACAGTCAAAGACTACATACATTGGAAGGATTCCGTAAAGAATTGGAATCGATATCACCCACTCAGCAGTTGTCCATAGAAATACGTATAAACCGATGTAAAATAAAGTGGAAACAGTTTATGCTAAAAGGAAGGTAATATTGCGCTCTGTGCATAAGATTTAGTGTAATTTGTTACTCGGTACAATGGCTCACATTACACAAACCAAGCGAGTGTTGATTTACGTCTACTTCTAATGAGCGGTTATATGTACATCTGGTTAAGGCCCATCAATGCCAACACAATAAGTAAAACTGACTTGTTAAAAAAGCTGCAACTTCCATAGCAATAAGGAAGGGTGAATTATTGCAGCAGTTGTTTTCGGAAAGTTTGTAAATTCTTCTATACGAATGGATATACAACCAGTACATCGGTATCTTGGGTCACCTAAAGGGTTGTGACGACTGTCAGCTGAATTACGTCCGCCGATGGCGCTCCGATGAACGTTCTTTAATCGCCTCAAACTTGGAAGTCTGGTCATCATGTTAGTACGTAGCACTGGCTGTTTAATTCATCTACGCCACATTGTTCGCTCGCAAGGAGGGCGCTACATTCTAATAACTTGGCCTGTGCACCGCGCAGTAGATGCAGTTGATCCAGGACAGGGACACCCGTCTACACGGTGCTCAGTAGTTCTAGAAAAAACAGCCGCAAGTCGAAGCTGTTTGCTTCCACCCGTCGAAGAGCCGGCAACGCATGCACCACGTCATTCAGGTCCTATCGTTTGAAGCCCAGACGCACCCAGGGACTCTTTCGTGTTCAATGTCAGTCGTTCAAGATTCCGTAATGATAGGCACCGGCCATTTTGAACGCAGTGCTGCAAAAACGCCAAGTATAAAGCCCCATCACAGAAGTGCGTCACAAAACGGCCCTCAGAATCTGCATGTCCAACTCCAGGCACTCCAGATCAGCGAACGTGTCATTGTCCACTGGGACGTCACTCAAGGATCCTACGCGGTTGACCAGCCTTAGGCTCTAAAGGAGATGGCAAAGTCTGGAGATCGCGAGGAGGCACATGCCGCCGCCATTCTCAAGTTGCAGCTCTTTGAGACCCGGAAACTTCGCAAGTAGCTTCTGCAGTTGATCACTGATATCGCGGACGACAAATCCAGCTGTGAATGCCACTGCCAGACTAGGGAGGTTGCGGAACGCCGAGATCTTAGGAAGCACTTGCTGCGAGCCAAGACACACCTGCAAAGTTCGCGTGGATAACTTTACTTACAAGTTGCACCTTTAGCTTTGCATTTGCTGAAACCACATTCAACTCCGATGCACGCTATCGTATTTGATTCGCATCCAGTGCACCGATAAACGTCACGCAATACTTCTGCCCATCAACTGCATTGTACATAACTTAGATCAACCCGTATTCACTCAGAGGTAGTAATTAAGCTGCGTTTCTAAATAAGGCACAGAGCTAACACACACAGACGTGAAAGAGACGAGCACAACTGCAACACCACAGCTTACCAATTTGGCTTTTTGGGCTGGTTAGCTATATACTTCAAGGTGTCGCTTAGCGCTAGTACACACGGATGAGAGAGAGACAACAAAACAAGCGCTTATCTTGTTGCCTCTCGCTTGTCCGTCTGTGTTAGCGCTATGCCGTGCTTTGAAGCATGTAACCAACCACCCAAGCAGACGCGTTCATAAGCTGCGTGTTACAGTTGTACCCGCGCCTGCAACGAGCACGTAGCCATGACACTTTTTTTAGGAATCATGCGGTGATAGCGCAGTCGCAATCTGTCGACCGTCGCAGGTTCGGTACCTTTGTCCCAAGGATGGCTTTCAGCTCTCCCATAGTAGAGTACCGAGTACTCAAATCGTTAACCACTTCTTCTGAACACACTCGTTAGAAGATCGAGGTGTATCTCGCGCTAGCTTCTCATTTGTTCACTAAATGCTCCGTTATCTGAATGATCTGTCTTTATGGACGCATGCTCATCTTCGTCGTTCCATGAGGATAAACAGGAAGCGTGCATAGCCGCATTAAAAGAGGTAACATATGCCTCGGGCCGGACCAGATTCTACAAGGGACGTCTCTGCCAACAGTGGGGACACCGAAAGCCTGGGGAGGAGCACGGGGCTGTTTCCTTTACATGCGAAGCAGCTCCTTGTGTAGCCTGTGTAATGCTGGCCGTCCGTGTCTCCGTGCCAACGCGCCGCGCCACGCTCCCCTCGCCGTAGGTTATGGGAGGTGCCAAGTAGATCACGCCTTCCCTCGCAGTGCGTGGTGAAGTCACTCTTTCCCTCCCATGCCGCGCGCTTAGCGCGCTTCACCTCTCTCTCGCTTCACCCTCTCCCTATCGCTGAGGACGGACTCCTTGCCACCCCCCTCTTGCTTCCGGACTGCTGTTCGTGCTGATGACGACCGTGCCACTGCTCACTTAATATTTTTCTCTTCCTTCCACTTTTCTCCCTTTTCCCTTCCCCGCAGGCACTGCGCCGTGCTCCCGACCGGGTTGCAGAAATTAGGTGCCTTTTCTCATCTTCTAACCACTACCACCATTCACCCTCTCCACCGCTGGCAACGTTCGAGCGTAGATCGAGTGAACACCCTTTCGTCTCGTTTATCTGCGAGGGAGAGGGAGGACGCCGGAAAGAGAAGCTCCTTCGCCCACCAAGACATGCGCCAAAGTGATTTGGCCTAACCCGGCCGTCACCGGTGTTGCGAGGTTTAGCAGAGCCGATCGCGTTCGCGAATGGCGTCGTCGCGCCTGCAACACCGACACGGCCCGAGGCAGGGAAGCCGAACGCAAGTGTTGGCAGTGGAAAACCAACGACACCCACGAGGTTGAACACATGGATTAGAAAGCATCAGTCTGCCTTGCAAAGAGACCCCTGACGCACTTGGCCACGCACTGTGCGCCGATTGCCAGTGTGACGTGCAATTCTCCGCGACGGAGATCTTGTTTAAACACCATGATCGCGCGACAAGAGAACTGGCCGAGGCTTGCCACATTAACACAAGGGCTGGTATGTACGTTAGCAGCCCTTCTATGGCCTTGTCGGAAAAGGAAGGGTACTACTTAAGAAAAGGGGGTAGTCCATTCGGGGGAGTCTGCAGAATGTGTGTTCTTGTTTTGGTTGCTTGTCTTTTGCGTGGCCCATGATGCGCGCGCGCGGGACTTATTCGAGTGCCAAGGTTAGATGTCCTACATATATTTTCGGTAGAAGCAATAAAGCTTCCAGTTGTGAGTGAGCGCCCGTGGTGTTCACTTTCTTGTCCTCGTCCTTGTTTTTGTGCTACACTTACGGCATAATGAGTCAGTGCCAACTCGCTCGCGTCTCCATTTTCATCTTGCCCGTACCTTTGTTGTAGCGACAAGCCCCGGACAGTGAGCGCCGGTTTCGGTTTCAAGGAACACGCGAGCTCCTAGCGGTGACACCCTAAGATATGATTGAACAAATGGGGGTTCATGTGGGTGTTCACGTTTACTGTATTTCACAGTTTTTACAAATAAAAGAATTTTATTGAAACTTCGTTTTGTTTATTTGTCTTTTTTATTTCGTATTTTGTGAATTACACCTGAGGCGAAACACAGGAACTGGTCGACTTGTATTCGTAGTGCTTGCTAACGCTCACCCTTGCTACTCTTTCAGCGATATCACAAGGTGAATCACGCTCAGTTATCTCGCTCGGCTGTAGTGCCAAGTGTGATTACGGAAAAGATAGGACATCTGATCTGGCGTGAAGCGAAAGGAAGACGCAGTAGACGATGTCAAGCAGATCAGCCACGCATTAGACGAAAGTGGCTAAATTGGGGCATCGCATGTGTGGCGCGTGTTAAGGTTGTGTTAACCGATGTATTTCCACTTCGGCGACGGCTTTTCAAGTTTCCATGAGACATTGGGTGAGCACAAGTATTTGGTTCCATTATTTCAGCAGGTATTCAATTTGCCTGACTGCATGTCGAAACCAAGTTCCCTGCATGCCGTGGACTGGTACAAGCGCAATGTTGCTCGACTAATCCGTCATGATGACAGCGTATACCTGCTTCATGTAGAATACGTTTAATAAATGGCTTGAATGCGTGTTGGTTCGGCTATGCAGTTTGTTCCCCTTTTGCTTGTCCCATATGGTTCGAATGATGTGAAGCAGTTATAGGCTACTTCCTGTTCAAGAAAGTGCTCGTTACCAGTTAGAAACTTTTCAGGTCTTCCCTTCTGATAATGTCCTTAAAATACATGTAAGGAACTCGATGCTTTGAGCAATCGTTAACAGGTATTGTCATGGGAGCCAACGTTTTGACGAGTGCGCTTTAGTTCGCTAAAGCAATGCTGCTGCCCTTACGAAGGCAAGTGGCCTTCCCTGTTCAACGATTTTTCAACGCTTCACGCCTACATCTTTGCCTGAACACCCGCCTTGTTCGGTATCGAAGTTCTGTGCTAAGTACGCCCGTCGGCAAAATAAGTCGGGACGTGTGGGTGGAGACAGCAGACAGAAAAAAACTGCGTTGTCCTGCCGTATGACGTCGAGTGTGTGGTGTCGACACATCGCAGTACGCGTGCGCTTCCTTTCACACTTGCAGTCATGTCTTTTTTACTCGTTGCAAGAGGGTAGGTGATTGCATGTGGCGTTATGAGATAGGTGTAAGTTTCTTCGCTCAATCCGTCAACGCTCAGTTCGACGGGAGCACGCTGGCGGTAAATGGTACGCTGCTTTTTTTTTTTACCTTTATCGGACCGACAACACGTAGCAGCCGGGCCTTCTCATCTCATGAAAGTAATCCGAAGAAAAGAATACTTCGGTGCCCTCATTCGTATTTCAGTACCATGTGGCTTGTTTTCACACACGCACACACACAAAAAATTGTCAGAAAGTAACTAATGCTGCACGTGGCAACACTTTGTCACGGAGTCAAACAAATTATCTTTAATCGGCTAGAAGCGTACGCTTCACTACAACGGGAACAATCGCCGATTGTTGGGGCCAGGGTCACTGCCCTCTTTTTTTTAGGCCTGTATGCAAGGTCCTCCTTGATTGATATGTGGGGTTTAACATCCCAAAATCACCAATGAGAGATGCCGTACTGGAGGGCTCCGGAAATTTCGACCACCTGGGGTTCTTTAACGTGCACCCCAATCTGAGCACACGGGCCCACAGCATTTCCGCCTCCATCGGAAATGCAGCTGCCGCAGCCGGGATTCGATCCGGCGACCTGCGGGTCAGCAGCCGAGTACCTTATAGCCACTAGACCACCATGGTGGGGCAATCCGAACTCACCAACTCCGCACAAAGCAGATCCTCTACTACCACATCTGTAGCTCATACACAATATCTTGGTTCTTGATGTGTGTGCAACAAACAATTAGCGTTAGAGATTTAGGCCAAATTCTTATCGTCATGATGGCGAACGTTCAATTTGTTTTTCTGTGGTCGTCATGTAGTTCGCGAAGTTCAGCAACAAGTACGTGTTCGAAAATAATGTTGAGAAATGCAGCTTGGGGATCATACGAGATCATTTCTTAGTGTGATTACATTTGTTGTGACTAATACTGCATTTACTGAATTTTACCGTGTATGGTGAGTTTGCATTGCCTCCTTTGGCACGTGATACACTTTTAAATAGCTGACCACTCTTACTTCACCGTTACTGTCAATTGTGATCTTGTAATCCTTATTGCATGTCATGACATCACGCAATGTTACCCCAGGTATAGGCCGTGTATACGTAGGTCCGCGCACTCTCAAGTGAATTTATTTTTTATTGAAATGAAAAATAAACGAAGTTTTTACCACTGTTACTTGCCCACTGCTACCTTCTTCCACTTGGTTGTTAAAAACAAATAATTAAAAATAGAATATATGCATACACAGTTCTGCATAGGTAAGCACAGAAGTTCTCATTTAGGCCGAACAAATACATAATTGCCATGATAACTTTTAACCTAGTCCGCTCAGTGGTCACAAATTTTTGTTTCTTTTAAGAAACATTGAGCTTGAGCTACACTTTGGGAGCAGAACCCGATGACATAATCTGGCTGCGTTCACGCCATCTCTCGATCGGTGACTTGGATTTCCTCTCGGTGGACACCTGAACTCTACTGGTAAGATAGAGATGTCTGCTCGAGTTAGATTGACCGTTTCAAAATGTCGGATAACGTCTACGGCAATCTCCCTTATGAAATTCTCATGACGCCAAAATTGTTCCTTTTGCCAAGTTGCAAAATACCCACAACGCATCCGCTAAATAACACGTAGCTATACGCAGCTGGTGTTATTGTAGATGCTATTGATGATGGCGACGATTGAATATACCTGAACACTGAGTAATGCGTGGGTTTCCAAACTATCCCCTCGTTGTTGAATTTGCGTATCTTGACGCCTGGTACTATTATACGCTTGTGGTACTTAACATCGCTAGCGTTAAGGAACCTCCTCGCATCACGTGATATTCTTATAGTTCTTTTTTTCTGGAGCAGTTCCGAGCAGTGGCGAAGCTCTCTAGTAGAATACCTGACTGCCATTCACAAGGCCTGAGGTTGATTCCTACTCGAAGCAAATAGGTTTGTAGAATGTTTATTTACATCTTTATATATTATCCTCTCACGGACAACGCCGATTTTCCGCTGACCACCAACGACGCCATTACCGGAATTTCTGCGAAGTGAACTCTTTGAAGCTCTCCCAGAAAGTGAACTTGGCCAGTGAACCTTCGCATGTGACGCAAATGCGTCGGCTTTCATATTTCAATCAGGGCACTCATATGAAATTCTTCACTTTTGTTTTTGACAAAACATTGAGAATTCCAGCAAAGCACTGGGTATTTTATTAGTAGTAGTTATAATGCACGTGTACAAGCAAATAAAGGTTGGCAATAATATACTTGGCACCGCTACACCACGTGGATACGATAGAAGTTTCTATTCGCGAAACCTTTGGCGACAACAGGATAAATAGTTTATAGCCGCAAAGTGCACGTGGTGTGTCGAAATGAACCAACGTCTGCCCTAGTTGAAAGATCTGGGCGAGTTTACGGTTTTTCTTAAATGACGTAGAATGTCTCCGATAATGTCAGTAAATAGGAGAGTGTACACACTGGAATCCCGTGGAAGAATACACCCAGCTGAGTAATACTGCATTATAATCAGTTCGTCAGTACGAGCAGGTTCCAGCCCTCGCAAACCGGATGTCATATGGGGAAAGTACGATCGATTCAAAAGCGTCCAGTTGAGTGTTTACTGATTACATTCGGCAAGCAAGCGCGGTTCATCTACCCTATCGTGAAGCATACATTCTGCACGTGGTAGCTGCAACCGGTAATCTCTGAGCACGCATCCTCAAAAAGCATCCACGTCACCAGATACATCCTGTGGGTGTGCGTTTAAAACAAATGCGATTCATCCTGTAGCGCCATTCAGTTTGTCTTTTACTCGGTAGATATGATCGCCTTGGAGGTTTTACTCGTGGCTGCCGTTTCTCAGGCGGTGATCTGCTCTTCGCAAATGCCAGATCTTAGTCTTTGTCCTGGTGAGAAAGTGCTCTTAATTTTATTTTTTGAAGGTGTACATGTAAACTTGAAGTTTTCCTGGACTGATTCAATGAAATACTGCGATGAATGCAATCTATGTACAGTGGACTAATTGTAAGGTGGGTTGAAGTTCATGTCTTCAAGGCAAAGACCGATTTAGTTTTTGTTAATCAAGCGCCTCGCCCCGCTTGCAAGTGGAATTTGTGGGGAAATATCGGTTTTATGTAATTAGCACTGTGTCTTGTCCTTGTTGTGAGTGATCTTAAATGAAAAGAAGAGAAAAGTGAGCCCCATAGTTGTCTCTCAGGACACCTCAACAGTAGCTAACGAGGGGGGGGGGGTAAAGGAGGGATTAAAAGGATAGGATTAAAATGTAAAGAGAGAGAGGGGGGAGAAGGAGAGAGTGAGGCGCAGGGACAGCGAACGACAGAAAACGACGGAAATAAAGAGGAGATAGGAAAGATGGGCACGGTCGCAGGAGTCCGAGGATGAGGCACCACTCGGTGAGAGCTTTTGTCGGCGTCAAGAGATGGCGTAGGGCGAGCCCAGTTGGTCCGATAGAGCTGCGCTGTCGTCGGAGATCGTGGGGGCACAACCGGTCGGCACGAAACTCAGGAAGCGAGCCCCCCTTTTTTTGTTTATTACGCAACGTAGATGGCTCTAAATGTATTCATGAGAGCCACTTCAAATCATTCTTCACAGCAGAAGGGTATCGGGTGACATTTACGGCGTATGCTTACTATGAACAACTCGTAGAAAGAAGTTCGCAATTTCAGATAATCATGTGTTCATCGTTCGGTCTTTGACAAAGATAATGGTGGCCCGCCTGTCTGAGGAACGTATACTTGTTCATTCGACAAGATTGCCCCGTTTTATATAGAAATTAGTCGTGAACGTTTTGAATTGGCTTTCTTTCGGCGTAATATTTAACACGAGCAGGACAATAGCGACTTCTGGCTAGCGTAGAGGCTGAACTAACGTTCTGAAGCAGCCTGCACAAGGTGAAGGCTACTTTTTTTCAATACGCTCCCCCTTCCCCCCCCCCCCAAAAAAAAACGTCTGAGGTTCTCTGTTTGGAGAACTTTTGTGAGCGTACAAAATACTTTTATTCAAAGGCTTAATTAAAAAGCCAATTCAACGCCTTCGGCGCCTTGCAGATTAAAAGTGTACTACGTGCATCTTATCGTACAGCCTCTAGTACTTTCGGAAGGTGAGTTTCTCTGGTCTAACATAGTTTCTGGTTGAATAGCGGGTTTTCTTGCGGACAAAACCTGTAAGCCGTTACATTAGAATAAAATGCGAATTGCGTGGTGCACCCGCATTCACTCACTGTACCAAGTGTCTCAGAATATGTACCATGTGCACCTAATCTACTCACTTGAGCGTCCGCGTTAGGCACATTGCGTTGCTCTCTAGCTACACCGACAAATCACAGTTCAGGTTAGAGCATTAGATGCCTCATCAAGCACGAAATCTGAACGTCGGCGTCCCGAGTTGGCGGCGTCGGGCACAAGTTATGTGAAAAAAAAAACGGAATCTCAACGTTTATCTTGTGATGTCCCGGTAATGTCCTTTTGTTACGTCGTTATGAAGTCGTCGTCCTGATCTAGCATCGCAAGATGGCGCCATAACATCGCGCCATAGCTCGGTCAAACGTGGAGGTAATGCGAAAACAGGTGATGTGCTTCTAATCTTGGAGGCAGTACAAAACTACGTTAGGTGCAGAAAGCAGTCGAAGGTAGCTGGGCAGGTTCAATGCGTCGGCTGTGAGCAGCGAGATAATAGTTTGGGCCTTCGAGTCGTCTCAAGTGAATGGGTCAGGGCCCTGTGAGTGTTTAAACACCATGCTATTGAGCCGAGATGTAGCAGTAGTCCCAATCCTGATGGACAAGAGCGCGTGTGCATATACAGGTCTTTCGGAGAAATTCTTTACGTTAAGGATGATTTGCGCTTTCGTGTCAACCAAGCATTGGCCAGACTGACGCGCTTGGTCCGCACTTTGCGATAATCACACTGATGTCATGACAGGCGAGCAAGATCCGACAGTTCAAGTCACCAATGTCAACATCCGAAATGCGAAGCTCGGCGAGAAGATGACCATCGACACTGCTTTTAAGATAACGGAACCACTGGACGCTGACCCCGTACTCTACGTGTCTTTCGCACGGCCGGACGGCACGGAGCTCCGGTGCCCCGATTACATATCGCACTGGTGAGAACATGCTCTTCTACTTAAACAAATTCGTTGCTGAGTTACTTGTCTCAGGCTCTGACACTCGCAAGTAATAATTGTTATGAAAGCCTTCCCTACGTGTTTACACACAGACGTGCGCAGGGTTCTCTCTGTGTGGGGGGGGGGGGGGAGAGAAAGTTGTACTACAGGGCCTCAACCCCCCGCTGGCCGAGTCCAAAAGAAAACGAGCTCTGAAATGAACGCGAATAGAAAAATCAAACGGTGACACGTCACTCACAATAGCCTGCTGCTTTTAGTCACTGGCTTTCCGGTAGTGAATGGGTGCAGTAAGCAGTTCTTCGAATTTAACGTCGGGAGTCCTTGGTCGCCATTATCATGAGACAACGCTTTTTCATAGCCTTACGCATTGAAAAATACGCGAAAACTTAGTAAAGGCACGTGGTTGAATTTGGTCCCTGTTTGTGGAGGGAAGGGACTGCCCTCTGTAAAGGGCGCATGACATACGTCACTCCAGCTGTGTAGCTTATTGGAAGCCCTGTGCAGATAAAGGATGTTGCACCAATGATCGGGGTAACTTCTGTTGGGAGCGCAGAACGTGCGTCTCATTACTGATGCCCTAGGGCTTCGGCCTGTGCCCCAGGCCACCCTGGCTCGAACGCGCCCGCTACAACCTTCTCATGTGCACACCTATGCGTAGACTCTACATATATAGCGCCTGTCCCACCTATCGGCGTACACCAGAAAGCGCTTGTCCCACGCATTGGTCTTTTTAACAGCGCTTGTCTGGTGCATCTGTGCTCTTAACAGCACTCGTGTGTGTCAACGTTCTTTCTCTGCCGTGTTGAATTCGTGCTGTCCAGCATTTAAGGCGTTCTTTTGTGGCTACCCCTACCAGCCCTTCAGTCAGCACCGTTCAATTAGCAAATGACAGAATACTATGGCAAAGGAAACAGGGTCAGAGCACAGGAGACGGGCAAAAAAAAAACAAGCCTATTTTCCTTTATTATAAGTAATCGGTGATTCATTGGTTTATTTCAAATGTCATCCAAAACATCACGCCATTATAAGTGGAGGTAACTGAGATGAACGAGTCCTTTAACTCGAGGTTCGGTTTCTCTACTGCTTTTCTTTGTAATCAAGTAGGCTAAAGAAGCCATTCTAGCAGGCCTAATGCTTCGAAGCATCTAGTTTGCCTACTTCAGGTATTATGAATGTTCAAAATCGGCAAGGTTTATGTGGGCACTTCGTTACAACGATACAAGCATTTATTAAAACGCGCAGAAGATATACATTGCGTCACCAAATTTTAGTAACCACTTCTATATGTCTTTAATCTGCAGCGAACTGAAGTTATGCGAAGGCACCAAAATCGACGAACTCCAACTCAGCCGAGAGTGGCACAACAAGTGTCCTATTCCAGCCGGCGACTATACCACTCACGTTTCTGTGCGCCTGCTCGACATGGAAAGTTCCGAGGAGTTCATAGGGGTGAGTGACTGAGACGAATTTATTGGGGTGATAGTCTTGAATGCCCCATCAAGCGGAAAATTTTATTACTATGTTAAGTTTCTGAAATATCACATGCAGTGTTAGTGTCCGATTGCACGATATGACGTAATGGTGTGCTTCACGCATCTGTAGCATAGTGCATATATGGCGGTCGTTTTTCTAGAATAAATTTAGTAGCGAGCTGACCCTCTTTCCTTTCGCCTATTCTTCCGCGGTGGTTTGGGTCGTCTAATTTTCTTGTAACGTGCACCAACCAGCCCAACAATAAGACTTACTAAAGTCCGTTTTGCTCCTCAAGGGATCGCAAATGTTGGTCCTAAAGAGAAGAGCCAGTGATGGTGGTTCTCCACCCCGCCTCTTTATGGTGCCTAATTTCATCCAGGAGGCATGCCATTCTCTTGTAAACTATTTCGTGGCAGCCCCGCAGCGGTGGTCTAGTGACTAAGGTACTCGACTGCTGACCTGCAGGTCACCGGATAAAGTCCACGCTACGGCGGCTGAATTTCCGATGGAGGCGGAAATGTTGTAGACCTGTGTGCTCAGATTTGGGTGCACGTTAAAGAACTCCAGGTGGTCCAAAATTCCGGAGCTCTCCACTGCGGCGTCTCTCATAATCATATGGGGGTTTTGGGACGTTAAACCCCACATATCAATCAAATCATCAACTATTTCGTGGCATCAGTACATAACTAGGAGGCTACTTGTTTGTGTTCATGGGTGTCTATTTACGGAAAAAAGTGCTTCCTGAAACCAGTGCGGCAGCGATTAATCTAGAGACCGCGTTCTTCGTAGCTGCCTTCGCTAACTGTCAGTGCTGGAAGGCCCTCCCGAACTGTCTTCGCAGAAGAGATTAATAAATACCTTGTTGAATGAACATGTGCGTACGGTATTGGCCTCTTGAATAGGCTACTATACTTCCGAGCGACATCCTCTTCTTCTCTGCATCTTTTAGTTTTTTTCGTGCTCCTGCTTTTCTCTCAGCTTTCCTTTCCATCTCTTTTTTTCCTTTCCCGCTCGCCTTGGTGCAGGGTGGCAAACCAGATGCAACACTTCTTGTGGACCTCCCTGCCTCTGTCTCATTTTATTATCTCTTTATCTTTCTCGTGGTATCTATTCATTGTTACGTTATTGTGCACTACGTAGAGGACAAGGTGAGAACTGCACAGACACAAGTGCGAACGTTCGACTGGATTTGAGGAGTGAGGTAATTACGAATTCGTACACGGGCATGCAGAACGCATATTGAATCATTTATCGAAATGCACGCGTCAAATCTCAGACACAGCACCACTCCTACTCGTTTGGTCACTTTAACATCGGAGGCGATCACACATTTCGATAAACAAAAGCAACGACAAACCGAAAAACGTAATTCCAGAAACCATTCATGCTGCAGAAACGTGCACGGATCGGTAGTTTGTTGTGGTTTGTTAATTTAAATTTGTGGCAGAATTTCTCGTTACGGTGACCACGCGATCATGTGTGGTGTTGTGCCCAAAATTAGACGTGTACATGTCAATGATTATTCGAAATACGTTGTACATGATTACCTACCAAATTATTTTTTTTTTCACTCGTAAGATTCCGTTGAAAGATTGCACTTGTGTCTGTGCAGTTATGTCCTCGGCCTCTAAGGTATGCGCGATAACTTAGTGAGGAACTAAGTATCTGCTCTAGCGGGGCTACACTGTCGTCGCAGAATTTCACACTTTACCATAGTGTACAATTTCGGAAACATGCGTTTAAAATCAACGGTGTTTGTGTAAGTCCTAGTTTTAATGCACTTCCTCACCATCACCAAAGACGTGTCCAGTTTTGCCCTAGGAGGTGAATACAGACACGTCGAGTTTCTATGAAATTGGGTTATCCTTTAAAAGTGTATTTACACAGTGCATGGACAGTCTGAATCTGTTTTTGTAAGTAATTTCACTGAATAAGAGGGTGTATGTAGCCTTACCCTTTCGATGCAACTCATTGGTCAAGAGCTCCACCTCTCTCCTAGTGAGGCGCGGTTAATGAGTTCTCGCGCAACACGCATAGGAAGAATCCCAATAAGTTATCAGCTAATTTCGTGTTTTATTACAATTTCACTTCGCTCTTGACGTGCCCAATGAATGTTCACGGCAGACTGAAAACCTTCTCTCGATTTTCGTTCATCTCTGCGTCCTCCCAGCCAACTTTCAATGCAGTCCTAGAACTTTGCTCCCTCTATTTTACCCCTCCTTTCTTGTTTGTATTTGTACAAGTATAAACGTTGCCACGAGACTACGGCATTAAATAGACAATTTGATATTGCAGAATGATTGACTTTGACATGTTGGCGAACATTTACATTGTGTGGGAGCATTTTGTTCGTGTTATTATCTTCACTGGCTGTTTCTCTTTTGAGCCGGCACTTGTTTCCTTATAACGACTGGGGCTCACTTCATCATTGTTCTTACACATGATCGAGAATCGGGGGCATTGATGTAGTTAAAAGCTGGCACCGGATACCACAACATAACCTAAAAGTTTCCGGCATGTGCTGTAGCATTTCAATCAATACATTTTCACCAAAGCACTCGTCATGGTACACCAAACTTATTTATACCGACAAATACGCATTCTTGAAGGAGGCACAATTTTTTGTGCGGAACTATTTCTTTTTTTTTTTTTTAGTTGCCGAGCGAATTGCCTCTCCAGTCTTCTAAAGGTGTACCCGACTATAGTAGTTCCCGAGTATCTGAAACCGGTCGAGGGTGGTTTCCAATATCTTATTTCGTTCGTGTGATATACTTTGTGAGTGTGTTTGTGTGCTTCTTATACAGTTATGACGGGCGGGGTGCTCAGCCGCCCGAGAGATGGCGCGACACGTATGTGCCTCGAGATCTGGTGACCGTGTGCTTATTTTTAGTTTTTGTGGCTGTTGCTATGTTGCGATCACGGCGGGTGAAAGCACGTCGTTATTTCTTAACCAATTTCGTTTTTCGTTGCAATCCTCTGCGTATATCCGCTTACTTGTTCATTCACTTAAATTCTCTACTTTAATAGCTTATGGTTGTTGCTGAAAAGTGAAATACTTATCCAAGGTTTTACCGATTTCAGTCTCCTTATTTTTAACACCCTCTCAAGCGAATTGAAGTTTGTGTGTTTACCTGTGGGGTGAACTATAAATTCGACACGGTGCAGCTGCGGCGCTGCCAGCTTGTCAAAGAACGACCTTCCGATTTTTACCCCTGCCCCGCCAACAAAGGTGCGGAGAGGGACAAGACAATGGATGGCGTTCTACGACTACGCTCCCTTTAGGTAGCGCCTTTAGGTATGCTACCTTTAAAGAGCGTACCTAAAGGTAGCATATACAGTAACTATATCTGCGACATGATGGCAGTGCTAAAGCTGCGCCGTGGCGCATTTAGAGAGATTTGTAAGGTACGAAGAAATACGTTCCTCATACACTGAATACATGACTGTTCCCAAAGTGACCTATAAAAAACCCAGTCCTGCTTATTTCTTTCTTTGCCGTTTCTTTTCAGGACGGCCGCGTCGTGGTCACGTTCAACATTGAAAACGGAGGGGAAATTGTCGATTGCATATACTTCACTGTTGACGTGGAAGAATAAGTGGACCTTTGTGCCCCACAGGTACCACGACCCCGTAGTTTAGTTTTATAGCTGTTACAGGGACGTTTTTGTTGACCTATGATTAAATCAGCGGTGGAAGCCCAGCATACCGCGAGCCCACAAATCACTTGCTTACAATAGCTGTGTCACATCTTGATTCACTAAGCCACGATCGCTGAAGTACAAGCGTCACAGTGTTGAGCAACACTGCGCAGCTGCGTGATAAATCATGAGCATGGCGACTGCAGCTACTACATATCCGAATGGTTTTTGACGCTACTGAAGCACGCAATAAAGAGGATGCTTACGTGTCCGCAGTCCCTGCGTGCTGCAATACATTCCAGGATATGAGTGTCATCTCTCTCTATCCACTTAAAGGCCTGTACAATGCAACTATTTTTTTTTCCAGCAGAGACGAAGCCTTTAGTTCAAGCAGCGCCTCTTTTTTTTTACGCGCAATAAAAGTCTGTAACGGCCTTCCTCAGGCCATTTTTGCCGTCATTGGCTAATCTATATTTTCTGAAACTGTTAGAAACACTCGGATATCGTTTTGAGAAGCACAAACCCTATGTTATACTCCTTAAGGGGAAATTTAAGGAAATGCTGTTTTGTTTTTTCGAAAACCAGCACAAATAGTACACACAAAAAACGGAGCACTGTCGAGCTACTCAGAACGTTTCCAACGTCATTGCCGATACTGGCAATCCAATTCTACCCGAGGTGAAACTAATGAGTGATAAAGTATTACAACATTAGCTAAAGGACCCAACAGACCTGCTAATGCAGTACCGGAGTAGCACACTGCATTTTAGAGAGCATCAGTTTAGGGAGCCCCGCCGCGATGGTCTAGGGGCTAAGGTACTCGGCTGCTGACCCGCAGGTCGCGGGATCAAATCCCGGCTGCGGCGGCTGCGTTTCCGATGGAGGCGGAAACGTTGTAGGCCCGTGTGCTCAGATTTGGGCGCACGTTAAAGAACCCCTGGTGGTCAAAATTTCCGGAGCCCTCCACTACGGTGTCTCTCATATTCATATGGTGGTTTTGGGACGTTAAACCCCACATATCAATCAATAAATCAATCAGCATGAGTTTAGGGAACCATCGGGTATTTCACATCTCACGCATTTGTGTAAGTGGACGCTGGGGACATCCAGGCCATACGGCCGCTCGCACCCAAGCTTGAGCACTAGTCAACCAGCCTGGAAGCGACCTACCTCCGCTTAGCAGGACCAGGGATCGACTCCCCAGCGACCACGGAATCACATGGTTTAACAGAAATGCTCTTCTAACGTAACAACTCTACCCCCTCCTTCCGGTTGTATAAACGCTTACCAGAAGTGACCAGGTGTTGTGGCGACGACTTGATATGGCCCCAGGGGCACAACTATTTTCCTTCACTTCATTATAACTCACGGTGAAACCTATCGTCACAGTATTTTGTGCCCTTGCACAAAGGCCGATTTTAACCGCATCTTTTTAAATTGATAGGACAAACCCAAGTCTCCGTGCCCAAGGTCGGAACACAAAGAGTGATGAGAGGCCGCTCTGCGCAGCTCACCATCAGAACTGCAGCTTCGGGCGACGGGCCGTGCCGAAGGGTCTGCCCGAGCCCAAAAGTGTCCGGCCATCCCGAGTGACCCCGCCGCCCTTCATCGACCTGCCTTGTTTTTCTCCCGACACTGAGGGAAGGGCTGAAGGGGAGAAAAAATATAGGACGGAGGGAAGAAAGATGCCCACAATCACAAGCACACTCGTCGGAGCACATAAAGTCTACAGGGGGTCGCTCAGGTTTGTTGTGTTGAAGTGCAGTAGTAGCTCTTTAGTAGTTTTCTGCGCTATTGGGGCACATGCCTAAGGTCCCATAATCTTTTGCACAGAGAATGATCTAGAGTCCAGTTGGTTCAAAACCATTCGGAGCTGGCATCGCTGGGTGTCGTAGCAAGCGCAGCTGCACAGGACATGTTGGATGGCCTGTTCAGCTCCACAGGAGTTGCATGTATAGGTATCTACCATACCGATGCGAAAGGAGTATGCCTTTTTGAATGCAACACCCAACCAAAGGGACCATAAGTGTCGCATGGAAGCGAGAAAGTTGTGATGGTAGCTGTTATTTGAGCGAAGGATCCAGTTGATATAAGTGACACTTTTGGAAGCTGGTATGCGACCAAAACGTGCGTGTGGGATCTCGAGCCAGCAAGTGAAGCTGTCTTGCCGCATCAGTCCTTGATAGAAGAATAGGGAATGCACTCGTCCCTTCATGGGCTGAGTTGGCTGCATCATCGGCTAATTGATTTCCAGAAAATTCCATGTAATATCTATGTGAATCAATATATTAATTACCCACCTACCTATTGCGTAGGCAGGTAAACAAGCGAATGCGGAGTGCCGTTGCGATACAATATATAGTTGGTGACAAGCTATGAATAAAGAGTAATATGGTAAAGTGCAGCGCTGTCCATTTGTTTTATGCGCGAACAACGGAGGTCACTTTTTACTATGACGTAACAGTCAAGATTAGCGAATGGCAAATTCAGCACGACGCCGTTATCGACTAGAGGTTATGTACCACTCCATGGAAACAGGCAGGCGTCCATTCAGTTTTCTTGTGCTGCTTTCTTCATCTAGAAGAAGCTATTTCATCCACTTGCACTCAGCATCATCCTCGCCGGCCGTCATTAATTCGATGGTGTTTCTGACTTCGCAGCGCTTGAAGTGCACTGAAGCGGCAGAGCCTTATCGCGTTCCTTCGTTTCGGCAACGCGAAGCAGCAACACGGCGTGTATCCTCTGCGTCGCTCGCATGCACCAAGCATATCGCCTGTGGTTGACCACTTTCGGCGATTCTTGTCGCGGCCATTCATGGGCAGTAAGGGGTACGTGATTGAATGATTGATTGATATGTGGGATTTTACGTCCCAAAACCACTATATGATTATGAGAGACGCCGTAGTGGAGGGCTCCGGAAATTTCGACCACCTGGGGTTCTTTAACGTGCACCCAAATCTGAGCACACGGGCCTACAACATTTCCGCCTCCATCGGAAATGTAAGGGGTACGTGAAGTCTCAGTGTGTGCGTATATGTTTTGTAGATTGTGTGCGTCATTGTTTTGAGGAATGTGCTCGTCTGTGATTTACCTTTCACAAAAGCTATGTCATCAACGTTGCCACATGTTCGTGTGGGAGTTTGCTACTTAGGTGTCCCAACGTGGGAATAGTGGTGAGATTTTGCGATATGCGCTGTGCTGTGCGCCCTTATGAATGATGTAAGTGCGGTGCAGACGAGGCGTGATAGAAAAGCAATCAAAAGAATCTGCTAGCATAACACAGTACGAAAGTAAGCAAACCAGACGTGGAAAATGTGCAATGTTGTATACGTTTTAAAGTGAATTTTGTTCATCTGGTGTGTGTGTGTGTGACTAATTAGACATGTGTATGTAAGTGCATCTGCGTCATCTTAACGAAATTGATTTCTACCGGCTCATAATTGTGTGTCAGGTTGAAGTCCACATTGCCTAAGCGCTTCTCTTACGCTTGATACATGAACACCTTGTATAAAAAAAACGCACGAGGTTCTTCAGACCACAAAATGACGCGTGTTATGTAACACCGCGATCACGATCAATCACGACTAGTTGCATCGATCTTGATCGTTACTGAAGCGACGCAGCTAAAGCTATTATTGAGCGGAACAAAAAAATGTTTCGTTTTTCAAGACACTTATCATACTCAACGATACTTTTTTAGGAACACTTAACTTTGCCTAAAGTGTTTTTTCTCGCTGTATTGCGGGCACGTATTACGTAGTGATAACTCGTTTGTATCAAGTTAGGGTCCCGTGAAAAAAAAAACACACACATCGAAGATGCATTGCACACACCTGCAAAAACGAAGTCTGGCACACAATTCACTCGCATTCACTGGAGAGAGAAAACCCTGTCGCTTGCTCAGACACACATTCGTACACACACACATCACACACACACACATTTGCACACACGCATTGCACACACACATACGCACACACACATACGCACACAGACATTCCTAGGATGTAGCTGCTCCTGTTTAAGCAAAACTGGGTCCCGCTTGGAAAAAGTTGATTATTCACGGGCTGACTGGGTCATAGCAACAACATAATGTGCAAGTTGTCGAAGCAAGAAAAAAAAAACTGCTACAACTTTTAGTCGCCTCCACTTTAGCCGCGTGCATCACCTTGGCATTAACACAATGACAACGTATGCAATGACCCCCACTGCTCAACACCATGTGCGCTACGCGCTTTTATTTTGATGAAACAAGACGCATAATGAAACATGGACGTTTACCACAAACGTGATGACAAGCATGGCGACGCTAGAGGCACATTCAGTATTTACGGCAGCACAAGAATCAAATTTCACGAAGACCATCTCGGATCACTTCTCCATTCTTCGCTTTGAGTCATAGTTACCATAGTTACAGAAGACGATAAAGAAACATGACATCTAAGGCTTCGTAAAACAAGATTATTCCAGAGCTTGCGCGACGACCTTTGATAAGATGGAAGTAGTAGTAGTAGTAGTAGTAGTAGTAGTAGCAGTGCTTGCGGTGGCAGTAGGCATCACGCTGGCTAAGTGATCGTAGGGAGAGTAAATAAAAAAATAACACAAGACAAAATGACAGCGATGCTTTTCTTCAAACAAACGTAACATTAGACACTGATAAATGATTCTGATGACGCTCATAAAATTGATCATTATGATGACTTTCTCAATGAAAGTCATCCTCATCATCAGTACTCTTGCACATTCGCAGTACAAGGCACATAACTGGCTACTTTTTTGTTTTGTTACTGCTGTAAGTTGTACTTGATCGCAGTGATCGATCTGATCTGCGACTGGTTAACAGTTCTTTCACGAAGCTCCACCGATCTCTTCCTGCGAATGCTGCATTGCTTTTCATCATTTATATTTTCTGCGTACTTATACGCCTCATGTGTGCTTTTTTTTTTTTGGCGAGGTGTAGCCAGGGTACAGGCGAACCTACTCCGCGTACTCCGGCTTCAGTTACGCAAAGCAGCGATAAACAATAAGCACGAACACCTGCTGCAGCAGCACCTGCTTGACTGCCACCTACCCCGCTGCATTCCAACCTAGTTTTATCAGCCACGCTGTTCTCATGGCCTACGTTCAGCCTTCGTTCCATCGCACATGAAACACGTAGACGATGAGAGCTCTGGGCCTGATCGCTGCACTGTTTTCTTCCTGCTTAGCGGTGTCGACCGTCAAACGCTATCCTCTGAAACCATGCTCAGGTGAGTGCGTAGCTGAATCTTTCATAGATTTTAAGCGTTCAGGGATTCCGCTTAACTTGGAAGGAACCATTCAAGCGAACCTTGTTATAAGCTACAGATGCCGGGGGCGGTGGCGATGTACGCAAAAGAAGCAGTTCTGTCTAGTTCGCAGAAACGCAGCCCCAAAGATGCTGGAAATTGGAACTTCGTTTCGAAGCTTAGCAGCGCAGCACTTCGGTGGGTGCAGGTAACAGTTTCGTGTTCACATATAGGCAACAGTTGAACGTGGCAATATAAACAAGTGAAAATTATACGATGCAAACCGCCGTGGAAGAAAAGGCGAAATGAAAGAGCGTCCCCTGGCGATTAAATTTATCCGTGCCAAACCACCGCAGTATGTGCACCACGCCACAGATGCGTGACACACACCATCGCACAGTCGGATACGCCAGTGATTAATGTCGTTGAAGGCTCTGCGTGCATGCGCAGGTAGAATAGTGGATTGCTATGTCGGAAACGTATAAAAATATCACATTTGGCTGACCGCAGTACCATCGACGTATCGCCAATACACGTATTTTTCTTCATCCTGATGAGGCATGCTTCTAGTATACCTCGCTCAATCACCTCCTTGCTCCTACCTATAATGGTGGTATTCGCAAATATTACCACACATACACACGTGCTGCAGTGCATAGGCAAAAGTGCCAAAAGATTATTTTTGGTCGAAAGATCACGATCTCTCGCTCTATTGGGTGCACATCGGCCGGTCTGGCCGATGAAAACCTTTCCATGGGATAGTGGAATTTCGTAAACCATTCCGATCGCACAGGTCGCCTAGTGCCTCGCATGCCTCTTACCACAGGGGGCAGGCATGGATCCTCTTGTGATCTGTGGGCCGAGGTCTGACAGTTTTTTAGGGGCGAAGCTCCTTAGGGCGTGGGCTGTGCGTCCCCTGTAGCCTGTATGTAGCCACCTCTAGTTTAGTTCTTGCAGTGTTCGCTAGATGGCGGTACCGTCCCCTGTATGTACACAAATCTAATTAGACTACACGAATACACGAATCTAATTCGAAACATACACGAATCTAATTAGACTCTTTGAGATAGAGCTTGCTAAGACGCGTGACAAGTCACCCCGGAAAAGAAGACACAAACCCAAAAGTTGGTGGGATGAGGAAGTTAAGAGAGCCATAGCAAAACGTCAGGAAGCCTCTAGGGAACACAGACATGCTAAGCAGCGGGGTGAACCGACAGATGATGTGGAAAGAAAATGGGCAACCTTTCTAAGCTGTAGAAGGGGTGCATCCCTTCTGATCAATGAAAAGATTAGAAGGAAGGGAGCTCAGTGGCTGGCAGAAGTACATAAAAAAGATAGAAAGGCAGCTGCGAAATTTTGGAACCATTTAAACTCCCTAAGAAATGAGACGAGCCTAGAGCAGAACTTTATAACTACAGCCCAAGGTGCTAGGCTAGAAGGGGACGAAGCTATTGAATATATAAGAACAAGGGTGACAGAAAAGTTTCAACAAAGAAGTACTTTATGCACCACAATAGACAAAGACGAATCAAGTGGTGCAATGGCTCCATTTTCACAACAAGAGTGGGAAAGGGCTGAGAAAAGGGTTCCTAGTAGTACATCAACAGGCCCAGATGGCATTCCAATTAGGCTGATAAAAACATTAGGTCCGAAGTCTAAGCAGGCTTTGAGAGAGGCAGTGAGTACAATAATAATCGATGGTGAAGTTCCCGATGGATGGAAACTTAGCAGGATGAGCATGATCTATAAAGGAAAGGGGGACAAAGCTGACATAAACAACTACCGTCCTATAACAGTGACATCAGTGGTCTACAGGCTGGCGATGCAGATTATAAAGGAAAGACTGCAGGTGTGGATAGAGGATGAGGGGGTGCTGGGGGAACTGCAGAATGGGTTTCGGAAACACAGGAGGTTGGAAGACAATCTGTTCTCACTGACGCAGTGCATCGAAATAGCAGAAAAAGAACACAGACCCCTGTGTCTAGCATTTTTGGATATCAAGGGAGCGTACGATAGCGTGGTTACAGAGGAATTGTGGGGAATACTGGACACACTAGGAGTGGAACATGTAGTCACTAATCTTTTAAAGGGTGTCTATAAAGGTAACAAGGTAGTTATAAAGTGGGAAAAACAGGTATCCAAGCCGGCAGAGGTAAAACGGGGGCTTAGGCAGGGGTGCCCCCTGTCACCCTTATTATTCATGATGTACCTACAAGGATTAGAGGCAAAATTAGAGGGAAGTGGACTGGGCTTCAACCTCTCTTTAGTCAAACAAGGAAAACTTATTGATCAGGCACTACCAGCATTAATGTACGCAGATGATATAGTGCTGATGGCCAACAACAAGGAAGATTTGCAGAGATTGAAGGACATCTGCGGTAATGAGGGAGATAGGTTAGATTTTAGATTCAGTAGGGAAAAATCAGCAGTCATGATTTTCAATGACAACGAAGGTAGTGAGCTTAGAATACAGGAGGTCACGCTAGAGATAACAGATAAATACAAATATCTGGGCGTATGGATAAGCAATGGGACCGAGTATCTGAGGGAACACGAAATATACGTGACGACTAAAGGTAACAGGAATGCAGCAGTCGTGAAAAATAGGGCACTGTGGAATTACAATAGGTATGATGTTGTGAGAGGAATATGGAAAGGGGTCATGGTTCCTGGGCTGACGTTCAGCAATGCGGTCTTGTGCATGAGATCAGAAGTTCAAGCAAGATTAGAAATTAAGCAACGTGGAATAGGTAGGCTTGCTTTAGGAGCTCATGGGAATACACCAAATCAGGGAGTTCAAGGTGATATGGGATGGACATCATTTGAGGGCAGGGAAGCTAGCAGCAAGATAAAATTTGAGAAGCGATTGAGAGAAATGGGGGAAGAGCGTTGGGCTAGGAAGGTTTTCAGCTACTTGTACATGAAGAATGTCGATACAAAATGGAGGAAGCGAACCAGGAAGTTGACTGGTAAATACTTAGAAAACAGCAGGTGGCCAAACCAAAAGGAGCTATCGGTTAAGAAAAAAGTGAAGGAAACGGAGACTGACATGTGGAGAATGGGCACGATTAAGAAGTCCGCACTAGAGATCTATCGAAATTTTAAGCAGGAAATTGCCAAGGAAAGGATCTATGATAATACTCGGGGTGGTTCTCTACTGTTTGAGGCCAGGACGGGAGTACTGCGAACCAAGACATATCGGGCCAAATACGAAGGGGTCGACACAGTATGCAGTGCGTGTGGAGAGGAAGAAGAAACTGCCGAACACTTGATAATGTTCTGTAAAGGGCTTCACCCTATAGTTCAGGATGATGGCGCAGAGTTTTTCAAAGCACTGGGATTTAGGGACAGCGAGGGCAAAATAGACTTTAAGCGGGTAGACTTAACTAGAAGGAGGTTATCTGATTGGTGGCTAAAGTCAAGGCACGAGTGAAAATTAAACCCTTCACTGCGAAGTACGAATCCTCAACTTCATTATTTAAAGGAAAAAAAAGATAAATGTAATGGTTAGTTCACTAAGTATTACGGCTAGGTGGCGTTAGCCGCCGCCCGATCTAAAGTGTACAGCCACATCCATCCATCCATCCATCGTAGCCACCTCTAGTTTAGTTCTTGCAGTGTTCACTAGATGGTGGTACTTGTAGCTGATGATGAAAAGATGCAAGATGTTATAAACTAGAAAGCGGTACTTGTAGTTGATGAAAGACGCGAGATCTTATAAAATAGGAATGATGTCACATATGGCGCGTGTCATTGGTTGAAGGCAATCGTTCGATTTAGTGCGGCGACGTACGCTAGGGGGAGCGTTGTAATAAAATCCGTTGGCTGTTGGCGCGCGCTCGGAGTCGCCGGATGGATAAGGCTGCACAGCGGAGAGAGCGCAAGGCGGCAGCAGCGCGCGCTCGCAGACAGAATCCCGATGTGCGAGCGCGCGAGGCAAGGGACATCGCAAGCCATCCATCGTCTAAGAACAAATAAAAGTTGATTTGTGTATATACACACACAGCGTTTCTCACGTCTTTACATGATGATCGACTGGGCGAATTACACGGAAGATTCACAGTTTACCGATGAATCCCTCCGGAGCTTCGCCCATTCATCATCATTCACCCCGTGAATATGCCGTAATTTTTTTTTGGGGGGGGGGGGCAGAAAATAACACAGGTGCTTTGTACCTATTGGCCACCTTTTCAAAGTTGTGTGGAACATTATGAGTGTACAAGACAACTGCTGATCTTTTCTTCAAACCGCTGACATTCCTTCTTTTTCTCTTTAGCCTCTTGAAGTAGGGGGGGGGAGTGATTTTAAACGAAAAGAGGAGAAAAGTGAGCCCCGTAACTGCCTCTCAGGGGGAGGACACCTTAACAGTAGCTCACGAGGGATGGGGGTAGAGAAGGGAATAAAAGGATAGGATTAAAAGGTAGAGAGATAGACAGGAAGGAGAGAGTGAGGCGCAGGGACGGGGAGCGACGGAAGTATGGAGAAGACAGGAACGATAGACACGGTCGCAGGAGTCCGAGGATGGGGCACCACTGGCGAGAGCTCTTGTCGGCGACAGGAGATGACGTAGGGTTAATCCAGTCGGCCAGAGCTACGCTGTCGTCGTCGTAGAGGACCGGCGGCAGGAGGTGGCGTAGGACCAACCCAGTCGGCCAGAGCGGCACAGCCATCGGAGATCGCGAGGGCACAACTGGTCGGCACGGAATCCAGTGAGCGAGTTCCTCTTGAAGGAGCTATTGAGCCGCTGCCGCAACAACTGAGCGAGGGTACCCTGCTGAATATAGGCGACCGACATGGTTGTGAAAGCTTTCGTGCATCCTACGAGGGCAAGATTTATCCAACGCGCCTTCAGAGCACATAAATGTAGTACCTCTAATAATTACTTTGAATTGCGCTATATCAGAGGGCATGAGTGCTTTGCACGAACAAGGCCAGAAGGCCCAGCAGATGTGCTCCTTCGTCACAGTTAGGTTTAAGTCTAAAAACGCAATTTTTCTCGTTAGGAGGTAGCTCCTGCGTAAAAGGCAGGCACTTCGCATGTTGTCGAAATTTCTGTAAAAATTCAGCTTAATATCCTCGCTCAGCCGGACATCCTCGCTCGATTGTTGCAGCAGGGGCTCAACCCCTGCTTCAAAAGGTTAAAGGGGAAAAGCGCTTTGGAAAAAACGAAAGTGCAGTATACAGCTGTACCGTATGCCCATAAGGTTGCATACAACCTTGAAAAGACGGCCTATACGTATAAAGTAAATGGCATGTTTTCTGCGCCAAGAGAACCGTCGGGCCTGTATCCACAGATCTGAAGAGGACCCTTGCCCGGCCCCTGCGGTAAGAGGCATGCGAGGCCCTGCGTCACCTGTGCTATGGGAGTGGCTTACGAAATGTCGCTCTCCTGTGAAAGGGTTTACACCGGCCCATGTGTGAATGACTGAGCAAGATAGCATGATCTTTCGATCAAGAATAATGCACAGCAGCACGTGTGGATGTGTGGCAAGATTTGCTAATATCATTCTTATAGGTAGAAGCAAGGGCATGATTGAGCGAGAGATGCTAGAAGCAGACCTCATCAGGAAGAAGAAATATATGTGTATTAGCGATACGTCGATAGTACTGCGGTCAGCTGAATTCGATTGTTTGATAGGTTTCTGAAATCCGAGCATGGGCAGTGTGAGTGTCCAATTGTGCGATGTGACGTAGTGCTGTGTCTTACGCATGTGTGGGATGCTGCCGTGGCTGGACATGAATAAATTTGGGAGTGAGTGGGCGCTCTTCCGTTTCCACTTTTCTTCCGGTGGTTTGCGTCCTATAATTTTCTTTTAACATGCACCAACTAATCCTCCAACAAGTTTTACTAGGATAAAAAGTGACCTAGATATAAGAACACATTCATATGATTAAAAGAGTCAACAAGCCCAGTATTGAGATAGCTTAGATTACCAGAAAACGATGCATGCAAATGCCCATGTGCGTTGGACATCTTTGAAAGCAGCATTTCTGTAGACTCACCCTCGTGGGACATTTCCCGTTTGACGCTGCCGAAATCTGTCAGAAAAACTTCCGAATCCGGGCCGCAACTCTATAGCGCGGCAAACAGACCTCATATTCATATGAGGGACTACGTGAAGCAGTTTCTTCGTCCCTTCAGAATTTTCGTCGACAGGGCCCCATCAAGTGTGAGGCCCACGGAACGGCTTCATTGTTTCCCATAGTAGAGTACCGAGTGGTTGAAATGGGTTACCATTTTTTTTTTTCTAGACACACGTATTATGAAGCAGTATCGTTTCATACCTGTAATATGGACGGCTCACTGCTCTCCCATAGTTGAGTACGAAGTACTCGAAATCGTTGAACACTTTTGCTTAACATAATGATCCGCAGGGTCTGCAACGGCCATGATTGAGAACGTAGCGGCCAAAAGCGAGATGGACCGAGGACAGGCAGTGCTTTCCTTCGACGTCATTGTGAGGGGACATTTGGAGGATCCTGAACTTCGCGTAACTGTGGCTGGCGAGGCATTGGAATACCCTCGACCGTGAGTATCAAGTGTGCCGTCCGCCGCAACATTTTTTTCCCGCGCCATAAGAGTGGCGCACTCTAAATGACTTCCACATAATTGAACATGCATCCTTGTTGAACAAGTCTCATAACTGCAAGTATTTGGACGAGTTGTGTATATGCATAATCAGTTTTAAACAAAAAAAGCAAACAGGAATGACAAATAGACAGAACAAGCCCGCATTATCTACTATTTTTTTACAACAAGGCATAAATGCCTGTTAATTCCTATGACAAGGACTCTATCATAGGAACTTCATCTCTTGTACATACACTAGTGCATACCGTCAGCACCTTTCGCGCTTCTATTTTTCTGTTATATCGAACAAAGGATGGCTGATCCAATTATTTTCTTCTTTCTGATGGATCAGTCGTAAAGCGGGTTGCGGTATGTTTGTTTCATGATATATATTGTGTTACATTTTGGGATGTGCCTGTAGGTGTGCCGGTGTAGCCCCAAGTGCGTTTTCTGTCTACATTCTCTTGTCTGCATCTTCCTTCGAAAAAGTGTCAGAATCCAATGGATATGGTAAAATCACCTGCACAACGCTGTCCTTGTAGGGGCTACAAAATGTGTGCGCTGGTGAGACGCGATCCAAAGGGCCCACCCACCAATCCGTGCGAATTCAGACCAAGTGTCTATCATGCACAGATGAACGTTTTCGGTTACCAAGCATTCTACTTGACAACAGAGGTAAGTTTTTTAATATGAATAATTCAGCTATTTTTTTCTAGTTAAACAATTTAGCCACGCAACCAAAAGATAATCTGAGTGATATGAAAATTCTAGTGGTATTTCCACGAGACACTAGTTGGCGCCATTCTGCGCAGCTGTACACGTAATACGTGGCATGTTAACTATGCGCACGGATTTTTTCGCGTCTCATCTGCGTTTAAACATTTGGTCTAACTGTACGCTACATTAGTGATTGTCTCTAAGTCATTTAAATGTTTTTGTTTAACCACTTGCCCTCACCCCGAAATATCTTTGCTATAGCAGTAAGGACAGTAACCCATTGAAGCTATGCATGCGAGAAGCCACTCCAGCTCGCACATGTGAACAAGGGGTTACTGAAGGGTGATGAACTAAAAAAAAAAACACTTCACATTTTACTAAAGTTCTAAAGTTGAGGGACTTCCGCGTCGAAAGTAATATGAGTTACCGATGGTCACGTTATTTTCGATACCAATTTTTCGCTGTTATTAACAGAATCTCCTAGATTTCTTTACCTTCTGCTTATTTCGTGAGTTTCCCGTTACTGTTGTTGAAATTGGTGACATCTTGGACTCGCAGGGTGGGAAGAGCAACCTACGAATTGAATTCATCAACGGCGGAAAAGTGGTGGGATGTTACTCGAGTGTGCCATGACAGTTCGCGGTAACCGACAACTCTCTGAACAACTGTACGAACAAAGGATACAAATCTCTCAGCAAATATCTGGCACTGTACGACGTGGGATGCTCACAATGTCAAAGCCTCCACGGGAAATTATCGTCTTTCACTACACTCGGCGTCAAGTGCAGCCCTCTATATCTGGTCACAAGTTGTTGCCATGGAAGAAAAAAAAAAGACGGGTACCCAAAAAAAGTTTTTTTTTTTGCAAAAAAAAACTTTTTTTGGGTACCCGTCTTTTTTTTTTTTTTTTGCACGAATGCAGATACATTGGCGCCGAGCATAAAATAGTGTGTGAGTAAAGTGAATCTTTTAGCCTAGGATTTTGTGTTGTGAGCCTGACTTTTTAGAACACTGACTCCCGTATTCACAAACACTCCTTGACTCGACTTTCATCCTTCACTTGACAGAGTCGAGCACTGCGCCATTACCCAGTTAAAAATGACGTTGTGCTACTCAAGAATTGCAGCAGATTATTGCTGATATGTAGTGACTTGTCATACCTACAGATGGCACTTCCATCGGTTTTCTCGAGTGAAGGTTAAGCTTGAGTGAAGGAACGTTCTAGAACACGGGGGTGAAGGCATCTGTACGTTCACTTTTTTTTTCAGTAACATAGCACGGTATACGTGGTAATGACTCTGACAATTGATTTTTTTCTGACTCGTGCACTTGCCTTCTTTAACTCCGTGGGAATCACGCCCATTTCACGGCTACTTCAACTGGAACACGCGCTGCGCATCAGAGATGCGCGCGGCACAATCGTACAGTTCAAAAGGAGCAGCCGACGCGCCAGCCGGACAGTTGGTGACGGGCCGGTCCGCGTGCCTGCGGTGTATGCCCCGCCGATGCATAGCTCAGTGGGCAGTGTCGTGGCCCTAGCGTCTCATGTATTTCACGCGTGTTATTTCAATGTTTGCCCACTGATACATTATCGAGGTTTTCATCAATGGTTTTCATTTCTCGGGGCTCATGGCTGGATCCCTTCAACTCATTGGTCATTTTCTGGTAGCGTGACCGCTTGTATCGTTTAAGATACATGTCTTTTAAGAGTGAGATCGAGAATGCAGGAACTGGGATAGATAACAAACAAATTGTCTGACTAGTACTTATAGTCAGAGGATTTGCCTTTCAGGCAAAGAAAAGAACTTGGTTTTGGCTTTCCCTGTAGCTAAGACAGTATTCCAAGCAAAAGGAACATCAGCAAGTCGTCAGAGCCAACATGACTAATAGATGGTCCAATACAAGAAATGCACAGTATTTAGCAACGCGCATTAACGCATAAGTGGTTATGCAGTGAGGCGGTCATTATCCATAAACAAGATCAACTTTCTCGAAACAACATATGAGGCGTTCAAGGAAGACTGTCTGCCAAGTGAAAATTCCAGCTCAATTTCCAGGCTAAATAAGGGCGATGCATCATCACCTGAGGACACTGGCAGTGAGCTTGAATTGTTCGCAGCGCTGACAGGAAACCCTAATTTGGGTGAGTTATTTTATACCTGGCATCAAACAAAAATCTGCCATGAATTTTCCTGGGTGAGATAACCGCAGGAAAAATACTTGCACCGTACATTTTTGCCCTGCTGTCTTGTTTAGGAGAGTGCTGTATTTTATAACCCATCAGGAAGGCATCCAGCTACACAACATCGGTGTTGTAACCGCGGGCCGCTTTTTCGTGGTCTGACACCACAGTGTACTATAACTGTATTTACAACACCATTCTGTTCTGGTGCAGCGTATGGAATAATAAAATGATCCTGAGATGCATAAGCCAACAGGAAACTTGCGCAACATCATGAAGTTTTGTCAACTAGCCAAAGCTCCTTTCTCCGCTTATTTTGTGCACGTCATTTGTCGTTACTTCGTAAGTTACGCAAGTTTTACGTCGTTTGCCCTAGGATGGACATGAAACTTCAAAAAAGCATCGTTGAATCTTTGGGCTGGAGACCATCTAAAGACGTGGAAACACAGCCGTATCGATTAATGATTCCTGCATTGTTGGACTCGCTAACTCCGTGTGTATTTTTTTACGCTACGCGATCGCTGCTCTGTATACTTCAGTCACATGTTGGTTGTGCTGCAAACTTTGCTGGAATGTGAAAGAACCGACCGGTTTCCGCCGGTTGGTTCTGGTGTAAACGGCAATGTGAACGAACCAATCGGTTTCTGCCTGTTGGTTCTGGCGTAAACAGCATTTTTTTTTCATCACTTTTCAGAAACCACACTGTTTTTGCGATAACCAGTGAACAATGACGTGGTATGTTGCTTCCGGTGCAAAACAAAGGTTCTGCTACATTCGCCTGTCCGTGTCGTGAATAAAAAGGTAGACGAAGCAGCCGTTCGCATACATAACGTATTATGCTAGAAGTCAGAAAAAAAGAAAGAAAACCGCGTTGACCAGCTTTGTTTTCTGTGGCAGCGTCGAAGCGACAACAGTGATCCATAAAATATTTTTTTAAATCCATTTACTCCTTTTCGTCGTTCCGACGGCACAACAATCCAGTACATCACACGTTCGCTTCATTTCGTATGTCCAATGCCAAAAAGGAGGCGATACGTTCTCGACATTTGGGCGTGTGGACAAACTGAAAGCTGACGTTCACGTCTTTGTTTTCTAGACGATGCTGTGTGAAAATGAGCTGGTTATTTTGGAGTACAGTCTGGGCCTGTGGACGTTTCCCAGACAAAGCGCTCCCAAAAGTATGGTTTGTTGTCTTGGATGACGGTTAAGGCACGTTTGCGATAGGGGTGTCACAGGGTCACTTTCGATCGCGATGAGGCTGGATTTCGATCGAATTTCTGGGTCATGATTGGCTCCTTTACGCAACCTTCAAAAGGACACGAATTAATGTGGAGAAGTTTGATCACGGTTTTGTTCTGTTTCAACTATTTCGCTGTGGAGTCGATGTTTGCAATACTTCAGTAACTCTACTTATGTAAATGCTGTAGCAAAAAAATTCTAATGGGAAATAAAGAAAAGTATTACCTAAAATAAAAATTGAGCAACTGAACAGAAATTATGTGAGCCCGTTCCGGCTTAATCGCGGTCATTAGTGCACCGTGTCACAACCATTATATATATATATATATATATATATATATATATATATATATATATATATATATATATATATATATATATATATATATATATATATATATATATATATATATATATATATATATAGACCGTCTCCAGAGTTTTTTAACGAGATAGCAGCTAGAGCCGAACACGAAGAAGACCTAGTGAGAGTCTACTAGCGAAATTGAACACATGTGTGTGCAGTGTAGGTGGCAGCTTCTAACAATTGTTGAGGTAGGAGAGTTAGCGGAGGTGGCTGGATAGCGGGATTAGGGTTGACCTTAGGGCTGTCGGGCGCTTGGTTCGATGGTCGGGCAGGCGATGGCTAAGGAGGCTAGGAAAACCACGGGCGAGAGTGAGCTGGTGCAGTGCGAAGAATGCAAGCGCTGGTGCTACTTGGACGAGACAGAATTCTCGAGTTTGGCCGACGCGCAGAAGGCGAGCTTCGTGTGCAGGCTGTGCGAGGCTCTGAAGGCGGCCGTGCAGTACATGGAGGCTAGCATCGAGGGGCTTCAGGGGGAGCCTAGGGCGGAACAGGAGCAGAGGATAAAACTCCAAAAACAGCTCGGAGCGTCACGTGAGCGGGAAGAGCTTACCGCCAGCCTATTAGAGCAAATGAAGGGCGACCTTCGAAAAAAAAAGCGGGAAGGTTGCACCGAGCTCGAGCAGCGGGTAAAGGAGCTAATGGCGCTTTGCCCCGGCCCCGAGCAGTGTGAGACGAAGGCGTGGGTAGCGGAGAAGGTGACAGGCGGGAAGGAACAGGCGAGAAGGGAGGTCAGGGGGCCGCAGTGTCTGGCCACAGCATGGAGGCTCCGAGAACATACAGCTTAATGGCGCGGCCGTCTTCGAGCAGGGCAGAAACACAGGACAGATGGCTGAGAGAGAAACAGGTGAAGCAAACAGGGGCACCATCACAAACAGGAAGCCAGCGATTGGAGCGTAGAAGGGTCCTAGTGGTGGGGGACTCTAACGTGGCCAGGGTTAGGGATGGCGTCTTCAAGACAGTGAACGAAGTTGGGAGAGTCAGGGTGGGGGCACAGTCAGGGAAGAGCATGGTGGATGCGCTGGCCAAAGCTTAGGAGTTTGTAGAAAAGAGCATGGAGGGCGAAAATCTAGTCTTTATTCATGCTGGGCTCAATGATGTGTTGAAGGGCAAGGATAAGAACCTTCAGAGAAAGCTAGAGGATGGGATGCGTAAGCTCCGAATAGCCTCTGGGAGTGTGCATGTGGCCATATGCACAGTCCCAGAGGTCTGGGGGCAGCCTCGTGGGATTGGAAGGAGGGTAGTGGAGGCCAATTGTGTGATCAAGGGTTTGAGCCGGCAACTCGGATACAGCATAATGAAAGTTAACCAAAACGTGTACGAGCCCGGCGCTCGCCCCTTTGCACAGGATGGCATTCACTACAGTGGTGCAACGGGCAGGAGGGCCGTTAACAGAATGAGTCGCCAAGCCATAGCTTATTTAGGGGGACCCAGAGCCCTGAGACCAACAGTGTAGCCAAAGACCGACCTGAAGGGGCATAAATATTCAAGCCACACGAAGTCCGTGGGAAAAGAAATCGACGTAAGCACAAGGGCTGAGCTAAGTCAGACGTAGACTATATTAACATGCAGGGTGGCAGGAATAGGTTAAAGTGGGAAGAGATGGAAAAGCAGTTAAGGCAGGAGGAGCTGATGGTATGTGGGGTTGTGGAGACACATCTTCTGGACATGGGGCAACCACCTTGCAATCCGGACTACGTATGGGAATATTGCAATAGAACAGAAGGCAGCAAAAAGGGGGGTGGAATTGGTGCATTCATACATAAAAGTATCGGTTGGCAAGGAGTCAAGCAGGGATGCATGGAACATTTATGGCTAAGAGGGAAACTAACTGGGCAGATGACACGCCTTGGTTTGGTGCACTTGCGGACGGGAGCAAAAGCCAGAGAGGAAAACCAGGCATTGGTGGAGTGTATATCAAATGACATTGAGGAATTAGGAGGAGAGTGCGACATAATTATACTAGGAGATATGAATGCGTACATAGAAGATATAGAATGCTATACCGACCCAACAGGCAAATTTATCATGGCTATGTGTGAAAGGCATAATTTTATCATTTGCAACAGTACTGATAAGTGTGAAGAGCAAATAACATGGGAGGTAGGAAGGCTGCAGTCGACGATAGATCATGAACTGATGTCACATAAGATGTATGATAGGCTCAGGGGAATGCACATAGATGAATGTGGCTCCAGAAGTCTGGGTAGGGATCACAAACGTATCAAGCTAAGCTTTGGAAGAGCAGTGAAAGTGGGAAGGAGACAAGATGAGCAACTACAGGAAAAATTTTATTCAGAAAAACAAATAGAAATAGCTACTAAACAAATTGAGAAATGATCACTGAGGACAGTAAAACAGTGTTGGCGTACAAGAATCTAATTGGACTGAGCTAGAGCTTGTAAGGCACGTGACAAGTCACCCAGGAAAAGAAGACACAAACCAATGAGTTGGTGGGATGAGGAAGTTAAGAGAGCCATAGCAAAATGTCTGGAAGCCTCTAGAAAACAGAGACATGCTAAGCAGCGGGGTGAACCGACAGATGGCGTTGAAGGAAAATGGGACATCTTTCGAAGCTGTAGAAGAGAAGCATCCCTTCTGATCAATGAAAAAATTAGAAGAAAGGGGGCTCAGTGGCTGGAAGAAGTACAATAAAAGGATAGAAAGGCAGCTGCGAAATTTCGGAGCCATCTAAACTCCCCAAGAAATGAGACGAGCCTAAAGCAGAGGTTTATAACTACAGCTCAAGGTGCTAGGCTAGAAGGGGACGAAGCTATTGAATATATAAGAACAAGGGTGACAGAAAAATTTCAACAAAGAAATGCCTTATGCACCACAATAGACAAGGATGAATCAAGTGGCGCAATGGCTCCATTTTCACAACGAGAATAGGAAAGGGCTGAGAATAGTGTTCCTAGTACGTAGTACATCAACAGGCCCAGATGGCATTCCAATTATGCTAATAAAGACAGTGGGTCCGAAGTCTAAGCAGACTTTGAGAGAGGCAGTGAGCAAAGAACTAATCTATGATAAAGTCCCCGATGGATTGAATATTAGAAGGATGAGAAAGATATATAAAAGAAAGGGGGACAAAGCTGACATAAACAACTACAATCCTATAACAGTGCCATCAGTGGTCTACAGGCTGGCGATGCAGATTATAAAGGAAAGACTGCAGGCATGGACAGAGGATGAGTGGGTGCTGGGGGAACTGCAGAATGGGTTTCAGAAACACAGGAGGTTTGAAGACAATCTGTTCTCTCTAACGCAGTGCATCGAAATAGCGCAAACGGAACACAGGCCCCTTTGGCTAGCATTTTTGGATATCATGGGAGTGTACGATAACTTGGTTCAAGAGGACTTGTGGGGAATACTGGGCACACTAGGCGTGGAAGGTGGAGTCACTAATCTTTGAAAGATATTTACAAAGGTAACAAGGTAGTTATAATGTAGAAAAAACAGGTATCCAAGCCCACAGAGGTAAAACGGGGGCTTAGGCAGGGGTGTCCTCTGTCATTATTGTTATTTATGATGTACCTACAAGGATTAGAGGCCAAATTAGAGGGAAGTGGACTTAGCTTCAACCTCTCTTTCGTAAAACAAGGAAAACTCATTGAACAGGCACTACCAGCATTGATGTACGCAGATGATATAGTGCTAATGGCCGACAACAAGGAAGATTTGTAGACATTGGTGGACATCTGCGGTAATGAGGGAGATAGGTTAGATTTCAGATTCAGTAAGGAAAAATCAGCAATCATGATTTTTCATGGCAGTGAAGGTAGCGAGCTTAGGATACAAGAGGTCACTCTAGAGGTAACAGATAGATACAAATATTTTGGCGTAGGGATAAGCATTGGGACCGAGTGCCTAAGGGAACACGAAGTATACGTAACGACTTAAGCTAACAGGAATGCAGCAGTGATGACAAATAGGGCACTGTGGAATTAGAATAGGTATGATGTTGTGACAGGAATATGGAAAGGGGTCATGGTTCCTGGTCTGAAGTTTGGCAACGCGGTCTTGTGCATGAGATCAGTAGTTCAAGCAAGATTAGAAATTAAGCAGCGTGGAATAGGTTGGCTAGCCTTAGGAGCTCATGGGAATACACCAAATCAGGGAGTACAAGGTAATATGGGATGGATGTCATTTGAGGGCAGGGAAGCTAGCAGCAAGATAAAATTTAAGAAGCGATTGAGAGAAATGGGAGAGGAGCGTTGGGCTAGGAAGGTTTTCAGCTACTTGTACATGAGGAATGTCGATACAAAATGGAGGAAGTGAACCAGAACATTGACGGGTAAATACTTAGAAAAGAGCAGAGGTTAAACAAAAAAGAATTATCGGTTTGCGGGGTCTAGAGTTGTTGAGCGAGCGCCACGCCACGCTCTTGAGTGAACGGACACAGTAGACACGGTCGGTACAAACCAACAAACACATACACATTTATTTAACTAATTTATAATGACGACATCGTCCGGCGAGTGATACTATAATCGTAATTAACACGCTAGCACATCCGTACACAATATTATTATACACTCCAAAACATGACAATCACGATAACATGACAAACACACAATAACATACCCAAGGCGGCGTCACCAACGCTTGTGTGGTAAAAAAATGCTGCCCTGGAGAGAGTGCGTCATGCTTTGACGTAGAAAATCGGTGTGCGGGGCCGATTTAGTATTTCAAGGTGCGCGGGAATCATCATCATGGTAATAGCGGTAAAACTATGAGCGTGCCTATGCGCGTGCTCGTGCGCGCACCACGTGAAAAAGCTCCCGAGCCACGGGGACAGCTCGGCTAACCCCAGAGAGCAAGGACAAGTTCGGGCCACGCCCCGGCTGCTCGTTCTGACCCTCCGTGTCCGGGCCTCGTCTCGGCGTTGAAGTCCTCGGGTGCCTCCTGGACTGGGCATCGCCCCACCTCACCCCAGAGAGCAGAGAGCAAGGACAAGTTCGGGCCACGCCCCGGCTGCTCGTTCTGACCCTCCGTGTCCGGGCCTCGTCTCGGCGTTGAAGTCCTCGGGTGCCTCCTGGACTGGGCATCACCCCACCTCACCCCCACGTTGGTCTGAAGCGGCGTTCGTCACGACGAGCTGCTGTTCTGGTCTCGGAGCGAGACGCTGTCCCAGGTCTGTTCGCGGCAGTCGGCGACACGCTGTTCTCGGGTGTACAGGCAAGCCCAGGCGTTGACCACCGTACTGGGATGCCCCTGGCGGTTATCTTCTAGACCGGGCCCCGCCTCGGTACGAACTCCGCAAGCACAAGGCACACGGCCTCCCGACTACCAGAGAGCTCAAGGTCAAGCGCAACGTTCACGCCCCAAGAGTAGAATGTGAGTGGACGAACAAGAACATTAACTACCTTTCGCGTAGGACCGTGAACGCGCGTATATATGTGTGAGTTTATGTTGTGTGTATCCCTTTGTCCGTCTTCGTGTATATAAAAGTCTCTCGTTGTCCTCGAACGTCCTCTGTCCTCATCTGGCTAACCTGCGCCCACAGTTGCCCACAAAATTTTGGCGAGCCTTGCCAGGATAGATCGGCCTTACCTTCTTGCCGAGAGCCAGACGGGCGGGACGAACCGATGGATTTAGAGAAATTGCACGCGATCGGAACGGACATGGGTCTAACAGGATCGGCACTGCAGGAATGGGTTGACGCGGAGCGCGTTATCGAAAGCGACTTTCGTGCGCAAGTTCGCGACGAGCAGCGAGAAAAGATAGCGCTGGAGGAAAGACGGATGCAAGCCGAGGAGCGCGTTTTGCTGTTGAAGCTAAAGTTGCAAGAGCAGAAGACTGGTTCGAACGCGGGAGAGATAGGGAGACCGGCAAGCGATGACGCAGCGTCCCCAGCTGTAATGGATAGCTGTGGCCCGCACAAGCTATTGCCACCGTTCAACGAGATGCGAGATGACCTCGACGCATATCTGCGGCGTTTTGAGCGCGTCGCGGTGTTTCAGGAGTGGCCTCGGAGCAAATGGGCCTTTTCGCTCAGCTTGTGCCTGATGGGAGAGGCGTTATCCGTGATTAGTCGACTTGACTCTGCTTCCGCCACCGGCTATGATCAGGTGAAGGCAACATTGCTGTTACGATTCCGGTATACGGCTGAAGGATACCGAGAGAAATTTCGCAAGGCGAGACCAGAGGACAAGGAGACGGAGCTCCAATATGCTTCTCGCATAGCAGGTGCTTCTCGCATAGCAATATGCTTCTCGCATAGCATTTCGACCGTTGGATGGAGCTGTCAAGTGTCGAGAAAACATATGACGCTCTTCGCGACGTAATGATTTCAGAACAGTTCATGAAGGGATGCTCACCCACCCTGAGGGTATTTCTGAAGGAGAGGAACTGTAAGAAATTGCACTCTTTAGCGCAGAACGCAGACTGCTTTCTGGAAGCCCAAGATTTGTTCAATTTGGGCAAGGACAAGCTGTATAAGGAGAGCTCAGCAGATGCTCGTAAAGCAGAAACTGCTAAGCGCCAGTTTAAGGGCCAAAGTCTCTGTTTCTTGTGCAATGAGACAGGGCACCGTGCGTCTGAATGTTGGTCTCGGACAAGAAATAACCAGTCAGCAACAGGCTGGTCGAGTGGCAGAAACGGTTCGTCTGTGGAGACAACTCGAACCCAGGAAAAGCAGTTGGCGTCGTGCGCGCTGTTACCCAAAGAAGGAGACAACCCTGAGACACCGGAGAAACCGGATGAAGGGCACGTCGTACTCCAGACTGGGGAGGCTATCCCGGTCGTGAATATGACGTCGACGCATACCCCAACTGTGGCTGATGTCGGAACTCTGCCTGTAGTGAGAGGATTGCTTGAGGGCAAAACTGTATCTGTACTTCGAGATACGGGATGCAACACGGTAGTGGTACGCGAAGGGCTTGTCCCGGAAGAGAAGTTTACGGGCACTACAAGTCCGGTTTTTCTGCTCGACTGAACAGTGCACAACTTGCCGGAGGCAATCGTTTCTATTGACACACCGTTCTTCACCGGTGTCGTGCAAGTTAAATGCATGAAGAACCCTCTATACGATGTCGTGCTAGGCAACATCGAAGGTGCCCGATCTATAGAGCTAGAATATTCGCACAAGCCTCAACAGCATCGTGAGAGGCATCGTGATTACAGCGGAGGGAAGGTAGTCAGAAAACTCGCTAACTCGCCCGTGCCCATCATCGCAGACGACACGCAAAGTGATGTCGGAAACGATTCAGGCTACTTACCAATGACAGTAGAGACAACTTGCACACCTCATAGACCCGCAGATCAAGTACCACTAGGTGATAGTGCTGCAGCAGTGAAAGAAACTCGCGCCACAACCAGGCTACCTGTTCTGAAAGCCACTGCCACCGTCATAGATAAAGTGACGCTTGAAGAATACCAAAGAAATGACCCATCGTTACGGCAGTGTTATGAGAGTCTTGGTAAAAAGTTAATAGTAAAGAATCGCGAAACCTGCTTCTTTCTTGTAGATGGTATCTTGTATAGGAAACACAAGCTACTCTCGGAGAAGGAACTCGAACAACTGGTCGTACCGAGACAACTGCGAGAGACTGTGCTCAAACTAGCCCATGAAGGTATCCTCGCGGGACACCAAGGGATATCCCGAACAACTGACCGTATTCTTGCCGAATTCTTCTGGCCAGGTGTTCAATCAGAAACCAAGAGGTTTGTGAAGTCAGCGGACTGTCCCGCGCCATTTGGTTGGTCGGGCTCCGCTAGGTACCATGCCAATCATTGAGACCCCGTTTTCACGTGTGGGCATCGACATCATCGGTCCTTTGTCACCGACATCTTCCAAGGGCAACAGGTACATTCTAACCATGGTGGATTTTGCAACGAGATATCCAGACGCCATCGCACTTCCTTCGAGTGAAAGCAAGGTCGTGGCAGAGGGACTAATGGAAATGCTGTCGCGAGTTGGTCTACCACGCGAAATTGTAAGCGACCGCGGGACAAGCTTCATGTCGTCGGTTATGAAGGAGTTCAGCCGGCTACTATCTATCAGGCAATTACCGACAACCCCTTACCATCATCATCATCATCATCATCAGCCTGACTACGTCCACTGCAGGACAAAGGCCTCTCCCATGTTCCACCAGTTAACCCAGTCCTGTGCTTGCTGCTGCCAATTTATACCCGCGAACTTCTTAATCTCATCTGCCCACCTAACCTTCTGTCTCCCCCTAACCCGCTTCCCTTCTCTGGGAATCCAGTCAGTTACCCTTAATGACCAGCGATTATCTTGTCTACGCGCTACATGCCCTGCCCATGTCCATTTCTTCATCTTGATTTCAGCTATGATATCCTTAACCCCCGTTTGTTCCCTAATCCACTCTGCTCTCTTCTTGTCTCTTAAGGTTACACCTACCATTTTTCTTTCCATTACTCGCTGCGTCGTCCTCAATTTAAGCTGAACCCTCTTTGTAAGTCTCCAGGTTTCTGCTCCGTAGCTAAGTACCGGCAAGATACAGCTGTTATATACCTTCCTCTTGAGGGATAGTGGCAATCTACCTGTCATAATTTGAGAGTGCTTGCCGAATGTGCTCCACCCCATTCTAATTCTTCTAGTTACTTCAATCTCGTGGTTTGGCTCTGCGGTTATTACCTGCCCTAAGTAGACATAGTCTTTTACAATTTCAAGTGCACTATTACCTATCTCGAAGCGCTGCTCCTTGCCGAGGTTGTTGTACATTACTTTCGTTTTCTGCAGATTAATTTTAAGACCCACCTTTCTGCTCTCCTTGTCTAACTCCGTAATCATGAGTTGCAATTCGTCCCCCGAGTTACTCAGCAATGCAATGTCATCGGCGAAGCGCAGGTTACTAAGGTATTCTCCATTGACTCTTATCCCTAACTGCTCCCATTCTAGGCTTCTGAAAACCTCGTGTAAGCACGCGGTAAATAGCATTGGGGAAATTGTGTCCCCCTGCCTTACACCCTTCTTGATTGGTATTCTGTTGCTTTCTTTATGAAGCACTATGGTAGCAGTTGATCCCCTGTAGATTTCTTCCAGAATGTTTATATATACTTCATCTACGCCCTGATTCCGCAGTGTTTGCATGACGGCTGATATTTCTACTGAATCAAACGCCTTCTCGTAATCTATGAAGGCTATGTATAGTGGTTGGTTATACTCTGAGCATTTCTCTATTACCTGATTGATAGTATGGATGTGGTCAATTGTTGAGTAGCCTGTTCGAAATCCTGCTTGTTCCTTTGGTTGATTGAATTCTAATGTTTTCTTTACTCTGTTAGCAATTACCTTTGTAAATAGCTTGTATACTACAGAGAGCAAGCTGATCGGCCTGTAATTCTTCAAGTCCTTGTCATCTCCTTTCTTATGTATTAAGATGATGTTAGCGTTCTTCCAAGACTCTGGTACTCTTCCCGTCAGGAGACACCTCGTAAACAGGGTGGCTAGTTTTTCTAACACAATCTGTCCTCCATCTTTCAGCAAATCTGATGTTACCTGATCCTCACCAGCAGCTTTGCCCCTTTGCATGCTCTCCAAAGCTTTTCTGACTTCTTCTATCATTACTGGTGGGGTGTAATCTGGGTTACTGCTAGTTCTTATAGTATTAAGGTCGTGGTTGTCTCGGCTACTGTACAGATCTCTGTAAAACTCCTCCGCTATTTTAACTATCCTATCCATATTGGTAGTTATTTTGCCTTCTTTGTCCCTTAGTGCATACATCCGACTTTTGCCTATCCCAAGTTTCCTCTTCAATGCTTTGACACTTCCTCCGTTTTTCAGAGCGTGTTCAATTCTCTCCATGTTATACCTTCTTACATCGCATACCTTACGTCTATTAATCAACTTCGAAAGCTCTGCCAGTTCTATTTTGTCTGTTGTACTTGACACTTTCATGATTTGACGCTTCCTAATTAGGTTCTTCGTTTCTTGGGAAAGCTTGCCAGTGTCCTGTCTAACTACCCGGCCTCCAACTTCCACTGCACACTCCGTAATGATACTCGTCAGATTATCATTCATTGTATCTACGCTAAGGTTGGTTTCCTCACTAAGAGCCGAATACCTGTTCTGCAGCGACACTCTGAATTCCTGTACTTTCCCTCTCAGTGCTAGCTGATTGATTGGCTTCTTGCGTATCAGTTTCTGTCGTTCCTTCTTCAAGTCTAGGTGAATTCGAGACCGTACCACTCTATGGTCACTGCATCGTACCTTACCAATCACTTCCACATCCTTAACGATTCCAGGGTGTGCACTCATTATAAAGTCTATTTCGTTCTTATTTTCGCCATTAGGGCTCCTCCATGTCCACTTGCGGTTTTCTCGTTTTCGGTAGATGGTATTCAAAATCCGTAAATTATTGCGTTCTGCGATTTCTACTAGTAGCTCTCCTCTGGCGTTTCTAGTACCGATGCCATAATCTCCTACTGCCTGGTCTCCAGCCTGCTTCTTCCCTGCCTTTGCATTAAAGTCGCCCATCACCATAGTATACTGTGTTTTTACCTTACTCATCGCCGATTCCACGTCTTCATAGAAGCTTTCAACTGAAGCGTCATCATGGCTGGATGTAGGCGCGTAAGCCTGTACTACCTTCATTTTGTATCTTTTATTCAGTTTAATTACGATACCTGCCACCCTTTCATTAATGCTATAGTGTTCCTCTATGTTGCCAGCTATGTTTCTGTGAATTAGGAACCCCACTCCCAGTTCTCTTCTGTCTGCCAAGCCCCTGTAGCAAAGGACGTGCCCATTCTGTAGCACCGTATAGGCCTCATCTGTCCTCCTAACCTCACTGAGCCCTATTATATCCCATTTAACACCCTCTAGCTCCTCGAATAGTACAGCTAGACTTCCCTCACTAGATAAGGTTCTAGCGTTAAACGTTGCCAAGTTCAGGTTCCAATGGCGGCCTGTCCGGATCCAGAGATTCTTAGCACCCTCTGCTGCGTTGCAGATCTGACCGCCGCCGTGGTCAGTTGCTTCGCAGCTGCTGGGGACTGAGGGCCGTGAGTTATTTGACGTAAGCATGTGGGAGGTAGTGGCCAGATACTGCACCAGGGTGGCCAATCCTTCTCTGGTGAGGGAGTGCGTTCTCGGCGGTGTTTGCCGGTGAGGCCGCACCCCAGGCCTCCTAATGCAGTTCCATCAACACGCGGATTCTTTTAGTTTTTTTTTTAATCCGGTTGGGAACTGCGCGGTACCGGGATTTGAACCACGGACCTCTTGCATGCGAGGCGGATGCTCTAACCACTACGCCAGCGCGGCTCTCGTGCACTTGTCCGGTGCACGAGAGCCGCGTACTGGGTTTCGGTGGCGACTCCGGTACGTAAAAACCCTTCGGGAGGAGATCAAGAAGGGTTTTTACGTACCGGAGTCGCCACCGAAACCCAGTACGCGGCTCTCGTGCACCGGACAAGTTCAGCAGTATCTGAGATGCTGCATTGATGTGCTTCCAGGTCCACAGCGGCAGCAACAGCAGCAGATTCGAGAGCAGCCATCAGCCGTGTTTCAGCAGCTCGTCACGGAGGGCCCGAACGTGTCCGATTCGAGCGCATCCACGTCAAACCCCAGCTCGAACGGACCTACGTGGTCTGAGCACTCGGCAATGGGCGACCACGTGAAGAACAACCCCTTACCATCCGATGGCAAACGGGTTAGTGGAACGATTCAACGGCACGTTGAAGCAAATGCTCCGCCGAATGTTTCGAGAAAGCCCGAAAAATTGGGACCGCTACCTCGGCCCCCTCCTTTTCGCGTATCGGGAGATGCCACAAAAGAGTACCGGATACTCACCGTTCGAGTTGCTTTATGGCCGATACGTTCGCGGCCCAATGACGATTTTGAGAGACTTGTGGACTAACCCAAAGTTGGATGACGCGACCAAGTCAACCTACGAATACATCGTAGAATTGCGGGAACGTCTGCAACGAACCTGTGAAATAGCATCTCAGGACCTTGCGAGGGCACAGGTTCGTCAGAAGACTTACTACGATCGCAAGGCGAAGAAGCGGGACTTAAGCGTGGGTGACAAAGTTCTCGTGCTGCTACCCGCCGATCACAACAAACTGATACTAACATGGAAAGGCCCCTTTACTGTGACAGACAAGAAAAGCCCATTGGATTATGCTGTGGACCTTGGTCACAGAACAACTGTCTTCCACATCAACATGCTCAAAAAGTACGAGCTGCGGAATGCCTCGGACACGTCAACTACGACAGCTGCTGCTGTAACGTCAATCCATCAAGTGGAAATCGAAGGCACAGAAAATTTATTACATGCCCCACTTGCACAAACGCCGAATCGGAAGGATGTGGCTGTAGCACCTAGCCTTAGTAGAGAACAAAGACCACTAGCCACTGAAATACATCTACCCTGCTGCTACGGCGGCAGAAGGCCGTGAGATGGCGTGAGCCAACTCATGTTGAAGACGTCAACGGGACAGACGACATGTCATGCGAGCGATCGGCGTCCAAGCCCAATCAAAAAATGGTGAGAGACGTCTAACTAAGTCAGAGATTTCGCATAGAACTGCATTTGACAGACCATGTTAGAGATGATCCATTAATAGTTGCTTTTCCCGTGTAAATATATTTTTTTTTGTGTGTGTACACAAAGAACTCATGACGCGGGTATTACGTTGTCTAATCTATGAACATGCCTACCCTTTTTATCCCACCGTTTCACTGTTCTTGAACTGGGGGGAAGATGTGGTAAAAAAACGCTGCCCTGGAGAGAGTGCGTCATGCTTTGACGTAGAAAATCAGTGTGCGGGGCCGATTTAGTATTTCAAGGTGCACGGGAATCATCATCATGGTGATAGCGGTAAAACTATGAGCGTGCCTATGCGCATGCTCGTGCGCGCACCACGTGAAAAAGCTCCCGAGCCACGGGGACAGCTCGGCTAACCCCAGAGAGCAAGGACAAGTTCGGGCCACGCCCCGGCTGCTCGTTCTGACCCTCCGTGTCCGGGCCTCGTCTCGGCGTTGAAGTCCTCGGGTGCCTCCTGGACTGGGCATCACCCCACCTCACCCCCACGTTGGTCTGAAGCGGCGTTCGTCACGACGAGCTGCTGTTCTGGTCTCGGAGCGAGACGCTGTCCCAGGTCTGTTCGCGGCAGTCGGCGACACGCTGTTCTCGGGTGTACAGGCAAGCCCAGGCGTTGACCACCGTACTGGGGTGCCCCTGGCGGTTATCTTCTAGACCGGGCCCCGCCTCGGTACGAACTCCGCAAGCACAAGGCACACCGCCTCCCGACTACCAGAGAGCTCAAGGTCAAGCGCAACGTTCACGCCCCAAGAGTAGAATGTGAGTGGACGAACAAGAACATTAACTACCTTTCGCGTAGGACCGTGAACGCGCGTATATATGTGTGAGTTTATGTTGTGTGTATCCCTTTGTCCGTCTTCGTGTGTATAAAAGTCTCTCGTTGTCCTCGAACGTCCTCTGTCCTCATCTGGCTAACCTGCGCCCACAGTTGCCCACAGCTTGGCTCACCACGTGAGCCCCCCGGCACGCAGGCCCACGGTGCCACGCGCCGAGGATCCACGCTAGAGACAACCGTTCGCGGCAACGGCCACGCTACAGTGTCTATAAATATACTGGCTAGTGTGCTGAGCGCGGGCTAGGAGATGGCCCCGCGGCTGATGACTGCCGGCAGCGCCCGCATGGTGCGCTGCTGTGCGAGTGGGTGCATTTGCGTTCAATTGCGCTCCGCAAGCGCCGCGAAGCGTGCAGGAGGCCGAGCCACGCGAGGCCAACTATTATTTTGCTGCATTTTCGGAGTGTTTTTTTTTACATAATGCTTTATTGTATAAGAACTACTCTATTGCTTTCACAGTACTGGCGTTTTGCAATACCAAAATGAAGATCATTTCGTGGCATACATTTCGCCATCAGCTACTTGCCCGCAAAAAAAAAAAAAATAGAGACGCAGATCCCATGTAACTTGGGAATCAATGCTACGCAAGGTGACTCTGTTGTAATTTTATATCAGGTGAAACATTATGAAGTGGCGCTAAATATATGCAAGAAATTGGATGGTGAACACTGGAACCAGCATTGGCGTTTCACGAACATTCGGCTCTTCTTGCAAAGTATTTCGAAGACCCTAAGTTAAGGGGGTGACCGTGAGGGCACCCGGGCGTAGGCGATTCGATAGATAGATAGATCTATTAGATAGATCTATCTATCTATTATTATCTATCTATTATCTATCTATAATAGACCTATCTATTAGATAAATAGATCTATTAGATATATAGGAACTTTTTATCTGGATTACCAGGCTTCAAAGCTTTTTTTTTTTTTCGTGCTGCTCCTCAGGTGAATAGCAGAACCTATAAAAACATATTTTGTGCATTAGTCAAGTATGAAATGATGCGAGAACAAGACTTTTGAAAGCCAGCGTGAGAAAGACACAATGTAGGCTTCACTTACAGAATTTTAATTCAGTTTAATAGAGCAGCACATTTTAGAAATTTTAATCACGGTAGCAGGAGTGCAGGACCTCTAACTTTGAGCTTTTGAATATATTGGCAAGAAATCTGAATATACGCAATTCTCTGTTATGAATTTGTTTCCACCTATTATTTATACACATTTTAAGAGCTTCTAATTACACAATAGATGAAGAGAGCTTCTTAGATGACTACATGAAAATTTCAAGTAGCTAAAACATTGCTTTCCATATGCCCATTATGCCTACACACAGGCCGACAATGCTAAGTGAGTGAAATTAATAACTTGCTCACCATGTATGCCAAAGATCCGCCACATGCTGCGATTCCAGCTGGCCCCGTCACAGGTCACGGAGTCAACATACAAGCCCGCTTGTTCAGCCAGGACGGTGCACTCTACTATGATTTTTGCAAGCGTAGCTGCTTGAACATTGCCTTTCGAGGCAAAAACGCCAAGTATTTGTGTCCAACTCCCTAAAAAATGGGCAAGAGCAATGATGGTGCAAGATTACCATGTTACTTATGTCATGTGTTTGACAGTAGTCTCTTTTTAAAACAGCTTACGGTGTAGGGTTGAAAGAGCACAACCATCCCGTGGTCTGCAAGCACACCCTTGTGGTTACTCAGGGTCCGCCAGCTCGACATTTCACTTCTGTTGTTTAGGTGCTGTTGTTTAGGTGCCGGTTCTTGGTCGCAAATGTTTCTCACCTTTCGTTTCACCGCCTTTTTAGGTACAAGATGTGTCGGATAATCTTCGAAGACCGTAGAGACAGCATCGGGCTTCAGACGTGGCTTGTCTCGGGCGATTTCGTTGACGACACCGTTCACCGTAGTCTGAAAATATCGTTCGATGTAGCCACTCTCAAAATGTCTTTCACACACGACAGCCTTCGGCGTCAGTCTCCTGTCTGCCCTCTTGATTTTGCTCTCCCATTCTGCAAGCCGTGCTGGGTCCGTCGGTGCGTTGAACAAAGACACCTTTTCCTCGTTCGAACGATATCCGCTCCGGCACAGCGGCACAAAACACGTCCTTTCTTTGCATTGCCGCTTAGCCTTCAACATCTCAGGACGTTGCTGCCCACATTTTGCGACGACGAACTTGACACTACAACAGGTAGAACACTGACAGCTGTCAAACGCTGAGCAAAGCATGGGACGACAGGAGCTTGGCGGCTCTCATGCACCCACTCGTCCGGCAGCGCCACTTGCGGCCACTGCGCGCAGTCATCACGTGCGGGGCCACCCTCTCTCGTACGGAATGCGCGCGCTCCGCACACTAGCCAGTATATTCTAGGCACTATAGCCACGCGGAGAAGAGGCTCACTCAACTCTCGCCCACCACTATAGTGAACTAGAAGTACTTCTAGTTCACTATACCCACCACCAAGGCCTGCCTTCCGCCGGCTCTACCACTCTACCAACAGTGGTACTCAACGCGAACACAACGCCATCTATCGTCCAGCGGTTGTCACCCCCGAAAAACGGCTTCTGTGCGAGACACGCTCGCGACGCGGCGCAAACAACTTTACAAAGGGTGTCAGCACCCCCACACGTTTAAGAAGAAGGTGAAGGAAGCTGAGACCGATATGTGGAAAATTGACATGATTAAAAGTCCACACTAGAGATCTATCGAACTTTTAGCAGGAAATTGCCAAGGAAAGGATTTATGATAATACTCGGGGTCATTTTCTACTGTTTGAGGCCAGGATGGGAGTATATTGCGAACCAAGACATATTGGGCCAAATACGAAGGCGTAGACACGGTATGCAGTGCGTGTGGAGAGGAGGAGAAAGCTACCAAACACTTGATAATGTTCGGTAAAGGGCTTCACTCTATAGTTCAGGATGATGGCGCAGAGTTTTTCAAAGCACTAAGGTTTTGGGACAGGGAGGGCAAAATAGACTTTCAGTGGGTAGAATTGACTAGAAGAAGGTTATTTGAATGGTGGCTAAAGTCAAGGCATGAGTGAAAATTAAACCCTTCACTGCAACGTAACAGTCCTCAACCACACTAGTTAAAGGAAAAAAATAAATGTAGTTTTTGGTTCACTAAGTATTACGGCATGGTGGCGTTAACCACCAATATCAATCCATCCATCCATCCGTCACACAAGGCGGCGATGCGCTGCGCAGAGACGAAAATCAACCGCGCGCGCGAGCAATGTGAAATATTTAGAATATATTTTGTTGCTCGTGCATGGCCTAAAATGGCGACCGAGAAAATATGTTAATTAGCTTCTGGAATAACAGGATGGCTACGCGGGTGCGCTACTGAACTGAAATATCGACAGGGTGCCAAAAGTGAGCGCGTGATGGCACTGAAACATTTTATCGACGTGAAGCGGTAGAAGAGTGGAACGATGAACTCAGTTGAGAGCCATTGCTTGCAACACCTTCCACAGCGAACCATCATTTCCTCAAGCACTAATCTGTAAATAAAGCCCCATCATTCGTAACGTCAAACTCAGAGACGAGAATCACGAGCGGTATCTGGATGCAAACCTTTTATCTTCTGCACACAGGTCGTGCTATGCATTTACGAGTAGTGACTCACTATCTGTTTACAACAATGCATTTTTAATATTGGTTCGCGCGTCTTTTTTTTTTATCCCAAAGAAAAAAGGTTTTATAGTTCACAAGCGCCCCACAGAACATTGGGCTGCAAACCTGGTGATGCGCCTGAGCTTCAGGTACTTCCTCTCTTCACGGGAAGATGCTCACTCCTTGTGGAGTGCCTTTGTGTAAAAACGCAAATGGGTGAGCAGTGAAAACTTGGTCACTTTACTGGCGAGGCTCGGACCATGTTGTGCGCAGCTCAGTGTGACATTTCTTTTTTTTTTTTTTAAGTAGGAAACAAGCTCTTCCCAGCTGTCACTGTGAAGCTCGTTGTAGCCAAACCACTTCAAAAAAGTGAAAAGCGCGTCTACAAATGCGAAGAGCTTTTCCCAAAGGCATACCCATAGGCGTCCGCACGAGGGGGCCCGGCAAAAGAGGCGGGTGCTTTCACCCCTTCCCCCCCTAGTCACCTGGGAAGGGGGCGCTAAATGTGCTCTATACATTGACCAGGCAGCGGGGCGCTCTTTTAGTAATATAAAAGGGGGGGGGGGGGGCACCACCTGCCTCGTACACGGACTTAATAGAGAGGAGGCACCCTGTTATGAACCTTTGCTCCCCCCCCCTCCTTGAACGGCAAGCACGCGTCTACCCCTCTGAATGCGGGCAATTCGGGCAATTTCGCCATTCACAGTGTGCTCGAAGGGCTGGGAGATGTACCTCTCGAAGTGCAGCTCGCACACAGCCGAGTTTTCTTGGAGCAGCTTGTCAGCGCGCGGGATCACTGCGTCAACAGTTTCAGTACGCAAACAGTTTTGTCCTTTGGAACGTCGAACAACGCATGCTTCTTTTTAGCTGACTTGTAGCCTGTAGTGCACCCCGGGACGAAGCAATGACTTTGTTTTTGCGTCAAGAAAGTGCATACAGAAGCATTGATTTCAGAGTGCCACCGCAATAATAATAAAAAAAAATAACGGTGACGACGAACGCGCCCGACGAAACTGTCGGAAACGTGCAAACAACGTATAAACAAAAGCGCTCGCCCCCACGCAGCTCCTCCACCGAGACTTCAGTGCACTGCCTAGGCACCGCTTGCCGCTCATCACACTTCCCTATTCTAGCCACTGTACCGCAATGGCGACAAAGAAAATATGGCGAACGTGCGCAGTGTTGCCAGAGCACTAAACAATATGAATATTCTCTATTGCCGGGATTCCCTTCATTGTCTCTGTGATCTCAATCCCCGCACCCCTATGCTATGTGGGGGTATGGCAAGAACTCTCCCGAAGGTACCTGCGTATGCAAAGTCATGCAAGACTTCACTTGTAACCAATCCATATTTTCCCACCGGTCTTGGCGATTCAGTAACAACATCCTCCAACCCCAATCTCTTCCTGGTCGCTTACGTGAAGAAATACCAGCGAGGATTAGGGATACAATTACTTGATAGCAGATAATACTCCTAGTTCAAAGCAGAACAACCAAAGTACATCACATTGTAGACTGGGATCTCCAGATGCAACAAAGCTAGGCCCGACAATTACGACGAATGGAAAGACAACCTTTTCTCCAACGTCTCCGCTCCCACTAAGGAGGTTGAGGTGGAGGACGACTCATCACCGTTGAGATGTCATTATGACTATCAGCAGCCTAACTACACCCCCGGCAGGGCAAATGCCACACGAGAGGGAGACAAAATTAGGTGGGCAGATGAGATTGAAAGTTTGCAGTTGTAACGTTGCAGCAGAAAGCACAGGTGTACGTAATAGTAAATAAATACTCAGGGCTCAGTTGTCACTATGATTTCCTCTACTTGTGGTTTTCGTAATGGCAACATGCATAGATGGTTTCTTCTGTGCAAAAGCAGTGCAGTGCTTACCTTTTTCTTTTAGTCTCGGTTATCTTACACCACAGGGCAGCAGACTGGATACTAGTCCGATGGACCTCTCCTTACTTTTACTAGCCAGCACCTAGACAGTGTCCTTATATTTTCAAACATTATTAGTGGGACATTTAGAATCTATGTCTACAGTGCTGCATGGACACTGCACACGCTCTTGAATAAGCTGAATAGGCACCGTGCAGTCGAGTTTTCTAGTGTGACTGTTGTGCCAGAACACAATGCCTAGCGCAGAAAAAAACTTAATAATTAGGCAGGGTCAGTTAAAATGAAACACCATGTGTGCATCTCCCTCCCTACATGAGCAGCGAATTGTAGCACGGCTACACAGGAGACGTGTGCGCACGTCTATTTTCCGAGGGCTCCTAATGGCCAATGTCAGCAAACTTGGGATGAGCTAGTGCGAGGAACGCAGCTCCCTCTGGCCAGTGTATGGTGCCTGTACTCCAACAGCTCGATGATCTTAATCCATGAATTCACATTAAAGTGTAATGCATCCTTTCTTGTCATCGACAAAGAAACCTTTCTAGAGCACTTCATCATCCGCCATGATACCCCTTTCACGGACCATATTAGACTTGAATAAAATGCCGTCTCTGTCACCTAAATTGCTGGACTTCATCGCTGCTTGGTGAAGCAACATTGCTTTTCACTGCGCACCAATATCTGTGCATTCGCTTCAGTAGCCATTATGGCTCGCCCGCAGCTCTCTATGTTGCACTGAATTCACAGTATGGCAAAACATTGAAGTCACGGTTGTCAAAGAAACTCTGTTTTCAGTGGCAGATTCTACTATTCTGTGCATGCGGAGCTCGCCTTCTCTTTTGATTGATTGATTTGTGGGGTTTAACGTCCCAAAACCACCATTTGATTATGAGAGACGCCGTAGTGGAGGGCTTCTCTTTTGACAGTGTAAGCTGTTACGAGCTAACAGCCAATTCTGGTGGCTACGTCTGCTGTTACTGCAGGAGTATGGCGCAGCTGTCACACACAATGCATAAAAAATGGAGTGCTCAAGCCAGAACCAAACACAAGGATTCTGTGTGGCAGCAAGTGTTCTAACACAGAGCCATCAATGCTTAAAGATTTTTTGGGAGTTCTGCAGGGAAGTTGCAATCCATGAACACGAGCGACACACAAGCGGATAGGTGCCATGCCCTTTTGTATTGTCAGCGGAATAGCTCTTCAGGAGAATCAGGATGGCTTTGTCATCCTTGGTGCTTTGATGGAGTGTATGGTGGAGCATGGCATCAGTTTCAATGGATTCATCCACCATCATCATCAGCCACAACATGAAAGTGCACAGCACACATGTAGCTGTCCACAAGTAGGTGTTCTGCTACAAAATGATATGACGTACTTCAAAATTTTACTTGAAGTAGGCAACATAAGAGAGCCTACAATGGGCTCTCAGAAGGCCGGTTCACCATCTTACGCTGAGAATGCGCAGTGTGTTATGTGCAGGCCTGGCATCTTTCTAGTTTACATTGCCTTTCTCTTACCACAGTGCAGGGTAGAAGACTCGAATCTTGCCTGCTTAGAATCCTTGCCTTTGCTTTCTCTATCAAGCAGACAGATATGAGCGCATGATCAACACATCAGGCTTGTATATATTTACATTTATAGCCTGAATGACTCACTCTTGTTTCTCTCAGTCACTACAGCCCTGTGCCCCTTAAAGGGCCACTCAGCATGTTTAGCGATTTTGAGCTGACAATACATGGGGCGTTCATGATCACGTCTGCCAAAATTTGCAACGCTATGCACCCCTGAAATGGGTCATATCGTCACGGGGTCGTGATGTGGCCGAAAACAGGAGACTTTATGTTGGGATTTAACTGTTTATTTGGGCGAACCTGTGCCCGGCAAACGGAAAGTTCAATTACAGTACCAGTCTTGCACAGATAGCAGTGAACGGAGCGTCGGCCGTCGATCCACTACTGACAAGCGGCGAAGTGCGTCGGCATTTATACTCTTGCCATCAAATGTTCTAGCGTTATCGCTGGCGGTGACGTAGGTTCCAGAATAATATGTGTAGTTCGCAGAGTGGGCGTGATCTTATCGAAATGATCTACTAAAGTCCGGAAGCTTCTCGAAAACTGAACGCGCGTTTTCCGCTGAGAATCGTATAGTGTTTTGGGGCGATTCTGTTCAGACAGAAATACGTTGGGTCCCATCCTTTTTCTTCACTAACAGACTCTTGGACGGCTGGATAAAGTCATCCCGCAGCATTTCATCAACTTGTCTCTTCATGACCTCACGTTCTCGCGTCGAAAACCTGTACGAACTTTGACGGAGTAGTCTGGCATTTTCTTCGGTTATGATGCGATGTTTCGTGATTGGGGTCTGCCGAATTTTTGATGACGACGAAAAGCAATCTTCGTATTGCAGGAGCAGGGCCTTGAGCTGTTCTTGCTTACGGTTCGGAAGTCTGGGATTGACATCGAAAGCTATGGGAGGGGCTTGGTTCCTCTGAGCAGGTTCCGCAGAAACGGCGAGGGCGAAAGCACTGGTGGCTTCGACAATTTCTTCGATGTATGCGACCGTTGTTCCTTGCTCACAAGTTTGTACTCATTGCTGAAATTCGTGAGCATAACCGTCGCTTTGCGTCCCCGCAGCTCTGCAATTCCTCTTGTGACGCAAATATTTCGGGTGACCAACAGATGCTGACTGCCTTCAACGACGCCTTCCAGGTCAGGTGATTTAGGAGCGCCGACTGAAATAATGACGCTTGAGCGAGTGGAGTGGTGACTTGTACTTCCAGCACATTCAAGGCATGGTTTCCTGACGGCGTGTGCGGCGGTAGTGCTTCTTCTGTGGATAACGTTATCGACTTTTTTTTTACGTTGATAACAGCACCATGGAGGCATAAGAAGTCCATGCCAAGGATGACGTCTCTCGAGCAACGCTGTAACACTATGAAGTCTGCAGGATAAATACGGCCGTTAATGGTGACTCTCGCTGTGCAGATTCCTGCAGGCGTTACGAGATGACCTCCAGCTGTGCGGATTTCAGGGCCTTCCCAAGCTGTACTAACTTTCTTTAACTTCGCGGCGAACGACCCACTGATGACGGAGTAGTCGGCTCCAGTATCGACGAGAGCGGTCACACTGTGGCCGTCGATAAGAACGTCGAGGTCGCTAGTTCGCCGTCTCGCATTACAGTTAGAGCGTGGCGTCGGGTCACGGCTGCGTCGGCTTGTTCCACTGCTTTCATGTTGCGTCGTCAGGTCACCTTCGGTAAGTGAGGTTTTGCCGTCAGGGCTTTGCTTGGTTGGCGTTGTGTTCGGAAAGCTCCGTCGCGTCGTCGTCGGAGGATCTTCGGTATTTCGTCGCACAGCAACCGCACCCCCATCGGTTGCCAAGGCCCTTAGTTTCCCGGATACGGGCTAAGAGACCGGCCCCGCGTTGGGCCAGAGTATTGCCGATAGTGCGGTGACGTGCGCGGCTGGGTGACGGCAAACGCGAAGGGCTTCGTGGTGTCCACTGAGTTCCTGTCAGGTAGTCGGCGATGTCACGCGGTCGTTCTCCTGGCTGTGGACGCGGTGCATTGACGGCGAAGCTACGCAGTTCCATCTGTCGGTACTGGCAACGGCGGTATGTGTGTCCGGCCTCGTCGCACTGGTAGCAGAGCGGGCGGTGGTCAGGGGTACGCCAGACGTCAGCCTTCCTCGGTGCACTGCGCTGGGCCGCGGTCGAACGGTATGACACGGTGGGAGTGGAGGCGGCGGTGGCATCTGTTGATGGTAGTGCGATGGGGCGGCGTTTCGGCGTGGACGGGGAGGAGCGTTGTGGCGCACTGCAGCGGCGTAGCTCATAGCTTCCTGCTCGGGCAGCGGTGCTTGGGGAATTCGAAGCGATTGCCGAACTTCTTCTCGCACAATGTCGGCGATCAAATCCACTTGAGGCTGCGCCGAAGGCAGCAGCTTGCGTAGCTTTTCCCGCACGATCGCTCGAATCGTTTCACGCAGGTCTTCGGAGTTACTGGCTAGAGCAGCAGCGCATTCTGGAGTCAGGCGACGATTATACTGTCTGGTGCGCATGTCCAGGGTCTTTTCGATAGTGGTCGCTTCGGCTACAAATTCTTGGGCGGTGTTCGATGGATTTCTCATCAGTCCCGCGAAGAGCTCCTATTTGACCCCTCGCATGAGGAAACGAACTTTTTTCTCCTCAGGCATGTCTGGGTCAGCGTGATGGAATAGTCGGGTCATTTTTTCTGTGAAAATGGCGACATTTTCATTTGGTAGCTGAACCCGAATCTCTAATAAAGCAGCGGCCCTCTCTTTGCGAGCGACGCTCGCGAACGTTTGCAGAAATGCGCTGCAGAAAACATCCCAGGTTCAGAGCATGGACTCCCGATTTTCAAGCCAGGTCCTTGCGGTGTCTTCCAAATGGAAGAACACACGACGGAGCTTTTTGTCATGGCACTAGTGGTTGAGGGCGGCCACACGGTCGTATGTTTCTATCCAGGACTCCGGGTCTTGGAACGATGACCCTTGGAAAATTGGTGGTTCCCTGGGTTGATGTATGACCATCGTGGGCTGGGACGCTGCGGTTGTCATTGTCGCTGCAGTCGCGGTCATGGCCTTGGTCTTCCGCGCCTTGTCTTGTAGAAGCCTGTACTCCGGGGGTAGCCCTTTCTGTCGGCGGCTTGTTCGCTGCTCCTGGTTGGCGTCCGTGTCTTCTCCGCGACGTGGGCTGGGTTCCCGGCTTGACGGCGGCGTCCGGTACATGAACGAAGCAGCACCTCCACCAGATGTCACGGGGTCGTGACGTGGCCGAAGACAGTATACTTTATGTTGGGATTTAACTGTTTAATTGGGCGAACCTGTGCCCGGCAAACGGAAAGTCCGATTACAGTAGCAGTCTTGCACAGATAGCAGTGAACGGAGCGTCGGCCGTCGATCAACTACTGACAAGCAGCGAAGTGCGTCGGCATTTATACTCTTGCCATCGAATGTTCTAGCGTTATCGCTGGCCGTGGCGTAGGTTCCAGAATAATCTGTGCAGTTCGCAGAGTGGGCGTGATCTTATCAAAAAGATCAACTAAAGTCCGGAAGCTTCTCGAAAACTGCACGCGCATTTCGCGCTGACAATTGTGTAGTGTTTTGGGGCGATAACAAAACTTGAGAAATGGAACGTGGCAACATTCTAAGGTGAATGCTGCTCCCCTTCTTTTCATGGGCGCGCAACCAGAGAATGGGGGCATGATTTACATTTAGAGGTGCCCTACGCAGACGACTGTGCTCTGACGGGGCCAACAGTAGCATGCCGAAAATTATTACACACGACATGTGTAGTTTGTTGCTTGAATAGATGAATAAAGCTTCAGATAAATACTGAAAGACACAAAACGAACGTGCGCACATCTTTAATTTTTTCCTCGTAAATTGCAGCGAGATGCGGGGCGAATGTGCCTGGGTTTCTGTCCCTGCAGTTAGCACATCGAGCAGACATTAGCGCTGGAAGCGAAATTAATCATCCTACACGTTCAAGCCCCTAATATGCTCATCTATTCTACCGCGTCTAAGCCAGCGTTTTTAAAGGAGCCCATGCAGCAGAAACAGTCAATAGACCCCAAAGTAACAGCACGTCAACAAACCAACGCCGTTTACATCCTCGGGGGTTGGGCTTGCTCGGGGACGTCATGCACATGCGACTGTTTGCTCAGATACCAAAGAATAGGGAAGAGATTTGGCTTGCAAAGGCTACGCGAGGCGAACGACAAGGGTTTTGAGCTCCCCTCCTCTCATCATGGTTTCGCGCAGCTTCAATATACTGGTTTTCTGTGCTCGTAATCAACGGATTGAAAAAATTCTCGTGGCATAATTCTCTTCTTTGAAAACACAACAGCTGCCAGCGTCTAACTAGAACTTGTTATGGGGCCCGGTGAGTGGCCCTTCAACAGAAAGCCACTCAAAACTCTAGGTGAGATACTGGCACCCTTTTATAAGTCTGCTACACCAAGAGGCTAGACCAGAACACATACAGTAATTTCTTCTTCATATATATATATATATTTCCACACAGCAGAGAATGAATGATGTGCAAGAAAAAAAATACAGAATACTCTTGTCTGTGATTCATGTAACACTAGTACAAGCCATGAAAAAAAAAAAAAAAGAAGGCAATGTGAGAAGCACCACACAATGACAGGACTAAACAAGAAAATGAAATGCAAGAAGCTCGTGCAAGCATTAGTGGTTGAAAATCTGTATTAAGGCAAACACACAAAATCCAGCGTATCTAGTAATGAGGCACACAATGACTTCTTGACAGAGTTACTGATAAACTATTTACATCATAACATAATTTCTCTTCGGACACAATACTGAACTGATTGTAGGGCTTGGAGAATGGATTCACAAAGAAGCAGGAGAGAAATATATGAAAGAAAGGTGCGGGTTTTAATCAGGAAAACAAGATGATTAATTTCTCCCATAACAAAGAAAGGTACAGGTTTAAATCATGAAAACAAGATGATTAATTTCTCTCATTTGTTATGACATGATTACAGCTAGATGCACAAGCAGGAAAAGGGTCCCATGGAACAATTCAGAAGGCACTTGTTCTAGGATCCATTCAAGGGCTCCATTCAACGGATCCATTCATACGTTACAATGGTGGCTTAGGGCAGAAAGCTGCAACTGTCTCAAACACGCGAAAGGCACTGAAGGGGCTATGGCGGAATGTAGTTTTTGCCGGCACTTGGCGGTTTATGGCCGGGCCGAGCGCAATAACAGACAACAAACGACCACCCAAGGCAACCAGGTAGTAACCAGTTTTCTTGAAGAAGCCTCACACTCACGCAACCTGCTGGTTTCATCATTAAGGCATCAAGCGGGAAACACAGAAGTTATGATAACTAAGTTGGTGCAATGAGTAACACTTAGCTGCATACAAATGAAGAACTTAATTTCGAGCGACTGAACAGGGCAGGCAAACTGTGCCCTCAAATAGTCTCAACGAATCAAAATGCGAAATGCCTAGTCTACAATTATGCAGGTTCGTAACAGTCGAATCCATAAGGTGCTGCACTTACTGGGGCATTCAGATTGGGTGACATGTGACTCAGAGTACATGAATTTCAGACTCTGCCATACGCTGTGACAAATGACTTGCTGCTTCTTTAACGGCATGTGTTGGCAGAGATGTACATCGTTGAAAACTTGGCATTTCAATGAAAAAAAAAAAAACTCATTAACCAGTTTATATGACTTTATTCGGTTGTTAGTGCATCTTAAAATTTCTATTGCATAGAAAAATTGCAGTTGGACCAGAGCTTAAGCTTCTCCTTGCACTACAGACAAAAAAATAAGGCACCAATTAAGTTGTTAGCGCATTAGTGCGATGCTTTGCATAAGACTACATGTGGCAACAATGAACAAATACTGAAATTGAAAAACAAACAGACTGCTATACTCTTATAGAAAGACTAATGCACAATGTCAGTCCGAGCCATCTCGGTCGTAACTGTACAAAAACTTGGGCAATAGCTCGCTTCGATACTTTTTATATTTTTTAATGTAAAAATACCGATTCACATTTTGTGCTGCCCGAGAACGACACAATGCACATGAAATGTGCAACGACGATCAATTCAAGTAATGAAGTGCAAGCTAACTACACATTCAACACGTCAATCAAATTGTAGGTGTCATTGACCGCATTGTGGAAGCTAATAAAACATTGAACATTAATAGGACAAATTAAAAACAAATAAAAATTATCAATGAGGACATGATCATGGAAACACTTGCTCAAGTGGTCGAAAGCAAAAACTACAATTTGCTTCTGCTTATGCTGCGATCAATATCTATATCGTAAATAGGATCAACAAATCGTTCCAATGAACAGCAATCTCATCTCTATGGCAAATGTGCACTGCAAAGCACTAGAAGGCACTTCTGAGTGATTAGACGGTAAATATGTCACATCTACTATGCCTGTTAAAAAACCTTATTCACCTTGAATTCTGCTTGCCATCAATAAACACAGGCCGACAAAGCTTCGCCATCGTTCTTTTACCACATTCTAATACACTATTGCTACACTTGGGGCAGAGAGAAATAATAATAAAATTATGAAAGCGGAACATACTGCATGATATGCAGAGATTATGAAAGCATGCAGCAGCAGCAATCATAAGATCAAGATAATACAGCAATGGCATCACATATTATTACATACAAAGAGAGGCAATTTTTACATTAACCTATATTCATGGATGACTGACTTCTCCCCTCAAGCTCATTAATGTTCAAGCAACCTATTGTTGCTTCTGTCTTAAGTTAATAAATTCTGAACAGTATTAATAGTTAAATTGTTAACTTATCTGCTGCTGCAAGCAGTGGATGCCAAATGCTCAATAAACAGGCTTGCCTTCCTACAAAAAAGCAAACAAAGCTATAAACAAGACTACCTCTGGCCAGCTGAGCCAAGTAATATTAGTTGTTTACCTATTAGATTTTTAGCAATGTTATTTAAACTTGCTGTGACCCCTTTGCCATTTATTTGTTATTTAATTCGAAAGAAGATATTGTTAAACCAAAGGCAATTATTACTCTCCCAACCCTTGCCTTGAGCAATCTCCTAGCATAAATGATATGAAAAAAGAATGAAATGACATCATTTTGCATCTTTCACTACCTCGCATTAACTAAAAAGAAGGCTCGCAAAGAAAAAAAGAAGACAAACATTACGGGTATAACAGTAAGGCACACAAGTTTGGGCTTCTTACTACTACTACTGTGGGGACATCTAGCAAGCAAGTTCTACTCGAAATAACTTTTCAGTCTCACTGGCTGGCACGTAATGTTGCCTCCTATCAAGTCGGATTTTCCCCACATCGCCAGCAAACCATCACACAGGGCCCTTTGTTATGCGACCAGCCGATGTTTTCAAGTTTAACTCGACACAAACGTTGCAACACCACCAGATACTCAACATACACCGAAAGCGCCAAACAAAACCTCTCGCTCATCTGCCAAAAGTGCACAGAAAACATTGAGACGCATTCGAGGTGGCCTGCTCACACGACTTTTCCACCTCTCCTGATACAAATATTTTTGGGAATGTGCCGAATATATTTAACACCTTCAAAACAAATGGGACAGTATGAAGCTTTTGTACGGTATAGGCTAAAAGGGTTGGGCGGACTGTGCGAGCCCACGACCATGTCAGACACTCAGATTTCCTCCTCGGAATACACAAAAGTATCTACTACAGGACTTGAGACAGAATCTAGCCCATTTCCCAGCCGTTACGCTGCTCTACTCGGGCCCCACTAAGCACAGGCATTGTGCAAAGTCTTAAAAATCGTGAGTGACGAAGAATATGGGGTGTGCAATGCACAGGTTAAGAAAGGGTGCACAAAAGCAAGCTCCCTTTACGGCATTGTAGTGTGCGCTATGAGTCATATTTCTGGCTGACTGCTTTCGCATAATTTAATGATCAAATGGGCATTTCATGTTGCTCCCACTTACATAAAAGCCTGTTTTCAAGCATTGTTTTTCTGTTCTTTCTTTTGAAAACTTCAGCCACTTACTGAGCCAGCAAACATCCGTTCAGTTCAAGGTGTGCTTATGACTAGAACGAATGTGGCCTGCAGGACTGATGCTGTTGTGCATCATTTTGACAGCTGTATTCTAACTTGAAAAATTCTTAAGACAACAAATTGGGTTTGAAAAAATGTGAAACCGCATTGTCGGGACCTGCAAGTTGCAAGGGCCAATATAAAAGCGCTTCACCAACTGCCGTATTATCAATTTCAAGGCATTAACACACCATGGTTTCTTCTGTGTGACAGCATGCAGAAGTGAAACCACTCCACCTGCACGTTATACGTGAGGTGGAGTGGTTTACGACAGTTAAGTGAACAGTCTGTTTGCTGTTGTGCACCCTCTATCAATTAGACAACAAAATGAGATGGGGGAGGAGAAAGCTAAGACTTAGCGAGACGCAACACGTGCAGGATGACCTCGTCGACAGTCTGGTTATTGAGCAGAGTCTTGACGGCATTGTCGTCGATGACCACTGTGAAAAGGAGCTTGGAGTTCTCGCGCAGTCGGTCCATGTAGTTGTAGTCATCAGGACTGGCTGGGCTGTGGCCACAGCGGCGGATGACTGCTTCGAGCAGTTCGTCCACCGGTTTGTCTGGGTAGCCAAAACCCTTCAGTGTGGGCTCGTCGACGAGTAGGCCAAGAAGTTCACGAATGCTTTCGCAAAGAGCCTGTGAAAAAAAAAACCAAAACCAAAAATGCAAGACTGAGTAGGGCTAGACAATGAACGACAGAGTAAGTGAGCTTTACTTCAAAGTGCAAAGCTTTGCCAGTGTAGCAGTATAACAGGCTCTCGATAAATAAAACTGCCTTTAATTAGAGGGGGCCTACAAAGCAATCATAGAATCACTTCATTGAGGAGTTTACTGCCTCTCAAATAGACAGCCATGAGCCTTTTTAGAATCCATCAAATACAGTTAACATAACTGCTTATAGTGCAGAATTGGTTACAATGCGGTCTTTTTCGACTCCCGTTCAACCTTCCATAGAACTCCATGCACTATACGCATACTACTTATTGTGCACTCCCCCAAGATGAGAGACCGGTTACAATGCAGTTACTAGGCAGTCTTTGTGACAATCGCGGTAGCGAGTGCGTGCCTGAAAGGAGGTGCGCTGGATGTGCCGCTGGAAAGCAAGAAACAAACTCGTTATGGAGGAGGAGGGGATGCGGAGTGAACAAACGAATGGTGGAGTGAAGAAAAAGAAAAGGAAAAAAAGCCCGTGGCACGCTGCGCGGGCTCGCCTAGGGCGGCTGCCTCGGCGACAGATAAAACTACGGATGAGACATTGCACTGGCGTTCACGCGGATTAGCGTCGGTAGTGCGGCTCCGGCCGCCCGCGGCTCAAGACTGCATGTGCGATCAACTGTGCGTAACGGTTCCCCGTTGAAAAAACCATCGTCATTATCATGGTTGCTACAGATATTGTGTTTGCTTCCTCATCGATCCCTTCAAAACCTTTTACGACTTTATGACACGAGCATTCACTTTTGCTGCCAGGGCGCTGCCTTACGTAAGCTTGACGAGTTTTCGTCGTGGTCGATCTCCGCGCCGCGAACGGGAATTTTTTTATCATGCACGCTGTTCTTGGTTCAGTGCTTGAGTGCGGACTGTTCGACGCCAAGTCTTCATGTCTTGAACAACATCCCCGTGACCACATACCGAACAAGAGGCTAGGCCTAATCAGAGTTCATTGTGTTTCAGTAGTGGTCACGTGCAATCTAAGTTGCGGTTTAATACAAAATCAACGAAAATCTGTGGTGGCTGCACTTGACAGGTAGGGATACATGTAATTAATCAAAACGAGGGTGGCATGTGTAGCATACGAATGGTGGTTTGAGATTCCATTGCGATGTCTTAAAATGGGGTACGCGCCCATGAAATCGGATGATTGGCGTTCAGTGTGAAATTCTGGGTGTGATTCGACAATCAGAGTAATGTGCATAAGCGAGGCAGTCTTAGCAACAGTTGGCGAATTTTCGCAATGGTGCTTCCTCTGAGGGGGTCACGTTAAAGCATCTACCTCGTTTCATTCTTCACCGCATGCGGGTCCCCATATTTGAAAACAGCGTGTTTAAGTGTCACCAAAGCTTCAGCACACGTACAGTAGACTCGTACGAAACTCTCTTAAATGAAATTGCTGCTTAAAGGGGAGACGCAGGTTGAAAAATCTCGTTTTTTTCCCGGAAATTTTCACTTTTTTGTTTTCAGTCCTATTAGATTCTTGTAAACATTCATGTTTACCAGAAATAAACTTCAATCGGTAATTCGTGTCAGAAGTTACTGAAAAATGCGCTCAAGTAAGCCCCGGAGACCTAGAAAATCGCTGAAATCTGCCGAAATCGACGTTTTCCCGGCTCCCGTATCTCGAGGCAGCAGCACAGTGTGCCATTTGTAATCACTGAGGCGGGTAGAGTTGCCCATGCTCTCTCGAAGACAGGCTCGGAAAGTCTTGTCCGGAAAAAAAAATTCCATAAAAAAAGAATTTTTTGAATGCCCCTGCGTGCCGTTTGAATCGCGCGGCGCAACACGTGGTGCGGTAGCGAGCGGGCCATTGGCTAGCGCAGCGCTCGCTTGTCCCTTCAGCCCCGCGCTGCAGCAAGCTGAACTTCGCAAGAATTTATTCAATTAGTTACGCGATGAACCCTGCTAGAAAGCAGGTGTACAAAGTGAAAAAGTACCGGACGATAAACAAGTATCTGGGAAAACCTCGTAAAGTGCGTCGTCAGACTGCGGCAAAGGCAAACGGCCCGGAGAGGTCTAGGCCTAACCTCAGCGTCGGCAACGATCGCGACAGTGACTTCGCCGGCGGTCTCGACGCTGCCGCAAACTTCGTCAGCGCCTGACAAAAAAAACTGGAGTTTTTTGAGAAGAACCAAAGGCATGAGCGTGATGGCGTATCATCAGCAGTGCTGTGCGACATCGATGCGATGACAGCACTTGTGGGCGGAGAGGAGTGCCCGTCTTGCCGTGAACACAAACTTGTTCGCGAGGTGGCAGAACGGCGCAAAGGACTGTCGTCCTGTCTTGAGTTGTGGTGTGAGAACACTGAGTGCGCGTCTGGTGTTCTCTCTTCGACACTTACGTCGAGGCGTGTTGCCTCCAGCGAAGCCGCCGCAGCATCTGACGACTGCGCGGAGGTGGGGCACTACGTCAACGGCAGCTTGCGCGATAGCTTCGCGGCTTATGTGAAAGCTGTTGTAGCCTCGCGTGCCATAGGCATCGGACATGACCAGCTTTCGCGGTTTTGTGCGATTGTTGGACTAGCGAAGCCCATGCACCACAAAACCTTCCAGGCAATCAGCAAGAAGGTTCACGATGCTGCTATGAGGGCCGTAACCGAAAATTTGAACCAGGCAAGAGCCGTAACGAAGCAGGTGGTTGATGGTAGTGACGTGGCCGTAATGTATGACGGAACTTGGCAGAAACGGGGCCATAAAAGCCACAACGGAGTCGGCGCTGCTATCTCCCTGGACACCGGCCTGCGCTTAGATTTCGAAGTCCTGTCGAATTACTGCCACGCTTGCAGTCTACACAACGACATGGGCTCTGAAGAGGAAATCTGGCAGGCATATCACAGACCTGCCTGTGAGAAGAACACCGATAGCTCCGCTCATGGCATGGAAGCTGAAACAGCACTACGGATATGGGAGCGCACTTTGCTGTATGAGACTCCACTTTTGCTTCACAACATTTCTTAGTGATGGCGACAGCAAAGCATATAACGGAGTTTGTGATGCCAAGGTGTACTTCTGACGAGAAGCTGCTGGCCCGATGCCTTCGAGGGAAAACTCAGAACGCTGCTGAGTCTCTCAACAGCAAGGTGTGGCTGCTGTGCCCAAAAACAAAGTTTGCTTCCCGAAGTGCTGTGGAGACTGCCACAGCCATTGCTGTGCTCTGGTATAACCGGGGCCATGCAAGCTCGAGGTGGTCCTGGAGGAGCTTGGTGTTCTACCACCAGCAAGCTTGACCACCCTGGGGGACTACAGCGACAAGAGGCCCATTCAGAAGATGAATGCCCAACACACTGCTGAGGCGAGGGCTCACCGCCGCGCATCGGCCACGAGAGCTCGCCTACAGCACTCCGCTCGGAACGACCCCGAAGGAGTTGCATACAGCGCAGGTGAATTCTAGTCACTGTGGCCAGCTCCTGGACATACTGCCTGTGCATTGAACACACTTTTGAGTGTTTGCAAGTGCACCCTAATTAGTAAACATGTTTCAAACTTTCAAACGTGTTTCTCGCATTCTGAAATTTTTGGCCACGGTCACATTTCACTCATATAGTTTCATCCCCTTAAAATAGTCCTATTGCGATGAAACTTGGCACACACATTCTTTAAGGTGTGTAGAGTGCCGTTACCTATTCTGATTTATGATATATTAGCCATTATCAATAAAAACATGCCAAGAAATGATACAAGAAACCCTGAAAAAAAGAAGTTTGGCAGATGTGTTCATTTTTTGTAGTAACAGCTTTTTTTTTCTCATAATTTTAACCTCTTAAATGCACACAGTAGTTCATGACAAGCATAATAAGCTATTACACAAACATCTACACAAAAGTTCTGATGTCGAAAAAGCGAGAGTAAAAATACCTTTGTTTTGCTATTGCATGTATAATAACTTTAAAAGTAATGAGGCCGCACAAAATCTGATAACAGTTTTGGTTGGAATCTACAAGAAAAAATATCTGTGTGGCTAAATTTTGGAAACCCTAACTTAAAAACTAAAAAAAAAGTGTTTTCGAGTAGCGTCTCCCCTTAGTGTAGCATTCGAATGGTGGTTTGAGATTCGATTGCAATGTCTTAAAATCGGGTACGCGCCCGTGAAATCGAATGATTGGGGTTCAGTGTGAAATTCCGGGTGTGATTCGACAATCAGAGTAATGTGCATAAGCGAGGCGGTCTTAGCAACAGTCGGCGAATTTTCGCAATGGTGCTTTCTCTGAGGGGGTCACGTTCAAAGCATCTACATCGTTTCATTCTTCACCGCATGCGGGTCCCCATATTTGAAAACGTGTTTAAGTGTCACCAAAGCTTCAGCACACGTACAGTAGACTCGTACGAAACTCTCTTAAATGAAATTGCTGCTTATATGGAACAACTGCCACTAATATGTTTGGTTTCGTACTTGAATATTATACCCCTGTTTATCTCTCAGTAAACGAAACTCCTCTCAAAGGAAATACATTTTCCTGGTCCCTTCAGGTTTCATTTAAAAGGAGTCTGCTGTAGTATCGGGCGCTGCTCCTCCGCTGTAGGGCGCTAGTTTCCTATGGTACTTATGCGGGTGTTTTGAACTGACGCAACATCGTTCTGAGTTAATGACACTGACATTAATTATACATGCATTAGAGCATTAAGGATATAGTTTCGGGACTACCAGATGCTAAAGTACAAATTATTATAAAAAACTTGCGAGCAATACTTTCGCTGTCAAGGGTCCTTTAAATGGAACAACTGCCTCTGACACATTTGATTTCGTACTTGTATTCTGCTGCCCTGTTCATCGTTCAGTAGTAAATGAAACTCCTATTAAATTGAACATATTTTCCCAGTCCCTTCAGGTTCCATTTAAACAGCCTACTGTATACAGTTGAACCCCGTTCATACATATGTTTTTCAGCAGACCGCGTAGGAAAAGCTTAACAGCCGAGAAAACGCAAGAGTGAGAAAATTTCCAAAAATGAATGAGAGCACAGGCGCTTTGATTAGAAATAAATTATTTGAGCAAGGTGAGCCCAAGACTTGAAATATTCGAAGAAAGTTGACTGCCGCTTCTTTCACAAACTGGTAAGCACCATGCATTTCTCAATAATTTGGAAGGCCGCATTGCTTTCAGCGTCGCTTTGGTGTGCGACGTACCTGCGAAAGTAGTTCAGGGCCGCGATGGCTTCTCCAAAGTTGAGATCTGCCAACTCCTCAGAATCGTGTGGCTTGTGCTCGTCGTCATCATCGATCTTCTCGTCTTCAGTTGCCATAAAGTTTGCAACGATCTCTGCAATTGGCTGGCACTCCAACATGACGACGGCAGCACCCACAACGACGTAGTCATCGTACGTCGTATCCGTGGCACTCAGAGCATTTATTGTGTCAATTAATTCTTGCTCACAAGAGACTGCTACCGATTCTTGAGCTTCGATCGCAAGCTCTTCTTCGCTATCTATACGAAACCTACACCTCACGAAGCCGTGCACTACAGTCGATGTGCTCACTGCACTCCACGCTGATGCGACATAATGCATGGCGACGAGCATTAAAATTGTCATAGGCTGCTGTCCACGATCAAGACGCGCGAGATAGCACTTGACAATGCTTTTTCTGTATGAATGGTTCACGCATTTTATAACCATGGCATTCAACGGTTGCAAACGACTTGTCGGCGGAAAAAACAAAAACAAAACAAAAATTTGACATTTTGTAGAAACTGCAGATCTCTCGGATGGGCAGCACAAATTGTTCAGGAAAAGGAGAACCCTCCTGCACTGTGAACCCATCTTATTATCGAAGAAACTGTTGAAACAAAGCGCACGTCATCCACGCACGACTGTTATACTTCTGTAGTAGCATGCCAGCAAGCGAATGTTTTTCAAGCACCTTCTGTTTTTAAACTTGCCAATCACTTACGGTTTTAGTTTGTCCGAGCCGTCCCTATTGCAGCAAAGAAGCACCGCCAGTCAGTCTGTGCTGCATTTGCCTCTGTGGCACACTTTGCCCTTCAGGCTTAACGATTTCGATGGCTGCACATGAAAGAGGCCTATTTTGTCAGCGTTGTAAATATCACGAGGCTCGTACTCCTCGATTAAAGCAGATAATGTATCTTACAATTATTGCCTGTTTCCACATTCGCACTTGCCGCTTCTCCGCTTATTGTTTTGTAAGTGATGCCGTGCCTCTTGCGCAAACGGTCGATCCAGCCATTCGACACCGCAAAATCAGCAATGCCCAGTCTGTTGTCTATTTCCATTGCCTTCTCACGTAAAATGCTGCCGTCAAAGTTGATACTGGAAGCGCGAACGTGCTCGAACCAGGCGAGAAAAGCCTCATCGAGGTTCCCGTGCCTGGCGCCACGAGCTTGCTTGGCTTTCTGGCTGAAGATAGTGGCATTCCCTTCAATCTAGGCATGCTTCGAGACGATGCTGTTGAGCGTTGACGGTGGCTGCCCAAGGTCTTTGGCAATGTTGACCCTTTTTCGCACTGGCTCCTTGTAGATTGCTTTAAGTATGTCCAGATTTTCCTCAAGGAAAGTGTGTGAGTGACAACATTTATTCATCAAAAGGGTGAGGTATGAGGGAGGCTAAGCCAAGTAGGCTGCCTGGCCGTGCCTCTCGACCACGTCTTGCGCTCATTCCAGAATTTGTGTTTGGATGTCCCTGTCGGTGCTGCAAAGAAGAACCTCCCATTGTTCTTCAATAGGGAAAGTGCTTTCAGCTTACGCGACGCCATTAAGGCTTGACAAAGACTGTGTTGACAAGTTCAACGGTAACAGGTTTGGCGCGTACAACAGCCACTAAAGAATGTGCGGTGGTCGGACTGTCTTGCACTTCCGGCATTCCGTAGTGAAACTTCCGTTGTAAGCACAGTGATGATGGTGATAGAACTTTCCACAAATGGCCATGTAAGGGCGGCTTCTTCATCTTGTCTGCAGCTTCTTGCAGCCTGTTCTGTAGTCAAGCCAGGCCAAGAATGTCAAATGTCAAATCAAAATACCCGAGCCCGGGCAGGTTCGACGGACTAGGTTGCGACACATCATCCAGGAACATTCTCACAGTTGTGACATAACAGCAGCGTTTACAATACATGTGATTCTATGAGAGCTATGCTGGGACCGATGAAAGACAACGTAACAACTAAGAAAACGCTGCAGTGAGGAATGTAACAGCGGGGTTCCACTCTATTTACATCAGTCAAGGTGTAGTCGTAGGAAAATCGAGCACTGAAGTAGAAGGCTAGTAAAACGTGGAACCCAAGCGCACCAAAACAAACTCCGAGAAAGGAAACACATGGCCAACGTGAGGTTCACACAACCATCATTGTGCATTGTAGAGACCGACGCCGCACAAAAGCGGTGCACATGACATTGTGCAGTGTCCGGATGGAACTCGATTGCTGCGGGCCTCGCAGCTCAGTCAATCGCACTCGAAACAGGCTTTAGAATCAATGTTGACAGGTACTCTTTGAGTGATCAATGCCTTGACAAAACAGAAACTGTAACCATTTTGATGAAACTGAAAACACAATGTTTCGCCCACAACTTTAGGTGCGGGACTAGATGGCCATCGTACTTTGCAGTTAATTTTGGATGCCGAGGCGTAGTACCACACTGATAAACGAGTTTGGTGCAGCAGATGTTGCACAGGTAAGCAAGGTTGGTGCACAATGACAGAAAGAGTGGAGCTGTTTTACCCCTGCTCAATGGCCTCTTCTCTGCTTAGCATATTTGTCATTAGTAAAAGGTCATGAGGCACAAGCCAGGCACTAGAATGCGGCATCTATGTGCGAGATCCCCGATGGTGCAGACACGCCACATTCATATACGAGATTGGTCAGAAAAAGGCTCGTGGCACGCGACCCAAGCTGTGATGAAAAATCACGAAGAATGTGCTGTGGAGCTTCAAACTGTGAAGGTTAGGAAGGTCAGCGTCACTACAGTGACGAAAACAGTCTGGTTCTGAAGGATGTTGGCATAAGAGGCCTGGGAGGTGGTTGTTGATCTTGAAAGATCTGAGTGAGGCTGCCCGGACTTACTGAAACCTGTCACAGCGGTTCCTAGGTTGACTACAACACTTTCGCTTCGAGCCAGGACGAATGTGGGCCCGCACTACAGTCAACACGCCATTGTCGAGTTAGGCATAGTCTAACTGAGCCGGAGAACACAACGAAGACCGCAACCAACCGGCAATGAGGTCGAGCGGCTCGTTCGGCGAAAGAGGACAACGACGGTATGAACTTGGGAAAGATGTCGATGACAGAAGCAACGAACCGTCGACACAGCGAGAGCACCAAGTCAATGTGGCAACACGACGAACTGTAAGAACGTTTCAGTACTGAAACGCCATCTTGGATAGCTACCGGCTAATACTAGAGTCGCCTTCAATGCAAATTGTCGTTAGTTTTGGTTTCAGTCTATAGCAGACTGGTGTGTACATATAATGTTAGTGAATTTGAGTGCATTAACGCGAATTTCGTGTATTTGCTTCATCTGTCATTTGTATAAAGTGTGTTTGTTTTGCCACGCCAGTCTCCCATCTCTCTCAATCCAATCCTTTTGCAAGCCCGACAATATTGGTGTGCAGTATTTGACCTAGTGAACAACTCTTAGCAGCAACAAAAAATTACCTAAGTTCGATCGAATGTGATATCGTACTTTATTGCATAAAACTTGCACCAAAAATTGAAAAAAAAAAAATCGCCTGAAAAGTGGGAGTGCGAGTTATCTGTGAATAATCAAGAAGCAGAGGTCGGCTTCCCGTCAATGCATGGCCTCCTGTGCAGTCTGCATCCCCATTGGCATCGTCTGGTGCAAAGCCAATAAAAGCCAACACAGGCCATAGAAAGATCCCCTCCGTTGCATGTTTATTCACTTTTTGCGTGCTTTGTTTGATTTGGTCAGCAGCGTCACAACAGCGATTTGACCGTCTTTCTCCGAGTCAGATATGGCCAGTTTGCACAGTTGGTCAGCCTTGTCTAGTGAGGCACCATGAGTAAGTAGGTCTCGGTGGCAATCTTTCACCGCGAAAGGAAAACTCAATATTATAGCTGCTGCGGAAGAAATCGGCAACAGAGCTGCTGTTAATAGGCACGACGTCGATGAGTCTTGCGTTTGCTACTGGCAAAAAAAAAAAAAAAAGGGGGGGGGGGGGGGGCTCTCTTGAAAATGCACGCAAGGAGAAGTGCGCACTTTAGTCCCTACCCCCATTTTGTCAGTGGATCGTGGATGCGCAGGGGGCGATTCTGGTCGACATGGTGCACAAGAGCTTTAAAAAGTGCGCCGTCAGCAATTGCTTGAATGGTACTGAAGACGATTGCGTCTTCGAGAGCGGCGACGAAGCCTCAGATGGCAGCAGCGACAGCAGCGAGTCGGGCGATGATCGAAGGAATTGGAATCGGCGCCGTCAATGTTGCAGTGATCGCTTCGAAATAAAGTTTTTTTGTAAACGAGGTTGCAATGTGCTGTGCAGTTGTGACTTCCCCAAAAAAGTTTTTTATTAAAGCTAAGTATGCGAGTTACACGCGACGCTTTTTTTTTTCTTTTTTCGGGGTGTTCAAAGTTGGGGGCGCAGGTTATATGCGAGAAAATACGGTATCTGCACAAACAGCAGAGTTGTGGCTTTCCTGTGCTTCCCTTCTCTGTTTGTGCAATATATTGTCATGTTATGCGATTTTGTGCGATTGTCTACGATTACATTACTTCTATAGTGAAGATGACTTGTAGAGTAGAGAACGGCATGCTTACACATTTTTAGAACTGTTACCCCAGACAACCACTCTATTCCATCACGAGGCCTACGGCACAATCGCCACTAGGTTTTTGGTTTGTGTCCACCACACATTATGGCTTGCTCGAGCTGCACTTCCCAATTTCTAGTCTGCGACCATCACTTCAGCAGCGACCAAAGCAGTTACGCAATCTATGGGTGTATCTAGGAACCAGAGCATGTCTATCCTTGGCATTTGTTAGTCGTCAGGTGCAGCTCTAGAACAGCTCTGCTGCTACAATATGCACTAGAAACTAACAAAGCAAGAGCACGCACCTGTTCTGACAGGATCCTGGCTACGGTGCCCGCCTGGATGCCCATCTTGCTGGCACCGTCCGTGTTGGCCGTGCCCCCTGGAGTGGAAATGGGCGTCGGAGCAAAGCGGTTGTCCTCCTCGTCGAGCAGGATGCGGTCGAGCAGATCACGGTGGCGCTTGCGCATGTGCCGCATCAGGCAGTCCTTGCGGATGAAGGCACGGCCACACTCATGGCACGACCTGGGCTCCTCCTTGGTGTGGGTCACCATGTGGATCTTGAGCGAGGGCTTGATGGCAAAGCGCTTGTGGCATGTCGGGCACTGGAAGGGCTTCTCGCCGGTGTGCAGCACCGAGTGACGGTTCAAGTCCTCCCGCCGAGTGAAACCCTTGCCACAGTCCTCGCACACGTGTGGTTTCTCCTTCAGGTGCAGGTACTTCATGTGCAGGTCTAGTCGAGCCTTCCGGTTGAACACCTGTGCATGATGCATGAAATCTAGCCATGAGCATATGTTGCATATACAGTAAAAGCTTGTTTATCTAGATCTTGTTAACTTGGAAATTCGGTTAACTCAGACACGCCGCGCGGTCCCGGCAAAACGTTGTATATTTCGATAGTGTCAAATGCTCGGTAATTCGGAGGAATTCGGACGCGCACCGGTTAACTCGGATGATTCCAGAGAGGGCTATCGGGGCTTTATGCTTTCGGTAACCGATTCCGGTTACGAAAAGCATGAAGTCCTGGCTCTGCCGCCGTAACCGACGGCGGAACCGAAGTTTTGGAAAAATCAAACGAACAGCAGCAGAGTATGATAATAGTCAATGAGGGGGGAAGTGGCCAAATGGCGCCAGTCACCACCCGGTGGAAGTGCTTGGGCCGCCTGTGCATCCAGTGTCTGCGAAATGCACTGCATGGGACAGTTTGCACAGCCGCCAGTTTGCCCGCGACGCCCACGCTACTGATTTCTTCGCGTAGTCACTTCGCGCATAGCGTGTGCAGCTCGGGTACAAAAAGAGTTGACTGTTGGGCGAGTTGGCGTTTTGACACAGAAACCGTCGTTACGTTCTCAGGCTGTGTTCGTGCACGTTGATGGTGGTGTGGCCGTTGCTGGTTCGCTGACTGATGACATATTATCGGAAGTGCTTGAAGGTGATCAGAATCGCTGCTCCGATGATGACATTCAAGATGATCCGACGCGACATTGCACCGTGCAGGAGGCCGCCGAAGCTCTAGCTGTCCTCGCGGAGTTCTGCATCAGTTCTCGCGACAGCGGCCGTGCACACCACCACCACATGGGGTTGAAGAAGATCATTCTAGCTCTAATTTCGATGATGAGGCAGACTAAGTTGACGCAGTTTTTCATGAAACAAAGGTTTGTGTGTGCTGAGTACATTTTCCTTTTGTTTTGATGGTCGACTTGGACATTTTCACCAGTCCTGTCAGATCCAGGCTAACGAGTTTTTACTGTATCGCTAACAGCTCATAATGTACTGTTACGCTCATAATAACGCTGCGAAAATGTACTGTTACGCTCGTAAGTTACGTTCTATAAGAAATAACCTTCTGGCGCCTTAAGCAAGGTCTGCTGCATATATAGGTTTGGGGTGCCTATCAGAGAAGTGTACCCACAAATGTTAACATCAGGCACGACACTATGCCAAACACACTCAGCAGTCTATTTTCTTCTTACATACTGCAGAACAGCACTGGTACAAATAACACACAGATCCGACATTGCAGCTATCATTTATCTAGCACAAAACTACCAACCTTTGCAAATTCATCCTTGCATCACGATGTAGTAAAAAAAGCAAAGGAAGGAAACAGGTATGACTCGTCTCCAACATATATCAACTCGTACATCATGTGTATAAAAAACAATTCAATATGTTGTCTAAGCTGCCAGAACAGAGGGCTTGCACATACGCTGTGATACTCAAGTGTTTCCTTACAGGAGCACTTTCATATGAAGAAAGCAGGCATTGCAAAACTACTTGCCTTGTCACAGACAGTACACTTGAAGCCATTCATGCCCGTGTGGTGGAACAGGTGTGCCTTTAGTCCGCCACCCTGGATGAACTCCTTGCCACAGTAGGGACACTTGTGCGGTCGGATTCCCGTGTGGATGCGAGTGTGGCGGTTGAGCGTGCCCTTGAGCGAAAACCGCATGCCGCACTCGGCACATGCGTACGGTTTCTCGCCAGTGTGGATGCGCCGGTGCTTGTTCAGGGCTGTGACCGACGGGAAACCCTTGCTGCAAAAGTCGCAGGGGAAGGGCCGCTCGCCCGTGTGCACACGGATGTGGATCTTGAGGAGCGAGATGCCGTGGAAGGTCTTGCCACAGTGATCGCACTTGTACTTTTTCCTTCGCGTCACCTCGCCAGCGTGTGCGCGCAGGTGCTCACGAAGGTTGTCCTGGAAAAGGTGAGAAGGCACACGACTATCTCACAATGAGCACAATTTTATGAGGTGGATGTTTGAGAGCTGTTTTAAAGGGGCACTGACACCAATTTTCGAAGCCGAGTTTACACCATCATAAGTTCTTCTGTGTACAGAGATTGCTCTTAGCAAGTGTGGGTTTGAGCAAATGACGATAAGATATTATATTCTCATTTTAAACTTTCACATGGCACAAATAGTAACATCGATACTATCCTCAGGCTGCATTAGTAATTGTGGTGGCTTCACTATAAAGTTTCTCACAAAATTACCTACAGAGAAATTTGGCCCTAGTGAGCTTCTGGATGCAAAGAAATGCCGGGATATGTGAGCTCTGAACTTGACTCGGATCAGTATACCTCGATGACGCGTCTGGCTTCACATTAAAACGGTTGGTTTCTTACTAAAAAAAAACACGTAATAAACTACTTATGTTTTGTCATTGTATAAAACGTGTTTTATTCAACACTGGAACTTTTTTCGTCGATGTGAAATTTTACGAAGCATAAGAAGTAACCAACGGCCGCTAAACTTGGCAGGTAGACGACAAAGCAAGTGTTCCCTCTGCCACTTAACCTCATCTGTTCTTTTTTTTTTTTGGCCGTTTGGTTGTGTCGTCAAGGTGAGTAGACTTTTATTTAAGAATATAATAGGAGTGGATGAGATCCACTTAAATAGTTTTTGTTCTAGCGAAGCTTTATTTATGCAGTCGTATTCACTTTTGAGCCGAAGCCTCGCTCAACACCAGCCAACACAAGCCTCGGAGATACATATACCGTCATTCCTAACGCCTAAAAAAAAAAAAAAGATAGGGAGAGAGCGGGAGAGAGAGAGGGAGAAAAAACCGTATAGATAGTGGTGCCACATTCCCCTCTAGGTAGTTTTGTGAGAAACTATGCGCTTCACGCACCGGTCTAGCTACTAGTGATGGCATCAGGCATAAAAAAACACCAATAGGACCACTTGTACATCACCAATGGAGACACTGAGTGGAACATCATGGAAACATCAATTCTGTGTTACGACGTCAGGGTACAGTAGGAACCAAAACTAGCTTTTAAAAACACTGCAACTACAACTTTGCTGCACAGTCATGCTTACCAGAACATCTTCTAGGCTCTTGAAGTCTCATCCCTTCGTTTGATGCAAAAAAATGAGAACAGACAATTTTGCTGTCAGTGCTCCTTTAGAGGTACACTGCAGTGAAAAACAACTTTTTCCCTTTCAGTAAACTACAACTAAATGATATAGAGCATTACTCTTGCCATGAGAAGATACTGGGTAACAAAGACAATGCACCAACAAAAAATACGGGTGTCAACGGTGCATCGAATAATCGGCACGAGCTTGTGAGAAAACAGATTTCTATGGTGTATATTGAGTCCTATGTAATTCCTTATATGTAAAAATTATTTACAGGTGTTTCGAGTGGCCCAAGGTCTGAGCATATCAAGTAAGACGAAATTTCGTTTAACCAACGAAGCCAATACAGGCAAAATGACTGAAGTTTCCTGTATCACAAAGACGATTGTGTGATCAGGTTTTGGCGCAAGTGACGCCCCGCCGCGGTGGTCTAGTGGCTAAGGTACTCGGCTGCTGACCCGCAGGGCGCGGGTTCGAATCCCGGCTGCGGCGGCTGCATTTCCGATGGAGGCGGAAATGTTGTAGGCCCGTGTGCTCAGATTTGGGTGCACGTTAAAGAACCCCAGGTGGTCTAAATTTCCGGAGCCCTCCACTACGGCGTCTCTCATAATCATATAGTGGTTTTGGGACGTTAAACACCACATATCAATCAATTTGGCGCAAGTGTCAAAAATAAAATATTAACCCTTATTTCTTCCCTTAATCGTTAACCACTGAAGAAGAGTTTAGTGAACATAAAGTCCTAAAATAACAACACACGTCTTAACTTGTTAATGTTTAACTTCTGTGTCATATTGAATAGGCCTCCCATTAAAGTTTGGCATGTATCATTGTGGTAGTATTTTTTTTTTTCATAATCATTAAGGTCTAAGGAAGCTGTTCCTAAAATATTATAGCCCTGTAATGCATATTTGCCGAGTTATTGGGTCGCAAAGTCAGTTTGATGACCATTTTCGCTTTCGAAACCACCTCAAAAACGGTCGTATTCAATGCCACAGCGCGCGAGAACCGCACCAAGTAGCGCGGCCATTTTAATCTCATTTTATAGGCGCATTTTTCTATTATCTGCTTTTAGCAGACGAACGTTTTTTGTCTAGCAACAACGCAGCTATCGCGCATAAAGAAAAACTGAATACTCGCACATCATTGGTGCGTTTTTGTCACGTGGGGCAGTTCCCGGTTTCCTATTGGACGTGAAGGGATTCGTCTGCTAGACAGCGGCGTGCAAGCCGCCATTTTGCGTAGAGGCCTAACAATGGCTGTGCATTCGGTGCAATGGCAGGTGGTCATCGGAAGTTCCGGAGTGCTCACGCGTTCGGAAAAAGGCGAAAATGGCGTCCGAGAGCCCGCACCTTATCATTAGCAAGACCTTCTGCCGCCGAGAACTCGGGAGAAGCAGGCTGTGCCAGCGCTATTACCGCCGCCGCACCCGCGATCGCGGACGCGATAGCCGCGTCCCAAGATCACATGAGAGCTGTGCGCGACGACACTCCCCTGGTTTCCGACGCTGAAAAAGTGGCCATCGAGTGTCGTGCGAGCGATGTTCTGCAAGATCTTTCATCGAAGTCTGCCACAAAACGCAAGCAGTCTTTTTTTCGAGACTCGGATGAAGCCGCAACGTCTGGTATGCCGTTCACCGTCGTTAGCTTAGAGTTGGTCAACGAACTTCTTCAGTGTATGAAGTGCGGTGTGTGTGGCAGGCCTGGCAGAATCTCCAAGGAAGACCGCGAATATGGCATAGCCGCGAAACTTGTTCTCACATGTGACGAGTGCGGTAAACTGAGGACCGTATGGAGCTCGCCGAGAGCAGGGGGGGGGACGCAGCGCACGGCCCCTTCGAAATTAACGTGCTCGCGGTTCGCGCGGCAATGAGCACAGGAAACGGGCAAACTGCACTCAACGATATTTTTTCCACCCTAAATATTTCACGGAGAGGCCTGCACACCAAGAGATACCAGGATTATGTGAAATTGAAAATGAACCCTGCCGCGCAGAAGGCTGCCGCGCGCGTTATTGACGACTGCGCGAGCACCGTGAAAACGGTGTATTCCGAACTCAACTATGGAAATCCTGGAAACATCGCCGTTTCCTTTGATGGGACTTGGCTGACCAGGGGCCACTCATCCCATATTTGTGTAGGGACCGTGATTGAACTATTCACGGGTTATGTGCTCAACTTCGTCGTCCTATCGAACTTTTCTTTGGGCTGCCAGCTAGGGCCGAAGGAGGACAACCCAAGGTATGCAGAGTGGCTAGCTGGTCACACTTGCCAAAAGAATACCTCTAGTAAGCCAGGACAAATGGAGGTGGAAGCAGCACAAATTTTATTTGGCGCTCATTGGAGAGACATGGGCTCCGCTACACAACCATGTTGTGTGATGGAGACAGCCGGGCCTTCAACAATCTGCAGGAGGCACAGGTATATGGCTTCGTGCCAATAGAAAAGGAGGACTGTGTCAACCATGTGCATAAGCGCATGGGCACAGCACTTCAAAACCTCCTGCAAAAACAAAGAGCCGAAGGAAAGCCAAGCCTTGGCAGCAAGGGCAAACTGACAGGCGAGCTGGTCACAAAGCTCATGTTATATTATAGATGGGCTTCACAAAGCAACCAAGGAAGCATTGAAGCCATGAATAATGCTGTCTGGGCAACCTTTTATCATGTATAATCTACTGATGCAAGCCCTCAGCACTCTCACTGCCCAACTGGTGAAGAGTCATGGTGCAAGTACAACAAGGCTGTTGCCAAGCAGGAGACTCCTCCGAATCATCGCTACAACCTGCCGGAGTATGTGGTTGATGCCTTGCGGCCTATTTACAAGCGCCTCTCAGACAAGAAATAGCTGGAGCGTTGTCAGCGAGGCAAAACACAGAACCCAAACGAGAGCCTGCATTCCGTCATCTGGTCGCTCGTGTCCAAAAACAAACACGCGTCGCTTTTCACCGTTGAAGCTGCTGTGGCCGAAGCTGTCGCAAGGTTCAACGCTGGCAAAGGGAGAGCAGATGCCGTCATATTGAAGGAGCTGCACCTGCAGCAGAGTGTTGTGGCCGCTGAAAGATGCTCAGAAAAGGATAGTCGCCGACTAGTGGCATCGGAAAAGAAGCATGAGCATGGTGAAAACTTCAAGCATGCCATGAAAAGAAAGCGCACCAAGGAGAATGATGATGACTACATTCCTGGTGGCTTCTAACATGGTTAATATGCCGATTCACACCTTTTCTTGTTAAATATAGGTGCTCAGCATGTTCCTTAACTTCTTTTCTCGTTTTCTCGAAACAACATTTTTCATCACACCCTAAGCCATTGTCCACAGTATCTTTTGATGTAGCAGTCGGATTTTGATAATTCTTGCAGCATTTGAAAGCTTATACATTGATTAGTGCAAGAAAACAAAAAAAATGCAATATTTTTATTTACAATAGTGATTTAATTAGCAACAAACTTAAGCAACAGTTTCAGATTTCTAATGAGTATATTTGTTAAGGCCATAACTCTGGTACCAATGAAGCTAAAAATAATATTATGGTTTTGTTCCACTCACTGGCCTTCATGGAATGCTGTCATATTAAATTTGTAGCAGTATTTTATGAGGAAGTTGTCAAAAGGCTGGGCAGAATGCAAGTTTATGTAACAGTCAGTATTTAAAAATCTAAAAGTGATAGCAAAAAATTAATTGCATATTTGTTTTCAGCTGTGGAAAATCATATTGTATTAAAATTTCAGCTAGAAACACTGAAAATTAAAAAAAAAAATTTTTCAGACCAGTGTCTCCCCTTAAGACAAGTGGGCCTAGCTTTAAGGACCCCTGACACCAAATTTGGAAACTGAATTTGATATGCGATTGATTGATATGTGGGGGTTAACGTCTTAAAACCAACACATGATTATGAGAGATGTCATAGTGAAGGGCTCCGGAAATTTGGACCACCTGAGGTTCTTCAACGTGCACCCAAATCTGAGCACACGGGCCTCAACATTCTTGCCTCCATCGAAAATTCAGTCGCCGCAGCCGGGATTCGATCCCGCGACCTGCGGGAAACTGAATGCTTGTGTTGTTTAATAGTCCTCCATACGAAGGGCACTTCTGACCGATTATTAGTAACAAGCGTTGACAATAAGATATCTTCATTTGAATCTAAAGTAAGGGTCCATGCTCGTCCCAAGTATTCAGGTGCAATCGGCCTATTTTCTGTGATTCAACTTAGGGGATCCCCTTGGAATGCTGCAAAAGTCAAGCAAGAATAGTTAGTGTCAATACCCCAACTGGCACCCGGTGAGCACTATTGTTCGTCACCCCTCTCACTAAGTTGTCGGGCTGGTGGCTGCTTAAGCCAGGAATGCTTTCTTTTTTCTGTGGGGGAAACGCTCAAAGCATCCACATGGTTGCGTTTTTCACCACCCGCAAGTCCCCTAATTTGAAAACAGCACGTTCAGCGTCACCGAAACTTGAGAACACGCAGTCTCAGGTGCTGCCCCACTGTGGGGCACTAATTTCCTATGGTACTTAGGCAGGTGTTTCAAACTGACACAAAATTGTTCGGAATTAACGATTGCAACATAAATTATATGATACATTAGAGCATTTATGATTCAATTTCAGCACATATGCAAAGCTACAAATAAATATAAAGTCGCAAACAAAACTTTCTTTTAAAATAGTTACTTTGGTTCCGACAGGTGCAACCACCTGGTACCAACATTAAGTACGGATCCTCATTTCGCGAAACGCTCAGCTTTTTTTCTACAATGTTCGCTCTTTGATGACGATATTTCACAAAACCTCTCGACTCAAGTTTAGTTGAATGCCAAGCAGAGCAACTTTGAAAAATGTCTTCGATAAATCTTGCCATGCCTGAGCCTAACATTCTGTAAAATCAAGACACTGACATGTAACACGATGTAGTATATAATCGCTGTTCCCAATTTATGTTCAAAAGGAACTTAGTGGGGAGACTCACTATACAAGTGGAACTTCAAGCAAAGTGTCACCTGAAAGGCATTTCAGGGTTAACTACAGTAGCACAAATACCACACTGACAAACTAAACACGAGGGTGCGCAGACAAGCAGTGCTAAATTGTTGCGGTGGCAAAGGCCACAAACAGCCCACGCAGTCGCATGCACCACTCACCTTGCGGGAGTAGACTTTCCCACACACCTCGCAGGTGTGAGACGGCAGGGGCTTGCCCGAGCAGACGGTCATTTGGAGGTGGCGTTGCAGGTAGTACTTTTTTGAGAACTGCTTGCCGCAGACGGGGCAGTCCAGGTCCTTCTCGTCGAGAGCTTCCGGCGCCGAGCCCCGCTTCAGGCGCTTTAGCTGCTGAAGGCGCTGTTCGGCCTTGGCAGCCTTGATGACGTCGGTGATGGCTTCAATGTTTTTCACTGGACCGTCGTTGACCCCTGCCGCTACGCCTTCCTTCTGAGGGGAGCCGCCATTGACTTGGGCAGACTCTTCGTTTTCCCCGTCCTGGACAACATCGACCACACATCAAGTTGCATTCACTGCCAAACTGATGATAAAATGCTCATCTTTTGCAGCTGTCCAGATTCTCAACTACTTGCATGTAGCGATGACTGACACAGCTCATCCTGCGTTCTGTTCTTAGAATTTCCATGTTTGGTTTTCTGTATTGCTGTCATTTAAAGAGACACTAAAGAGAGACCAAATGTTTTTTTTTGTGTGTGTGTTAAGAGCATTACCCTTTCATAATTTTAAAAGCACAACTCTTGCCACAAGAAAATGCCAAGTACGTGAACAAATGCGCAGACGTAAAATTCAGCTGGTAACACCCCCTTGAATTGAACTTCCTGCACCAACTTGATACAGCCACACAGATTTCCATGGAGCCAGCTTCAGCCAATGTAATTCTTAACGAAGTACATTGTTCTCTAAAGAAACCATGAACTTAAAGATACAAGAAATCTTATTGAGTCAAAGCATCCAAATAAAAAAATATGCTTTAAGATTCATCACGTAATGCTGCCACTGTAGCCAGGATTACAGTGCAAAACTGAAAATACAACTGACTTTCATATTATTTTCTGCTCATAAACCTATAAAGGGAAATCAATGACAGTAGTGTTTCCCAATAATAACTGATCAGCCTTAATATATTTCTCTTTAGTGTCCCTTCAATAATGCAACCACAACAGTCCTGCTCTGCACTAGCACATAGTGACTAATGTAATAATAAAAAAAAACACTTCTTAGCCTGATTGCTTTAACTAAGCAATTGCGGGAAGCAATGCCCCCTTTAGTTTCGCAAGTGCGGTAACCTAAAATGAAATGGGACCGACAACCAAAATGAATGTGCAATGATAGTGTCAATTTCACGCTTCAGAAAGCAGAGGTGTAGGACTACTAAATGATGATGCGTCTAGCACTATTAAAGCTAGCCCCATAGTACAAAAAAACCTGCTCATTGAAAAATGCTCAGAAAATATAGTCACTGGCCAAGTCTGATGAAATGATCTGTCGTTTTAGAACTGTGGGACCCTTGTTCAATGAGCTGGATTGGAATTGACTGACACCATCAATGATGTGATTATATTTATATGCAATGCATTTCTCAGCATGCATATTTATATGCATGCTGAGCAATGGCATTTGTTGTGCGACTGCTATTAGTCACATCACTTTGGTGCTCATTGAGGTGCCAGGAGAACTTTTCTGTTTCGCCAATATACACTTGACAAATATCAGTGCATGGTATCTTATACATGTCCTTCGGAAACGATGCCCTATGTTCTCCTGGGAAATGATCCCTACGTCAAAGCAAGTCGCTTTACGTGAACATGCGAGCCTTAATAAATATCAAGTGAAAACTTTTCAGCAAAAGAAACTTCAGCTACCATTCAAACCCATAAAGGGAGGGGGGAATGAGATGGTTGACAAACAGGAGTTTGACACAGCGAAAAGCACAGGACCCTCCACAAGTCTCGCAAGTGCACCGTATAACAGTACCATGACCAGTGTATCGCACACAGTAATATTTATCACATTAGAAATGACTTGACATGAGGAGGGCATCGAAGGCTGGATATATCTCTTGAGTGTTGTTTGCAATGAACACTATGAGCTGTGAGCACCGATACCAAACCATCGTTAGAGATGCTGTAAATGGTCTCATTGATAGCTAACTATGCCACAGAGCACAACACAGATGCGCAGCTGATGTCTGTGACAAGAAGTCATGTGGACAGCTTTGTAAGAAATGACCACACTATGATGGTGACACTGGCCAACGTATGGAACCAAACTTTAATGAAGCACTGGCAGAAAAATTGTGTCTTGCCTATGGTGCTACGTTAAAAGGCTGCCAAATTTGTAATGACGATACAATAGCACAATTCTTCTGTAAAACTTTGCACACTTTCTTGCACCCACACCAAAATAACCAGAAAATGTGCTTGAAAAGTCGAGGTGTGGGCTATATTCAGGGGTTGCATGAATCTTTTTTTTTTTTTTTTCAGTAAAGTTAGGGGTGTGACTTATGTGCAGAGATGGGTTACATACAGGAATATAAGGTATTTCTATTAAATATGGTCTAGTTTCGAAATATATGCAAAAAAAAATCGACGCTTCTTCATAGCTCAGGTAATCCTAACAAAAGCGCCCAGTTACACAACAAAAGACTGGGGCCATTTTTTTTTGCAAAATTACAACTGTGTTACATCTGTGTCCACCATGTGTGGTGCCAACACTTATGGTAGTGGTCGCAAGCCCTACCTTGAAAGCTTAACGCGTGGCACATCGGCTGTTTTTTACTTTCTGCATGTCATGCAGATGCAACTCAGGGTGGATTTGGAACAATGAGAAAAAGGGAAATGATGAAATGCTGCGGTAGCAGCAGCAGCATCCCATTACCATCAGCTCCGTTAACTAAAGGCCAATGTAGAGACTGTGCCGGATAAAAATTTACTTAAAAGAAATACTATTAAATACCAGGTCCATTGAACAACTTTCAATACATTTACAGAGGAGTATTCTCAATATGTTTGCTGCTGTTCTTTCAAGCACTGCAACTATACAAGGCAGCCGACCCTGCGACTAACTATACAACAATCTACACAAAAATATCACCACTGTGCCGAGTCACTGCTCTTGGAATTGTACACGTACTATTAAATAAAAGAGCTCAAAAAGTCATGAGAGGAAAAAGGCAGAAGCTTTTGAAACAATTTACAGATAACTAAAACGGCTCATTGTACTTTTTATGCCATACTTTCTGCAATGGTAGAAAATGAAAGTAGTCGGTCCCTTAAAAAATCCTGATGCCACCATGCTTTCAGCACAGAACTAAGGTTAGAAGCCAAAAAATTTAACCACCTAATTTAATGCTATGATGCAGAAGAGACAAAAGGTATGTATATTAACTACCCTGACACACTGCTAGTACCTCTAAACTGGTGAAATGAATGCACTGTTCTTTTCTGATGATATTGTTACCTGAATAAATGAGGACCAAAGATTGAAATTCATTACGAAATGATAACAAAAGCAAAAAAACCCTCACATGTGCAAGGTAAGCTACAATCAATCTTAATGCTCGTTTTGTGCTAATTGAGCAGAAAATGTTTTCCCTTTAGGGCAACATGTACACAGGTGGCACAAAACAATTGTAAATGAAAAAGCAGGAAAGGAAAAAATTGAGCAATTGCATAAAGCACATAGTAGGAAAAACAATGCACGCACAGTTACTTCAGGTTTTCAGTGCAGGACACAGAGACAAAATACATGGTGAAGAAAAATGGCTGGCCTCAGCAGACAAAAGCAACACAACACAAATTTTGCAGGAACCAAAGAGGCAGTACTTGAGACATGAAAGTGCAAAAACTATGAGGCGAGTACTAAAATTGACAGCGAATATAAAGAACACATGGCAAGTGCTAAAATGTTTGAAGACAGCCCAAATTGAAGGCAAATCACTAAAATTTGACAGATTGCTCAACTATGGAAGCAACTGCTGAAACTTCGTAGTGAGCACAAAGCGTGGCCAAATGCCTGAGGGCCACATCCGCACAATGATCAAAACCTTCATTACAACTGGTGTTCGCTCAAGACCACTGCATCATGTTGCTACAAAACTAGGCTGCTAAAGCTAAGGCTGGCTCTGATGTAACTGTTCGAGCTGAAATTACTCCAATATGGCAACGTTAGGTACCTGCCAAGTTTAAGGATTCTGAATCCGGGTGATTCCCGCAACAAAGCATGGGGGGATGAGTTGCTCAGATTTATTTGCACCCCCCCCCCCCACCCTCCTTGGCTCCGAAACAAAAACATTGAGAAAAAAAAAAACAATGAGGAGGGGGATCCGTAAATATCAGCGTTATGGTCATATAATGGCTTGGAATGGCCGAACACACGAGGGGGGTAGGGTTTCCCAACTACAAAAGATAGTTTAAGTCTCAAAAGGGGCAAAAATACTCGTATCTCCCGAAATTTCATGTTGCCAAAACATGTAGTAAAATCCATTTCTGTCTAAAGAACTCGTGCATGTCTTCTAAGGGCAAGCGTCGACGGATGCGACGGCGCTGCCGGGAGGGTGTAGGTCAAAGGTTCACTTGAAGCCAACCGAAAACTGAATGCCAAAGTACAGCCAAGCCCCTTTACAAGAGACACTGAATTAAGAGACCAATGGGTATAGGAGACAACAGTGTGCCTACAGTAAAATACAGGTTTATAAGAAAATGCATACGAGGTACCCTGCTAATAACATACATCTTATACTAGAGACGAGAATCGCTGCCTGGAGCATGCCTCTTATAAAGGGTTTAAACTGTATAGCCAAAGTACGCAGATCGACAAGACCAACGTTACTAGACTCTTTGTATAACAACACCATAATGCTCTTATCATCTTTTATGTCTTTACTGCATTTAACCTACTGCTGAGTTAGTCGCGCGCCCCCGACTAGTTGCTACTGATGATTGCATTGCTGCGACCACGGTTTCGTGCGCGGAACTTGAGGAAAATGGTAGTTTCATTTTCGATTCGCATGCGCTAGCTGCGCATGTGTCTTCAAAACCAAGTCACTTTTTGCTATGATTGTATCTGCCGCTGTTTTGTCCGCAGCATTTGTGGAAAGCAACACCCCTTTGACAGGTCGAGTGTTGAATGCACGCTCACTTTCAGAGGTTCTGCCGATTACCTCGTCGCCATACATGATCGTGTCAAGAGCGACTGTGGTTTCATTCACAGGGGTTGTGGCAAACTATACCCAGGGCTCTGACTGAGCGTGCGCTGGCCGCGCCCATTCTTCCGAAGCGTCGAGCATGATGCTCTCGGCCTTAGGTTCGACGGTTTGGTCCATAAGTTCATACGACACACCCGATGAGGAAAGATGCTCGGAACATACAAATTGTTGGCTGGGGAAATTCACAAGTTTGTATCTGCCGGTTTCGCACCAATCAGACTTAACAGTACGTTTAATGAACACCTCCTAAATTTGTTTACAATGCAATGGGTTTACAAAAAAGCCTGGTAAGAATTGGGCTTCATTTTTGTAAACGCGGCTGGATCACGCACAGAAATTTCGGTTTGTGAAAAGTTTTCCTAACAATTGTACAAATGCGGGATAGAATGCTGATAGAAATGGAAAATGCTGATAGAAATGCGGGAGTCTCCCGGAAATTTCAGAAAACTTGGCAGGTTCGCAACAACTCATGATTTGATTTGTGGGGTTTAACGTCCCAAAACCACCATTTGATTATGAGAGACGCCGTAGTGGAGGGCTCCGGAAATTTTGACCACCTGGGGTTCTTTAATGTGCACCAAAATCTGAGTACACGGGCCTACAACATTCCCGCCTCCATCGGAAATGCAGCCGCCGCAGCCGGGAATCGAACCCGCGACCTGCGGGTCAGCAGCCGAGTACCTTAGCCACTAGACCACCGCGGCAGGGCTTCGCAACAACTCAGGGTGGTAGAAACAAAAGTACAAGACTCTCCTTTGTAAATGATAATCTCTTAAACAGATTTTCCGTTCAAATGAAACAACAGCTTCGAATATTACTGCTTTCATAATTTAATTCTGCACTCCTGTTGATCTGTCAGTCAATATAGCCCACACTAAAAAGGACATATTTTCTTGGTCCCTTCAGATTCTGCTTAACTAGAGTGTAGTGTATGTGCCTTGCTCAGTCCTAATAAGTCGCATGGAGAAAATCTTGCAATGCAGCATTGCAGAATGTCTAGTCTGAGTCGCATCATAATAGTATGCTGCCAGCATGGTAACAGAGGATCACTCAGAACTTACAATGGGCAATGAGCAGCCAGTATATTGAATACAGTGCTGGAGCTATAAAAGAAATGACTGGCTGAACACAATATACCTTTCCGATTACCTGCTAAATGAGTGAGGCAGTGCAATTTAGCCAACATCACCGATCACAAAAAGTTGGGAAACGAATGCACTAGGCCAGGCAGCAAAAATGTTGAATATCCCGTGAGGCAAAGTGGAAAGGTTGCGATGTAGAATTGACTAACATTAAGTAACAAGCATATAAAACAATGCCATAAACTAGTTAACAGGCCACAGAAGCTGTCATGCTGACGAGACTTGTACAGTAAATGGAGAGTCGGAAACACAAAATTTGCAGTTAACGGCTTTCTGTTATAATAAGAGCCAATGTCTTTTTTATTCAATTACTCATATTGAGAGTAACTATTGGCCAGTCTGGTTCACCGGGGCATCCACGCCTTGAATGACCAAAACCTGTTTCATGTGACAATGATATTGTTCCAAGGGCAAAGAAGCTGATGTCGCACAAACCCAAAACCTGTTTATTCCATGCACTGCTATGACCCAGATTGCCAGAATTGGCAAAAATTCACTTGCGGTTGAAAGTCTGCCATTGGTGGAGCAGTGATGCATAGAGCACGCGACTGCAGGGCTCAAGACGAGGAGAGGGTGTGCAGCCGTTTTTAGACAATGCCAGTTGGGTAAGCACGCGCTGTCGCAGTGGCCCCCTTCCGTATTCCGTGCAGCGGCGGCGACGCTGTCGCTTTGAGATTGGTGAAAGAGCATGGTCTGCTACCTCCGCATGTGAAACAGCAGGAAAATCGTTTCTAAATATGCGAATTTTAGCTAAAGTAGCTAGATGAGGGCTGATTGAATACTATTTTGAGATAAATAAGGGCCGCACCTGTACCTGAGAAATGCATGAGTATTTCTTTGCCTGCAATTAATGAGTGGTGTGGCCAGCGGATGGCACACTGGGCCTGTACCGTTCTTCGCCCGCCTCCACCCCCCCCCCCCTCCCGCAAAATTTTCCACTATTGTTTACAGAGCGAGAAGTGACACTTGACCACCCTTGTCTGTCCGGCACCCTCTTCAGATCAAGGTGGTACCCCTTCCCCCGCCAACAAAATATTCTGCCTTGCTCTCTGCAATAAATAGGCCATATCTGCGCCTTATGGTTGTGGTTGATTCTAGGCGAACGAGCCTCTTGTATTTACACATCCTATAAATTGCGTGTAAGAATATATTCAGAAATGGTTGTGCTTTTTGAACAGCAAAGAAAACATAGACAGGCCACACGTGCAGTCTTGTACAAATTGGCACCACAATCCTGTTGTGCTTTAATGGGTGAGCTTGCAAGCCTCACATCTGCCACAGCGGACATAAATGGTATAATTTTTATGTGAAGATGCATTTCATACGCAAACTCTTTTGAATGCAGCTGAAATTATCTGAGGAGTTAGGAGGAGGGCTTCCAAAGTGATAAAATATAATTCAAGAAAAAAAAAATAGAACACAGTGCAATAGGTGACATACAGCCAGTATTTAAATAACTTTTATTTGATCCGCTGCCTGGCTGAGCAATGTCTAGGAGTAGAAGTGCCATTATTTTTCCCCTTGTTCTCGACGGCATTTACATCTGGAGCAGCCAAATCATCTGCACGTGGCAACTCTTACTTTTGTATTTTGATCGAATTATGGCACCCACAGGGTTCTGAGACGAGGGACTCTAAGACACAGCACACGATGCTGCTTTTTCTTGCTTACAACCCAGCACGTTTGGATAGTTTGCCGCGTTCTCCTGCAAAATGGCCATGTATACCGAGGACAACGCAAATAGTGCCGCCTTCTTCACTGGAATGCCCACAGCCAAAAAGAGACACAGGCTCCTTCAAAAGGCTGCCAGATCATCGGCTGAGCCCCTCTGGCAGCCAGATGAGACGGTGGCGGGACCTTTTCCAGCCTTCATGAACAAAGCCGCTGAAAGAACAGTGCAAGCTTCAACTTGTACGAGCCAAATCCCCTTTGCTTTTTTGTAGCCTGGCACTCAACAGGACCCAGGTTTTGAAAAGAAGGTAAAACAGAAATACATTTAGATACATTGCACATTTGCTTCGTTCAAGGATTCTATGTGCGATAGTGGAATCCCGAAATTAAAAAACTGATGTAACCCACGACACAATTGCACCAAAACAAGCAAACTTGGAGCAAGGAAACCTGTGGGTTATATGCAGCCACTTTGCCTCCACAATATCGCGCTTCAGTGTCATGCAAAAGATGTGCATGTACCACAAAGCCGAGGCATCGTGTCCTGGCGCACCTCGATCACCGCAAGTGCCACCACTCGCGTGTGAAACAGGCTTAAAGGTTGAGTTGACAGCTACGCGTACAAAACGGGAAATACATAGTGGAATGTGCCGTCATTATAACCTTGATGCCATGCATACACCCTTGCAGATAGACGAGCTAACAGAATGCCAACCCTGAAAGTCGTTCCAATGTCATTTGATATACCATTGCTTGAGACAGTGGAAGACATTGCACAGTCTGGTAAATATGAAGGAAGATGCAAGAGACAGGCATTTGCACAGCAGTCAGACAGAGGACAACAAACAATTGACAGATTGGGAGACCTAAGGGGAAAAAAAAGCTTGTGCCCAAATAGAATACCAATTAAAGCGGCAATTAAAGCATCTGTAACAGTGTGCTGTATATTACCATTTGAGTCTACGAAAGTTTTGTCTCTGGGAAAAGAAAAAAAAAAAAAAGTTGTGGAGGTTTTCCGCGCATATTATTATGAGAACACAAAAGCATTTTTTTTTTGCTAGGTTGACGTTAAGGAGGGGTGCTGCAGTCTGCGATGGGGATTATCTTACGCTGTACCATGGTGTAGCATGCCCCGAGTGTCACAGCTGTGATGCCACCTGGGTGCGTGCTTTCGCCAGATTAACTATGAATCACAGCTGAACTTGTAGGTAATTGTTGTGATAGTTGTTGGCACCAGTGCCGGTTTCGGTGGGAGAGGTCGCATGTTTTCCGGGCACTGCTTCTGCAGATGCTTCTTGCAGATGCCATCTGGGTGTGCGCTTTTGCCAACCTAGCCAAGAAATGCTTTGATGTTACAGAAAAAAAAAAGGGGCCTGAATGCTCATCCTAGATTCCTAATGTCACAAACCTTCTTGCACGCATGTTGGCAGAAAAACCCAAAAGACACGGGGGTGTGCAAATTCACGCGGCTACAAAAAAATCTGCCACTTTACAGCGTCTGTGCCATGGCATGCAACGATCAACAAAAAACTCAACGAAGCAAGGCTAAAGATTAAAGATAAGAGAGATGTGTTTACGGTAAGACGTACCACATTCGGCTAGAGCCCTCCGTGTGGCTGAGTGGTTCCTGGCACAGTGCATGCGCAAGTACGCCAGCTCCCGTCTCGCCATTCTTTGCGCCGCCAACAATGTTCTCCCACAATCTGAGCTGACGTGTATGGCGCTGAGGAATGTTGCGGGCACTAATCAGGCAGCTTGACAGTTCAACTTTTGATCCAAGGATATGAGAGAACTTACAGCCCCAGCGCAGCAAGGTGCTTATCGAGCGACAGTTCATGGCAGTTCATACACATTTCAGGGCTGGCAACATTCACTGGCACTTTGCACAACTGTGATTCCCTAAACGACAGTATCCCTGTACATTTCGAGTAATCTTGGCAAACATGACACAGATGTTGGTTACAAATTCAACCTGCTGCAGTTACAGAGCCCAATTCGATAACAGTGAACATTCGGTTCTCGAATCGAACTGGCACCATATCTCCTGCGCTCCCCCCAAGCTTCTGACAGGTTACCTAGAGGAAATTTGCACACCCCCGTTCTTCCTCCTCCACTCCCCCATAAAAAGAAAGTGTTGGAAAAACTGCGAGCATGTGAAGCAACAGGATGGTGTTGTGCGTCGATTTGTGGCAAGATTCGCTGAAACGCGGCTGCATGATGCATTTCGATTCGTGAATCGAATTTCACATGTTATGAAAGGGAAAAAAAAGGATTCATGCTTCAACACCAAAGGCGTATACATATAATAAAAGAAAGCCCAATTGAATATCGTCACGTTTAAAAACTCAGTGTGGGTTAGAGACAAGCAGACCCATACAAGGTAGAAAAAAAACTCAGGCATCTATTAGTTCAATGAACAGGCTGCAAACATTTTACATGCTCAAAACCAAAAATGGTATCCATAACAAGATATGAACATGCATGGCACACATTCTCAGGGTTAATTATCATAAACGTAAGTGAGAATTTAGCATAGATATAATCAAAATAGTAGACCATCATTGCAAACCATGATCAAAAAGTGCAAAGGCAATTATGACAATTAGATGCAGCACATTTTCAATGTCATCATGAATGCCTCCTGTTTACTAGCAAGAGAGTAGTCGAAATGGCAGTGATGTTGGTAAGTACTGCAGTCTTGATATAAACATAGCTTTAATGCCAACTACTCAATGTTTTTGCATAGGCAAAGTAGCAGTATTTTAAGGAACAAAAACCAAGAATGCTAAGGATAATGCCAGTGAATAAATATCGCTGTCTTCTGTTGATGAAATTCTAACAAGATTGACCACAGCTGCACATCGCTAAAGAACTATAATTTTTTACATACAATCGTACAGAGTATCAATGTTGCAGATGGGTTGTGTATCGAAACTACAACAATAAGTTTAAAAATGTGTTACGCTACCATTTTATGCCCAGTGGTAGATAGATACACAAAGTTGGCGTAAAAGAAACGAGCTTCGTCATGTATCAATGCCCACGGAACTTTGGGAATGACTAGGTTCTTTTTTCTTCTGCTTGCAATAACTAGTTCTGGTGGTAATGGCACTAAACATCCATCGACTAGACCAGCTGGCTAAATGAGAAATTTAGCTCCTCATAACTAACTAGTAATGGAGGTAGCATGAGCTGGGGGGCTTCTAAACAATATGTTAAGGCACATTTCTCTTACAAGGTCGCTACAAAGCATGGAGTCGTTGAATTACAGTTTTCAAAACAGCGCGATTCTTGTTCAATGATTGACATGGTTGCAGATAAACATATGAATTGAGAAGGCTGCACAACTCTGCAACTCGAAATCACCTACAACAAACTGGACCAACACACCGCCGCAGAATACAAATTGCATCTATGTCTCTCATTTGCGCGTCACTTTCCATGAGCCAAAACAATCCATCTCTTAGGCCGGTGCTGTGGCGAATGAGTCACGTGGAAAACACATGCTTATGCTTCGATTTCCAAATAAACCACTAGTTGGAAGTTTACACTATGTTATGGTCTGCTCAAGTGCTTAAAGGGGCACTGACATAAAAATTTTGCATCTTGTTTTTTCTATTGAAATAAGTAGCTCATGACCAAATTATTGTGGCTAGAAGCCTCGTTTCTGCGAGTGCGTGACGGTTGTTTATTTAGAGACATTTTTAGGGCGCCCAGTAGCAGTTTCGGCTTCTAGAGGCGCCAAGCTAAGCAGAAGCAGTTCCAGCGGCTATGTAACACAGCTGGCTACGTGACAACGCAAAACTGATGTGCACGCATTTACGCAGACACAGCATTGATGTCCGCGTCGTGAGGTGCTCTGTATCTTGCTTAATCATACAGCATAAACTTTAAAACAGATTTTAAGTATGTTCTAGGCCATATTTGCTTTATATGTTTCGAAGATGGTGAGTATGTCTCCACATAAATTTATCTCGCTCATACCCCGCCTTCGAAATGAAGCGCTGCTTAAACCTCTTCACTGTGTTACACTGAACACAATAAAACTGTTAGCACGAACTATGCAAGTGGTACTTGCATGCCAAAGGCGCCACATCCTTGCAGATGGCACCCAAAAATGGTGCACATGATTCCAATGTGAGAAAAGTCAAAATCAGACCAAAATGCACATTCATCTTGAACTGCTATGTGAACTTTTTTTTAATAATAATTATTAGAGCAATGTTCTACCCAGTTTACTACCTGCTTTGAATCAGATGTCTATACAGAGAAAGGACCAAACTCGTGTAACTATACAAATGGTGTTGCTTACATTAAAAGAGATCGTTATAAATGTGCCCATGAAGCTGCGCAGCCAGTAGGTCCCAATGACTTACTTTATTCTTTACTGCCTGGTGTCGCGAATTCGTGACATACCAGTAAAGTTTCAGCAAACCAGTCACAATGCGTGCCACCTTTTATACTGGCTGTCAATTACTCACGGGGAACGTAGCTTTCAGCATGAAAAATGTTGCGCTATCTTTTGTCGTTTATTTTATGCTTGAACCAATTGTTTTCTAGCTGATGGTAGAGCGTGCGAAGCACATGCGTGCGAAGCACTAGCTTCTTTGTTCTTTCTCGCTTGGCTGACAAAATATCTATCTTCAACAGTTTCGTTTATTCGGTCTGTACACGCTCAAGATGTGGCACACGACGTGTTGCGTAGTTCTAAAGTTAGTTTTTAGTTGCAAAGTCATCGATCCTATAGCATGTAGAGAATTCATGACACACACAAAAGTATGCATTAAAAATAAATTTCAGATAATTTAACTGTGGAAGAATCATTGGAAGGTTGCTGTTTAAAGCAAGTAAATGAAAACTTTTTTTTTTTCTTCGGCAGTTTCATAATTCGGGCATTAAAGGGTTAAATTTACTTAAATTTTTGAATATGTGTGTCATGTTTCTCACTGTGTTGCAAAGTACATAGTTCCCTTGTTCAAATATGTCTAAAGTTTGTGAATTACACATGCGGAATATGATGCCAGGATGGTAGATACCAGTAGAGATGTTATCTTTCCTCCTGGCAACACTGTGATCTGCAAGACTTGCTCCCAGAGAATTTACAGCCCTTTTTCAGTTCGTAAGCATAGGCCTTGAGAGAAAAGCCGCATAGTGAATGCACTTGGGACCATGATATACTGAAATTCTATGGAACTGCTCCTGTATTAAAGCAATGAACCTAGAGAAGGAACACTGACACACATTTTTACGAGTACTCTGACACAAGTAAATAAAGAAAAAGAGACATCACCCTTGTCTACATAAGTACAAATGCACAAACAAAAAGTCTCACATCAACACACGAGCATGTTCATATATTAACTTGAGTCCTATACACAATGTAGGCATTAAGACTCAAACTGCAGTCACTAGCAAGCAGTTACAAATGTGTGGTGTGCACCAGCTGCCTAATGCAATCAGATTCAAAGCACATGATTTGATTGATATGTGGTGTTTAACGTCTCCTACCACTATATGATTATGAGAGACACAGTAGTGGAGGGCTTTGGGAATTTTGACCACCTGGGGTTCATTAACGTGCACCCAAGTCTGAGCACACGGGCCTACAACATTTCCGCCTCCACCGGAAATGCAGCCGCGGCTGCCGGGATTTTTTTCCCGTGACCTGCGGGTCAGCAGCCGAGTACCTTAGCCACTAGACCACCGCGGCGAGGCGATTCAAAGCACAAACATGCTATGCAAAGTATTATCTATTATTTCAAATACGAATGAAACGAACTGCCTGCCTACCTTATTAATAAGTGGCATGTTTAGTATCCGGGAAACATTGAGATCATCATGCCAACCAAACAGGATATGCAAATATATTAAAAGCAAGGCTGTGTGATTTATTCACTAGATGTAACAGAAGAGTTGAGACACGAAGGATGCCACTGTTGAAAGATACAGGACAATCGTGACACCCCAAGGTCAAATTTCGGTAGTAGTATTCTGATGCTGAATTGCTATTGCTTGCAAGTGACTGCCGTTATCCAAGACACAGTGCTGCGTAATGTAATATCACAGGATTCGCTGGAAAGTGCAGCACGAAATAGCTACACACAAAAAAAAAGGTTTGCAAGATGTGCTGAGCAGAAATTTGTCTATAAATATATCCAATTAGAACAAGCACACCACATTAAAATCTTGCAAACCTGCGATTTGCAATTCTGTCATCACTGTGCCATCTGCAACACGTGCAGACTATGCACTACACCAAGCAAGGACGTACTATTGCACTTGGATTCTCGCAGTGATCCCCCTTTATCTTTGGTCCAAGACAATGTCTGCTGATGTTCAGCAAGGCGAGTTGTAAGAGCTCTTTTAAAAGAAAACAAATACATACTGTATAATTGAAGCAATTTTCGAAGGAAGAGGTTATGTTTCACAGTTGCAGCTTATTAGTGCAATCTAACTGATATCTATAACAATCTCGCATATAACTACAGGTTATACTGAAACTTGTATTTCAGTGCAAATGCACAAGGTAGCAGCTACATTTTTGATTTGGTTTAGTTTAGAAACATCGATTTGCACCTATGGCAAGCTTTCATTGAAGTTGGACACTTGGGGTCCATTCATGAAACGATTGCCAAAAAAAGCTGAGCGATCTTGATGGCGCGGGAAGAAGGGGCACGAGTTGTGAACTTGAGAACTGTGCATGTGCAGACTCAGTGCAGCTGCAGCAGTATTGGCATTCACACTAGACGCAATGACATAAAACTACTACATTCTATATCCCCTTAAGCAGCAGCGTGTAAAACTGTATAGCAGCGGCCACGCACTGCTTTTTTTCAAATGGCTCAAAACGCAGTTTGAACATTCCTGCCGGCTTCCAGAATTGACAACTAGCGGTCATTTAGCTTGATTGGGCTGTGCGTTGCTCTAGAAAATGACCTTGGTGGAGACGTTACCATGTTTGACAACCAATTGTCGTGCTGCGTTTTCAGGAGCAATGTCAACAGTTTTGTTTTCTATGTTTGAAATTAATACAACCGAAAAACAAGATCTGCATGAATTTTGACCGTTATTCAATTGCGTTGATGCAAGAATCGGAGCTGACTAATAGCACAATAATTAGGTACTTAATTACATGATCATTCTCATTAATTATAATCCCACAAAATAACAGATTACTTATTTTCTTTCTTGGAATGTAACACTGGGTGTCCTGGAATCATGCCATGCGATTAGGTTGCATTCACAGACAGTGGATCACAATTAGCGCCTTAAGGACATCATGCCTGCCAAGTGCACTTCGCAATTGGCAGAATAGTACCCACAACGCTTGTTGAACATGAGGTGCAAGGAAAGCCACGAAAATTTCCCGTCCAATTCTTTCGCCTAACAAGAAGTTGTTTAGCAATAGCTAGAGAAAGTTCCATTTCACGCGGAATAGAAAATGGCTGTGCATAAACTGTTCTGGTGCTTTGTGTATAAATTTATAGGCGATGTAGTAGTACAATGGCTAGTGAGCTGTTTCTTATCTTTGATAAAGGAATTCACCGCCATTTTCCACTGCGCTTCAGAAAGAAGGCACCTCATTCCTCACATTTTTCAAGTTCGCTCGGCATAATTTAGTGCGAGTGCTGTGTACTTGCCACTTCAAAGTTGTGGGTTTTCAAGGTTTCTAGTTGTTGCTCGACTGACAGGCTAAATGTATGTGGCATTAAAATTTTTTACTGATCAAACTAACCAGGGAGTTTTCAGCGTCAAATTAAGATAGCAATGAAATGAAATAGAATTTCGTTACAATTAAAAAGCACCAGTTCTATTTTTCTTTTCTGACTTTTTTTTGCACTGATTCAGTATTCTCTAGCAGGCGTTTGCATTCGCCTTGATTTGCATGATGGTAGCACATACCATCAAAGGCCAGGAGTTCACCAGTAGTTAATGTTGAGTACTACTGATCACAGCAATGCAAAATTTCTGGTGGGTGTTTCACCACGAGTCACTAGACATCCTGGCCATTACTTTTGATTTGCAAACGTATTTATGCTGAAAGTTCAGATGCCATACATTTACCTACTGAAGGCTTTTGTATGTTAGTGCGAGTAAGTTTGATTTCAGATATAAATAAGCTTCGACTGTGAATTAGCAATTGCTCTATGCTGTTATAGCACTTGATCAAGAACTTGGCTTGAAAAATATGTACTCTATATTCTATGGTCATATTTGGCGTGCAGCATTAGAAGAACATATTCTATAATGACTGAATCATAAAGCTTTTGTTTTTTAACATCAACAAACCAACTGCAACAGCTGTGTATATAAATCTACAAAAAGCAGCGACAACTGTACCCTGTGCCGCTCGAATGTAGCAGTGTTCTCGGTAGAAGCTGGCTCTGAATAAATCCTTGTTAAGTCCTACAACTCTTTCATGCAGACAATAAGGAAAAAAAAATTCAAGCACCCCTACACTCTGGCCAACAAAGACAACAAACACAAAAATGAGCAGGCCATGTCTGCTTAACTGCATGAAATACTAATTCAGGAACAATGATATGTAGCCGTAGCACAAGACATGGACCATTTAAAATGATGCAAATAAAAAAAAAATAAGAGTGGAGAATGCAGAGAGGCCTCAGGATAGCAACAGCACCTTAAATGAGCACACTAGAAGAAGACCCTTGCATGCTTTGAACAATCATGAGCATTAACTAATTTGAATAAAGAGGGCATTCGCTAAAGTATTACTGCTAACAATTATTCTATCTACGGAAGGTTTACGCTAAGGAAACAAAACAGCATAGACGAATTCATTAGTGGCACAGAAATTAACCGCTTTGCTCCGTATGCCCAACAATGAGCACTTGATTACAATGCCGAGGGCTTTAGGGCCAATCAAAACATCTGCCAAGGCGTGGGCACAGCAATTTAATAGAAAAACAAAACAGCACAAAATCTGCAAAATCAGAATGAATGACCAATGCTTTGGCATCTCAGTTGACTTTCCATTGACAACAGCATACTTCAAGTGTTCGTTGTAATTTTACTAGAGTTTTTTTTATGCTGTAGCGCAGGCTTGTTGCAAAGAACCATCCTCAACATCACTGGCATGGCTTTTAGCCAATTGTCTGAATTTAGCAGTTTGCATTGATCAAAAATGTGCGCTTTCAGACCTTTCACCATGAAGCGTTTACGTACCCTTAGGCAGGCTAGGCAATAATTGCAAGCGTTATACGTCCCAACACCCAATATATTATTAAGAGGCACACTGTAGAAAGAAACTGAGTTGAAATTGACTAGCAGGAGTCCTTAAGTGTGCAGCGAAATCTAGCATCCTACTGTTCTTCTCTATTTCGAAGATTTTTTGGTAATTTGCAAAAAAAAAAAAAAAAAAAGCCGCAGTAAAATACTTCATCACGAACGCTGCCAAGATAAAATCACAAAGAATATACACATCCGTCTATGAAACATTATTTTCACAGAAACCAAAGGACTGCAGCATCATCACCACACAGTTCTCTTCAATAATTTTTCTAGGAAGCTATGAATAGATAATTCTTAGAGCACTCCTAATTTACTAGGTCACTAAATTCAGAGAAGTTTATGCCCAGATGCAACATTAATACATTGACTCGGTCAGTGACTGCATCAATTTTAGAATAAGGCAATGAGTTAACACTGTTACTTTAGGTGAGCAAAATAGTAAATAATTATGAAAGAAAACATTGTAGTGGAATGCACAAGACTAGCTGTTTAAAGTGATATGTCATAAAAACATACATGAAAGACTCAAAAGGAAATGTAATGTAAGCCACAAGTGCCATCCTGAGGCCTCACCTTAGATGCAAATGATCTGGCAGATGTCAGAATGCATCAACAAAACAATTGCAACAAGACTAATGACGGGAGACCAGTAAGTGCTCCTACTCATATGTTGTATGGTGCAAATTTGCCCGCAGTGAATGAAAACAGGCCGTCAAAGACTGACGGATCGTTGTGGTGACTCCACCCATACAGTTCCTCCTGCCAAGAGCGCGGAGAGCGGGACCCACTTGCCTTGTCCTCCTCGTCAGCACTTTCGTCACTGTGCTCGTTGTCGCGTGTGCAGTGCTTGCAGCGCGGCCCGTCCCGCTTGGGGTCGTAGCTGAGTCCGCAACGCTGGCAAATGAGCTGCGGCTTATTGGCCGACGCTAGCCTGCCCTTGGGGAGGTCCGAACTGCCATCAGTTCTGCCGTCGGCGTTGCCCTTGGCGCGGGTCCCCCTGCCACTCGTGACCTTTCCCAGTGGCACGTCGGAGTCGGAATCCGAGTCCATGACGTCGTCCAACGGGAGGCGACACGATTCATCTGCGTCATCTTTCTAGAGAGCAAGAATGATGAGCCGGTGAAGGGCGAGAAAACGAAGTATTAAAAAGATGGGCAAAAATTAATGGAGTTAGATCATCAAAGCTATGCTGTTAGGCCACTGTAGAGGACACATGCAGGTTAGCTTTATTGACCAATCGACCCTTCTTATAATGCGCAAGTGCACTTCCCTGTGCTGCATATTCACCCAAATAATGGTGGCACCTGAGGTGCTTGAAGTGGAGAAGAGAATCTAGTTGCACGTGCTGGGTCTTGTCTATCATGCACATTTATGTTGAAAGAGCAGAGTCAACATTTTTCACGTGACTTGTCCCATTGCGACAGGTGTGCTCACTCAGTCAGCTAATCCTACAAGGTGTGCGTGTGCACTTCTGTGTACTGCCCAAACGGTGAGTCTATACTACAAACCAAGCTAACCATTTTCCCCACTGAATGTATCAATGCCAGGTGGGACCTTTAATCAGAATTAAATAACTGGAAAATCTAGCTAGCCTGAGCTAACTTAACCGATCATGTTCATCAAGGCTATGTGAACTTCACAATACAAATTAAACCATCTAAACATGCATACTAATGCAGACATAATTAAACAAATATTCAACACAGATGCTGGTTAGTGGGACTTTAAAGGCACATGGAGACCCCAAACTTGACAAATAATGAAAAAGAATGGTAGCCACAAGGAGTAAAAATAAATTAATGAATGAATCAAAGCACAACTGTGCAATCACCCTTACAGCAGCTTCAGGCTTGCAGGGCCAGCGCTGGTGCATCTTGAGGCCCCGCTCGGACGTGAATGTCCTTGAACAGCGATCGCACTCGGGACCGCTGGTGCCATTTTTCTGGGGAGTGGCCACAGGCGTAGCAGGTGCGGGCTTTTTGGCGCTGCTTTCCGATGCGGCCAACTTCTTTTTGCCCGATCCTGGAGGCCTCCCTCGGCCTCGTTTGACGGGAGTCTCGGCAGTTGGAGCTGTGCTCGCGGCTTTGGCTTTTGCAGCAGGGATGGGCTTGGTGGTCCTGCTCTTTCGCTGGACAACGTGTAGGAAATGAACATTTGCACACTTCATCGTATTGCTCCCAGAGAGCATTGGTAATAGAGAGACTATAGTCAATTATAAATTTAAAAAAATAATTATATATGTATCATCAGTGGTTATGCGTTATCTAAGTCACTAAACACAAATATTTAGGACTAATACTCACATCAGACTTGATGTGAGTATTAGTCCTAAATAGTGAAAGTCCTATTAGTCCTAAAAAGTGAAATGAACACATAGAATATATTGAAAGAAAAGTAATGAAAAAGCTTGGCTATTTGCGAAGGAGGCTTGCGAATGCCACACCGCACATCAAACTTCTCGCATTATGAACTTTCATTAAACCGGTATTAGAATATCGAGCTGCGGTGTGGGATCCCTTTACTGAGTCCAATGTTAAAAAATTAGAAATGGCGCAAAGAAAATATGCCCGATTTGTTTTCAATTGTTATAGTTGGTGCACATCACCTTCACTTCTAACTAAAGCGAAGCTCGAAAAACTACAGGAGAGAAGAAGAATGAAGAGGCTGAAGCTTTTTCACCTCATTTTCCACAACAAAATTAGAATCAACAAAACAGCGCACATTAGACAAACAAGTGAATGTGCTGTGCACTCATATCATTCAAAGAAAGTTGTAGGTAACGTAAACCGCACAGACACATTCAGGTATTCATTTTCTCCAAGAAGTACCAGTGAGTGCAATTACCTAGCACACGATACCGTAGAGGGGCCAACAGTTGATTTATTTCTACGTGCTTTCAACAACCACTAACAATTTTTTTGTATAGTCATGCAGCCCAGAATTATGCAACGCCTCCATTTTTCAGCAGAACGTTTCAGTCAGCAAAACTATGCCATTTTTACAATGTTTTTCTTTTGTTCTTTCGGAAATTGATACAAAATTGCTGGATTGTGTGCTTTTTTGCATTGTAAATTATGCTTTCCGTTTGGCTTTTTCAGTCATAACCACTTTCAGTATGTGGTGTGATGTTAATTATGTTTTTACAGTAGACAGTTCTGTATGCCCATTCCTGCTTAAGACCTGGTAACAGATCAGCAGTATGTAATAAATAAATGATATATATGCACTGCCCAGTGAATCGAGGCATACCTACGATTCAATTGTGCAAGTAAGTTGTGCTAGGTTGGTTAGTAAATTTTCTCTGCTTATTTAAGTACTACATATAGTGATTTAAAGGTGCTTCGTTTCTACCTAAAGTGCTATGTTTCCTTCAGCAACGATTTCAGAACACATCATGACATTTACTGGGAGCTTCAAGATTTTTCACATGAGTACAGTGACACAAATGTGTTGCTCTACAGCAAAGTTGACTACCACTACCAGAAGCACGCTTCACGTACTCGACATCAAGAGCATAGCGAATGTTACAGTATGGTGCAACTATGCAAATTTCCTGAGGGGGAGACAGCAATAGCTCTGAGCAGAGTTTGTACGTACTCGACATCAAGAGCATAGCGAACGTTACAGTATGGTGCAACTATGCAAATTTCCTGAGGGGGAGACAGCAATAGCTCTGAGCAGAGTTTGTATTTATTCGTGGATTGTAATCATCTATTGTGCTTAAATCGAGCAGTACTTCAAGACCGAGTTAGTGTGCTGCTTCTCGCGGCATCTGCGATTGCGGATTGGTAGAGTTGCACTTCAATGCCGAAGCCTAAGCAAGGCGCACACAAGAGAACAAGTGCTAGCTGTTTCACATGCCTTGCTCTGGTCTTTTCCTACAAAAGCACAGCCTTACCAAAAAGAGATTAAAGGGACCGTAAAGACAAATAACAACATATGTAAGAGTGAAAGCTCAATGTACGTCTAAAACGGCAATACATTATCAACAGTTCCCTACTTACCAAGAAATTAACCTAAATGTATCACACGATGCGCACCACGAGAGTGGGACATTTTCGAAATGATCCCGGTGACGTGAGAGTGCCCGGCTACAGTTAACCACTTGTTATCAAACTAGCTGCAATAAAAGAAGAACCTTCCATCGATCAAGAGATGTAAAAAAATGCCTCTTGTCCATTTCTGTTTGATTTATAGAGAAAGAACATCCTGGCCTTACTATAGAGCAAGGCGCGAATGAAAGTACCATTTTAGTCTGGTTAGGCTGGATAGGTGGTGCCATCTAGCAGGGCCCAGTAGAACCAAGACAGCTTGAAGCTTGATTGTAATAACCCCACAAGTTGAAATGTTACGTTCCACTGCTCCCATCACATAAGCTGCCCATTTATTCCTCCCTACCATTGTTTTAGGTCCAACCCACACACAAAAAGCCCGTACTATCTACATCAGATGAAATGTGAACAATGGCAAGCATTCTTAATGCTATAGTGCGTGCCATCCAGTTATAAGCACCAACAAGCGTGCATATGTGCAATGCTACCAACGAGCATGCACCAACCAATAATGATGACTGAAGCGCACGTACGATACTCTTGAGAATGCTTGCCGCTAATCGAGGTTTCATCAACAGATTATAGTATATCATAATTACCAACAATGGTGCACTAAAGTGTGCTTTCACAAAAAGAAGGCAAAATTACGAAAAAGTGACACTTCATTCTTATTGCCTTCATATCCAGGTGTGTCCCAGAACTTTAATGTTACTGTGGCATCCACACATGCAATGTATGTGCTGTATTTTGTGTGTGTAGTTGGCTTGCATGGTCCCACATGTATGAATACATATTTAGATGCGTATCGTCTGAATTTTACCGCAGTATTTTCTTTGAAAGGCACAAGAACATGTTATTTCTGTTATTGCTTTTTTTCTCTCCGACGTAAACCCTTTGAGGTGATGTAGTTACTCTGTAAATAAATAGGTAAATAAACAAATATTGAGGCTGCAACTTAGACATTAGATGCACTTATGACTGTTAAAACCACCAATCGGTAGCCTGCAAAAACATAAATGCCTTTTAGAGCCCCGCTTCAACGGAAAAACCCAATGCTTAGGCGTGCTTGTATATGCCACATTCGCAGTATAAAAATGTGAAATGCTAACAAGAATATAGAACCCAAGTTTACAGTGCCTTGTCCCAATGCATCAAGTTCTTGTTTAAGCTGGCATTAATTTTGGCCTAAGCACAAGACATAGCCTTAAGCTGTTTTCTGTGAAAAGGAGACCGTGGAAACAAAAGCGTAAATATTGGTTAAACCCAAGTTGAGTCTAAATAAAAAGAGCATGGGCGAGTTTGCATTATGCCCTCACTCTAAATGCAGCCCATGCGGCTAGAAACCTTCAGTGCTTGGTAGTGTGATAGCTGATAACTTAATGCAACGAGTGACATAAGAAACCGTTCAAGAGTGCCATCGCAAAATTCTGACGATAAAATAACTTGCCAGATTAACTTATGTAGACTGAAACAAGGCAACTTCGCACTAGTGACGCCAAGCCTGATGGAACGCACAGAGCTTGCCTTGTTCCCCTTTCTTTTGTGGTTTCTGTCCTTTTCTTAGTCTCATTTGTCTAGGTTTATTTCAATTCATGGTTAGCTATATTCCAAGCATTTCTCTATTACCTGATTGATAGCATGAATGTGGTTGATTGTTGAGTAGCCTGTTCAAAATGCTGCTTGCTCCTTTGGTTGATTGAATTCGAATGTTGTCTTAATTCTGTTAGCAATTACCTTCGTAAATAGCTTGTATAATACGGAGAGCAAGCTGATCGGTCTGTAATTCCTCAAGTCCTTGTCATCTCCTCTCTTATGTATTAAGATGATGTCAGCAATCTTCCAAGATTCTGGTACTCTTCCCGTCAGGAGACACCTCGTAAACAGAGTGGCTACTTTTTTAAACATAATTAGTCCTCCATCTTTCAGCAGATCTGATGTTACCCGATCCTCACCACAAGCTTTGCCTTTTTGCATGTTCTCCAAGGCTTTTCCGACTTCTTCTATCATTACTGGTAGGGTGTCACCTGGGTTACTGCTAGTTCTTATATTAAGGATATCATAGTTGAAATAAAGACGAGGAAGCGGAAATGGGCCGGGCACGTAGTGCGTAGACAGGATAACTGCTGTTCATTAGGAGTAACTAACTGGATTCCTAGAGAAGGCAAGCGGGTTAGGGGGAGACAGAAGGTTAGGTGGGCAGATGAGATTAAGAAGTTTGCAGGTGTGAAATGGCAGCAGCAAGCACAAGACCGAGTTGACTGGCGGAACATGGGAGAGGCCTTAGTCCTGCAGTGGACGTAGTCAGGCTGATGATGATTTCAATTTGTGTGTTTATCATCTCTTGGTCCCTTCCTTTTCTGAAGCAGGACTGATAGCTGGGCTAGTTGGTGATACATTAGGGCAGTACCAGTGCACAAACTCACGGGATGAAGAGAATAAACACAAACAAATGCTGCTCTCAACTCTCCTTATTTCTCACTGTCTGTCTCTTTTCTTTATGTATTTATTGTTTATGCTGACCTGTCAGTACTGTAAGACTGGCAGTACTGTAATAAATCTAATAAACTGCACAGTAGTTTGGCAGTCATACTTGTACAATCAGCTTTTCGACAAATTTGAACCAATTTGAAGAAGATAATTACAGTGTCACAAGTGAGGAAACAAACGCATCAAGGACATACTGCAGGATAACGGAAAAATTGAGGGTGTAGCGTCAACACGGCAACCCGTGGCGTGATGTCATCTCACAGTCCCAAGCCCAGCGAGCTTTATGAGTAGCATGAAGAAATATTTTCTCGAGGTTGATACAGGTGCATATCCCACCTTCTATAGCTGAATGGGTCATAAACCAACCATCAAATGACCTCAGAACCAGCATTGATTGCCTTTTTCTCGTATCTGTTGAAAAAGAGCGAAGTTACAGGAGTTACAAGTACTTCATTTCTTCATTGATTCTGACGAGCGCCCTGGAAGCTGCACAAAGAGATATGGCAAGGGGAAAGAGGTCACATGAGTGCATGTCAGGAGCCTCAGTGCTTGCTGAAACGTGATCCCACTTTCCTCTTACAATTCCTGGATGTAATGGGTAATGTTAGCAGCAGACTTGATTCGCGCCGACGTTGCGATTCCTGGCTCACTGTGTGATGTTAGCAGTTGACTACAGAGTGCAGCACTGGAACATGACAAGGTGCACACCAGATTTGCGTCAGCTACTGGCCAATAGCATGCTATTCGCAGTTTGACGCGAGAATCCAGGCACCTGTACAAGTTGCTCGACGCCATTTTCCCTCAAAGAATTCGCCTGCCCCTCTCCTCCTGACCGAACAGATAGCAGCTGGTCAACAATCGCTGTCACTTTGTGTCACCCTGCCCCTCAAAGATACAACATGGTGTCCCATTGGCTTAATTTTGGAGGGATTTGGGCCTGGCTTGCCCAAAATGTGGGGACACAAGACAGGCTTCGAGAAGACCACTTTGGAACCTCAGAGGATGCATATGCATTTTGACCTCTTCGGCCACCGGCGATCCTTTGTTTGTTTTTCGTCGCCAACTAGTGGTTACGTCGCCCCATCGGGGCCCCGGCTTCCGCGGGCAGCATCTCATTATCGTGCACCATATGTTCTTTCAACTGCTCTTACGTCTGTTCACTTTCATCTGCTGCAAGGTGCACGATTGTGGAAACGCTGGCCCAAGGGCAGGTTGACCCTCCAAGCTTGCTGCTTTCTTTGTTTTATAAGTACGCCACTCGGGGCCATTTTTTGGTATATTTTGCAGCTTGCATTAGCGAATTTGTATTCTGAATAATTGATCTCATTGTACTAAATTACCTGCAATAAACCAACTATTTGAAAAGTGTCGCCTAGGGTCTCCCTCAGCGCACGCGTGAGCTCGCCGACCCCTTACAGCGATGGTTTGAGCTTACGTGCAGAGCAGTGCAGATGGTACACAGAGCGACAAGAGAAACGAGGACGCTGCACCTTGCATGGAGCTCTCAGTACTTGGACCCGTGGTGATGTTCGGTGGGTACGACTAAGAGAAGCGAGGCCGTGTGGGCAATTTAACAACAGAAGAGGAAACGACAACAAAGCATTGTCAAACAGCAGGTGCCGGCAGGTACTAAGAGATTGCACACAAGTCTCTGAATGAAAGGAGGGTGCTCAACAAAATGGCAACCTTGTGCTCTGCTTGTAAACTCTCTTTGGTGTGCACGACTGCAAGATTTGGCTGAACTGTTCACAGCTGAGTCTGCTATCCACAGGATGTGATTTCTCACCAAGCCCAGGAGATGGTTCATGACTATTTAAGTAAAAAGAAACTAAAGTTCTATTCACATTTGTGGACAGCAACTCTCAAGTACATGCATGAACTGTGTTCTTAATCCCCATCAAAAGCCACATCACACATCTCCGTTCCATTGTTGAGAGCAGAAGCTGGTTTCCCGTCAGACTTCTCATTATTCATAAAATGCTGCCCCAGCAAGAAATTTTTTCAAATGCGAGAGGCAGGAACAGCTGTCACCTTTAGCCCATCGATAGGCCCGTTACTAGGTAATAGTACAAGGTAAGGCAATGAACTCTGGCACCATCTACAGAGCGCTTTATAAAGTTTTTTTAATTTTAAATTTAATCGTCCTTTTTTACACTGACAAGCTGTGAGCACTGCGATTAACAAAGGCTGTTATCCTTGTGCCTCGACTAGCACCTGCAATTGGCATTCCTTCCCTGCTTGCATCCAGTGAGAAGCAGGTGAACCACACCATTTTCACGTGGACTCTCCTTCCCACTTACGTTTCTCTCTCTCTACTTGTTTTGTGCAGCACACTTTAAGAGGAAACATTCATGATACTCAGACAGATGATAATGTGAAGTCTCCGACTGTAGTTGACGATCATAAAAGGGCATAATACCTAGGTAGAGGAATTTGTATTACTCGTCCATAACTGCCACGGACATGATTAAGAATGCGACTTTCGAGTCAGCGTGTCGTTGGTCGAAGCATGGCTCACACAGTGGAAAAGCACACGGTACTTTGCATAAACTTCATCTGTGTTTTATGAAAGCAGTTATTTCATATTCTCTTGATTTGAGCGCTACTGCATAGTCTACTTGCCATGGTGCTTCATTTCCGATTGCCAAACTTATTGAAAGGTTCCTACTAGGATGGGTGGATGGCTGCTAAACTTTATTGCAAGTCTCGAGATGCACGACTCAATGTACAGCAAGCCAGCTGCGATCGCTGTATCGTGAGCCCTCTGGACAGCCCACAGTTGAGTCAACATTGGGGCTCTTGATAGTGGATAGCGACTTCGCTTCGTTGGTTTGGCCCGTGCATCATAACGAAGGGCAACGCCAAAGCAGATGGTCTAGTCTACCAAATTAGTTGCAGTGCCTGCAGGTTATAGTGGGATAATTGTTGGGATTAAGGCTGGCATATGAACCTGTCTGCAATAGTCTGAAAGTCAAAGCCTGAGCTCCATTGAACTTTTTGTGGGGAAAGGAAAAGTCTCGCCTGCTGAGATAGAAGTGCTGTGTGATTTCATGTGTGGTAGGATGATCTGTGTTGTACACGATTGCAGGCTGGTGGGCGAGTTACAATGCAGCACTAAGAATACAGATAGCACATAGGATGTCCTTTGCCATATATGATGTAGAAAAATATGAAATGCCATTCACTCTGCAAAAAATGGCTAAGTGTCGATAACGAGGTTGGCTCAACCTAAGCGAACAAGTGACGAAGTTTATGACAAGCTGGGGTAGTCATGATTTCGAAGGGTTTAAAATAGGTACAGACACTCTGCTTTTGCATCATTTTCTTATACGATATCAGCATTTTCTTATAAGTTATCTATGGCTGTAATGATCACGCGGCAGCAGCCTATACTTCAGCATGGCATGCACATCACAGCTGTTCAAAAATAAAAGTGAAACGAGTTTGCAAAAAATGAAATATTGTTGCAAACATTATGCATACTCTTCGATTACCTATTATGCACATGCGTTTACACCATATTTATCAGTTCAAGTGAAAGCACAAAGCAGAAGCATTACCTCGAGTCATAAATTCTCCCGAAATTATTATGCACACTAAATCAGATGAAGTAAAGAGAGTTGTGTGCAGTCCGCGACTATTTCAACACACAGCTCCACGATTTCTGAGAAGTTCGCGAAAGGGGGAGGGGACGAATTGCAGAGCGGCATTTGTTTCATTAAGTGAACAATGAATTCCGTCCACGTAGGCCAAGCACTTGACTCTTGCTCACTGAGTGAGCAGAGCAGCTGCGAACAACACTGGCGGTGTTGCGAAACTCTGAAGACATGCTTATCCACCACAGCGTCAAAAGTACATCTCACAATTAATGACACAGTACAGTGAAGCATCCGGCACTAATCAAGATGCTGATAGTCCCCCCCCCCCCCCTCTCTGCAGACAAATTCATAGCATACACGGATAAAATGTCGCCGCTTTAAATACGCACGCAAAAAAAAAAAAATGTGACCAGCAATACAAAGGGCGCAAAAAGAGGAAAAAGTCAAATTAAACAACGAAAAGTAACGAACAAAAAGTGGCTGCGTTACCTTTTTATCCATGGCAAATAAAAAAGTGGCTCGACTCTAAAAAGGAAGCAAAAGAAAGTAAGGAACAACGTGTTAGCAAGACACAATTTCAGGCTGAATCACGCATAAAACGGCACAAGTACGCAATCATAAGCGGCCGAATGAAATAAAAACGAGCAATGCAGGAAAATAAAGCGATACGACTAACGTCGCGTGAGAGGGCAGCGCCGGTGCCGCTAAGCGTGAAAACATGTATCGATCCGAAGTTAACAACTGTTGCTTCGTGAAACAGCTACAAGTGTGCACCGCAAAATCACTGCAAACAGGCAGAACCAGCGCCAACTCTGATCAACACGACGAGAGCTATTGAGGTTTGGCCAACGCGTCTTACAAACCACCGAGCACGGAGGGGGGAAAGAATTAGTTTTCTAAACTGACCCGAGAGCAGCGCTAAAACGCGCTACATCGAACAAATTACCGAAGCCATTGCAAAAATAATCGGGCCGAAATTTGGGGATGACTCGCCGACATCGGACGACCACACGTAGAAGCCGACGATAAAAAAACGACCCGTCCGCCGCCATCACCGAACTGTCGGGATAGGCATTCCACCATATCACCAAAGCCGTAGGGAGAAGCGATGTGTTTACCGGCCGCTTTGGACGGGGCGCTTCCACCGGTGCGGACAACGAAGCACCGCTGGCAGGAAGCCGTGCGGTCGTCCGAAGGCGACGATGAGACTGCCGCCTTCACGTCGCCGAAAGCGCTAAATTAAAAGCATCTCTCCCGCGCCCGCCTAACCGTGTTTCCTGGGAAAAGCTTCGAGAGACAACGGACAATGCGCCCCGTGACCTGGTCCCGCTGGGGCTACGGGCACGGCGAAAAGGCCTAAATAGACGCGACCCGATGCTCGCGGCACGACCAGGATTGTTATACGACGAATGTCGAGGAAATCAGGCAGCAAATGCGAAATTTCGAAAACAGTGGCGTCCAAACTTACCCTATATACGAGTCCTAGCGCAGAAATGACACTACAAATAAAGCCAGCAACAACAACAAAAAGTTGACTTTATAACGCGACACTTGGCGCCGCCACTCGCCCGCTTCAATGAAAACTGATTCGCCTTTACAAACTCCTGTCTTAAAATTTATTTGCATAAATGTAAGGTTAAATAAATAGTTATTTTTAAACTTGGCCAGAACTATTACAAAGAGGAAACTTATTTGAAAGCGCGCTCTTGAGTTGCCCGCCAAACGTCGTGTTTTGCTAGCAGCCTGTAGGCAACAATGGCGACCACCTGGCATCTCGAGAAAATTTATCCAAATTCATGGCAATTTTTCAGCGGCCGTTGTCGATTCGTCGATTGTGTCTGACGCAGCATTTGATCATATCGTTTAAATTCTGAAACATTCTGGCGTGTTTAGGCATTAGTCACGCAGACAAGATAGGATGCCTGACGCTTCTAGCAGCCGTTCTCGGAACACCGAATGTCGCTTGTTCATATCAAAATCCGTCGCGAGGATCATCGGCTTAGAAGAATTTCCTGCATGGTTTTTACGCTTTCATGTTTTACATCGATATTGTCGCAGTTTTAACGATAGCTCGACTTATTCAATTAAAATCTGAGTTGGTGCTGTCGCCATGAAACCCCAGCAACGGGATCCGAATGGGACGGCATATCGAGATAGTTCGCACTGCCATCGCCTCTGGTTTGGGCCGAGGCGATAAGGACATCTTATTCGTTGGCCGCAAAGTGATGGGACGGACGACGTCGCGACTGGCGGGCTGGTACGAAGATATTCACAAAAATCATATTTCCGGTCCCTGCTATGGTAGCGCACGGCTTGGAATGTTCGCGGGTGATATTTTACATGCGGGGTGCGCGCGTGTCAAACGAGTGGCACCTGAAGTGCGAGTCGTAACACAGGTGATCCACCTATTTAAACAAAATGAGCTGGAGGCGTTGAGCTCTGAGAGGACAGACTGTAACAACTCCGCAGGTGGGACCATGGCTGCCGCTCCCCTGCTCAGTTTGTTTTCCTGTAGAAGACAGCTCGCTGCAGTGAAGTGACATTTCGAGGCAACCTGACGGCGCACGAAATTGTCGGTCACGCTTGGACGCACCGCCCCGCATCGCAAGCGGTGTCTACCCGCTCGTACGAAAAAAATGGGTCGCTGTTCGCTACAGACTAGGCCGACTTTTGATCGCATCAATATTATGCGGAGCGGAGCCTGCGTGATTCTGCACCGTGCGCGCGGAATCACGGAGGCCGCGTGTGTTGGAATAAAAAAAAAAAAAAAGCGCCACTTGAGCGATGAGATATGTTGTGTTCATCCTAAACTGGGCATCCCAGTTTTCTGTCACCAAGGGACAATCTTCTACGTCAACCTGCTTTTTTCACAACCTAATAGAAAGAAATTGAAGTTGCTGTCCATATCCCTGCACGTCGTAAGCTTGAATAAGCGTGCCCTCTGCTCACTTCCACTACAATTACTTGATCGCCTGTGTGTTGCTCGACGTGTGTTCTCATGTGGCATCCACGCCACTTGTTCAACTTTTTTGTCAGAATTAGGGTCACTTGCCGTGCGCTTGGGCAACAAGTGCGCGCGCATTGGAGTAGTAGTCGAGAAGAAAAACCGGAAAAGCCGCCGGCGAACTCTTCACTCACATGGCAGATGGCGCCACTCTTCTGCTCAGTGGCTGCTGTTGGCGCATAGTGGTAATGGGGGCAGCCGGAATGGTAACCAGGGCGCCGCAACACAGCTGCAGACCTGGCTGCCCGACTACCACTCCCATTTCCGATAAATAAAGTTTATTCATTCACAAGATGTATGCGGAATGGTAAACAGGGCGCCGCAACACAGCTGCAGACCTGGCTGCCCGACTACCACTCCCATTTCCGATAAATAAAGTTTATTCATCCACCAGATGTATGCGGATAGCTCAGTTCTCGGAGTTTTATTATATATGCTGACGTATACTTCAAAGGAGTAGGACAGTGCAGTAAACACGTACATGGATAGCAAACAAGCTGACGGAGCAGGGGCTATTTCGGTTCTTTTTATTTTTCTAGTCCACTTTGTTTCTTGCGGTGTACCTGGGACCAGGGCAGGTGATGTACAGAGTGACAATGAAGATTATCAAGGCATGAATGTTGTGAAAATGGTCGGTAATTATGTTATTGATTGCTAAGTGACGAGTATTCATCGTCGCCAACAGCGGAAAGGACGAGCGGAATGCAACACAGGACACTTGTGACCACAATAAATACGAGGTTGTAGGGTGAGCGTGTAATTTGAAAAGGAGCCAGAATTCAAGCTAAATGTAGCCAAAGTTGCCATTCCATGTAACGTTATCGCGAAATTTGCAGCCAAGTAGAGCAAATGTGGCATTATATCACAATAGTTTTTATTATTACTCACTAATATGACTTGAAAAAAGGAAATATTTATTAATTCATTGACCTCATTGCACCTAACTATATATACAATTGACGTTAACCAGACGTGACGGCTAGGAGTACATATGCAATGTTTATAAAACTGGATAGCCAGCACTGCAACCAGAATTGACGTCTCACAAACAGTAGGGTATATTTGAAAAGGAGTTCCGAGACTTGGCGTGGTTCTGCGGTAGAATGCTTGATTGGCACGCAGAATGTTGGGTTTGATTCCTGCTGAGACCCCGACATTTATTCTTTGCATTCGATCATCGGGTCAACGCTGCCGATGTCAGGTTTTTCTTAACGCACACGCGTTAAAATTGCCTACGGTTGTTCTCGTCGTTGCTGGGGAGATACTAAGTATCAATCACCTGTGGCACATACCCTCATACTAGTGGCACACACCTGCCCGCGGGTATGTGACACTGTCTGGCGGGACGTGTTTGACGATGCACGCGACGGGATTGTGACATTATTCATGTCATGACCGACCAGCTCCTCATATTCGTCAAATATTACCCTCGCATAATAATTTTGGTTCATGTCAAGTTAAGGGGTGATCACGAGAGCACCCAGACGTAAGCGGCTAGATAGATGGATACACAGATAGACGCCTAAAGTGCTTGCAGTAAAGAAAGAAAGGCTTCGCATTTAAAAATTCAGAAGCTATAAAAAAGACCGTAATTCAACGCTATTGTTACACTACATCCGCTACTTGAAAACATGACGAAAAATTTCCTTGAGATTAGGAAAACTTATGCAAGATATGAGTAATTTCGCGCTGCGCTAATTACAACGGGCGGCAAGGGGGAACATTTTTCCTGGAAATAGATAAAGTGGAACGTACATGCCCCACTGTCGCACAAAAGGTTAAAACATCCACTCGTGGTGCAATTCCAATGTACATACATCTGGAGCTGAGCTGCGTCCGACAAGCTGCTCACTACATTTTACAGCATAGTCCAGCGAAATGGACATTCTTTTGTGACTCTAAGCCCGCACTTCAACTAATTAGCAATTGCATGACGCAGGAAACCACACACAGTCATCTGGTGTGCAACATAACGAGCACGCTAAAAGAGGCGTCTCAATCAGGACATACCTTTGCGTTGCAATGGATTCCATAGCTGGGAATGAACAAGCTGACGCAAAAGCGAAAATATCGCACACTAGAGGCGAATTCATGTGAATTCAATGTTCGCGATACGACATCATCGCCTTGCTGTCGAAGGCGATGAAAATATTTATGAAACGACTATGCAGTGACCCTGAATATCGCCACGAGCTCAACTATACATACAGGCTTGACCCTGGTCGCACGTGCTTTTCGTCTTCCGCGCGGACTATAAAAGAGACCAGGAAATGACGTTTGCAACATTGGACAAGAGCAAAAGCCAAACTGCAGTGTGTGTCAGACGTCAAAGACTGTTCATGAAATCCTATGCGTGTGCCCTGAATACGCGGCCGAAAGACAACGGCTAAAGCACCTCATGGGTCTTATATAGACTAGCGACCCTCTCGAAGGAGAATCTTTTGGGTGCTCGGGAACGTGCGCATCCCGCCCAACGCAGCTTAAAGTGCTTGTTCGTATTTCTTAGCGAGACATGCTAGCCTTTCGTGTATACACGTGCTAATGTTGCTTCTGCATAGAGGCTTTCATGCGTGTCCTACTCTGCGCAAGAGAGTGTGCAGTATAGTCCACAGCTACCTCTCATCATGCCTCTCTCCTTCTCCCCCTTTGCCACTTACCCCTGTGAGGAGTAGCAGGCTAGAAAACCGCTTTCCAAACTGACCTCTCCACTGTCTTCTGATGAAACTTCTTCTGGAGCGACTCTACACTTCTGCCACGCAATACGTCCCACGCTTCCGCTACACGCATGGTTGTGTGGTAGAACACCTTCTTTTTCTCGCACAGGGCCTGGGTTCAATTCTCCCTCGAGCTGAAAATTTAAAATATTTATTTTATCCTCGTCTTTCCCTACTTTTGGGTTGCAGAAAACGTTGATGTTTCGCTGAAGACCAACGACGCCGATACCGACCCCGGAATTCTCGCGAAACGAGCGAAACGGCTATAGCGTCGAATGAGAATACACTCTGAGCAAAAATGAGGAATGAGCACAAATCCAAAGGCTGGATAAGCGGCTACTGCCTCGCGAAAACGCTCAATACAAACACTTGATTGGTAACGAAGGCGATTTCCCTCGTTGGCTACGCGCTGTAGAAAGACTACCATAGCGATAGATAACTAAAGAGGTGGGACATACAGCGCCATGATAAAAAAAAATGCACCGTGAAGAACGCTATGGTCGTATATTCTACGAAATATGGCCAAACGGCAAGAATAAGGAAAAGGGAGAGTTTCCTTAGAAACGGGTTGGGGGGGGGGGGGTGAATTTTGTGGTTGTCTGGCTGGCAGTGCGGAAAGAATATTGCACTCTTCTTGTTTATATTACATGATATCTGAACATATAAGCATAAGTTACGAGCTCTAATGCAATGCGGTTCTAGAGTTATAAATAGGCAGACTGTTAGTGTTTCGTTTGACACGAATAACCATTGTATTTTGCGACATTTAATTCCACAGACCATGTTTGGACCAGGTAGCGCAGTAACTATGTCGGTGTGGCTAGTATAATGTTCACTCGTTCACTGCGCCTGTATTTAGTTATGCAGGATAGCGTTCTTGTCAGAGACAGAGCTATTTTGGAAGATTCCAGCCAACAATTCGGTAACAATATTGCAGGTTCATTTCGGTGTGAATATATATATATATATATATATATATATATATATATATATATATATATATATATATATATATATATATATATATATATATATATATATATATATATATATATATATATATATATATATATATATATATATATATATATATATATATATATATATATATATAGATAAATATATATATATATATATATACATATATATATATATATATATATATATATATATTCACGATAAATATATATATATATATATATACATATATATATATATATATATATATATATATATTCACACCGAAATGAACCTGCAATATTGTTACCGATTTGTTGGCTGGAATCTTCCAAAATAGCTATATTTAATTTTCAGGACGTAGTTCGCACGAGAACACACGTTGTGCTATCAGTATTAGAAACCGCGCTAGAACACATAGCGGGCAGCGTGAGCAACGTGCTACCGCGGCCTTGTCAAAATGTGCGCAACTTCGCCACTCCGTTTTTGCAGGTGCGTCGTGCGTTGCGTCGTGCGCTGCGTCGGGGGGGGGGGGGGGGAGTAAATGAGAGAAAAGAAGAGAAACGTGAGCCCCGCCACTGTCTGCATCTAAGTGCGACACCTCAGCAGTTGCTCACGAGGGAAAATAATAAGGAGGGATTAAAAGGATTGAGTGAAAAGTAAAGATAAAAAAGAGAAGGATGGGGACACTGCCGAAGGAGCTTGAGGACGGGGAACCACTCAGTGAGAGCTTCACGGTGTCAGGATATGGCGAAAGGAGAACCGGTCAGCAAGAGCTGCGCTGTCGCAGGAGGTAACGGGGGCACAACCGTTCGGCACGGGATCCCTCAAGCCAGTCCGTCGATGCTCACGAGCCTTCTGCAGTGAGGCGAGGGCATGCGCGCGTATCGGCTGACGCGACAGAAAAGATTGAAAGCAGTGGGTGGGCCCGATGTGCCACCCCTCGTAGGCGCCACTGGTCACACAACACACACACGAATACATATATGGGGACAGAACGCCCCCCTACCAGTGCTGGGTACCCAAGCGGCTTGCGTACGCAGGACGTTGGGGCGGCGGTATTGCGCATGCGCGAAACCCCAAACAGATGCGTCGCAAGATCACTGGGGCGATGGGGCCATGCGTCCGCGCGGTCCACCTTCGCAAGAACTCGCGGTATCCGCACTGCGGATACTTTAGCCGTCGAGTTAAAATAAGCCAAAGTGCGAGCACTTATGGCGATTACACGGTTTCAGCCAGATTTCCAAAGCTAGAATGGCCTGAAACATAGAAACTAAAAGACATATGCCAGCCCCCGACCAGCTGAATAGGTGGCGCCAACGCGTAATGTTTTTGAGGTGAAAATGAATAAAAAGGTTACTCATTTGTAATACTGTCGCTGCGCAGCTTTTGCACCAGATGTACAATGCACAATGTTTCTGCAATAACAAAGTTGTCGTTGTCTGTTTCACTATGGCCGCGCTAGATGGCGCCACCTATTCAGCTGGTCGGGGGCTGGCATATGCCTTTTAGTTTCTATGTTCCAGGCCATTCTAGCTTTGGAAATCTAGCTGAAACCGTGTAATCGCTATAAGTGCTCGCACTTTGGCTTACTTTAACTCGACGGCTAGAGTATCCGCAGTGCGAATACCGTGAGTTCTTGCGAAGGTGGACCGCGCGGACGCATGGCCCCATCGCCCCAGCGATCTTGCGACGCATCTGTTTGGGGTTTCGCGCATGCGCAATACCGCCGCCCCAACGTCCTGCGTACGCAAGCCGCTTGGGTACCCAGCACTAAAACTCCCTTATGCCTGACTATGCCCCTAGCAAATTGGGACTGACATACGGAAAAACACACACACACACACACACGGTGGATGCAGCGGAAGGTGACATGGTCTAATGTTTCCCTTGAACATGGAAAGTTCAAAGTAAATTCAATGATTTTTTGAAAGTGGTCCCTTGCAGAACATTGATGTAAAGAGACGGCCATGCAAAAAAACAAAAAACAATCTCGAGTTTCTGTACCCCAAGATCACGCATATAAACTGTGTGCATAAAAGAAATCAAGAAAGTCGGCCCACTGATCTCATCTGCAGTGTATGTTGTAAGCCAAGTACAACCATAGGAGGACTATGCGTTTGCGTAACAGACGATGTTTTCTTGTGCCAGCTGCATAATTTGTTATCTCTTTGCTGAATTTCAAGGAGTTTTACTACAGATGCCACAGGCATTCATGACCTTAATGGCATGTCTAATCAATAAACAATCATTCATCATGGATGTCGGTTGTTGGGATCGAAATGTATCACTAAGCGTAAACGTGCATGCATTTACTTCAAACGGTACGTTATCTGTCAAACACAAACACACATAGCATAAGCCCTCATTAAATTGTACAGTAAACATTAAACTATTTCTGTAAGGAGACATGTCACTTTCATGTTACACCGATTCCTAAGAGGTAGGGATCAACCATTTTTTTTTTTACCACTCCGACCAGACAGTGTAGTCTGTATGTCGAATGTAATTTACAGTAATATCGAACAAATTTAAAATTTATATTTTGAATTTGCTCATTAATGCTACAATAATATATATACAAATAAGAATTTGAAGGCACATTCATTTTGTTTCACAAAGGTAACTACAAACGGCATCAAAGGCGTTCCCGTGGCTGAGGCCTAGAGACGAAGCACCAAGAAAGGTAAGTATATTGTCACTTGTGACGGTTGGCTCTATTGATTAGCGAACGGGATAACAAGGAGTCATTTTCTTAAAATTCTGTAACGGCAACATGACAAAAAAATAAATATGCCCTATTGATTCCATTTCAGAACAATAGTTACATAGGGAGGTTGACAGAGTATCCCTGCAAGAAAATATATTCAACGGAGGCGCACGACATCGTAATCTAGTTAGTATGTCTTCTGATTGTCGAGTATGACACCACTCGGTCTTCCATTCAAGTTTTAGATGTACAAATTCTGTCCATGCTGTTACTAATTATATGGCATCTGCATAAAGTTAATATCGTGTACATATTATGGCAGCTATACTGGTCACTACCGGAAAGACCGAAAGTATTAGCGGATTCAATGGCGCTTGAGCTAATGAGTGCGTAATTTCATTCTACTCTAATGCACAATCGCCAGGTACCCATAATAATTTTAACAGCTTCAGCTGTGAAGGAACTAGCGTAAGGAAGTTTAAAACATCTCATTTAGATCAAGCTGTAGGGGACGTACATACTAACAGGGAGTCTGTATTTGTTATAGCAGCATGAGTATTCAAAGTTGGTTTGCGTAGTGCTAGAGTAATTGCCAAGAGCTTCATAAACAACTGTGAAGTCTGGTAGTCTTAGTGAAAATGACCAGACAAGTGAGGGGGCTTGCTTGCTCGCTCACTTTTCCTTACTTTTGACTCGCACCAAGGACAGGGCTTGGCCAAAAAGCCAGCAGTCAAAGGAGCACTGACACAAAAATTTCGCGCCTTGCTGATTAAGGCCCAGGGCCTCACCTCTCAGATCCTGGCCCTCCAGAGGGCCCACCAGCCCCGAGTGGGCCTAGCCAGGTGACGCTGAGTTAACTCGCGTCTATTGTGGACCTCATAAAATTTTCCCACTCACACTCATCTTTTTTATTGCAATAGGTAGCTTATGACCGACTTATTAGGGCTGAAAAACCTATTTGTGCGAGTGTGCGATGGTCCAGAGACACTTCTAGAGCACCCAGTCGCCGTTTACGTTTTCAAGAAGCACTCAGTTGGACAGGATTAGTCCCGGTAGCAATGTAAACACGGCTGGCCACGTGACCACGCAAAACTTCGACGTGGGCGCCGTGTGCTAAAGGCATCGGGGCTTTAGAGCATGCGCGAGTGAGCGCCGCACTGACGGCCCGCACACCCGGAGCCACAGACAAGGAGGAAGTGATCGCAGGCAGCGCAAGGTGCGTGCCCGTTAGGCGGACAGCCAATGCTAAGTCTTGACGTTGATTGCTTTCAGTACCACCACCACGTTGTCGCTGCCGCGAGGGGCTCCACAGTTCACTCAGTCGTGCGGCATGCACTTTAAAATTGATTTTAGATGTGTTCACAGCTATATTTCACGCTGATATTTTGTAGGTGTTGTGTATATGTTTAGATAAATCTGTCTCACTGATCATTTCTCCTTCGAAATTTTGTGTCAGTTCTTCTAATTACAAAAATTAAAAACTTGAGGAAAAAAGGGTTATTTCTCAAAAAGATGTACGGTGATTTTGTGCTCCGAAAAGACCAAGTGAATAAAAAAACTCAATGCGAATGTTGGAAGAACGAGAATTTATTACTCGGTTAAACTTTAGCCTAGCCAAAATAATGCTGAAGATGGGGAATTAATGGTAATAATTATAGTTTGAAAATGGAGACACTGATCCATGAATTAACAAGCTAATCTTTTTGTGTCACCCAGCAATTCGCGGAGGGCTACGCAGACGTTCCTGCCTCTATATTCTACGGAGAGAATATTTCAGGTTCTATAGCAGTATTCCTAATATTTAAAATCAAATGTCAAAACATATCATTTACTTGGATTGTCGAATATGTGACAGCTTAGTATATAACGTCGATAATGGCAGGTTTTTGTACAGCTCAGGTACCAAGGCTGTGGCACCAGACCAGACCTGTACGTCTCCTGATCACATAGAGCATATATGATAATAAAATATGAACCAATGTCACGCTGACAGTAAGACATACTTACTGCGTCCATAAATGTAATCGATTCACCAAACACGAAACTGTACATGCTGTGGGGTTGCGTGCCCCTTACAGCGAATTCAAAGAATTGAATACAATAATACCAATATTTAGGGATTTACGTTCCAGAAACACGATATGATATTAGAGGTGCACCGCAGTTGGGGGCTACGGATAATTCAACTAGCTGGTATTCTGTAACGTGCTCTGACATTGCACAACACACGGGCCTCTACCATTCTGCGTCCTCAGAAATGCGACCACTCCGGCCGGAATTGAACCCAGCGCCTTCGAGTCAGCAACTAAAAAGCGTGCTCCACCGTGGCAGACTAAGAATTGAAAAAATATGGTTCGTTCCACCCTGGTAAACTCGGTCGCTGTGGAGTGTTTTTCAATATTTGAAAAATATTAACATACTAACCGCTGTATGATCACGGCTATCCCGCAGGACATGAATAATAACAAGCTCTTTCTTTTCTCTTCTATTGCAGCTGTGGCTTGCTATACTTCGGTGGTGGAGGTAACGATGCTAAGAATAACACCCTCTCGCCGTTTTAATAGCCAAGCGTAATTTTACAATGCACATTTATGCTTGCAATGATAGTTTACAGATGTTTTAACACTGCGGTCACTTGGCTTCCACACATGAAGACAGTATAGCGATATGCAAAAGACAGCTAACGTGTAACTTCAAATGGGAGTTTTTAGGGGCGAAGCTCCTTATGGCGTGGCTTGTGCATCTGTCGTAGTACATAACCACCAGTGGCACATACCCGAAATAGGTATAACATTTGACCTCCATGGTGGTGCCGGTGAGAGATTTCTTCTGTGCGTTGTTTAACAATAAAAAATAGTGCTCAATGTACATGCCAATGGCTGCTAAGGGGGAATGAGAGACAGGAGCATTCGGCTTTTAGTCAACGCGCACGCTGCGATCCCCACTAGCAGCCATTGGCATGTATATTGAGCACTATCGGACAAGAAAGGGTTGCTACATTATACTCGCTGGGTGTAACCTCCTTAATTTTAGAAAGGTTTAGCGAGCGTTGAGCCGCAGGGCCATGAATACAATGAACTAGTATATACCATGAATGAATTCGAGGTGGTTAAAGGGGGGAAGCAGATACGAAGCGCAAGCCGTAAGAAATTAAAAGCTGAATCCTCATGTCTCTCATTTCACATTAGCAGCCACTGGCATGTACATTGAGCACTATCTGACAGGAGAAGGTTGCTACGTTATACTCGCTGGGCGTAACCTCCTTGGTTTTAGAAAGGTTTAGCGAGCATTGGGCCGCAGTGCCATGAATACAGTGAACTAGTATATACCATGAACTCAAGGTGGTTGAAGGTGGGAAGTAGACCCAAAGCGCAAGCCGTAAGGAAGTGTGCGTGTGCCACCTCTCGTTTAGTCCTTGGAATGTCCACTGAATGGCGGTGCTTCTATATGGGGAATATATGATAAAAAGATGCGAGATGGTGGGACTTGAAGTGTTGAATAGATGGATGAACGGACACACAGACAGATGCATGGATGGACGCATGAATGGACGCAGGGGCGGATGCATGAAAGAACGCAGGGACGGACGCACGAACAGACGCATGGACGGTCACACAGACGGACGCATGAACGGACGAATGCTTCGCCCCACTCTCCATCATTCACTCCGTGGATATGCTGCCATTTTTTTGAACGGCAAGTATAACGACTCCCCCCAAAAAAGTAACTGGTAATATTTTCTATTTCTTGGGGTCAGTCGGTCACTTTATTTTTCTTAAAGGACCACTCACCAGGTTTGACAATTTTGAGCTGACAAGCGCAATGCGTAGACGAGGCGTTCATGATCACGTCTGCCGAAATTTGCAATGCTACGCGCCACGGAAATGGGTCAAATTTCAAGATTAAAGCTGCTCGCCCTCCCCTCTACCGGCGCACGCATAGAGAATGAGGGCATGACGTGGGCATAGGAATGGCCCTACGTACACGGCAATGCAGTGACGTTGGTCCTCTACGTAGACGACCCTGCTCTGACGTTGTCAATAGTATACCACGTGACATGGCAAAAATTAACACAACATGCGTAGTTTTTGTATTTGTTGCTTTAACTCTTTCCGGCACAGTGGTCACCTACGGTGACCACCCTTTCAACATTTTTTAGCAGCGACATCTAGGGGTTGAGCGAGCAAAGAAGTGTTTGCTTTTCCCTTTTAACTTTGCTGAAGATACGGAAGATGGCGCTAGTTATCCAGGGGACGTTTTTTCCCGCCAAAAAAAAGTTTTGCAACAAGCATGCCGTTTCCCGCGCTTGACCCTGAAAGATTCTACGGGCGCAAAGGTATGTGAGCCTGCACGTGAACTTTTTTTGGTGTAACATGCAGCGGGAGGGTATTTATTACTGGCTGTACTAGTAAAAATGCGCTGCGGATCAGTTTCATTCTGTACAGCGACTTTATTCAGGGTGGTTACCTACGCTGACCACCGTGCATGAAAGGGCTACGGCAGGCCCGTAGGCCGGGGGGGGGGGGTTTGGCTGAAGGCCCCCCCCCCCCCGAGATTCTGATGGAGGGGGGTGTTTTACCGAAAAAAAAATGTTAAAGATAGGTGTTTTTCAAGGCTTTCAGCAAGTACCCTCCTCCTCCGAGAAAAAATCCTGGCTACGGGTCTGTACGGGAGGGGAGGGGGGTCTCTGACTGGATGAAGAAAATTCGAAATAGAATAATTTTTTTCAATACGTTTCTTTCAGTTCAATATCAAGATATTCCGTCCGACAATGACAGCTATGCTGGAGGCGACAGCTCAAGTGACGGCGAATTTGTACCGGAAGAGGATAACCACAATCACTCTCCCGAAGAACAATCCGTGACGCCGCAAGTAACTGAATGCGTCAGTGACTCATCGGACTCCGAAAGAGATGAGGAAACTACCCTCCCACTCCAAAAGGTTCCCGTGTGGAGCACTAAGTATCGGATGTCTCCACCGCTAATATTTTCACATGACTGCGGACTTCCACCTGACATACTCGCCATCAACAATATTACCCCATTTGGCGTTTTTAGTCTTTTGTGGACGCCTGAGTGGATTGACAAGATTGTTTTTGAGACGAATCTATACGCACAGCAAGAAAACAAGCGCTACGTTCCTACAACGGACAAAGAAATGCGTGCATTTTTGGGCCTCAATTTGTTGATGGGATTGAAAAGGAGTCCCAGCTATCGCGACTACTGGAGCAGCGCACCTAATTTGAATGACCCCTTCATTTCAAAAGTCATGACTGTGAACCGATTTGGATGGCTGCTGTCCCATCTTCACCTAAATGACAATTGTTTGCAGCCAGAGAGGGACGATCCCACTTTTGACAAGCTGTACAAGGTACGTCCACTTTTGTCAGAAATTTTCAGAACTTTCGCTCAGCACTACCTGCCAACAGAATATCTGGCCATCGACGAATCGATGATAAAATTCAAAGGTAGAAGTTCTTTGAAGCAGTATATGCCAAAAAAGCCAGTGAAAAGAGGCTACAAAGTTTGGATGCTCTGTGCTAGTACAGGCTATAATCTCAAATTTCAAATTTATACTGGAAAGTCTAACGACGGTGTTGAAAGAGACTTGGGTGCACGTGTTGTAAAGACACTGGTTGATGATTTGGCTGGAAAGTACCACCGGGTATTCTTTGACAACTATTTCACCAGTTACTACCTGCTGAAAGATCTCGCAGAAGCCGGTATATATGCGTGTGGTACAGTAAATGCCAGCAGGAAGCACTTACCTAATCTCAAATCCGACAAGATGATGAAGAGAGGAGACACTGATTACTCAGTGAGCAACGACAAACTCTGCTGTTTGAAGTGGCGAGACAAGCGAACAGTTCACCTGTTGTCGAACTTCCACGACCCTGCCGACGAAGTTCAAGTAAACAGAAAAGAGAAAGACGGAGCCATTACTAAGGTGAACTGCCCTGCAGCACTTCAAGAATACAATAAGAACATGAACTTTGTGGATAAGTTTGATCAGCTGAAAGGGCTGTATGAGGTAGATCGGAAATCACGCAAGTGGTGGCACCGGATATTTTTTCACCTTCTTGATTGCAGTGTTGTCAACGCATTCATCATTTTTCGGGAACATGCTGGTTCCGAAAAAATGACCTTGAAGGACTTTAGAAGAAGCTTAGTCCGACAGATGACTGCCGAAGCTCTTCTAGATCCTACAGATAAACGTACGTCATCTGTCGGCACAGGGGCCGAACTGAAGAAATTCAAACCCTTTGTGGACTTCGCCATGCGTACAACAGCGTCCAACCATCAACCAACAAGGTGTTCACCACGAAGGTGCGCGAACTGTAGCACAAAGGCACACCCATCTCGAACCATTTGGATGTGTCAAACATGCAACGTGCCACTCTGCCTTCGGAAAGAAAAAAACTGTTTTTCAGAATTCCACAAGAAGTGACTCCCTCTGTGCACAGCGCAAAGTATGCTGCTACATTGAAAACGACCAGTTGTTGCATATGTGCGAAACATAGACCCAGTGGCGTAACTAGGGGGGGGCAAGGGGGTACAAGTGCCCCGGGCGCCACTAGGGAGGGGGCGCCAAGCCGAGTCCTCGGGTTGGCGCCCCCTGGAAAGGTTGTCAATGTTTTTTTCCGTAAAACCGCCTGGAAGGGGGGAGGGGCGAGGTTGTAATGTACGACTGGAAGTGGGGATGGTGGTGAAGGAAAGGGTTGCCGCAATGGCTTTTGCATCGGGAAAAGGATCCTCTATTTTCATTTTGCTGCGCTACCTCCGTGCCTTCCCATGACCCTCGGCTAAGCTTTGTTTTGTGCTCCGCAGCACTGGGTTAGATGAGTTTCAGCGAACCCCACCAGCCTCCCAAACCACTTACTGAAAGCTTCCCTGAAACCAACCACGTACGTAAACAAAATAAAATAAAAAAGTTCGAATGCACCTTTTTTGAGTAAGAACAGAAAACTCCAACGAAATAGCCGATCGTCCAACGACTAATCGTCCACGCAGCGGCGGAAGGAAGGGCGAATATAATCCGTGACCTCGGCACCAAAGGCTAAACAAAGGCGTTTATTCGCAGAGTTCTCTGGAGGAAAGACGGAGAAAGCGTGACACGACGGCGACGTTTGTTGATTCCCTGCATCGCGGGCGCCAGCAAAGCAATAGAAGGGCGGGGGTCAACGTTTCCCACATGCCATCCACCGCCATGGGCAGGTTCATCCTTTGGCCCAAAGAACACGCACCTGCGAAAAAAGCGCAGAGCGTAGTGTACCCGACAGCATGTGCCGACTGCCCCGCTTCGTACGTTGGAGAAACCAAGAACTTCCCTGAAAGAATGCGGCCGCACAAGGATGACCTCCATCAATGGAACAGCGAACGGAGCGAAACGGCAGAACACTCCGACCAGTTTAACCCCCATACCAGACCCGAGGGCGCGGTGTCTAGCTGGTTGCTTTGTTTTGTACTCACCCTGCATTCCTTGGGATGCACAAATAGCGCGAAAGCTTAGGTACGAGAAACTTGGGCCTGGGAAGCGCCCGTGCCGTCAAGATTTTTGCAGTGTGGACTGGAAGAGAACAATGACGGGTAAGGGACTTCCGGAAGTTTGAATAAAAAAAGAAAAATACTATACAAAAACGCGGGCGTAGCTCATCGAAATCAGAACTGGTGGCCCTTGGCCTCCGAAATGGCCCGCCGCGCGCCAGTAGGCAATCGCGGAAGCCTACATTAGCGCTAATAATAATAATAATATAATAATAATAATAATATTATTTAATATTATTATTATTATTATTATTAATATTATTAATATTATTATTATTATTATAATTAATATTATTATTATTATTATTATATAATAATAATAATAATAATAATAATAATAATAACAAACATTATCACGGGCATAATGAGGGGCGCGGAAATATATTTGCCCTGGGCGCCGTCCTATCTAGTTACGCCACTGCATAGACCCTTCCGGCACGGTAGTCATCAGTGGTGACCACCTTCTGGGAACTTTGTTAAATGTCGTAATTTTTTTTTTCGTGCGTGCAATGTGTTATTTGTGACCTTTTATCATAATTTTTGCATTAAAATTCAAAATCTGAAGCAAACCCAAATTCTGTGCTTGAAAGAGTTAAGAGATGAATAAAACTTGGAATAAATAATGAGACGCCATAAAGAATTGTGCACGTTTTTCTTACATTTTTTCCCATGAAATGCTACGGGATGCGGGGCTAATGTGCCAGCGTTTCACATGCGTTCGGGTTCCCTCGGTCAGCGCATTGAGCAGACGACCGCCGTGGAACGCTCCTACGCGTTCGCGCACTCATTGTGCTCATGTATTTTACCGCGTCTAAGCCAGCGTTTCCAAACAATCCCGCAGAAACAGGCAGAAGACCACAAAATAACGCTGGTCAACAAAGCAACGCCGCTGGCGTGCACGGGGGCTGGGCTTGTTCGGGCACGTCATGCGAACGTCACCTCTTGGTCGGATGCCAGGGAGGGTGGGGAAGAGGTTTGGCTTGCGAAGGCTACGCGGAAGAGTGGCAAGGGTTTAGAGCTTGTCTCCTCTCACCCTCGTTTCGCGCTGCTTCAAAAACCTGTTTTCTCCGCTCGTAATGAACCGATTCCAAAGATTTTTGTGGCAATACGTTCCTCATCGAACACCCAACAACTTCCACTGTCTAACTAAAAATTCGGTATGGGGCCTGGTGAGTGGCCCTCCCAGTGGAGGTATTACATAACAGGTGGGATTAATAATTAACGAAAGTATTCAATGCAGATGTTACAGTTTTATACCTTTTTCATATCACAAGCAAACATGCATGTACAATAATTAACACTCGTAAACAACATGTAAAACAATAAACGCTCGGAGGTTATTTGTCTGAAGATGGTCAGTTGCATGTTGCGCAAATGAAGGTGGGTATATTATGTCCACAATGACAGAAGAGAGGTCGTTCCAGTCTGTTGCCGCGTGCAAAAAGAAAAAAAATTTCGTGAGAAATGTTGATGTTCGAGCATGTTTTAATGAAACCTGCTGCGGCTGGCTTGTCCTGAATTACATGCGTGTTGTGGGTTTGATGTGAGGTGGTTGGTTGATGCAGCGGGGAACTGCAAAATAATCCACGGTAAAGACAAAGAGAAGAAATGTGCCGACGCATACCGAGTGATCGAATATTAGATAGTGACTTTAGTGGCGTGACGCTCATACCGTATAAATGCAAAGAGGGAATGAAGCGAGCTGAACAGTGGTTCTGAACTGATTCATGAGTTGCAAATGAATTGTGCAGAAACCCGCAAGGTGGCGTAAGGGTTAAGAAAGGGAAAGAAGACAACCACCTGAATGTTTCCTAAGGAAAGGGACTGAGAAAATGTTAGGGCAAGAAGAAGAGAAGCGCTTTTTTTTACCATTTTTCTGAAATTTCGAAATTAATTTTATCCTTTCCAGCAGAGAATGACTATTTCAAATGCCTATTGTGGCCAGCATTTCATTCGCACAAAAATAGATCTGGCATGTCAGGATTACATTTAAGGTCAAGTGAATGTACGCGGGAGTATATGTTTGATTCATCAGTAAAAACCGTAGCAAACGAAACTCTTGTTGTCCGTGTGTCAACGTGCGCTAAAAATAAGGTACGATGCAAAATTAGTGTTGAAGAGATTCGCACAATCCACGTCAGTAATCGCTTGACCAGAATCGAAGGTTAGTACAGTGCCACGTGGTTTGCCAGCTTTAAGTAATTTCAAAAACTGTCTGAGATTAGTTTGCAATAGCAGGTAGGTCCGTGCGATTCGCGGCGAGATTGGGCTATAGGTGGCAGTGTATACCGTCCCCGCGCAAGTGTGGATAGGCGGTCGGCGGCGCGTATACAAACACACGCAGCAGCGCTTCGTTGCGTGTGGTCTGAGCCGGTCGTCGGCGGATAAAGTCCGTTGACTACTGTGTACTAATAATATGTACGCACTTCTCTACTGAATCAGTGCACAATGCTTATACAATGTTAACGTTACCTGCGAGTAAAGCGCATTCTGCCTTTCATAGGGACGCTCGTCCTAAGTGACTCTCTTCACGCGTTTGCACTTTGCTGCATCGTTGACGGCGCGGTCCGGTAGGACTGAACATTTCACGAGCGTGATGTTCTGGTGTTGTGTTTTTTTTTGTTTTGAAAAAGTTTATTCTATCATGGGGCCCAACAAACCTAAGGAATGAGCGTCTGTACGGCAGGCACAATAACAAGCAAAAGACAAAGCACAACATACATTACACATTTAAACAAAAGTGGCCAAGTCTATAGGATGTCCATAGTTCATGGTACTAATAACTACATACACTACACATATACGCTAATCCCAGTATGGACTATGAACATGATGATATATGTACAGAATTTACAAGACTTGGTGAAGATGTTAGAAAATATGTACAACAGGTATCAATATTCATAAAAGTTACATAAATTACAGCGTTAGAATGAAGTTCATATATAGAAGAGCTCACACCCATACGGGACATACACAAACACGTAGAAATAGTAAACACATGCTGATTACATGCACTAATCAGACATTGACAGGTGACCAGGTTATAGGAACCAGGCCAGCTGGAAGACTAATCGAACGCGTCTGTCAACTACAGACAGAAAGCGGCACGACCATTGTCGCAGAAGTTCTTTCTCCCCAAGGAAGAACAATTCCCCCGACAGAAACGATAAGAGATCAGACTAGAGGCGTTCCAAAATCGGAAATAGACCACGACGACGATGACCTGCCGCAACAGCTTCGCATCTATTACGCCACAAACAAAAAGCTCCCGCAGCTATTTGAAGGCGTGCAAAGCGACTACGCGAGCAGCGACCAGATGTTACAAAGCGATTAACACCTAGGCCAGAAAACTAGTGTTAGATGACTTCCAAAACACCTTTGCAATGACACATTGCTGCAGCATATGCTGGTTAGACTCCTGTAACAGGCAGTTAGGACAAGTGGAAGATGGGACCATGCCCCACTTCTCCAGTCTGTCCCGTGTTGGAAGTACTATCGATCCAAGATGCCACATAAAGTCACGGAGGTGACCAGGCAAAAAAAAAATTGCCCGCAGCTTCCCTCGGGGGAACACTGAGGAGGATGCGGACCATATAATTGGTTAACGGGGTGTTAAAGTGCGACTTACTTGGGTCGATGGCTAAATTGGTTAACGTGGTTGTGAAATGGGGTGTTAAATTGCGACTTACTTGGGTCGATGGCTAAATTGGTTAACGTGGTTGTAGGAGGGGGTGTTAAATGAGTGAACACGTACACACGTATGCGAAAGGGCGGCGCTGGTCGAAGGGACGTCGATCATTGTGTTTGTGGATTCGTTGGAATTCATTTCACCGCGACCTTGGACGTCGACGCGCCGTACAAACCAACCGACGAGCGGCAACTGAGCGAGCGAGCGCCGACCTTGAGTATATATACAGCACGACGGCGCATGCACTGTCAGCTGTTGAATGTTCTCGAAGCGCGACGCCACATGCGCGTCCACTGGAGAATCAGGAGAATTATAGATGTCGAACGCGGTGTGTAGAGGAGGAAGGGTGCACAGATGGTGGAGGAGTGAAGCGCGCGCGGTGTGTAGAGGAGGAAGGGATGCACAGATGGTGGAAGAGTGGGCGACGGCGCGACGGCGCATGCGCGCGCGTCAGCTGTCGAATGTTCGAGGAGCGGTGCGGACGGCGCGGACGGCGCGGACGGCGCACTACAAGGCGCGAGTATAAGATGCTTCCGCATCTAAAACAATGCCGTTATCGCGCTTCACGAGACATGTTTCGATTGTGCTAGACGGGCTGGAGGAACCAGAGGAAGCAGAAGAGCCGCCGTTGTATCTACAATGCGGCTTTCGAGAATGTCCACATCGGGACAAAGCTGCTGCGCGTGACGATAAAATGCTACTGCCGTTGAGTAAATTGCAGGCACGTTAAGTGTTTGCGGTGCAGAATTAAGCCATGCATCTGGTAGTAAATAGCGTAACTTGGTGCTTAAGAAGTAGCAGGCAAGATCACGCGCGGGGCACTGATCACTATGATGAACTGAAGTAAGATGAACTATGAACTGAAGTAAGAATCGTAGGGCAAGCAGCCGGCATCGAACAGAGACGGATGCGAATCCACCGCAGTTTCTCGGTTGCCCAAGAGCTGCTCTGCAAACCAGCTCTGTTCCACCTGACCAGAAAAAATAGCCAATGAGGGATTGCAACGACCTAGTGATTCGTAATGGGGGCTGTAAGACATGGTATATGTACGATGCACGGCCGCGAAACACCGTCTGTGTTAGATACCTTCTTTCGAGCATCGGTAAATCATACTCTTGTGCTTCCCGGACGTGTCTTTTTACATCTTCGAGTACTGAATTGCACAAGGAGGCTGATATGCCGTAGCAAGTATAATCAAGCCCAAGAATGCGAATGGAGTCACTTTTTTGAAGACCAAAAAAGAGACTTAGGCAGGCGTCTGGGGAACCAATGAATAAATATCGACATATTGAAAAATTTAACGCAGCACCTGAAATCGTGCCATACGTAGAAAAAGGTTGTAGGCTACGGGATAAACTGTCCTCATTTTTCAAATACAACGCGATGTCATCAGCAAATGCTGTCACCGTCACGATACCACTACCTGGAAGAGGAAGGCCTCTAACGTAAGGATCAGCGATTAGCGATTGAAGGAATGGTTTCAGGCTGAGTACAAAAAGTGCAGGGGATACACAAGAGAGACTGTGGATTTATCTTCCAGGAATAGAGCACGCCTGGTGATGACCTATTAGGAGGGCATCAGGCTTTTCAAACGCCAAGTGATAACTGCCGCGAAAGTTTTATAATCAACGTTGAGGAGCGTTATTGGTCGCCACTCCTCTGGGCGAACTGACGATGGGTCATGTTTAGGTATTAAAACAATTCGACCATCGCGAAAGCTATCAGGAAATTCAAAATTCTCGAAGCAGCGGCAAATAACAGAGGTGAAAAGGGCACCAATGTCGTCCCAAAATGTTAAATAAAACTCAACAGGCAACCCATCCGGCCCGGGGGCCGAGCCACGCTTCATGGAAGACGGTGCCTCTTTCACTTCGTCAGGTGACGGACTTGTGCAAAGTTGTTCAGCTACTTCAGATGAAATTTGAGGGAGCCTACCTAACATTGTGGCTGTATCGGTGGTACCGCGATGTGATGACATTGTCGTACAAGCCATGTTGGCAAAGTGATCTAGGAAAACTGATTGATCACGTGTCGGCGGCAACGCTGTGTGTAAGGATCTGGCAGCCGGAGTTCCTAGTCGACTTAATGGGTTGAGATGCGAGCTTTTCGCAAAGCGTGGAACCTCGGGGTGAGCACATGGATTATGCCTGCAACGCCAAGCAGCCGCCGTCAATGACGAAGCTGCTTTAAGGCGTTGAAAACGACCTCTTAACTCTCGCTGCCATGCGCGCTTCAAGGGAGTTAGCCGATCAAACCGAAGAGCAATACGCAGCTTTGTGGCGGTGTCCGCTATTTCTTCGGACGTACGGCGTCTAAGGGCCCGCCCTGCTACTGAGCAGTGTCAACGCCACTGTGTCTTGAGCGCGTCTCACACATCCGGACCGCATCGCAAAAGAGAGGCGCGCAAGATTCTAGATAAGCTGGAGCGTGAACACGCGTCGTGCAGAATGCGGATGTCAAGACGCCAAGGTTTCACTGATGATGAAAAGGGAAAGTGAGCCTCGAGCGCCACTGGTCGGTGGTCTGATATATAAACAGGGGATGATGATAACGTTACTACATCAGAGTGCGATACATAAGAAGCTAGCGTGCTCGGCCCATAGAAACGATCCAACCGACTAGACGACGTGCTACGCCGCCAAGTCCAGGCATACTGTGGTCCGTGCACAAGTCTGTACGTATCTATCAAAGAAAAGTGTTGCATTAGGCGACGCAGCTCTCACGCTTTCCAATCAGAGCGACCCCATCTCGGACCTTGCACGTCAGCTCGCGTGTCTAATACACAACTAAAATCTCCAGTTAGTATGACATGACGACCATCTAGAAAATACACGTCCAGGTCACGGAAAAAATTGTTAGACATTACTGCTTGAGCTGGCTCATAAATACACAAAACACGCAGCTTGAAGGATGATGGGACGCAGTCAAAAGCCAATACCCGTCCAAAACCGTCATCGAGAACATGTTGATTGCGTAGAAGAGCGCGGTTAAAAATAATAATAATTCCAACTCCGGAGAAGCTAGATGTCGCGAAAGAAAAACAAGTCTAAATTAAATGCGCGTTTGAATGCACGAACGTGGCCAATGGTGAAAAAAATTTGTTTCTTGTAAACACAAAATATCACAATGTTCAGAGCAGGCTATTCTGATAACCTCGGCTTGCTTTACTAGCTTACGGAACCATCGAACATTTAAATAAAGGATTTTCAGGGTGTCAGCCTTATCGAAAAAAGGTGTGTGATTGACGTGGTCGTGTTTTTCGATTCAGTACCCCGGGGATCTGTCCGTGGGAACTGGAGTACGTACACTACACAGCACAATTCGACCCTCTAGAAGAGGGTCGAGGTTTCTTCGGTTGCTGGGACTCGGAGCGGCTATCTTGGGTGCCGTCCGAGCTGGTGCCAGTCTTTTGAGCACGCTTGACCTCTCGTGGGGCTTGCATTTCTACGTCACATCCGTCTAGGCTAGAAGAGAGTCCGATGCTACTGTCGACTTCGAGGCTGAAGCTGCTGTCTGACGAATCAGACAGTGGGAGAGCTGCAGTGTTAACGTTGTCGCCGCCTCCAACGACCTTGATCACGGATTGCTTGTCGAAACGCGTCAGTAAAGAACTCCGATGGTGTCTTGCTATTTGTTCAAGGAAGTCGCGAGCCAGGCTTTCGGAATGAGCCAATGGGCTTTGCTCATTCGGTTTCAATTCCGCTCCTGGCGAGACACCAGCGCCCGTAGACCTCGGAACGTCGGCGTCTACTGAGCACTCAGCTGCTAGGTTTAACAATGAGTCCGGTGTCTCGGTGCCTACCAGCGTTTCTTTCTCGGCTTGCGCCGACGTCGAACATGGCACTGCATGTTTGCCTGGGACAGACGCGAGGTCAACCGCGGTGGCTGTTCCTATCGCTGATATTGGCAAACGTGGCTTGCTCGGGCTGGCCAAGCTGCACACATCTTCGTCGTTTATAGTAGCTCTCAGAATCGGATTCTGGTGTTCTTCTAGTACAGCTCCGGGTTCTAGTCCATCTGTTGCCGTTGGTGACACGGACGGTAGGGCAGGAAAGGTCACCGCAGTAGCATCAGAATATGAACGACACACAGGGCAGAAGGTGGTAGGGTGGTTATCTCCACAACGTCGGCAGGGGCGGTCGCAACCTTCGCTTTCGTGTCCGTGCACACCACAGTGACCACAGAATGGTGCTTTGCACTGTGCTCGATACTGACCACTAGAGCCACACCGACGATAAACACGTTGCAGACCGCGGTAGTCAAAGGTGACTCGATGACCAGAAACATGAAGATAGTTGGGGACGTGATTTGTGGGACTCATTTTCATGAGGACATAGCGTGTGCCTGTGAGAACTCCGCGTTTCACGCTCATGACGCCAGCGGTCACAGTTAATACCTTGCCGTATGGGGACAAAGCCTGGACGAGTACCTCATTGGAGACGAAGGCTGGTAAAAACAGGCTGGCGACGTTAGTTACCTGAGGGCCAACGGGAACTACAGAAATGCGCTCGCCGCCGATGGTCAGGTAGCGAGACGACGACGCTAGGGGGCCAGTCGAAGCAAACGTGCTTCGCATGAGCTCCCGCCTCGACGCCTCATATCACTCGGAAAACCTCATCGCCGCCACCTATGAAGTACTGGACCGTCTTCTACTAATCAAGCGCAGTCGGTGGATAACCAGTTTTATAACCGTAAGTCCATATTTCCTGAAAGTCAGCCTGTTTGTGATTAGTAAAATCACATATACCGTTTCTTACATTCACCTTAAATTAGCAGAGGAGGAATCGGTCAACACCATCCTCCGCAGAGTTTACAAATACGCGCTAGGCATTGCAATCAGTACCTCTAATGCACTACTCCACCAGACAGGAGTCAAAACTACCCTATGTGAAATCCGTGAAGCCCATTTAACAGCTCAATACGCAAGGCTCGCGACCACTAGCGCAGGTCGCCACATTTTATCGTCTACCCGAATTAACTTCACCTCACTCACGAATTCTAAATACAACATTCCCCAAAACATACACAAACAATTACTCATACCGCCCCTTCCTAAAAACATGCATCCAACATATCACACTAAGCGTAGAATCCAAAGAGAAAAAGATCTTCAGAAAAAATTGCACGGAGCCAATGACGTGCTCTATGTCGATGCGGCCGAATACCCATCCTCCTCATCCTATGCCCTCTCTGCTGTCGACTATAACGGTAAGGCGCTCACAACAGCATCCGTCACTGTCAAATCTTCGGAGGAGGCAGAGGAGGCTGCCATCGCTTTAGGTCTGTCCATCCCTAATATCACTATGATTGTAAGTGACTACAAGACTGCCATACGCAACTTCAGTGCAGGTCGCATCTCATCAGCTGCCCTTTCAGTTTTTAAGAAACATCCTCCCACGCAAGACGTTGCTCTCATATGGACGCCCGCGCATGCGGGGTTGAGTGGCAATGAGGCGGCTCATACCTGTGCTCGAGGAATGACCGGCCGAGCGCAGGCCTCTGATGGCGCCTTTGACCACGCGGCCTTTTTCAGCGCGAGCGATCGTCTTGTGACCTTCCACGATATAACAAATCACTACCCCCTACAGCGCACTATATACCCCCCACCCCCTTACATCATGGAGCTTCGCGCTACCATGAAATACTATGGCGCCAGTTACATACCCGCACGTTTCCTACCCCATCTTTTCGCCATCTTATACACCCTGCGATATACCCCTCCCCTTTGTGCATTTTCTGTCAACAAAGAGCTAACCTAGACCATATCATGTGTGGGCGTACTTGAAACCCACCACCCAATTCTCTACACATTAATAGTAAGGAACAGTGGGAGGCTGCTGTGTGCAGCTCGGCGCCCGAGGTCCAGGACGAGATCTTGGATTGGGCCAAGAGGGTAGCGGAGACCTACGTTGGGTAGGCTCCTCTGACACTCCACCACCGCACCTTTCCCTCTTAGGATGAATAAAGTTTTTCTCCTCCTCCTCCTCTGCCTGTTTGAAGATTCAAGGCGAAGAACGCTGCTCTAAGCCTAAGCGGCATCGGGCCGTTGGCCCGACGAAACGCTACTCGCGTTTCCGCGCAACGCACGAGAATGGCTGACGACGACGCGGCTGCGTCAACCGGAGCCACGACATCGATCGAAGAAAAAACTCAAAGCGGAGAAAATGCTAGCAGCGTCTCGCAAAAGAAGCCTTTCGACTACGGGGGATGGTTCACTGCAACGTACCACAACTCAAGGCTGATTGCCGTACCGGAGACCGGGGCCGAAGCGGTAGACAAATCAGCGTCGAGCCAACCTAAACAAAAAGGGAATCCTCTTCGAAAGGAGAAACTGCCTCCACTGCCGAAGACAGACTTCAAGGTCATCATTAGACCGAGGAATGGGCTCAACATCAGTCAATTAAGCACGCATCAGATGGCACGCGCTATAACTATGGCATGAGGTAACACAGACATCTGCAACGAAGGCAAGCTGCTTATACGGCTGCGCAATAGATCTAACATCACCATAATCAGCACGCCAAACATGGAGACCGCCAACGTTGTGCAGAGCCTTCGAAGTCTACGTTTTGGTGCAAAAGACTATGCAGTGATGGCTTACGTAGCCGCGCCGGACAACTCGTGCAAGGGTGTGATTCACGGACTGGACGCCGGGACCACGCCAACCGAATTACTAGCCCATCTTCGGGTGCGTATCCAAGGAGTGAAAATACTTTATGCAAGAATGCTTGGAAAATCCCAAAGTGCCGTCATTACCTTCGAGGGCAAGATCGTCCCGCGCTATGTTTACTACTACGGTGGTGAGACACGTTGGTATACCTCTATCGATCATCGCGGCAAGTTTGCTATATATGCTTCAAGCCTGGGCATAGGGCAGACGTATGCCCAACACCAGACGCTGTTGTCTGCTCAAATTGCACCGAGCCAGTCATAGAGGACGGACACACCTGTGATTCCAGGTGCGCGCTATGCAAGGAAGCGCACCCTACGCGGGCAAAGGAGTGCAAGGAACGCCTCAGGAGACCGAGAAGCCCACGACTAAGAACAAAAAAGAGCTGACGGCCGCCGGAGCACAAGGCGCCAATGAACGCGGCCGGGCCCGGAAACGCTGGTTCAGCAGAGATGGAAGCTCACCATCCAGGTCCCGATCAGCATCAAAACCACGGTCATGGTCGAGATCGGCGTCCAGGACCCGCCAGGCTCCAGAAAACAAGAAAAAGCAGCAGAAGAAGCCCGTCACTAAGAAGGAAGACGAGGATACGGTGAGCAGGAAAGCGCCTTTTTTCTTTGCCTCTCCCACTGCTCCAAATAACACGAATACACAGACAGTAATGGTCGGTAAGAATGGCAGTGCGCCACCTAATGACGAAGTAAAAGAATTAAGGCCGACTATTTAGACACTCAGGGTAGAAAACGCCGAACTCCGGCAGAAACTAAGCGATCTCATAGATGAACAGAAAACCCTGAGAACTGGACAAACCAATGCCAACCCCCAATCAGACTTAACGCTGACAGCCACCGTAGGGCGCCAGGAATTCACAATTACCATGGCTGCCATAAAAAATGCCCTAGCAAATCTTAGCAACCTCATCTCTAACATCCAAGATGAGGCGCGCAAGGATAGAGAACGTCTGAACGTCTGGTGCAACTCACGGCCATGAAATCCAGAGGCAAACCCTACGCTCGGCCATCACCTGAGTATGGCGAGCAGCCGTAAATGCTCGGTGAAGTTTGAAACTCTCGAAATATGGTAGTGGAACTGTCGTGGAATCCGTCGAAAGCAAGGTCTCTTGAATCAATACATCAATAAAGGCACAACTCCACCAGACATCATCGCCCTCCAGGAAACCGGCTGCTCACCGAAACTCACTAGCTTTTCGGTTTATGAGGGTCTTGGTCAAAGCGAGGTCGCTATTTTGGTTTCCAAAGTGGTCACCGCAATTAGACATGACATCGATGCAACAGACATTGACCACGTTCTCATTGAAATCATAACGAAACAAAGAACTGACAAAAGCATATTTATTCTCAATATCTACAGCCCACCAAACCAGCGGAAAACCAACTTCAGGTTTTCTCTGCGCAAGGCAGAGCAAGCAGCAGACAAAAGGGGTCTTGTCATCCATGGAGACTTTAATGCGTGGCACAAGAGCTGGGGATATGTCAAGGAAACTCAGAAAGGCAGGGATTTGGCCAGAGAAGCTGATCGCAGAAGGCTAAGCCTCATTACAGACCACACTCAACCAACGCGAGTGGAGAATAGTATCAACCGAGATACGTGCCCGGACTTGGCGTTCGTTAAAGCTGTCAGGGAGGCCCGATGGGAAAACGGCAGGGAAACGCTTGGCAGTGACCACTGCATTTTGCGTATCAAGATAAAAACCCTCCCGGTTAACGAACGACACGTCCTGGCTTGACTTACAGACTGGGAAGCTTTTAGAAAAACTAGGGCAGAATTCGAGGATAAAAAAATTGCGGACATTGAGAGTTGGGTCTCGGGAATCAAAGCAGACCGGAAACGATTAACCAGAGAAGTTACCCTATCTACAAACACGCCCAAGGTGGACAAGCATCTCCTACACCTCTAGGACGCCCGCCGGGGCCTATTAAGAAGATAGAAGCGGCAGAAACACAACCGCAAACTGAGACTTAGGATCGCCGCAGTCACCAGGGAAGCCGAAGAGAATGCGACGGAGCTGTCAAGGCGCAACTGAGATCAAAAATGCAACGAGCTACAAGGTACACTAGGTTGGAAAAGGACATGGGCCTAGCTGAGGGCCCTCGTCGACTCAACCATGACCAAGAATGAAACTTGTAAGACGACTCAAAAGATTGCACACCGATTCAAAGCCACAGACCAAGAATTGCTAGAACGCATAAAACTGCGCTGTATTGGCGATACAACGAATACTGACTGCAGCCTGGCATACAATGGTGTAGCTACTCCCGCTCTGGACGAACCCATTACCACAGAAAAAGTTCGACATGCTATGCCTTCGTTAACAAAGAACACTACGCCAGGAAAGGATGGCATCAGCAACGCTATGATACGGAACCTCGATGACAAATCTATCAAGGTTTACAGAATTCGCCAACAAACATTGGGAAGAGGGTACCGTTTCAAACGACTGGAAACATGCGGAAATAATAATGATTCCAAAGTCTGGAAAGGCTCCAAGCTTGAAAAATTTAAGACCCATTTCGTTGACTTCACGTTTGGGAAAAGTATAAGAGAGGATCGTGCTTCTGAGGCTGGAGACCTACCAGGAAGACAACGAACTCATGCCGCACACCATGTTTGGCTTCCGAAAATGCCTCTCAACACAGGACGTCCTCCTACAAATCAAGGAGGAGGTGCTTACCGATATCCCAAAATATGGCGAAAACGTACTACTTGCTCTGGATCTTAAGGCTGCTTTCGACAATGTCAGTCATAAGGCTGTGCTAGAGGGGCTTAGCAAACTAGGTTGTGGAAAGCAAATACCCAACTGCATCAAAGCTTTTCTCAGTAACAGAACCGCCACAATTGGCATAGGAGGCATCCGCACTGATACGTTTGATACGCCCACAAAAGGAACACGCCAAGGTTCTGTGATATCGCCGATGCTGTTCAACATCGTTATGATCGGCTTAGCTCGGAACCACGAAAACATTGAAAGACTCAGACATGCCATCTACGCAGACGATGTTACAATCTGGGTGACTAGAGGATCTCTAGGCCAAAAACAAGATCTTCTGCAACGCGCAGCTGATACAGTTCACGACTACGTGCGTCAATGTGGCCTCGTCTGCTTTCCGGAGAAATCAGAAGTCCTGAGAGTGTACAGATGAGGATACGATCTGCAAAACTCCATAGACGTCTGTATAGGGAGGAAGAAGATTCCAGAAGTGTCCCGAATCAAGATTCTCGGCATGTGGATACAAAGCAACTGTCGTATAGACCACACCATCAGGCAGCTGTCAAACACTACAGCGCAAATAACGAGGATGATCACCAGAATCTCTAACAAAAGACGGGGTATGAAGGATGAGGACACTTGTAGGCTTGTACAGGCCCTTGTGGTCAGTAGGATTGTATACAGTGTCCCCTACCAAACACCACTCCCACAGGAAAAAGAAGAATTAGAGGCAATCCTCAGAAAAGCCTACAAGTGCGCCCTTAGTCTACCTGTCAGCACCTCGACAGAGAAATTCCTTAAACTCGGGATAAACAACACAGTGCAACGACACACCGAGGCGCATCTTGTTGCGCAGAAAATGAGATTACTGTTGACTGCTACGGGCAGGTACACGTTGCAGACATTGGGCATAAGGGATGCTTGCAGAGAAATCAATAACATGGCGAGCATATCAAAGGACTTTCGCCAGATCATTAAAGTCAGCCCAATACCTCGAAACATGCATCTAGAAATCGATAAGGCTCGAAGAAAAGCCTGATCAGAAGCACAAGAAAAAAATTTCAAGGCGAGAACTGACGTATTGTACGTTGACGCGGCCACATACAGAGAGCTCTCCGGGACAGTTGTAAGCGTTGTTGATCACCAACTTAGGGAAGTCAACAGTGCCTCGATCAAAAGCAACAACATCCTCGAGGCTGACAAAGCAGCGATTGCGCTCGCCATCACACACCAGAGCGAAGAGTCTACTACAGAAATAGTTGCTGACTCGCAAGAAGTGTGTCGACGGTACAGCAGTGGACGCATATCCAGTGCTGCCATCTGCATACTCAAGGGAAGAAAAATCAACTTCTCGAGCTGCTCTATTACGTGGACATCAGGCCATGACACTGTGACAGAGAACCAGCGTGCCGACGCCATTGCCCGAGAATACGCCGACCGGGGGGCGGACAACGACGAGGAACCAGCCACAGTTACTAGACGCTATGGAGCAATTTTAGAACGACAGAGAGCCCTGAGGAGGATATACTCCCCTCCCCACAAAGACCTCAACAGAGAGCAGTCGGTTGCCTGGAGACAGCTGCAGACTAATACGTACCCCAATCTCAGTCTTCTGAGTAAAATCTATCCGGGAATATACACTAACAAATGCCCGCTATGCAGAGAACACCCCACACTTTACCACGTCACATGAGCCTGCCAACACACACAGGTAGTGCAAAGAAACTACACCAACACCGGAGCACTGGGAGGCTGCGCTGTCTGTCCTGCTCTTAGCCTGAAGAACCAAAAAGCTGGTCGACAGAGCTTGCAAGATGGCAAAGGCCACAGGGGCCCTGGACTGAGGGCTACACCTTCACCGGAAAAAACTATTTGTAATAAAGGTTTGCATTCATTCAGGTAGCCAGCGTCGACGATGAGAGTCATGGAAGCCATGCTCTTGACAGTTACTTGGAAGTTCATGCCTCCCATGGGCTGAACGCAGTGTACCTCTGAGAGGCCAACTATTAAGGCCATCGCGTCGACGACGGTCTCCGGACTAGTCCCCGCAGGGACGAGAACGTCGAAGGCCTGCGCCTTCGAAGGCGTCCACGACGTCGATGGCACCATGGCTAGATGAGGAGGACGTCCCTGACGTGGAACACGCAAGTACGCCAACAGGATCAATTTCTCTTCGTCTTCGGCCTGCCTGCATGTTTGTCTGTGTGTCTGTCGCGGGCGACGCTCCTTCAGGCGGCACCCGTTCATCCTTCGTCGTAGCGCGTAACCAGTCTTACGTTTTGACCTGCAAGGTGGTGCTGGTGGGAGATTTCTCCTGTGCGTTGTTGAACAATAAAGAATTCGCAGCGTGCGCGTTAACTAAAAGCCTAATTCTCCTGTCTCTCATTGCCCATTAGCAGCCATTAGCACGTACATTGAGCTCTATCCGACAAGAAAGGGTTGCTAGGTTATACTCTCTGGGCGTAACCTCATTGGTTTTAGAAAGGTTTAGCGAGCATTGGGCCGCAGTGCTATGAATATAATGAACTAGTATATACCATAAACTCGAGGTGGTTAAAGGTGGGAAATAGACACGAAGCGCAAGCCGTAAGAAAGTGTGCGTGTGCCACCTCTCGTTTAGTCCTTGGAACGTCCACTGGATGGCGATGCTTCTATATGCGGAATATATGATGAAAAGATGCGAGATGGTGGTACTTGAAGTGTTGACAAGATAGACGAACGGACACACAGACAGATGCATGGTCGGACGCACAGATGGCAGCACGGACGAATGGACGCATGCACGGCTGGGCGGATGGATGCACGGACTGTCACACAGACGGACGCATGGACCGATGGAAGCAAGAACGAATGAACGGACGGATATTTCGCCCCACTCTGCATCATTCATCCCGTGGATATGCTGCCATTTTTTTGTTCGACGCAAAATGTTTTAAGTATGTTGCGGAGACGTCAGGCACACACGTATTTTCATGGCGTATCACAAAGGCTAGAAGCAGTAAAATTTGTTCTCCTCGAAATGTGTGACTCGTTAATTCGAATAACCAGCAGTGTTGTCAGTGGCAAAATTTTCACTCACCCGCTTTTGTGCGAAAACTCCAAAATAAATCGTCTTTAAAAAAAAAAATGAAAAATAGGTGCTACACTCACAGATTTTTTTTATTATTCTGGGGAGTTTACGTGTGCACACACACACACACACACACACACACACACACACACACACACACACACACACACACACACACACACACACACACACACACACATATATATATATATATATATATATATATATATATATATATATATATATATATATATATATATATATATATATATATATATTGATACAAAGTATCACTACCAGGAAAAACAAGGGAAGCGTGGGCAGAGAAGGAAGACGACGTTGCCTCCACTGCAATCCCCCTGAGTGGGTACGAGCGATGGCGGTGATCATCATCATTAGACTGTGATCGCGGACTCAGGGCCCATTAAAAACCCCCATTAATTTACCTCGCCTTGTGTAACAATTTGGTGGAAGGTGCTGGGTAGGACGAACCCAAAGACGGGAGCTTCACTACCAGGACTTCGTCGCAGCCGCCGCCTCGCCGGACTTCCACCTTCACCGATCGTAATGGCCCAAGAGCAGCCATCCAACGCTTCGGGCCAACTCCGATGGGTTCCGTGCCGTACTACAGAGTGCCACCAAACTTCGGCGGGACCTCAGGAGAAGACGTCGACGTGTGGCTCAAGAACTACAAGCGGGTGAGCAGAAGCAATGGCTGGGACTCAAACGAACAGCTCAATCATGTCGTATTCTCGTTAACTGACACCGCCCTTATGTGGTACGAGAACCACGAGGACATGTTAACGACTTGGGAACGTTTTGTTGAAGAAGTGCAGAAGTGCTTCGGCGATTCGGACGCAAAAAAGAAACGCGCGGAGCAGACATTGTCTCAGAGGGCACAGCTTCCAGCAGAAACATGTACGACATACATTGAAGAAATATTGAAGCTGTGCAAGATCGTGAATGGGAGGATGCCTGAAGAAGACAAGGTTGGACACGTTCTCAAGGGTATAGCCGAAGACGTGTACAATTTCTTAATTGGGAAAGACTGCTTGAACTCCGTGTCCGACGTGATGAAGCACTGTCGTACCTTTGAATCCCTCAAGATGCGACGAATTTCTCCGAAATTCGGCCGCCTGTCCAACGTCCCCACTGTGGCTAGTGTTGAAACAGTGCCGCCTAACGACCTTGCTTTGACCATACGGCAGATCGTTAGAGAAGAGCTGCTTCGATGTCAGCAGAGCTATCATCGCCCCAGCGATTTTCAGGATGGGTACGTAAGCGAACCAGAATGTGTGCGAACTCTTGCTTCTCTTCCACCATGGCAACCATCAATAAACGCAACAGACGCTTCTGAATATCAAGGCACACGGCAGGCTGAATTCCCCCGTCAACCACCTTCCAACTACGAACGAAGTTTTCGCCCACCTGTTTACCCAACATCGCCTCCCTACAGGGCCCCCGAAGGACGGTACCACTATCCCATGCCTTCCGAGAGGAGTCGTTACTCTGAGCAACAACGTGCCCCTCGACCAAGTCCGGTATGCCACAACTGTGGTGTCCCGGGTCATATCGCACGTTTTTGTGACCACCGCCCATATCAGCGACAGTCTTGGCCTTTGTATCACCAACATTTCGACTACCCGCACTCCACGTCACGGAACCCACGCGCACCTACCGGGTCACGCTACCCCTCGCCGGCCTCTGATCGAAGTTTGACGCCACCTCCAGCTCCCCGTGCTCCACGATCGCCGTCGCCACGGCGACACGCACGTACACCGCCGCCGGAAAACTAGTCGGTGCGGCCAGCGGGGGTGAAGCCGCAAGATCACAGGTGCTATCTACAGATATACCCCCGTCAGCGTTTATGTTGAAGAACAAAGTTCGTGTAGTTGTCGATGGAGTGGCTACTATGGCACTTGTGGATACAGGCGCGACAGTTTCGGTGATGAGTGTAAATTTTAAGAACCTGCTAGGACCAAAAGTGATGTTTTGCCTGAACCGTGGGGTGACATTTCGTGGTGTAAGTGGTGACGTGTTGTGTCCGGTGGGATATTGTACTGTGGACGTGTCGCTGTGTGGCAAGGTGTTTTGCACAGAGTTCGCGGTTATTCCGCGGTCTACACACGACGTTATCTTGGGTATTGACTTCTTGTGTGAGTGTGGGGCAACTGTAGACTGCAAAAGTGGGCATCTTTCTATACACAATACTTTCCCAACGGCGCTCTTGGAAAATTCTTGTCCGGAGGAATGCATCTTTTTTGTCTCCGTGGATACAGTCGTTCCTGCATTTTCTGCTGTGCGTGTTCCTGTGACATGTTCCAGTAACAACTGTGACACGTTTGACGCCACGCTCGAACTGATTCCCTCGGCATGCCTGAAAAAGAACATTCTCATTCCCCATTGTATAGTGTCAGTCGTTGATGGACGAGCAGGGGTGTGGACAATGAACAGTTCCATGGAGCCTGCAATTCTGCCAGGCGGCATGAAACTTGCAGTATTTAGACCCGAGTCATGTACGACGCTGGTTGCGCTTGTTGATGCTACAAGCCAAAATGAACATCTAGGCTTAGAAGGTTCAGAAGATGCCCAATTGCTACAAATGGTCAGCAAGTCACTTGACCAAAGCAAACGTCATACCCTGCTCGACGTTCTGTCTAAGCACTCGAAAGTGTTCGATTTTTCTAAATACAGCCAAAGGCCCTTAATCCCAGCGTCCCGGATACGTCATCAGATCCACACCGAATCGGCGCATCCCATTAGGCAGAAACCTTACCGAGTGGCACCATCGGAGCGCAAGATCATCAACGAGCAAGTTCAAGAGATGCTGGAAAAGGTAATAATACAGGAATCGGCGAGTCCGTGGGCTGCTCCCGTCATTCTAGTGAGGAAGAAGGATGGTACGTGGAGATTTTGCGTTGACTTCCGCCGACTGAATTCTGTTACCAAGAAAGACGTCTATCCACTGCCGCGCATCGATGACGCTCTAGATTGCCTGCATTCCGCGTCCTACTTTTCATCTGTTGACCTGAGATCAGGTTACTGGCAAATTCCGATGCACGCAGCTGACAAAGAAAAGACGGCATTTGTTACGACCGACGGACTTTACGAGTTCAACGTTATGCCATTCGGATTATGTAATGCTCCTGCGACATTCGAAAGATTTATGGACTCTATATTGCGTGGTTTAAAATGGCATATATGTATGTGTTGCCTTGATGATGTCGTAATTTTTGGCCGTACGTTTGAGGAGCACAACACTCGCCTAGACCTCGTGCTCAGCTGCATTGAAAAAGCTGGCCTTGTATTGAATTCAAAAAAGTGCCACTTTGGCGAGCGACAGACATTGGTGTTAGGACATCTCGTCGATAAAGATGGCATTAGACCTGACCCACAAAAGACCGCGGCCGTTAAATCATTCGGGCGTTCTAAATCTGTGAAACAACTGCGTAGCTTCATCGGGCTCTGCTCGTATTTCCGCCGGTTCGTACCCAAGTTTGCGGATGTGGTTCACCCCCTGACGAGCCTTCTACGCAAGAACAGCCTGTTTCAGTGGACCTCCGAGTGTGATGCCGCTTTTCACAAGCTGAAGTGTTTTGTTAACTTCGCAGCCAATACTTCGGCACTTCAATCCTTCGTCGCCCACGGAAATTCACACAGCTGCAAGTGGCATCGGTATCGGTGCCGTTCTCGTTCAGCGTTCTGGCAAGAAGGAACACGTTGTGGCGTACGCAAGTCGTTCTTTAAGCAAGCCTGAACGCAACTACACAGTGACCGAACAGGAATGCCTAGCGGTAGTCTTTGCCGTGCAACGGTTTCGCTCATACATCTATGGTCGCCCGTTCACTATCGTCACAGATCACCATTCCCTGTGTTGGCTGATCAACCTTCGTGACCCATCCGGCCGCCTCGCACGATGGGCCATTCGTTTGCAAGAACATGTCTTCACCATCTCATACAAGACTGGCCGTCTACACGCTGATGCGGATTGCCTCTCCAGAATGCCGCTACCATCGACAGATTGTGAAGGCGATAACTTTGACCACCTTATCGCTTCGCTGTCGTCTGGCTTTCCCGATGCCGTGACTTTCACCGCTGAGCAGCGTAATGACCCAGGCTTGAAAGCTCTCTTCCCTGGAGCGAGAAATTCATTAAGCGAAGGCCGATTCTGCGTCCGAAATGGTCTTCTTTACCAGAGAAACTTGTCCACGACGGGCGCCCGCTTTCTGCTGGTTGTTCCTGGGTCCCTCCAAACGTCTGTTCTACGTCTCACGCATGATGACCCCACCTCTGGCCATCTAGGCACCGCACGAACACTTAGTCACACGAAAGAGCGGTTCTATTGGCCGAAAATGAGCAAAACAATTCAGAACTACGTGGCCAGCTGTATGCAGTGCCAGAGCCACAAGCGGCCCTCCTCGGGTCCAGTTGGTCACCTGCAACCTGTAAAGCCTCCCGGCTTCCCTTTTGAAAAGGTCGGCATTGATCTGATGGGACCATTTCCACGCTCCTCAAAAGGTAACCGGTGGATAATTGTATGCGCCGACTACCTGACGCGGTACTGCGAGACGGCTGCCTTATGCTCCGCCACGGCAGTCCAGGTTCTGGAGTTCCTGTTGAACTCAGTCATCCTCCTACACGGACCTCCTCGCGTGATAATAAGTGACCGTGGTCGACAATTTACCGCTGATATTGTCGAATCATTACTTCGTTTGTGTGCCTCCAAGTTCCGACACTCAACTGCGTATCATCCGCAAACTAACGGTCTCACCGAGCGCACAAACCGAACGTTGATCAACATGTTGTCAATGTACGTCGCCTCTGACCACAAAAACTGGGATGAAGTATTACCGTTCGTCACGTACGCCTTCAACACGTCGAAACACGAAACGACAGGCTATAGCCCTTTCTATCTGCTCTACGCTCGCTCACCTCGACATACGCTGGACACTATCTTTCCTTTTGTCATCCATGACGATTTAACAATTGCTGAAACCTTGTGTCGTGCGGAAGAGACCCGTCGACTTGCCTGCTTACGTACACTGGCAGCGCAAGAGTCATCCAAAACTCGCTACGACAGTCAACACAGGCATGTAACCTATGCCCCCGGTGATCTAGTGTGGGTGTGGACCCCAATACGCAGACGTGGCTTGAGCCAAAAGCTACTGGCACACTATGCCGGTCCTTTTGTGATACTCCGTCGTGTCAGCGAGGTCAACTACGAAATTACACGTGTCACCACTAGTGGCCGACGTTCATGCAAGACGGAGGTGACGCATGTTGCCCGCCTGAAGCCGTTTACACGAAGGATGCAAGAATGACTCGCCCAGAGGGCTTCGTCTGAGAGAGGAGGAATGATACAAAGCATCACTACCAGGAAAAACAAGGGAAGCGCGGGCAGAGAAGGAAGACGACGTTGCCTCCACTGCGATCCCCCTGAGTGGGTACGAGCGATGGCGGTGATCATCATCATTAGACTGTGATCGCGGACTCAGGGCCCATTAAAAACCTCCATTAATTTACCTCGCCTTGTGTAACAATATATATATATATATATATATATATATATATATATTCTTATTTGGACCCACAGCGAGGATGAACTTCTCAGCTTTATCGAAACTTACGATGCTGTACATTCGAACATACACTTCACACATACCTACTCGCCAACAACCGTAAATTTTCTTGATGTCACCATAACAATAGAAGAGGACAAGCTCTCTACAACTCGATATCGCAAACCAACGGATCGACAACAATACCTCCATACCAAAACGATCATCACCCGCTCCACTGTAAAAACAGTATCCCATACAGCCATGGGCTCACCGGTTTAAGCGAATCTGCTCAAGAAACGCTGATTTTGACACGAGCTCACAGAGGCTAAAACTTTTGCTCGATAAACAATAATACCCCTCACATGTAATTGATTGATGACGCTGTTCCAAAAGCGAGAAAACTGAAGCGTGATGACTTACTTATGAATCGACCACCGCAAGAAGACCCACAACGAACAAACTTCTGGTTAACTTACAGCACAAATTTCCCCAATGTAAAAAAAAAAAACCTTAAACGACATTGAAACATTCTGGAACAAAGCGAACGTCTGAAACGCGCATTCCCATCCACTCCTGGCGTTGTTTACCGACGACCACGCTTCCTCAATGACACACTTGTCCACTCTCAAATCAATACCTCACCCCCTAATAATTCATGCCGACCTTGTTTAAAGTCACGATGTCTTGTATGTAAAGCGATGCGAGAAACACACAAAGCAACCAGCACACAATCCAAGTTTTCGATTAACATACGAGGAAACCTAACATGCGATTCCTCTAATGTGGTATACCTACTCGAACGCAACGTGTGCAGTATGTAGTACATCGAACAAACAGAAACACAATTTAAGATTCGCTTCAATAATCACAGAGCCCATGCGAAATCAACCCCAAATCTAGCCCTATCAAAACATCTCATCTTCCCGACCATGCATTCGACAAACTATCAGTAACGCTCTAGAGACGGGATTTATATCAAACCGAGAACGGGAACAACGAGAGTCATACCTTATCCAATGACTTAACACCCACGATAGAGTAATAAATGAGAATCCGGGTACACTTGCAGCAATGAAAGCATTAGAAAACAGTAACGGCAATAATGAAAAAATAACTGAGTGCACGGCACTGCAGCTACGAAAGCCACTGGACAACTCAAAATAATTCCAAGTGTAACTACTCTTATCAAGTACAGCTGTCGTCTGTTTCTGTTTTTACCTCACTATACAATCAATTATGTCAAACAGCAGCAACCCTGTGCACAGTGAGGAGGCCCCTACTGCACGCGTAATGCAGAAGCGGGTAAGAATTGCAATTGCACCCGCTTGCCAGCCTCTGCGGCAATACGCAGCGCCCCTATTTCTATGACGAGATGTTGACGGGGCTCTGAGTAGTTAAAGGCTTAGACTTCTTAAAAAAGCTCTTTTTTTTCCACACCGGACCGCCAGAGCCAGGAGGCGCCGTCTGGTGGGGAACATTGCGTTAGTAAAAAGAAGGATACACAGACCGCAGACATCCTAAAGTTGAAAAGGAGAAAGGGCAGAGAGATTGATGGGGAAGGGGAAGGAAGAGTGAAAGGGGCGCCCGGGGGAGTCCACCTTATATTCTCCTTTTTTCTTTCTTTCTTCTTTTTTCGTTTTATCCCTCTTTCTCTCTCTCAACCTCCGATTAAAGATTGTATAAAGCTGAGCACCAACAAGCTGTACCCTCAATCCTGATGAAGGCTAAACTATAGGCCGAAACGTCGAGATAAACCACGTTGTGACCGCTCACGGAGGATGTACGTGACTATATATATATATATATATATATATATATATATATATATATATATATATATATATATATATATATATATATATATATATATATATTGTGACGGAGCGAGGTCTTGGCTTACAGGACAGCGTCCACCGAGAGTCGGCAGCCGAACAAGATGTCTGAGTTGCCTCTCGTGCAAGCGCCTAACACACAGGGGTCTTCTTCATCTTCGCTAAGTGCCACGCTTGCTCCTGTCGATGATGCACCGTAACATCACTCCCCTGCGGCGGAAGCGCCGTCACGGCGCTTAGTACGGCGGTGACGAACGAGGAGGGTGATACGGTTTCAGTCTGGAAACGTGTACAACGTCTGTCTGGAGTGAGGTGGTCGAAAAGGCATTGTTTAGGGGTGCGATCTCGTAGCTCACGTCACTAAGTTGCCGTAACACTTTGTAGGGGCCATGGTAGTGTGATAGTAGCTTCTCTGATAAGCCGACTTGGCGGTTTGGTGTCCAGAGAAGTACCAGAGACCCCGGCGAGAAGTGCACGCTTTGGTGGCGACTGTCATAGCGGTCTTTTTGCTGCGCTTGCGACAAGTGCAGCCGATCACGGGCAAGCTGACGGGCTGCATGGGCTCGAGAAACGACATCGCTGGCGTACTCAGTAGACAAGGGGGCAGCCGAAGGAAGGAGCGTGTCAAATGGTAATGCTGGATGTCGGCCAAATAGCAAATAAAACGGCGAATAACTAGCTGTGTCGTGCCGTGAAGAATTGTACGCGAACGTGACAAAGGGGAGTGCTTTGTCCCAGTCACGGTGATCTGGCGAAACGTACATTGACAGCATCTGCGTCAGCGTTCGGTTCAGACGCTCGGTCAATCCATTTGTCTGTGGATGATAAGCGGTGGTAAGCTTGTGCTCAGTGGAGCAGGCGCGGAGAATATCATCCACAACACGTGAAAGAAAGTACCTTCCTCGATCAGTAAGCAGCTGCCGCGGAGCGCCGTGATGAAGAATGACTTCATACAAGAGAAAGTCAGCGATGTCAGTGGAACAGCTTGTCGGCAGTGCTTTAGTGATGGCAAAGCGTGTGGCGTAGTCTGTGGCGACTGCAACCCATTTATTTCCGGAGGTGGACGTAGGAAACGGGCCCAACAGGTCAAGGCCAACACGGAAAAATGGTTCCGTTGCTATGTCAATGGGCTGTAGGAGGCCAGACGGTAGCACAGAGGGGCGCTTGCGGCGTTGGCAGCGGTCACAAGCAGTGACGTAGCGAACCACAGAACGATACAGTCCGGGCCAGAAAAAGCGACGTCGCACACGATCGTAGGTACGGGAGACGCCTAGGTGACCGGCTGTAGGTACGTCATGTAGTTGTTCGAGAACGCTGGTACGCAGGTGATGGGGAAGCACGAGTAGTAATTCCGGGCCATCAGCGTTGAAGCTGCGACGGTACAGAATGTTGTCGTGCAGTTCGAACAGGCGAACGGAAGGGTCTGTCGGAGCAGAGGTCAGACGCTCGATAATGGAGAGTAACGACGGGTCACGTCGTTGTTCGGTGGAGATATCACCCAAAGCGTAGATGGAGAGAACGCAGGGGTCTGAATCAAGGTCTGTCAAGTCGGGCGTTTCAACCGGATAACGTGACAAACAGTCTGCGTCTGTGTGGAGGCGTCCCGACTTGTAGTGGACCACGAATGAGTATTCTTGCAGACGGAGCGCCCAGCGACCAAGACGTCCAGATGGGTCCTTTAGCGATGACAGCCAGCAAAGAGCGTGATGGTCCGTAACAACGGAAAAAGTTCGGCCATACAGGTAAGGCCTGAATTTCGCCACGGCCCACACTAAAGCTAGGCATTCACGCTCAGTGATGGAGAACTTCCGTTCAGCAGGTGAAAGAAGACGACTGGCGTAAGCAATCACGCGGTCCTTCCCGTGCTGTCGTTGGCCAAGGACCGCTCCAATTCCATGGCCACTGGCATCGGTCCGAAGCTCTGTAGGTGATGCTGGGTCGAAATGGGCCAGTACTGGTGGCGTAGTCAGCAGATGAATAAGAGCCGAAAAGGCGTCCGCTTGCTCTATACCCCATGCGAAGGGAACGTCCTTCTTTAAGAGATCAGTAAGCGGTCGAGCGATGTCGGCGAAGTTGCGGACAAATCGACGAAAATAGGAACATAGCCCTACAAAACTTCGGACGTCCTTGGTTGAGCGTGGTTCAGTAAATTGTTGTACTGCTCGCACCTTTTCGGGATCTGGTTGAACACCATCGGCACTGACAAGGTGGCCGAGTATGGTGATTTGGCGACGTCCGAAATGACATTTTGCAGAATTGAGCTGGAGAGTAGCTCTTCGAAAAACGTCCAGAACAGCTGACAGACGTGTTATATGGCTGTCAAATGTGGGCGAAAAGACGATGACATCGTCTAAATAACATAAGCAGATGGACCACTTATATCCTCGGAGAAGGGAGTCCATCATGCGCTCGAAAGTTGCCGGCGCATTACACAGTCCAAACGGCATGACTTTGAACTGGTAGAGGCCGTCGGGCGTAACGAAAGCGGTTTTTTCACGATCCATGGGGTCGACGGAAATTTGCCAATAGCCGGATCGAAGGTCGATAGAAGAAAAGTATTGGGCACCATGGAGGCAATCGAGGGCGTCATCAATCCGAGGCAAAGGGTAGACATCTTTGTGGGTCACTTTGTTTAAATGGCGATAGTCCACGCAAAAGCGCCAGCTGCCATCTTTCTTCTGAACGAGCACGACTGGGGAGGCCCAGGGGCTGGATGAGGGTTCTATTACGTCTTTAGTAATCATTTTATCCACTTCATTTTGAATTACTTGGCGTTCCTTGTGAGATACGCGATATGGACGCCGCCGTATAGGACTGGCATTACCAGTGTTGATCCGGTGAGTCACTGCAGTTGTTTGGCTGAGAGGGCGGTGGTCAAAGTCGAAAACGTCTCTATATGATGTTAGCAGACTACGGAGGCTGGCAGCTTGCACTGCAGTGAGGTCGGGAGCAATCATCTTGTTAATGTCATCTGTAGGCAGAGTGTAATTGCGGCCAAGACAGGGGGATGTAGTATCGGTGTCCAAACCAGTAACGTTGCAGCTGTCAAGTGGAGATAGGGTGGCCAAAGACATGTCTTGCGGAATAACTTGAGTCAAGAGACTCACGTTGAGTAGTGGTATAACCACTGTATTATTAGCAACGGCGACAACAGTGTGAGCAAGGGCGACGTCTCGGGCCATCAGTACGTCGACTATAGGAGTGACGAGGTAGTCACCGTCGGGCACATGACGTGAGCACGACAAAGTGACATATGTAGCAGCTTGCGGAGGCAAGCGAACGTGGTGACGAGAGCGTAAACGGGGAGAATAGTCTGCTGGAAAATCGGCAAACTGCGGCAGTTCAAGCTGAAGAGCACCAGTGGCACAATCAATGAGCGCAGAATGACGTGACAGGAAGTCCAAACCAAGTATTAGGTCATGAGGACACATTTCAATGACGGCAAACTGAACTAATGTAGGATGACCAGCAATGGACACACGGGCCGTGCACATCCCTTGAACATCAGGGGTCCTCCCATCAGCGACACGAAGTTTGTGGGAAGCGGCAGGCGTGAGCACTTTATGTAGGCGTCGGCGAAGGTTCGCACTCATTACAGAAATGTGCGCTCCAGTATCTATAAGGGCAGAAATAGGCACACCGTCAACGGCAACGTCTAACAAATTTTGTCTCGTCGGAAGCGTCAAGAGAGGATTTGTGGAGGGAGTCGAAGATGCAGCGTCACCTCCGGGCGCTGCACCGTTTAGTTTTCCGGGTAGGCAGGAGCGGGGTTGAATGGAGATGACGGCCTGCGAGTCTGCGGTGAGCGAGACGACTGGCGACGTCCTGGAGGCGAACGCGACTGATGACCATGCGGTGACGGAGATCGGCTGTTGAACCTTCGGTAGTTGTTTTGCGGAGAAGGCTGCACGGCAGACGCGAAGCGGGTGCTGTCCTGTCGGTAGTGAGGTTGAGATGAAGTCCGAGGTGGCGAGGACCAGCGGTAATTGCAGTAACGGACGACATGACCGATACGGTGGCAATGAAAACAAATTGGTCGATTGTCGACGGTTCTCCACGCCACAGGGTCGCGAGATCGGGCCGTGAACTGCTGCTCGCGATAGGACGAGGGTGGACGCCATGAAGCTCGCTGCGGGCTGGGCAAAGCGCACACCGAGGGAATACCTATGCTGGCGAGTTCTTGGCGGACGATGGCTTGAACCATGTTAGCAGTGAGTGGGGTGGTGTCACTTGCAGCGGTGTGAGCCGGAGCAGAGGCAATGGCTTCAAGTTCGCGGCGTACAATTCGGGTCACCTGATCCGATGAATCTAGAGGTGGTGGCTGTGTTCTTGCACGGTCTTCGCAAGATGATGTTGCAGCCGTATTCGGAAGGCGGGTGAACACGCTGTTAATCCGCCGGCTCTTCGCTTGCTCAAAGCGCCGACATTCTTTTATAATGGCGTCCACTGTAGAAAAATTTTTGCAGATGAGGAGGTTGAATGCGTCATCCGCAATCCCCTTAAGAATATGCCCGACCTTGTCAGCCTCCGGCATATCGGCATTGGCTTTGCGACACAACGACAACACATCTTCTATATAGGAGACGTAAGACTCGGTCGAGGTCTGCGCCCGAGACGCGAGCATTTTGTTCGCGGCCATTTTTCTTCCAATCGGCTTTCCGAACAGGTCTAGCATTTTCTCCCTGCACACTGCCCAACTCACAAGTTCTGTTTCATGGTTCTCATACCACGATTTGGCGGTTCCCCTAAGATAGAATAACAGGTTTGCCAGCATAAGAGTCGGGCCCCATCGGTATCGAGTACTCACACGTTCGTACTCTGCCAGCCAATCTTCAACGTCAACTTCATCTGGATCACCGGAACCGCTGAACGTGCCAGGATCCCGCGGGGGTTCGAGCACAAAGGTTGTGGTCGCAGAAGGAGATGTAGTTACCGCATCATCTCCGGCCGCAGGAACACCAGGAGCAGATGCAGACGCCGTACTCTCCGTCATCGTTGTGGAATGACCCTTTAAACGTCGGCCGCTGCGAAGTTCCGTTGCGAGGTGGTTACCCAGCACGCTTCCACCAAATGTGACGGAGCGAGGTCTTGGCTTACAGGACAGCGTCCACCGAGAGTCGGCAGCCGAACAAGATGTCTGAGTTGCCTCTCGTGCAAGCGCCTAACACACAAGGGTCTTCTTCATCTTCGCTAAGTGCCACGCTTGCTCCTGTCGATGATGCACCGTAACAATATATATATATATATATATAATAAGATGGCGTCCAGTACCCTCAAGACTCTTCTTTATTGTCTCGAGTATGTGCCCCACAACCTAAACTGGAGTGGTGATGATGAGTATGTACAGATGAAAAGATGGAACGAGTAATGATGCTCACACTTATTTTCCCCGCGCACTTGAGCAGCCGGCCCGGCCGAGACTTAGGCGGGAAAGGTACGGCGAATAAAGGGTTTAAGGCGTAAAACGTGAACTATCTCGGATGCACGGTAACGACGGTCCGAGGAACCCTCGACGGGAGTGACAAGGTAATTGACAGAAGATGTTCGTTCACTAACAACGTAAGGTTCGAGAAAGCGTGACTGAAACTTTTCACACAATCCGGGTGTACGAACAGGTGTCCAAAGTAGTACTTTATCTCCAGGACGGAAGGTGACGTCTCGACGAAAGCTGTCATAGCGTTGCTTGCGGTCTAGCTGACTGGTCTCCGTGTTGAGTTGAGCACGTTGCCGTGTGTCAGCGAGCCTGGAAACGAAATTTTTGGCGTAGTCGTGGACGTTTTTGTCGTTACTATTGAAGAAAGAGGCGTCAATAGTGAATGTCGGCGCACGACCATAGACGAGGAAGAAAGGTGAATACCCGGTGGCTCGTTGAACAGCAATGTTGTGTGCAAACGTTACGAACGGCAAGATTCTGTCCCAGTTATCGTGGTTCGGGCCGATGTACGTGGATATCATGTCGATTAGAGTCCGGTGGAATCGCTCTGGCGGGCCATTTGTCTGCGGGTGGTAAGTGGATGTGGTCTTATGAACTGTGCCACAAGTTTTTAGAATGTCGTCAAGAATTGTCGACATGAAGGCCTTGCCCCGGTCACTCAACAACATATGAGGTGCACCATGACGCAACACAATGGCTTCTAAAAAGAAGGCGGCAACGTCTGAGGCGGAGTAAGCGCGTAGAGGAGCGGTCTCCGCGTGTCGTGTGAGGTGGTCGACGGCTGTGACGATCCAGCGGTGGCCCGCTGGCGTTATGGGAAGTGGTCTGATGAGGTCTATTCTGACAACGACAAAAGCTGTATCGGGACATGGAATGAGTTGTAATAATCCATCAGGAGCAGAAGTTGGTCGTTTCTGGCGTTGACACAGTGCACAAGAAGCGACATAATAAGCCACAAAGGTAGAAAGACCAGGCCAAAAGAAACGGCTCCTAACGCGGTTGTAGGTCTTCTGAAATCCCAAGTGTCCAGCTGATGGGTCATCGTGGAGTGCTTCGAGAGCTAGTTTTCGCAGTGAACGGGGAATTACTGGCACCCACCGATGTCCATCCGCATTGTAAGTATAGCGCTGCACGACATTGTTGTCTAGCTTGAACTGCCGTAGCTGACGACGTAGTCTGGCATTAGGTGGACAAGGCGAGTCATTCAAGTACCCGATGATACGGTTACAGTATGGGTCGTCACGTTGGCACGCGGCAAACTGAGCACTGCTGTTTAAAGATAGTGACCCAGCAACCGCCAGGGGCGATAACGTGAGTGTAGAAGAAGCCGCTTGATCACCTGATGGGCATCGAGGATGCGTGGTTGGAGATGAAAGTGGCAGAGGGAAGCGAGAGAGAGCGTCGGCATCCTGATGCTGTTTGCCAGAGCTGTACACAACGTCAAAAGTGTACTCTTGCAAACGGAGTATGCAGCGACCGAGTCGCCCAGACAAATTCTTTAGCGAAGACAACCAGCATAGGGCATGGTCGTCGGTAATCACAGTGAAGTGGCGTCCATACAGATAAGGTTGAAACTTATGGATGGCCCAAACGACAGCAAGACACTCCTGCTCTGTTATCGAGTAGTTCTGCTCCGCAGGTGTTAGCGCGCGGCTGGCATACGCAACTACTCGCTCACGTGAAGTGTCGTCACGTTGGAGGAGGACGGCACCGATTCTGTGGCCGCTGGCATCTGTGTGAAGGAAAGTGGGTGCGCTCTCATCGAAGTGACGGAGGACGGGGTGTGATGTCAAAGCACGTTTAAGGGCTTGGAAAGCACACTCGCACTCGTCAGTACAAGTGAAGGCCGTTCCTGACGTCAGAAGCTTGTGTAACGGCCCCGCAATGACAGCAAAGTGACTGATAAAGCGGCGGAAGTAAGACGCCAGGCCCACGAAACTTCGCAACTGTTTTTGATTGCCCGGACGTGGAAAATTAATTTCGGCAGCAACCTTGTCGGGGTCGGGTCGAACGCCATCTTTGCTGACAAGGTGACCCAAAACTTCGATGCTCCTGCTGGCGAAATGGCACTTCTTTGTATTGAGCTGAAGCCCAGCGTTCGAAATGCACGTAAGAACTTCGTCCAAACGCCTAAGGTGCTGAGAAAAAGTAGAAGAATAAATTACGATGTCGTCCAATGAGCATAAGCAGGTTTTCCACTTGGGACCACTTAAGACAGTATCTATCATGCGCTCGAATGTTGCTGGAGCGTTGCATAAGCCAAAAGGCATGACGTTGAACTCGCAAAGCCCGTCAGGCGTTGAAAACGCTGTTTTCTCCTTGTCTGCTTCGCGAATAGGTATTTGCCAATACCCGGATCGAAGGTCAAGGCTGGAGAAATATTCTGCGCCTTGTAGGGAGTCCAGGGCATCATCCATGCGTGGCAAGGGATATACATCTTTTTTTTCGTTATCTTATTGAGCGCTCTGCATACAACACAAAAGCGGACAGAATCATCCTTTTTCCGGACCAACACAACAGGAGATGACCAAGAGCTGGATGAAGGTCGAATAATATCCCGTTTGAGCATGTCGGCGACGTTTTCCTCAATCATTTGCCGTTCCGCCGAAGACAGACGGTATGGGCGGCGGCGCACAATGGAGCTGCCTTCGGTTTCGATGCTGTGCTCTGCAACAGAGGTGCGGCCTAAAATTTTGGAATGCACGTCGAACGAAATGCTGTGCTTTTGGAGAAGGTCTAAAAGGTCTCTCTTTTGCTCAGCAGTGAGGTAAGGACTTATGGTAGCATTTAAAGCAGCAGTGGTTGCCTTGGTATTGGTTGTAGCAGACAAAGGTGGTGATTCTGCGTGAAGAGGAACCAGCGAAAAAGGCTCGCTGTCAGCGAAGCAGCTCACAGCAGTGCCCTGGGGCAGCATCACTAGCAAAGAAGTTGGGTTCAAGGCGGTGACCAATGCCTTACCGTTGTTAAACCGCACAAGGCCAGGTGCAATGGTAAGCCCCGCAGGTTTGGAGCCAACTGATGGAGCAATGAACACGTCACCGTTAACAATAGTATCCGAAGCGATCGTGAGAATTCGTTCATCTCCTGGCGAAATGAAACAATCCGCAGCAGCAACAAAACGGAAGCTGTATGGATCGATATCAGATGTACTCTCAGTAGCTGACATATGAATTACTCGCTGACGACATGATATGAAAGCTGATGCCGAAGAAAGGAAGTCCCATCCTAAAATGACTGTGTGAGTGCACAAAGGAAGTACAAGAAGCTGAATGTGGTGAAGGATGCCATCTATGAAAACGCGGACTGTGCAAACACTTGAAGGCTGAATAGGGACTTCATCTACGCAACGAAGGGGAGGGCCATCGTATGGCATCCTAACTTTTTTTCAAATGGGCACAAAAATCTGCACGAATTACGGAAAGTGATGCGCCTGTGTCTACCAGTGCCTCTTTCTGTATACCTTCAACGTACAACAATAAAACATTTGATGGGTGGTCTGGAGGAGTTTGACGCAGTTCGAAAGATGCAGCTTTCCCTCCCGAAGCTGCACTGTTTAGTTTTCCAGTTGGCGGTCGGGAATCAGAGTAGAAGTCGAAGGGGAGAGGAGCACAGCACAACACAATCAGAACAACGTTACGAGGTGGAGGTATATGATGCCGTACATGACACATGACTTCCGTGTCTGGATTATCATGTTGGGATGTGTCGTTTACCTTCGTCATCTATTCACGTCACGTGATACCAAATTTAGTATTTGTGGAGCCAGCGAAACGGCCACGAGCACGCTATCAGCATGGTATGTTGTCATGTTGTTACAACACACGCGTGTCAGGATTATCCTGTGTTGTGAGTGAAGTGCGCGAGTCAAGTGACTTTCAAATTTGGCGCGTAAGATGAACTACTGACAATGTGTGCAAGATGGCGTATTGCGCCAGTGCGGCGAACACTGGCGATTGGAAAAAGAAGAAAATTCAAGGGAATGGGAGAAAAATCCAGAGCCAGGGCATCGAAGAACGAGGAAGAAGAGATTGGGGCTCGTGCTTGGAAGGAGAAGGCTAGGGTGCGGCGTGCGACCTCGTCGGGTGCGAATAACCCCTGGGCGTCAGGGCATCCACCTAGCTGGCGACTGTTTCCACGGGGTCCTGGTGACCATTCAACCGCAGCGGCTATTGGCGAATCCTTGGCAAGACCTTGGTCTGATGTTCGAGCGGAAGACAGTGCAGCAGATGACGTCTACCGGGAGCGGGAGCAAGCCGTCGGGCTACGGGCCCGAGCTTATGCACTCTCACCACGGCAGCTTCCCCAATGGACTATTGAAGGGCGTGAACCGCTGGTGAGCCGTATCCGTCTTCTCTCGCGTCCGGACTCAAACACGAGGACTTTAACGAAAAGGACTGCTTAGACTCTTAGAGGTTTTCGCTCGCTAACGAAACTGACAGTGCTAATTAGTTAACATTTTTCTGATCTTAGTATTTTCCTTTTTGTGGTTTTTTTTTGTGTGTTTGTGAAAGTATAATTTTTTTTTTGCAAATCAAACGCTCACTTCCTTTTCTCGTGAGAGATTAACGTTTCACAGCTAGCTCGACTGGCTTTATTTACTGAACCTGTCACATCCTGTTTCCACCAGTCAAATATTTCGTCATCCATTGACGTCCCGTAATACCAAATTTGGTATATGTCGAGCTAGAAAAACGGCCGCGAGCTCATCATTAAGGCCCAATATACTCCAATGTAGAGTTGACGCGCGCGCACGCTGGGCACAGCGACGCTACATTAGCAAAACGCGAGCACTCAACAGCCGACGACCAGCGTTCGTCGACGTGGCCCGACGGCAACCAGTGCGAAATGCGACATACAGCATTTCGCACCGATGCGTTACGAAGGCAATACTGCGTCTTCCTCTTTTCGTGATGGAGAGACGCCGGACGCAATGAAACGCTCATGCGTCAAAGCAACGCAGTGCGGCGCGCGCCTGCGAGGCCTCTTTGGCGGATTCAAGGTCGTGCAATGTTGTACAAGGTCGGTAGGCGCAGAAGCAACAAGCAACGAGAGATAAGTTTCTCTTCATTTCTTTGTGTTTGTGAACACCATTATTATTTTTTTTCGCTCCTAATCAATAATTAGCGTTGCGGGTACTGTAGGTGTGGGACATGGGCATTGTTGTAGTGACGTTGACTGCGTCAACGGGCTAGGCGGCTGTTTTGAAGAAGGACGGGGCGCCTGGTTAGTTGTTAAAGAGCTAGAGCTGAACACGAAGAGACCTACTGAGAGGCTACTAGCGAAATCGAACACGTATGTGTGCGGTGTAGGCGGCAGATTCAAACCGTTGTTGAAGTAGGATAGTTAACGGAGGCGGCAGGATAGCGGGATTAGGGTTGAACGTAGGCCTGTCAGGCACTCGGTCCGATGGTCGGGCTGGCGATGGCTAAGGAGGCTAGGAAAACCACGAGCGAGAGTGAGCTGGTGCAGTGCGAAGAATGCAAGCGCTGGTGCGACTTAGATGAGACAGCATTCACGAGTTTGGCTGACACGCAGAAGGCGATCTTCGTGTGCAGGCTGTGCGAGGCTCTGAAGGCGGCCGTGCAGCGCATAGAGGCTAGCATCAAGGGGCTTCAGGGGGAGCTTAGGGCGGAACAGGAGCAGAGGATAGAACTCCAAAAAGAGCTCGGAGCGTCGCGTGAGCGGAAGGAGGCTACCGCCAGCCTATTAGAGCAAATGAAGGGTAACCTTCGAAAAGAACGGGAAGGGCGGACCGAGCAAGAGCAGCGGGTAAAGGAACTAATGGCGCTTCGCCCCGGCCCCGAGCGGTGTGAGACGGAAGGCGTGGGAAGCGGAGAAGGCGACTGGCGGGAAGGAACAGGCGAGAAAGGAGGTCAGGGGGCTGCAGTGTCTGGCCACAGTACGGAGGCTCCGAGAACATACAGCAGTCTTCAAGCAGGGCAGAAAGACAGGACAGACGGCAGAGAGAGAAACAGGCGAAGCAAACAGGGGCGCCATCACAAACAGGAAGCCAGCGATTGGAGCGTAGAAGGGTCTTAGTAATGGGGGACTCTAACGTGGCCAGGGTTTGGGATGGCGTCTTCAAGACAGTGAAGGAATATGGGAGAGTCAGGGTGGAGGCACAGTCTGTGAAGAGCATGGTGGATGCACTGGCTAAAGCTCAGGAGGTTGTAGAAAACAGCATAGAGGGCGAAAATCTAGTAATTATTCTTGCTGGGCTCAATGAAGTGTTGAAGGGCAGGGATCAGAGCTTTCAGAGAAAGCTAGAGGATGGGATGCCTAAGCTCTGAAAAGCCTCTGGCAGTGTGCATGCAACCATATGCACAGTCCCAGAAGTCTGGGGGCTGCCTCGTGGGTTTGAAAGGAGGGTAGTGGAAGCCAATTGTGTGATCAAGGGTTTGAGCCGGCAACTCGGATCCAGCGTAATGGAAGTTAACCAAGACGTGTACGAGCCCGGCGCTCGCCCCTTTGCACAGGATCACATTCACTACAGTGGTGCGACGGACAGGAGGGTCGGTAACAGCATGGGTCGCTAAGCCATAGCTTTTTTATGGGGACCCAGAGCCCTGAGGCCAACAGTGTAGCCAAAGACGGACCTAAAGTGGCACAAATATTCAAGCCACACGAAGTCCGTGAGAAAAGAAATCGACGTAAGCACAAGGGCCGAGATAAGTCACACGTAGACTATATTAACATGCAGGGTGGCAGGAATAGGCTAAAGTGGGAAGAGATAGAAAAGCAGTTGAGGCAGGAGGAGCTGATGGTATATGGGGTTGTGGAGACACATCTTCGGGACCTGGAGCAACCACCCTGCAATCGAGACTACGTATGGGATTATTGCAATAGAACAGAAGGCAGCAAAGATGGGGGTGGGATTGGTGCATTTATACATAAGAGCATGGGTTGGCAGAGGCAAGCAGGGATGCAAGGAAAATTTATGGCTAACAGGGAAAGTGGCAGGGAAAATGACTCTCCTTGGTTTCGTGTATTTGTGGACGGGAGCATAAGCCAGAGAGGAAAACCAGGCAATGGTAGAGTGTATATCAAATGACATTCAGGAGTTAGGAGGAGAGTGCGAGATAAATATACTAGCAGATATGAATGCACACATAGAAGATATAGATGGGTATACTGACTCAACAGGCAAAATGATCATGGATTTGTTTGAAAGGCATGATTTGATCATTTGCAACAGTACCGAGAAGTGTGAAGGGCAAATGACATGGGAGGCAGGAAGGCTGCAGTCAACGATAGATTACGCACTGATGTCACATACGATTTATGATAAGCTCAGAGGAATGGACATAGATAAAGGTGGCTCCAGAAGTCTGGGTAGTGATCACAAACGTATCGATCTAAGTTTTGGAAGATCAGCAAAAGTGGGAAGGAGACAAGATGAGCAACTACAGGAAAATCTTCATTTAGAAAGGCAAATAGAAATTGCTACAAAACAAATTGAGAAAGTAATCACTGAGGATAATAAAAATGTGTGGACATACACACATCTAATTAGACTGTTTGGGCTAGAGCTTGCTAAGGCACATGACAAGTCACCCCGGAAAAGTAGACACAAGCCCAAGAGTTAGTGGGATGAGGAAGTTAAGAGAGCCATAGCAAAACGTCAGGAAGCCTCTAGGGAACACAGACATGCTAAGCAACGGGGTGAACCGACAGATGATGTTGAAAGAAAATGGGAAATTTTTCTAAGCTCTTGAAGGGAAGCATCCCTCCTGATCAATGAAAACATTAGAAGAAAGGGTGCTCAGTGGCTGGCAGAAGAACATAAATAGGACAGAAAGACAGCTGTGAAATATTGGAACCATCTAAACTCCCTAAAAATGAAACAAATTTAGAGCAGAGGTATATAACTACAGCTCAAGGTGCTAGGCTAGAAGGGGACGAAGCTATTTATTATATAAGAATAAGAGTGACAAAAAAATTTCAACAAAGAAGTGCCTTATGCACCACAATAGACAGGGATGAATCAAGTGGCACAATGGCTCCATTTTCACAACGAGAGTGGGAAAGGGCTGAGAAGAGGGTTCCAAGTAGTACATCAACAGGCCCAGATGGCATTCCAATTATGCTGATAAAGACATTGGGTCCGAAGTCTAAACAGACTTTGAGAGAGGCAGTGATCAGAACTATAATCGATGGTGAAGTCCCTGATGAATGGAAACCTAGCAGGATGAGCCTGATTTATAAAGGAAAGGGGGACAAAGATGACATAAACAACTACCGTCCCGCAACAGTGTCATCAGTAATCTACAGGCTGGCGATGCAGATTATAAAGGAAAGACTGCAGGCACGGATAAAGGATGAGGGGGTACTGGGGGAACTGCAGAATGGGTTTCGGAAACACAGTAGGTTGGAAGACAATCTGTTCTCACTGACGCAGTGCATCGAAATAGCAGAAAAGGAACTCAGGCCTTTGTGGCTAGCATTTTTGGATATCAAGGGAGCTTACGATAGCGTGGTTCAAGAGGATTTGTGGGGAATACTAGACAGACGGGGTGTGGAAGATGGATTCATAATCTTTTAAAGGAAATCTATGAAAGTAACAAGGTAGTTATAAATTGGGAAAAACAGGTATCCAATCCCAAAGAGGTGATACGGGGACTTAGGCAGGGGTGTCCATTGTCCCCCCTGATATTCATAATGTACCTAGAAGGAGAAGAGGCAAAATTAGAGAGAAGTGGACTCGGCTTCAACCTCTCTTTGGTCAAACAAGGAAAATTCATTGATCAGGCACTACCAGCAATAATGTACGCAGATGATATAGTGCTAATGGCCGACAACAAGGATGATTTGCAGAGATTGATGGACAACTGCGGTAATAAGGGAGATAGGTTAGATTTTAGATTCAGTAAGGAAAAATCAGCAGTCATGATTTTTAAAAATAACGAAAGAAGTGAGCTTAGAATACAGGAAGTCACGCTAGAGATAACAGATAAATACAAATATCTGGGCGTATGGATAAGCAATGGGACCGAGTACCTAAGGGAACACGAAATATACGTGACGACTAACGGTAAGAGGAATGCAGCAGTGATGAAAAATAGGGCACTTTGGAATTACAATAGGTATGATGTTGTGAAAGGAATATGGAAAGGGGTCATGGTTCCTGGGCTGACGTTCGGCAATGCGGTCTTGTGCATGAGGTCGAAAGTTCATGCAAGATTAGAAATGAAGACAGTGGAATAGGTAGGCGTACTTCAGGAGCCGACGGGAATACACCAAATCAGGGAGTACAAGGTGATATGGCGTGGACATCATTTGAGGGCAGGGAAGCTAGCAGCAAGATAAAATTTTAGAATCGATTCAGAGAAATGGGGGAGGAGCATTGTGCTAGGAAGGTTTTCAGCTACTTGTACATGAAGAATGTCGATACAAAATAGAGGAAGCGAACCAGAAATTTGACTGGTAAGTACTTAGAAAACAGCAGGTGGTCAACCCAAAAAGAACTATCTGTTAAGAAGAAAGTGAAGGAAACGGAGACTGACGTGTGAAGAACTGGCATGATTATGCAGTCCGCACTACAGATCTATCGAACTTTTAAGCAGGAAATTGCCAAAGAAAGGATCTATAATAATACTTGGGGTAGTTCTCTACTATTTGAGGCCTGGACGGTAGTATTGCGAACCAAGACATATCGGGCCAAATACGCAGGGGTTGACACAGTATGCAGTGCGTGTGGAGAGGAAGAAGAAACTGCCGAACACTTGATAATGTTCTGTAAAGTGCTTCACCCTATAGTTCAGGATGATGGCGCAGGGTTTTTTAAAGCACTGGGGTTTAGGAACAGGGAGGGCAAAATATACTTTAAGCGGGTAGACTTAACTAGAAGGAGGTTATCTGATTGGTGGCTAAAGTCCAGGCACGAGTGAAAATTGAACCTTTCACTTCAAAGTACCCGTCCAACTTTACTACTCATGGAAAAAAAAAAGATAAATCTTGTGGTTTAGTTCACTAAGCATTACGGCTAGGTGGCGTTAGCCGCCGTCCGATCTCAAGGGTACAGCCACATCCATCCATTCATCCATCCATCCATCCATCCATCCATCCATCCATCCATCCATCCATCCATCCATCCATCCATCCATCCATCCATCCATCCATCCATCCATCCATCCATCCATCCATGGCAGGACCGGTGCTTGGCGTGAGAACGCCAGCGTGACGCGACGAAATGAACGCCGGGAAGCACGCGCACGGCGTCGCCTCGAAAAGTATTGGCGCCTTGACTTTGGCGTGTAGTCATGTTCTCACATGACGCGCATCTCATAATTATCATGTTTGCAACAGTCACATACATTCGTCATCCACTGGCGTCACATAAATGTGATAGCGGTCGTTTCGCTTGCTTCACATACGCCAAATTTGGTGTTTTAATAACAAACTTGGCATATGTGAAGCTAGCGAAACGGCTGCGAGCGCATCATGAGTGTGGCATGTAGTCACGTTGCTACATGACATGCATGTGGTGATTATCATGTTTGGATATGCCATTTACCTACGTCGTACGCTCGCGTCGCGTAATACCGAGTTTGGTACATGTGAAGCTAGCGAAACGGCCGCGAGCACATCATGAGTGTGGCATGTAGTCATGTTGTTACATGACACACATCTCATGATTATCATGTTTGCACTAGACACATACTTTCATCATCCATTCACGTGCCGTAATACCTAATTTTGTATTCTTGAGGCTAGCGAAATGGCAGCGAGCGCATGACGAGCGTGGCATGTAGTCATGTGGGAACATGACATGTGAGTCATGATTCTCATGTTAGGGTCTGTCAATTGTGTTCGCCAGGCAGTCGCGCCATACCATACCAGTTCTGCAACATGCCATGTGAACTAAACCACCGCAAGAGCTGCAGGACCACGAAATGTAAATCATGATTTTCATGACTACATGTCATGACTTTCATGTTATGACGAGTCAAATATGTTCTTCGTACAGCCATGTTATGCTTTATCAAGTTTGGTATCGATACCATTATCGAAACCGCTAGGAGAGCTAAAAGTCGTAGGCGGATAGATAGATATACACGTACAAAGTCGCTGAGGTGCGCCAAGAAATGCTTCGCATTTATTATAATGAAGTCTTACTTTTGATTTGTACAGATGGCCTCGCCCGAACGGGCAAGGCCTCCCAAAAATTGGCCTATAGACTCATTAGGGTGTCCTTCCCCACGGCAATCTTTAGTAAAAGGCGAAAGATTGTTGCGGTTAACTGAGGAAGGACCTGAGCGATGTATGAAGAGCGGCTTACAAGCCGAGGTGCTAAAGAATAGTCAGAAAACTTGGCCAAGCTTATACACAAGGTTTTTGTATGTTCTGTCCTCTTAAATTTGAAACGTGTGTTGTCATAAAAAATTTTTGTGCATGATTCACAACAATGACGTATACCTTTTAATGAACAAAAATCAAGTATAGTCACATTCAGCTTAGTTTAGGTTCCTATGCTGGCGAAAAATGTATGCACTCATGTACACTTCCATCAAACTTTGTAAGTGCTGGAGTAGTGGCACGTGAACACGCGTCTATATCATACTTGGCGCGCTTTGTATTTAATCTTGACATGTTGCAAAACAGGTATGGTATGACATGATTGCATGGCGAACACAAACGATAGAGCCTAACATGAAAATCATGACATGCGTGTCATGTAACAACATGACTACATGCCACGCTCATGATGCGCTCGCGGCTGTTTCGCTAGCATCACATATACGAAATTTGGTATAACAGTACTTGAATGAATGACGAAGAATTGTGACTGAAGCAAACATGATAATCATCAGATGCGTATCATGTAATAACATGACTACATACTACGCTCATGATGCGCTCATGGCCGTTTCACTAGCTTCACATGTACCCAACTCGGTATTACGCGACGCGAGCGTATGACGTAGGTAAATTACACATCCAAATTTGATAATCATGGCACGCGTGTCATGTAACAACATGACTATTCTCACGCAGCAAAGGACGACGCAGTTGTCTATCAGGAAAACAAGTTTATTGGAGCGAACCAGTGCTCCCCTAACAACTGAAAAAATACACGGGCGGCGAAGCAGCGGCCAGCAAAACGACGGGCACGCTAGTGAGCGTCGGCGATCGAATGACGCGGCATCGGCTGTGCGGGAATTTATATCCCTTGGCGCGAGGGTTTCTCGAATAGTCGAATTGTATCGGGAACGCCGTGATAGCGTTTGTTAGAAACGCTGTTCGTTCGAACAGCGTTTCTAACAAACAACGCTTGAAGCGTTGTTTCTATCGAACAACGCCAGAAGCGTTGTTCGATAGCGTTTGTTCGAAACGCTGTGGTAGCGTTTGTTCGAAACGCTGTGATGACGGCGATAGCACAGGCCGGCGCAGCCAGGCCGAAAAAACAAAACACAAATAAACAAACCCAATGCATGTTTCGCGGCACTATATTCCACACTGATGATGCACTCGCGGCCGTTTCGCTGGCATCACATATACCAAATTTGGTATAACAGTACTTGAATGGATGACGAATGTATGGGACTGAAGCAAACATGATAATCATCAGATGCGTGGCATGTAATAACATGACGACATACTACGCTCATGGTGCGCTCATGGCCGTTTCGATAGCTTCACATGTACCCAACTCGGTATTACGCGACACGAGCGTACGACGTTGGTAAATTACACAGCCAAATTTGATAATCATGGCACGTGTGTCATGTAACAACATGACTATATTCCACACTGATGATGCACTCGCGGCCGTTTCGCTAGTTTCACATATGCCAAATTTGGTATTACGTGACGCCAAAGGATGACGAAGGAATGTGACTGGTGCAAACATGATAATAACGAAATGCGTGTCATGTGAGAACATGACTACATGCCGCAGTTAAGGCGCCAATACATTTTCACGTGACGCGTAGCGCGTGCTCGCTGGCGTTCATTTCGTCGCGCCACACTGGCTTTGGTAGTTCTTGAAAGTGAAGAGAAAAGCGCGGAGCTGTTATTTTCTTTCAACACGAAGGCACCGCCACTGTTCCGCGCGGGGGATGAAGGAGGTGAAAGATTGAGGAGGAAAGTAAAGGTGGAGGAAGGGCACAGTCGACTGTCTCGCACGCAGCCCGCGCTGCCGCCGGGAAAGAGAAAGCACACCAGGCGCCGGTCCTGCCTTTTGACTCGAAGACGCGTATGCTCGCGTCTACGCGTCAAAAGCGTCAAATGCGGCTCTCGGCGGCGGAGGGGCATACGCGAGGAGGCACGAGGGATCAAGCCGGGCTTGATATTTTTGCCACGCGTACGCTACGTCCCCACGCGTACAGCGGCGCCAACCAACCAGAGGCCGCGCGCCAACCAACCAGAGGCCGCGCGCCAACCAACCAGGGGCCGTGCGCCAACCAACCAGAGGCCGCGATGACTCCGAAGGCTGTGCCTAATGGCCATACCTTCGAAGGCACGGCTGAGTGCTAGAAGCAAGCACGGAAACTTCTCCAGACATTCCTGAATGAGTGCTTCGTAATCTAGAACGACAACGACACGACGAACGACTGCAAGTGCTACCAGCGTGACGTGGTTTCATGCCGAGTTCGAGCGACGCCGACAAATCCAGCGAATTCCGGCCGGCTGGCTTGCGCCGGTCCTGAGTGCGATCGTCGGCCGAGCGAAAACATCGTACAGACTAGTGTGGGATATCGGTGTTCCTGTGCTTTTATCTGATTTTTTTGTGCTGAAAACGAGTGTAAACAGACTTCGGACGTTTGAAGCTATCAGCGTGCGCCCTCGCCTACCGCGGAAGCAATTCGGAGCAGTGTCATCTGCATCCAGCGTAGGCCTCTACCGTCTAGTTGAGACACGGCGTTTCAGCGCGTGCGTGAGACGCATGTCACGTCGGCTCCGTCGGAAATAGACGAATGTTGTGAACTTTTGGCAAATATTCACCAGAAACTGGGTTCAGCGTTTCGGCGAAGCCATCAGGAACCTCTGGATACCTATTTTATCCAGGTAGGCCCATTTTCCGCCAATCTACGACTGGTTCAACACCACGCGACGCCCGAGCCCGGCTAAGCCTAACGCCGACGAGGCTTACGCCCGGGCTCCCCAGCCATGGCAGCGTCCACGAAGACAGGCTACGACCCCAGCACGATGCAGTGGGTTGACATCGAGGTGGCAGAAACACGGGAAGACCCCATACCAGGTGAAGACGAATATCTTCAGATCATGGTTCGCCAAATGCAAGAGAAGCTCGCTAAAATGAAGCCCCGAGGCTCGACAGCCGCCGCCCAGCCACAGGCTCGCAAAACAGAATTAACACCCGCAGCTGGCGTTGAGTCCCCGCGGCAGCTGGCGACGTGGAAGCCAACACACACGCCTCGAATCCGGTCGGATGAGTTGGTTATTGTGCTTAAACCAAAAATAACCATGGATCTGCACGCTGCGTTCGGCCCAGGCGGGATTGGCACAGCAGTGCAACGCTTCACCGGCAGCACCACGAACGCTGGTATCTATCTCCGTGTGGCCGGTGTGGGACCAAAACATCGTTGTTGTAGGTGTGAAAACGGAAAGCCTGGCCTCGAAGCTCATCGGGGACATCACGCTGACGATCGGGGACCGCCAGGTACCATTTCAAGGACATTTGAAATCAGCCGGAAAAACCTGCAAGGGTGTCGTCACCGTCGCAGACAATGAAACTTCGGAATCCTTTCAACGCAAGCTCGAGTGGATCGACGGCGAAATTTTGTATGTGCGAAAACTCGGAACATCCAACGTTGCAGTTGTGACCTTCAAAAGACGCCGCGTTCCAAGATTCATTCACTACTGCTCTGGAAACGTGCCAGAGCGCTACTACAAGAAAATGGTTCCAGCATGTTATCAGTGCATCGGAAAATTTCGGAAGGCTTTAACACAGCGGCAACATGGACTAAAAAACAAGCAAAAAGAGCCCTCAGCCCCTCTCATGACTGACGAAAAAGCGAAGCCCATGCATAACAAGCCCAAGCCAATCAAAGCCCCAGCCGGACAGAAGTCGAGGCCACCTACCTTCGGCGCCGAGGATTTCCCGTCACTGGCAAACCCGCCCAAACAGGTGAGCAATTGGGTAGGGGTCTCCTCTCAGTCTCTCACCACCACCACTGCCTCCCCCTCCAATTCTAAATTTTTAAAACAATTGAAAGCCATGAAAAAACGCATTGAAACTTTGGAACGCGAAAATCGGGCGCTGAAGGCGTAGCAGGCTGCTACTCCTCCACCACCGTCGAACTGGTGGCTATGCACACCTCCGACTGCTCGGACGATGAGCAGGACACTCAGTCAGACGTATCGGGTAACACTAGTGTGTCTAAAACTGTAGTAGGTGCTTCGACCGACATAGAAGGTCGACTAAGCAGACTAGAGGCTAAGCTTGAGGAGCAGAGCAAAATGATCCTAGAACAAACCAAGCTTACAGTACAAGACATTATTCCGCAGCAGCTGAACCTATCAGTTCAAGCCGCTATGCAAGACCTCAAGCAAAGCATTTTGCCAATTCTCACAGCCAGTGTACTACAAACCGTTCAAAATTAGCTCACACCCCAATTGGACCAACTCAAACCTTGCATTAAGATAACAGAACAACCCCGACGCAAAATTGTTCATCGTAACCTGGCAAATTCTGAATCCGAGAACAACATAGCCCAGTTGTTAACCAACCAAACTGAGTCCCCCACGCCTCTCCAGGCTTCCACGCTAGATGCAGTGGCGAAAATGACACCTCCTCAATAATAAATTCATGATGGCAGGCAATTCTAAACATAATAATAAAAGCTCCAAACAACAGCAACTCGATATTTTCCAGTGGAACTGCAGGGGGTTTAAAGATAGGAAAAAGAGGGCCACTCTTAACCTTTTCCTGCAGAATCAACATTTTACCCTTGCAGTTTTGGCGCTACAAGAAACCGGCTTACAGGCAAAATTGCCTGGTTACAACTCATTTCAGGGAAGTGCGTCCACCTGTGTTCTCGTACACAAGGAGTATACCGCTTATCAGATAGACCTTGATCTGTCAGAGGCGCATGAATACACAATGGTCAAAGTCCTTCCTAATAAAACACGAGATCCTAGCTTGTACATTCTAAATGTATACAAATCTCCAAAATCTAGGCAATGTGTCTTCAACGAAATGTTTTTAAAGCGATTAAGGAAGCAGATAAGAACCCACTAGTGATTTCGGGCGACTTTAACGCACCCAGCTATCATTGGGGTTACACCCGCGAAGTCCCCAAGGGACGGAAATTGGCAGAACTCATATCCACTCTTCGTCTATCGCTCCTCACAGATCCAATGAAACCCACTAGAATCGGGAATTCTGTAAACCGAGATACTTGCCCGGATCTATCACTGACTAAGAACATTTCCTACGCAACATGGGAAAACTTAGAAGAAACACTCGGCAGTGATCACTGTCTCCTCAGAATCAGACTCTCCGGCAACATAGGCCGTAGAACATGGAGCCAAGCTAAGCTGACAGATTGGACAGCCTTTCGCTCACAGGTGATCCCCTCTGTGGCAGGGGCGAAAGGATATACGGGATGGGCAAAACAGCTCCTTGCAGCAAATTCCAAGTGTCTTAAAACTATAAAGACAACGGAAGACACCCCCGCCGTCGATAAGTACCTGCTCCACCTTTAGGACGCCCGCAGAAGCTTAACTAAACTTTGGCGGAAAAACAAATTCAACCGCAAGCTTAAACTTAGAATAGCCAAGTTGAGTAAGCAAGCGGATGAATATGCTGCACAACTGAACGAATCCAACTAGATAGAACTGTGCAATGTTGTAGCTAAAGAAGTGAATACAAAGAAAGCATGGCGCCTTCTTCGAACTCTCGTGGACCCCGCCCAAACCCGAGGAGAAGCGCAAAAGCAGCTCCGTCGAGCCCTGCACAGTTTTCAGGGAACCAACTCCCAGCTGGCTGATGATTTGTGTGCTAGATACCTATGTCGCACCACGGATTCCAACAGGAACGCATATGAATACGCAGGTAGAGTAAACAGTCAGCTCGATGCCCCTTTTGAAATGTGCGATCTGAAAGCAGCACTGAAAAAAATGCGCACGGGCACTGCCCCGGGCCGAGACCTGATCACGGTAAAACTGTTAGCAAATCTGTCAGAAGATTCTTATTCATCTATTGCAATACATCTAACGCGATCTGGGATGGCCAACCACTGCCAACTGAATGAAAAACAGCAGTTGTCACATTCATCCCCAAACCAGGCAAGCAAATCAGCACGGACAACCTCAGACCTATATCATTAACTTCATGTACCGGCAAATTGATGGAAACAATGGTTAGAGACCGTTTCGCCACGTACCTCGAGAGCAAGGGGCATTTCGCAGATTCCATGTTTGGCTTTAGGCCCCACCTGTCTGCGCAAGATATCCTCTTGCAACTGAAACGAGACATTATCCAACCCATTCCCTCGACGCACGACAGAGCAATCCTTGCACTCGACCTTAAAGGCGCATTCGACAACGTTAAACGTGAAAGCATCCTGAAGAACTTGAGTAGTGTCCATTGTGGTAAGAAAGTATTTGCCTACATCAGAGACCTCCTCTCTGAAAGACTGGCGTTCATTCGCATAGATAACAAGGAACATGGACCATTCAAAATGGGGACGCGAGGAACCCCGCAAGGAGCTGTCCTGTCTCCGCTGCTATTCATCATTGGCATGATGAAGCTCCCGCAAGCATTGGCAGTAGTGGAAGGAATATATCATGCAATATACGCCGATGATATTACAATCTGGACGAATCGGGGCAGTTTAGGAGAAATTGAAGACCGCCTGCAGCAGGCTGCCTCCATTGTAGAGGACTATGCGGCCCAGTGTGGGTTGCAGTGCGCTCCAACCAAATCTGAATTCCTGCATATCAGAGAAAACATTAAAGATAGGACGACCCTGAACTTGATGGTATCAGGATCAACAATACGAGAGGTTTCAGAACTACGAATCCTTGGCCTTCTGATTCACAACAAAACAAAAAACAGCACCACGCTAGACAAGCTACGGAAAATTGGAGAACAGGTAGGGCACATGATCCGCCGAGTGTCAAACAAGCGCGGGGGGCTACGAGGAAGGGACGCGATTCGGCTCGCCAATGCTTTTGTAACTAGCAGGATTCTATTTTCAATACCGTACTTACGAATGACTAAACACGAAGAGAACAGAGTCGATGCTATTCTTAGGAAAGTAATTAAGCGCGCACTTGATTTACCCATCAGCACTTCAAATCAGAAACTCTCTGCATTGGGAGTCTTTAACTCTATACAAGAGCTCCAAAAAGCCCACCTCACAAATCAATATACGCGTCTTACGCAGACGCCCCCCGGGCGGTGCCTACTCGACCGCCTCTTGATCCGGCACGAATGCGAAATCGAAAACGCGGAGCGTATTACTGAACTTTGGAGAACAAAACTCTGGGTGTCCCCGCTTCCCCGCAATATGACCAGGGAGGCGCACCAGGGTAGAAGGCAAGCGCGCGCTGAGGCACTTGAACAACGGCTTGGCTCCCGTAATGGGGTCTATTACGTCGATGTGGCCGGGCCGTGAACTAGGGGATACTACACGGCGGCGGTAATACATCAAGGAACGCAGGTGGACGGCCTCACTTTCAAAGCCACAAACTCAAGTAAGGCGGAGGAGGTGGCCATTGCACTGGCAGTATCCCACCCAAACTCAAAACAAATAGTTACAGACTCTCGAAGAGCCTGCGAGAGCTATCTTGCACGAGAAATCTCTCCATTGGCTAATAGACTTATAAAATTCAGCATCAGGAACCGCGATCCTACACCAAAACGTGTCTTATATGGACTCCGGGACATCAGGGTCTACAGGGTAACGAAGCTGCACATGCAGCGGCCCGCGTGCTTACTTGCCGGGAAACTCCCCGTTCTCCTGATAGACCTGAACGTCCCACATCTTTAACACGGTTTCGAGAAATCAAAGAATACTACATTGAGCAACGCTGCTTGTATCCCGCACCAGCGAAGGGACTCTCGAAAACGGAGGAGCGCATCCTGCGGCGCCTACAGACAAATACGCTGCTCTGTCCAGCCATACTAAAATATTATGACCCTAAAATAAGTGGGCAGTGCCAGTACTGTGGGGAAGTGGCAAACACTTACCATATGGTCTGGGCCTGTCAAATGAACCCAAAATTAACCCCCTTTCCATACCCCACCAAAGAGGACTGGGAGACGACCGTACTCAATAGCTCCACACTGGAGGAACAGCGAACTCTAGTGCAGCGGGCTCGGGTGGCGGCCTCGACTAATGACGTCCCGGACTAGGGATGTCAACCAGCCCGGTGGGGATAAGGGCTATCTGGCACAGCCAGCATCAATAAAGGTTTTTTCCTCCTCCTTCCTCCCTACCGTCTAGTTCGTATGAACCAGCACATGCGAAAAACATCGGCTGAACATATATGACGCCCGAAACATCACGTAGTGCATACGGAGGAGTTTTTATCTGCACTGTGTTTGTTTTCAACATCGGTAATTCATCATCGCTGAAAGTAAATCTCGCACTAGCCAGCACATTTCGGTGATGTGAAATCGTACGTACTAATATAAGTGTATTCGCGAATTGTATGACGCTGAAACATTCGTTGGCTTCGGTGCTAATCGTTTTCGTGTGTTGCCAAGCTAATAACAAGCGTAGGCTGGTTGGTAGCAGTGTGATGTGATTTTGTGTCGGGTACCAGCGACGTTGACACATTCAGCTGTCAGCGGTTTCTTGTCCATTCATGTACAAGACAGAAACTCGAACGTGCGTTGCTGCGGTAATCGAAAAAAGAATTTGCATGATTAAGTGTTGCTGGTATTGCCTGCTGTTTCACTTCTCGCTTGTTCTACTTCTCGGCCACGCTCAGTACCACATACGTTGTTTGGAGGCATTCTAACATACACACTCTTAATTTATAGTTCATTCTGATACTCATAGCTATAGGCATACAATGGCGCTTCTCCGTCGTTTTACAGTTTACTATATTATATAACACGCGTTTTGTTTACAGCTGGACAGATAACTGAAAACCTTGTGAGAAGCACCTCATTTGAAATCAGCTGCACGATGACACGATAGTAGGAAGAGAATGTCACCACATGTATGCACAGAATGAATGAAGGTGCACTAGTAGTGTACTGCACTTGTGTAGAAGAAATAGAAAAAGTACCTCATGTGATTTATGAGACCTTTCAGAATTGTGCATGTATTTATCTGTTCCTACAGACTGTAATGAGCTGAAGATATTATTACATGGTTTCGATCATTGAATCTTTGTATGTATTTCGAAGGACTCCTTAATTTCTGTTGAGTTTTTTAGTATACGCATTAACTTGGACTATATATGCATGCACTTAAGCATACTCAAAATATCAAGATATTCAGTTTAGTTATGTTGGAATACTTGCTAAAACTTCTGTACTGTGCTCTGGTGCAATCCTATGACCGGTATCTGTCCCATCAAAAATTTTGGGCATGCTTTATTGCATTATAGGTTATTTTGACAATTGATGACTTGTGAAAGCCTTCTACACAGTGCTTGGCTGCAATCTCGAAACCAATATCGGTATCATCAAGAAGTGTCAGATGCAATTTGTAAATGTTAAAGGATATTTAAACTACCAGCAAAGTGCAGAAACTTTCAACACAGCACTGATCTGCAATCACAATGCAGCTTAGAGGCCATTTGTAGCGCTCTCTAACACGTTCAAGTAAAGTTATCAAACACTGAAATGATATACTTGGTTTGGATCGTGATACCAGTGTGTCTGACATTTTGGAGGCACTTGTCTCATCATCACATCAAATCACTTTATTTCCTTAAAGACCACTCTAGTGGGTATTACATAAGCGGTGGGTATACAGTGTAGCCAAGTGACTCCACTCGGTAAGAAAGTTTGTTACTTTGTCCAACAAGTTTGATGGATTAGTAATGGCTGCAATGGTGTAGGAAAGGCCATTCCAATATGTTGGTGCTCGGGGGAAAAAGAGGAAAATGTGAGGGTTCGAGCACGTGGGCGTGACACTTGCAGTTCATGTACGCTGCGATGAGGTATGCACGTAAGGTGAACGATGTAAGGTGCATGACAGAGATCACTGTAATAAAATTTGTGGAATAATGATAGCTTGGCAATACGACGATGAAAACAGATATTAGATAAACCGGATTCCGCTTTCAGTAATAATAAGTGGAATGAATGAATCTAGCAGCACGGTTTTGGACAGCTTCCAGGGCAGATGCGAGGTCGGACTGGTGTGGGCTCCAGATAGCGCATGCGTATTCTAGTTTCGGTCTGATGAGTGATTTGTAGGCTAGTAGTTTTACGTGCGGGGAGGGGGACATGACGAAGATTGCATTTCAGGAATCCCAGTATTTTATTGGCAGATGCAACGATATTTGTAATATGAGTGCGCCAAGATTGGTCATTGCATAAGGTAACCCCTAAATATTTAAACGAGGTAACGGCTTCGATGCGAACTCCAGAAATTGAATACGGAAAAGAAAGGGGAGCAGAACGTCGAGAGAAGGTTACAGATCCCCAACTCGAAAGTTATCATCACGGACTCCAGGAAAGCATGTACTCATTACTTGGTAGGAGAGATATCCCCCCTAGCCAGCCAAATTCTAAAACGGGCTCTCGCTGATCCAGCCCCGAAACACATCGTATGGGCTCCTGGCCATCAGGGCCTACGAGGTAATGAGGCTGCTGACGCGGCCGCCCGAGCGCTTACCCACCGGGCTCCTCACCTTGGCTCTTGTGACTCGGAGGCCAATACACCGCTGCTGCGGTTCAAAGAAATTCTCACCTATTATCGTGACACTCACCGCCTTTACCCGGCTCCTGCAAAGGGGCTGAGTAAGGCGGAAGAGCGAACTCTAAGGCGCCTGCAGACAGGTACTCTACTCTGTCCTGCAATCCTAAATCATTTCGATGCGAACACAGATGGGCGGTGCCCACACTGTGGGGAGACGTGTGATATCTTCCACATGGTATGGGCATGTCCGAAAAATCCCCACCTACCCCCTTCCCCTACCCCTTCCCGAGAGGCATGGGAGACTGCCCTCCTCGACAGCTCATCACTAGAGTCTCAACGGGCTCTGGTGAGACGGGCGCGAGTAGGGGCCTCGTCATGCGGTGTCCCGGACTAAGGACGCCGACCATGTAGCAGGGTCATGCTTTGGCCCCGTACCTCTCTCTTTTATAATAAATGTTTTTCATCATCATCATCAAGGTTACAGATTTATACTTACTAGGATTTAGAGTCGTTAGCCATTGCTGGCACCAGTCTATAACGTGGTTAAGATCCGTCTGTAGAGCATGTTGGTCGAGAGGGTTATTTATTGTTGAATAAATGACGCAGTCGTCTGCGAACATTCTTATGTTAGCTGAAACTGTTGAAGGCAAATCAATAATATAAATTAAGAACAGAAGGGGTCCAAGGACGGATCCTTGAGGTACACCTGAGGTTACTGGGAGCGGGCAGGTTGTCGTGCTATTTATAAGAACAGTTCTAGAGCACTTTGTTAGAAAAGCCTTTATTCATTAGAGAATTTTGGGATCTATGTTTAACTGACCAAGTTTTAGTATTAATCTTTTATGGGCTATTTTGTCAAATGTTTTGGCATAATCTAAAAAGATGGCGTCAGTCTGAACGTTGAGGTCAAGGTTAGTGTGTAAATCGTGAAGGAAGATGGCTAGTTGGGTTTCGCATGATAGACCTCTGCGGAAACCATGCTGTGGAAGGTGAAAGAACCGGAACGAGTCTAGATGATTCATGATGTGAGAGTTTATGACATGTTCCATGATCTTTTAAGGTACACTGGTTAAGGAAATGGGTCGGTAGTTAAGTGGAGAGTTTTTGTTAGCGGCTTTGTAGATTGGAAGGACCTTGCCCACTTTCCAATTCTCGGGTAAAGGGGCAGTGGCAAGAGACTGCGAAAATAACAAACATGGATAGGCAGCAGACTTACATTTAGTATTTTTAAGAAACTTTGACTTGATTTCATCAATGCCCGCAGACAAGGAGAATTTGATGTTTTCAATCCGAGAAGCTATACCACAGACAGAAAGAACAACCGGTGGCATTTTCGATAGAATGAGGCTGGAGGGAACTAAATAAGAAAAAGACATATAATTCTCTAATGTATAAACAGATGAAAAACTGCAATTAAATTGATAAGAACACTCAGCATCGGACAAAACTTCATCGAGCTCATTCGTAAGGCTTACTGTATGAGCACTGTGAGAGTTAATTACTTCCCAAAAGTTCTTAGGATTATTTTCTAATAGTTAGGGAAGTTCAACATGGAAAAGAGATATTTATGGTCCAAGTTTCTTTCAAATAGGAATTTTCAGCTGCATAGTATTTTTCCCACGCGTGCACACTGTTTACGAGTTTAGCGGCACGATAAAGCCACTTCTTTTTGTTTTCTAATCTTTTGAGCGATCTTGTTAACCATGGTTTTTGAGAGTTCGAGTGAAAAGTAAATTTAGATATGTACTTATATACAAGTTCATTTATTTTAGCTTTGTAGACGGTCCAGTTTTCCTCACTGCTTCGGCTTTGAAAGTCCACTTCAAACAGAGGATAAAACTTGATTAAATCGTCAATGATTGCTTGATAGTTAGCTTTATCATAAAGCGAATGGTCTTTACAAATGTGTGGCGTGGAACTGACGCAAACTGAAATATGGCTTGGATAACCTTATGGTAATTAATTTTTTTGAGGTAAGTAATGGATGATAAGCATTCGGGACTGTTTTTTAGTATTAAATCCAAAGTGTTTGCCGATTCCTGCGTGATGCGTGTTGGTTCAGAGACCAATTGTGTAAGATTAAAATTAAGACAAACGTCAATGAATTTGATTGCTTCGGAGTTGTTTATAGTGGAGACTTGATTACACCAGTCAATACTTGGATAGTTAAAGTCGCTGTTGCGCGTCGGAAGGAAGGTCGCTGATGGCATCCCACCGCTGCCACCAGTTGTTGCGCGTCGTGGCAACCGCAGTCTGCGGGTAGCTGGGCCGGTCGCCGTCGCTCCGTCGAGCCAAGGACCAGGGGAGAGCTTTGAGTAAACTTAACGGATTTATTTACATCTTTACAGTGAGTTGTCGAGAAGACAGAAGAGAAGAGAAGAGAGTTGGGTGAGGCGCTGCACGCCCTTTTTGTTGACCCCCGTTTCCTAGGTCCCAAGGTTGGGGATCACTACACAAAACAATGTGGACCAATGGTGATGTGGAAGTTCCTCTCAGTGAAGTACCGGCCGTCATGTATGTTCATAGAGGCACAACACTGGCTTGCACATACACACACACCCTTGCCACTAGTCGCAGCGCTGCTGTAGAACAGGGAGGGGGAGAGTGGAAGACGCACGGGCGCCTCGACCCCTTTGGTGCCGGCCTCGCTCTGCGTTCCCACGGGAAGATCTTGGCGCGCCCTTTCGAGAGGTGCCAGGTTCGTGGAATCCTCTGGGGAGAGCCCTTTGACCAGCACCATCGTCGTCTGCTGGTTAACGCGCTAACGATGCGTGGCCCAGGCGGGAGATAGAGCGGCGGCTCCATAACCCTCTTTGGCAACATTCCACACAGTTGGCGCCGCTGTAAATCAGTGGGCGCCGTCTCGTGTAGTCGGCCCGTGTTGCTTCCTCCGTCCAGCCGTGGCGAGACTATCCTTTTGGCACTAATCCGGCGTGACGAATGGCCCGCTGGGTCAAGGCATAGCTTGATTACTACAGCTCCTCCGCCGACGGGAAGATCTCGGACGTCGGGTAGTATCAGCTGCTCGACGGGAGAGATCACAGTAACCGCAGTCTCCCAACACCATTGAAACCACAAAGACCAACTGCTAGAACCAGCAAGCGCCGGCAATGAGTTCTCGGCAACCAGGCCGGTCTTTCAAATGTGCCACAATGCACCTACGCTTTTTTTTTCTTAAATGGCAACCACACTAATACTCTTGCTCATAGCTAAAAACTTTGATTACTCAAAGACCACTTAAAACCATACCAAAAAACGTCCCTCAACGTTCGGTATAACATAACGCTCAGCGAAAGAATTCACCTGATCCCTGAGCACATACTAAAATAATAAGGGTAATGCAATTCGTGTACTAACACGCTCATTTGCTGAATGTAGTTTCATGTCAGCCCATGTTTTTAAAGAACGCACAAGACTTTGCTGTGTGCTCTAGCACGACATCTTACTCTCATCCAAAGAGCGCTAGCATACCAACACGCACCTAACCCTAGGCGATATCTCTCTCACCTAGGTATCCTTAAACCCTCATCTGAACGTAAATTTTCTCAAGGAACAAACTCCATGAACAATAACACTTGATGTCGTACACGTCAGGAGCGCGTAACAAAACCTGCATAAGGTTCATGCTAAATATCCGGTACCGAACGATTCTAAAACACGAGCATTTCGAAAATCGCATTTGGTTTTATTTTAAGACCTTCTTTAAGAATGCTCATTTACTTTTTCAAGACGGTCGACAATCTCGCGCTACACAAAAACTGGCACTAAGCATACACACTTCGGCTCCGCTCGACCTACGTTACCGCGCTTTCAAATTTAGCGGGCGAACCAAACTTCAATTACGACTGACGCGCTCTTATATCAGAGGAGCTCATTACACGCACTAGGCTGACTGATGCGGGTCACTTCTTCCACATAACACTTATTAATTTTAATTCGAAGCCCTCACAAAGTTTACAAAAAAGCATTGAAGTGAAAAACTAACTAAACAAACTAGCCGGGGAGATGACAAAGGAATATTACTTTAAAGCCAAAAATAAGCAAACAAACATGCTTCCCAGTAAATCCCTGTGTCACCTTTTCCAGCTTACAGCTGTCTTTCACCTCAATCGCACACGCGGCGGTCGTGGTCTTGCCGGATTTCGAGAACTCCCGAGGCAACGTCGCATATGTACTACGAGCTGAACGGCGCAGTCACGCATCATTTGCGATTTCAGCCTGCCCTTGTCAGGCTTACAGAGGGGACCCGAGCAATGTGTGGAAAAGAGTGGCCATGCCCTTGTTGGGCTCGCTCCTGTGCTGCGTTTAGCAATTGTGGCCTTTCTTCTAGGACCACCTCGACACTCTTGTCCACGAAAACCTCTAAATCTCCACCGCGCATTCCGTCGCGAGGAGTTGCGCCATGGTCTATCCTTTCGTCATTGGAACCTTACTTTACGCCACAAAGGACCTTTCCTTGAACTGGCTGGTAACCTACTCTTCGGTCGCTCGCTCGGCTGATTGCCACCTCTTTCATCCCTTCGCTTTGTCGCTCGCGTACGCTTCCCTCTTTTACGGCGACGTCTGCGACCAACCTGTCCGACACCGCTTTGAAATTTGTCGCAGGTTGAGTCATCAATGGTTTTACAGCTCAAGGGCGCACCATGAAACTTGCTGCTGACGGAATCGCAAGACTGCCGCTCTACACGAGATACGATTTGCAAATCCGCTTTCTTTTTATTTTTCGTCCGGCGGCACGGACGCGTGCAACGCAGTTTTGACGCTGCTCCAAAGCTCCTGGTCCTACCTGATACGGTAAAAGATTTCGTGTCTTTTTCCAGCGTAGCACTTTTTTTCTCTCTCGCGGTTTTCCGACGTCTCTTGCGTCTGCGCCGCTTCTTGCGACTCGTTTCCGAGCTTCCCAATCGCACCTTCAGCTCGTTAACACTCTCACTGCTCCTGTCTGCTGTCTCATCCACGCAGTCTAAATGATTTTCGACCAAATCATATTTCTGTTCACACTGCACTGGCGGACAGGTTAACACAAAAAGGAACAATGCGGCTCTTTGAACAATCTCGCTGGCATTCGTGGGAGCTATCTGCAAACGCGTTGTTGCCCTCACTCTCTACTTTGCTGCTTCTCGTGAGCTTTCTCTGGTGTTCTTGATTACTTCAAACTCATTTGCAAGATCCACCGTCGCGACAGACACAGTTGAGGTCTGTCCCAGCCTTTCTACAGCTACCCTAGCTGTTTCACTAACAGCTAACTGGCACAGCACCTCGTCGCACTCGCTCTGGCCTTCGTCGGCCTCTCTACTCAGTGAAGCATCTTTCGCAGCACTCGAATTCGGTTCTTCATCGAACCTGCTGCTGTCTTTAAACGTGCTAGCCTTGTTTAAAGCTCTGGGCTGCACCTCGCACTTCTCGTGCGCTACACTTGCGGATGGCTGAATCTTCCACCGCGTTGCCTCGACTTTTTGTTCCGACAGTTCAATCTCTAGGCTGAGTGTTCGCTCAAGCTCTTCACCTCGCTCCCGTTTTTCTATCTCCCATTTTCGCTCACTATTCACCTTGGTGCTATGAGAGACGCGCGGACCTCTCTCAGGCTCGGTTTTAATACCCGCACATCGTCGCGCGTTCTTCAACGGAGCATTCGTGAGCTTGTACTTAATTTGCTTTCTGTCAACTCTGATGCCGAAGCACCGCAGTAAGGCTGCCTTAGCTACATTGTAATTATTGAACTTCTCCTCGGAAAGGTACCCTATTCTACCCATCAAGTCGCACGGAAGGACACTCAATAAGGCGATAGACCAATAGTCTTCGTCGAGCCCTAGGTCTGTGCAAACATTCTCGTAAGAGGTTAGGTAACTCTCTATATCCTCGCCGTCTTCGAATGCATGGATTCTTGAATTTACTTGAGACCATCTAAGGCACTGTAGTGACCTTCTTGTCTCTTCCTGTTTTACTTTTAGGCTTTCCTTCCACTGCTCTCTCTCTTGCTCTCGCCTTTCCTTACGCTCCTGTTCCTAACGCCTTTCCTGACACTCCTGTTCCTTTTGAATCTCGTTCCACATTTCTTTAATATTGTTACGTGATTTCGTCTGACTGAAAGAGGGCATAGTGGGGCATACCCAAGGAAGGTGCCTCGGACTGAGAGTAAAGAAGTGGACATTGTGAGTGAGCTGCGTTGTGGCTGCGGACCGACAACTGTTATTTTCCACGTAACATTTTGGTGGAAGTGCTGGGTGCTCTTCTGACAACGGAGCTACGCAGTGGACGCCTCCTTAAGTCTGCTACCATGGCTCCGGGTGAGGATACGGCTTCGCCACCTACCTCAGCAACGACAGCAACCCGGTACGTCGCCCTAACGCAACCCCGTGATCCCGGTACCTTTACTGGAGAGGACAACGTGAATGTGGACAAGTGGCTTAGCATGTACGAGCGCATCAGCAAGCAATATGGCTGGGACCCAACCGTTATGCTTGCGAATGTCATTTTCTATCTTGACAAGACCCCTCGCACCTGGTTTGAGACCCACGAGCACGAAATCACAAGCTGGGAAATGTTTAAACAACAGCTCCGCGACCTTTTTGGCAACCCGTTTGGTCAACAACTTGATGCCCGAAAGCAATTGGCTGTCCGTACACAGACGTCCACTGAGCCCTACTTGACTTATATTCAAGACGTCTTAGCGTTGTGTCAAAGGGCCGATCCCAACATGACTGAGGCCGACAAGATTTCGCACGTGTTAAAAGGAATCGCCGACGATGCGTTCAGTCTACTTGTATTCACCAACGTAACGACCATGGACGCCGTGATCAAAGAGTGCCGCCGTCTCGAGCAGGCGAAGAGTCGACGCATTTTGCAGCAGTTTCAGCGCCTACCCAACACCGCGGCAACGTCGTCTTGCGAAGCCACTCCTTGTCATCCGTCTACAACCGACGACGTGACGCGCATCGTCCGACGTGAACTCGAGGCCGCTTACCCGGCTGCCAACAAACCGACGTTGCCCGACGCCTCAACGCCAGCTGTCGCCTTGATCCAGGCTGTTGTCCGCCAGGAATTTGCTAACCTTGGCATCCTGTCCACTGCATCCACACTGGATAATACTGGCCCCTCGATAGCTTCTGTGGACATGAGACGTCGCCGTCCGTACTCTATCCGAACCAGGAACCCGTCTGAATGGCGAACAGCTGATGATAAGCCAATTTGCTTCCGTTGTGGTCGCGCAGGACACATCGCTCGTTACTGCCGCAGCCAATGGCCATCTATGTCTTCTGGCTCGTACTCCGCTTACAGTAACTCATTCCGTCCACCAAACCACCGTTATCCGACCTGCACCGAGTCTACAGCATTTACTGCCCCTGAGGACTACGGCCACCGTGCCCCGTCGTCGCCACCGCCTCAAAGCCGCCCTTCTCGTTCAAACACGCGTCGCCGCTCTCCCTCGCCATCGTTCAACCGCCGCGCGTCCCCGGAAAACTAGGCTGCGCAGCTTCTGGAGGTGAAGCTGCCCTGTCGACCTTACCCAAAAATCCTCTGTTGCCCTTACGTTTGAACCGGAACACCCTAGAAGTATATGTTGATGGTAAACCTGTTGAAGCTTTGATAGATACGGGCGCTCACGTCTGTATTATGAGTTCGCGTTTTCGTCGTCGCATGAAGAAGGTCCTCACGCCCCCCTTGACCAGTGTCGTCCAAGTTGCAGATGGTGCAAAAGTCCCTGTCGTCGGTATGTGCACAGCTCAACTTACCGTAGCCGGTCATCAAGTGGTCGTCCTTTTTACCGTGCTTGAAACATGTCCCCACGACCTCATACTAGGCCTCGATTTTCTTGCCGCCAATTCTGCTCTGATTGATTGCTCCGCTGGTGTGCTCCGCCTTGAACTGCCACAAATCAGTGCCGCCCCGTACCAACCTACATGCCGATTACAATGCAGCGATTTTGTTCGCCTGCCCTCGAAAACTGTGACGTACGTCGATTTTCTGTGCTCACCAGCTGTGCCCGACGGTGACTATTACGCTACGCCTCTCACCGACGTACTCCTTGCGCACAATGTTGCAGTGCCCTATACGGTGCTCAGCATCACAGATAACAAAACTTGTCTACCTCTTGTCAATTTCGGCTACATGAATCATGTGCTTCCACAAGGCATTTCTGTGGCCCACCTGTGTCCGTTGCTCGATTCACAAATTGAAGTGCTTGCCTTAGACACACTTGCTTCACCGCAGCGCACATCACTCGCAACACATTCGGGCAGCCGTCAAATTGTAGACATGATCGCCACAGATCTTCCGCCTCCGCAAGTTGAAGCCCTACAACATCTTCTCGAGGCCTACCAGGATATTTTCGATTTTGGTGACCGACCTCTTGGGCAGACGTCCTTTGTCCAGCATCGCATACACACAGGTGATGCCAACCCTGTTCACCGCCGTCCCTACAGAGTGTCTGCTTTTGAGCGGAGCATAATTCAGAAGGAGGTGAACAAGATGCTAGCGAAGGACATTATTGAACCATCCTCCAGTCCCTGGGCATCCCCGGTGGTATTAGTTAAAAAGAAGGACGGATCGTGGCGATTTTGTGTGGACTATCGCCACCTTAACAACATCACCAAGAAAGACGCATACCCTCTGCCCCGCATTGATGACGCCCTTGATTGCCTCCATGGTGCCGCCTACTTTTCTTCCATCGATCTTCGTTCTGGTTATTGGCAGATTGCCGTGGACCCCATGGACCGAGAGAAGACGGCTTTTGTAACACCCGATGGCCTCTATCAATTCAAAGTCATGCCTTTCGGCTTATGTAATGCCCCCGCCACCTTTGAACGAATGATGGACTCCCTGCTCCATGGATTCAAGTGGTCTACGTGTCTTTGTTATCTGGATGACGTGATTGTGTTTGCTCCCACTTTTGAAGCGCACCTTGAGAGACTGTCAAAAATTCTTGATGTATTCCGTCTCGCCGGCCTTCAGCTGAATTCATCTAAGTGCCGGTTTGGTCGCCGTCGCATTACAATACTTGGACATATTGTTGACGCCTACGGTGTACAGCCTGACCCAGAAAAAGTTCGAGCTGTGAAGGACTTTCCTGTGCCGAAAACCGCCAAAGATGTCCGCAGCTTTGTGGGGCTCTGCTCCTATTTTCGGCGGTTCATCAAGAACTTCGCGGAAATCGCTCGGCCCCTAACAGATTTACTCAAACCGGATGAGACGTTTACCTGGGGTCCCTCCCAAGCAGCAGCATTTTCCGACCTGACCACTTGGCTCACTTCTTCTCCTGTGCTGGCCCACTTCGACCCTACGGCACCGACGGAAGTGCGCACCGATGCCAGCGGTTACGGAATAGGCGCTGTGTTGGCTCAGCGACAACGTGGGCAGCATCGCGTGATAGCTTATGCCAGCAGGCTGCTGTCCACCTCGGAGCGTAATTATTCCATCACAGAGCGCGAATGCCTAGCGCTGGTGTGGGCAGTCGCGAAATTTCGCCCTTACTTATACGGCCGACCATTTATAGTTCTTACCGACCACCACGCTCTCTGCTGGCTCGCCTCCCTCAAAGATCCCACAGGTCGTCTCGCCCGCTGGGCACTCCGCCTCCAGGAGTATTCTTACACCGTACTGTACAAATCAGGAAAATTGCACAAAGATGTGGATTGTCTGTCACGCTACCCTGTGGCCGACAGCGATCCTACGAGCACTGATTCTGTGGGCTGCGTCCTTTCCACCTCCCAGCTGCTTCATCTCGGGGACGAGCAGCGTCGCGATCCGGATATCAGCCGCCTAATACAACAGCTCGAATCTTCACCGCAAGACGCTTCCGTTCGCATGTTTACCTTAAAGGACGACACCTTATATCGGCGTAATTTATCGCCCCATGGTCACGACCTACTTTTGGTCATACCAAAGCACCTGCGTTCTACAGTCCTACGCGAGCTCCATGACGCGCCAACCGCGGGTCACCTTGGTGTCTCTCGCACATATGACCGTGTACGCCGCCGCTTCTACTGGCCTGGCCTTTCACGTTCTGTACGTCGCTATGTCAACGCTTGTGAAATTTGCCAGCGTCGCAAAAAGCCGTCGAGACTACCTTCCGGATATCTTCAGCCCATCGACATCCCATCGGAGCCATTCTTCCGTGTTGGTTTGGACCTTCTCGGTCCCTTCCCAACATCCGCCTCCGGAAACAAGTGGGTCGCGGTGGCTACGGATTACGCGACCCGTTATGCAGTTACGCGAGCCATGCCAACAAGCTGCGCTACAGACGTCGCTGATTTTCTACTACGCGATCTCATTTTAGTGTATGGAGCCCCTCGTCAACTGCTGACAGACCGAGGCCGTACGTTCCTTTCGAAAGTGGTTGACGATATCCTGCGTTCCTGCTCTACCCAACATAAGCTCACGACATCGTACCACCCCCAGACAAACGGGCTTACAGAACGTTTAAACCGCACCTTGACAGACATGCTATCGAAATACGTCTCGGCCGACCATCGTGATTGGGACCTTGCACTACCCTACGTGACGTTCGCATACAATTCCTCCCGGCATGACACTGCCTGGTACTCGCCATTTTACCTTCTGTTTGGACGCGAACCAACATTGCCGTTGGATACCTTCCTGCCAGCCGCTGCGCAGTATACTTCTGAATATGCACGCGACGCTATTACCCGAGCTGACCATGCTCGTCAGCTTGCCCGCAGCAGATTAATGGCGTCCCAAGACTCGCAGAAGCATCGTTACGACGAGCGGCATCGCGACGAACACTTTCCAACAGGCTCCCTCGTTCTTCTTTGGTCCCCTACGCGACATGCAGGCCTGTCAGAAAAACTTCTCTCTCGTTTCACGGGCCCATACCGCGTGCTTAGACGAGTGACCGACACTACATATGAAATTGTCCCTGATAGTCCATCAACCTCTTCCGCTCTGCTGTCAAGGGACATCGTCCACGTATCAAGGCTCAAGCGTTACCACACTGCTCCTGCTGTGGCCCCGTAAACTCGCCGGGTCGGCGCTTTTGCCGCCGGGGGTCGTGTTACGTGATTTCGTCTGACTGAAAGAGGGCATAGTGGGGCATACCCAAGGAAGGTGCCTCGGACTGAGAGTAAAGAAGTGGACATTGTGAGTGAGCTGCGTTGTGGCTGCGGACCGACAACTGTTATTTTCCACGTAACAATATCTTCAGTGCTCAGATTAAAGCCATCGATAGCGCCAACAATTGCGTGTTTCTTAATCCCCCCATCTACTTCTGCTCCCAGCTCCTCCCCCAGAATCAGGAGCTGATTCTTCAACAAACGCTTCCAATTCATGACAGAGAACTAGTGTGGTGCAGCTAACTCTCTACCCAGAAAATCCGTAAATAACTGTTTCTGTGGTAGCCTCTACCAACGAAAAGATTGCACTTCTATCTTATCAGCCTGGCAACCAAAAAACCAAAGCCAGCACTCACCAGTCCACAGCTGCCAGTCTCCATGATCGCGGCGTGTTGTTCATTCTCCGTCCTCCAGGCTCACATCCAACCGCTTGCCATCCAGTTGTAACGCGTCGAAAGGAAGGTCGCTGATGGCATCCCACCGCTGCCACCAGTTGTTGCGCGTCGGAAGGAAGGTCGCTGATGGCATCCCACCGCTGCCACCAGTTGTTGCGCGTCGTGGCGACCGCAGTCTGGGGGTAGCGGGGCCGGTCGCCGTCGCTCCGTCGAGCGACGGCGAGGGGAGAGCTTTGAGCAAACTTAACGGATTTATTTACGTCTTTACAGTGAGCTGTCGAGATGACAGAAGAGAAGAGAAGAGAAGAGAGTTGGGCGAAACGCTGCACGCCCTTTTTGTTGACCCCCGTTTCCTAGGTCCCAAGGTTGGGGATCACTACACAAAACAATGTGGACCAATGGTGATGTGGAAGTTCCTCTCAGTGAAGTACCGCCCGTCATGTATGTTCATAGAGGCACAACACTGGCTTGCACATACACACACACACCCTTGCCACTAGTCGCAGCACTGCCGTAGAACAGGGAGGAGGAGAGCGGAAGACGCACGGGCGCCTCGACCCCTTTGGTGCCGGCCTCGCGCTGCGTTCCCACGGGAAGATCTTAGCGCATCCTTTCGAGAGTTGCCAGGTTCGTGGAATCCTCTGGGGAGAGCCCTTTGTCCAGCACCATCGTCGTCTGCTGGTTAACGCGCTAACGAAGCGTGGCCCAGGCGGGAGATAGAGCGGCGGCTCCATAACCCTCTTTGGCAACATTCCACACAGTTGGCGCCGCTGTCAATCAGTGGGCGCCCTCTCGTGTAGTCGGCCCCTGTTGCTTCCTCCGTCCAGCCGTGGCGGGACTATCCTTTTGGCACTAATTCGGTGTGGCGAATGGCCTGCTGGGTCAAGGCATAGCTTGATCGCTACATCGCCTAGAAGTACGACACTGGCGTTACTGGGTGTTGTAAGAAGCTGGCTTAGCATATCATTCAGTTTCTCTGGAAAGTATGAGCTGTTTCGTGGTGGTCTGTAACATACGCCAAGTAAGACTGTCTTTGGTCTAGCCCGACATAAAAGCCATAGTATTTCTACGTCAGTCACGACATTAATAGCGGAGCATGAGAGTTTCCGACTAGCAGCAATGAGCACGCCTTCCCCCCGGGAGCCCTCGCGGTCTTTTCGGAAAATATTAAAATTTGGCAAGTCAGTGAGAAGTTCAACGTCGTTGACATTATTAGACAGCCAGATCTCTGTGAGTACCAGCAGGTTACTAGCGGAAGACGATACAACATTTGATATGGCCTCTCTTTTCGGTAAAAAGCTACGTATGTTTGTGAAAATGATAGAAAAGGACAGATCATTCGAAGGGGTGGTTTTTGCGTGACAGTGCGTTTTCTGTTTACGAGGTGATTGCTAGATAGTGGATTCTTTTACCATTTAGTAAGATGAGTAAAAAAACGTAACGGTGCGGCCCGATGTGTAGCGTTTTGTACCGAAGAGAAAAGGGAGCTGCTTTAGATTTAGCAAACGCAAGAAGGTGTTTTCGCGCAGTACGGACTGCAGCAGAAAAATCCTCTCCCACGCTGTATTCTGTGCCCTTGAATTTGCGGCCACAGGAAAGAATTGCGGATTTAATCTTGTAAAAGGTAAACATAACTATTATAGGACGACGTCGGTTTTCGATGAATTTACCTAGACGGTGTGCATGGTCGATTTCTTTTGGGTCAACACTAGCGCCTAATTGATTGCAATAGATGTCAACAATTAATTGTTTCGACTGGGCGAAACTCTCTTTTGTGATTGTTTCAGGAATACCATAAAAAATTAGGTTATTATGGCACGAATTTTTTCCGCTTCATCCAGACGGGCTTCAATATTGCCAACTAAGCCAGCTGTTTGCGTACAGTCAGCCGTCAAGCTATCAATGTCGGTCCTGATTGACAGGAGGCTTTGGTAGTGGCTTTCCAAGTCAGTTAGGCGTTGGCTTATATTGCTTATCGCTTGTTCGGTAGATAATAGCTGATCTTTGAGATTCTTTACCTACAAGATTAGTTGAGACTGTCCAACGGTTAGTTTTCGCAATTCAGACAATACGGCAGATGTATCAGGACCAGGAATAGACTCGATATTTCCAGTAAGTAACAGTAAACATAGAATTGCAGGAGTGATTTCAACAGCAAGACAACGCCGTAGACTCGGTAGCTGAACTAAAAAGTAATTGCTCGTCCTTTTATTAAATAAGGAGTATTGATTACAAATAGGGAGTATTGATTACGCAGAGGAGCAGAATTCAGTGTCGCGTCCAGTGCGCAGTAGCGGACTCGTTGTAATGCAGGTCAGGCATGCATTTCCAAGAGATGACAAGACGATCTGGGTGATTACGGGAGCGATCACCTTTGCGGCGAAGACGAAAGGATTAGTGGTAATCATTGTGGTACAGCCACCAAGCCCACTTGTGTCATAATTATGTTCTATTTTTCTCATTTTTTACCGGGAAGCACTCAGGGAGTTGTGATCTTTGTTTAAGTTGGCACACTTATTGTGATATTACTGTTTAAATGCTTTCATTTTGTGTATGTGTACACCACTCCTGCAGAAGCCTTACATTGGGCTGCCTTATTTGAAAATAAATAAATATACCATCCGAAAGTGTTCCATGCTGTGCTCGCTTCCAATTTTATCACTAATATCTGTTGCATCATCAAGTGCCGGGTGTGTATTATTGCATTGCAGAACATTTTGGCTGCCTTCCATACAGGGTTCAGTTCCAGTATGATGACTGATATCTGTGACTTCATGAAGAGTTAGGTGCGGTTTGTGATTTTAGGGAATACTTTAACTACAGAAAACGTCCAGAAGTCTTCCAAACAGGGTTCAGTTGCAGTCCTATGACCAATATCTGTCTTATCATGAAAGTTTCAGGTAAAGTTAGAGCGTACTTTAACTACAAAAAATGCCCAAAGGCATTCTACATAGTGCTTGGTTCCATTCTTGTGACCAGTATCAGTTGTATCGTTAAGAGACAGGTGCGGTCTCTTGCATTAGAGGATATTTCCAATACGCTTATCATTCGAAACCCTCCGCACAGGACACAATTACAGCCTCATGACCTGAATTCGTCACATCATTAAGAGTAGGGTGTGGGTTGTTGCATAGGCGAACATTTCACCTGCAGACAACGTCCAGAAGTCTTCCATACAGGGTTCAGTTCCAATATTATGACTGATACCGGTGACTTCATGAACAGTTGTGTTATTTGTCGCTTTAGAGAATACATTGATTAAAGACAACGTCCAGAGGTATTCCATCCATGCAGGGATCAGTTTCAATAATATGACCGATATATGTGACTTCATGAACAGTTGTGTGTGATTTGTCTCTTTAGAGAATACTTTGACTAAAGACAACGTCCAGAAGTCTTCCATACAGTGTTCAGTTCCAATAATTTGACCAATAACTGTGACTTCATGAACAGTTGAGTGCGGTTTGTCACTTTAGACAATACTGTGAATAAAAACAACGTCCAGTAGTCTTCCATACAGGGTTCAGTTTTAATATTATGACCAATATTTGTGACTTCATGAACAGTTGTGTTTCTTTAGAGAATACTTCGATTAAAGACAACGTCCAGAGGTATTCCATATAGTGTTCAGTTCCAATATTATGTCCGATATCTGTGACTTCATGAACAGTTGTGTGTGATTTGCCGCTTTAGAGAATACTTTGACTAAAGACAACGTCCAGAAGTCTTCCATACAGTGTTCAGTTCCAATATTGTGACACATATCTGTGACTTCATGAACATTTGTGTGTGATTTGTCACTTTAAAGAATACTGTGAATAAAGACAAAGTCCAAAAGTCTTTTTACAGGGATCAGTTCCAATATTATGACTGATATCTGTGACTTCATGAACAGTTGAGTGCGGTTTGTCACCTTAGACAATACTGTGACTAAAAAGACCATCCAGAAGTCTTCCATACAGGGTTCTGTTCCAATGTTATGACCAATATCTGTGACTTCATGAACGATTGTGTGTGGTTTGTCACTTTATAGAATACTTTTTTTAAAGACAACGTCCAGAAGTTTTCAACACAGGGTTTAGTTCCAATATTATGACCAATATCTGTGACTTCATGAGCAGCTGTGAGTGATTTGTCGCTTTAGAAAATACTTTGACTAAAGACAATGTCCAGAAGTCTTCCATACCGGGTTCAGTTCCAATATTATCACCGATATCTGTGACTTCATCAACAGAACGTGCCGTTCTGTGCTGAACTTTGAAAGTTCGAAGCCAAAAGATGAAGCAACATTGTGCATTGGCCTTGGACGCCTGGGCGTCAACGCTGTCGACGCATGCTAGTAGTTGCGCGCCCTTTTCCTCCACAGGCGCGACTAGATGCTTTTGACGCGAAGGCGCGTGCATACGCCTGCCAGTGGTTGATAGCGCACTGCGTTGCTTGGACGCATGCGCGTTTCAGCGCATCCAGCATCCCTCCCTCGCGAAAAGAGGGAGACGCAGTGTTGTCTGGGTAACACATTCGCGCGAAATGCAGCATGTGGCATATGGAGTATATTGGGCCCTTCATGATGCGCTCACGGCCATTTTGCTAGCTCCACATATACCAAATTTTGTGTTACCTGATGTCAATGGCTGACGAAATATATGACTGGTGCAAACATGATATTATTGACACGCGTGTCATGTAAGAACAGTACAATATACTACGCTCACAGCGTGATCGCGGCTGTTTCGCTAACTGCACATATACAAAATTTGGTATTACGTGACGTGAATAGACGACGAAGTTAAATGACACATCCAAACACGTTAATTCTGACACAGAAGTCATGTTCGGCATCATTTGGGTCTACCTCGTAACGTTCTGCTAATTTTAAAGTGACATGTCAACATTTCTCATTCATGCTTGGCATATCATCGATTCGCACTGTATGTGGGATCTGCCAGTTTTTTTTCTGATATTACTTGAGAAAGCGCACATACTGTGTCCCTCGCTCCACCCGTCACCCGGCTGTCCGTGGTGCGGGCAAAAGACAGCCGACACGGCGCATATACTTTGGGAGTGAGTGCGGTGTTCGCAGCCACTACTCGGACGAGCGTGACTGTACCCCAGGGCGACTGGCTGAGCGGTGGCGAGCTGCCCTTCTCAGCCCACGTGCAGTGGACCAAATCGGGGATGTCAAGCGAGCCAGGGCTATCACCGAAGACATCGCACGATGTTCCACGGACGACAGCTCCTGGATGCCTAGCCCGGGCTAGTTCGTTCCTTAATAAAGTTTATTATCAACCTACCATTGCTGGGAATTCAATCAACAATAGAATGTGCGCAAATCATAAAGAAATAAAGTAATTAACTACTCATTACTTAGTGATACGTATTACTGTGTGTGCGTGAACAGTGCGCTTATCGTTATTCTGCCGTGCGTGCCATTGCACTTGTATTGTATCTCGCTCAAAGGTAGCTTGGACAGTCTGTGTACAAAGTGACGCCACAAAATCTGGACAAGCTTTACAAAAAACGTGGCTGATTCCTCTTTGTAGGAATCGTTATAACAACGTAAGTGAAACGTATTTTCACAGAGGTAGTTTCACGATAACTATGCTTTGTTTCGCTACAAAACCCTATGAATGAACACTACGGCAAAGAAGTGCAAAGTCACGCGGAGGATAACAAGCGGCTCGATACTTGCAGCTCGCAACTCAGAAAGCACGCGCGAAGTGAGCATAGGCAAGACTTGCTTAGAGAAACATACATAAAAAGCGGACACTGCTGTAGGTCCCTGCGACCCAGCTGCAGCGCTGCTTTCAGTGCCATGAGTGGTTTGTCAGACCCGATTATGTCTTCAGCATTAATGAAATGACAAATTTTTTTCTTTCCGACGCTAGGATTTGAACCCATGCCTTCATGCTCCGAAAGGGAGTGTCTTTACCACTAGGCTACTAACTCTTTTTTGCTCTTTATTGCCTTCTTGACTACAGGTCAAGGTAATGTGACAAACACCATCACACATGCTTCATGTGTGATAACGCATCAAACAAAGATATTACATCTTCAACACTGTCGGTAGTCTTATACACAACTCGCACTTTTATGACAGCTTCTACGAAACACTCATTAACGGATAGAACTCTTACAGCACAGAGTCTGTACGATAGCATACTACGCCAAACCGAATGAAGACCAAGTGAAAATATAACATTCAAACTTTGCACAGAACTATCACAAGGCGAAAAAAAACGAATCCCATAAAGAGTAAGAAATAAATCTTTTAAAAAGTCCTCTGTAAAATGTCCCAAAAATAGCATTCTTATAATCAATAAACACATGTTCAATGGTCTCAGGTTTGTTACACAGGAGACAGCTGCTTCCCCATGGTACATACATCCCTCTCTCTTCAAGCCACGTTTTTACTGGCAAGGTTCCCGTATGAAGTTTAAAAAAGAAGGTTTTAACATTGGGCGGTGTAAACCCAACGTTTTTCACTCGCTTTAGTACGTCATGTCCATATGATTTTCCATACTTTGACCGGTAAAGTGGCACAGGAAAAACATTCTGTATTAAGTCTTTCACAAGGCGCTTTCTTTTCACATTAGTTAGGTAATCTATTGAAAACCTTGCCCTTAAGAAACGATATGAGAACATGATTTCGCGCAAGAACGCTGACAAGGTGTGTCGTTCTCCCCTGTCTGAAGATACATAGAAGTCAGGCATGTGATGTAATAGCGTTGTTTGAAATAAAGAACATAAAAAAGAGTCTCTCTGGTATCTTAATAGCAGGAAAATTGATATTACCTGGTTAAGAAACAGACGACACAAAGACAGCCCTCCTTGCTTAACTCGCCTAAACAAGTTCGTTCTAGATGTTCGCTTCCACGTAGAGCTCCAGATGAACGTGGCGAATATACGATGGATTTTGTGAATGCTTTTACGCGTACAACTAAGTACTTGCAAAAGGTACATAACTTTACCAGCCAGAAACACGTTACATACAGCTGACCGAGAGAAAATTGATAAGTCACGACCCTCCCCATCCTTCGGCTTTCGCGCGCAGTTCTTCAGCCTTTTCAAGCCAAAACGCTTCACTGTCTTGATACCTGTCCAAAGGTACCCTTAGGTAACGACTAGGTGTCGTAGCCACTGAATAATTCCAAACGAACTGGGGTGAGGTCCCAATTACCATGCCACAAACCAATGCTTTTCTCTTTGTTCATTAAACTTTCACTCGTGTCACAAAACCTTTGAGAGATTCATAACAATGAAGTGACACTCTCTCTGTCAACAGCAAAAAAGGAAATACCGTCGGCGTATGCCAAAACACGCACTTCACTTGAGTGCAACCTGAAACCATTAATCCCTTCATGGTGAATCACTTTCTGGCACAGTTGTTCCAAAAATAGAGCGAAACAGAAAGACACAGACAGACAAAGAACTTTACTGCTTTACAAAGAACTTTATTGCTTTACAAAGAACTTTATTGTTTTACAGAGAACTTTATTGCTCGAAAAGCAAAGGACTTAAAGGACACCCCTGGCGCACGGAGGAAAGTACTCGTATGCGCTGTGAGAGTTCTCCATTTTCAATTAAATTTGTTGTTGAACTTTTGTATGCTAATCTAATACCTTTGCATATGATCGCACCAAGACCAAAGTACTCAGCTAGCGTGAAGAGTATATTGTGTGGAACCATGTCGAAAGCCTTGGCTAGATCAATTTGTAACATGGCTACTTTCAGAAGCGCTGCGTCACAATACTCCAAAATGCTCCTGGCGACATAAATATTCGTGAATGTGCTTCTACGCTTAAAGCGGCAAGTCTGATGTGGCCTGACCAACTTGTGCACAACTTATTGCAACCTCCTAGCCAGAACTTTCATAAACATCTAATTAAATCTACGTTTGCTAGCGTGATTGGCCTGTGCGTGAAACACTTGCAACATGTTTCACTTTGCGTGAAACATGTTGCTCTTTCCCCTTAGAAATCAGCACAGTGTGCGCCCGATTAAACGATGGGGGCAGAGTTCCGCGATCTAAAAACTCTGAAAAACCTCATGCAATGCGACGGCCATATCAATCTTGAACGCCTTGTAAAAGGCGGCATTAATGCCATCTGGACCAGCTGCCAAGATAATCGATAGCCTTTTCAATTTTCTCTAAACTAATAGACATTTCCAATAAATTTGTGTCCTCAGCATTAAGTGTCGGCATTTCTATCAAGAACTCATCTACATAACTCGGCTCTTTTGGTTCGCGATAAGCAAACAAGTCTTGATAATAGCTTTCAAAAGCTTTCATGACATCTTTATGTTCTCTCAATATTTTGCCATTCAATTCTATCTCTAGGATGTCGGGAGCTCAAGCGTACGCCTTTTCATCTGACAAGTCTCACTTTGTCGGGGCTTCACCCACGAGGTATCTCTCAGCTCTTGCTCGCATAATGGCGCTTTTATATTTATCCTCTTCAAGGCATTCAATTTTGTTTTTGACGGCCTGCAGTTGATGTGTAAATAAGCCCGGGATTTCTGCTTCAACTTTCACCAAATCATTGAGCTCTGCCCATAGCTCGCGATCCTGTTTTCGAGCTTGATAGTGCATGTCACAACTGCACTCTATTGCCTTCATTTTTATTCTTTGCCTAAATAATTCCCATCTTTCCGTGGCACTCCTTTCTGCGTTTTTGAAAAAAATTCTCGATTTCCTTCTTTGTCTTATCTACAAACCCCTCATGCGTAATTATCTTAGTATTCAGTTTCCTTGTTTCCAATACAACCTTTTTTTGCACTTTCGACCTATGTCAAACGAGACTAAGCAATGATCACTGAAGGAAACAGCATAAACGTCATAGTTCCGACATGAAAGTACTATCTCAGAAAAACGTATGCTCGATCTAATCATGCGTGACTCGAGCCTTGACAATGTGCGAAGTGTTGGGGACTGCCACCTTTCGCAAACAGAGCTACGTTATGGAAAAAGTACTCATTAGGGCTATCTCTAAGGAAACCAACACTTTAATCACTTAATTTAGCAGTATACGCACAACCCTCTAGAGCCAGAACACAATTGAAGTCACCCAACAGAATCACACATCTCTGACATTCAAAGTACGCTTGCATTTCACGAAAAAATATACATCTGTTTCTCGAATTTGTAGGCAGACGCTCTAGGTGCCGACCAGTGCGGATGCGCGAAGATCGGCTCCTGCTTTCAAGAATGCTTTTCTGTGGTATTCACAAATTTGTCGCTGAGTTTTCAGTCCCATCGTGTGCCTAAGTTTTCAAGAAATCAGCAGATACCACCTTTGTGATGGTGAGTGGACTTTGAAACCGTTTTTGGGGCATTTTTACACGGCAACGCCACCGGGGGATTTAAGCCTAACAACCAAGGAGGCGATTGTCGCCGATGCGCCGACCCGGCGCCAACGTGACTCAACGCTCTGCGCGTTTCAGAACCTGCAACTGAGAATGGAATACCAAGTAGATGGAGAGGACATCGCTCCAGAGGATTGCACGGAAGACATGGGTTGGAAGAAAGCTGAAACGAGACGCTCAAGGAATAAGCAAGCCGCGGTTAGAGTACCTGCTGCCAAGGGTTAGAATAAGGCTGGCGTTGCGGGAGACGCTCGAGCCAGTCGTAGTAGGTATGATACCAAGCATACAATCGTGCGAGCTGGACGCATGCCGCCACTACCCAAGGACTTCAGCAAAATTGTGCTACAACCACGTGGAAGATTAAATATCTCGAGAATTGGCACTGGAGCCGTGGCAGACGCGATAGTACTGGCGGCCGGCATCAAAGAGGAGGAGGCCATGCAGGACTTCATCTGTTCCAACTTGCAGCAGAACATTATGGTGCAAGCACTCCGGACCAAGACAGAGCTTCAAGATACACCAAGGTCAAGGAAATTGACATTGGAGGCAAAGCTTTCAAGGTTAGCGCGTACGCCACGGCACCCCACGATACTTGTAAAGGAGTGATTCGCGGGATCCCCGCAAGCGATACTCAGGACATTTTGACCCGAAAAATTGTGAACGCGAACAACCCGCTCACGCTGCAGGCCAAGAGAATCAAGGACACCGGGACAATCATCATAGCGTTCGAAGGACACAAGGTGCCCAAATTCGTGAGATATGGACCTTAACTTTTGCAGTGCTCCCTTTACCGCAAAAACATCGATATTTGTTACGTCTGTGGAAAGCTGGGACATCGGTCTGACGTCTGTCCGAGCCCAGCTGAAACCATCTGCAGAGGCTGCGAGATCAAGAACCCAGATAGCCTGCACCAGTGCAATCCAAGATGCAGGCTGTGTGACGGTCACCATCCAACGGCAGACAAAGAGTGCAAGAACAGGTTCTTAGTGCCATACGTCGTCAGACGCAGACGTTGGGAAAGATCGCGAGCAGCCGCAGAAGCCCGGGACGCATCAATCACATCGAGTCCAGACATCAACGACAAGCAGCTTATTCCAGCCTACGGGACTCAGAGCATCCAGACTACTCAAGAACCGGAAAGGCGGCCCCACTCCAGCGGGAGGTAGCGTTCCAGAAAAGGTTCTAGACCCAAGGTCCGCTCCCAATCGCGGGGGCGCTCGAGTTCTCAAGGTCACCATCAGGGTCGGGATCAGCCTGGGTGGCACCCGAATGGCCAGCTGCCTGGCGTTCAGTTCGAGATCACGGCTTCACAACCGGGGAGGACGCCTGCAGTTACATCGAAAGGCAGCTGGGCTGAGCGAGTGCGGAACGGCGCGGCAGAGGTGATGACAGGTAAGCTGCCAGAGCATGGTAGAATTGCACAGCTAGAGCAAGAAAACGCGAGACTTACAAAATCGAATGAGAGGCTATCAGCTGAGTTAAAGGAAATAAAAATTCTTCTCACTAAGCTAACCAGCGCGCAGTCTTCACAGCCAATACCTCAGCCAGTTGATGTCCCTGTGGCTGAAAACGTGGGGGACCCGAGAACCACAAAAAAATTACGGCATATTCACGGGGTGAATGATGATGATTGGGCGAAGCTCCGGAGGGATTCATCGGTAAACTGTGAATCTTCCGTGTAATTAGCCCAGTCGATCATCATGTAAAGACGTGAGAAACGCTGTGTGTGTATATACACAAATCAACTTTTATTAGTTCTTAGACGACGGATGGCTTGCGATGTCCCTTGCCTCGCGCGCTCGCACATCGGGATTCTGTCTGCGAGCGCGCGCTGCTGCCGCCTTGCGCTCTCTCCGCTGTGCAGCCTTATACATCCGGCGACTCCGAGCGCGCGCCAACAGCGAACGGATTTTATTACAACGCCCCCCCTAGCGTACGTCGCCGCACTAAATCGAACGATTGCCTTCAACCAATGACACGCGCCATATGTGACATCATTCCTATTTTATAAGATCTCGCGTCTTTCATCAACTACAAGTACCACTTTCTAGTTTATAACATCTTGCATCTTTTCATCATCAGCTACAAGTACCACCATCTAGTAAACACTACAAGAACTAAACGAGAGGTGGCTACATACAGGAGACGGTACCGCCATCTAGTGAACACTGCAAGAACCAAACTAGAGGTGGCTACATACAGGGGACGGTACCGCAATCTAGTGAACACTGCAAGAACTAAACTAGAGGTGGCTACATACAGGCTACAGGGGACGCACAGCCTCGCCCTAAGGAGCTTCGCCCCTAAAAAGAGGGCAGTCATGGCAGAACACGTGGAAGCCAACCAAACGACCATGTCAGATATGAAAGAGGTCTTTGACACGCTCAGCAAAGTAGTAGCCAATCTTAGCGAGCAAATGGGTAGGCTACAGTCAAGCGTGGCGGCACTGGAAGAGCATATGACTTTGCGCATTACAAAGGTTGAAGCATATCTGCACAATACAGCAAGACCTCCTCATGCACCAAACTCACCCCTTCGGCCACCAATACTAGTGGTACCAAACCTGTCGACAGGGGCAGCATCAGGCTCTGGCCGCCCATGTAATAACCATGATGGCAGCGCTACGTGAAGCATTTCGTATCTGGCAATGGAACTGTAGAGGTTACCTTAAAAAGAAGGCAGCCCAACAGCAGTATATCAGGAGCAGCCAAGAAAAGCCTCATATTATTTTATTACAAGAAACCCTTTCACCGCAAGCAACGTTGCCTTGATTCCGGCCTGTAATAGGGGATACTGAAGGGAGGGGAGTCTGCACCTTCGTATGCAACAAACTAACGCACGTAACCCACGACCTCAAGATAGAAGCAGGCCGGTTGGAACACGTCATGGTAGAGATCGTGCCAGGTATCAGCAACCGTCAGAGCATTTTAATTATTAACATATACAGCAGTCCAAACGAAGAAAAGCAAGGGTTCAAGACAGTTCTAAAGAAAGCTGTTAATATCGCCGGGGAATGTCCACTCGTCGTAGCAGGTGATTTCAACGCCCCTCATCATACATGGGTTTACAAGTACAACACTGGGAAAGGAAATCGACTTTGGCAAAGTGCCAGTGAACTTGATCTCACCCTAATCACAGACCCCAGCCCAGCCTACCAACAAGGCTTGGTACATCTTGCTGCAAGGATTCCACCCCGGACCTTACATTTGGAAGGAACATCAAGAAGGCCCAGTGGATGAACCTTGCTGTAGACCTAGGGAGTGACCACTGCATTCTTGCGACTACCTTCTCCGTGGAGCGTAAAAAGCAGAGAGAATTCCACTTCACAGACTGGAATAAGTTCAGGAAGATAAGGATGGAAAGGGAACAAGATGGCCACAGACAAGGCTTGGAGCAGTGGGTCAAACAGATTAAAGAGGACATGAAATCCGTCTCCTCCACCATTACAACAGATTTTCCGGTTGAAAGAATGGATAGCCGGCTCACTCATCTTCTTGAGGCAGAGCAAGAACTACTGAACCGTTGGAAGGGTCAGCGCCTTAACGGAAGACTGAGGAAGAAGATAGCTGAGGTAAACAGATCAGTCGAGGAACATTGTCGCCACTATCGAGGCAGCAATGGGACGAAATCTGAAACTCCGTCGATGGTCAGATGCGCAATGGCAAGACATGGAATATTTTAAAACATCTCCTCAACGAAAACACCACCAAAACAAATCAAAAGCATGTTATCGCTCAAAATTTGCATAAAGAGATAGGGCGCACTACAGAACAGCAAGTTGTGCCGCGGCTCGTGAATAAGTACCTCCCAATCAAAAGAGGATTGGCACAACCAAGTAGACAGTACCAGGGCAGGCCCAATCCAGGTCTTGAGGGCGACTTTAACATCAAGGAGATCAGAAGAGCCTTGCATGATCTCAACGGCAGGTCGGCCCCTGGCCCGGACGGTATATCAAACAAGGCCCTTCGTAACCTTGATGATGATTCAATTGAAACCCTGAAGGATATGATCAATGCAGCATGGAAAGAAGGCAGGGTGCCGGAGCAGTGGAAGCTGGCCAGGACGATCCTTATTCCTAAGCCAGGAAAACCCCCTAACTTGGAAAACATGAGGCCAATATCCTTGACATCATGTATCGGCAAGGTTGCAGAACATGCCATACTGCACAGGATAAACAAGTACTTGGAAGATAACGCCATATATACACACAATATGGTTGGATTTAGGGCAGGGCTATCCACACAAGATGCATTGAAGCTTATCAAACACCAGGTCATCGACAACAAAACGAGAGACGTGAGAGCCATTCTGTGCCTAGATCTAGAAAAAGCGTTTGACAACATCCACCACTCTATCATACTCGAAGCAATTTCCAAGCTTGGTCTGGGGAAAGCCTTCTATGACCACATATGGTCCTTTCTTAGAGATCAGAAAGCCGTGATGAAGATTGCAGATATCGAGACTGCAGCAATCGAACTAGAAGCAAGGGGCACGCCGCAAGGGGCAGTGATTTCACCAATGCTGTTCAACATTGCCACGATTGGACTGTCAAAGAAATTATCGAGCATTGAAGGATTGAAGCACAGCATCTACGCAGATGACATTACCATCTGGTGCACAGGTGGAAGCGAGGGGCAGTTTGAGAGCGCCCTGCAAGAGGCGATTGACACCGTAGAAGAGTACCTTTGTCCTTCTGGGCTCAAGTGCTCCTCGAGTAAGTCAGTACTTTTACTGTATCGGACTGCACGCCGGGGACCGAAGTCCACGGGATGGAAGCCGTTAAACCAGATAGACAGCCACCTCCGTACAAATCAAGGGGATTACATCCAGAGGGTCGACTCCATCAAAGTCCTGGGCATGCTGATAGAGTCTACCGGCGCCAACAGCAAATCTATAGCCAAGTTAACTTAGAAAACAGACAGTGCGGCGCACCTCATACGCAGAGTGGCCAACAAAAGAAATGGGATCAAGGAAGATAACCTCATCAGGTTGATGCATGCGTTTGTTCTAAGCCATTTCACGTACGAGGCAGCAATGCGCAACTGGTCAAGAGCAGAGTCTGAGACACTTAATGTGCTCCTCAGGAAAGTTATCAAGGAGGTCCTCGGTCTACCCATACATACCAGCACCGAGCGTCTGCTTGGGCTTGGCATTCACAAGACGCTCGAAGTAATAGCAGAAGCCCAAGAAAGAGCACAGTTTGCAAGGTTATCTACATCAAGGTCGGGGAGAATGATCCTGCAGGAGCTGGGCCAACACCCAATGGCAATCAGGCACAATTACAATGATATCCCCGACAACATCAAGGAGAATATCACGGTGTCTCCTATACCAACAAACATGCACCCAGAACACAACGTCGGAAGAAGAGTAGCGAGGGCCAGGACTATACTTCGTCAAGTCTCAAACGAGGAACGAGAGGTCGTATTTGTTGACGCGGCTTCCTACGCCAATGGGAAAGCGTTTGTGGCAGTGGTGGTCGATGGGGCTGGCCATGTCGTCAACTCAGCGACGGTCAGGACGAAAGACCCAATCATTGCAGAACAGGTGGCCATCGCCTTAGCACTCAAGGTGGATAACATTGAAGTCGTCTACAGTGATTCCATGGCAGCACTACGGGCGTTCGCCAAGGGGATGGTCTCTGAACAAATGCTGAAAATACTGCAAAGCAAGAACATAATGCATCATCTTCGGAGTTGGTTCCCAGCTCAGCTTGGGCAAATCAACGATTCCCCTCCCAATCTCAATGAAGCAGCACACGAGGCGGCGCAAGAACTCTCCAACCACGCTTCCCCGGGGATGAGTTCTACCGGTGAAGGCGATAACCGGGAAATTCTTACAACATATAACGAGCTCACTAAACATTTCTACCCGTCTAGAAGGATTTTCCCTTCACCTCACAAAAATCTAACCTGGCCCCAAGCACTTACAATAAGGCTTTTGCAAACGCGGATGTAACCTAAATTGAAAATGTTACACATCATGTACCCTGACCTATTTCTATGTAATCTTTGTCCACATTGTGGGGAAATAGCTTCATTAGAACACATGCTCTGGCAGTGCACCAAATTCGCTCATATATCGAACATCGCCTCTGCCAGATGGGAGGCGGCAATCCGCAGCTCATCCTTCGCAGATCAGCTCTGGCCTGTCCACCAAGCCCGCGAGGCGGCTGAGGAGCTTGGCATCTCAGTTTCTACGTGGGAGCTGCCCACAACACAGTGATCTGTATTTTGGAGGACCAAATAAAGGTTTATTCAATCCAATCTCGAATTGGTAGGTGCGTATACACAGATAACTCTAAATTTAGTGTTCCCGTAACAAAAGTCACAGAAAACAAAACGCCCAGGTAGGCAACCTCTGACCTCTTTCATTACAATACCAAGAGAGTTCTTGACAAAAAAAATTGCCCGCAGCTTCCCTCGGGGGAACACTGAGGAGGATGCGGAGCATATAATTGGTTAACGGGGTGTTAAAGTGCGCCTTACTTGGGTCGATGGCTAAATTGGTTAACGTGGTTGTGAAATGGGGTGTTAAATTGCGACTTACTTGGGTCGATGGCTAAATTGGTTAACGTGGTTGTAGGAGGGGGTGTTAAATGAGTGAACACGTACACACGTATGCGAAAGGGCGGCGCTGGTCGAAGGGACGTCGATCATTGTGTTTGTGGATTCGTTGGAATTCATTTCACCGCGACCTTGGACGTCGACGCGCCGTACAAACCAACCGACGAGCGGCAACTGAGCGAGCGAGCGCCGACCTTGAGTATATATACAGCTCGACGGCGCATGCACTGTCAGCTGTTGAATGTTCTCGAAGCGCGACGCCACATGCGCGTCCACTGGAGAATCAGGAGAATTTTAGATGTCGAACGCGGTGTGTAGAGGAGGAAGGGTGCACAGATGGTGGAGGAGTGAAGCACGCGCGGTGTGTAGAGGAGGAAGGGATGCACAGATGGTGGAAGAGTGGGCGACGGCGCGACGGCGCATGCGCGCGCGTCAGCTGTCGAATGTTCGAGAAGCGGTGCGGACGGCGCGGACGGCGCGGACGGCGCGGACGGCGCACTACAAGGCGCGAGTATAAGATGCTTCCGCATCTAAAATAATACATCCGGCTGATGCTCCCACTGCATGGCTCACACACGCATTGCACCGCAATGAAAGTTCCGATACCAAGCTATCAGGGGCGTCTACAGTACTAACTTTAGTCTCCTGGACCGCGAGCAAGTCACGGTCTTTTTCTTGCATCAAGCGTTTCAACTGGTACTGTTGTCGACACCCTCCTAGACCACGTACATTCAGCGTACCAATGCGTAAAGGCGCAGTCATGCTTGCCATGTTGATGATAAAGATGAAGCTACGATACTGCGCCTACCGTGTCTCGTATACCGTGCAGTGGGAAAACCGGGGTCTTACGCGTCTCGACCCTGTCTCCGAACCGGCGACAATGACGCCGACCGGGTTTCGAGGGCATATTTTTTACTCTTAGCGACCATGACGCGATGACGCAGACGCTCCGGGCGTTTCAGGTTGCGTTCCGTGCTTTCCACTCGGTTACGCTTGCCGCGTGCCATGGTCGCTTCCGGAGACTTAGCGCTGGCTTCTGGTGTAGTGATCTCGCCACTGGTGCCCATGTCTTCCTCTATCCTTTCTTGAATGTCCCGCTAGCCGCCTGTTGCGGCCAACTCTTCTGATTCCTTCGTTGAGTTTTTGCCGTCTTGCGTTGTTGCGTCGGCTGTCTCTTTTCCAGTTGCCTGAACCGTGGCGTCGGCTCCCAGGGCATTGCTGCCAGGGGCCAACTTCTCAGCCTCCTCGGCGTCCATTAGATTATCTTGGGCACCGTCTGTTGGCAGCGCGGTCTTCGTAACTCTGGCATAACTCCTGACGCAATCTTGACTTTCGTGGCCAAACGCTCGGCTTACACCACAGCAGGGAGTCTGGCGGTGTCGTCGTATTGTCCCTGCATGTGACACCTTAGGCAAAGCGGTGCCTGACCCGGGGCCACAAGAAGGACGTTGTTAAGTTTGCAGGGGGCACCAGGCTACTAAATCATGCTTCCGCAAAGGGAATGCTTGTACAGCTCATCTAAACCACATAATTGTGCCTTTTTGTGCAAAACAAATGCAGAAAGACAACACTTTGCCGTCACAGTTTGCCGTTTTATGTTGTGTTGCATTAATTGTCCTCAGCGGGACATGATGTAGAGTGGATATAGGAAATCGCACAAATTATAAAAATTTCTTCTTAGCAAAAAAAATTGATGGCAAAGTTGGGCAATAGTTGTCCTCCTGAAGAGGCAATTACACGTCTTAAAGAAAGAGTAAAAACGGCGATGGATGCGCCATCTATCAGTAGGTCAATTTGTTTGTTGCTGGGCCGCGAATAGGCTACAGTGGCCACTCTTAATATGGTATATTTCTTTGTGGGACAAGCGCGCACCTACAGCTGTCCCGGCTCGACACGTGAAGCACGCTGGTCAAACAGGAAAAAAAAAACGGCACACGACACGAACGTACAAGTATACACAACATAAGCGCGAACAACTGTCACAGTCTTCATGTGTTAGTGGCGCGCGCTTTTAGCGAACGTGACCATGGCAGCAGGTGAAGTGACCTTCGAGCTCTCCCGAATCACGGGTCTGATAAGCGCGCGCGCTGGAGAGACCCTGGCTATTCCGTAGGGGCGACGCTCATCGAAACGAGCCCATCGCGCCATGTCGCGACCGATCACGAAAATGCGCTAAAATTGTGGCGATCTGAGGCTTGCCGTTAGCAACTCTGGCAACGTATGCTCCGTGGTCTTGTGGATAGCCCAGCGCGCTGAGGATGCTGAAGTCGCCGGTTCGGTGCCCCGCGATAGAACCCTTCTTTCTCGAGTATTCACTAGTAGTCTGCTAGCAAACATTTTTCAACATTGTATTCGTGACAAAAAGCCGTGGCTGAACAGGCAAAAGCCAGTTTCGTGTAAAAATGACGTATCTTCACGAACAGCATGATGATGCGTGCGCGAATGTCTGGGTATCGTATCGGTGAGAAAAAGCACGTCATACGAGGGTTGCGCCAAGGTGTATGTAAACTGGTTGCATAAGTTCCATAGAGGCCCACGTGTCCAGTAGTGGGCAGCTCATAGTCATCATCTCCTTCTACGTATGGAGGGGAAAACTAACAAAAAAAAATAAAGTATGAAGTCACAACCAGGTGCGGGGGCGACATTGTGCCTTCGCTCTTCATGGTACTAACTTGAAATTTTTCTTAAGTGCTGACCTTTTACAGCCCCTTGTAAATACGGGATTTTAATGCGATATATGGCTCACTAATTGCGTTCGAGAGAGAAAGGACAAGACTGAATGAGCAAGCAAGACTCCGACTCTCTACTCTTGCTGGCGTGCGTTTGCCTTTCGTGGGGGTGAATCCGGCACGCTAAGCAAGAAAACACTGAACACTCTAAGGTTGCTGAAATGATATCTCCAAGGCTGCCGTCTCGCTGCAGTGGTTTTCCACGACAGGGGAACGTGAGGTTTTGAAATATTGTGCTCGTGAACAGTATAGTGTCACAATTTCTCCATCTGTAAATATTTTGTGGATATTACGAGTACCCTGTTTGGTTAATAATACAACCTCGCTTCCTCATTCTAGTTGGTCTTCCTTTCCTCTCGTGTACGCAGTTGGCGAGCCATGAAGGCGCAATAAAATCACGCAGTGAAGTAAAGCCATCTAAAAGGGCGGCAATCAAAAATTCAATTTGGCGCCATGCGGGGCAAACCAAACGACGTTGCTATTATACTTGAGGTGCTGACGTCATATTTGATTTTTTTGCATTGAGTTATTGCCTGCATACGTAGTTGGAGGCGGTGGCAATGAGCCACCGACCACTGTATACATGCGCCTCGATGAATGTGCAGTTTCGCTTCCATTATGCATATACTTCGAAGCCACTGTGGAAGCTTGGACTTAAAACAACCTCAAACCTTCCGCCGGCATCATGATTAGAGATGGGTCGTCCGGGAGCAAGCCGAATCTTCTGAGCGGCTCTTCATGAAGAGCGAGTGATGTGCTGGTCAGCAGAAGTGAGCCGCTCACAGCGAAGACAACTGCCCCACCTCGGCTATCCGCTCCCCAACTGATCCGTCTGCGTGGCTTATTAGAGCCGACGGCTGAGCGGTTCACCGAGAGCCAATGAGCGAACTCCCTCGCTCACTCATAGCCTTGGTCCTCTCAACTGTCACCCTCCCAGCGATCTGTCGGATTCGTTCCGTACTGAACCGCACACGTTGTTTCGTTCCTGTTTCGTGATCTGGCTGAAACTGAGTGATTTAGGTGAGTGTAGCTTTCGCGCCATCTATTGGATATGAAAGAAAACAACTGCTGGAAGGCGGTGTTGGTGTTGCACGCTTTCCACCACCCGCAAGGCTGGTGTCTCAATGCGTCAAAAAGTTTTGTGTTTGTCCGGCTCGGGTTAGCAAGGACGTCAGCAGCGGTGTACCAGCTCTTGCGCGAGTGCGGGGGAGGGGGGGGGCAAACCTATCTCACCCGTCAGTCAGAATATATATATATATATATTATGAAGTCTTGGTAGTCTTGGCTGCGACAGCGTTTATTTGAGGAAAGACCTCGCAAAACGAACGGGCAGAGACAGCACACAGACGATGACGATGATGATGAACCAGAGTGGCAATGAGGGCAAAGAGACAAGCGGATGATGGTGATTGTGATTATGCAGGGATGAGGACGATGTAAGTTACAAATGCCCACACTAATTCCCCCCCACTTGAAAGCGGACACCCTGGCCGCCGTAAGTCAAAGTGATGGGGAACGTCGCGTGAAAGGTTTCATGCGACAAACGTGTACAATCTCTGTGCTGCGGTAGCGGCGGTCTGTTGGGGCGACGAGTGGTGTCACACGATAATTAACCGGCGAAGTCTGTTCTAAAACAATGTATGGCCCGATGAAGCGTGGTTGGAATTTGTCACAGAGACCAGGAGTGCGAATAGGTGTCAAAAGCAGCACCTCGTCACCAGGTTGGAAAGACACAACGCGGTGGGATTCGTCATAGATGATCTTCCGCTCGTGCTGTCTCGCTTCAGTATTGATGCGAGCCTGATGGCGAGACTGGGCCAGGCGGTAAATGTATTCTTCGCTAGAAGACTGACATGAATTCCCATGGCTGATAAAGAAGGAGACGTCGAGAAAGGTAGTCGGGGTGCGTCCGTACACGAGGTAAAACGGTGAGTAGCAAGTTGTTCGCTGAACGGCGGTGTTGTAAGCGAATGTCAGGAATGGTAAAAGAGTGTCCCAGTTTTTGTGGTCGGGTTGGACGTAAACGGCTATCATGTCTGCAAGGGTTCGGTGAAATCTTTCTGTGAGACCATTTGTCTGAGGGTGGTAGCTTGAAGCTGTCTTGTGAGTAGTTCCAGATGCGCGCAGTACTTCATTTACAACTTGTGACAGGAACACTTTGCCGCGGTCACTAAGCAGTACACGAGGAGCCCCATGACGCAATATTATTGCGTGAAGAATAAAGTCTGCAACTTCCACAGCTGAGCCCGTAATAACAGAGGAAGTCTCAGCGTAGCGTGTCAGGTGGTCCACGGCAGTCACTATCCATCGTTTGCCAGCAGATGTGACGGGGAGAGGCCCGTAAAGGTCAACACCTACAACCTCGAACGGCATTGAAGGGCACGGAAGTGGCTGTAGAGGTCCAGCAGGTGCCGACGTGGGGAGTTTACGACGCTGGCATGGGTAGCAGGAACCGACGTACCGAGCTACACTAGAAGAAAGGCCAGGCCAGTAATAACGCTGATGAGTGCGGCGAGTTGGGCAGGTTGGTAACGATGCATGACTAAGAAATCTTAGCGCCACAGAACAGAAACAAAAGAAAGAAACGTAGACAACACGAGCACGCTTTGGCGTCAACGTGGTGTTTTCAGCCAAAAGTAAACTGAAGGATATTTGCCCGAGACTGCAGCACCGCGAAAATAAAAAAAGTGGTAAAAAAGGCAAGTGCACAATGAGACATGGCATTCGTTTCGTGTCTTGTGTAAAAGGGGTGGTATACGAGACGCCCTTTTCGTGCGGACACGTTTACGTGGGCCAATCTGGGCGGTGTCTCAATATCCGTCTACGCGAGCACCACAGCTCTTTGAAAGGCACACCGACATCCCACTTGGCATTACATTGCCGTCAGTGTGGCTGTACTCCAATGTTCGATCAAACAGCTGTGCTATTCCGTCACAGAGAGCAGTTAACCCGGGAATTAGTTGAGGCCTGCTTCATCCGAAAACGTGGCGAGAAGTGCGTGAGTCATCCGTCTGTACTCCTTCACGATAAAGAATTTTCATTCCTAATGAGCACGTTTTCATAGTTTCACCGAGGTAAGCATGCGCAGTTGGTGTTACATTTTTCGTTTGTAGGGTTTTTCGGGGGGCTGTTAAGGTTTTTTTCTAAGTTTTCTTGGTTCCATTTACACATGCGCGTTTACCTGGTTATTTCCTGATATTACATTTTTTGTTTTTGTATGACGTTGTATAACAATATATGTGTAAAAAAGTAGGCGTGAGATTTCTGTGATTTGAGTTCGTATATATTCATGTGTGTTTCCTAATAAACTTGGTTTGAAGTTAGCGCTCGTGTTGTCTACGTTTCTTTCTTTTGTTTCTGTTCTGTGGCGCTAAGATTTCTTAGTCATGCAGTAATAACGACATCGAATGCGGTCAAGAGTTTTTTTAAAACCAAGATGACCAGCAGTCAAGTCGTCGTGGAAGGCTTCGAGCACCTGAAGTCGGAGAGAGCGTGGCAGTACATGAACCCAGCGCTGACCGTCAGGGTGGTAGACGTGGCGGTGGAGAACCCCATTGTCCAGCCTAAAGTGCAGGAGTTGACGACGGAGTCGCGCGTTTGGTGGATGAGAAACTCCCGAAAGGTGGTCCATGATGCGTCTGCAGTATGAGTCGGACCGCTGGCGGGAGATAAATGTTGGCTCGTCATCCGAAAAGGGTTGCGTTATTGATGCGAGCGTATGAACTTTGGTAGATGTGGTGGTTGAGTTCTCACCAACGCTCATATGGGTAGTTGGAAGCGGGCAACGAGATAAAGCATCGGCGTCTTGATGTTTTCTGCCTGACTTGTAAGTGATATCAAAGTCGTACTCCTGCAAGCGTATATCCACCGACCCAAGCGTCCGGACAAGTTCTTCAGTGTAGAAAGCCAGCATAAGGCATGGTGGTCCGTAACGATTGTGAAGTGACGCCCGTGGAGATAGGGACGAAACTTCTGAACCGACCAAACCACAGCCAAACACTCTTGCTCAGTTATAGTGTAGTTCTTTTCAGCAGCGGTGAGTACGCGACTGGCATATGCAATAACTTTCTCTAGGGAAGACTTGTCGCGTTGTAGAAGTACGGCTCCTATACCAAGGCCGCTAGCGTCGGTATGGAGGATAGTTGGTGCGGCTTCGTCAAAGTGGCAGAGCAGAGGTTCAGACGTGAGTGCCCGCTTCAACAGGTCGAATGCTGTTTGGCATTCTTGAGACCACAGAAAGGGGACGTTGGAAGCAAGTAGTTGGTGTAATGGAGCAGCAATAGAAGCGAAGTTCTGGATAAACCGGCGAAAATAGGAGGCAAGGCCAAGAAAACTGCGAAGCTCCTTTGGTTTTTCGGGGCGCGGAAAGTGAAGGACTGCAGAAATCTTGTCAGGATCGGGCCGCATGCCATCTTTGCCAACGACGTGTCCTAAGACCTTGATAGATTTGCTAGCGAAAGAGCATTTCTTCGTGTTTATTTGAAGCCCGGCGCCGGCAAGGCACGTCAAAACTTGATCCAATCGTTCTAGGTGCTCAGGAAACGTTGACGAAAAGATAATAATGTCGTCCAGGTAGCAAAGGCAACTTTTCCATTTCAGGCCACGCAGCACGGTATCTATCATGCGCTCAAAAGTCGCGGGTGCGTTGCAGAGCCCGAAAGGCATCACGTTGAATTCATATAGCCCGTCGGGGGTTGCGAATGCCGTTTTCTCTTTATCGTCTTCATGCATGGGGATCTGCCAGTACCCAGAACGCAAGTCGATGCTTGAAAAGAATTCCGCGCCTTGTAGGGAATCAAGGGCGTCGTCAATGCGTGGCATAGGGTACACGTCCTTGCGTGTGATCTTATTGAGCGCCCGGTAGTCCACGCAAAACCGCACAGAGCCATCCTTTTTATGGACCAAAACAATAGGAGATGACCAAGGGCTAGATGAGGGACGGATGACTTCCCGTTTAAGCATGTCCGCAACGTTTTCTTCTATAATTTTTCTTTCAGATAGAGACACGCGGTAGGGTCGGCGGTGTACAATAGATGTCCCAACAGTTTGAATTCGATGTGCTGTAGTATTAGTGCGGCCCAGCTTAGACGAGCAAATATCGAAAGAATTTGCATGTTTCTGTAACAATGCGAGCAACTGCTGCCTCTGTGAATATGTCAATTCGCTGCTGATAGTGGTGGTGAAGGCGGAGGAAGAAACATGCTCACCGAGGCAAGGTTCTTTAGATGCGATGGCCTGAAGTGGCGTGACGAGTACAGGCTCGAAGTCAGCAACACGGGCCACAGTAGTGCCCTGTGGCAGTAAGATCTTCTCCGGTGTAGAGTTGACAGCGGTGACAAGTGCCGAGCCATTGCAAAAACGAACGACACCGGACGGAAGAACTATACCTTTGCGAACGCAAAGTGGTGACGGTGAGACCAATACATCCCCGTGATAGATGCCGTTGGACGTAATGGTGACAATTTGCTCTTGTAGTGGCGGGAGTTCGATGTCTTTCGCAGCGACCAGACGAAGTGGCTTCTGATTATCGTCGTCAAGCATGTAGTCGGTGTCAGCGAGTTGAACGACGCGTTGTCCACAACAAATCGCTGCGGAAGCAGATGATAGAAAATCCCACCCTAAAATTAGTTGGTGAGAGCAGCGGGACAGGACAGCAAACTGGACATGATGGCGGATGCCGTCGATGAAAACACGCACAGTACAAAGCGCGGAAGGGCGAATGATGTTCCCCTGGGCAGCAACTAACGTGGGACCATCGTAAGGCGTCATTACTTTCCTTAAATGTTCACACAAATCAGCACGTATCACAGACAATGTCGCACCTGTGTCCACCAAAGCATCGACTCGCACTCCTTCCACTTCCACAGAAACCATGTTACACGGGCCTAATGGAGGAATTTCAGTTCTAATTCCGAATGCAGTTTTTCCTCCACAAACTGCATCACTTAGTTTTCCGAACGAATATCAGAGGCGAATGAGGCGGGCCGAAGTGGAGAAGTGGAACGGCGGAAGGGCGAAGGTGAGCGGCGTCTCGTGTTTCGGCTGTTTCGTGGTGCAGTCGATGCAGGAGGAGATGGAGACCGGTGCGGGGGAGACGAATAACGCCGACCTTGATAAGACGCCCCGTTGTACAAATCCGGTTCACGCACATCGTTCCGACGCTCATCTTGCTGGCGCTTCCGGCAGAAACGGGATATGTGGCCGCGATAGCCACAGTAGAAGCATACAGGGCGAGACGAGCGCCACGGTGGAGAATAGAAGGCATTCGGGGCACTTGGAGATAGCGCGGTCAGGTGGGCCGAAGGGTCAGGGGGCACGGAATGGTAGTTCACAGGGGTAGCGGCAGCAACTGACGCGTAGGATGGACGTGGCAATGTCGCGTGGGTGTCGCTGGGAGGCACGGCAGCAACTTGAGGGTACGTGGCTAAAGGGTGAGAAGCAGGTGGCTGTACGGGTGCAGAGCCAGTCAGGGATGTAAGTTCCTCCCTGATGATGTCACGTAAGGGCATTCCCGAAGGCTGAGTAGGTCGCGGTGTAGGAGGTGTGAAGCCCATAGACCGCAGTTCTTCGCGTATAATGTCCTGGATGAGGTCACGCAGATGGCCATCTGACGTGGAGTGGTGGTCGCCGATGTCTGGTTGAAGGCGGACGGAGTCCAGCGCATCAAGGCGCTGGCATGTCGCAACGACATCAGCGATGGTAGCTGGGTTTTGCACAGCGAGGGCATTAAAGGCAACAGGCCCAATGCCTTTCAATATGTGGCGCACTTTGTCCGATTCCGGCATGGATTTATTGACACGCCGGCAGAGTGCGAGGACATCCTCGATGTATGAAGTGTACGATTCACCGCGATGTTGTCGGCGAGTATCGAGTGTCCTCTTCGCGACGGCGGATCGAATGTCTGGTGTCCCAAAGACGTGCCGCAGCTGCTGCTGGAAGGTAGCCCAGTCGGGTAAGTCAATGACGTGGTTAAAATACCATGTCTTTGCGACTCCGGTCAGATAAAATGGGACGTAACGCAGTTTGGCGGCCTCGTCCCACCGATTAGCGCCACTTACGCGGTCGTAGTCGTCGATCCAGTCTTCTACGTCTTCTCCACGACTACCAGCGAAGAGCGGGGGTTCCCGCTGATGTCCGTGTATGTAAGTAGGAGGGGCAGCTTGCGGCGGTGCGTGGTTGATGACATCAGTGCCGGCAGGCTCGGTCTGGGACATGCTGCCTGACTGTGGGAGCAAGCGGCGGCCTGAACGAAGCTCCAGGGGGTATAGCGGGCTGCGGGAGGTCAGAGGACCGAAAATCCACCTCCACCACGTATGAAGTCTTGGTAGTCTTGGCTGCGACAGCGTTTATTTGAGGAAAGACCTCGCAAAACGAACGGGCAGAGACAGCACACAGACGATGACGATGATGATGAACCAGAGTGGCAATGAGGGCAAAGAGACAAGCGGATGATGGTGATTGTGATTATGCAGGGATGAGGACGATGTAAGTTACAAATGCCCACAATATTAAGGAAAAGAAGTGTATACCTAAGGGCTCGTTTTTCCGTGTTTTGACACAATATTAATGAGGGCCTACTTTTGCTGAACAAGTCCGTAGGATTTTTGGGAAACCGAACATCCATTCCGAAGTGTTGAAACGGAAGCTCGATGGGTGTGCCCAACATTCCGAGGAGACGTACACTTCGTACATTGAAGACGTCCTTGCCCTTTGCCACCACGTGAACTCGGCGATGACAGAAGCTGATGTGTTCGCCACATCATCAAAGGGATAGGCCATGTCGCGTTTAACGCTCTGGCTGTTAACCCCCCCCCCACCAACGTTGAGGACGTCATCACGACTTGTCAGTATCTTGATGAACTCCAAGCCATTCGATTGCACCCAGACTACCCAGACGCCAGTGACAGCCGGCCTTCCTCGGATGCGGATTTGCGGGCGCTGATTCGCACTCTGACTTGCGAGGAACTTCAAGCGCAACTGTTGTCATGTGCACCCGCTCCTCGGCCTCACTCTCAATCTGCTGGTCTGCGCGAAATCATCAAAGAGGAGCTCTCATCCATGGCTGGCGCTCTCCCATCGAACACTACGGCCCCACCAACACCACCCATGACGTATGCGCAAGTCACTGCCATGCCACGTGCCTTGGTTCAGCACGCGCATCCTGTTCCTGCGCAGTCCAACGTAGCAGCATTTGCACCACACTCGCCTGTCCCAGTGCCAGTACCAGCGCCTGTGACAGCTCCAGCACACTACGACCCCTGGCGCTCGCCTCGCCCAATATGCTACTATTGTGGCACTCGGGATCATATTTCACGATTTAGCCGCAAGCGACAACAGGACGAACGCTGTGGCTACGATGTTTACGAAAGGGATTCGGAGCCATCCCCGAACCAGTACCAGTGACACCCTACGATACGTTACTTCTCTCCGACTTCTCCACTCGCCGCACCTCGCCCCTGCTATCTCGGACGCCGCCGGTCCCCTTCACCTCTGCGACGCTCAACATCTCCTCTGAGACTGGCTGTACCTAATTCTGACCACCACTCAGAAAACTAGCTGGTGCAGTATTTGGAGGGAAAGCTGCCTCAATCGAACAAACACCAAGACCTCCAGAGGGCCCAGCCAACTTATTATTAGTGTATGCGGAAGGGGTACCAGTTCAGGCATTGGTAAACACGGGGGCTGCTATTTCTGTTATTCATGCGGATTTGTGTAGTTGTCTACGTAAGGTTACCACACCTTATACTGGCACTCTCTTACGTAGTGCAAATGACTCGCAGATACGGCCATCAGCACAGTGCACCGATAGATTTTTCATTGATGGAATCCGGCATCATATTCAGGTTGCCGTGCTGCCTTCTTGTGCTTTTATGCTTATTTTAGGATGGGACTTTCTTTCTGATGCTGCTGCTTCCATCTCTTGTCGACAACGACTCATACATATGCGAGAGACCAATGATAATTCTCCGAAATTATCACGTGACCGGCTACGAACAGCCAATGACTTCCTTGTGCCACCTAACCACGAGCACGTTCTCAAGGTTATGTCTGACTCCATTGACCACGGTGACGTCCTAGTCAGTCCATCAGCCCGATGTCTATCCAGAGGGATTGCACTTTCATCGAGTCTTGTCCGCTTCTCCAACGGCACCACATTTCTCGCAGTACTGAATATCACCAATGAGCTGATTCTGCTGACCAAGGGCACTGTTGTAGTTTCCAGCGTGGACACACAAACTATTTCTGTAGTGGTTTCGGATACCAGCCTGGTGGAATCAAGTTAAATACCAACAGATGCTCCACCTACTACAGTTCTCGTCAATGCCATCAGCACGGGTCTCACTCCCCCGCAAGCATACGCACTACTGGCGTTGTTGTCTAAGCATAAATGTTCTTTCGACGTACATTCCACTGCTCTAAGCCAGACTTCTGCGGTGGCTCATCGCATACACACCGAAAGAACTTCTATTGTCCGTCGTCGACCATACCGTCTTTCTTCCAGCGAACGCGAGATCATCGACAAAGACGTTGCTGATATGCTCAAGCAAAACATCATCCGCCCCTCCTCAAGCCCTTGGTCGTCACCTGTCGTTCTCGTACGAAAAAAAGACGGTTCGATGCGATTCTGCGTTGACTACCACGCATTAAACAAAGTAACCAGAAAAGACGTATATCCCTTGCCTCGCATTGATGATGACTTAGATTCCTTACGAGCAGGGGAATATTTTTTGAGCCTTGACCTGCGCTCCGGTTATTGGCAAATTCCAATGCACGAGGATGACAAGGAAAAAACTGCCTTTGCCACACCCGACGGACTTTACGAATTTAACGTTATGCCTTTCGGCCTCTGCAATGCAGCAGCAACGTTTGAACGACTGATAGACACTGTATTGCGCGGATTTAAGTGTAAAACATGCTTATGTTACCTTGACGACATCGTAATATTTTCTTCAACATTCGAACAGCTCTTGCAGCGCCTAGATAAAGTTCTGACGTGTCTCGCAGCTGCTGGCCTTCAGCTCAACACCAAGAAGTGCCACTTTGCTAGCAAAAGTATTAATGTACTCGGATACCTCATCAGCAAAGATAGAATCCGGCGCTGATCCCCACAAGATTACCGCCGTTCTTCACTTTCCGGTGCCTCAAAGCGTCAAAAAGCTCCGAAACGTGCTTGGCCTCGCGTCGTACTTCCCGCGCTTTATACGAGACTTCGCCACCATTGCTGCGCCACTTCACCAACTCCTTGCTTCGGGAGCGTCATACGTATGGTCGCACGAATGCCAAATGGCTTTTGACACCATGAAACGTGCCCTCACGTCTGAGCCAGTGCTTTGTCATTTCGATAACGCCGCACCCACACTCCTCCATACAGATGCCAGCGGACACGGATTCGGTGCTGTACTTTTGGAACGAACAGAGCATTATGACGAACGTGTGATCACATACGCTAGTCGCACCCTCACAGCAGAGAAAAACTACACCATCACCGAGCAGGAGTGTCTCGCCGTTGTCTGGGCCACCCAGAAATTTCGACCATATCTTCACGGCCGCCACTTGACCGTCGTCACTGACCACCACGCTTTGTGCCGGTTGTCGACGTTGAAGAATTTGTCTAGACGTCTCGGTCACTGGATACTTCGTCTCCAAGAATACGAGTTTGACGTTATCTACAAATCCGGCAAGAAACACAACGATGCCGATGCCCTTAGCCGCTGTCCTTTACCATCCTCATCAGGCACTCCTGGCCTGTCGCCAACTGAGAGTGAACCCATTAAAGCGTCTCCGTTAGTTCATTCACTCGCCGCTGTCGCTTTTCTTTCTACCTTCGGCAACGAGACGTTTGCATGCCACCAACGCAGCGACACTTACTGTCGCTCTATAATGCAGCGCCTTCAAGGCTCCTCTGGTCCTCCCAACGCCCGCGCCCATCGACAGCGGCGGAACTTCAAGACTGACAACTCAATGCTTTACCGCTTTGTCTTCCACCCCAAAGGACAGCGCTGGGTTCCTGTTGCTCCTCGTTCCCTAAGGGCGCAGATTTTGGAGGCGTTCACAATGACCCCAAGGCTGGTGGTCATCTTGGTTTTCAGAAAAACCTATGAACGCATCCGCAGTCGTTTTGCCTGGCCTGGCCTTTGCAACTGCGTAGCGCGATATGTTGCGTCTTGCTCGCTATGCCAACGCCGCAAGCGACCCACTTCCTCCCCGGCCGGTCTTCTACAAGCTCTTCCGTGTCCTGACGCTCCCTTCGATGCCAAGTTGGCATTGAGCTCTACGGACCACTACGAATATCAGCTAGCGGCAAGCGCTGGACTGTCACAGCAGTTGACCTCTTAACAAGGTACGCCGAAACAGCTGCACTTCCTTCAGGATCAGCAGAGGACATTGCCACATTTTTTTCTGGATCTTTCTAAGACATTTTGCACTACGCATCTTATTGAGCGATCGCGGCAAGGCGTTTCTCTCGAAACTACTCGAACAAGTCCTCCACGCATGTAATACAGTTCATAAGACGGCATCCAGCTACCATCCCCAGACTAACGGCCTCACAGAGCGCTTCCATCGAACTTTGACCGACATGATATCTATGTATATCAACGCCGACCACACCAACTTGGATACCATCCTGCCATTCGTGACTTTTGCGTACAATACCGCTACGCAGTGCACCACGGGCTATTCCCCATTCTTTCTCGTCTATGGCCGTCAACCAACATCTCCGCTCGACATCTCCTTTTTGTGACGTCCCTGTGAACTCGTCATCGTCATCGAGGGAGCACATAATCTCTCGCCTGGCCGATTGTCGCTGACGCGCGCACCTCATACACAGGCAAGCCAACAAGAGCGGAAGACTCGCTACGGTGGCGTTCACCGCGTAGTTCACTTCAGTACTGGAGACGAAGTACTGTTGTGGACCCCAACGCGGGTTCCCGGCCTGTGTGATAAGTTTCACTCACGTTTCATCGGCCCCTACGCTATAGTCGAGCAGACGTCTCCTGTTAACTATCGAGTAACCCCTATTGTCATGCCTTCCGACGGCCGTTTTCGTGGTAAGCAGGTTGTTCACGTGTCGCGCTTAAAACCATTCGCGCGCCGTACACCCCCGTCATCAACAGCGGCCTAATTGGCCACTTCCGCGCGAGGGGGAAATTAGTGTAAGCATAATACTGACACATATATATATATATATATATATATATATATATATATTAATATATATTGTTATTACGTACAATCCGATTGGTGTACGAATAACTGTTTATTGGGGTGAACTTGTGCCCGAAAAGTAAAGGAAAATGTAGCGGCGTCGCTAACAGGCGATCAGCAAAAGGGGGTCGATCTCCGAGAAACCCTCGAGCCGTGCACCACTTTTTTTCATCAAAATTCCGTGCTGAGGAGGCACGCGCTGTCACGGCTTTTTCTTGTTTGATCATCAAGCCGCTTATCTCTTGGGGGGCGCACGAACTAGCGCACGTAGTTTGAATACTGCGTTTGCCTTGCGTCATTATTCGTCCTCCGAAAACGCATCGTCCTGATGCGTAAAAGCAGTGTTGCTGAGATGGTCTGAATGCGTGTTTCCATTGGAGAAATAGGTATTCCTCATAATCGGGTGTGTATAGTTCGATGTTCATTGTCTGTCATAGCATGGTTTCATTCTGACTACATGCACGATTTCTGTGTTCCTTCGGCATCTTGATGAGCTCACTTGTCCTTCCGGTGACACCTCGTAGTTCAAGGAGCTGACGCGACGAAAGACTCGGTAAGGGCTGAAAGAGCGACGCATGAGCTTTTCGGAAAGGCCAGGCGTCCGCACGGGAGTCCAAATCCAAACTAGGTCGCCTGGTGCGTAGTCGACTCCTCTCCGACGAAGGCTGTAACGGTTTGCATCCACGCGTTGTTGTTGTTTTATGTAATGTCGCGCCATTTTCCGTGCTTCTTCGGCTCGCTGAATGAATTCCCTGATGTCAGGCTTGTGCTCTGTATTGTCGCCTACAGGCAGCATTGCATCAAAAGGTGTGGTAACTACTCGACCATAGACTAGCTGGAATGGCGTCCCTTTAGTAGCACCCTGCACAGCAGTATCGTAAGCGAAAGTGGCGTACGGCAGTATCTTGTCCCACGTATGGTGCACCAAGTCAACGTAAATGAACAACATATCGGTTAGAGTTCTGTTGAGTCGTTCGGTTAGCCCATTCGTTTGGGGGTGGTAAGCCGTTGTTTTCCTATGACATGTGTGGGTAAGTTTCATAATGGACTGCGTCAGATTGGCTGTGAATGCAGTTCCTCGATCCGTGATAACCACCTTTGGGGCACCATGCCGTAGTACAATGTTAGTGACGAAAATTTCAGCTACTTCTATAGCCGTGCCCCTTGTGAGAGAGGGTGTCTCGGCATACGGGGTTAAGTAGTCTGTCGCCACTACTAGCCATCGGTTGCCCATTGATGACGTAGGAAATAGACCAAGTAGATCCATTCCTACTTGTTCAAACGGAGACTCAGGTGGTTCGATTGGTTGGAGAAATCCTGCAGGTTTCAAAGGAGGCGGTTTGCGTCTCTGGCAATCTCTACTTGTCCTTACATAATGCTATACAGCATCCAGTAACTTTGGCCAGTAGTACTTGGTGCGGATGCGAGCCAATGTTCTACTCACTCTGAGGTGTCCTGCTGCTGGGTCACCGTGGCAGGCTTCCAGGATTTCGGGTCGCAAGGCCGAAGGAACGACGAGTAGGAATTTCTCCCTGCTGTACTCGAAGTTTCTCTTGTATAAAACGTTGTTCCTCATCATGTACGAGGTCAATCCCCGGACGAAATTTCGAGGAACACGCACGGGTTGCCCTTCCAGATGCTTGATCAATTTAAGCAACTCCGCGTCAGATCGCTGATATTCAGTCATGTCTGCGGTGCTGACGGCCCCAAGGAACGGAAAGTCGTCTCCATCTTCCACAGGTGCAGATTCCATTGGTGCGCGTGACAGGCAATCAGCAGCGCTGTGCTTGCGACCCGACTTGTATACGACTGTTATGTCATATTCTTGCAACCTGAGGCTCCATCTAGCAAGTCGCCCAGAAGGGTCCTTTAGGCGTGCGAGCCAGCACAACGAGTAATGGTTACTCACTGCTCGAAATGGTCTACCAGATAAGTACGGTCGAAATTTCTATATGGCCCATATTACCGCCAGACATTCTTTTTCCGTCGCTGAATAATTTATTTCAGCTCCCGAAAGAGTGCGACTAGCATATGCGACCACTCTTTCCTCTCCGTTTTGCAGCTGCACAAGGACGGCGCCTAGTCCCAAATTGCTTGCGTCCGTGTGAATCTCGGTTTCGGCTTCTTCGTGGAACTGTGCCAGGACGGGGTGGTGTAGGAGTCGCTGTCGTAGCTCATTGCACGCCTCTTCTTGCTCGCTTGTCCAGATTAAAGGCGTGTCTTCTTTCGTCTGTCGGGTCAGTGGCCCCGCAATCTTCAAAAAATCTTTGATGAATCTTCTGTAATATGCACAAAGTCCCAAGTCTCGTCTCACAGCCCTTTTATCTGTCGCTCTAGGAAACTTTTCTACAGCTGCTGTTTTTTCGGGGTCAGGTCGAATGCCTTCAGAGCTAACCACATGACCGAGGAAAAGCAGTTCATGAAAGCCAAAATGGCACTTTTCGGGTTTTATCGTCGGCCCTGCTGAACTAATCGCTTCGAGCACAGTCCATAGTCGTTCCACATGCTGATCGAAGGTGGCCGAGAAGATCACGACGTCATCGAGATAAACAAGGCAGGATTGCCATTTTAACATGGACAGCACAGTATCCATCATCCGCTGAAATGTGGTGGGTGCGGAACACAGGCCAAAAAGGGGTACCTTGAACTCGTATAACCCATCTGGGGTCACCATCGCAGTTTTCTCGCGATCTCGTTCATCCACCTCTATCTGCCAGTATCCGCTCTTGAGGTCTAGAGAAGAGAAGAATTTTCCGTCTCGTAGTCTGTCAAGGGTGTCATCGATCCTTGGAAGGGGATAGACATCCCGCTTTGTGACGAGGTTCAATTTTCGGTAGTCAACGCAGAAGCGCAAGGTCTGGTCCTTTTTCTTTACCAGTACTACAGGTGAGGCCCATGGGCTGGCCGACGGTTGAATTACGTCGTCCCTGAGCATTTCTTCAACTTGGCTTCTGATGACTTCTCTCTCTTTGGGCGACACTCGGTACGGGTGCTGGCAAATAGGTCTAACAGACTGATCGATTATGATGCGGTGTTTGATGATAGATGTTCTTTGCACTTTCGATGACGTGGAAAAACATGAGGCGTACTCCCGTATAAGGCTCTCGATTTTTTGTTTCTGGTTTGGTGATAGGGCTGCTTCGATGTGGATAGATGCGAGTATGGAATCTATACCATCAGGGCACTGTGGTGCAGTCTCGGAAGAATTCAAATCCGTAATCGGAACGTAATCGTGCAAGTGACCAACAACAGTTCCCTTCGCAAGGTGCTACACCTCAATTCGGAAATTTGTGAGGAAGACACTCGTACACCCGTCACGCAGTCGTACAGTACCTCTTGCTGCACAAATCCCTTTCTCGAGTAATAGCCTAGTATTGCTTTCTGCCATTCCTTCATAGTCGTTGTACACATTGCTTTTTACGGTGACAACGATGATGAATCTTGGAGGTACTGTTACATCATCACCTGAAATCTGGAGCGCATCGAATCGTTTTTCACTCTTGAATGTCACGATGGCGTGTTTCGTCGAGAACGAGACGCACGTTTCCTGCAAGTTTATCACTGTGCCATTGGCCTGCAAAAAGTCAATTCCGATAATTACATCTCTTGAACACTCCGAGAGGACAATGAAGCTGGTGACGTAGGTGAAGCCGCGTATCCCGACTCTAGAGGTACACATGCCTGCTGGATCGATAAGGTGTCCCCCGGCGGTTCGCACTTGTGGTCCTATCCAAGGGGTCAGCACTTTTTTCAGCGTTCTGGCAAGTCCCCTGCTCATGACGGAATAGCCTGCGCCTGTGTCTACCAAAGCATTCGTTTCGTAGCCATCTATAATTACCGACAAATCAGGAGCGACGTTACCGTTTCCGCACGTAGTTTCGTGTCCATCATCACAATTTGAAATCGGCACTGGAGGTTGTTTTCTTGCGTCGGCAGCGGCCTTACCTTCCCAGGTCGCCGATTCTAGCTTTCTCGAAGCGGGCTTTGGGGAAGTCGCCTCGGAGAGTTTGAAGATGGGCGCGGACTTGGTGACCGATACCTCAGTGGCGCTGTCGACCGAGACTGATGCTGCTGCGAGGAGTGAGCACCTTGACGCGTCGACAAGTACTGCTCGATTTCAAAAGGTCGCTCCCCATTCCGTGGACAGGAAGCGCTTACGGGAAAACCCCGAAGTCCAGCTCGGCGATATTCACACATCCGGTAAAGATGGCCAGCTTCGCCGCAGTGATAACAAAGCGGAATTCGATCAGGAGTGTGCCATATATCAGCTTTTCGGATCCTAGTCTCGGCTGGGGACGGCGTAAATCGAGGTTTCGGCAGATGCGTGCTTGCTGCGGCGAAATAAGGTCCAGGGGCGGCGAAAGGAGGTACAGGGGCGACGAAATGAGGTACAGGGGCGCTTCTCAATACCTCGGCGTACGAGACTGCGGGCTGCATCGGAACCGACGCTTGAACAGGCTGGGCTTGTGGCTGCTGCTCACGGACTGGCTGTCTCACCTCCTCCCGAAAGACTTCCGCTAATGACGAGACCGTTGAGAGGTTGCCGTTTAGCTTCTGGAGCTCTTCCCGAACCACCGATCGAATGAGCTCTCGTAATACGTCGATGCCATTCCCGAAGAATGCTGACACCGCGTCTATGGATGCGACGTTAACATCTCGATTGTAGTGCCTCGCTCGCTGTTGCAGAGTCTTTTCAACCGCTATCGCCTCGGTTTGAAATTCAGGGACGTTCCGTGGGGGACATCGGAGCAAACCAGCGAAAGTTTCCTGCTTCACCCCACGCATCAGGTGCCGAAGTTTTTTGTCCTCGCTCATATTTTGATCGGACCGGCGGAATAACCGGCACATGTCTTCCACATACATTGCGACGCTTTCATTGTTGCGCTGGTTTCTTGCTTGCAAGGCAGCTTCAGCTCTTTCCTTGCCGTCTGTACTCGGGTATGTGGCCAGTAGCTCCCGTCGGAAATCACCCCACGATCTAATGGTACCTTCATGGTTTTCGAACTACGTTCGTGCGCTGTCGTGCAATGCAAAATAAACTCGGCAGAGCTTCCGTTCTTCGGTCCATCCGTTACAGTTGGCGACGCGCTCAAAACCCTCCAGGCAATCCTCAGCGTCTTCATTAGGATCGCCATGAAGAGGGTCCGGCGTCCGTGACTCATCGACAACGACGTGCGTGGAAGCGACCAGAGACGAAACGACGTGTGCGGCAGCGGTTGGAGACGACATTTCGGTACTCTCACCGGAGACAGCTGGAGACACTCTGGGCTCTGGTGGCAGGGGAAATTCCGGCGGCTCACCACGTAGATGACGGCTGGAGCGCTGATGAACTCGCGTGAGCTCAGTTGGTTCGACTGCTCGTGGTTCCGGGCTGCTTCCTCGAAGTCCAACTGGGTTTGGAGTCATGACCTGGCACCTTTACCAGAATTGTTACGTACAATCCAAATGGGGTACGAATAACTGTTTATCGGGGCGAACTTGTGCCCGAAAAGTAAATGAAAGTGTAGCGGCGTCTCTAACAGGCGATCAGCAAAAGGGGATCAATCTCCGAGAAACCCTCGAGCGGTGCACCACTTCTTTTTCATCAAAATCCCGTGCTGAGGAGGCGCGCGCCGTCACGGCTTTTTCTTGTTTGATCATCAAGCCGCTGATTTCTCGCGGGGCGCACGAACTAGCGTGCGTAGTTTGAATACTGCGTTTGCCTTGCGTCCATATATATATATATATATATATATATATATATATATATATATAGATATATATATAGATAGATAGATAGATAGATAGATAGATAGATAGATAGATAGATAGATATAATTGTTACGTTTACGAGAGGCCCCGCCGCGGTGGTCTAGTAGCTAAAGTACTCGGCGGCTGCTGACCCGCAGGTCGCGGTTTTGTATCCAGGCTGCGGCGGCTGCATTTCTGATGGAGGCGGAAATGTTGTAGGCCCGCGTGCTCAGATTTGAGTGCACGTTAAAGAACCCCAGGTGGTCGAAATTTCCGGAGCCTTCCACTACGGCGTCTCTCATAACCTTATGGTGGTTTTGGGACGTTAAACCCCAAATATCAATCATCATCAGTCAATGAGAGGGGTTTATTCAGAACCAACGTAACGGGGCGACTCGACGGTGTACAGCAGTGAACGCGCAGCAGCGAGCTCTTGCCGACGATGCTGATGCTGATGACCTTTGATGAATGGCGCCTACTCACAAAGGGGGATGGGCCAAGAACCGGGCGGCAGGATACTTAATTGAAACTAAACTGAAAATGAAGCCAATCTGAAAAAGTAGCTTAAAATAATACTACCAAAAACAAAAATGTGTGCTGAGCAAGCGGTCAAACCATCTTTTGTTTTTGAAAGACATAACTACGAATTATAAACTAAAAATCTGAAAAGGTAGTGGTTCACTAGCATGGTAATCTTTTAGTTGCGTTGATGTAAACAAACACAGCGGAGCATACATCCCTGTGGCAGTAACCAAATGAAGTTCCGCCAAGTGATAAAATTACTGGTAAATTTACTTGTATTCCTAGCTTTTGTAATGGGGCTACTAAAAATCTTTTTTTCTGATAAGAATAACGATGACAGAATAAAAAGAAATGTTCAATTGTTTCAATTTGGTTGCACCAAATGCATAGCGGTGACGCCTTGAGCTGAGCTTTATTAAGGTAATAATTTAGTTGTGGAACTGCACAGCGCAATTTGGTATAAGTGACCTCTAACTGGCGAGATACACACCACTGTTTATTCCAGCAATAGCTCAAATGCTCGAAATCTTTGAGTTTATCCAAATTACCTTTTCCCCATTGCAGGCAAGCATTTCGGAACCTTAGCGCGGTTACGTAAGCCATATCTCGCAAAACTGGGATGGTGGGCCCACCCAGGGATACTGCTGCTAAAGAGTCCGCCATTTCGTTCAAATATAATCCGCGGTGGCCTGGTACCCATAGCAAATGCAGTTTTTTTACGTTTTTCGGTACTAAATGCCAAAACGTATTCATCAGCTCTGAATTTACTGCTGCATAAAGTGCATTACAAACTGATAACAAATCTGTAATTATAACTGCTAATGATTCGCTTGAGGGTAATTTGCGTAGGGCAAGAACAATGGCCAATAATTCTGCCATGAATACCGGGGTATAATCTGGGAGTCGAATCGAAAAGGACCAGTCCAAAGAAGGAGAGAAGATACCAACCCCAGCCTTTTCTTTTGACACAGATGCATCAGTCGCTATGATATTGCTTATCTTTAGGTGGGCTAGATAATCTGCTAACTGGTCATTTAAATACCTATATGCCAATTGTTTTGCGTTATGAGGAAATACATCATCGAATTGTATGCTAAGCATTGACTTTAGGTTGTGTATTGGACCAATATGTCTAATTTTTACATTCTGTTGCTTTAGTAGCGCTTGTGCAAATACTATTTGCGGGGTGTGTAGTCGCGACCAATGGGTTTCGAAAAATTAAGTCGGTTCTTGAATAAAAGCGTAAAATGAGAGTCTTTGGTGTGAACTGTATATCTTTAAGAATGCTTGCACAGTAAGAATTTTAAACCTATTTAGCAGAGAAGGTAGGCGAGCTTCCATATACAACACGTTATTTGCAACAAACTTTGGTAGACCCAGACACAAACGCAACGCTTCTCTTTCCAGCAGTATTAGGGGTCTCACTTTATCGGCTGCGCTTCCAGAAAATAATACACATCCAAATTCCATGATGGGCCACACATAAAGCTTATATATCATTATTAGCACATCTCTTCTTAAACCCGCTTTACGGTTTGCAAGCTTCCGTAGCCACCCCATGGCCCGTGTTGCCTTGGAGTACACATCATCAATGTGACTTCTCCAATTTAATGTGTCATTATATATGATGCCCAAATATTTAAGGGAATTCGCCTGCGAAATGAGCTCATTACTGTACATTAACGAGATGTTGATAGGCTGCAGAAAAGAGAATGCAAGGAGCACACTTTTCTTTACGTTCAGGGTCATATGAATATTTTTAAGCCATCTTTCTATCATATTGAGATAATTTTGTAGACTCTGGTATAATGATTGAAGATCGGTATTACTTGCGAAGAAAGCAATATCGTCCGCGTACACATATAACTGAATATCCTTAGTTGATGGAATGGAGCTTAAGAAAATGTTAAATAAAACTGGCGACAGGACAGCCCCCTGTGGTACGCCACGTGTCTGCTTATATCTATTCGATGAGTACCCATCTTTAAAGCAGTAATATTCTCTCCCTCTTAAAAACTCCGACACCCACGCAGTGATGTAGTTGGGAAAGTGGTGATATTCCATCTGTTTTAATAAAATTGAATGCTCAACCCTATCGTACGCTTTAGCCAAATCTAGAGTAACTGAAGCACAGTATTGGCGCCGACGCCGAGCCAGTTGTATTCGGCTCTCTAAATCAACATGCGCACACCATATTGAGCAACCGGATCTAAAACCAATTTGACTGGGGTTTAATATTGCGTTATTATTAATATATTTCATTACCCGGGCATTCAAAACTCTTTCAATTAGCTTAACCACATTTGACGTGATTGATATCGGCCTTACATTGTCCAAGGCGAATCCTTTTTCCTGCTTTTTAAGAAGTGGAATCACTTTAGACAGCTTCCATTCCGCAGGTATCCAAGCTTTTGTCAAAGAAAAATTCACCAGATTAAGTACTTCAGTTGGACAAATCTCGAATATTACTTTTAGCATTGAATTTGTTACCCCGTCTGGTCCAGGGGCCGAAGGAGGTAAGTGCCTTATTATCTCTGCCAGCTCATCTAAAGTAACCTCGTCGAAATCCTCGCCTGCCATTGGGTTCACAATGTGCAGTGGTAGAGTTGACATAAATCTATCTTGGAGCCCTTTCGGAATATTTTCTACAAAATCGGAGAGCTCACGGGGGGAAAGAACAGAAGAGTCAATATTTTCAGCGGGTGGTAACATCTTTTGAGATCTTAAAAGTCTGAAGAGCGCTTTTTTGTTTCTAGTCCTAGAAAGATACTCATGTCGTTTCATATTGCCACCATTGATGAACGAGCCACTGTGGCTCATACGCGATTTTGGGCGCGAAGAAGAAGAGAACATCTTCGTTGTGTCCCCCCCCCTAAACCTGTATCTACACAGAGCTGGTCAGACAACATCACCCCTCTGCGCATTCTGCGGAGAAATGGAATCACTAGATCATTATTTTTTGTATTGTCGCCGCTACGAGATACCTAGAAAAAGGTTACTAGTTATGCCATTTCGGAAAATAGGCCTTAGATTGACGGCGGAAACGGCGCTAAGCTTTGGCGCCTCAGCTTTGGGACATTGCCACAGGGATGCTTTCAATGCCGTTTGCGATTATATTCAGGCAACCAAGCGTATACCTTTGTGATCTTCAATCAAAAAAAGAATATTTATTACTCTCAAGGGCAGAGTGAAGTAAACGCAGCTGAGTGGTAAACATAACACCTCAAATCTCAAAATTGCTCAACTTGACTTTTTTTTCGTTTGCTCTTTTTATGTTGTTTTTATTTTTACATTAGTCTTATTATAATACCAATTCATTGCACATAGTTAAAATGATCACAGAAAAACTGCACTACACTTTCTTGGCCAATCCCCCTGAGTGGGTATGAGCCAACCTCCCAGGGAAACAAAACAAAACAAAACATGCTCTGGTTCAAGTGAACTCCTGGCTGTAGGTCTTGTTTTGTTCGTGACATTACTGGTGGAGACGCTGGGTACGTGTACTTCGGCTGTGTCGGCCATCGTGGAGACAGCTACATCTCCCAGAGCAAGAATCAGCCACCGCCTGCGTGGGTTACCCCCTGAATTTGGTCCCTTGGCATCGACACCCAGAAAGATGGCAACTGCGATGACAAGCCAGGCGGTCCAAACCAGCGATGGCCATGATTCGCTTCTCGCCCATGTTTTTCACGTGCCACAGACACCAAAGCCGTTCCATGGAGACATCTTCGCGGATGTTGATGACTGGCTAGACCACTTTGAACGGGTTGCCAGTATCAACGAATGGGACGATGTTCGCAAGCTGCGCCGAGTTTATTTCTACTTGGAGGATTCTGCGAAGACGTGGTACGAGAACCACGAGGGCTCCTTTGCAACATAGCAAGAGTTTAGCCGACAGCTCCGTGACGCCTATCGCAACACCGAAAGGAAGGAGAGGGCCGAACAAGCCATATCCAGCAGGAACCAACGGCCGAACGAACGTGTATCAATGTTTGTCGAGGACATGTTTCGACTCTTCAAGCGCGCGGACCCTGCCATGCCTGAGGAAAAGAAGGTGCGCCATTTCACGCGCGGAGTAAAAGAACAGCTTTTCGCTGGGCTCGTGGGCAATCCACCGACGACAGTCGCCCATTTCATCAGTGAGGCAGCTACGATGGGACGTACGCTGCAGCAGCGGTCGTCACAATACGAACGCCAGATCCCGGCCACCACATGCTCTATCGGCTCTGACAGCGAGAGACAGACCCTCGCAGACTTCATTCGAAGTATCGTTCGGGACGAATTGCGACAGCTGCAGGCAGTGGGATCCCATCCACCTGTGTCAGCCCTCGCGGATGTAATCAGACAAGAAGTCCGGCAGGCCGTCAACCCCTAGCCCCAATCGCACCGCCGATTCCCGAGGCCCCAGTCCTGACATACGCAGTGGCATTGCGATCCCCTGCGCCACCGGCTACAGATACTGCTATGCGACCAAAGTACCAGGCTATGCAGTCATTCCACACCACTGCTTCGAGCCCGCCTCACGGCTCAAGGTTCCCGAGCACACCCACCTATCTGCAGTCTACCTCAAGACAAAGTGGTAGCAAGGCAAGCACGTGGCGCACCTCGGATAACCGTCCGCTCTGCTATCACTGCGGCGAAGCGGGTCACGTTTACAGGAACTGTCAATACCGGCAACTAGGTCTCCGCGGCTTTTATCCTGATGCTCGATGCCCGCGCTACGGTGAGCGCCCCCGCGAAATTGAAGCCTATATCACGGGCCAGCGAACACCTTCGACTGTTCAGCACCACGAGTCGAGATCACCGTCGCCTCGCCGGTCTACGTCACCCAGTTTGCCCTCATCGTCTTCCGCTCCTTTCAGGAGCCGGTCACCAAGTCCCCGCAGGGGAAACTAGGAACGGCGACTTCTGGGGGTGAAGTCGCGGCCCGGCGAACTGTAAAAGACCCTCCTTCGACGCAACGACCAGACGAGGGCGATTCCGGTTTTGCAGTGTTCTCCGACAGCAAAAAGATTGTTTCTGCAGAAATCGCCGTCTTCGTCGACAATCATGCTGTTAACGCCCTCGTCGACACCGGTGCCGACTATTCCGTAATGAGCGCAACACTGGCATCTGAACTGAGGAAGGTTACGACGCCTTGGCAAGGACCTCAGTTGCGCACGGCAGGTGGCCATCTGGTGACGCCTACTGGTATGTGCACGGCACGCATTCGAATACGTACGTCAACATTTGCGGGCTCTTTCCTCGTATTGCGCGTGTGCTCTCGGCCAGTCATTCTAGGAATGGACTTCCTTCGTGAACACGGCGCCGTCATGGACCTCCGTGAATTACTTGTGTCGTTCGAGGATCCTTTTTGCGCTGCAACTGACAGTATGCAATTCCGGAAAAGAGCGCTCCGTGTTACCGACGATTCTCTGACTCTCCCACCTCGAAGCAGCCTCTTTGTCAAAGTAGAATTGGGACAGGACTTGTCTGACGCGGTAATTGCAGAGGCCAATTTGTCTCTCCTTATTTAACAACAAATCTGTGTTGCCCGAGGAATCATTCAGCCTAGCAATAGGCATGCTCACCTGCTGGTCACGAACTTCAGCGACGAATATCGCCACCTAACGAGACACACTGCCATTGCATATTGTGAAGAACTTGCCGATGCCGATGGTCCATCTACGTTAGCTTCATTTTCATCGAATGGCCACCCTGACGAGGCCTTCGTGAGCACTCTCGACGTAAACGAGAGACTACCTTCGGCTCAACGAGAAAGCCTTTTGCGTATACTTGGCTCATTTCAAGACTGCTTTGCCACTACGTCAAAGGTTAAACAGACACCACTTGCTCAGCACCGTATCATCACGGAACCTACCGAGAGACCCATCCGACAACACGCCTATAGGGTGTCGCAAAAAGAGCAAGACGCTATACGTGACCAAGTCCAGCAGATGCTTCAGGACGACGTCATCCAGCCATCAACCAGTCCCTGGGCTTCGCCAGTTGTGCTAGTAAAGAAGAAGGATGGTACGTTGCGTTTTTGCGTTGATTACCGTAAACTGAACAAGGTCACCAAAAAGGACGTTTATCCTCTACCCCGGATAGATGACTCGTTGGACCGTATACGCAACGCTAAATATTTTTCCTCCATGGATTTGCGTAGCGGATACTGGCAAATCGCAGTGGACGAGCACGACCGCGAAAAGACGGCGTTTATTACTCCCGACGGTCTGTACGAGTTTAAAGTGCTGCCTTTCGGTCTATGCTCAGCGCCAGCTACTTTTCAAAGAATGATGGATACGGTTCTCACGGGGCTCAAATGGCAATCATGCCTTGTTTACCTTGATGACGTCGTGGTCTTTGCAGACACGTTTGAACAACACGTCCAACGCCTTTATGCAGTTCTTCAGGCAATTAAAACAGCGGGGTTGTCTCTCAAACCCGACAAATGTCATTTTGGATATGAAGAACTGAAGTTCCTTGGTCACGTTGTGAGCCATGCTGGCATCCGCCCAGATCCCGAGAAAACCCGCGCCGTTGCCACCTTTCCCGTGCCCACAAATAAGCGCGACCTACGCCAATTTCTGGGGCTCTATGCGTATTACAGGCGCTTTGTCAAAAACTTCTCGAAGATTGCTGAACCCCTCAACAAGCTGACAAAAGACGGTGTCTCGTTTGTTTGGGGTCCCGATCAGTGCCATGCGTTCGACACCCTCCGAAACCTCCTCCAGGCTCCGCCTGTACTAGGTCATTTTGACGAAAGCGCTGACACGGAATTACACACTGACGCCAGCAACGTTGGACTAGGAGCGGTATTAGTTCAGTGGCAAAATGGCGTAGAGCGCGTGATCGCTTATGCGAGCAGAACGTTATCCCCAGCGGAGAAAAACTATTCTGCAACCGAAAAGGAATGCCTCGCTGTTGTCTGAGCCATAACAAAGTTCCGCCCATACTTGTATGGCCGTCCATTCAGGGTAGTTAGCGACCACCATTCCCTTTATTGGCTCGCGAATCTCAAAGATCCCTCAGGTCGTCTAGCACGATGGAGCCATCGGCTACAAGATTTCGATGTCACCATCGTCCACAAATCTGGGCGGAAACACACCGACGCCGACTGTCTCTCACGTGCACCGGTCGAAAATTCCAACCCTGACCTTGAAGACGACGACACTTTTCTTTCTGCCGTATCAGCGACCAGCTTAGCGGAGCAACAGCGTCACGACTCGGAGCTCATCCCGCTCATTGACTACCTGGAAGGACGCAATTCCCACCTTCCTCGAAGCTTTGCGCGCTCACTATCTTCCTTTTGTTTCCGTGATAGAGTGCTTTATAAAAAGAACTTTCATCCTACACAAGCTATGTATCTGCTTGTTCTGCCAACTACGCTTCATGGTGATATTTTACGTGCGTGTCACGATGAGCCATCATCCAGACACCTCGGCTATACGCGCACGCTGCAACGGATTCAACGCTCCTACTACTGGCCACGTCTTGCGAAGACTGTGAAGCACTACGTTCGCACATGGCGCGACTGCCAGAGACGTAAGATTCTACCTTTACGACCAGCGGGACTACTGCACCCAATTGGCCCACCAAAGGCGCCCTTTCATCAGATTGGCATGGACTTGCTGGGGTCATTCCCCACGTCTTCGTCTGGAAACCGGTGGATTGTCGTCGCTACAGACTACTTAACCCGCTACTGTGAAACCAAGGCACTTCCGAAAGCCACCGCAGCAGATGTCGCCCGATTTTTTGTTAACAGCATCGTCTTACGTCACGGTGCTCCAGCTGTCGTCATAACTGATCGTGGGACAGCTTTCACCGCAGAGATGCTGCAGGAAGTCTTGCAATTAAAGGGCACGGAACATCGTAAAACAACGGCTAACCACCCGCAAACAAATGGGCTGACTGAACGACTCAATAAGACAATTGCAGACATGCTGTCAATGTATGTGGACATCGATCACAAGAACTGGGACACCATACTTCCCTACGTAACTTTTGCGTATAACACTGCTGTTCAAGAAAGTACCGGTTTCACGCCTTTTCGCTTAGTCCACGGTCGTGACGTCACGACGATGCTCGACGCCATGCTCCTGCCCGACAACTTAGGAATATACCACACGGATGCCGCCAAATTCGCGCAGTGCGCAGAAGAGGCCCGTCAACTTGCTCGTCACCGCATTCAACGTCAGCAAACCGCAGACGCGCGCCGCTACAATCTTCGCCACCGTGAAGTTATTTTTAAGCCAGGTGATGAAGTCTGTGTGTGGACCCCTATCCGACAGCATGGTCGTTCCGAAAAGCTTCTACGCCGCTACTTCGGCCCTTACAAGTTTGTGCCACGCCTCAGCGACGTCACTTACGAGGTTCTCCCACAAGGCAATTCGAGACGTTCCCGTTTCACCCCGCAAACTGAAGTCATTCACGTTTCACGTCTCAAACCATACTTTTCGCGCTGTGAATCGCCAGGGAATGACTGACTTTATTAGTAACTTCGCGTCTTTCTTTTTGTTTCGTCTTTTCCTTACATTTTTTTGTTTTTCTTATTTCTCTAACTTTTGTCCCCACAACCAACTACGTTATTCCGCCTTACGCCATTCATTTTGCTCGCATGCTAATATTCATCCAATTTTCTTTTCTTTTTTTTGCCTTCATGTACAGCATCGAGACGATGCTTCTTGGGAGAGAGAGTAATGCCACCATTGATGAACGAGCCACTGTGGCTCATACGCGTTTTTGAGCACGAAGAAGAAGAGAACATCTTCGTTGCTCTGGTTCAAGTGAACTCCTGGCTGCAGGTCTTGTTTTGTTCGTGACAATATTATAACCATCTTTTGCTGTACTTACTGTGCGTTTGAAGTCTGCTGCTGCGAATTTATAATGACACCAATTTTTTGGACATTGGTTGATCAGCAGTTGTTTCCATGCAGCTTTCCGTTTTCTATAGCTCCTCGTGCACTCTTCAGTCCACCATGGACTAAAAGAACCTCTTGTGGCCGAGTCTAATTTAAACGTTGCGTCTTTTACCGATATTTTAACACTGCACACAGACTCATAGCCCTAATGTCACCTTGTATGTCCTTGCGGTGATCAAAAGTAGCCCTCAAGTCTTTTTCTAATTTTCTATAGTTGAGGAATGAGCGGGCCTTTTCGGCGACATGTATTCTTGGAAAGTTCAGTACAAAACTAATAGGCAAGTGGTCACTGTTAGTAGCACAGTCTAAAGTTTGCCATGAACATATATTTAGAGATGAGCTTGAAAATGTCAAGTCAATTACAGATTTAGAGAGACCTCGGACAAAAGTAGCAGATTGCGAATTTAAACAAAAAAAAGTCTTGTCAAAAGCCCATTCCCACAATCGTTTTCCGCTTAAATCTGTTCTAAAACCCCAGGCCACATGATGTGAATTGAAGCCTCTAGTGATTAATGTATCCTTTCTGCAGGCAGAGAACATATCATCTAGACTTCGTGTGTCTTGCACCCCGGCTGGGAAATACGCATTTACAAACGACAAGGGAGAAGCGTCTGGTAATATTATGTCTACTATCAAAATTTTACAATCTGGAGTCACACGACGATAAGAGATCGTAGCTTTGTGACTAAACTTAGTTGCTATCAAGACAGCAAGCCCACCACCTCTGCAAGGTCGGTCCAATCGAAATATCCAATAATGTTTTAGGTGAAACTTCTGGCTGGTTGACAGCCAGGTTTCTTGCAGTGATATAATATCCGGGGAAAGTTGTGAAGAAAGGTATGATTGGTCTGTGGCTGCGGAAAATATAGATCTGCAATTCCACTGTAATATGGTTAGTGAACCTATTTTGATGACAGAACCGTCGCAGAAACTGCTTGGTCCAAAATGTCCTTTCGCAAAAAGTCTTCCTTAGACATGTTCTCAAAGAATTCTTTTTTGGATAGATACTTTTTAGATTTCAAATTATGCGAAGAGTTTTTTGATTGAGGAGATCGGGTTCGCTTCAGAGCCTTATGAGAGTCCATATCCATATCCGCACATGTATTCCGAATCATCCGTAAGATCACCGTTTTCCGTTGTTTTGGAAGTCCCTGTCTCAGGAGAAACCGCTCGCCGACGTGTTGTCGCACTTTCTATTTCCGTACGCTGCGATACCAATAATGTCTGAGGAGCCCAATCGTTCGTAGATGCTACACCTAGAATTTGAGATGGTTGATTGGAAACCAATTGTGCCAAGCTTTCAAAAAGGTTGTTTGCAAGGCGTTCCATTGGCGTTTCCGTAGCCTTCTCTACGGCCTCTGCGATAGATGTTGCGAGAGATGCATCCATGGCGGTGGTATTACGTGCTGCAACAATGGCATATCCTTTGGATCACTCCTGCATTTCTGCAGCGACTTCTCTCCGAGAGCACCTCTTGCGTTCTATATTATCCAATATGGCAAGCTCCCTTTTTTTGCTGCACAGTCTGCGGAGTCTGCAGGGCGCGCCCCATTACATAAGCAGCACCTCTCTTTCTCAGAGCTGCACTCGCGGCTGTCATGATTTTCACCCCACAAACGGCATCTAAGAACTGATCGGCACCCTCTGACGCTATGTCCATATCGCCAACATTTCAAACACTGCAGGGGTTTGTGGGAAAGTGGCTCTACCTTATAGATCAGTGGCCATGCCTTAATTTCGGAAGGTCGGACTGTTTCTAAAAAGGTCACTATCACCGATTCCGTTGGTGATTTTATGTTGTCAATTGTACGGGTGCACCTGTACACTTAAATTACACCCGCCACCGAAAACAAATCGAGCACATCTGCAGGTGTCAGGCTTGTGTCTACACTGCGGACTAATCCTTTCGAGCATGCGAGGTGTGCCGGTATAAATGGGCTTACCGGATGCGCTGCGAATTCGGAACATTGCAGGAGCTCACGAATGCATTCCTGATCTGCGAAACAGCACAGGATGCCTCCGTGACCAAACTGGCGGACCTCAGTGATCTCCTGGGGGTGCGAAGTGGCTTTTCGAAGCTCCACTTGAATCGCTTTTGGGTTCTTCATCGGAATACTACCCTCGTCTGTAGGTACCATCGCCACAGGGACACTTCTCGCTCCTCTGCTTAACAAATAGTCTATTGGACACTCCTTGGCGGGAGTGGAAGCTAACCAAGGGGAGTGCCCTTGGCCGGGGGAAGAAAATGACATCAAAATGGAATGACTCGCTTCAGCTGAGAAGGACCAATACAGTTACCGGAAAATAAAGAACTCTCAAAGAACAATAAGGATACTGCCGCCCGATCTTGAGCACGGGCGGCTTCTTCACAGTCGAGCCTCACAGTCGAAATGCGACGTGGCGTTCCAGGCACTGGTAGACCGGAGCTTTTCGATGCGCGACTTCCACAACCTCTTCGTCGTCTTCAGCAGAGACTCTTGCCACCGACCGAACGTCTTCTTCTTCTGCCACCACCATGTTCCCCGCTACACAGGTGCACATACATAAATTACACATGTGGTAACGTTTCCCTCCGCGCAGACGAAGCCCACTGGACGAGTCAAACAGTCTCTCAAGGAATAAAGCGCTTCAACCGTGCAACATGGGCAAGTTCAGTTTTTGCAGACCGTCGGCCGTTCGAATGGAGACGCGCTATGCGGTAAATTAAGTCACTGATATGGTCTAGAACAAGATAAGGCCCCGCATAGTGCGCTAGCAGTTTCTCGCTCAAACCGCGTTTTCTAGTTGGTGTCCACAGCAACATTAGGTCGCCGCGATTGTACGTCACGTGTCGGCGTTGGTGGTCAAAATGTGCCTTCAAGCGGTCTTTCGAAGCAAAAGTGCGCAAATAAGCAAGGCGTCTAGCTTCTTTTGCCGGACAGATGATCTCGGATATGCAAGTATCATGGTGGTCCAAACACGGAAAGATGGTACTCAGGGTATGACGAGGTGGTCAAGCATATAGAAGAAAGAAAGGACTGTAGCCGGTAGTTTCATGCTGAGCAGTATTGAATGCATATGTGATAAAGGGTAGTATACTGTCCCAGTCCTTGTGATCTGATGCAACATACATAGACATCATGTCCGAGAGAGTTCTGTTCGTTCGTTCAGTGAGACCGTTTGTTTGAGGATGATAGGGTGTAGAGTGCCGAAACCTTGAGGCACAGACACGATGCATCTCTTCCACTACGTCTGCTGTGAATTGTCAGCCACGGTCACTGATTAGAATTTTGGGAGGTCCATGTCGAAGAAATACAAAACGTAGCATGAAGAAAGACACATCGGCTGCAGTTGCCTATGGTATGGCAGCTGTCTCGCAGTACCGTGTTAAATGGTCGGTGCAAACGACTATCCAGCAATTTCCATAGGAAGACCGGGGAAATGGTCCAAGGAGGTCATTCCCGACTTGCTCGAATGGAGTTCTAGGGGGGCGGCACCGGATGTAATCGCCCTAAAGGAGCACTTGTTGGGCGCTTATGACGTTGACACTCGTTAAATCTAGATACGTATTGTTCCGTCGTCTGGCGCATTCCGGGCCAGTAGTATCTTTCTTGAAGATGGCAAAAAGTTTTCGCTGTGATTAGATGACCGGATGTTGGGTCGTCATACATAGCCTGTAAGACATAAACGAGAAGACTCTTCGGAACCACCAGCAGATATCGCCAGCCGGTTCTTGTGTTGTTCTTTTTGTAAACTAGCCCGTCTTTAATGCAGAAGCGTGTAGGCGATGATTTTGGTTTGGTAGCTAGAAGTTGCTGTATGGTGCTGTCCATTTGTTGCTCATCCTTAAAGGTCTTGGCATCGGGAAATGGTTGGTCCAGTGATGCGATGTAGATGTCGAAGTTGTCCGCGTCACATTCCGTCGTTAGAAGCGGTAGTCGCGAAAGATAATCTGCGTCAGCGGGACGTCGGCCCCTTCTATAGGACACCGTGAAGTCATATTCTTGTAGACGAAGTGCCCAGTGCACCAGTTGACCATATGGGTCACGCAGATTGACCAACCAGCAAAGAGAATTATAGTCTGTCACGACGGTAAAGGTGCGTCCGTACAGGTGGGATCGGAAGCGCTGCACTGCGAAGACTACTGCCAGGCATTCTTGCTCTGTGACTGTGTAGTTACACTCGGACTTGCTGAGCGAGTAACAGGCATACGCTACGACATGTTCTTGGTTATCCAAGCGTTGAACCAGGACAGCACTTACACCAATACCGCTGGCGTCTCTGTGACGCTCAGTGGGAGCCAGGGGATTGAAGTGTAGAAGAATCGGATGAGACGCCAAAAGAAACTTCAACTCCGAAAAGGCAGACACACATTCAGGGGTCCAGTCAAACTGCGCACATTTCTGAAGCAGACACGTGAGTGGGTATGTGATCTTGGCAAAGCCAGGAATAAATCGGCAAAAGTATGAACAAGGCTTAATTGCTTAATTGGCACTACGGCCGTCTCGGCTGGATCCGGTCGTATGCCTTCTTTGTATACTAAGGGTCCAAAGACGAGTGTTTGGCGCTCTCCAATACGACATTTCTTTTAGTTGAGCACCAAGTGAGCCTTGTTTAGGCAGTTCAGCTCGAAGCCAAGGCGTGTGTTGTGCTCACATAAGGTGCGCCCAAAAATTACAACGTCGTCCAAGTAACACATACCCACTTCCCACTTCAATCCACGCAGAATGTTGTCCATAAAGCGCTCAAAAGTTCCAGGTGCGTTTCAGAGTCCAAATGGCACCAAACTGAATTCAAATAGTAAATCTGTTGTAACAAATGCCGTTTTTTCCTTGTCTTCCTCGTGCATTGGAATCTGTCAGTAGCCCGCCCTCAAATCTACAGACGAAATGTAAGAGGCCGATGATAGACAGTCGATAGCATCATCAATCCGCGGGAGTGGGTATATGTCTTCTTTAGTGATGGCGTTGAGACGGTGGTAGTCAACACAAAATCGCAATGTCCCATCCTTCTTCTTCACTAGAATTACCAGAGCGGCCCACGGACTACATGATTCTTGAATTACATTTTGCTTGAGCATCTCGCAAACCTGTTCATTGATCACTGATCGTTCCGAAGGCGATACACGATATGGTTTTTGTCGGAGAGGCCTGTGAGATGTCATGTCAATTCGGTTCTTTATACGAAAAGCAGGGAATGACGGTGAATCATGCTCAGCGAAATAAACAATACCAGCATGTTTGCGCAGAATACTCGCCAGTTCATTACGTTCCTTGGCCATTATGGTGGTGTCCCTGGCGTGCAGATTATCGCAACGGGTCTTATCCAAGGAATCACTGCTTTCTGCAAGGGTGGCAAGCGAGAATACTTGGTGTTCACGAATCTATGCAAGTTTCAGACCCTCCGGAAGCACTGTAGTTTCATTAGAGCAGTTAATCACCCATAAACCAGTATGCCCTTGCGCAACCGATAGCGTGCAGTAGGGTATTAAGACTGTCTTCTTTATGCAACTGAGATGCATGGGCTCCACAGTTGCGTCAAATGTTTTCCCGCTTGCAGGTGAACAGACAACAGGGACACATTTTGCAGACATCGGAGGCACAGTTGTGTCCACAGATACGCAAAGAGCACTTTCTTGAGAGGGCGAGTTTTCCAAAAACGCAACTTGGATATCGTAATCTACTGTAATTAGTCCTGTGCGGCAATCGACAGTAGCACCACATAGCCTCAAGAAATCGAGTCGCAGAATGACGTCATGCGTAGTATGAGGGAGAACAGCAAACTCTTCGACAAAGTTCTGGCACGCCAAACTAACAGTCACAGTGCAGACACCAACAGGTTGTAACACCTCTCCGCTCACTCCACGAAACGTATCAAGACGGTCCCAACGAAACATAAACTTTCGTCCAAGAAGGCGGGTGAAAACTAAACTCATTACTGACACGGTTGCACCTGTGTCCACCAACGCCATTGTTGGTACATCATCAATAACCACTCGCACCTTATTTCTAAACATGGAACTAATGGAGGTATATCTGTTGAAATTGAAGACTGTCCGGCGACCTCACCACCAACGCCCGCGCCGGCTAGTTTTCCGTAGGAGGCGCGGAGTGGCGGCGCCAAGGAGACGGTGATAGGTGGGCGCGAGGGGCAGGCGGTGATATCACACTGCGGTTAGAAGCAGGAGATTGGTTTCGTAGCGGTCCTGGGGTCTCGTAAGACCCGCTTCCCGGGAATGTTGGTGCTCGGGTAACGCCAGAACGGTTATATCTTGGTGATCGGTCGTACGTTGGCGGCTGCCGGTAGTTGCAATACCTAGCAATGTGGCCTTCGAAGCCACAATTGTAGCAGACTGGTAGAGGACGCCCGCCGAACCAATGCTGAGACCGCTCAGCTGTGAAGGGTCGGTGACGAGCTTGCTGAGCGGGGGCTGCCCACCTCTGTGTGGCGGGGCCGTGACGAAGGCGTTGGCCATATCGCTGGTCGGTCGCAAATGAGTCACGACGTGGCCGCGGATTTCCAGTTTCGCTGATATCTGCCACACATACCGATGGTGGCAAAGGAGCTAATGGCGCCGCCGTGTAGTAGGATGGAATGGTAGGTAAATGAGGAATGGTTTCGTCGATCCCACCACCTTTTCGCTGCAGCTATTCACGCACCATTGCCCGAATAGTAGCGCCAAGGTCGGTGGGCGAGCTCACGTCAACGCTGGCGACCATTGTCACATTTGCCAGCCTACCGAATTCTGGGGCAGTGCGACGAGTCCAGTTTTTCAAACGTGCGGCAGTGATGTTGGGCGTCGGAGGCAGAGGTGAGGTCATCGCTGCCTATCAGAAAATTGTTGACGTCTTCCGCTACGCCTTTCAAGAGGTGTCTGACCCTGTCTTCTTCAGACATCTGCGGGTTTTTAATCTTGCAAAGCTTAAGAACGTCTTTTATATAAGCAGTTCACGTTTTTCCAGGAGTCTGAGCTCTTCCAGCCAGAGTCCGCAACGCGCTTTTCTTTTTTGAGTCGGAGTCACCGAAACACTTCTTCAGTTCTTGAGGAAAAAGTGCCCATGTTGTCAAGGACTCTTCGTGGTTTTCATACCACATCAGGGCAGCGTCCGTGAGAAACAGCGCGACGTCATCCAGCTGCTCGATAGAGTTCCAGTGGTTCTACTGGCTCATCCTTTTGTAGTGCGTTAGCCACGCGTCCAAATATTTTCCTGCCATTGCCGTGAACGGGTGGGGCTCCATGTAGTGATGGCTAGTTGTAGCCAGCATAGACCTGCGCGAAGTCGAGGCAGTGGATTCCCGACCTTCGCTCTCGGCCATGACGGTTGTTGCCGGTGGCAGAACGGCAAGACGACGGCTCCGGCGAACTCCGAACAGCTGTGGCTCCGTGGTACATCGACGTGCCGTACCCCTCACCTCCTCCACTCTGTTACGGCTACGAGAGGGGTTTATTCAGAGCCAACGTAATGGTCGACTGGACGGTATACAGCAGTGAGCACGCACCAGCGAGCTCTTGCCACCAACCGAACGTCCTCTTTCCCCGCTACCGAGATGCACATACCTAAATTACATGTAGGAACAATATATATATATATATATATATATATATATATATATATATATATATATATATATATATATATATATATATATATATATATATATATATATATATATGTGTGTGTGTGTGTGTGTGTGTGTGTGACGTATCAAGTGACGGTTAGTAGAGGTAGAGAAGGAAGAAGTGGAGATTGGAAACATGGGGCATGAGCCAGGCCACGTCGCCCATTCATCGTAGCGTCACACGAGTCGACAGGATGAAGACCTGGCCACCACTCATCAACCTCGACACATCATTCACGAAGCCACCTGCAGTACGCCTCAACTGAATATCGACCACAGAAGAGATGATCTCAGGCGCATACAGTTACCGGCACCATGACAGAACCATCGACTGAGCTCGACATACCCAAGTACACCGGATCAGCGGACGACGAACCCGTGCAGGACTGGTTCAACCTTTTCGAGCTCCACGCTGCTGCTGCCTCCTGGTCAGAACGGGAGATGATCATCAACTTCATTGACTACATCTCAGGTGAGGCATTCAAATTTTACCTCACCCACATCTTCGAGAACAATGAGTCTTGGAAAAAGGTCAAAGAAGAAATGATTACCCGTTTCAAAGAATACGATGAAGACCTGTTCATACATCATCAGCGGGAGGCTTTTCATCTGACCGATCACAGTTACGCGAAGTCTTTCCGCAGTAAGCCTATTTTCCAAACGAGACCTCAGAGAAAATATACCACCATTGTACCATCATATGACTCTTCCGGAAAAGCGTCACGCATTCGAATACCGACTGGTAACTTGCACGTCGCAGCAGACAAGGTAAAGCCTCCGTATACCGAAGGGAATCTAGACCATTTCGGCAAAAGACTAAACCTAAAGCCGGCTTTCCCAAGAACAATGAAATCGGCATTTTCAACGTGTTCACTGCACCACAACAATTCACATTTTACTGAACCACCCGAATCCCTTGATGCTTCGCGTCACACTCAAGGCCCAGACGGTTTCGAGCGTGCGACGGAATTTACGCGTGACAAGCTAGTGAATCCTCACAATACCAGCCCCTACCCTGACGTTCCGGACCAGGGTCGTTCGACAGACATTGTCAGCCTAACTACGCTGCAAAAAGAAGAACATACGCCATCAGAACCACCTGAAGCCATGTCTGTCGTGCTCTTATCGTCAAGTGACAACACACATGTGAGTCAAAGCACTGCAGGAATTTCGAATCCACCAACGCCGGCACATTGTCAACTGACAGAAGCATATACAATCAAGGATGACTCACAACCATCTTGGGAGCGTTCTCATCAGCCTGTTACGCTGCTTTCATCGCAGGACAAGCCTAGCAATACAGTGTCGACTACCGACAATCTACTGATCACATCACCATCTAAAGAAAAGCCGACTCATGTTCCTGAAAGAGGCCCATCTGACGAACTTTCACAAGAAGACAAGCAATTTCAACAAAGGCAACTCCACGAACTCCAAGAACTGCAACGGCTACTCGAACAAGAACAACGATCAAGTGAAACCTCCTCACGAGTACACTTGTGGCTGAAAGATCATCAGAGACAACATCAATTAAAGAAGCAAAGACGAAGTCGATGCCTAAGCCATCTTCGCAGAAAGCAACGTCGACAAAGTTTCCTGCACCAGTTCTCAACGCCGTGTCTACGATTCAACAAACTAAGAGAAGACCACAGAAAGCTACGAAAGAGACGTGCAGCTGCCACGTGTACAATGAAGGAACAGAGGCATCATACCATCAGCTTCGGTTCTCGCACATGCAGGCTGCAAGCACTCGTTCTGCCACGACACAGAAAGCAGTGTCTACGACAGCGAACTTCGTGCCTACGACATCCGACTCTCAAATGCTACAAGTACTTCGACCCTTGTTCATTCATGACAAGGATCGCAGGGTCATCAGTAATTTCTACGTTCAAGGCGTGCTTCTGTTGGCCAGAACGCAGCAGTCAACCTCGCCCACCAGAGTTGTCATGAAATTCATCGGACTGCTCAATCGGCCTTGAAGATTTAGTGAGATTGTGGAACTCCGTCTGGACGTGAAACTGTGAATTTGGGCATTGTTTTGTTCATTCACTTCTTTAATTTGTTATAGTTTGTAACCAGTTCCATCTTTCGAGGGGAGGGGGAATCGTGTGACATATGAAGTGATGGTTGGTTGAGGCAGAGAAGGAACAAGTCACAGATGAAATAAACATGGTGTATGAGCTAGGCCACGTCTCTGATTCATCATAGCGTCATATATATATATATATATATATATATATATATATATATATACATATAGTCACTTTTAAACAGCTGCCACTGGGACAGCACATATATGCGGGTCATGCAATAGTATTACACGCGACGTTTTTCATGCAACCTCACAATTTTCCGCATGAATACAATTATGTTAACGTGCTAATGGATCAAGGCCTTCCCAAAAGTATATTCATCATTGAAGCAGCTTTTTAATGACGGCAACCAGCTCCTTAAGAATGAAGTTTTTAAATGCGAAACAATTCTTAGTGAACCAAACGTACTTTCCACGTTTTCTTCTACTTATCTACCTATCTGGCCAGGGATACGTCTTGGTGCTTTAATGGTTGCCTGATCACTTTAGTATATACCAAAATCGGCACAGGGGGACAAGAGGGTATGAGAACATGTGTCGCTTTGATATAAATAGCGTGAAAGTTATGTTGTGAACGTTAAGAAACTCTTTCAGTGACGTGTGTCACGGAAACATACACTACTGGCTGCGGTATGCGAATGCGCCTTCAAATTTGTATCAAAGTGGCGTCAACAGAGGTCGGTAGTTTAAAAACGAGATCCTGTAGAAATATGCGGCATCGAGAGCGTTGATCCGACCGCCCGGCGACAGCAAAGAATAAAGATCAGAATCTCAGCAGGAATCGAACCAAAACATCCTGTGTGGCAGTCATGTATTCTTCCGCAGAACCAGGCAAGGTCTTTAATTTAAACGTACTATGCAGATAGCAAGTCAGTGCAAAGTGATTATGGTTACACTGCTAGCTACCTGAATTTATAACAAGGAGATAAACATTGCATATGTGCTCCTACAATCCAGACGCATCATCATCAATGAAATAAATAATGAAATCAAATCTCGGACTGCTTGATTTGAGGTTTAGAAAAAAAAATTTCTCGTCTATGCTTTTTCCAAAAAAACTCTTCAGTTGAACGATTCAATTTACCAGGAGCTCATATCACAACCGTCATACATATCGTCACGTCTTGATCATGATCATGAAGTTTTCACTCCTCTCTATCACACTGTTGTCTTTTCCGACTCTTTTCTGCCAATAAACAGTGCCGAGTGGAACCACCTTCCCTCGTGGATCTCCTGCATTGAAGACGCATCATCACTGAAAGCAGCACTGACAGATTATGTTATGTGCCTTAAATAACGTTTTGTTGTTAAACATGATTGATTTATATGTGGGGTTCAACGTCCCAAAACCACCATATGATTATGAGAGACGCCGTAGTGGAGGGCTCCAGAAATTTCGACCAACAAGGGTTCTTTAACGTGCACCCACACATCAGAGCACACAGATCTACAACATTTCGGCCTCCATCGAAATTGCTGCCACCGCAGCCGAGATTTGATCGCGCGACCTGCGGGAAATAGCCGAATACCACAGGCAATACAGACGCACGTCATGCTTGGTTAACATTTATTTTTTTTACAGATACTGCAATCACCATTTGGTGATTTTAGCAGGGTGGTACATGAAGTTAGTCATGAACAAATGGCAAGTACAATGACATATAATATATACAGGTTATACAATGTGTATAGGGCAAATACAAACTTCAACTGGCAATAACATACAATAAAAAATAGGAGACTACAATTATACAAGCATGTACAGTGGTATGTAATGCTATTTAACAATTCAACTGGTTAGTGCACTTTCTTATTCCGAGGAAAACAATGCCAATGAGGGTGCTGAAGCAATTGCATTAGTTAGTTTGTTCCACTCGACTATGGTGCGAGGAAAAAATGAACACTTAAAGCAATTATTGCGTGTGGGAAAGGGGGCTATGGTGAGGTCATGTCTCTGCCTGGTAGAGTAGCCAGAAGAAAAAGAAAAAATATCGGCTATGTCTACTTGATATTGGCCGTTAATTAGTTGGTACAGAAACTTAAGCCTTGAGTTACGGTATCTTAATGACAAAGGTGAAAGTTGAGCTCTGCTTAATAGGTCAGTAACAGAAGTCCTCGAAAAATTATTGTAGACAAAACGAACTGCTCTTTTTTGCACTTTTTCTAATTTGTTAATGTTAGTCTTAGTAAAAGTATCCCATATAATCGCGGCGTAATCTAATATTGGTAAAACAATTGATTTGTACGCTAAAAGGCGCACAGAAGGAGTGGATAGTTTGAGAGCACGACATAGAAAAAACAGTTTGTAAGTTGCATTGGCCGTTACATGTGTAATGTGTTTGTTTCAGCAGAGATCATTCGATATGTAAAGCCCCAAGTACTTATAATTAGTGACTTCAGTCAAAAAGGTGTTGTTAGCATTGTATCTGAAATGCAAAGGTTTTTTCATGTGTGTAATTTGCATAAAAACAGTTTTATCAAAGTTAATGACCATCTGCCATTCCTCGCACCAGGAGGCTACTTTTTGAAATGCCTGATTTAACAGAAGTTGGTCGGATGTGCTATGAACCTCAGAGTACAAAACACAGTCATCTGCGTAAAGTTTCACTTCAACAGGAATTTGTTCTACAATATCATTAATGAACAAAAGAAACAGTAGAGGCCCTAGAACTGAGCCCTGGGGAACGCCAGAACCAACCATTACATATTTTGAGTTGCAATCGCGAAAAGAAACAAGTTGTTGCTGTTTAGTTAGGTAGAAAGAGAGCCAGCCCATTTACTTTTTGTTTTTAAGTATTTTCTCTAATTTAAAAAGTAATTTTTTGTGGGAAACCTTATCGAAGGCTTTGGCGAAGTCCATAAAAATAGCATCTAATTGTTTGCCGTGGTTAATACTTTTCGCAAAGTCATGTACGGTTTCAACTAGCTGAGTGCAGGTTGAAAAACCTTTTCTAAATCCGTGCTGATGTCTAGTTAAGAAATTGTGTTTGTTGAGAAACTCTACGATATGATTGTGTATTATATGTTCTAATATTTTGCAACATGTTGAAGTTAATGAAATTGGTCTATAGTTACCGACCTGGTTTTTGTTTCCCTTTTTGTGTAATGGTTCAATTCGGGCAGTTATCCAATCATGCGGTAGTTCACCATCGAGTAATGATTTACAGAACAGCACGTACAAATACTTTGATGTCTATTCTGCATACCTTTTTAAAAAGTCATTGGGTATGCAATCAGGGCCAGGTGATTTTTTCGTGTCTAGTTTCAGTAACATGTTTAAGATACCCCTTTCCGAGATAACTACATCAGACATGGGAGGTAAGGAGACATCAAAGGTTGGCAAGGTACCATTGTCTTCAGTGTAAACAGATCTGAAGTGTTCATTAAAAAGGTTCGCGATTGATTCATGATCACTTATCTCTCTGCCATTGTCATCAAATATTTCGCATTCATTTGACTTGGGAGAAATTGTTCTCCAAAACTTCTCTGGCGATGAAGTAATGAAGCTAGGTAAGGACTCACCAAAGTAATGCTTTTTATCTGAAATAACCTTAAGTTTAATTTGAGATGCCAAATCTGCGATTCTTTCTTGACAACTGAAATCAGCATAATAAGTTTTACTTTTCTTTTTTAATCGCTTTACCTTCCTTCTCAATTTCAATGTCTCCCTAGTGATCCACGGGTTCTTGGTTCTGTGCTTTTACACGTGGTTGGGACATAACGCTCAATGCTTTTGCTTACAATGCCCGTAAACTTTATCCAAAGATCATTTACACTATCATCACTATCGGCAAAATCATCAAAATGAAAAGAAAGGATATCGAGTATCGACTAATCATCGGCTTTACGAAAGTTATAAAAAGTAGTCACCTTGGGTTTTTCACAGACAGAAAGATTTGACACGGTTAGCACTACAGCAAGGTGATCGGAAATACCGGGAACAATGTCACAAACGCAAACATGTGTTATATTTCCAGAAACAAAGACAAGGTCTAGAATTGATTTCGAGCTGCCTTGAATCCTTGTGTAACTTTCAACTACCTGTGATAAATCATGTTGAAAGGCAATGTCTATCATGGTATCTGCGGAAGCATCGCAGTGACTAATGTGTGTCATTGTTGGCCAATCAACACCTAGCAGATTAAAGTCACCTGCCAAGATTATTCGGTCACCCGGCTTTACATAATTTTTCATATATTTTTTTAGCTCATCGATAATATTGACTGAAGAACCAGGGGATCTGTATAAAGCACCCAATACATATCTAGTGTTACCATGATTGACCTTACAAAAGATACATTCGGCATTAGGCACATCTGGCATTTTAATTAATTTTAACCCCTTTTTAAACAGAATACATACACCTCCTCCTTTCGAGCTGCGACCCTTTCTATATTCACTGAAACCCGGTGGAAACACTTCGCTGTCATAGATCGAATCTGTTAACCATGTTTCAGTTAGGAAAGCTATGTCAGGATTCTGTGAGAGCAGAACCCCTTGAAACTCAACAGCCTTGTTTACAACACTTCGGCAATTAATATTCAGAATTTTAAGCGAGGTGTCATGTGGGATGCTTTGTCAGTTTCTAATTTTGTTCTTAATGCGGTAACAGGATTTTTTAATGTCGTCCCACCCATACGTTGCCCCATCAAGAATTAGTTTGTCGTACGAGAGCTTGACTTTCGCGCCTTTGGCCCTTCGGTAGTTGATGTTTGCCATAATTGCCTCCTGATATCTCTAACTCGCCTAGAAAAGTCTTCAGATATGGATAGGTCACTGTTATTTAATTTATAGGCTGCCTTCAGGATAGACACCTTTTCGCGATGATCCAGGAAATTTATTATAACCGGTCGTACTTTGTTCTCAGCCTTTTGACCTAGTCTGTGGATCCTCTCAATACCATTGACTGATACGCCAAGTTTGAGTAGGAAAACTTCGTCACTTACGGCCTTTGTGAGTGTTTCCGTAGTCTCGGTGCGTATCTCAGTTAGACCGTATATTATCAGGTTATTCCTGCGTCCTCTGTTTTCAAGCTCATCTATTTTTGCTTCAAGTGTTGTAAGCTGCTTTGACAATTTCACATTATTTGCCTCAAGTTCTTTTACTGTTCCTGACAATGCGTTCATTGTCGACAGCTGTTTTTCTATGCCATCAACTCGGTCTGCCAGAGCAGACATTTTTCGCTCAATGTCTGCCTGGGATACCGTGATGGCATCAATCAAAGACTGCATTTTACCCTGGCCGGCTAACAAATCACGCAGCATTTCTTTTTCTGTAGGGCCAGGATTTGATTCTATATCGCCGCAATCTAGTAGATCTTTCATTAAAACACTCACGCAACCAAAAAAAACATTTCAGGCACAGTGGGCAAGGCAGCAACAGCAAAAAGCGGTCATCGCTACGATAACACCCGTCAGGGAGATAAACACCAACCTGAAGTATAAAGTGGAACGGGTTTCTGAGCATGTTGTTGCCGCTGCTGATGCAAGGCCCACGGTCGAAGCATAGTCCAGGCGCTGCTTTTATAGGGACGCTCTCAGTCACGTGGAATGATGTCACCGACGTCGGCCGATATGTCAGTGCAGTGACGAAGGGATCAGCATAAGCGTCGACGCGAGGGAACACTCCACGTGCGGCGATGTGCGGCTGAAGACTGCGCAGCACCATCACGCTAGACGATTCCCCTCCAACGCAGCACCAGCTGGTATCGATGCAGCCCAGTAGGATGGTTGTCACCTGAAGTATAAAGTGGAACGGGTTTCTGAGCATGTTGTGGCCGCTGCTGCTGCAAGGCCCACTCATCACTTGTGGTTTCAGTGTAGGCTGCTCTTTTATAACAGTACCATTAGCAATATTTTACATATACCGACTCATATGACTCAGCAAGCTATAATTGAGTGTTTTTCAGCAATGGAGGAATGCGCTAAGGAATGATATTCACACCATTGCACCGCAGAGCGAATGCACTTTCTTTCCATAAAAGTTACGTCTGTGCCCTAACGGGAGTGCTGAAGCTGTGTCAGGTCAGAAATTTCCCTCAAAACGTCGGTGTATTCTATTTACAAAAACACGTTGTTACTCCGAAACGTCTGTCCGAAAGAAAATAAGAAATGTGGCGTAGATGGTACTGTCTGACAGCTTCGAATAAAACCGATTCCCACAGTTCATGACATCACCCGAATTTCCACGTGAAACTGTTGTATCCGGGGTCCACTGAGACGTCAGTGGTGTTTTGTTATACCAGAAACAATGTTACTAATCATTTGTCAAAGAAAGGAAAAGTCCATTTACCGGGCAATGAACCGATTAACACTCATTCCACTGTCATAAGAGCCGAGCACGCTATCCACTGCACAACGGCCACAGATTCTAACTGCTATCAGACACGCCTTGTATATTTCTCACTTTCCTCTTGGAGTGCTCCTCATTATCGGCGAAGTGTCACTTTCTTGAAGCGGTGAAGTAATTCATCGCTACTGTGGCTTCCGCGATTTGCACCTGCAACGCATACTTCTACGTGTCGGTTCTATTCGGCGCGTTTTCAGTACAAGTGCAATTTTGTCAATACCTTAACACACCGCGAGGTTTCAACCTTAGCCTGAACATTGGTCTCGCTCATAGCGTTCATCAAACTCCAAAAAAATAGCCCTGCGTAAGACGCCTGCCTCGCGTGGATGTATAATAGCGCGTTGCTCGCTTACGCGTGCCCCATGATACATCGCGGTCGGACAACAGATTTGACACGACGCGCTTTATTGCATACCACGAAGTTGAATCACACTTTGACAAAGCGAGGAATGGTGCCCTTAGTCCAATTTATGCGTCCAATAAGCTATACTCACCTTGCTATCACGCCTCTTTCTCTGGTTGTACTTAGGCGGTTGCCATCTACAGATACCACAATAGTTGGTTTAATAAATTTATCATGGATGTTAGTCGTTGGGATGGAGATGTACGAAACGTCAACGGGGATACATCCACGTTAATTTGGCTATAGCCAGCAATCAATGGAACATACGTTCGGCAAACCCTCCTTTATGATTGTACAGTAAACATTTATTTACCCTCTCAAAGGCGCGACTTCCCGCTGTGTATATCGATTCCTATGAAGGAGGAATTATTCATGTTTTTTTCAACGAATGATTGTTGCCATATTTTTTCATAATAAGTATTACACTTTCTTGCATGTATTGAGACGTGCGTATATTTTATTTGCCGTGCTCGCTTATAGTCAACACTGTCTCTGGAACGTGGAATTATTATAATATTGCTGTTATATTACTGTTAGTACCGGTTTCTCAATCTTTTTCATTGAAATTGTATAATTTGTGGTGTTAGGCGGGCAGTACACTGTTAACACTCATTGTACATGTTTTAACAACATTTCATTAAGTGTTGTTAACACAGATACAATGGGGGACGACGACGATGACGACGACGACAAAGTTTTATCGTTCGGTTGTCAGTTCTTTTGGCTGGTAAAATTGTTTCTATTTCTTCTGTGTCATCTTGTGTCTTTCGCACCCAGCACGCCCTGTACTGGTCCTCAAGGCCTCTGCTCTGCTGGGGTTCCCTCCCTGCAAGTTCCGCTATGGTGGAGATGGTGGTGGACGTGCCTAGTGGCATGACTAGACCTGCCACTGCAAGGAAGCGGCTCAGCTCTTCAGTGACATCAGAAGCTGCCGATTCCGAGTGTGAAGCTACGTCGGATAACTCGGATGCATTTCTACCTGCTAAGAATCGACGGACAATACGGAAGTCCGCGGAACCGTCCTGAAGTGAAGAGACCATTATATACAGCAGCATTGCGACTACGACAGTTGCTTATGTGCCCGTCGACGTCACGGTAAGCCTCAACGCTATCTCCAGACCGAAGCTTCATGACTTTTTCTTCAAACTTGCCTCTGGTCTGATTTATGAAGGTCGAGTGAATCGCAGGAAAAATAATATTGCCGTAGACACAACCGATGAGAAGATGGTGCAAACCCTGCTAGGTCTATCTCAGCTATGCAACGTCAACGTGCGGGCGTTTGTTCCGCAGGACGCTAATATAACAGCTGTGGTCATATCGTATTTAGACCTAGAACTTTCAGACGACGTTTTGTAAAGTATGATAGTTGGCACGTCACCATTCAGAGTCATCAGCGCTCGAAGGCTTGGCTCTTAGAATTGTGTGAAGATTCTTTTCGGGTGCGAAAAGCTACCTAGTCACAAAAAGGCCGGACTAGTGCTGTACCCGGTCCGATCTCTCATGCTAAAGCCTCTACAGTGCCGCAAATGTCTCAAGCTTGGACATGTACAGGGTTTCTGCACAAGTGTTGTGGTCTGTGCTAAATGTGGTGCAAATCACAGCGTAAAACTTTGCAACAGTGTGACATCTTATCGCACATTCATCGTACATTCTTGGCTTGATTCTTACAACAATGCCCGAGAACATTCATGCACTTAACTCAATTCCTGGTCTCAGCGTTCACTGTCTGCTACATTTTTGCATACGCAACAGCATGCCAACTGCTACTAAGAAACGCAAGGTTATCTATAACTACAATGCTGCAAACTTTGAGGCAATGAAGCACGAACTCTCTCTATTTTACGACGCTTATCTACAGGACTTTGATAATAGGACCGTGCAGGAAAACTGGGCTCTGTTTGTTAACAAAATCTGCAAACTTACTCGCACCTTTGTTCTCTTAAAGTCTATACCTGTGAGCTCTTGCTCACCCTGGTACAATACATACTTTAAGCGACCTTATAACAAAAACAAACGCTTGTTTCGTGCTGCGAAACTCCAGAGTACGGAGAAAAGCGGGCGCACCTACGAGAGTGCTGCACGAGTTTACTCGTCAGCAGTTTCGGATGCTAAGGCTAACATTTTGTCTAACACTCTGCCATCAATGCTTGTTAGCAACCCTAGAAAGTTTCGGAAAACTATTACAAATACCAACGCTGAAATTGTACTTGTTGACTCGGACGGCCTTCCCGTGTATTCCGAGATGTGCGCAGCACGTCTGAACGAAAATTTTGTCCGGAACTTTTCGGTATCGTCCACTTCTGTTACCGTCTTTTTACCAGCGCGCAATTATCCATCAACGTCTGTTATAGTGACTGAAGCCCATGGAATTGTAAAAGTAATTGAATCACTCAGATTGTCCTCTGCTTGTGGTGTTGACAATATAAACGCAAGAATCCTTAAAGAAACTAAGCGTGCCTCATCTGTGTTCTTGTGTAAAATATTCCAACACTGTTTGAATGAAGGTGTGGTGCCACGCGTTTGGAAAGAGGCAAATGTGGTTCCACTACACAAGTCAAGAAACAAGCATTCTGTCACAAATTACCGACCTATTTCCCTTACTTCTATACCATGCAAACTTTTGGAGCACATAATCTTTTTCTAATTTGGTCACCTTTCTAGAATCAAATTCGTTCTTTAGCACGTAAAAGCATGGATTTAGGAAGTCATTCTCAAGTGAAACGCAGTTGCTTTGTTTTACCCATTCGTTACATATTGTTACCACATGTGTAATTTAGGAATGTGCACCTGTGTAGCGGGGAACATGGTGGTGGCACAAGAAGAGGACGTTCGGTTGGTGGCAAGAGCTCGCTGGAAAGGCAAGCTCTGCGGCTGTGTCTCGGGCTACCTAGGTGTGTCGCGAATAGCGTACTTTATTTGGAAGCTAGAATCATTCCACCTGATGCTAGATTTCGACAGCTTACTGTGCAAACATTTTTAAAACTTTACGATGCGCCCCTATTCTGGTCAAGGACAGTTTTCATCAAACATCCAGTTTCTTTCTTTCAGCGCCTGTGGTTTCGTTATCAAAGACCCCAAGTCATTTTCGTCGAGTCTCTGTTATCAAATATTCACGCTTCCCTCCGGCACTTAACCCCCCAAACCCAATGCTCGGTGCCAGTTGACTTAATTTTCGATGATATTTTTTTGAAAAATGCCAAGTTACTTCCGAAGCATGTTCTGGAGGGCCTCCTTCAAGACCATCTCAGTCATTTTCCTAAATACGTAGTAGTTTCGACGGACGCAACGCAAAATCTTCAGAAGGCTGGGGTAGGTATTTTTTCTCATCAGCTTAATTGGTCTTTTGCGCTCCGATTGCCTGACCTCACACCAATTTTTCTCGCAGAATTCCTGGTTATTACATTGGCTCTTCAAAAACTAAATTATCAGCAATCAAAAGCTATCATTATTTCGGATGCTTTGTCTGTATGTACACACCTCACGTCCGCAAAGAAGTCTCCTCTTCTCGGGATATTTTGGTCTCTCGTACCGCATAGCCTATAAAAGTTTGGTTTATTTGGGTCCCCGGGCATGCTGGAATTGAACTAAATGAAATTGCTAATTCGCTCGCTTCGGCATCTTACATTTCCCGGTGTTGCTAGTAGCTCCACAGTTTTCTTTTATTACTGCCGAACGATTCAAACGCCTGTTAATCTTAAAAATCAACGAAACGTCGCTTCTACAATCTGAAGAATTTCGGCACCTGCAATTCACATGGAACACCGCAAAATGCCTTTCCCGTCAACGTGAGGTGACCCTCACAAGCTTTCGCTGTAGAGTTTCTCTGTTAAATTTTTATCTCAACAAATCAGGATTTTCATTAACTAACCTATGTGTAGTTTGCAATGAACCGGAAACAATAGATCACTTTCTTCTCACATGCCGCCGCTTCGCCTCACTGCGCCGAATAATTCTTGAAAGACCGATTGGTATGCTCGGATTGCTAGTCAATACATCCACCCTATTATCGTTTGGAGCCAGTCAGTTGGGTGTGGGCCGCAGTGCTATTCTGTCAGCGCTACATAAATTCATTCAGGCAACCGGAAGGATACGCTGCTAGTGGTACTGCCAGATATATTCAATTCTTTCTCCCCCTTCCTCATTCTTGTCAATTTGATTGATTGATATGTGGGGTTTAACGTCCCAAAACCACTTTATGATTATGAGAGACGCCGTAGTGGAGGGCTCCGGAAATTTAGACCACCTGGGGTTTTTTAACGTGCACCCAAATCTGAGCACACGGGCCTACAACATTTCCGCCTCCATCGGAAATGCAGCCGCCGCAGCCGGGATTCAAACCCGCGCCCTGCGGGTCAGCAGCTGAGTACCTTAGCCACTAGACCACCGCGGCGGGGCTCATTCTTGTTAATTTGTTTTATATATTCTGGTTTATCACATTCTTCTGCAATTTTTCACGTTTTTTCAAAGGAACATTATTATTGTTCCTTTCTAATTTCTCTTTATTTTTTAATATTTTTTCAGCAAGCGTTGTAAAAAATGATCTATTATGAGGTAGAGTGTGGCCAATCCCCCATGTGGGTATGAGCCAAGATCTTCTAGGAGACAAGACAAGACAAGACAAGCTCGCTGCTACGCGTTCACTGCTGTATACCGTCAAGTCGACCGTTACGTGGGCTCTGAAAAAAAACCCCTCTCGTAGACGTAACAGAGTGGCGGAGGTGCTGGTGTAGCGATCAAGCTATGCCTTGACCCAGCGGGTCATTTGCCACGCCGGATTAGTGCCAAAAGGACAGTCTCGCCTCGGCTGGACGGAGGAAGCAACAGAGGCCGACTCCACGAGACGGCGCCCACTGATTGACAGTGGCGCCAACAGTGTGGAATGTCGCCAAAGAGGGTTTTGGAGCCGCCGCTCTTTCTCCCGCCTGGGCCACGCATCGTTAGCGCGTTAACCGGCAGACGACGACGGCGCTGGTCAAAAGGCTCTCCTCGTGGGAACGCAGCCCGCGGCCGGCATCAAAGGGGTCGAGGCGCCCGTGCGTCTTCCGCTCTCCCCCTCCCTGTTCTACGGCAGCGCTGCGACTAGTGGCAAGGGTGTGTGTGCATGTGCAAGCCAGTGTTGCGCCTCTATGAACAGACATGATGGGCGGTACTTCATTACTTCATTGAGACGAACTGCCACATCACCATTGGTCCGAATTGTTTAATATATTGATCCCCAACCTAGGGACCTAGGGAACGGGGGTCAACAAAAAGGGCGTGCAGTGCCACGCCCAACGCTCTTCTCTTCTCTTCTGTCATCTCGACAACTCACTGTAAAGATGTAAATATATCCATTAGGTTGCTCAAAGTTCTCTCCTAGTCCTTGGCTCGACGGAGCGACGGTGATCGGCCCCGCTACCCGCAGACTGCGGTCGCCGCGTCGCGCAACAACTGGTGGCAGCGGTGGGATGCCATCACCGACCTTCCTTCCGATCCGTAACAACTGGTGGCAGCAGTGGGATGCCATCAGCGACCTTCCTTCCGACACGTAACACTGGGTACGGCACGTCGATGTACCACGGAGCCACAGCTGTTCGGAGTTCGCCGGAGCCGTCGTCTTGCCGGTCTGCCGCCAACAACAGTCGTCATGGCCCAGAGCGAAGGTCAGGAATCAACCGCCTCGACTTCGCGCACGTCTACGCGCACGTCACCTAGGCGCACGCGCACGTCACCTAGGCATCACTACATGGAGCCCCGCCCGTTCGCGGGAATGGCAGGAGATGTGAACGCGTGGCTAACGCACTACAAAAGGGTGAGCCGGTACAACCATTGAAATTCTATCGATCAGCTGGAAAACGTCGCGCTGTTTCTCGCGGACGCTGCCCTGATGTGGTATGAAAACCACGAAGAGTCCTTGACAACATGGGCACGTTTTGCTCAAGAACTGAAGAAGTGTTTTGGTGACTCCGACTCAAAAAAAAAAAAACGCGGAGCGGACTCTTGCTGGGAGAGCCCAGACTCCTGGAGAAACCTGCACTGCTTATATAGAGGACGTTCTTAAGCTTTGCAAGATTATAAACCCGCAGATGTCTGAAGAAGACAGGGTCGGACACCTCTTGAAAGGCACAGCGGAAGACGTCTACAATTTTCTGATAGGCAGTGATGACCTCACCTCTGCCTCCGACGTCCAACATCCCTACCGCACGTTTGAAAAACTGAAGACTCGTCGCACTGCCCCAAAATTCGGCAGGCTGGCAAATGTGGCAATGGTCGCCAGCGTCAACGTGAGCCAGCCCACCGACCTTGCCGCTACTATTCGGGCAATTGTGCGTGAAGAGCTGCAGCGACAAGGTGGTAGGGTTGACGAAACCACTCCGCATCCACCTACCAATCCACCATACTACACTGCGGCGCCATTAGCTCCTTTGCCACCATCGGTATGTGTGGCAGATATCAGCGAAACTGGAAATCCGCGGCCACGTCGTGACTCATTTGCGACCGACCAGCGAAATGGCCAACGCCTTCGTCACGGCCCCGCCACACAGAGGTGGGCAGCCCCCGCTCAGCAAGCTCGTCACCGACCCTTCACAGCTGAGCGGTCTCAGCGTTGGTTCGGCGAGCGCCCTCTACCAGTCTGCTACAACTGTGGCTTCGAAGGAAACATTGCCAGGTATTGCAACTACCGGCAGCCACCAAGGTACGACCGATCACCGAAATTTGACTGTTCTGGCGTTACCCAAGCACCGACATTCCCGGGAAGCGCGTCTTACGAGATCCCAGGACCGCTACGAAACCAATCTGCGGCCTCTAACCGCAGTGTGACACCACCACCTGCCCCTCGCGCCAACCGATCACCGTCTCCTCTGCACCGCCACTCCTCGCCTCCTACGGAAAACTAGCCGGCGAGGCCATTGGAGGTGAAATCACCGGACAGTCTTCGATTTCAACAGATATGCCTCCTTAGCTTCCATGGTTCGAGCAGTTCGAGTGCTTATCGATGGTGTAACAACAATGGCGTTGGTGGACACAAGTGCAACCGTGTCAGTAATGAGTTTAGTTTTCACCCGCCTTCTTGGACGAATGGTTATGTTTCGTTGGGACCATCTTGATACGTTTCGTGGAGTGAGCGGAGAGGTGTTACAACCTGTTGATGTCTGCACTGTGACTGTTAGTTGGGCGTGCCAGAACTTTGTCGAAGAGTTTGCTGTTCTCCCTCATACTACACATGACGTCATTCTGGGACTCGATTTCTGGAAGCTATGTGGTGCTACTGTCGATTGCCGCACAGGACTAATTACAGTAGGTTACGATATCCCAGTTGCGTTTATGGAAAACTCGCCCTCTCAAGAAAGTGCTCTTTGTGTGTCTGTGGACACAATTGTGCCGCTGTTGTCTGCAAAATGTGTCCCTGTTGTCTGTTCACCTGCAAGCGAGAAAACATTTGACGCAACTGTGGAGTCCATGCATCTCAGTTGCATAAAGAAGACAGTCTTAATACCCTATTGCACGCTATCGGTTGCGCAAGGGCATACTAGTCTATGGGTGATTAACTGCTCTAATGAACCTACAGTGCTTCCGGAGGATCTGAAACTTGCAGAGATTCGTGAACACCAAGTATTCTCGCTTGCCACCCTTGCAGAAAGCAATGATTCCCCGGATAAGACCCGTTGCGATAATCTGTACGCCAGGGACACCACCATAATGGCTATGATTCAGTCACTCAGCACCAGGGAACGTAATTAACTGGCGTGTATTCTGCGCAAACATGCCGGTATTTTTGATTTCGCTCAGCATGATTCACCGTCAATCCCTGCTTCTCGTATAATGCACCGAATCGACACGACATCTCACAGACCTTTCCGACAGAAATCATATCGTGTATCGCCTTCGGAACACGCAGTGATCAATGAACAGGTTTGCAAGATGCTCAAGCAAAATGTAAATCAAGAATCATGTATTACGTGGGCTGCTCTAGTAATTCTAGTGGAGAAGAAGGATGGGACATGGCGATTTTGTGTTGACTACCACCGTCTCAACGCCATGACTAAAAAAGACGCATACCCACTCCCGCGGATTGATGATGCTATCGACTGTCCATCATCGGCCTCTAACGTTTCGTCTGTGGATCTGAGGTCACGCTACTGGCAGATTCCAATGCACAAGGAAGACAAGGACAAAACGGCATTTTTTGCAACAGATGGACTATTTGAATTCAATGTGATGCCGTTTGGACTCTGCAACGCGCCCACACCTTTTGAGCGATTTATGGACAACATTCTGCGTGGATTGAAGTGGGAAGTGTGTTTGTGTTACTTGGACGACGTTGTAATTTTTGGGCGCACCTTTTGTGAGCACAACACACGCCTGGGCCTCGTACTGGTTTGCCTAAGCAAAGCACGCTTGGTGCTCAATTCAAAGAAATGTCGTTTTGAAGAGCGCCAAACACTCGTCCTTAGGCACTTAGTAAACAAAGAAGGCATACGACCTGATCCCACCAAGATGGCCGCAGTGGAGGCATTTAAGCAACCAAACTCGGTGAAAGAACTGCGCAGCCTTTTGGGGCTTTGTTCATACTTTCGCCGATTCATTCCTGGATTTGCCAATATCGTATACCCGCTCACGTGTCTGCTTCAGAAAGGTGCACAGTTTGACATGACCCTGAATGCGAGTCTGCTTTTTCGGAGATGAAGTTTCTTTTGACGTCTCATCCGATTCTTCGACACTTCAATCCTCTGGCGCCCACTGAGATTTACACAGACGCCAGCAGTACTGGTGTAGGTGCTGTCCTGGTTCAACGCTTGGATAATCAAGAACACGTCATAGCCTATGCAAGTCGCTCGCTCAGGAAGTCCGAGCGTAACTAAACTGTCACAGAGCAAGAATGCCTTGCAGTAGTCTTCGCAGTGCAGCGCTTCCGGTCCTACCTGTACGGACGCCCCTATACCGTCGTGACAGACCATCAATCTCTCTGCTGGTTGGTCAATCTGCGTGACTCATCTGGTCGGCTGGCGCGCTGGGCACTTCGTTTACAAGAATATGGATTTACGGTTTCCTATAAAAGCGGCCAACTTCACGCTAACGCAGATTGTCTTTCGTGACTACCGCTTCCAACGATGGAATGTGATGCGGACACCTTCGATACCTACATTGCATCACTCGACCAACCATTTCCCGATAACAGGACCTTTAACAAGACCTTTAACAAGACCTTTAACAAGACCGATAACAAGACCTTCAAGGATGAGCAACAAAAAGACAGCACCATATAACAGCTTCTTGCTACCAAACCAACATCATCGCCTACGCACTTCTGCATCCGAGACGGGCTAGTTTACAAAAAGAACTACACCAACACCGGCTCACGATATCTTCTGGTGGTTCCGAAGAGTCTTCATGTTTATGTCTTGCAGGATATGCATGATGACCCGACAGCCGGTCATCTAGGCACAGCGAAAACTCTTTGCCGTCTTCAAGAAAGATTCTACTGGCCCAAAATGCACCAGACGACGGAACAATACGTGTCTAGCTGTAACGAGTGCCAACGTCATAAGCGCCCAACAAGTGCTCGTTTAGGGCGATTACATCCAACGCCGCCCACTAGAACTCCATTAGAGCAAGTCGGGATTGACCTCATTGGACCCTTTCCCCGGTCTTCCTATGGAAATTGCTGGATAGTCGTTTGCACCGACCATTTAACACGGTACTGCGAGACAGCTGCCATACCATCGGCAACTGGAGCCGATGCGTCTTCCTTCATGCTACGTTTTGTAATTCTTCGATATGGACCTCCCAAAATTGTAATCAGTGACCGTGGCCGACAATTCACAGCAGACGTGATGGAAGAGATGCTTCGTGTCTGTGCTTCAAGGTTTCGGCACTCTACGCCATATCATCCCCAAACGAACGGTCTAACTGAACGAACGAACAGAACTCTCTCGGACATGATGTCTATGTATGTTGCATCAGATCACAAGGACTGGGACAGTATACTACCCTTTATCACATATGCATTCAATACTGCTCAGCATGAAACTACCGGCTACAGTCCTTTCTTTCTTCTATATGCTCGACCACCTCGTCATACCCTGAATGCCATCTTCCCGTGTTCGGACCACCATAATCCCTGCATATCCGAGATCATCTGTCGGGCCGAAGAAGCTAGACGCCTTGCTTATTTGCGCAGTCTTGCTTGGCAAGACCGCTTGAAGGCACATTTTTACCGCCGACGCCGACACGTGACGTACAATCGCGGCGACCTAGATTTGCTGTGGACACCAACTAGAAAACACCGTTTGAGCGAGAAACTGCTAGCGCACTATGCGGGGCCTTAGCTTGTTGTAGACCGTATCAGTGATTTAGTTTACGGCATAGCGCGTCTCCATTCAAACTGCTGACGGTCTGCAAAAACTGAACTTGTCCATGTTGCACGTTTGAAGCGCTTTATTCCTCGAGAGACTGTTTGACTCGCCCAGTGGGCTTCGTCTGCGTGGAGGGAAATGTTACCACATGTGTAATTTAGGTATGTGCACCTGTGTAACGGGGAACATGGTGGTGGCAGAAGAAGAGGACGTTCGGTTCGTGGCAAGAGCTCGCTGCTGCGCGTTCACTGCTGTATACCGGCGAGCCGACCGCTACGTCGGCTCTGAATAAACTCCTCTCGCAGACGTAACAATATCATTCTAGATCGGAGGTCACTGGTCAACTGCATTTTCTTAGATTTTTCGAAGGCTTTTGATAAGACTAATTATCACCAACTACTATATAAGCTTAGGACCCTTAATATTGATGGCGGCATTCTCGCTTGGATTGAGTTTTTTTAATTAATCACTCCCAATTCGTTGTTTTTAACAACTTCAGCTTACCCTCTTCTCCCGTTCCTTCTGGTGTGCCCCAGGGTTCTGTGTTGGGCCCTTTTCTATACCTTATTTATATTAACGATTTACTCATGTTGTAACTTCTTCGATTCACCTTTTCACAGACGACTGCATTGTTTACCGAGAAATTTCATCTAACTCTGATGCTAGTTCCTTGCAAAGTGACATTAATAATATTGCCAGCTGGTGTAGAACTTGGAACATGGACCTCAACACTAACAGATGTAAAGTTTTACGTATCTCACGAAATACCGGACCCCCTGCTAACTACATCCTAAATGACGCTGATCTAGAGTCTGTAACTTCGTATATAAATACTTGGGGATTCATATGCCATCTGACTTGAACTGGATGCATCATATTAACTATGTTATTTACAATAGCAACCGTATGCTAGGGTACCTGCGACGCAACTTTAGCCGTGCCCCTCAAGCCGTGCCCCTCAAGCCGTGAAACTAGCAATGTATAAAACACTAGTTCGTCCAAAACTCGAATATGCATGCTCCATTGCATGCACCCTTTTCAGCTGAACTTAACTCACTCGCTTGAAATGGTACAGAATAACGCAGCACGCTTTATTCTATCTAACTACCATCTCACTAGCAGTGTTACGTCAATGAAACACATCCTTTCGCTACAATCACTTAAATTATGTCGCAAAGCATATCATCTCATACTTTTTCACAAGATACTCAATCATCCACTTTTAAAAGCTCAGTTCTTTACCACTCCATCCTATTACTGAGCCCGTTTAGATCATCAACCTAAGGTACACGTCATTAGCTGCCGCACTAACACTTTCCATCATTACTTCGTCCCACGCACACCCAACGATTGAAACCACCTTTCCTCGGACATGGTTTCCATTTCAAATCATGACTTGTTTTCTTCTACAATACAGAAGTACTTACGTGATGACGTGTGCAGTGTATATTGTACATATATATTATTGTACTCTGTTTCCCCCATGTATCTGATGATACTTACACATATATTGAGCGTATTGCGTAACATAGAATTTTCATATCTTGTAATCTTTATTATTTTGATGTTACAATGTTTGCTCTTGTTTATAATCTATTATTTTTTTCTACCCCGCTCTCCTCTGTAAAGCTCTGTGTGATTGAGGATAAAATAAATGAAATGAAAAAAAAAACTAGCGTAAGGAACTTTAATACATCTGATTTAATTCAAGCTGTAAGAGAGGTACATACTGACAAAAAGTCTGTATTATTATAGCAGGACGAGTATTCAAAGCTGGTTTGCGTTGTGCTAGAATAATTGCCAAGAGCTTCATAAAAAGTGTGAAGTCTGGCAGTCTTAGTGAAAATGACCAGCCAATTTATGGGGCTTGCTTGCTCGCTTACTTCTTCCTTACTTTTGGCTCACGCCCAAAACAGGGCTTGGCCAGAAAGCCCACCGTCAAAGAAGCACTGACACCCGTGTCCTCATGCTCCGAAAGCGAGTGTCTTTACCACTACGCTTCACACCCATGCACCCACAAAGTGAATACATGTGCAGTACATCTAAACCTCACGAATGTGCCTCTTTGTGCAAAACAAATGCAGAAAGACAAGACTTTCTTGTCATACTTTATTGTTTTCTGTTGTAAGGCAGTAAATGTCCTCAGTGGCCCATGATGCAGAGCGCATATGGAAAATTGCACAAATTAATAAAATTTCTTATTTGCAAAAAAATTGATGCCAGGCTTGGGTATATATTATCCTCTTGAGGAGGCTATTAGATGTCTTAACAAAAGAGTAAAGGCGAGGGTGGGTACGCAATTCAGCGGTTGGTCAGACCCTTTCTTGCTGGGCCAAGAAAAGGCTCCAGTGGCCACTCTTTATATAGTAGGTTTCTCTATGCCTTGCTGATTAAGGCCCAGGGTTTCATGCACCTCTCAATTTCTGGTCATCCAGAGGGTCCACGAAACCTTACCGTCCCCGAGTGGGCCTAGCCAGGTGACGCAGAGTTAACTCGCGTCTATTGTGGACCTAATAAAATTATCTCACTCACATTCACCTTTTTTATGGCGATAGGTAGCTTATGACCGACTTGATAGGGCTGAAAAACCTGTTTGTGCGAGCGTGCGATGGTCCAGAGACACTACTAGAGCACCCAGTCGCCCTTTTCGTTTTCAAGTAGCACTCAGGTGGACAGGATTAGTCCCGGTAGAAATGTGAACACGGTTGGCCACGTGACCACGCAAAACTTCGACGTGGGCGCCGCGTGCTAAAAGCATCGGGGCTTTAGAGCGTGCGCAAGTGAGCGCCGCAGTGACAGCCCGCACACCCGAAGCCACAGACAAGGAGGAAGGGATCGCCGGCAGCGCAAGGTGCGTGCCCGTTAGGCGGACAGCCAACGTTAAGTCGTGACGATGATTGCTTTCAGTACCGCCACCGCGTTGTCGCTGCCGCGAGGGGCTCCACAGTTCACTCAGTCGTGCGGCATGCTCTTTAAAGTTGATTTTAGATGTGTTGTCAACTATATTTCACGCTGATATTTTGTAGGTGTTGTGTATGTGTTTAGATAAATATGTTTCACTGATTATCTCTCCTTCGAAATTTTGTGTCAGTGATTCTAATTGCGAACATTAAAAATGTGAGGGAACAGGCGATATTTTCCAAAAGTATGTACGGCGATATTGTGCTCCGAAAAGACCAAGTGAATAAAAAAAACTCAATGCCAATGTTTGAAGAACGAGAATTTTTACTCGATTAAACTTTAGGCTAGCCAAAATAATGCTGAGGATGGGGAATTAATGGTAATAATTATAGTTTGAAAATGGAGACACTGATCCATGAATTAACAAGCTAATCTTTTTGTGTCACCCAGCAATTCGCGGAGAGCTACGCAGACGTTCCTGTCAGTATATTCTACGGAGAGAATATTTCAAGTTCTATAGGAGTATTCCAAAATTTTAAAACCGTTTCAAAACATATCATTTACTTGGATTGTCGAATCTGTGACAGCCTAGTATATAATGTCCATAATGGCAGGTTTTTGTACAGCTCAGGTACCAAGAGTATAGCACCAGGCCAGACCTATACGTCTCCTGATGACGTTAAACATTGGATAATAAAAGATGAACCAATGTCACGCTGACAGTAGGACATACTTACTGCGTTCATGAATGTAATCGATTCGCCAAACATGAAACTGTACGTGCATGTGTGGTTGCGTGCCCCTTACAGAGAAATGAATGAATTGAAAACAGTAATATTGATATTTTGGGATTTACGTTCCAGAACCACAATATGGGCTAAGTTCCAATGCTCACCGTAGACGGCTAAATAAACAGCTAAATGGACGGTGGCCGTCCTAAGTCCCATTCCAATTTTCACGTAGCCAGCAAAGTAGACAGCTCCGAGAAGACCGCATCGTAGACAAATACGATGCAGACTACTTTGCTGTCTAAAGATTGATTGATTGATTGATATGTGGGGTTTAACGTCCCAAAACCACTCTATGATTATGAGAGACGCTTTGCTGTCTAAAGAAGATGGCAGCTCAGCAAATCGCTCAGATAGATCAAATCTTGCTAAAATTGCCGTCTACACACAAGCAGACGCTTTCCCAGACGCTCAATATGAGTGACGTTTATTTATTTTTGATTTTAACACGAAATAAGCCAGAAATTACAACTATTACGTTTGTTTCTTTCAGCTTTTTCTTCTCGACGTGAACTGGCGCATCGTCGCGTAAAAGCTGTCCAAACGTGTTCCAATTCTCGGACAGCATGGGCTCGGTGCGATCTTCTAAGCAGTCTGTATAGACAGTCTACGTGCTGTCTTAGAATTGAACACAGCCATGATATTAGAGACACCGCAGTTGGGTGCTACGGATAATTCGACTAGCTGGTGTTCTGTAACGTGCTCTGATATTGCACAACATATGGGCCTCTACCATTCTGCATCTTCAGAAATGCGACGGCCACAATTGAACCCAGCGCCTTCGAGTCAGCAACTGAAAGGCGTGCTCCACCGTGGAAGACAAAGAATTGAAAAATATGGTTAGTTCTACCTTGGTAAACTCGGGCGCGGTGGAGTTTTTTTCAGTATTTGAAGAACATTAACAAGCTCTTTTCTCTTCTATGGCAGCTGTGGCTTGCTGTACTTCTGTGGCGGAGGTGACGATGCCAAGAATGATACCTTCTCGCCGTTTTAATAACCGAGCGTAATTTTACAACGCACATTTTTGCTTGCAATGATAGTTTACTGATGTTTCAACACTGCAGTCACTTGGCTTCCACACATGAAGACAATATAGCGATATGCAAAAGACAGCTGACGTGCAACTTCAAAGAAAGTTTTTTGAACGGCAAGTAACGACTCCCAGAAAAAGAAAAGTACCTGGTAATATTTTCTATTTCTTAGGGTCAGTCACTCACTTTATTTTCCTTAAAGACTCCCAGTGGAAGTATTACATAACAAGTGGGATAAACAATTAACGAAAGTATTCAATACAGATGTGACAGTTTTATCTCTGTTTTCATACCACAAGCAAACATGCATGTACAATAAATAAAACTCGTAAACAACATGTAAAACAATAAACGCTCGGAGGTTATTTGTCTGAAGATTGTCAGTTACATGTTACGCAATTGAAGGTGGGTATGTTATATCTAGAATGACAGAAAGGAGGTCGTTCCAGTCTGTTGCAGCGTGCAAAAAGAAAAAAAAATGACACGAGAAATGTTGGTGTTCGAGCACGTAATAATAAAACCTGCTGCGGGTGGCTTGTCCTGAATTACATGCGTGTTGCTGGTTTGATGTAAGGTGGTTAATGCAGCGGGGAACTGCAAAAGAATCCATGGTAAAGACAAAGAGAAGAAATGTGCCGGTGCATAGTGAGCAATCGAATATTAGATAGTGACTTTAGTGACGTGACGCTCATGCCATATAAATGCAAAGGGGGAATGAAGCGAGCTGAATGGTCCATGGCTTTGAACCTATTCATGAGTTGCAAATGAATTGTGCAGAAACCCGCAAGGTGGCGTAAAGGTTAAGAAAGGGAAAGAAGACAACCACCCGAATGTTACCTTAGAAAAGTGAATGAGAAAGTATTATGGCAAGGAGAGAAGCGCCCTTTTTACCATTTTTCTAGAATTTCGGAAATAATTTCATCCTTTCCAGCAGATAATGACTATTTCAAATGCCTATTATGGCCAGCATTCCATTCGCACAAAAACAGATCTGTCATGTCAGGATTACATTTGATGTCAAGTGAATGTATGCGGGAGTATATATGTTTGATTCATCAGTAAAAATCGTAGCAAACGAAGCTCTCGTTGTCCGTGTGTCAACGTGCGCTAAACATAAGGTACTATACAAACGTAGTGCTAAACAAATTCGCACAAACCACGTCAGTAAAGCCCAAACCTCATAAGCGCGAAAATGCACGCGACAGCGACGAGCGATGCGACGTAGATCGTCTTCGCGCGATCAGTCGCTAGCGCAGGCAAACCTCAACCTCATTCACGCGACGGCTTCGGCGAGCGAACTCCACTGTTGCTGGCATGGGGCCGTCTACTCGCACCAAGGAAACCACGTAGTGAGCGGTATTCGATTTAAAAATAAGATATATTGTTGTGTAACGGAATGGGAAGTGTTTATGATTGCCTTGCAGCACTTCATGCGCAAACACTGCGTTATTTCTTGTTGCGCATACGTGACTCGGGCAGGGTCACGTGCACCTATGTAGTCCTTGTCTTTTCCGGTTTTTCTCTATTGGCTGCTTGAGCCCGGCACTTCCTGGCGATGAGCGACGGTTTACAAATCTGAAGAACCGAGCGATCGCGCGAGAACGAGCACGCGACACGTCGCGCGAACGCCCTGTTTCGTCGCTCATAGCATCGCTCGTCGCGGTCGCCTGCATTTTCGCGCTTATGAGGTTTGCTTTTAACCGCTTGACAAGAATCGAAGGTTAGCACAAAGCCACGTAATTGTCAGCTTTAAGTAATTTCGAAAACTGTCTGAGATTTGTTTAAATAGCAGGTAGTTCCGTGCTATTCGCGGCGAGATCGAGCTATAGGTGGCAGTGTATACCGTCCCCGCGCAAGTGTGGACTGGTGGTCGGCGGCGCGTATACAAACACACGCAGCGGCGCTTCGATGCATGCGGTCTGAGCTAGTCGGTAACGGATAAGATGCGTTGACTACAGTGTAGTAATAATATGTACGCACTTCTATACTGAATCAGTGCACGATGCTTATGCAATGTTAACATTACCTGCGAGTAAAGCGCATTCTGCCCTTCATAGGGATGCTCGCCCTGAGTGACTCTCTTCACGCTTTTGCAGGTCTATCGAGGGACGCCGGAGCGAGCAGACGCGCGTCGCATGCGCTCCGCCGAACGTGTGCTCTCGTTGACCGGATTACTCCAATATCGTCGCCGGCACTGTGTCGGATCATCAAGTTTAAACTGTTCTGGGAACCGCACAACCTTCCCGAGGCTGTAGAGCATCTCCCTTTTTCTCTATCGCCTTCAGAAGAACCCATGTGAGCGCTGGGCCTCTGGGCCTAAGCGTCGACCCAGCTCGCCTGTGCGAGTACGGGTGACTTGGCCTAACGGCACGACCCCTTCCACATCAATATGGACGCTAGCACTACGCCAACTGCTGAAGTGACTAATACCGGATGCGTTCAACCTGCATTCAGCCCCAACGATACCCCCACAGCAAAATTTTTTACACCCAGAAGGGTGTAAATGAGCTTGTCCCATGGACGACACCCTAAGGGTGCTAATTCAGCACCTTCCAAAAAGGGTGCCTTTCCATGCACCTTCAGAATAGGGTGTACATGTAAAAAAACTGTAGGTTGTTACAAAAACACCCTTAACGAAGGGTGCCTTCGATGTCCGTCACTTTTTTAGCACCCTCTGAGGAGGGTGCGAGAAGGGTGCACAAGGGTGTTGAGTGCCCATGGCAGGGGTGCCAGTATTCTTTTAGACTGCCCTAATAGATATCAGCATGCACTGATTACACACTACTTGAAGAAAGTGGTCCTGATTATCAATGGTGCGCCACCTGTCGAGCTCCATTCATTGCGCGTGGGCAAAAATAGAAACACGAACAATCGTGTATGAACTTCTGCTGGATCTATATATACTTCACAGTATATGCATAATGCGCGTTACAGAAAACGAAGCCTTGCTGCTCTTGCATATTGCATTTATTTAATAAGCAAATAAAACTTATAAACTTTTCTTCTGCCACACTTTTTCACCAGATGTGTAACATGTCCACGTATACGTACACTACACATGCAACACCTCAAATGTTTATTATATTTCTTCCGTTTCACTTTATTGACAATTCTCCGCAACATACAATTACACTGGTTTCAGTTTAGTATACTACTTTAAGTACATAGGGAGTACAAATGAAATACACGCTAATATATCCCTATAATTCTTTCAAGTATCTACAATCCAAGTTGTTTCCAGTTTAATACTTCTTTCTTCATGTACACAATCGGTTAATATATAGGAATGAAATACAGGCAAATATATACTTATAATTCTTTCAAATTGATACAATCACCATAATTTCACTATATACGCATTCATGTACACAATTGTTCCCAAGAAGTGATGCACACAAAAATATATACGATTAGTGTTTTAAAATGTATACAATCACAGTGGTTTAAGCTTTGTATTCCTGGATGTATAACAATTGGTTATGAGAAACGATGTACATGCAAACATATACGGGTTTTTGCGCATATAACTTTAGCGAATACTTAAAAAACCAATGCAATCATCAGAAACAGAATAAACTATAACCGAACACAACACTGAGTCAGGACACACAAAAAACAAAAGAGGTAATGCATAATTATGGCTAATGACACAGCTGGGTCACTTAATGCCAAATGTCCCAGCCATTTTGGCAACCATCTCAAATGTATTAGAAAAACTCGTGCTGCATTGAAAATAGTGAACTTCTGGAATATTTAGGAAAGGAAAAATATTTGGTCACGTGGCTGCCTTCTGAACTTCCTGGAATGCCGTCTAGGTGTTGTAGGTGAAAAATTTTATTTTAAAATCACCGCTCCTTCTTTCCATACGAAACTCGGTCTACGTGTTACGTAGACCGAGAGTTGGTTCATCGTGGATGTGTGCTAGTCACAGCGCGGCAACATAAGGAAGAGACAGAAAGGACAGGAAAGAGCACCGACTGTCAACTGAATTTAATGAAGGTGCTACGAGCGCTTTTATACGGAGTACAAGAACCGTGTTCATGCCCGACGACACGTGTGAGCACTATAAAATAATCTTAACTGTGAAAAGAATACTCCCTCTCGGAAAAGATAAGTGAACATGTAGTGATGCACTGATCATTGGTTTACCTGATACAAAATACTTCTACAAACGTTAAATTGGCATTGAGTAAAACTATTCTCGTGACGAATGGGGCAAGATTGACTATTCCTGTTGCTGTTTAGTACACACACTTTTGAAAGCTTGCAAGGGGTGGAAAACAACACGCTAATATCATATCTGCTGGCTATTTTTTTAATTGTGAGACACGTGATGTGGTATAACATGCAAAGGTTTGGTCATTGTTTTTTGTTGGTCCTGTCTTCTTTGACTTTACTTTCTGCAGGAGGGTTTCGCAAACGGGTGTGATGATTCTGTTGGGATACCCAGCATCTTTTAGTCTTTTAATCAGGTTTTTAAGCCTGACCTCACCCCTGTGCTAACATGACTTCTGAAGGGTGGCCTGAATACATGTGGTATCAATTCCTATTTCTACTAATTTTGAGTGCCCACTATCAAAAGGCAGAACATTCTTAGCACTCCTGGGCTCATAACACCAGCCAATACCCCAACAGCATCATCACACTTGTTTGCGAAACCCTCCTGCAGAAAGTAAAGTTAAAGGAAACAGGACCAAAAGAAAAAGAGAATCACCAATCATCTTTGCATGTCACATGGTACTACGTACATAAGGTGTCTCACAATTTTAGGAAAAGAGCCAGCAGATATGACATTGTTGTTTTCCACCCCTTGCAAGCTTTCAAAAGTGCATGTACTTACAGCAACAGGAATAGTCAATCTTGCACCATTCGTCACTAGAATAGGTTTACTGAATGCCAATCTAATGTGTATGAGATACCGCTAACACGTGGGAAAGTGAACATAGGACAAACTGGGCAATGCTTCAATGATCAAGCAAGACAGCAGGCTTTAAATGTTAAGAAGGGCTATAGTAGTCTCATGGCCGGACACCGTAAAGAATGTAAGTGTAGTCCTAGGTTTCATAAAACACGGTTTTTGAAAAAAAGCAAGCAGAAAAAATGAGAGATTTTAGAACTCTTCATCAGGAAGGCCAAAAATCAATGCATCAGTACACCTTCACTTATCTTTTCCGAAAAAGAGTATTCTTTTCTCGGTTCAAATTATTTTGTCATGGTCACACATGTGTTGTTGCAGATGAGCCCTGGTCTTGTGCTCAGTACGAAAACGCTCGTAGCACCTTCAATAAAACTCAGTTGACAGCACTCTTTCCTGTCCTTTTTGTGATAAGATTTTTATTACAGAAAGAATTTCATTTTCTTACAATTTAGGTATAATGATGAGTTTTCATTGTATCACAACATGGAGCAAATCGCATCTCAGTACGGACAAAAATCACGATTTTGTGAAATTCGTGATATTTTCTCGTATATTTCAGCAGCTTGAGAGGTCTAAAGATATTTTTTCCTCAAAATATACCTTCTGTGGACTAAGTATTCACTGTTCAGATATTCATACAAAGTGCAATATTGCAATAAAAATGCAAACAACACATTTTGGCTTTATTCTTTGAAGCGAATGTGGCAAAAAAAATGCACTAATATTATTGAGCTTCAAATACCTTACAAAAGCACATTTACTTAAGAGGTAGACCGAATTTGCTTTAGAAAAAATAAGCGGTAGTTTTAAAACGGAATTTTCCACAAACAGCACACAGACTGCATTATGCCAGGAAGTTATAAGCCAGCCACATGCACAAAACTTTCTTTTCTCGCTGAAATATTCTAGCAGGTCACTGTTTTCAACGCAGTAAGTCAGCACATTTTTTTTTCAAATACAATTCAGATGGTCGCCAAAGTGGCTGGGACGTTTGGCATGGAATGGTCCAGCTATATTTAAGCAAAATAACGTCCACAAATAACAATATTTGTTCATCTACCATGACCACACTAGAAAAAGTTGTTCAGGCATTGTGACACTAAAATTTTCAGCGTCGTACTGCCTGAACAACTTCTTTGATAAACTCCAAACTCAAGCCGAGAAAAGCCGTTCAATCACGGTGGTTCTTAAAGGCCTTGCGGCCGTAGACAATGTTGAAAAAAAAATCAACTCATCAGTGCTGTCACTTCTTCTGCATCATTACTGACACGGAAGATTTTTCGCTTATCCATGTGGAGGTTCAGGAAGTAGGCTTGCTCTAGGCTGGGGCCGGGGTAGACTACGCAGGACGTCAGCGGCACCCTCTCATCCTGTAATAAGAGCAAATATGACTTCTCATAAAAGGATGTTCGTGCTGTTCTGGCAGCACCATATATAAAGAAAGTGTAGTGTGTATCCTTCGAAATAGCGTACGTGTAATTGACATTACACTGAACACGAAGCATACAACCCATACATTCCAATAATTTCGTATGATAAAGATAAGAGTTTTCCAGCATACAGCTAATTCCCGAAATGAGGTGAAGTGTAAGACTACAGCTCAAAAATGGCACTTACGAACTCACCTAAGAATCAAATTCTTTCTAGGGTAGTGAGCCAGTGTGAAAAACAATTCTTAAAGTACAAAGTTCAGAACTTGTAGCATTAGTCAAGAGAGAGAGAGAGAGAGAGAGAGATGAATAGAGAGGAAAGGCAGGGAGGTTAACCAAGCTTGGCTCGGTTGGCTACCCTACACTTGGGGTGGGGGAAAAAGGGGAATAATAGAACGGAAAGAGACAGATAAGAAGAGGAGTAAGAAAGAGAAGCATAAATAGTCAGCTCGAGACTACACAGCACGGCCTCGCACAGTTCTTTCACAAGCGGTCGTGAAGTTTGGTGGTCCTTTTGTACTTTTTAAGCATTAATCAAAACGCACAAGAAACTTACCTCTTCATGTACAAACAGTGAAGACATCTCTGCTTACTCTTTTACACGAGAACAAATGATCTTGGGCGTGGCACTAGCGAATAGGTCTGCAAAAAAAGTAAAAGATTTACTGACTTTAATCATGCTTCTAACAACCTGAGGAATTGTTACAAGTCACCAATCAGAGCTATTCTGACTGCCTCTATAAGGGCATCAAAAATGAACAATTTTCTCGTTCTTTCTACCCTCACAAGACGCTCCATGGAATCTAATCCAAATTTGACGCTGTGCTTCCTATTTGCCTGCTTTCTAGATGTAGGGCGGCGAACATGTGTTTTGTGCACCTAATCTAGCACACAAATTCGTCATTGTGATGAGTGAAGAAAACGACAACGACGGAAGTGCGGGGCAAGGCGCGTGTAATGTGCGCGTGAGTGTCAGCGAATCAGCTGATGACCTGTGATGGCCCATAGAGGTGGCGTGCCACGATTGGGCCACGGGTGACCATCACGTGGCAGTGGGCTTTGTGGCTGGGGACGAGCCGAAGCAGCGGCAGACGGGAGACAGTGGGCCGAAACGTCGGACGCAGGCGAGCCAGGTTCCGGCCAGGGAACGCGGCCGTCCACGCTGCTGCCGTCCAACCACCAGCTGGGGTGGCATTGCCGGCACGAGTACTGCATCTCGGGGCGCGGCCTGGCCTGCTGTTCTCGTCCTTGCCGAGGGCATCGCGGATCTCGGCGAGGCGTCTCCACGATCAGTCGTTCGACACAGCGATGAACGTGGCCTGGCTAATGGTCACGGTTGCGTCGAGCATCGCGTCTCGGCGCACGCTCTTCGCTGGACGGGCTGGCCATGCCCCGCATGGAGCATCGCGTCTCCGATGCGGGTTGAATGCTCCGTGGCCGCACTCATGCCATCAAGCGCCGGTGTCACCAGAGCGTCGCACATCGGCAAGGGACGAGCGAGACGTTCTGCCGGGCGAGACGCGGGAGTGCGCACAGAGGAGCACGGAACCGGGCGAGGTTCAGGGTGGCCGAGGATCCAGGTGCCAGGGAAGTTGCTGGCTGAATCTAGGATCACCGAGCGGTGCCGAGTGATGCGCCAGATTCGGACGTGGGCCACGAGCTCATGAGCTGCAGTGTGCACCCGAGGGTACCTGGCGGTGCCCTGGCCAAGAAGAAGGAACGTGCGGAAAAGAGAGCTCGAGGGTTGAGGCCACGAAGGCAGAGAAAGCGGTGCGCCGCTCGAGAGGACGAGTTCCTGGCAGCGTTCCTGAGCCAGACGTGAGACCCGTACGTGTCGGCCAGGTCGAGCTCCGGTGTGTCTGTTCAAGGTCCAAGGCCGAGATCTGCCGAACGGCTTCTGCCTGGGCGCAGTGGCCGGGAGCAGGTTCGTGGGTGAGACCTACCGGGTGTGGTCCTCGGGGGCCGTGGCCTGATCCTGGACCTCCGGAGTTGCGACCCTCACTGCTGGGTTGGCCGCGACGTCCGACTCAACGGCGCTGCACACGGTAGCGTATCCGTGCGCCGCCAGCCGTTCCACCCATGCCATGAAATAAAAAGTTCATGTTATTCTTTTCTCGTCCGCTATCAACAAAGATAGTGACGAATGTCTCTTTAACCATCACAGTCCTCTATAATTTAATGATCTTAATTCATTGTAATTTGATAAAAGATGTGATAGGTCATCCAGTTTTTAAAGAGTTGCGGGCCTGCAATAGGCACTGCCTAGCGCGTATGAAAGTATTTCTTGAAAAAATGTTTTTTAAAGCTTGCTTTCAGAAAAAGCATCTGGCATATTTCGACAACCAAGCCCACCTCTGATAGCAATCAGGGGCACGCTATTAGCGATTATTGACCACGGGATATACAAACGTAACCCATGCCTAAATACTCAAACACAATCAAGCAAGTAGGAGTGCTCGAACGACACCAACGCGCGCGGACGCCATCTACCTTGCAGCAGCCTTATGCTAGAGCTACCGTACATAGCTCCCACAGTCACGTATACTCTCTCGATTCTGTTATAACGCCGAACGTTATCGCAGATGAAGGCAAAGCACGAAAACAGCAAACAGAAACGAGGGAAAACAACGCACGGCGATGGCCACAACAACGCGCCTTCGGAAGTCTGCTAGATCTTTCCCTGTTGCTAGTGACACTTGTCCTAAATAGCTTAAAAGACCGAGGCGCACGTGCTGGGAGCATCGCGGCATATCAGCACCTCCAACTATACCGTCTTTAAGCAAAAAAAAAAAAAAGCCATTTCGTACAGTGAGCCTCTGTACATAATTTTTTTCTTTTTCTTTCTTTTTTTTACGCTTACACCTACAGAAGCACGCTGCACATTTGGGTATTAATAGCAATATTATTACAATGTAGCCCAAAGCACATCTTAAAACAATATCAATCACTTTGTGCAGTGTAGAGACAATGTGCGATCAGCAACTAATCCCGCCCTTGTTAAGTGATCACATCACTCAATGTATGAGTGATGCAGGCACTTACAGAACATCGCGCATAGCAGTGTGAACTCGTTAAGTCACACGTTTAATCGGGCATCTGACACAGGCCCGCGAACGCATGCTGTTATAAATGGCTGGCAGCCTACTTCGGCAGAGCTGCTGCAGGCGCCCAGCTAGCGCTGTATGATTACTACCTACGAAAACAGTACACTCACTGTTAACAGGCCCACGTAGTCCGCGTCCGCCACTCCATGAATATTCCTTAATCCGAGCGTCACTTCGAACACGGTGTCATGCGTGACCACCATTGAAGATGCGCCTGTTCGCTGGAACTCACACAGTGACCAAGACCCCAGACCAACGCAACGCATTTGAAAGACGGATCAGACAGAGAGAGAGCAACGTTGAGAGAGAGGAGGTGGAGGCACTGGCGGCGGCGCCGCAGCTGTCGACGCAGGTGTTCGGTGACGCAACTATTCGCTTATCTACACCGCCGTTGGGGGGGGGGCAACGCTGGCTGGGGTGAGCGGGGGGGGGGGGAGGAGCGGGAAACCCGCCAAGACGGCGGCGAAAGGCAAACGCTATGGCGCATACGGCGGACGGCCGTTCGACGCGGAATGACCCCTTGTAAATGGCAACTCTCCTTCCAGCCAGTCGCACAGCGAGGCAGGTTATTTACCAGCCTCGGGTTCTTTGAGTATTTTGACGGAATGCAATTGCAGTGGGCGAAAAATAGAGAAGCAAAACTTGCGGAAAACAAAGTGCACCACGGAATGGCCAGAAACAATAAATATTTCGTCCTCGGTGGCATTAGCGGGAGAGCATCGCTACACCTTTTTCGAGAGGAATTTCTCTTCGCATTGTCTGTGTCTGGCAATTTCGCGTATGGTGCCGCAAACAGTGAATGCGTAGTCGAAGCTGGAACAAATTAATCCACAGTCGCGGATGTTTAGAAGGCTTGTCACGCACCACGAAACGTTCCGAGGTTGTTATAACAAACTTTTTGCTGACCACATGATCAGCACATAATTCCATATGGTTGCCCAATGAGCTATCTAAGCACCTGTAGCAAAGGCAGGGCACGTTCTTGTTAAACGTTGTTAATATAAACCATGGTTGTGCATAAGTGCAGTGACAGCTTTTCGGGTGAATTGGTCATAACCCAGGTTTTCGAGCATAGAAGCGCCTCAGCGGACCTAATCAGCTACCACAGCAAGTCCGTAAGCAATGATGAGGTACGAAAATGTGCAGCTGTTTTCCATGTACTGAATAGTCAGTGTACAGTGCGTTGACCACCGCCATTTCTTAAGCCACCTCCCATATAGACTCCCAGACTGAACAGGTGTGGGACCTTAAACACTAAGAAGCAGTGCCCCCCCCCCCGAACACACACGAAATTTGAGGGTGCACGGGCTGATACACAAGCATACTTATTCACAGGCGCAAACAGATACACGTATACACACATACGGCAACACACACACGCGACCGTAAACGCACGCATGCATGGGCGTACACATGTGCGCAGGCACGCTCAACACAAGCACGGACTCGCACATACACGCGCACGCACACACTCACGGGTGTACACACAATCGCGCTTACACGCGAACACATGCGCAGGCTCACGCACACACACCCGTACTCGGGCGAACATTATGTTCCTGTATATAATCCAAAGCAAACATGTAGCTTATAACCAACGCTAAGGTGAGCTTTCGTAACGGGGATTGCAGTTAATTGCCATTATAGATGAAACGCGATTTGCTTCTGCTGGCATTCTGCTGTATTCGGAGAGCACTTTCACACATTCTAAGTCTAGGCCGTCATTTAACGCAAGGTCCACATATTCGTGCAGTAGCTACGCTGCTCGACCGCCAATCCGAAGGTCGCGGGTTCGATGCCGGCCGTGGCAGTCGAATTCAGATGGAGGCGAAAAGGTAGAAGCCTGTGCGCTTTGCGATATCAGCGCCCAATTAAGAACACCAAATGGTCAAAATCTCTAGAGCTTTCCACTACGACGACCCTCATAATCATATCGAGGTTTTTGAGACGTAAAATCCCGAATATTATACTTCTGTGTTCTTCTTATGCTGCATATTCCATCTGATGAATCGTCACCTACACTCTTCTCAGGCACAAAAGCACCCTTATAGCCTATTTTAGGGTGCTATCGAGACAAGCACCCAAACAAATGGGTGCTTTTTTTCAATCGACCATTTATGGGTGTTAAAGGGTGTTGCAAAGGGTGCTATCTTGCAAAAAGCACCCTTTTACACCCTTTTGGGTGTAAAATGTTTTACTGTGCATGTTAACACGGAATCTCTTGACCTCGACGAGCTTACTTCGCCAAGCGAAGATGAAGTTGCCGTGCACCATCCCACATTGTCTGCATCGCTGGGACCGGTGAGCGACACCGACGCCAACTGTAAACTGGCGATTTCCCGTCGCCAGCGTCGACGCCAGAAAAAACTCCCAAGCATTTCGCCGAGGGTGAACATGGTTAAGTGCGAATGCACGGGGTGATGCTATAAAGGGTATTTATTATTTCGCACTATTATATTTATTAATCACACTATGGTGCCTTTATGGTGTAATGGTTCCTGGGAATCGCAATTTGATTACACGGGGGAGTTTACGTCGCCCGCTTACGTTCGGTCTCACGAGCCCTTCGCAGCGCCGCCTTGTCTTCCAACGTCGGCGAAACCACCGCGGTACCGTCACCTTCAACGACGGGTGCAGTGCTGTCATTCAGTTGTACTGCATTCGTTGTTGATGGTAGCGTTGCCTCCGGGACATCTATCGCACGACCCGCTCTCGACGGGAGACTGAGAGAGAAGGCGGGCGCGCGAAAGAGAGGGGTGCGCGCGCAGCTGCAGCGAGCGAGGAGAGCAGAGGAGCGAGCGAAGGGGGAGGGGGACGTGCGCAGCGGCGTTAAAGATATAAGGCGCGTTACTGACACCGATATGAGCGTCGCGTCCGTGGCTTATTCGGTAGAGCGTCGCGCTGCGGCCCGCCAAGTCCTCTTTCTTTTAAAAATAGAGAGAAGACTGCGGATGCCGCCGACGGCGGTGGATGGTTTGGGGTCGCTTATAAAGTGTATTCACACTTAAAAATTCGACAAAGCTTGAGCGGAATTGATGCAGCCGGCCGGTCCTGCAAGCACTCCGCCTAGCCACGTCAACGCCGGGGCAGCTGCGGCTGCGAGCGCTCCTGCTGCACAGGCAGACGCGACCAGCGTCGCACCGGCGCGAACACCACCACCTGTAACGAAGCCGCGCCAGCTACGACGGAAACTGGCGTCGCTTCCACGCACGGACATAAAGATTATTATGCGCCAGAAAAAGGGCCTGGCCATTCGGAACTTCACTACGCATCAAATCTCCCGAGCCGTAGCAGGGGCGGGCAATTCTCGACAACATTCTACTGATGCTCATTTCACCATACGTACTCGCCCCGGGTCGAACATCATTATTGCCAGCACGCCACATGTTGAGACGGCCGAAATTCTTCATCGGATCACCACCCTCACGCTTGAAAGAAAGACCTACGAATTCGATACCTATGTGGCGGCCCCTGAGGGCACCTTGTGGGGATAGACCTGGCACAACTCCGGAAGAACTCACCGCCAACCTCCGCGTGCGCACGCAGAGAGTGACAGTGCACAGTGCACGAATGATTGGTGCTACCAAATCTGCCGTGATCACTTTTGAGGGCCCCCTTCTGCCCCGATATGTACTGTATTACGGTGGGGAGGGGGCCTGCCACCCGTACAAGTCGACGCGACAAGCCTGCCAAGTTTTCTTACAACCGGGGCACCGCTCAGACGTATGCCCCACGCCAAAAGATTCCCGTGTGTCGGCAGTGTGGTATCCTTGACCCTGTAGTGCCATCATCATCGCCATCATTTCTTGATCACTGCGCCGCGCCTCTCGCGCAGCTGATGCTAGCTCGAGCTGCGCGAGGTTCAGAACAAGCTAGGCACTTGGCGGTTCGGACGTGGACAGCCGACGCGGCTCCGCTTCAGGCCTGAAATAAAGTGGCGAGATCGGCACGGCCCCATCGGCCGCCTTCGGCGTCGTCTCACGTCTCTCGCCTCACTCGCTACATTGGTGATGGCGTCACGGACCAGCTGCTGATGCACGCCATTCTTCTCGACGCCCTTCCGGTAGAGTTGCGCCATCTCGCTGCCACTTCAAGCACCAGCCCGCAGCCTTACGATGCCCTCTGCACTGCGGTGCTCGCCCGCAGCGGCAACACATACCGTCCGCTTCCGTTTACCCGCACCAGGCAAGTTTCCCCGGCGTCGCAGAGCAAGGTACGAACCGGTCCGCAGCCCTCCATTGACCGCTACCTCGGTACCCCGGCGTCGACTACTTCTACACCTGATCCGGTCGCAGAAACATCCACTCCTGCACCTGATCACGACCTCGAGGTAGAAGACTCCCCCACTGCAGCTGACCTTCCCTCCGAGAGGTACATTCCCTCAGAGCCCCCGTGCGGAGCTTCATCACACGTACCTGCCACCTGCACGTTTTCCACGAAAGCGACGGCACGTGACACCGTGGCCCCACCAGACTCCATGACGACCTCGGCTGGGCCAGCTGACCTTCCTGCAGACTCCCCGCCTGTCCCGGCGCCTGTGGAGGCCCGCGGCACCACTCGCACTGGGGACCCAGAGCCCGCTGTGACACTCCATGCCATCAGTTTCCCCTGCACACCGGTGCCTGCTGCTCAGGGCCTCGTGGACTGCCGGCGCCTACTGACATCATCCTCGATGTGTCCTGCGGGGGTTCGGGCCCTTGGGCATGTACGGCTGGACGTGCGTGATGCTGTGGCGATGTCAGGGGGTCCCGAGGGCTGCACGCCTGGCTCACCGCGGGTGGAGCACACCGTGCGTGCCCCAACGGATGCGCAGTTGGGCCATCCGCCTGCCACTGCGTGCGCGTGCTCGAGCATTTCGGCGCCGTCGACGGCCCATGACAGCTGTGACGCCGCATGCCCGCCGCTCGGTCTTGCATCACCGGACGTCGGGTTTGGCTCGAACAGCGCGACGACTCAGCGCGTACGCCTACGCGTCGCGCGTCGTTAGAGGTCGGGGAAAGCGGTCTCTCAGTGCCCTCTGGGCCGGCTCGTTGTCACTGTAAACCATGTCGCACTTTGTCGGTCCAGAGTGCACCGTTTCAGACTTATCTGCACCCTGCTCGGCCGACCAGGCGGCCGCCGCGCCCGGTGATGTGCCACCGGAAGCGACAGTACCGGCACGGTGGGCGCACTGCCAGGGTTGACCACACTCCCTGTCGTCGTCCCCACCAGCTACAACGTGGAGGTAACGCTGGACCCTCTGAACTGGCCGTGCTGCGCTCATGCTGCAGTTCATGTTTTGAGCATCAGTGTCCGAGTGCGCGCGACAATCGGCCGCGCCGGGGTGGCCCGTGTGTGTTCTCGGCCCTTGGACATTTTTCACCTTGTTGTTGGTGCTCGCTGTCGACAAGGGTGTCCCTTCATCACGACCCTCGCCCGCTCCTTCCAACAGCGTGCCTGCCTGGCCACCCTCGTCCGTTGCGCATTCCCAGTGTCGCCCGCCAGAGACCCACTGGTTCCCGATGGTCACTACACGTTGACAAACTGGAACTTCCCAAACGGACACCTTGCGGATTGTCGTTCATGTATATAGTCTCTTTCTCTTTCTTTTTTCATATGCCTTCGAATCGCGCAAAGTGCTAGGGGGGGGAGCCCTGTAGTGTCATCATCATCGCCATCATTTCTTGATCACTGCGCCGCGCCTCTCGCGCAGCTGATGCTAGCTCGAGCTGCGCGAGGTTCAGAACAAGCTAGGCACTTGGCGGTTCGGACGTGGACAGCCGACGCGGCTCCGCTTCAGGCCTGAAATAAAGTGGCGAGATCGGCATGGCCCCATCGGCCGCCTTCGGCGTCGTCTCGCGTCTCTCGCCTCACTCGCTACAACCCCGTTGACGGTCACCCCTGTGCTCTCAAATGTCACTTGTGTGGAGATGCCCACTTAACGGGCGCCAAAGTGTGCTCTCAGAGACTAAAGGCCCCGCGCCTACGGCCACCTCCTCAACCAGCAGCACCTGCCAGGGGCCGCAACCCCCATCGTAACCCACCCACTCCCAAACGCAGGTGGTTCAGCAAGGAAAACGAGACCTCATGAAGCCACTTCCGCTCACGCTCGAAGTCACAGTCCTTCCCGCCCCTACCTTCTGTGGAACCTGGCCAACAGCAGCAGCCACAGAAGCGACAGCATCCGAAGAACCAGATGACCGAGGGGCAGCAGCAGCACCAGCAACCCGCCCGTCAATAGTCCCAGCACGCCTCCAGCAAACATGAGAAGCCCAATCCCACTCCATCAGCCGGTGCCGACAATAAGGTGAGCTGGTCAGCTAATGTAGATCCTCCCATCGCTCCACTCAATACCCTGTCCACCGCATACGAACACCTTCTCGCGGAAAACATAAAACTCAAACAGGAGTTGGCAGCCGTCAGGGCACGTCAAGCCAAAAATAGTTCTCAACTTCATGCCCTAATGGCGCGTCTTGGATCGCCGCCCGACTCCCCCGAAAAAAATGGCAGCATATCCACGGAGTGAATGATGGAGAGTGGGGCGAAGCATTCGTCCGTCCATGCGTCCGTCTGTGTGACCGTCCATGCGTCTGTTCTTGCGCCCGTCCCTGCATTCGTTCATGCATCCACCCCTGCGTCCTTTCATGCGTCCATGCATGCATCTGTCTGTGTGTCCGTTCGTCCATCTATTCAACACTCCAAGTCCCACCACCTCGCATCTTTTTATCTTATATTCCCCATATAGAAGCACCGCCATTCAGTGGACATTCCAAGGACTAAACGAGAGGTGGCACACGCACACTTTTAACGGCTTGCGCTTCGGGTCTACTTCCCACCTTCAACCACCTTGAGTTCATGGTATATACTAGTTCACTGTATTCATGGCACTGCGGCTCAATGCTCGCTAAACCTTTCTAAAACCAAGGAGGTTACGCCCAGCGAATATAACGAAGCAACCTTTTCCTGTCAGATAGTGCTCAATGTACATGCCAGTGGCTGCTAATGTGAAATGAGAGACAGGAGGATTCAGCTTTCTTACGGCTTCTTACGGCTTGCGCTTCGTATCTGCTTCCCCCTTTAACCACCTCGAATTCATTCATGGTATATACTAGTTCATTGTATTCATGGCCCTGCGGCTCAACGCTCACTAAACCTTTCTAAAACTAAGGAGGTTACACCCAGCGAGTATAATGTAGCAACCCTTTCTTGTACGATAGTGCTCAATGTACATGCCAATGGCTGCTAATGGGGATCGCAGCGTGCGCGTTGACTAAAAGCCGAATGCTCCTGTCTCTCATTCCCCATTAGCAGTCATCGGCATGTACATTGAGCACTATTTTTTATTGTTAAACAACGCACAGAAGAAATCTCTCACCGGCACTACCTTGGAGGTCAAATGTTATACCTAATTCGGGTATGTGCCACTGGTGGTTACGTACTACGAGGGACGCACAAGCCACGCCATAAGGAGCTTCGCCCCTAAAAGAACCCCAACCTCCCCCAAGAGACAGAAAATCCCTGAAACGGCGCTATCAATTCCTGCTGCGTCGGGCACCACAGTCACACGCAAAGAGTTACGCAAAATGCTCTCAACGCTCGCGCAGCAGCTATCGCAACAATTCAGTGCCGTATTCACGCAGTTCGGAGAACGGCTCGACTCTCTCGAGACACGCTTCGAGGCGCAAATCGCTGAAACAGGCGAAAACATACGCAGGGAGAGGGCCACTCGTAGCTCGTACGCCACGACAGATCAAGGTTAACATAGACTAGGATTGGAATCACATGTGTCCGAAATCCTCGCTACCCCCGCATTGACACCCAGCGCCCTCACCCTCACTCCTACATCGGCGTCGCAAGCCGAGATTCCGATACCCACGCCTTTCCACTCAACGAATTAACCATGGGCAGCACAGCCCCACTCATTGGCGAACATTTAGAAGTCTGACAATGGAACTGCCGCGGCTTCCGCAGAAAGCGGAGCCTCCTCCAACAGTACATTAACACACACCTTGCTCGGCCAGATGCCATAGCGCTTCAGGAGGCCGGAACGCCACCCATATTTTCAGGTTATGAGTCCTATAACAGTCAAACAAAGAGCAAAGCGGCCATCCTGATTGACAAAGCGCTAACCACAGTTGGCTTGGACAACATCCCAGACACCAACATAGAACATGTGATTGTGGAGCTTGTTCTCAGGCAAAAAAAGAAAGGAGAAAAGCGAAGTATCATCATTGTCAACGTATATAGCGCCCCAAAGCAAAAAACCACTGATTTCCATGCCCTCGTCTAAGGTACCTGCAGATTGGCCCAGGGAAAAGAACTCTTACTGCTCGGCGACTTCAACGCTCTCGACGAACGCTGGGGTTACAACTGTTCGGATGTCAAAGGCAAACAGCTTGCGACTGCCACTGAAAAATGAAGTAGACGCAATGCTCCACAAGGCCTACAAAGCGGCACTCAAGCTACCACCGGGTACTCCTTCTAGCAAGCTCCTCGCATTGGGCCTACACAACACCTTTGAATAACTTTGTGAAGCGCAACTCGCCACACAACAGCAACGGCTCACGCAAACACCTACAGGCCATGACCTGCTCCTACGCCTTGGCTACATCAGCCAGTTTCACGACGCAGCTCGTCGCAAGACCATTCCGGACCAACTTCGTGCCACTTATAAGGTCGCTTCCATCCCCCGAAATATGGATCCCCGACTACATCAGGGCCGGAGGGAAGCCAGAGTGGAAGCCCTCGAGCGAACTTATGCACACAAAAACACTACGTATTATGTCGACGCCGCCAACTACGACCATGCAAACAATAAAGCTGTAGCCACAGTCGCGGACCACACACTCACAGAACGTACCAGCGCTTCCGTGCAGTGCCACAACATCACCGAGGCTAAAGAAACTGCCATCGCTCTCGCTCTCGCCCTCGGCTACAGACAACGAACGTCGCTGACAGTTCTCACGGACTCTCAAGCAGCTTGCCGCAACTACCTACGGGGGCGCATCAGCCAACCCGCTCTCAACGTCATCCTGAGCGTTACAGACACTGGCGAGCATTCCATTACTCATCCACTCAGGATTTGGCATCGGATTATATGGACTCCGGGCCACATGGGACTGGAGGGGAATCAGGCAGCAGATAGGGTAGCTCGAGGGTATGCGAGCCGAGCACCTTCCAACTCCGCCCCTGAGGAACTCGTTCCGGTCCCTTGCGACTATTCGGCCATCCTAAACCATTACAGAGGACTTAGGAAAGCTTATTCGCTACCACACCGAACACTAAATAAAGAGGAATCAGTCAGCTGGAGGCAAATTCAAACTGGCACGTTTCCAAATTTGCACATCCTGAGTAAAATGCACCCCTCGGCATACTCTCCTCTTTGCCCATGGTGTTCAGCTAAAGCCATTCTTTACCACGTCACGTGGGAGTGTCAGGCCATTACAGCCTTACAACTAGTACAAAATCCAACAGCGGAGCGATGGGAGGAGCTGCTGGCCAGCGAGAACCTGGAAGATCAGTTGAGTCTGATCAACCGGGCCCGCAGAGTGGCTGCTGCAAGCGGAGCCCTTGACTAAGCCCCTGCCCCCCCCCCCCCCACCGCAAGCCAAGAATCTCTGACTACTCAGAACTTCTCCGCAGAAAATTTCATGTAAATAAATAAATAAATACGTTTTCTCCACCATCACGCTTTTGCACTTTGCTGCAACGTTGACGGCGTGGTTCGGTAGGGCTGAACATTTCGTTGGCGTGATGTTACGGTGTTTTGTTTTTCCCGTTAGAAAAATTTTGTTGCCACAAACGTCAATAACACTCAACAGGACATTTTTCTTAGACGTACTCTAACGATGATGACAAAACAGACGTAATTTACATGAACATGGATATGAGATGACGTTGAAAGAACATGTGTTTAGAAAAAGTTCTTTATGATTTAGAGAACGAGGTACTCTACTATGCGAGAGCACTGGGCCGTCCCGCTAAATAATTTCGACATGCCTTCCAATGAATAAATAACGAATAAGAGAAGGCGACTTTTCTTTTGTTGAGGGGCGAAGCTCCTTCCGGCGGCACCCGTTCGTCCCTCGTCGTACACTATAGCGCGTAACCCGTCTTGCGTTTTGACGTGCAAGGTGGCGCTGGTGGGAGATGTCTCTTGTGCGTTGTTGAACAATAAAGAATTCGCAGCGTGCGCGCTAACTAAAGGCCGAATTCTCCTGTCTCTCATTCCCCATTAGCAGCCACTGGCATGTGCATTCAGCACTATCTGACAAGAAAGGGTTGCTACGTTATACTCGCTGGGCGTAACTTCTTTGGTTTTAGAAAGGTTTAGCGAGCGTTGGGCCGCAGTGCCATGAATACAGTGAACTACACTCTAAAAAAAGAGCGAGCAAAAAGGGTGTCTTTTTGTCCCACAACAATAATCGTCATGTATATTGCGTTCCATCCTTGCGCTATCGCCCCACGCCCGGTACATTCCGGTCACGATCGACATGCCCATTATCTGGGTTACATTGCATTCTCGATAGCAAAGCGGCCAGCGCCGAGTTTTCAAGAAAGGAAGCGGACTCAAGCCTGATGATGATTATTGTTGTGGGACAAAAAGACACCCTTTATACTCGATATTTTTTAGAGTGTAGTATATACCATGAACTCGGAGTGGTTAAATGTTGGAAGTGGACAAGAAGCGCAAGCCGTAAGAAAACGTGCGTGTGCCACCCCTCGTTTAATCCTTGGAATGTCCGCTGGATGGCGGTGCTTCTATATGCGGAATATATGATGAAAAGATGCGAGATGGTGGTACTTGCAGAGTTGAGTAGATGGACGAACGAACACACAGACAGATGCATGGACGGACGCACGGATGGCTGCAAGGACGGATGGAGGTATGGATGGACGCAGGGGCGGATGCATGGACGAACGCAGGGACGGACTCACGGATGGACGTGCGGATGCACGAACAGACGCACGCACGGCCGGGCGGATGGATGCATGGACGGCCACACAGACGCACGCATGGACGGACGGAAGCAAGAACGAATGGACGGACGGATGCTTCGCCCCACTCTCCATCACTCCTGCCGTAGATATGCTGCCATATTTTTGTTCGACGCGAAATATTTCAAGTATGTTGCGGAGACGTCAGACGCAAACGTTCCTATCATGGCGTCGCATCGCGACTGGAAGCAGTAAAATTTGTTCGCCTCGAAATTTGTGACTCGTTAGTCTGAATAACCGGCAGTGTTGTTAGTGGCAAATTTTTCACTCACCCGCATTTGTGCGAAAAGTTCAAAATAAATTCTGTCTTTTCAAAAAAAAAATTTGCAAAATAGGTGTGACACTCAGAGGATTTTTTTATTATTTTATTATTCTTGGCAGTCTACGTGTGCAATATATATATATATATATATATATATATATATATATATATATATATATATATATATATATATATATATATATATATATATATATATGTAACGTAAGAAGGTAGCGATGGTTTGTAGAAGTAGAGAAGAAAGAAGAAGTCGGAAAGGAATAAACATGGCGTATGAGCCAGGCCACGTCGCCCATTCATCGTAGCGTCACACGAGTCGACAGGATGGAGACCTGCCTGCCCCTTCATCAGTCACTCATCATCGACGCAGTTCCCCAGAAGACGCCCTGACCGACATTGACTACCGAATCATCGCCTAGGAGGACAACGACCAGCACCATGACAGAATCATCGGCTGACCTCGACATCCCCAAGTACACCGGATCAGCGGACGACGGACCCGTACAGGACTGGTTCAACCTGTTCGAACTCCACGCTACCACTGCATCTTGGTCGGAACGGGAGATGGTTACGAACTTCAGCGACTACATCAGCGGTGAGGCATTCAAATTTTACCTAATTCACATATTCGAGAACGAAGAGTCATGGCAAAAAATCAAAGAGGAGATGATTACCGGTTTTAATGACTATGACCAAGACTTACTCATTGCCAACCATCTAACGACAACTGCACACTATCGTCCATTTCCTATGCAGTCCTCAAGCATTCGAAAGTCCAGCGCGAATCGACAAGTGCCTCAAGACGAAGTGGCACATGCGTTTATTTACAAAAGGCCATACGTATATTGGGAAAAACCCAAACGTCAAGCGCAGCTCCCTTGTGCACGAAAGTCGGCATTTCCAAAGTCATGGCACCAACATACGACACGAGACGTCGCTCACCCTACTGATGCCTTTCATGCTTCGTCTCGCATACATGGTCCACCACCTGGTTTTCTACGACGCAGCTCTTCAAAGGCTCCTAAAGGTCACTATTCGTGTCATAAGGACGCCTTGTTCATGGTAGACCAGCTGACGCATGGAGAAAATACCGAACAACGCCATGACTACTCGAAGAGTGAAAATCCTGGTTTTACATCACTTCGCTCTTTCATCGCTCACAACGCTCACCTCACGCCTCACTCGCCCACTACGGTTGGGATAGAGCTGCAGAACTCTGAATATACTCAGCCAAGCCCAGGGCCAACCGTCCTCATTCATGCATCAGAACAGCTTATCTCCCAAGATGCGGACACAGAGAAACAGCCCCAAGTAAAATCTGACCAAACCAATCCTTTCGCAGTGTCGCCATCGGGTTCCCAGCCACCTGAGAGCCCAATCAACACAGGAGGCTCGGAAGGATCAACTTTCAAGCACTTCCCTGTGTCGGGAACGTCCCCATTAAGAATGTCGTTGCAAGAGCCTCAGCAAATTTTTCTGTCAATTCTGGCACACTATCTCCATTGCCTGACACGAATCGCGACAACCTAACAAGTATCGACTATTTGCTGGTCACATCAACCTATAAAGAAAAGCGGGCTAATGTTTCTAAAGGAAGTTCAACTCGACAGATAGTGCAACATAAGCAATGCCAACAAAAGCAACAAGGAGAGGCCCAGCAGCTAAAACGGCCACACCAACATGGTCAACGAAGAACTAAAGCGACATCGCAAGCATACTTGCGGAGTGAACAACGGCCACCACAACCATCACCGCCACCACAACGACCACTACAGAAAAGACTGATTCCGCATTTCAGCCATCTTCACAGAAAGAAAAGTAGAGGCACTTTTCTGCACCAGCGTTCAAGATTGTGCCTTCGATCTGAACATATGCGCCATCGCCATAGAAAACTCCCTAAACGCCGCAAAACAACCGCTTGTACTCTGCAGGAACACAAGCAGCGCCCAATCAGCCACGATCAACGGGCATGCAAACTGCGTGCACCGCTTTTGTGTCACTCACGACGAAAAATGCGACGCCAACAAAACTGTCGATTTTGCAAGGCATTCCAGCCTCGCTCATTCCTCGAAAGAACGCAGGCTGCGTTTCCGTCGGTTTCCACGCCCAAAGCATGCTTATGTCATCCAGAGCGTAACAGCCAGCCTCGCCCACCAGAGCCGTACTTGATAACCCTGGATTGCTGCCCTCTCCTGTGAAGTCTGTGCGATTTAACGGAACTTCATTGTGATGTGGAACTACAGCCCATTTGGACATTTTTTGTGTTCTAGAATTGCTTGTTCATCATTTTTGTAATATGTAACGCGAGCATTATTTTGGGGGGAGGGGGAATCCTGTAACGTAAGAAGGTAGCGATGGTTTGTAGAAGTAGAGAAGAAAGAAGTCGGAAAGGAATAAACATGGCGTATGAGCCAGGCCACGTCACCCATTCATCGTTCATCGTAGCGTCAAATATATATATATATATATATATATATATATATATATATATATATATATATATATATATATATATATATATATATATATATATATATATATATATATATATATATATATTTATTTATTTATTTATTTATATATTTATATATAGGTATTTGTTGGCCATCGACATTAGCACTCCAGATGGAAGGTGTCGGCAGCTCGCTCTAAATCATGACTTATGAACACAATGCAAAAGAAACACAATATAACATCCATACATAGGCAAGGCATTTTGGCTGCAGCACTGATGCCTTGCCAACAATCCAGTTGTCAAAACGTTTTTTTTTTCTTTTATGCGTCTTTCATGGCTGGCTTTTACCTTGATTACATTCATGTTTCTTCGCAACAACATTGGTTGCCGTCGAACTCTTGGTGGACTCATCATTGCTTTAAAGTTAGTTAATCAATCCCTCCAAATTAATTAAGTATCATACAACGATTGGCTTACGCAGTAGTCAGCAACCTTTATTTGTTCACGTCCTTCTAGAGGGCGTCGGAGTATTTTAAAACTCTAGCGCAATTTAGCTGGGGCATCATGTTTTGAAACTTCGTGAGTCATAGCCCTGTCGACTCCAACAATACAGCGCCCGGCGTAAATAAATTTCTGTAGGAATAAACAAGAAATAGCCTGTTCTGGATTGAGGCGGGTAAATAGGGTTGCGTTCAAAAGGCAGTGACAGTCCGCCACGTTGGTAGAGCAGTACCAGTCATGAAAATCGCGGGAACAAAGTGCCACCATGGCAGCCGTCGGGTGTGCGTGCAGTCAAGCAACCAAAGTTGTCTCGTAATGTAACCCAGGCGGCGAATTGAAGTCAACAGATAAATAATTGGCAGATCCCACGTACAGTGTGAGTCGATGATATGCGAAGCATGAATGAGAAATGTTGATATGTCACTTTAAAATCCGCTCAATGTTACTAGGTGAAGGTAAATGATGCCGTACATGACACGTGACTTCTGTGTTTGGATTATCATGTTTGGATTATCATGTTTGGATGTGTCCTTTACCTTCGTCATCTATTCACGTCACGTGATACCAAATTTAGTATTTGTGGAGCCAGCGAAACGGCCACGAGCACGCTATCAGCATAGTATGTTGTCATGTTCTTACAACACACGCGTGTCAGGATTATCATGTTTCCACCAGTCATATATTTCGTCATCCATTGACGTCACGTAATACCAAATTTGGTGTATGTCGAGCTACAAAAACGGCCGCGAGCGCATCATCAAGGCCCAATATACTCCGATGTAGAGTTGATGCGCGCGCACGCTGGGCACAGCGACGCTACGTTAGCAAAACGCGAGCACTCAACAGCCGACGACCAGCGTTCTTCGGCGTGGCCCGACGGCAACCAGCGCGAAATAAGACATACAGCATTTCGCGCCGATGCGTTACCAAGACAACACTGCGTCTTCCTCTTTTCGTGATGGAGGGACGCCGGACGCGCTGAAACGCACATGCGTCAAAGCAACGCAGTGCGGCGCGCGCCTGCGGGTATATGGCAGGACCGGCGCTTGGCGTGAGAACGCCAGCGTGACGCGACGAAATGAACGCCGGCGAGCACGCGCACGGCGTCGCCTCGAAAAGTATTGGCGCCTTGACTGTGGCATGTAGTCATATTCTCACATGACGCGCATCTCATAATTATCATGTTTGCACCAGTCACATTCCTTCGTCATCCATTGGCGTCACATAAATGTGATCGCGGCCATTTCGCTAGCTCTTCACATATACCAAATTTTGTATTTTAATACCAAACTTGGCATATGTGAAGCTAGTGACACGGCCGCGAGCGCATCAGGAGTGTGCATGTAGTCATGTTGCTACATGATACGCACCTCGTGATTATCATGTTTGGATATGCCATTTACCTATATCGTCTGTTCGCGTCACGTAATAATGAATTTGGTACATGTGAAGCTAGCGAAACAGCCGCCAGCGCATCATGAGCATGGCATGTAGTCATGTTACACGACACGTATCTCATGATTATCGTGTTTGCACTAGACACATACCTTCGTCATCCTTTCACGTTCTAAATTTTGTATGCGTGAGGCTAGCGAAATGGCAGCGAGCGCATCATGAGCGTGGCATGTAGTCATGTTGGAACATGACACGTTTGTCATGATTTTCATGTTAGGGTCTGTCAATTGTGTTCGCCATGCAGTCACGCCATACCATACCAGTTTTGTGACATGCCATGTGAACGAAACCACCGCAAGAGCTGCAGGACAAGACATGTAAATCATGACATTCATGACATACATGTCAAGATTTTCATGTTATCTTTAGTCAGATATGTTTCTCATACAATCATGTTACGGCATACAAAGTTTGCTATCGATACCATTATAGAAACGGCCAGGAGAGCTAGAAGTCGTAGGCGGATAGATAGATAGATACATGGATAGATAGATAGCTAGAGAGATTCGCACAAAGTCGATGAAGTTCACGAAGAAATGCTTCTCATTAAAAAATATTGGAGTCTCACTTTTGATTTGCACAGTTGGCCTCGCCCGAACGGGCAAGGCCTCCCAAAAATTGGCCTACAGGCTCATTGGGGTGTCTTTCCCCACGGCAATCTTTAGTAAAAGGCGAAAGATTGTTGCGACTAGCTGAGGCAGGACGTGAGCGATGAATGAAGAGCAGCTCACAATCCGACGTGTTGAAAAATAGCCAGAAAACTTGGCCAAGCTTATACAGAAGGTTTTTGTATGTTTTGGCCTCTGAATCCCAAAACATGTGTTGTCATAAAAATTTTTTTTCTGGATGATTCACAATGATAACGTATACCTTTGAATTAAAAAAAAAAGTCAAATATAGTCACATTCATTTTAGTTTAGGCTCCTATGCTGGCGAAAAATGTATGCAGCCGTGTACACTACCATTAAAGTTTGCAAATGCCGGAATAGCGGAACGTGACCACGCTTCTATGTCATAATTTGCGCGCTATGTATTTAGTCTTTTAAAAGCGAAGCATTTCTTAGCGAACTTTGGCGACCTTGAGCGTATCTATCTATCTATCTATCTATCTATCTATCTATCTATCTATCTATCTATCTATCTATCTATCTATCTATCTATCTATCTATCTATCTATCTATCTATCTATCTATCTATCTATCTATCTATCTATCTATCTATCTATCTATCTATCTATCTATCTATCTATCTATCTATCTATCTATCTATCTATCTATCTATCTATCTATCTATCTATCTATCTATCTATCTATCTATCTATCTATCTATCTATCTATCTATCTATCTATCTATCTATCTATCTATCTATCTATCTATCTATCTATCTATCTATCTATCTATCTATCTATCTATCTATCTATCTATCTATCTATCTATCTATCTATCTGCCTACGACTTTAAGCTCTCCTGGCCGTTTCGATAATAGTATCCATACCAAACTTGGTACGCCATAACATGATTGTATGAGAAACATATCTCACTAGTCATAAGATGAAAATCATGACATGTGTGTCATGAATGTCATGATTTACATTTCAAGGGGCTGCAGCTCTTGCGGTGTTTTCGTTGACATGACATGTTGCAAAACAGGTATGGTATGGCATGATTTTATGCCATACCATACTTGTTTACCATACCTGATACCATACCATACAAAACAGGTATGGTATGGCGAACACAAACGATAGACCTTAACATGAAAATTATGACATGTGAGTCATGTAACAACATGACTACAAGTCACGCTCATGATGCGCTCGCGGCCGTTTCGCTAGCGTCACATATACCAAATTTGCTATTACAGTACGTGAATTGATGACGAAGGTATTTGACTGAAGCAAACATGATAAATATGAAATGCGTTTCATGTAATAACATGACTGCATGCTACGCTCATGATGCGCTCGTAGCCGTACACATAGCTTCACATGTACCAAACTGGGTATTACGCGACGCGAATGGACGACATAGGTAAATTACACATCCAAATATGATAATAATGACACACGTTTCATGTAACAACATGACAATATTCCACACTGACGATGCACTCGCGGCTGTTTCGCTAGGTTCACATATGCCAAATATGGTATTACGTGACGCCAAAGGATGACGAATGAATGCGACTGGTGCAAACATGATAATCATGAAGTGCGTGTCATGTGAGAACACGACTACATGCCGCTGTAAAGGCGCCAATACGTTTTCACGTGATGCGTTCCGCGCCCTCGCCGGCGTTCATTTCGTCGCGTCACGCCGGATTTTCCGCGCACGGCGCTGGTGCCGCCATATACTCGCAAGCGCGCGCCGCGCTGCGTTGCTTTGACGCATGCGCGCTTCAGCGCGTCCAGCATCCCTCCCTCACAAAAAGAGGGAGACGTAGTGTTGTCTGGGTAACGCATCGGCGCGAAATGCAGCATGTGGCATATGGAGCATATTGGGCCCTTCATGATGCGCTCACGGCCGTTTTGGTAGCTCCACATGTACCAAATTTGGTGTTACCTGACGTCAATGGATGAGGAAATATATGACTGGTGCAAACATGATAATAATTACACGCGTGTCATGTAAAAACAGGACAACATACTACGCTCCCAGCGTGCTCGCGGCTGTTTCGCTAACTCCACATATACAAAATTTGGCATCACGTGACGTGAATAGACGACAAAGGGAAACTACACATCCAAACACGGTAATCATGACACAGAAGTCATGTACGGCATCATTTACCCCTACCTCGTAACGTTGGGCTAATTTTAAAATGACATATCAACATTTCTCATTCGTGCTTTGCATATCATCGATTTGCCCTGTACGTGGGATCTGCCAATTTTTTTTGTCTGATATTACTTGAGAAAGCGCACATACTGTGTCCCTCGCTCCACCCGTCACCAGGCTGTCCGTGGTGCGTGCACGGGACAGCCGACACGGCGCATATACTTTGGGAGTGTGAGTGCGGTGTTCGCAGCCACTACTCGGACGAGCGTGAGTGTACCCCAGGACGACTGGCTGAGTGGTGGCGAGCTGCCCTTCTCAGCCCACGTGCAGTGGACCAAATCGGGGCTGTCCAGCGAGCGAGGGCTATCGCCGAAGACATCGCACGATGCTCCACGGACGACAGCTCCTGGATGCCTAGCCCGGGCCAGTTGGATCCCTAATAAAGTTTATTATCTACCACTGCTGGGAATTCAATCAACAATATAATGTGCGCAAATCATAAACAAATCAAGTAATTAACTACTCATTACTTAGTAGTACGTATTCCTGTGTGTGCGTGTACAGTGCACTTATTGTTATCCTGCCGTCGGTGCTATTCCACTTGTATTGTATCTCGCTCAAAGGTAGCTGAGAAAGTTTCGGTAGAAAGTGACGCCACAAAATCTGGACAAGCTTTACAAAAAACGTGGCTGATTCGTCTTTCTAGGAATCGTTATATCAACAAAATTGAAACGTGTTTTAACAGAGGTAGTTTCACGTTAATTGTGCATTGTTTCGCTACAAGGCACTACGAATGAACATTACGCCAAAAAAGTGCGAAGTACCGCAGAGAATAACAAGCGGCTCGATACTTGCAGCTCGCAACTCTAGCAAAAAGCACGCGCGAAGTGAGCATACACATGACGAGCATAGAGAAACATAGATAAAAAGCGGACACTCCCGTAGAAGCCTGCGGACCAGCTACAGCGCTGCTTTCAGCGCCACGAGTGGTTGGTCAGACCCCATAATATCTTCAGCATTAATGAAATAACAAATTTTTTTTTCCTATGGTAGGATTTGAGCCCATGCCTTCATGCTCCGAAAGGGAGTGTCTTTACCACTAGGGTACTCATTTTTTTTCTTTATTTACCTGTAGGCTACTCACTCATCCGTCCGCAAAGGGAATTCATGTACAGCTCAATTTAAACCACATCAGTGTGCCTTTTTGTGCAAAACAAATACAGAAAGGAAACACTTTCCAGTCATTCTTTGCCGTTTTATGTTGTGTCGCATTAAATGTTCTCAGCGGGACATGATGTAGAGCGGATATAGGAAATCTCACACATTAGTAAAATTTCCTCTTCGCAAAAAGTTGATGCCAAAGTTGGGCAATTATTGTCGTCCTGAAGGGGCTATTACATGTGTTAAAAAGAGAGTAAAAGCGACGATGGGTGCGCCATCTATCGAATGGTCAGACTCTGTTCCTGGGCCACGAATAGACTTCAGTGGCCGCTCTTAATATAGTATAATTCTCTGTGAGACGAGCGCGCACCTACAACTGTATCGGTTGGTCAGTTTCTTTGTTGCTGGGCCACGAATAGGCTCCAGTGGCCACTCTTAGTATAGCATAGTTCTTTGTGGGACGAGCGCGCACCTACAGCTGTCCCGGCTCGACATTTAAAGCGCGCTGGTCAAACAGATAAAAAAAAAGACGCACGAAACGAACGCACAAGTATACACAAGAGAAACGCGAACAACTGTCACAATCTTCGTGTGTGAGTGGCGCGCGCTTTTAGCGAACGCGACCGTGGCAGCAGGTGAAGTGACCTTCGAGCTCTCCAGAATCACGGGTCTGATAAACGCGCGCGCAGGAGAGACCCCGGCCGCTCCGACGCTCATCGAAACGAACCCGTCGAGCCATGTCGCCGCTGATCACGAAAATGCGCTGAAATTGTGGTGATCTGAGGCTTGCCGTTAGCAACTTTGGCAACGTATGCTCCGTGGTCTTGTTGATAGCACAGCGCGCTGAGGATGCTGAAGTCTCTGGTTCGGTGCCCCGCAACAGAACCCTTCTTTCTCGAGTATTTACTAGTAGTCTGCTAGCAAACATTTCAACATTGTATTCGTGACAAAAAACGCCAACGGAGCCGTGGCTGATACAATGTGGAAAAATATTTGCTAGCAGACTACTAATAAATACTTGAGTTTCGTGCAAAAATGACTTATTTTCGCGAACAGCATGATGATGAGTGCGGCAAGGTCTGGGTATCGCATCGGTGAGCAAAAGCACGTCATACGAGGTTGCGCGAAGGTATATGTAAACTGGTAGCATAAGTTCCATAGAAGCCCATGTGTCCAGTAGTTGGCAGCTCATAGTCACCATCTCCCTCTACGTATGGAGGGGACAACTAACAACACCAAAAAATAAAGTATGACGTCACAACCGGGTGCGGGGGCGACTTCGTGCATATGCCCTTCATTGTACGAACTTGAAATTTTTCTTAATTGCTGACCTTTTACGGATCGTTGTAAATACGGGATTTTAATGCGATATACGGCTCACTAATTGCGTTCGAGAGAGAAAGGGCAAGACTGAATAAGCAAGCAAGACTCCAACTGTCTTCTCTGGCTGGCGTGCGTTTGCCTTTAGTGAGGGTGAATGTGTCACGCTAAGCAAGAAAACACTGAACACTCTAAGGTTGCCGAAATGATATTTCTAAGGCTGCAGTCTCGCTGCAGTCATTTTCCATGATAGGGGAATTTGAGTGGTTGACCATCCACGAACTGCACCGCCTACCGCGCACCCATTGTACCAGCATTCCAGGCTCCAGCGCCGGTCATCGCCGTCATGTAGTGCGTCAAGTAACTCGCTGGCCCGTGTGTTCGACGACTCCCACGGCGCACACATCCTTCGGCCTGCAGTAATAGCTAATCGTGTGCAGCTATATCGTCTTCACTCGGCGGAACTTTCAGCGCCAAGCGGGTGCGGCCTCAGTGCTTGCATGGTGGGCGGCGTCCGAGTCTGTCGCCCCAGGTGAACTCCAGTTGCCCTCTCCTGCGTGTCGCCCACATCCACTTGCTCCTTTCCACGCTTCTCGAGAGGCACACGTACCGTATGTTGTGATCGATGTCATACCATTGCTTTGTATAAAATATACACCCTGTAAATATTATTGTGCTCGTGAACAGTATAGTGTGACAATATCTCCATCTGTAAACATTTTGGGGATATTGCGAGTACCCTATATTGAGAGTACCCTATTTGGTTAATAAAACAACCTCGCTTCCTCACTCTTTCTTGTTGGTCTTCCTTTCCTCTCGCGTACGCAGTTGGCAAGCCATGAAGACGCAATAAAATCGCGTAGGGATTAAAAGCCATCTAAAAGGGGATCAATTAAAAAAATCCATTTAGCGCCATGCGAGGCAAACCAAACGACGTCGCTAGTATACTTGAGGTGCTGACGTCATATTTTATCTTATTTTTCTTGCAATGAGTTATTGCCTACATATGTAGATGGAGGCGGTGGCAATGAGCCACCAACAGCTGTATACATGTGCCTATATGAATGCGCAGTTACGCTTCCAGTTTGCGTATAGCTTGAACTTGAATGTACGCACAGGGGCTTCAAGCCTTCCGCCTGCATCGTGAATAGAGATGGGTCGTTCAGTAGCAAGCCGAATCTTCTGAGCGGCTCTTCATGAAGAGTCAGTGATGTGCGGGTCAACAGAAGTGAGCAGCTCACAGCGAAGACAACTGCACCGCCACGGCTATTCGCCCTCCAATTGATCTGTCTGCGCGTCTCATTAGAGCCGATGGCTGAGCGGTTCACCGAGAGCCAATGAGCGAACTAAGCGAGTATTGTCCCTCGCTCACTCAGAGTGGCAGTTCTCTTGGCCTTCACCCTCCCAGCGATCTGCCGGATCCGTACCGTGCTGAACCGCACCACTTTGTTTCGTTCTCGTTTCGTCTGGCTGGGACTGAGTGAGTTAGGTGAGTGAAGCTTTCGCGCCATCTATTGGATATGGAAGAAAACAACTACTGGAAGGCTGTGTTGATGTTGCGCGCTTTCCGCCGCCCACATGGCTGGCGTCTCAATGCCCCAAAAAGTTTGTGTCTGCCCGGCTCGGCGTAGCAAGGGCGTCAGTAATGGCGTACCAACTCTTTCGCGTGTGGGGGGAGGGCAATCCTACCTCACTCGTCAGTAGGTATATATATATATATATATATATATATACATATTTACGGACGGTCAGTTATAAACAGCGACCGCACATATATGCGTGTCAACACTGTATGGAATACCTATGAGCGTTGTCTTTATTCAAACTATTCTCTGAAGCGACAAATCACACACAACTGTTCATAAAGTCACAGATATCGGTCATAATATTGGAACTGCACACTGTGTGGAAGACTTCTGGACATTGTATTTAATCAAAGTATTCTCTAAAGTGAGAAACCACACACAACTGTTCATGAAGTCACAGATATCGGTCATAATATTGGAACTGAACACTGTGTGGAAGACTTCTGGACATTGTCTTCAATCAAAGTATTCTCTAAAGTGAGAAATCACACACAAATGTTCATGAAGTCACAAATATTGGTCATAATATTGAAACTGAACCCTGTATGGAAGACGTCTGGACGTTGTTTTCAGTCAAAGTATTCTCTAAAGCGACAAATCACACACAACTGTTCCTGAAGTCACAGATATCGGTCATAATATTGGAACTGAACACTGTGTGGAAGACTTCTGGACGTTGTCTGCAGTCGAAATGTTCTCCTATGCAACAACCCACACCCTACTCTTTATGATGTGACGAATTTAGGTCATGAGGCTGTAATTGTGTCCTGTGCGGAGGGCTTTTGAATGATAAGCGTATTGGAAATATCTTCTAATGCAAAAGACCGCACCTGTCTCTTAATGATACAACTGATACTGGTCATAAGAATGGAACCAAGCACTATGTAGAGTGCCTTTGGGCATTTTTTGTAGTCAAAGTACGCTCTAACTGTACCTGAATCTTTCATGATAAGACAGATATTGGTCATAGGACTGCAACTGAACCCTGTTATGAAGACTTCTGGACGTTTCCTGTAGTTAAAGTATTCACTAAAATCACAAACCGCACCAAACCCTTCATCTAGTCACAGATGTCGGTCATCATACTGGAACTGAACCCTGTATGGAAGGCAGCCAAAATTATCTCCAATGTAATAATGCACACCGGACACTTGATGATGCAACAAATGTTAGTGATATAATTGGAAGCGAGCGCAGCATGGAACACTTTCGGATTCTATAATTATATATTTTCAAATACGGAAGCCCAATGTGAGGCTTCTGCAGGGGTGGTGTACATATATACAAAATGAAAGCATTTAAACAGTAATATTACAATAAGTGTGCCAAAATAAACAAAGATCACTTCTCCCTGAGTGCACCCCGGTAAAAAATGAGAGAAATAGAACATAATTATGACACAAGTGGGCTTGGTGGCTGTGCCACAATGATGACCGCTAATCCTTTCGGCTTCGCCGCACAGGTGATCGCTCCCGTAATCACCCAGATCGTCTTTTCATCTCTAGGAAATGCATGCCTGACCAGCATTACAACGAGTCCGCTACTGCGTACTGGACGCGACACCGAATTCTGCTCCTCTGCGTTTGGCTTCCCGGAGACGCTCTCTGTGGGGCATCCATGCAAAGTACGAATCCATGCATTGTACGATCCATGCAAAGTACGAATCCTCAAACTCACTTAAAAAAATAAATCTAGTTTTTGGTTCATTAAGTATCACGACTTGGTGGCGCTAGCCGCCACCCGATCTAAAGGGTACAGTCACATCCATCCATCCATCCCTCGGTCCTGCTTGGGAGGTGCCATCGTCATCAACTTTCATCGCTCAGTCACCTATAGAACAACGCCACCGGCGCTCAACATTTAGTGGGCTTTTTTTTTTAGAGTGAGAATTTATTAGAGGGCAGAGAGGTCGGCCTGAGCTAGTTCGCTCTAGCCTGCTACTCTACACTGTGGATAAGGGCAGGGGGAAGGAAAGAGGGATGAAGGGTGATGATGAAGACAAGAAGAGGTGGTGCGTAAGTACAGTAGCCACTTAGTATAGTAACCTACAGTCTAGTTCTAGTCCAGTGTTTTTTGTAAAGTCTAGAACAGCCTTTGTAGCAGTTTTTGACACCGTTTGGTCGTTCATTGCTGACAATATGTGGCTTTCACTTAATGGCGTTCGTCCGATGCTTGCCAACGCTGCAGTTAGCATTTTTCTTTGCGCCACGTATAATGCACAGTCACAAAATATGTGAGCTATCGTTTCGCGCACTTGGCAGCGTTCACAATTGTGGCTGTCTGCACATCCGATTAGGTGGGTGTAGTGGCGAGTGAAGGCGACGCCCAGGCGAATTCGGTGCAGTATATTAGCATGTCTTCGGCTGATTTTATCTGGAAGACGAAAAGTCATACCGGGGTCTGTTTCTCGCAGGCGCTTGTTCTGGTGATCTGGTAGCGACCAGTAGGTGGCAGCACATTCGAGCATGAGCGATCTCAACAATGTGTTGACGTCACCTCGCGAATACGGTACTTTGACGTACATAGGAGCGTTGTATACTGCCGCTCTTGCTGCGTGGGCTTGGTGGCTGTGCCACAATGATGACCACTAATACTTTCGTCTTCGCCGCACAAGTGATCGCTCCCGTAATCACCCAGATCGTCTTGTCATCTCTTGGAAACGCATGCCTGACCCGCATTACAACGAGTCCGCTACTGCGAACAGGACGCGACACCGACTTCTACTCCTCTGCCTAATCTATACACCGTATTTGTAATCAATACTCCTTATTTACTAAATGAACGAACAATTACTTTTTAGTTCAGATACCAAGCCCAAGGTGTTGTATTGCTGTTGCTGTTGAAATCGCTCATGCAGTTCGATGTTTACTGTTACTTGCTGGAGATATCGAGTCTAATCCTGGTCCTGATACATCTGCCATATTGTCTGAATTGCGAAAACTAACCACCGGACAGTCTCAACTAATCTTGGAGGTAAAGAATCTCAAATATCAGCTATTATCTACCGAACAAGCGATAAGTAATGTAAGCCAACGCCTAACTGACTTGGAAAGCCACTACCAAAGCCTCCTGTCAGTCAGGACCGTTATTGATAGCTTGAGGGCTGACTGTACGCAAACAGCTGGCTTAGTTGGCAATATTGAAGCGCGTCTGGATGAAGCGGAACATAATTCGCGCCGAAATAACCTAATTTTTATGGTATTCCTGAAACAATCACAAAATAAAGATTCGCCCAGTCGGAGCAAATAATTATTGACATCTGTCGCAATCAATTAGGCGCTAGTGTAGACCCAAAGGAAGTCGACCGTGCACACCGTCTAGGTAAATTCATCGAAAACCGACGTCGTCCTATAATAGTTAAGTTTGCCTTTTACAAAACTAAATCCGCAATCCTTTCCTGTGGCCGCAAATTCAAGGGCACAGAATGCAGCGTGGGAGAGGATTTTTCTGCTGCAGTCCGTACTGCGCGAAAACACCTTCTTGCATTTGCTAAATCTAAAGCAGCTCCCTTTTCTCTGCGGTACAAAACGCTACACATCGGGCCGCACCGTTAAATTCTTTTTACTCATCTTCCCAAATGGTAAAAGAATCCACTATCTAGCAATCACCTCGTAAACAGAAAACGCACTGTCGCGCAAAAATCACCCTTTCAAATTATCTGCCCTTTTCTATCATTTTCACAAACATACGTACCTTTTTACCGAAAAGAGAGGCCATATCAAATGTTGTATCGCCTTTGGCTAGTAAGCTGCTAGTACACACAGAGACCTGGCTGTCTAATGATGCCAACGACGTTGAACTTCTCACTGACTTGCCAATTTTTGATATTTTCCGAAAAGACAGCGAGGGCTCCCGAGGGGGGGGGGGGGGGGGGGCGTGCTCATTGCTGCTAGTCGGAAACTCTCATGCTCCGTTGTTAATGTCGTGACTGACGAAGAAATACTATGGCTTTTATGTCGGGCTAGACCAAAAACCGTGAAATGTTACAGACCACCACGAAACAGCCCATACTTTCCAGAGAAACTGAATGATATGCTAAGCCAGCTTCTTACAACACCCAGTAACGCCAGTGTCGTACTTTAAGGTGACTTCAACTATCCAAGTATTGACTGGTGTAATCAAGTCTCCACTATAAACAACTCCGAAGCAATCAAATTCATTGACGTTTGCCATAATTTCAATCTTACACAATTGGTCTCTGAACCAACACGCATCACGCAGGAATCGGCAAACACTTTGAATTTATTACTAACAAACAGTCCCAAATGCTTATCATGCATTACTTACCTCAAAAAATTAGTTAGCATAAGGTTATTTAAGCCATATTTTAGTTTGAGTCAGTTCCACGCCACACATTTGTAAAGACCATTCGCTTTATGATAAAGCTAACTATCAAACAATCATTGACGTTTTAATCAAGTTTTATCCTCTGTTTTAAGTGGACTTTCAAAGCCGAAGCATTGAGGACAACTGAACCGTCTACAAAGCTAAAATAAATGAACTTGTATATAAGTACATACCTAAAGTCACTTTCCACTCTAACTCTCAAAAACCATGTTTTACAAGATCGCTCAAAAGATTAGAAAACAAAAAGAAGCGGCTTTATCGTGCAGCTAAACTCGTAAACAGTGCACACGCGTGGGAAAAATACTATGCAGCTGAACATTCCTATTTGAAAGAAACTCGAACTGCTAAATATCTCTTTTTTCATGTTGAACTTCGCAAACTATTACAAAATAATCCTAAGAAGTTTTCGGGAGTATTTAACCCTCACAGTGCTCATACAGTAAGTCTTACGAATGAGCTCGATGAAGTTTTGTCCGATTATGAGGGTTTTCATCAATTTAATTGCAGTTTTTCATCTGTTTATACCATAGAGAATGATACGTCTTTTTCTTATTCAGTTCCGCTCGGCCTCATTCCATCGAAAATGCCACCGGTTGTTCTTTGTCTGTGGTATAGCTTCTCGGATTAAAAACATCAAACTCTCCGCGTCTGCGGGCATTGATGAAATCACGTCAAAGTTTCCTAAAAATACTAAATGTATCTCTGCTGCCTATCTATGTTTGTTATTTTCGCAGTCTCTTGCCACTGCCACTTTACACGAGGATTGGAAAGTGGGCAAGGTCCTTCCAATCTACAAAGCCGGTAACAAAAACTCTCCACTTAACTACCGACCCATTTCATTAACCAGTGTACCTTGCAAGATCATGGAACACGTCATATACTCTCACATCATGAATCATCTAGACTCGTTCCGGTTCTTTCACCTTTCACAGCATGGTTTCCGCAGAGATCTATCATACGAAACCCAACTACCTATCTTCCTTCACGATTTACACACTAACCTTGACCTCAACATTCAGACTGACGCCATATTTTTAGATTATGCCAAAGCATTTGACGAAATAGCCCATAAAAGATTAATACTAAATCTTGGTCAGTTAAACATAGAGCCCAATATTTTCGAATGGATAAAGGCTTTTCTAACAAAGCGCTCTCAAACTGTTCTTATTAATAGCACGACATCTTGCCCGCTCCCAGTAACCTCAGGTGTGCCTCAAGGATCCGTCCTTGGACCCCTTCTGTTCCTAATTTATAATAATGATTTGCCTTCAACAGTTTCAGCTAACATCAGAATTCTCGCAGACGACTGCGTCGTTTATTCAACTATAAATAACCCTCTCGACCAACATGCTTTACAGGCTGATCTTAACCACGTCATAGACTGGGGCCAGCAATGACTTATGACTCTAAATCCTAGTAAATGTAAATCTGTAACCTTCTCTCGACGTTCTGCTCCCCTTTCTTTTCCGTATTCAATTTGTGGAGTTCGCATCGAAGCCGTTAACTCGTTTAAACATTTAGGGGCGACCTTATGCAATGACCTATCTTGGCGCACTCATATTACAAGTATCGTTGCATCTGCCAATAAAACACCGGGATTCCTGAAACGCAATCTTCGTCATGCCCCCACGCACGTAAAACTACTAGCCTACAAATCACTCATCAGACCGAAACTAGAATACGCATGCGCTATCTGGAGCCCACACCAGTCCTACCTCGCATCTGCCCTGGAAGCTGTCCAAAACCGTGCTGTAGATTCATTCATTCCACTTCTTATTATTGAATGCGGAATCCGGTTTATATAATCTCTGTCGTCATCATCGTACTGCCATGCTATCATTATTCCACAAATTTTATTACAGTGATCTCTGTCATGCACCTTACATCGTTCACCTTACGTGCATACCTCATCGCCGCGGACAGCTGAATGTGCCAGCGTCGCTTGTACCTTCCACGAAATCATATCACACTGCTACCAACCAGCCTACGCTTGTTATTAGCTTGGCAACACACGAAAACAATTTGCACCAAAGCCAACGGATGTTTCAGCGTCATACAATTCGCGAATACACTTATATAAGTACGTACGATTTCACATCACAGAAATGTGCTGGCTAGTGCGAGGTTCGCTTTCAGCGATGATGAATTACCGATGTTGAAAACGGACACAGTGCAGATGAAAACTCCTCCGTATGCACTACGCGATGTTTCGGGCGTCGTATATGTTCAGCCGACGTTTTTCGCATGTGCTGGTTCATTCAAACTAGATGGTGAGGCCTACGCTGGATGCAGATGACACCGCTCTGAATTCCTTCCACGGTAGGCGAGGGCTCACGCTGATAGCTTGAAACGTCCGAAGTCTGTATACACTCGTTTTCAGCACAAAAAATCACAGATAAAAGCACAGGAAGGCCGATATCCTACAGTAGTCTGTACGATGTTTTTGCTCGACCGACGATCGCACTCAGGACCGGTGCAAGCCAGCCGGCCGAAATTCGCTGGATTTGTCGGCGTCGCTTGAACTCGGCATGGAACCACGTCACGCTGGTAGCACTCGCAGTCGTTCGTCGTGTCGTTGTCTTTACAGATTACGAAGCACTCATTCAGGAATGTCTAGAGAAGTTTCCGTGCTTGCTTCCAGCACTTGGCCGTGCCTTCGAAGGGATGGCCATTAGGCACAGCATTCGGAGTCATCACGGCCTCTTGTTGGTTGGCGCGCGGCCCCTGGTTGGTTGGCGCCGGTGTACGCGTGGTGACGTAGCGTACGCGTGGCAAAAATATCAAGCCCGGCTTGATCCCTCGCGCCTCCTCGCGTATGCCCCTCCGACGCCGAGAGGCGCATTTGACGCTTTTGACGCGTAGACGCGAGCCGTCTACGCGTCATAAGGCAGGACCGGCGCCTGGTGCTGCTTTCCCTTTCCCGGCTTAAGCGCGGGCTGCGTGCGAGATGGTCGACTGCGCCCTTCCTCCTCCTATACTTTCCTCCTCAGTCTTTACATCCCCTCCCCCATCCCCCACGCGGAGCAGTGGTGGTGCCTTCGCGTTGAAAGACAATAACAGCTTCGTGCTTTTCTCTTGAATTTTCCCTTTCAAGAACCTCTACCAAAGCCGGCGTGACGCGACGAAATGAACGCCAGCGAGCACGCGCAACGCGTCACGTGAAAAAGTATATGCGCCTTTACTGCGGCATCTAGTCATGTTCTCACATGACACGCATCTCGTGATTATCATGTTTGCACCAGTCACATTTCTTCGTCATCCTTTGGCGTCACGTAATACCAAATTTGGCATATGTGAAACTACCGAAACGGCCGCGAGCGCATCATCAGTGTGGAATATAGTCATGTTGTTACATGACACGCGTGCCAAGATTATCATATTTGGATGTGTAATTTACCGACGTCGTCCGCTCGCGTCGCGTAATACCGGGTTTGGTACATGTGAAACTAGCGAAACGGCCACGAGCGCATTATGAGCGTAGCATGTAGTCATGTTATTACATGACACGCATCTGATGATTATCATGTTTGCTTCAGTCACATACCTTCATCATCCATTCAAGTACTGTTATTCCAAATTTGGTATATGTGACGCTAGCAAAACAGCTGCGAGCGCATCAAGAGCGTGGCATGTAGTCATGTTGTTACATGACACGCATGTCATGATTTTCATGTTAGGCTCTATCGTTTGTGTTCGCCATGCAGTCATGCCATACCATACCTGTTTTGCAACATGCCATGTGAACGAAACCAATGCAAGAGCTGCAGGACCTTGAAATATAAATCATGACATTTATGACATATATATCATGATTTTCATGTTATGAATAGTCAGATATGTTTCCCATACAATCATGTTATGGCATATCAAGTTTGGTATTGATACCATTATCGAGAAGGCCAGGAGAGCTAAAAGTAGTAGGCGGATAGATAGATAGATAGATAGATAGATAGATAGATAGATAGATAGATAGATAGATAGATAGATAGATAGATAGATAGACAGATACGCTCAAAGTCGCCGAAGTTCGCTAAGAAATGCTTCGAATTTAAAAGACTAAATACAGAGCGCGTCAAGTATGATATAGACGTGTGTGCACGTGCCGCTACTCCGGCACTTACTAAGTTTGATGGAAGTGCACAAGCTGCATACATTTTTCGCCAGCATATGATCCTGAACTAAAATGAATGTGACTATATTTGATTTCTGTTAATTAAAAGGTATATGTTATTATTGTGAATCATGCAGGATAATTTTTTATGACAACACATGTTTTGAAGTTAAGAGGCCAGAACATACAAAAACCTTCTGTATAAGCTTGGCCAAGTTTTCTGGCTATTTTTCAGCACCTCGGAATGTAAGCCGCTCTTCATTCATCGCTCAGGTCCTTCCTCAGCCAGTCGCAACAATCTTTCGCCTTTTACTAAAGATTGCCGTGGGGAAGGACACCCTAATGAGCCTGTAGGCCAATTTTTTGGAGGCCTTGCCCGTTCGGGCAAGGCCAACTGTACAAATCAAAAGTAAGACTTCAAAATTGTAGATGCGATTTCTTGGCGAACCTCAGTGACCCTGTACGTGTATATCTATCTAACCGCCTACGGCTTTTGCTCTCCTGGCCTTTTTGATAATGGTATCGATACCAAACTTGGTAAAGCATAACATGGCTGTACGAAAAACATTTGACTCGTCATAACATGAAAGTCTTGATTTACATTTCGTGGTCCTGCAGCTCTAGCGGCGGTTTCGTTTACATGGCATGTTGCAAAACTGATATGGTATGGCGTGACTGCATGGCGAACACAATTGACAGACCCTAACATGAAAATCATGACGTGCGTGTCATGTTCCAACATGACTACATGCCACGCTCGTGATGCGCTCGCTGCCATTTCGCTACCCTCACGCATACAAAATTTGGTATTACGGTACGTGAATGGATGATGAAAGTATGTGTCTAGTGCAAACACGATAATCATGAGATGTGTGTCATGTAACAACATGACTACATGCCACGCTCATGATGTGCTGGCGGCCGTTTCGCTGGCTTCACTTGTACCAAACTCGGTATTACGCGACGCGAACGGACGGCATAGGTAAATGGCATATCCAAACATGATAATCACGACATGCGTGTCATGTAGCAACATGACTACATGTCACACGCATGATGCGCTCGCAGCCGTTTCGCTAGCTTCACATATGCGGTGTTTGGTATTGAAACACTGAATATGGCATATGTGAAGCTAGCGAAACGGCCGCGATCACATTTATGTGACGCCAATGGATGACGAAGGTATGTGACTGGTGCAAACATGATAATTATGAGATGCGCGTCATGTGAGAACATGACTACACGCCACAGTCAAGGCGCCAATACTTTTCGAGGCGACGCCGTGCGCGTGCTTCCCGGCGTTCATTTCGTCGCCTCACGCTGGCGTTCTCACGCCAAGCGCCGGTGCTGCCATAGATGAATGGATGGATGGATGGATGGATGTGGCTGTACCCTTTAGATCGGACGTCGGCTAACGCCACCTAGCCGTAATACTTAGTGAACTAAGCACTATATTTATCTTTTTTTCTCTTTAAATAGTAAAGTTGGACGGGTACTTTGCAGTGAAGGGGGTTTAATTTTCACTCGTGCCCTGACTTTAGCCACCAATCAGATAACCTCCTCACAGTTAAGTCTACCCGCTTAAAGTCTCTTTTGCCCTCCCTGTTCCTAAACCCCAGTGCTTTGAAAAACTCTTTGAAAACATTATCAAGTGTTCGGCAGTTCTTCTTCCTCTCCACACGCACTGCATACCGTGTCTACCCCTTCGTATTTGGCCCGATATGTCTTGGTTCGCAATACTCCCGTCCTGGCCTCAAACAGCAGAGAACTACCCCGAATATTATCATAGATCCTTTCCTTGGCAATTTCCTGCTTAAATGTTCGATAGATCTTTAGTGCGGACTTCTCAATCATGCCGATTCTCCACATGTCAGTCTCAATTTTCTTCACTTTCTTCTTACCCGTAGGTTCTTTTTGGTTTGGCCACCTGATGTTTTCTAAGTATTCACCAGTCAATTACCTGGTTCGCTTCCTCCATTTTGTATCGACATTCTTCATGTACAAGTAGCTGAAAACCTTCCTAGCCCAACGCTCCTCCCCCATTTCTCTCAATCCCTTCTAAAATTTTATCTTGCTGCTAGCTTCCCTGCCCTCAAATGATGTCCATCGCATATCACCTTGTACTCCCTGATTTGGTGTATTTCCGTGAGCTCCTAAAGCAAGCCTACCTATTCCACGTTGCTTAATTTCTAATCTTGCTTGAACTTCTGATCTCATACACAAGATCGCATTGCTGAACGTCAGCCCAGGAACCATGACCCCTTTCCATATTCCTCTCCCAACATCATACCTATTGTAATTCCATAGTGCCCTCTTTTTCATAACTGCTGCATTCCTGTTACCTTTAGTCGTCACGTATATTTCGTGTTCCCTTAGGTACTCGGTCCCATTGCTTATCCATACAACCAGATATTTGTATTTATCTGTTATCTCTAGCGTTACTTCCTGTATTCTTAGCTCACCACCTTCGTTATCATTAAAAATCATGAATGCTGATTTTTTCTTACTGAATCAAAAATCTAACCTATCTCCCTCATTCCCGCAGATGTCCACCGATTTCTGCAAATCTTCCTTGTTGTCGGCCATTAGCACTATATCATCTGCGTACATTAATGCTGGTAGTGCCTGATCAATGAGTTTTCCTTGTTTGACTAAAGAGAGGTTGAAGCCAAGTCCACTTTCCTCTAATTTGGCCTCTTCTTTTTCTAGGTACATCTCAAATAACAAGGGTGACAGTGGACACCCCTGCCTAAGTCCCCGTTTCACCTCTGTGGGCTTGGATACCTATTTTTCCCACTTTATAACTACCTTGTTACTTTTATAGATTTCCTTTAAAAGATTAGTGACTCCATCTTCCACACCCAGTGTGTCTATTATTCCCCATAAGTCCTCTTGAACCATGCTATCGTACGCTCTCTTGATATCCGAAAATGCTAGCCACAAAGGCCTGAGTTCCTTTTCTGCTATTTCGATGCACTGCAGCAGTGAGAACAGATTGTCTTCCAACCTCCTGTGTTTCCGAAACCCACTCTGCAGTTCCCCCAGCACCCCCTCATTCTCAATCCATGCCTGCAGTATTTCCTTTATAATCTGCATCGCCAGCCTGTAGACCACTGATGTCACTGTTACGGTAGTTGTTTATGTCATCTTTGTCCCCCTTTCCTTTATAAATTATGCTCATCCTGCTAGGTTTCCATTCATCAGGGACTTCATCATCGATTATAGTTCTGCTCACTGCCGCTCTCAAAGTCTGTTTAGACTTCGGACCCAACGTTTTTATGAGCATAATTGGAATGCCATCTGGGCCCCTTGATGTACTACTTGGAACCCTCTCAGCCCTTTCCCACTCTCGTTGTGAAAATGAAGCCATTGTGCCACTTGATTCATCCCTGTCTATTGTGGTGCATAAGGCACTTCTTTGTTGAAATTTTTTTGTCACTCTTATTCTTATATAATAAATAGCTTCGTCCCCTTCTAGCCTAGCACCTTGAGCTGTAGTTATATACCTCTGCTCTAAATTTGTTTCATTTTTAGGGAGTTTAGATGGTTCCAATATTTCACAGCTGTCTTTCTGTCCTATTTATGTACTTCTGCCAGCCACTGAGCACCCTTTCTTCTAATGTTTTCATTGATCAGGAGGGATGCTTCCGTTCGAGAGCTTAGAAAGATTTCCCATTTTCTTTGAACATCATCTGTCGGTTCACCCTGTTGCTTAGCATGTCTGTGTTCCCTAGAAGCTTCCCGACGTTTGCAATGGCTCTCTTAACTTCCTCATCCCACCAACTCTTGGGCTTGTGTCTTCTTTTCCGGTGTGACTTGTCACGTGCCTTAGCAAGCTCTAGCCCAAAACAGTCTAATTAGATTTGTGTATGTCCACACATTTTCATTATCCTCAGTGTTTACTTTCTCAATTTGTTTAGTAGCAATTTCTATTTGCCTTTCTGAATGAAGATTTTTCAGTAGTTGCTCATTTTGTCTCCTTCCCACTTTCACTGCTCTTCCAAAACTTAGATCGATACGTTTGTGATCACTACCCAGACTTCTGGAGCCACCTTCATCTAAGTGCATTCCCCTGAGCTTATCATACATCCCATGTGACATCAGCTCATAATCTATCGTCGACTGAAGCCTTCCTACCTCCCATGTTATTTGCCCTTCACACTTCTCGGTAGTGTTGCAAAGGATCAAATTATGCCTTTCACACAAATCCATGATCATTTTGCCTGTTCAGTCAGTATACCCATCTATATCTTCTATGTGTGCATTCATATCTCCTAGTATAATTATCTCGCACTCTCCTCCTAACTCCTGAATGTCATTTGATATACACTGTACCGTTGCCTGGTTTTCCTCTCTGGCATTTGCTCCCGTCCACAAGTACACGAAACCAAGGAGAGTCATTTGCCCTGCAACTTTTCATTTTAGCCTTGAATGTTCCTTGCATCCCTGCTTGACTCTTTGCCAACCCATGCTCCTATGTATAAATGCACCAATCCCCCCCCCCCTTTTGCTGCCTTCTGTTCTATTGCAATATTCCCATACGTAGTCTGGATTGCAGGGTGGTTTCTCCAGGTCCCGAAGATGTGCCTCCACAACCCCCTATACCATCATCTCCTCCTGCCTCAACTGCTCGTCTATCTCTTCCCGCTTTAACTTAGTCCTGCCACCCTGCATATTTATAGCCTACGTCTGACTTAGCTCGGCCCTTGTGCTAACGTCGATTTCTTTTCTCACGAACTTCATGTGGCTTGAATATTTGTGCCACTTTAGGTCCGTCTTTGGCAACACTGTTGGCCTCAGGGCTCTGGGTCCCCCTAAAAAAGCTATGGCTTGGCGACCCATTCTGTTACCGACCCTCCTGTCCGTCGCACTACTGTAGTGAATGCCATTCTGTGCAAAGGGGCGTGCGCCGGGCTCCTACACGTCTTTGTTAACTTCTATTACGCTGTATCCGAGTTGCCGGCTCAAACCCTTGATCACACAATTGGCCTCCACTAGCCTCCTTTCAATCCCACGAGGCAGCATCCTGACCTCTGAAACTGTGCATATGGTCACATGCACATTCCCAGAAGCTTTTCAGAGCTTACGCATCCCATCCTCTAGCTTTCTCTGAAGGGTCTGATCCTTGCCCTTCAACACATCATTGAGCCCAACATGAATAATGACTAGATTTTCGCCCTCCATGCTGTTTTCTACAACCTCCTGAGCTTTGGCCAGTGCATCCACCATGCTCTTCCCTGACTGTGCCTCAACCCTGACTCTCCATCTTCCTTCACTGTCTTGAGGACGTCATCTCTAACCCTGGTCACATTAGGGTCCCCCACTAATAGGACCCTTGTACGCTCCAATCGCCGGCTTCCTGTTTGTGATGGCACCCCTGTTTGCTTCACCTGTTTCTCTCTCTGCCGTCTGTCCTGTGTTTCTGCCCTGCTTGAAGACTGCTGCTTCACCGAGCTGTATGTTCTCGGAGCCTCCGTGCTGTGGCCAGACACTGCAGCCCCCTGACCTTCCTTTTCGCCTGTTCCTTCCCGCCAGTCGCCTTCTCCGCTTCGCACGCCTTCCGTCTCACACCGCTCGGGGCCGGGGCAAAGCGCCATTAGTTCCTTTACCCACTGCTCTAGCTCGGTCCACCCTTCCCGTTCTTTTCGAAGGTCGCCCTTCATTTGCTCTAATAGGCTGGCGGTAGCCTCCTTCCGCTCACGCGACCCTCCGAGCTCTTTTTGGAGTTCTATCCTCTGCTCCCGTTCCGCCCTAAGCTCCCCCTGAAGCCCCTCGATGCTAGCCTCCATGCGCTGCACGGCCGCCTTCAGTGCCTCGCACAGCCTGCACACGAAGCTTGTCTTCTGCGCGTCGGCCAAACTCGTGAATGCTGTCTCATCTAAGTAGCACCAGCGCTTGCATTATTCACACTGCACCAGCTCACTCTCGCTCGTGGTTTTCCTAGCTTCCTTAGTCATCGCCCGCCCGACCATCGGACCGAGTGCCCGACGGGCCTATGTTCAACCCTAATCCCGCTATCCAGCCACCTCCGTTAAGTCTCCTACTTAAACAACTGTTTGAAGCGGCCGCCTACACCGCACAAATAGGTGTTCAATTTCGCTAGTAGCCTCTCACTAGGTCCCCTTCGTGTTCGGCTCTAGCTCTTTAACAACTAACCAGGCGCCCCGACCTTCTTCAAAACAGCCGCCTAGCCCGTTCACGTGGTCAACGTCACTACAACTATGCCGATGTCCCACACCTACAGTACCCGCAACACTAATTATTGTTTAGGAGCGAAAAAAAATAATAATGGTGTTCACAAACACAAAGAAATGAAGAGAAACTTATCTCTCCTTGCGCGCTGCTTCTGCATCAACCGACCTTGCACAACCTTGCTCGACCTTGAATCCGCAGAACAGGCCTCGCAGGCGCGCGCAGCACTGCGTTGCTTTGACGCATGCGCGTTTTAGTGCGTCCGGCGTCCCTCCTTCACGAAAAGAGGAAGACGCGGTGTTGTCTTGGTAACGCATCGGCGTCAAATGCTGTATGTCGCAATTCGTGCTGGTTGCCGTCGGGCCACGCCGACGAACGCTGGTCGTCGGCTGTTGAGTGCTCACGTTTTCCTAACGTAGCGTCGCTGTGCCCAGCATGCGCTTGTCAACTCTACATTGGAGTATATTGGGCCTTAATGATGTGCTCGCGGCAGTTTTTCTGGCTCGACATATACCAAATTTGGTATTATGTGACGTCAATGGATGATGAAATATTTGACTGATGGAAACATGATAATCCTGACACGCGTGTGATGTAAGAACATGACAACATACCATGCTGATAGCGTGCTCGTGGCCGTTTCACTCGCTCCACAAATACTAAATTTGGTATCACGTGACGTGAATAGATGGCGAAGGTAAGCGACACATCCGAACATGATAATCCATACATGGAAGTCATGTGTCATATATGGCATCATTTACCTCCACCTCGTAACGTTGTGCTGATTTTAAAGTGACATATCAACATTTCTCATTCGTGCTTCGCATATCATCGACTCCCACTGTACGTGGTATCTGCCAATTTTTTATCTGTTGACTTTATTTCGCCGCCGGGGTTAGATTCCGAGACAACTTGGTTTCTTGACTGCACACCCGACGGCCGCCATGGTGGCACTTTGTTGCCGCGATTTTCATGACCAGTGCCGCTCTACCAACGTGGTGGACTGTCACTGCCCTTTGAACGCTACCCTATTTATTCGCCTCATGCCTGAACAGGCTATTTCTTGTTTACTCCTACTGAAATTTATTTACGCCGGGCCCTGTATTGTTGGGGTCGACAGGGCTATGACTCACGAAGTTTCCAAACATGATGCCCAAGCTAAATTGCGCTAGAGTTTTAAAATACGCCGACGCCCTCTAGAACGACGTGAACAAATAAAGGTTGCTGACTACTGCGTAAGCCAATAATTTTATGATAAATTAATCAATTTGGAGAGATTGATTAACTAACTTTAGAACAATGATGAGTCAACCAAGAATTCGACGGAAATCATTCTTGTTGCGATGGAACATGAATGTAATCAAGGTAAAATACGGCTATGAAAGAAGCATAAAAGAAAAAAAATAATGTTTTGACAACTGCATTGCTCTCAAGGCTTCAGTGCTGCAGCCAAAATGCATTGCTTTTTATATAGATGTTATCTTGTGTTTCTTTTTCATTGTGTTCATAAATCATGATTGAGAGTGAGCTCCGGCACCTTCAATCTGGAATGAGAATGTCGATGGCCAACACACACACACGCACACACACGCACATATTTATATATATATATATATATATATATATATATATATCATCAGCCTGACTACGTTCACTGCAGGACAAAGGCCTCTCCCATGTTCCGCCAGTTAAGCCGGTCCTGCGCTTGCTGCTGCCAATTTGTATCCGCAAACTTCTTAATCTCATCTGCCCATCTAACCTTCTGTCTGCCCCTAACCCGCTTGCCTTCTCTTGGAATCCAGTTAGTTACCCTTAACGACCAGCGGTTATCCTGTCAACGCGCTACATGCCCGGCCCATGTAATTTTCTTCTTCTTGATTTCAGCTATGATATCCTTAACCCCCGTTTGTCCCCTAATCCACTCTGCTCTTTTCTTGTCTCTTAAGGTTACACCTATCATTTTTCTTTCCATTGCTCGCTGCGTCGTCCTCAATTTAAGCTGAACCCTCTTTGTAAGTCTCCAGGTTTCTGCTCCGTAGCTAAGTACCGGCAAGATACAGCTGTTACATACCCTCCTCTTGCGGGATAGTGGCAATCTACCTGTCATAACTTGAGAATTCTTGCCAAATGTGCTCCACCCCATTCTTATTCTTCTAGTTACTTCAATCTCGTGGTTAGGCTCCGTGGTTATTACCTGCCCTAAGTAGACATAGTCTTTTACAACTTGAAGTGCACTATTACCTACCTCGAAGCGCTGCTCTTTTCCGAGGTTGTTGTACATTACTTTCGTTTTCTGCAGATTCATTTTAAGACCCACCTTTCTGCTCTTCTTGTCTAACTCCGTAATCATGAGTTGCAATTCGTCCCCTGAGTTACTCAGCAATGCAATGTCATCGGCGAAGCGCAGGTTACTAAGGTACTCTCCATTAACTCTTAATGCTAACTGTTCCCATTCTAGGCTTCAGAAAACCTCCTGTAAGCATGCGGTAAATAGCATTGGGGAGATTGTGTCCCCCTGCCTTACACCCTTCTTGATTGGTATTCTGTTGCTTTCTTTATGAAGCACTATGGTAGCAGTTGATCCCCTGTTGATTTCTTCCAGGATGTTCATATATACTTCATCGACGCCCTGATTCTGCAGTATATATATATATATATATATATATATATATATATATATATATATATATATATAACGCGTTCGATGCTCATCGAGAGCATAGAATGCGTTATTCGAAGGTCGTAGGTTGGATTCCTGCGCACGGCTGGTTATTTTTTCACCCGCTTTTCTTTCTTCTTATTTACGTTACATTTGTTCTAATAACTTCCCCTATACATTCCTGGGCATTATTGTCTGTTAGATCTCATTAATATTGTGTGAAAACACGAAAAAATGAGCCCTTAGGTATACACCTCTTTCCCTATATATATATATATATATATATATATATATATATATATATATATATATATATATATATATATATATATATATATATATGTGTGTGTGTGTGTGTGTGTGTGTGTGTGTGTGTGTGTGTCTGTGTGTTGTGCACACGTAAACTCCCCAGAATATTAAAAAAATTCTGTGAGTGTTGCACCTATTTGGAATTTTTTTTTGAAAAGACAATTTATTTTGGACTTTTCCCAAAAAAGCGGGTGAGTGAAAATTTTGCCACTGACAATACTGCCGGTTATTCAAACTAACGAGTCACACATTTCGAGGAGAACAGATTTTACTGCTTCCAGTCTTGATGCTACGCCATGAAAGTAACGTTTGTACCTGACGTCTCCGCAACATACTTGAAATATTTTGCGTCGAAGAAAAAACGGCAGCATATCCACGGGGTGGATGATGGAGAGTGGGGCGAAGCCTCCGTCCGTCCATTCGTTCTTGCTTCCATCCGTCCATGCGTCCGTCTGTGTGACCATCCGTGCATCCATCCGCCCAGCCGGGCATGCATCCATCCGTCCGTGCAGCCATCTGTGCATCCGTCCATGCATCTGTCTGTGTGTCCATTCGTCTATCTAGTCAACACTCTAAGTATCACCATCTCGCATCTTTTCACCATATATTCTGCATATAGAAGCATCGCCATCCAGCGGACATTCCAAGGACTAAACGAGAGGTGGCACACCCACACTTTCTTACGGCTTGCGCTTCGTGTCTATTACCCACCTTTAACCACCTCGAGTTCATGGTATATACTAGTTCATTGTATTCATGGCACTGCGGCCCAACGCTCGTTAAACCTTTCTAAAACCAAGGAGGCTACGCCCAGCGAGTATAACCTAGCAATCCTTTTTTGTCAGATAGTGCTCAATGTACGTGCCAATGGCTGCTAATGGGGAATGAGAGAAAGGAGAATTTGGCTTTTAGCTAACGCGCACGCTGCGAATTTTTCATTGTTCAACAACGCACAGGAGAAATCTCCCACCAGCACCACCTTGCAGGTCAAAAAGTAAGACGGGTTACGCACTACGATGAGGGACGAACGGTTGCCACTTTAAGGAGCTTCGCCCGCGACAGACACACAGGAAAGCAGGCAGGCCAGGCAGGCCGAAGACGAAGAGAAAGTGATCCTGTTGGCGTCCCTGCATGTTCTACCCATCGACGTCGTAGACGCCTTCGAAAGCGCAGGCCTTCGACGTTCTCGTCCCTGCGGGGACTAGTCCGGAGACCGTCGTCGACGCTACGGCCTCAATAGTTGGCCTCTCAAAGGTACACTGCGTTCAGCACATGGGAGGCATGAACTTCCAAGTAACTGTCAAGAGCATGGCTTCCATGACTCTCATCGTCGACGCTGGCTACCTGAATGAATGCAAAACTTTAATACAAATAGTTTTTTTTCCGGTGAAGGTGGAAACTCAGTCCAGGGCCCCTGTGCCCTTTGCCATCTTGCAAGCTCTGTCAATCAGCTTGAGCTGTTCTTCAGGCTTAGAGCAGAACAGCGCAGCCTCCCACTGCTCCGGAGTTGGTGTACAGTTTTTTGGCACTACCTGTGTGTGTTGGCAGGCTCATGTGACGTGGTAAAGTGTGGGGTGTTCTCTGAATAGCGGGCATTTGTTGGTGTATATTCCGGGATAGATTTTACTCAGAAGACTGAGATTGGGGTACGTATTAGTCTGCAGCTGTCTCCAGGCAATCGACGGCTCTCTGTTGAGGTCTTTGTGGGGAGGGGGTATATCCTCCTCAGGGCTCTCTGATGTTCTAAAATTTCTCCATAGCGTCTAGAAACTGTGGCTGGTTCCTCGTCGTTGTGCGCCCCGTGGTCGGCGTATTCTCGGGCAATGGCGTCGGCAAGCTGGTTCTCTGTCGCCGTGTCATGGCCTGATGAAGCAGCTCGAGAAGTTGATTGTTTTCCTTGAGTATGCGGATGGCTGCACTGGATATGCGTCCACTGCTGTACCGTCGACACGCTTCTTGCGAGTCAGTAACTATTTCTGTAGTAGACTCTTTGCTCTCGTGTGTGATGGCCAGCGCGATCGCTACTTCCTCAGCCTCGAGGATGTTGTTGCTTTTGATCGAAGCGCTGTTGACTTCCCTAAGTTGGTGATCAACAACGCTTACAACTGTCCCGGAGTGCTCTCTGTATGTGGTCGCGTCAACGTACAATACGTGGGTTCTCGCCTTGAAATTTTTTTCTTGTGCTTCTGATCTGGCTTTTCTTCGAGCCTTATCGATTTCTGGATGCATGTTTTGTGGTATTGGGCTGACTTCAATGATCTGGCAAATGTCCTTGATATGCTCGTTGTGTTATTGATTTCTCTGCAAGCATCCCTCATGCCAAATGTCTGCAACGTGTACATGCCCGTAGCAGTCAACAGTAATCTCGTTTTCTGCGCAACAAGATGCGCCTCGATGTGTTCTTGCACTGTGTTGTTTATCCCGAGTTTAAGGAATTTCTCTGTCGATGTGCTGACAGGTAGACCAAGGGCGCACTTGTAGGCTTTTCTGAGGATTGCCTCTAATTGTTATTTTTCCTGTGGGAGTGGTGTTTGGTAGGGGACACTGTATACAATCCTACTGACGAAGGAGGGCCTGCTACAAGTGTCCTCATCCTTCATACCCCGTCTTTTGTTAGAGATGCTGGTGATCATCCTCGTGATTTGCGCTGTAGTGTTTGACAGCTGCCTGATGGTGTGGTCTATACGACAGTTGCTTTGTATCAACATGCCAAGAATCTTAATTCGGGACACTTCTGGAATCTTCTTCCCCCTATATAGACCTCTATGGAGTTTTGCAGATCGTATCCTCGTCTGTAGATTATCAGGACTTCTGATTTCTCCGGAGAGCAGTCGAGGCCACATTGACGCATGTAGTCGTAAACTGTATCAGTTGCGCGTTGCAGAAGATCTTGTTTTTGGCCTAGAGATCTTCTAGTCACCCAGATTGTAACATCGTCTGCGTAGATGGCATGTCTGAGTATTTCCATGTTTTCGAGGTTTCGAGCTAAGCCGATCATAACGATGTTAAACAGCATCGGCGATATCACAGAGCCTTGGGGTGTCCCTTTTGTGGGCGCATCAAACGTATCAGTGCGGATGCCTCCTATACCAATTGTGGCGGTTATTTTACTGAGAAAAGCTTTGATGTAGTGGTGTATTCACTTTCCACAACCTAATTTACTAAGCCCCTCTAGCACAGCCTTATGACTGACATTGTCGAAAGCAGCCTTAAGATCCAGTGCAAGTAGTACGTTTTCGCCATATTTTGGGACATCGGTAAGCACCTCCTCCTTGATTTGTAGGAGGACGTCCTGTGTTGAGAGGCATTTTCGGAAGCCAAACATGGTGTGCGGCATGAGTTCGTTGTCTTCCAGGTAGGTCTCCAGCCTCTGAAGCACGATCCTCTCGTATACTTTTGCCGAACATGAAGTCAACGAAATGGGCCTTAAATTTTCCAAGCTTGGAGCTTTTCCAGACTTTGAAATCATTATTATTTCCGCATGTTTCCAGTCATTTGGAACGGTACCCTCTTCGCAATGTTTGTTGACGAATTTTGTAAACCTTTTGATAGATTTGTCATCGAGGTTCCGTATCATAGCGTTGCTGATGCCATCCTTTCCTGGCGTAATGTTCTTTGTTGCCGACAGCATAGCATGTCGAACTTCTTCTGTGGTAATGGGTTCGTCCAGAGCGGGAGTAGCTACACCATTGTATGCCAGGCTGCAGTCAGTATTCGTTGTATCACCAATATAGCGCAGCTTTATGTGTTCTAGCAGTTCCCGGTCTGTGGCTTTGAATCGGTGTGCAATCTTTTGAGTCGTCCTACAAGTTTCAGTCTTGTTCGTTGTTGGGTCTATGAGGGCCCTCAGGTAGGCCCATGTCCTTTTCCAACCTAGTGTACCTTGTAGCTCGTTGCATTTTTGGTCCCAGTTGCGCCTTGACAGCTCCATCGCATACTCTTTGGCTTCCCTTGTGACTGCGGCGATCCTAAGTCTCAGTTTGCGGTTGTGTTTCTGCCGCTTCTATCTTCTTAATAGGCCCCGGCAGGCGTCCTAGAGGTGTAGGAGATGCTTGTCTACCTCGGGCGTGCTTGTAGATAGGGTAACTTCTCGGGTTAATCGTTTCCAGTCTGCTTTGATTCCCGAGACCCAACTGTCAGTGTCCACAATTTCTTTATTCTCGAATTCTGCCCTAGTTTTTCTAAAAGCTTTCCAGTCTGTAAGTCGAGCCAGGCCATGTCGTTTTTTAACCGGGAGGGTTTCTATCTGGATACGCAAAATGCAGTGGTCACTGCCAAGCGTTTCCCCGCCGTTTTCCCATCGGGCCTCCCTGACACCTTTAACGAACGAGAAGTCTCGGCACGTATCTCGGTTGATACTATTCCCCACTCGCGTTGGTTGAGTGGGGTCTGCAATGAGGCTTAGCCTTCTGCGATCAGCTTCTCTGGCCAAATCCCTGCCTTTCTGAGTTTCCTTGACATATCCCCAGCTCTTGTGCCACGCATTAAAGTGTCCAAGAATGACAAGACCCTTTTTGCCTGCTGCTTGTTCTGCCTTGCGCAGAAGGAAGCTGAAGTTGGTTTTCCGCTGGCTCTGTGGGCTGTAGATATTGAGGAGAAATATGCTTTCGTCGTTTCTTTGTTTCATTATGATTTCAATCAGAACGTGGTCAATGTCTGTTGCATCGATGTCATGTCTAATTGCGGTGACCGCTTTGGCAACCAAAGTAGCGACCTTACTTTGACCAAGACCCTCATAAACCGAAAAGCCAGTGAGTTTCGGTGAGCAGCCGGTTTCCTGGAGGGCGATGATGTCTGGTGGAGTTGTGCATTTATTGATGTATTGATTCAAGAGACTTCGCTTTCGATGGATTCCACGACAGTTCCACTGCCATATTTCGAGGGTTTCCAACTTGACCGAGCATTTACGGCAGCTCGCCATATTCAGGTGATGGCCGAGCGTAGGGTTTGCCTCCGGATTTCATGGCCGTGAGTTGCACCAGACGTTCTCAATCCTTGCGCGCCTCATCTTGAATGTTAGAGATGAGGTTGCTAAGATTTGCTAGGGCATTTTTTATGGCAGCCATGGTAGTTGTGAATTCCTGGCGCCCTACCGTGGCTGTCAGCATCAAGTCTGATTGAGGGTTAGCATTGGTCTGTCCTGTTCTCAGGGCCTTCTGTTCATCTATGAGATCGTTTAGTTTCCGCCGGAGTTCGGCGTTTTCTGCCATGAGTGTCTGGATAGTCTGCCTTATTTCTTTTACTTCGTCGTTAGGTGGTGCACTGCCATTCTTACCGACCATTACTGTCTGTGTATTCGTGTTGTTTGGAGCAGTGGTAGAGGCAAAGAAAAAAGGTGCTTTCCTGCTCACCGCACCGTCGTCTTCCTTCCTGGTGACGGGCTTCTTCTGCTGCTTTTTCTTGTTTTTTGGAGCCTGGTGGGTCCTGGACGCCGATCTCGACCATGACCGTGGTTTTGATGCTGATCGAGACCTGGATGGTGAGCTTCCATCCCTGCTGAACCAGCGTTTCCGGGCCCGGCCGTGTCCATCGGCGCCTTGTGCTCCGGTGGCCGTCTGCTCTTTTTTGTTCTTGGTCGTGGGCTTCTCGGTCTCCTGAGGCGTTCCTTGCACTCCTTTGCCCGCGTAGGGTGCGCTTCTTTGCATAGTGCGCACCGGAGCTCAAAGGTGTGTCTGTCCTCTATGACTGGCTCGGTGCAGTTTGAGCAGACAACAGCGTCTGGTGTTGGGCGTACGTCTGCCCTATGCCCAGGCTTGAAGCAAATATAGCAAACTTGCCGCGATGATCGATAAAGGTATACCAACGTGTCTCACCACCGCAGTAGTAAACATAGCGCGGGACGATCTTGCCCTCGAAGGTAATTATGGCACTTTGGGATTTTCCAAGCATTCTTGCATAAATATTTTCACTCCTTGGATACGCACCCGAAGATGGGCTAGTAATTCGGTTGGCGTGGTCCCGGCGTCCGTTCCGTGAATCACACCCTTGCACGAGTTGTCCGGCGTGGCTACGTAAGCCATCACTGCATAGTCTTTTGCACCAAAACGTAGCCTTCAAAGGCTCTGCACATTGCTGGCGGTCTCCATGCTTGGCGTGCTGATTATGGCGATGTTAGATCCATTGCGCAGCCGTATTAGCAGGTTGCCTTCGTTGCAGATGTCTGGGTTACCACATGCCATAGTTATAGCGCGCGCCTTCTGATGCGTGCTTAATTGACTGATGTTTAGCCCATCCTTCGGTATAATGATGACCTTGAAGTCGGTTTTTGGCAGAGGATGCAGTTTCTCCTTTTGAAGAGGATTCCCTTTCTGTTTAGGTTGGCTCAACGCTGATTTGTCTACCGCTTCGGCCCCGGTCTCCGGAACGGTGATCAGCCTTGAGTTGTGGTACATTGCAGTGAACCATCCCCCGTTGTCAAAAGGTTTCTTTCGCGAGACGCTGGTAGCATTTTCTCCGCCTTGAGTTTTAGGGGCGAAACTCCTTATGGCATGGCTTGTGCGTCCCTCGTAGGACGTAACCACCAGTGGCACATACCCAAAATAGGTATAAAATTTGACCTCCAAGGTGGTGCCGGTGAGAGATTTCTTCTGTGCGTTGTTTAACAGTAAAAAAAATAGTGCTCAATGTACATGCCAATGGCTGCTAATGGGGAATGAGAGACAGAAGCATTCGGCTTTTAGTCAACGCGCACGCGGCGATCCCCATTAGCAGCCATTGGCATGTACATTGAGCACTATCGGACAAGAATGGGCTGCTATATTATACTCACTGGGTGTAACCTCCTTTTTTTATTGATATGATATATAAGGAGATGTTGGCGCACCATTATGGCGCCGGCTACTCCCTAGCCGTTGATTGAAACTTGAACACGTATCTTGAAGCAAAAGATATAAAGCAGTGCATGGAAAATAGAAAACTGAGGTACAGATATGCAAAGACACACTTATACGCACATATCACAATGGTAAGTAAATGTTCGAAAGTCAATGTAAGAAGTCTCTGGAAATGTCCCTCGTTAATATTCGGTTCACCAGCACAAAACAGCAGAGCACACGTCTGGTCCTTATAAAGATGCATTCGCTCGTATGTACATAATAGTCGACACGTCATTCATTTCACAACACACACGTGATGGGTGTCACATGATACTGTACATAATAAGTACATGTGTTACAAATGAAAGCTTGTTCTTTGTTAATACTTGTCAGCAATCCCGCTGTCTTGTAAAAAACGTGTTAATGCTTTTAAAGCGTGGGACTGTAAAACTCCAGTTGGCCACGGGCCCAGAAGTTTTTTCATGCTAAATGGTCTGTGGTCTAATGCGAACAGTTCGCTTTTAAGACGGCGTCTCGGCGTGTCATGATGTGGACAGTATATGAGAAGGTGACAGACGTCTTCATCTATAAATCCACAATCGCATACGGGAGTTTCAGCTCTGCCGATTCTGTGCAAAAAATGTTTTGTGTATGTGGTGCCTAGCCTCAATCGGTGAATTAGAGTTTCCATCCTTCTATCTAATGCCAGCATAATTTTGAATTCAATAAATGGATCGATGTGATATAAATCACAGCTCTTTGTACTTTGGTCAAACCAAGCAGTTTTGCTCATTCGGAAAGTTGTATTCTTTATAATACTACGCAATTCATTTTTCGAAAATGGTAAAGAAACAGTAAAGTCTTTACGATGTGCTTGTCGTGCTGCTTCATCGGCAGCTGTGTTTCTAGGAATGTTGCAGTGGCCAGGTATCCACTGGAATTTTGATCTCATGTTGCGCCTTCTTTGCTTTAGTGAGCTCCTTCAGCGTTTCGTATGTCATACTATCACTTATTACTGTCCTGTTTGTACTGCAGAGTGATCCTAATGCGGCCTGTGAGCCACTGAAAAGTACCCATTTTCTAGCGTCTGCTACCGAGTTTATAAACTTTAGAGCATACAAAATAGCGAAGAGCTCAGATGTAGTAGATGACGTCATGCGACATAATTTAAACGATTCCTGAATATTAAGCTGTGGTATAATAAATGCCGATGTTGAAGACGTTGTAGTACTTGAGCCATCTGTGTAAATATGTATGTACCCTGGATACCGCATGTGTATCTGATAAAGCGCTAGTTGTTGAGCAGCTTGGATGAACATGTCTCTCTTTCTGATAATGCCATCCACTGAGAATTCAATGCTTGGTATAACAAGCAGCCATGGAGGATAGTCCATTTCAGAGCTCCAAAATTCATGTCTGGGTAATGTATGTACATTACTCTGTACATCGTTATGAGCATTGCTTTTATCTCTTAGTAAAATCGCCAGTGCCAATGGGTGGTCCCTGTGTTGCGTCTGTAAGCGAAAAAATGGCGGCATGTTTCAATTGTTTCATGACTGGAAAGGGTGGTTGTCGAGTCTCTGCTATGACAAGGCTGCTGGAAGTCGCTCGTGGAACACATATGCAGACGCGCAGTCCCCTAGCTAATAGTCTTTGAAGTCGCTCCTCTGAAGTGCGGGAAAGGCCGTGTAACACTGCTGCAGAATATGCAACTTTTTGTCGTATTAAAGCATTGTGAACAGCGAGCATGGATGATAAAGATCCGCCCCATGATGTCCCAGCAATTCTGCGGAGTATATTCACTAGCGTATTCACCTCGTTTTCAAGTTTCTTTATGTGAGGTGCCCATGATAGCTGCCTATCAAGTATTACTCCGAGAAACCGATGCTGTGTCACAATCATTAGTGGTTCTTCTTCTAAATTGAGATTGATGTTCTTTAGTTTCTTACGGGTGAAGGGCAATACAGCTGTCTGTGCGTGCGATAGAATCATTCCTCTTTCTTTTAAAAAGTTGTTGATAATATTTATTCCGTCTTGCAATGCAATCTGAATTAATCGTATGTCCGTGCCAGATGCCCAAATGCACACATCATCTGCATATAAGGAGTATTTCAACCTGGAAGGCAGTCTTTTAGCTGAATCAGCCATAACACAGTTGAAAAGAAGAGGGCTGAGTACGCTTCCTTGTGGCACTCCCTGTCTGACGTCGTGTTCTGCACTTCTTCCTTCGCTCGTCTGAATGAATATTTTACGACCTGATAAAAATTTGGATACCCACCGCAAAGACCTGCCGGACAGTCCGTGTTCCAACATACTCAGCAGAACATGAGTGTGACTGACTGTGTCAAATGCCCTTTTGATGTCCAAGAACACTGCGACCGTCAAACTACCACAGGCGCGTTCATGCTTCACATACGTTACTAAGTCCAGTATTGCATCCATTGTGTATCTCTGTTTCCTAAAACCTGTCAAGTAGTTGGAGAATACACCAGTTCTGTTGCCCCACTATTGAAGTCGCGCATCAATCAATTTTTCCATTACCTTACATAGACAGCTTGTCAGACTAATTGGACGGAAGGATTCAAGGTTCAAGGGTGTCTTAGCCGGTTTTAAGATCGGAATGATGCGAGCAGACTTCCAAGACTCGGGTACAATTTCTTGCGTCCATAGATTATTGTAAATATCTAAAAAAATAGTTGTGCCTGTGGGCCCAAGGTTCTTTAGCATATTGTACGTAATGCCGTCCGGTCCAGAGGCTGATTTTTGACGACATGATGCTATAGCACAATGCAGCTCCCTTAGCGTAAATAGAGGGTCTAGTTGAGGATGCTGGGCCCAAAAGCAAGCATTAATTTTCTGGCTGGCTAACGCGACAGAATTATCAAATAAGGCACATTGTGATGCGGCGGGCCTACTGATATGTTGACAAAATTCATCTGCTACCACAGCTTCCGGTTTGTCCAAGGCTACAGCAAGAGCACGAAATGGGATGCTCTGTGATGCAGGGCCACTAAGTGCTCGAATTACAAGCCAAATTCTTGGAACAGGTGTGTGGGGATAGAGCGTGCCACAGAAATCACGCCAGCGTCGTTTACCTAAATTTTCTAGCCGTCTGCGCATTACACTGTGGATTTTCTGTGCATTTTTCTATGCTTTTAAACTTCCGCTGCGTCGATTAGCCCTTTCTGAACGTCGTCTGATGGCTCTTAGATGTTCATACTCTCCATCGACTGCAGCATAGTCTTTTGGAATCGGGACTTTCTTTGTACATTTATTCGCATTATCTTGCAGAAATTCAGTAAAGCTTTCAATTGTCGTGAGGTCACTATTTTGGTTTGTTAGGTGGTGCCGAAAAGCTTTCCAGTTCGTCAGTTTGCTGTAGCGTCTGGTGTCGTCTTTTCGCAAGTAGCGGTGATTTATTAGAGTGGTAAAATAATCACTCCCACGTGTTTCTACATCCGTTGTCCATACCACACCATTCACTAGATCTTGGGAACACAAGGTTACATCGATGCAACTAGAGTAATTATGCCCTCGGAGAAAAGTTGGGTAGCTGTCATTTAAAATTGTCAAATTGCATTTGTCTGCGGCACACTCAACAATGTTCCCATGTGCATCACATCGATCACTACCCCAGATTATGTTGTGCGCATTAAAGTCTCCGCTTATAAACGTATATGAATTAGAAATGTTGAAGATATTTGTTAGCTCTTCCACAGAAATGCGGCTTGAAGGTTGTAGGTAAAAATTGATCACTGTAAAGCACTGCTCACCAAAGAATACTTTGCAAGTGACGAACTCCGGGAAGTCCGAATCACTTGAGTGAACTTGATGAGAAGGTAGGTCCTTTCTTACGCACAAATGTACTCTGCTAGGACGACTTCGAAGAGATGACTTATATATCACGTAGTTGGAGAGGCGGAAATCATCATTCATTCCTGCCTCTTGGATGCAAATTATTGGAAAATTATACTGCAGAAGGAGTTTACGGAAGTCAGCACACTTCCTTCGAAGACCATTGGCATTCCACTAGTATATGGAGACATCTTTGTAGCGCTTATTCATATGTCACTTGTCGCAGGTTTGACCCTGACTGTTGACACAGTAGTGCTTCCAGAGGCAGCAGGGCTTTTACTTCTGGCAGGTTGTTTGCTTCCGGTAGAGCAGACAGGATTGTCTTAAGTGCTGCGAAAAGCATTGGCAGAATCAATTGCATGACTGATGCAGAGGCACGGTCTCCATTGAATGGTTGATTTTCTGAGGCCTGTTGAGAATGACGTGACGTTTCGATGTTGTAGTTGGGGCGAACACTGGCACTGTCAGTTTTGATACTTTCTGGCAGAGGTCCCGTGGGCGTTCGCAGCTTTGACGCATAGGTTGGGTTACTTCTCGTGAAGGTACTTCTCGTGATTGGTCTCTCGAGTGTGCTCTTAGCGGCTCTCTTGGCGGTTCTCTTGGCGGTTCTCTTGAGGTGCTTGTCGGCTGTTGTTGCGGTGGCCGCTGAGGTGGATCACCTACAGGATGAACAATCTCAAGGTTTGGAGATGGTTCATTGGGGCGCGGTTTTATTCTATGGATGAGCTCATGCCGACGCATTTTTGCAGCAGCTTTACTTTGCGGGCAGCCTGAATATGAGGCAGCGTGATTACCTGCCCAGTTTGCACACTTAGGCTGACGAACAGACTTGCACTCCTTATGATGGTGTTCTTCTGAGCAGATCTTACACCGGCGTGTGTTACGGCAACTTTTCGCCATGTGTCTGAATCGCTGGCAGTTATAGCACCGAAGTGCTGGACCAAGATATTCTTCCACTGGGTGACTGGTGAATCCTAATTAAATTCTTCCTAGAATCGGGCGGTCATCTCGAAAAGTCAGGATCACTGAGTGAAGTGGACGCGTCGTTACTCCTCCATCTTCCTGGTGGTAGTATTTTATTTGTCGTCCCGCTGATATAACCCCTGCATCTATCAAGTACTCTAGGAGTTGTTCATCTGAATACTGCAAAGGAACATGTTTTACTTTCCCAACGTTCCGAGTGTATGACTCTGGGATGAAAGGCTTAACTTCCAGGCCACCTACATTTGAAAGCATCAGAAGACGCTTGGTTGAACTTAAGGAAGCAACGCTGGCACTGAAGCTTCCATCTCTGGTCGTTCTGAATGACTGCACTTTTTCTTTAGCAGCGGAAACTACTTCAGCTGACAGTCGATTGGGGTTCACTTTCCAGAAGCTAGCACCTTCAGCTGTTCGACGAAAGACGACTGGGATACCCTCTGCTCGTTTCTTTTTATAAGTAACCAACGTAAATGGTTCATCTTCACCCATGTCTTTTTCATCACTTAGGTAATACGTTGACGTTTTATCGTCGAGAGGATTCTCTTCTAAGCGAAGCTCCTTGCTCTCAGCTTCATCGTCTTCTATTGCTGCTGTGCTCGCTGGAGCCATTTCGCGGTTGTGAATTTGCAAACGTGCCGGTTTTATGATGCTTGGGCGCACCTGTAAGCCCCCAGGCTTTTCATTGTGTCCTGCAGTATCACTCATGTGGTTTAACGCACTTGGACGAGCATAAGGCTCGTGGCGATGGCTGCCAACCACCGTAGTGGTCGCGTACTAGCCAAGTCTTTGATAAAGGAACCTCGTACCTGTAGGGCACCGAGCCCTCGAAGTCTTCACCCGGCGTATTGTTGGCACACCGCGAAGAAATGTATGTCAGCGTAATAGTCCAAGAAAAGAGCAGAAATTGAACAGAGCACAGAAACAGCGACTGAACAGATCCACTTCCTGTAACCTCCTTAGTTTTAAAAAGGTTCAGCGAGCGTTGAGCCACAGGGCCATGAATACAATGAACTAGTATATACCATGAATGAATTCGAGGTGGTTAAAGGGGGGAAGCAGATACGAAGCGCAAGCCGTAAGAAATTAAAAGCTGAATCCTCCTGTCTCTCATTTCACATTAGCAGCCACTGGCATGTACATTGAGCACTATCTGACACGAAAAGGTTGCTGCGTTATACTCGCTGGGCGTAACCTCCTTGGTTTTAGAAATGTTTAGCGAGCGTTGGGCCGCAGTGCCATGAATACAGTGAACTAGTATATACCATGAACTCAAGGTGGTTGAAGGTGGGAAGTAGACCCGAAGCGCAAGCCGTAAGAAAGTGTACGTGTGCCACCTCTCGTTTAGTCCTTGGAATGTCCACTGAATGGCGGTGCTCTTATATTGGGAATATATGATAAAAAGATGCGAGATGGTGGGACTTGGAGTGTTGAATAGATGGACGAACGGACACACAGACAGATGCATGGATGGACGCATGAACGTACGCAGGGGCGGATGCATGAACGAACGCAGGGACGGGCGCACGAACAGACGCATGGACGGTCACACAGACGGACGCATGGACGGACGAATGCTTCGCCCCACTCTCCATCATTCACTTCGTGGATATGCTGCCATTTTTTTTATTTGATCGTAGTCGTGGCTCCGGTTGACGCCACCGTGTCGTCGTCAGCCATTCTCGCGCGTTGCGCGGAAACGCGAGTAGCATTTCGTCGGGCCAACGGCCCAATGCCGCTTCGGCTTAGATTGGATCTTCAAACAGGCAGACTTTCAGGAAATATGGACTTATGGTTGAAAACCGGTTATCTACCGACTGCGCTTTATTAGTAGAAGACGGTCCTGTACTTCATAGGTGGCGGCGATGAGGTTTTCCGGCTGATATGAGGCATCGAGGCGGGAGCTCTTGCGAAGCATGTTTGCTTAGACTGGCCTTCTAGCGTCGTTGTCTGGCTACCTGACCATCAGTGGCGAGCGTATTCCTGTCGTTTCCGTCGGCCCACAGGTAACTAACGCCACCTGCCTGTTTTTACCAGCCTTCGTCTCCAACGAGGTAGTCGTCCAGGCTTTGCCCACTTACGGCAAGGTATTGACTGTGACCGCTGGCTTCATGAGCGCAAGACGTGGAGTTCTCACATGCACACGCAAAGTCCGGATGGAAATGAGTCCCACAAATCGCGTCCCCAACTATCTTCGCGTTTCTGGTCATCGAGTCACCTTCGACTACCGCGGTCTGCAACGTGTTTGTCGTCGGTGTGGCTCTAGTGTTCATTATCGAGTACAGTGCACAGCACCATTCTGTGGTCGCTGTGGTGTGCACGGACACGAAAGCGAAGGTTGCGACCGCCCCTGCCGACGTTGTGGAGATAACCACCCTACCACCATCTGCCCTGTGTGTCGTTGACATTCTGATGCTACTGCGGGGACCTTTCCTGCCCTACCGTCCATGTCAGCAACGGCAACAAATGAACTAGAACCCGGAGCTGTACTAGAAGAACGCCAGAATCCGATTCTGAGAGCTACTATAAACGACGAAGATGTGTGCAGCTTGGCCAACCCGAGCACGCCACGTTTGCCAATCTCAGCGATAGGAACAGCCACCGCGGTTGACCTCTGTCCCAGGCAAACATGCAGTGCCATGTTCGACGTCGGCGCAAGCCGAGAAAGAAACGCTGGTAGGCACCGAGGCACCGGACTCATCGTTAAACCTAGCAGCTGAGTGCTCAGTAGACGCCGACGTTGCGAGATCTACGGGCGCTGGTGTCTCGCCAGGAGCACAATTGAAACCAAATGAGCAAAGCCCATTGGCTCATTCCGAAAGCCAGGCTCGCGACTTCCTTGAACAAGTAGAAAGACGCCTTAGGAGTCCTGTGCTGACGCGTCTCCACAAGCAATCCGTGATCAAGGTCGTTGGAGGCGGCGACAACGTTAACGCTGCAGCTCTCCCACCGTCTGATTCGTCAGACAGCAGGTTCAGCTTCGAAGTCGACAGTAGGATCGGACTCTCTTCTAGCCTAGACGGATGTGACGTGGAAATGCAAGCCCCGCGAGAGGTCAAGCGTGCTCACAAGACTGTCACCAGCACGGACGGCACCCAAGATAGCCGCTCCGAGTCCCAGCAGCCGAAGAAACCTCGACCCTCTTCTAGAAGGTTGAATTGTGTTGTGTAGTGTACGTACTCCAGTTCCCCCGGACAGATACCTGGGGTACCGAATCGAAAAACACGACCAGGTCAGTCACACTCCTTTTTTCAATATGGCTGACACCCTGAAAATCCTTTTTTTAAATGTTCGAGGGTTCCGTAAGCCAGTAAAGCAAGCCGAGGTTATCAGAATAGCCTGCTCTGAACATTGTGGTATTCTGTGTTTACAAGAAACAAATTTTTTCACCATTGGCCACGTTCGTGCATTCAAACGCGCATTTAATTTAAACTGTTATTTTTCTTTCGCGACATCTCCCTTCTCCGGAGTTAGAATTATTATTTTTAACCGCGCTCTTCTACGCAATCAACATGTTTTCTATGACGGGTTTGGACGGGTATTGACTTTTGACTGCGTCCCATCATCCTTCAAGCTGCGTGTTTTGTGTATTTATAGGCCAGCTCAAGCAGTGATGTCTAACGATTTTTTCCGTGACCTGGACGTGTATTTTTTAGACGGTCGTCATGTCATACTCACTGGAGATTTTAATTGTGTATTAGACACGCGAATAGAGTGCAAAGTCCAGAATGGGTTCGTTCTGATTGGAACGCGCGAGAGCTGCGTCGCCTAATGCAACATTTCTCTTTGATAGATACGTACAGACTAGTGCATGGACCACAGTATGCCTGGACTTGGCGGCTAGCACGTCGTCTAGTTGGTTGGATCGTTTCTATGTGCCGAGCACGCAAGCTTCTTACGTATCGCACTCTGATGTAGTAACATTACCATCATCTCCTGTTTATAGATCAGACCACCGACCAGTGACGCTCGAGGCTCACTTTCCCTTTTCATGATCAGTGAAACCTTGGCATCTTGACATCTGCATTCTGCATGACACGTGTTCACGCTCCAGTTTATCTAGAATGTTGCGCCCCTCTCTTTTGGGAGGCAGTGCGGAGGTGTGGGACGCGCTCAAGACACAGTGGCGTTTACACTGCTCAGTAGCAGGGCGCGCCCTTAGATGCCGTACGTCCGAAAAACTAGCGGACACCGCCAAAAAGCTACCTATTGCTCTTCGGTTTGATCGGCTAACTCTCTTGATGCGCGCATGGCAGCGACAGCTAAGGGGTCGTTTTCAACGCCTTATAGCAGCTTCGTCGTTGACGGCGGCTGCTTGGCGTTACAGGCGCAATCCATGTGCTCACCCCGAGGTTACACGCTTTGCGAAAAGCTCGATTTTCAAACCATTGAGTCGACTAGGAACTCCGGCTGCCAAATCCTTACACACTGCGTTGCCGCCGACGCGTGATCAATCAGTTTTCCTAGATCACTTTGCCAACATGGCTCGTACGACAATGTCAGCACATCGTGGTACCACCGAGACAGCCACAATGTTAAGTAGGCTCCTTCAAATTTCATGTGAAGTAGCTGAACAACTTTGCACAAGTCCGTCACCTGACGAAGTGAAAGAGGCACTGTCTTCCATGAAGCGTGGCTCGGCCCCCGGGCCGGACGGGTTGCCTGTTAAGTTTTTATTTAACATTTTGGGATGACGTTGGTGCTCTTTTCACCTCTGTTATTTGCCGCTGTTTTGAGAACTTTGATTTCCCTGATAGATTTCGCCATGGTCGAATTCTTTTAATATCTAAACATGACCCATCGTCGGTTCGCCCAGAGGAGTGGAGACATATAATGCTCCTCAACGTTGACTGCAAAACTTTCGCGGCAGTTATCACTCGGCGTTTGAGAAGCCTGATGCCCTCCTCAATAGGTCATCATCAGGCGTGCTCTATCCCTGGAAGAGAAATCCACAGTCTCTTCTTTGTTACGCGTGGTAAAGTTGCGTACAAGTTAACAAGATCAGCTCGGGGACTCTTGGTTTCACTTGACCAAGAAAATGCATTCGGTCGCCTCGAACATAGCTTTACTTCAGCGTAATGGCAGCATTTGGCTTCTCGCAAAACTTCATTGAGCTTCTCAGAAATGCATACCGAAATATACGCAGCACGTTGTTTCTTGATGGCTTAGAAAGTGCGCCATTTCCTGTTACCCGTGGTGTTCGCCAGAGGTGTCCTTTATCCCTTGCACGTTTTGTACTCAGCCTCGAACCATTCCTTCAATCGCTAATCGTTGATCCTTACGTTACAGGCCTTCCTCTTCCAGGTAGTGGTACCGTGATGGTGACAGCATTTGCTGATGACATCACGTTGTATTTGAAAAATGAGGACAGTTTGTTCAACAGCCTACGACTTTTTCCTACGTATGGCACGATTTCAGGTGCTGCGTTAAATTTTTCAATATGTCGATATTTATTCATTGATTCCCCAGACGCCTGCCTAAGTCCCTTTTTTGGTCTTCAAAAAAGTGACTCCATTCGCATTCTCGGGCTTGATTATACTTGCCACGGCATATCAGCCTCCTTGTGGAATTCAGTAGTGGAAGATGTAAAAAGACACGTCCGGGAAGCACAATACACAATAGCTTGATTTATCGATGCTCCAAAGAAGGTATTTAACACAGACGGTGTTTTGCGGCCGTGCATGGTACATATCTTATGTCTTACAGCCCCGATTACGAATCACTAGGTCGTTGCAATCCTTTATTGGCTCTTTTTTCTGGTCAGGTTGAACAGAGCTGGTTTGCAGAGCAGCTCTTGGGGAACCGAGAAACTGCGGTGGATTCGCATCCGTCTGTGTTCGATTCCGGCTGCTTGCCCTACGATTCTTACTTCGGTTGTTGCATAGTGTACCGCGCGTGATCTTGCCTGCTAAGGTTGCACGCCGGGCTTGTTGGTTATTCATGTTGTTCGAGGTATAGCGCATCCAGGACGGGACAGAGAAGAAAACACAGAACACATACACGGCGCTAACTTTCAACAATGCGGTTTAATCCGAGAAACAGCAATACTTATACCCAAACATGGCGCGTCACAACCACGTGCTAGAACCAGAAAACTGATCTACTGCAACTCATGTGACATCCAAATAATGCAATTCTTTCAATGATAATGATATCGATGGCTTGCTTATACACGCGTCCCCAAACTTAGCAATGAATTTTGCTTTTATGATGAGCCTTGTTTTTTGTTTAGTGCTTCTTCCGATTATGCTCGTGCGATTAAAAAGAGGTTGGCACCCGCATTCTTTGCAGTGAATTGTAAGAAAACCCTCAGGCTGTGCCTTGGCCACGTTGTTCTTGTGTTCATTCAGCCTATCATTGATGCATCTACCAGTTTGGCCTATATAGCATGCATAACACGTTAATGGGATCCGGTAGAAGACTCATGTGATGCACGCGACAAACCTAATACGGTGGTTCTTTTCGCACAGACCTTTCTCAGGGCACTCCGGTTTCGTCTGTTTCTCGGATTAAACCGCATTTTTGAAAGTTAGCGCTGTGTATGTGTTCTTTGTTTTCTTCTCTGTCCCGTCCTGAATGCGCTATACCTCGAACAACATGAATCTTGCCTGCTATTTCTTAGGCACCAAGTTACGCTATTTACTACCACATGCACGGCTCAATTCTGCACCGCAAACACTTAACGTGCCTGCATTTTACTCAACGGCAGTAGCATTTTATCGACACGCGCAGCATTTTTGTCCCGATGTGGACATCCTCGAAAGCCGCATTGTAGATACAATGGCGGCTCTTCTGCTTCCTCTGGTTCCTCCAGCCCGTCTAGCACAATCGAGACATGTCTCGTGGAGCGCGATAACGGCATTGTTTTTGCCTGGTCACCTCCATGACTTTATGTGGCGTCTTGGATCGATAGTACTCCCAACACGGGACAGACTGGAGAAGTGGGGCATGGTCCCATCTTCCACTTGTCCTAACTGCCCGTTACAGGAGTCTAACCAGCATATGCTGCAGCAATGTGTCATTGCAAAAGTGTTTTGGAAGTCATCTAACACTAGTTTTTGTGGCCTAGGTGTTAATCGCTTTGAAACATCTGGTCGCTGCTCACGTAGCCGCTTTGTACGCCTTCTAATAGCAGCGGGAGCTTTTTGTTTGTGGCGTAATAGATGCGAAGCTGTTGCGGCAGGTCATCGTCATCGTGGTCTATTTCCGATTCTGGAACGCCTCTACTGTGAACTCTTATCGTTTCTGTCGGGGGAATTGTTCTTCCTTAGGGAGGAAGAACTTCTGCGACAATGGTCGTGCCGCTTTCTGTCTGTAGTTGACAGACGCGTTCGATTAGTCTTCCAGCTGGCCTGGTTCCTATAACCAGGTCACCTGTCAATGTCTGATTAGTGCATGTAATCAGCATGTGTTTACTATTTCTACGTGTTTGTGTATGTCCCGTATGGGTGTGAGCTCTTGTATATCTGCACTTCATTCTAACGCTGTAAGTTATGTAACTTTTATGAATATTGATACCTGTTGTACATATTTTCTAACATCTTCACCAAGTCTTGTAAATTCTGTACGTATATCATCATGTACATTGTCCATATTGTGATTAGTGCATTTATGTAGTGTATGTACAGTTATTAGTACAATGCACTATGGACATCCTACGGACTTGGACACTTTTGTTTAAATGTGTAATGTATGTTGTGCTTTGTCTTTTGTTTGTAATTGTGTCTGTCGTACAGACGCTCATTCCTTAGGTTTGTTGCGTCCCATGATAGAATAAACTTTTTCTAAACAAAAAAAAAAACAGAACACCCGAACATCACGCTCATGAAATGTTCAGTCCTACCGGACCGCGCCGTCAACGTTGCAGGAAAGTGCAAACGCGTGAAGAGAGTCACTTAGGACGAGCGTCCCCATGAAAGGCAGAATGCGCTTTACTCACAGGTAATGTTAACATCGATAAGCATTGTGCACTGATTCCGTAGAGAAGAGCATACATATTATTACCTCCGAGCATTTATGGTTTTACATGTTGTTTAGGAGTGTTATTTATTTTACATGCATTTTTGTTTGTGGTATGAAAAAAAAGGTATAATACATTAACATCTGTATTGAATACTTTCGTTATTGTTTATCCCACCTGTTATGTAATGTTTCCACTGGGAGTCTTTAAGGAAAATAAAGTGACTGACTGACGCCAAGAAATAGAAAGTATTCCCAGTTACTTTTCTTTTTCTGGGAGTCGTTACTTGCCGTTCCAAAAACTTCCTTTTGAAGTTACACGTCAGCTGTGTTTTGCATATCGTTATACTGTCTTCATGTGTGGAAGCCAAGTGACTGCAGTGTTTTTCAAAACGTCAGTAAACTATATTTGCAAGCAAAAATGTGCATTGTAAAATTATGCTCGGCTATTAAAACGGCGAGAGGGTATTATTCTTGGCATCGTTACTTCCGCCACAGAAGTATAGCAAGCCACAGCTGCAATAGAAAAAAATAGAAAGAGCTTGTTAATATTCTTCAAATACTGAAATACACTCAGCAGCGACCGACTTTACCAGGGTGTAACTAACCATATTTTTCAATTCTTTGTCTGCCACGGTGGAGCACGCTTTTTAGTTGCTGATTTGAAGGCGCTGGGTTTGATTCCGGCCAGAGCGGTCGCATTTCTGAGGATGCAGAATGGTAGAGGCCCGTATCTTGTGCCATATCAGTGCACGTTACAGAACACCAGCTAGTCGAATTATCCGTAGCCCCCAACTGCGGTGCACCTCTAATATCATATCGTGGTTCTGAAACGTGAATCCCTAAATATTGGTATTATTGCATTCAATTCTTTGAATTCGCTGTAAGGGGCACGCAACCACACAGGCATGTACAGTTTCGTGTTTGGCGAATCGATTACATTCATGGACGCAGCAAGTATGTCCTACGGTCAGCGTGACATTGGTTCATATTTTATTATCCTATGTTTAATATGATCAGGAGACGTATAGGTCAGCCTGGTGCCATACCCTTGGTACCTGAGCTGTACAAAAACCTGCCATTATCGACATTATATACTAAGATGTCACAGATTCGACAATCCAAGTAAGTGATATGTTTTGAAATCTGGTTTAAAAAATTAGGAATACTCCTATAGAACTTGAAATATTCTCTCCATAGAATATACTGACAAGAACGTTTGCGGAGCACTTCGCGAATTGCTGGGTGACACAAAAAGATCAACTTGTTAATTCATTGATCAGTGTTTCCATTTTTAAACTCTAAATATTACCATTAATTCCCCATTTTCAGCATTATTTTGGCTAGCCTAAAATTAATCAAGTATTAATTTCTCGTTCAAAAAACATTCCCATTCATATTTTTATTCACTTGGTCTGTCCGGAGCTAAAAAGCCACTGTACTCTTTTTGGGAAATATCCCTTTTTCTCTCAAATTTTTAATGTTCGCAATTAGAAGCACTGCCACAAAATTTCGAAGGAGAGATAATCAGCGAGACGGATTTATCGAAACACATAAACAACACCTACAAAATATCAGCGTGAAATACAGCTGAGAACACATCTAAAATCAATTTTAAAGTGCATGCCACACGACAGAGTGAACTGTGGAGCCGCTCGCAGCAGCGACAACATGGCAGTACTAAAAGCAATCAACGTCACGACTTAGCGTTGGCTGTCCGCCTAACGGGCACGCACCTTGCGCTGCCTGCGATCACTTCCTCCTTGTCTGTGGCTTCGGGTGTGCGGGCTGTCAGTGCGGTGCTTACTCGCGCACGCTCTAAAGCCCCGATGCCTTTAGCACGCGGCGCCCACGTCGAAGTTTTACGTGGTCACGTGGCCAGCCGTGTTTACATTGCTACCGAGACTAATCCTGTCCAACTCAGTGCTGCTTGAAAACTGAAACAACGACTGGGTGCTCTGAAAGTGTCTCTAGACAAATAACCGTCGTATACTCGCACAAACAGGTTTTTCAGCCCTAATAAGTCGGTCATAAGCTACCTATTGCAATAAAACAGGTGAATGTGAGTGAGATAATTTTATTAGGTCAACAATAGACGCGAATTACTCAGCGTCACCTGGATAGGCCCACTCGGGGGCGGTCAGGTTTAGTGGACCCTCTGGACGACCAGGATTTGAGAGATGCATGAAACCCTGGGCCTTAATGAGGAAGGCATAGAGAAACCTACTATATAAAGAGTGACCACTGGAGCCTTTTCACGGCCCAGCAAGAAAGGGTCTGACCAACCGCTAGATGGCGTACCCACCTTCGCCTTTACTCTTTTGTTAAGACATGTAATAGTCTCCTCAAGAGGATAATAAATACCCCAGTTTGGCATCAATTTTTGCAAAGAAGATTTATTAATTTGTGCGATTTTCTATATCCGCTCTGCATCATGGGCCACTGAGGATACTTACTGCCTTACAACAGAAAACGATAAAGTATGACAAGAAAGTGTTGTCTTTCTGCATTTGTTTTCGACAAAGAGGCACATTCGTGTGGTTTAGATGTACTGCACATGTATTCCCTTTGTGGGTGCATGGGTGTGAAGCGTAGTGGTAAAGACACTCGCTTTCGGAGCATGAGGACACGGGTGTCAGTGCTTCTTTGACGGCGGGCTTTCTGGCCAAGCCCTGTTTTGGGTGTGAGCCAAAAGAGAGGAAGAAGTAAGCGAGCAAGCAAGCCCCATCACTTGGCTGGTCATTTTCACTAAGACTGCCAGACTTCACACTTTTTTATGAAGCTCTTGGCAATTATTCTAGCACTACGCAAACCAACTTTGAATACTCGTCCTGCTATAATAAAACAGACTTCCTGTCAGTATGTACGTCTCTTACAGCTTGATTTAAATCAGATGTCCTAAAGTTCCTTACGCTAGTTTTTTCATTTCATTTATTTCACTCTGAATCGCACATAGCGTTACAGAGGGGAGTGGGGTACAAAAAATAATAGATTATAAACAAGAGCAAACATTGTAACATCAAAATAATAAAGATTACAAGTTATGAAAAATCTATGTTAGGCAATACACTGAATGTATGTGTAAGTATCATCAGAAACACGGGGGAAACAGAGTACAATAATATATATGTACCATGTACACTTCGCGCATCATCACGTAAGTACTTTTGTATTGTAGAAGAAAACAAGTCATGATTTGAAATGGAAACCATGTCCGAGGAAAGGTGGTTCTAGTCGTTGGTGTGCGTGGGACGAAGGAATGATGGAAAGTGTTAGTGCGGCAGCTAATGACGTGTACCTTATGTGATTATCTAAACGGGCTCAGTAATAGGATGGAGTGGTAATGAACTGAGCTTTTAAAAGTGGATGATCGAATACCTTGTGAAAAAGTATGAGACGATATGCTTGGCGACGTGATTCAAGTGACTGTAGCAAAAGGATGTGTTTCTTTGACGTAACACTGCTAGTGAGGTGGTAGTTAGATCGAATGAAGCGTGCTGCGTGATTCTGTACCATTTCAAGCGAGTGTGTCAAGTTCAGTTGAAAAGGGTGCACGCAATGGAGCATGCATATTCGAGTTTTCGACGAACTAGTGTTTTATACATTGTTAGTTTCATGGCGTGAGGGGCACGGCTAAAGTTGCGTCGTAGGTACCCTAGCATACGGTTGCTATTGTAAATAACATAGTTAATATGATGCTTTCAGTTCAAGTCAGATGGTATATGAATCCCCAAGTATTTATATGCGAAGTTACAGACTCTAGATCAGCGTCTTTAAGATGTAGTTAGCAGCGGGTCCGGTAGTTCGTGAGATACGTAAAACTTTACATTTGTTAGTGTTGAGATGCGTGTTCCAAGTTCTACACCAGCTGGCAATATTATTAATGTCACTTTGCAAAGAACTAGCGTCAGAGTTAAATGAAACTGCTCGGTAAACAATGCAGTCATCTGCGAAAAGGTGAACCGAAGAAGTTACAACATCGCGTAAATCGTTAATAAAAATATGGAATAGAAAAGGGCCCAACACAGAACCCCGGGGCGCACCAGAAGTAACGGGAGAAGAGGGTAAGTTGTAGTTAGAAACAACGAATTGTGAGCGATTAATTAAGAAAAACTCGATCCAAGCAAGAATGCCGCCATCAATATTAAGGGTCCTAAGCTTATATAGTAGTTGGTGATGATTAGTCTTATCAAAAGCGTTCAAAAATCCAAGAAAATGCAGTCGACAAGTGAACTCCGATCTAGAATGATGTATAACGAATGGGTAAAACAAAGCAACTGCGTTTCACTTGAGCATGACTTCCTAAATCCATGCTGTTACGTGCTAAAGAACGAATTTGATTCTAGAAAGGTGACCAAATTAGAAAAGATTATGTGTTCCAAAAGTTTGCATGGTATAGAAGTAAGTGAAATAGGTCGGTAATTAGGAACAGAATGCCTGTTTCCTGACTTGTGTAGCGGAACCACATTTGCCTCTTTCCAAACGCGTGGCACCACACCTTCATTCAAAGAGTGTTGGAATATTTTACACAAGAACATAGATGAGGCATGTTTAGTTTCTTTAATGATTCTTGCGTTTATATTGTCAACACCACAAGCAGAGGGCAATCTGAGTGATTCAATTACTTTCACAATTCCAAGGGCCTCAGTCACTATAACAGACGGTGATGGAGAGTTGTGCGCTGGTAAAAAGACGGTAGCAGAAGTGGACAATACCGAAAAGTTCTGGACAAAATTTTTGTTCAGACGTGCTGTGCACATCTCGGAAGACACGGGAAGGCCGTCCGAGTCAACAAGTGCAATTTCACTGTCGTTGGTATTTGTAATAGTTTTCCGAAACTTTCTAGGGTTGTTAACAAGCATTGATGGCACAGTGTTAGATAAAAAGTTAGCCTTAGCATCCGAAACTGCTGACGAGTAAACTCACGCAGCACTCTCGTAGGTGCGCCAGCGTTCCTCCGTACTCTGGAGTGTCGTAGCACGAAACAAGCGTTTCTTTTTGTTAGAAAGTCCCTTTAAATATGTATTGTACCAGTGTGAGCAAGAGCTCACAGGTATATACTTTAGGAGAACAAAGGTGCGAGTAAGTTCGTAGATTTTGTTAACAAACAGATCCCAGTTTTCCTGCACGGTTCTACTATCAAAGTCATGTAGATAAGCGTCGTAAACTAGAGTTCGTGGTTCATTGCCTCAAAGTTTGCAGAATTGTAGTTATAGATAACCTTGCGTTTTTTAGCAGTTGGCATGCTGTCGCGTATGCAAAAATGTAGCAGACAGTGAACGCTGAGACCAGGAATTGAGTTTAGTGCATGAATGTTCTCGGGCATTGTTGTAAGAATCAAGCCAAGAATATACGATGAATGTGCGATGAGATGTCGCACTGTTGCAAAGCTTTACGTTGTGATTTGCACTACATTTAGCACAGACCCCAACACTTGTGCAGAAACCCTGTACATCTGCAGCCAGGGATACATTCTGGTGCTTTAGTAGTTGCCTGATCACTTTAGTATAGACCAACATTGGCACAGGGGGGCAGGAGGGTATGAGAACATGTGTCTTTCACCGATATAAATAGCGTGAAAATTATGTCGTGAACGTTAAGAAATTCTTTCATTGACGTATGTTACGCAAAGATATATCACTGGCGGTGGTATGCAAATGCGCCTTCAAATTTGTGTCAGAGCGGCGTCAACAGACGTCGGTAGTTTGAAAGCGAGATCCTATAAAAATATCCGGCATCGAAAGCGTTGATCTAACCGTACGATGACTGCAAAGACTAAATATCAGAATCCCAGCAGGAATCGAAGCATCTCATGTGGCAGTCATGTATTCTTCCGTAGGACCAGGCAAGGTCTTTAAATTAAACGTTCTATGCAGATATCAAGTCAGTGCAAAGTGATTATGGTTACACTGCTAGCTACCTGAATTTATGACAACGAGATAAACATTGCATATGTGCTCCTACAACACACATCCATCATCAATAATGAAATCAATAATGAAATCAGATCTCGGACTATTTGATTTGCAGTTTAAAAGAAACATTTCTCGTCTATGCCTTTTCCGAAAAATTCTTCACTGAATAATTCAATTAAACAGGATCTTATATCACAACCATCATACATATCGTCACGTCTTGAGCATGAGTGTAAAGTTTTCACTCCTCTCTGTCGCACTAATGCTTTTTGCGACTTTTTTCTGCCAAAAAACCAGTGCCGAGTGGAACCACCTTCCACCCTCCATCTCCTGCATAGAAGGCGCATCACCATTCAAAACAGCACTGACAGATTATGTTATGTGCATTGAATAACTTTTTGTTGTTAAATATGTATTCTTACTGGCTTGTACTTTTATGTTCTATTTTTACTGCATTTTTGTTGTATTACCCACTTCTCTTTAACGCTTTTATGTTCCCTGAGGGTAATTAAAATAAATAAATAAATACATAAATAAATACGTGGGGTTTCACATCCCAAAATCACCATGTGAACATAGGAGAAGCCGCAGTGTAAGACTCCGGAAATTTCGACAACCTGGGGTTCTCTAACGTGCTCTCAAATCAGAGCACACATGCCTACAGCATTTTGGCTTCCATCGAAATGATGGTTCAGCGAACTGGGAGCGCGGGGGTAAACACAGACACAAAGCAAAAAAGAGGCACACAGCACGAACCATCACAGCTGAACCATAATGAATTACCAACTAGCCCACCTTTCTACCCCATTCCATCGAAATTGCAGCCGCCGCAGCCGGGATTCGATCCCGTGACCTTCGGGTCAACAGCTGAATACCTCAGCCACTAGACCACCGCGCGGCGGAGCAATACAGACGCACGTCATGCCAGGTTAACTCCAGTTGTGTCTTCAGTGTAGGCTGCTCCTTTCTAGCAGTCTCATAAGCGTTGTATTATATATTCTCACTCATATGACTCAGCAAGCTATAATCGATGGCTGTTGGGCAAAAGGGGAATGCCCTAACGATTGATATTCACAATATTGCACCTTAGCGCGCATGCACTTTCTTTCCATAAAAGTTACGTCCGTGCCCTAACGAGTGTGCTGAGGTTGTGTCAGGTCAGAAATTTTTTTAAAACGTCAGTGTAGTGACTGCTACAATTCCATTTACAGAAACACGTTGATGTACCCCGAAACGTCTGTCCGAAAGAAAATAAGAAATGTGGCATAGATGGTGCTCTCTGACAGCTTCGAATAAAACCGATTCCCACAGTTCATGACATCAGCCGAATTTCCACGTGAAACTGTAGTATTGCGGGGTACAATGAGAATTAGGGGTGTATTCTCATCCCAGAAACAATGTTACTGATCATTTGTCAAAAAAAGGAAAAGTCCCGTTACCGGGCATCGAACCGATTACCACTCAATCTACTGCCATATAAGAGCCGACACCCTATCCACTGAACAACAGGCACAGATTCTGACTACTATACAAACACGCCTTATACATTTAACTTTTTCCTCCTGGAGTGCTCTTCATCCTCGGTGTAGTATCACTCTCTTAAAGTGGTAAAGTAATTCATCGCTACTGTGGCTTCCACGATCAGCACGTGCAACGCATACTCTGTCGTGTCGGTAACATTCGGCATGTTTTCAGTACAAGTGCAATTTTGTCAATACCTTAACAAACCACGAGGTTGCAACCTTAGCCCGAACATTGATCTCGCTCATAGCGTCCATCAAATAAAAAAAATGGCAGATCCCACGTAGTGTGGGAGTCGATGATGCGAAGCACGAAAAAGAAAGGTTGATATGTCATTTTAAAATCAGCACAACGTTACGAGGTGGAGGTAAATGATGCCGTATTTGACTTCCATGTCATGATTATCATGTTTGATGTGTCATTGTCAAGAATGACAAGAAAAAGAAAAGAAGAAGAGAAAGAAGTTGTCTTGAATAGGTAATTATAAGGCTGGAATGAGAGAGAAGACGGACAAGAGGGCACGGGGCGATTGAGGAACGTGATAGCCGGGACGTGGCGTTCGAGGGGTCAAGGGCTGCGGAAGTTCGGACTGGGTCTCACCGCAGGCTCCCGCCCGAGCACCTGACTCGGCGAGCAGCGCAAGGAAGTACCACTGTCCCTGGACGACAATGGTTCTCGCCCGAGCACTTCACTTAGCGAGCAGCTCACAGAGCAATCGCTGATCCCGGGCTGCAGTTTCCCGCCCGAGCACCGACCTCGGCGAGCAGCCCCGGAACCACTGCCGACCCTGGTCTGCAGTGTATCCCGCCCGAGCACCTGCCTCGGCGAGAAACCACTGGAGCTACCACTGTAGTGGTTCTTCAACATCGTCGCCACCGTTGAGCATCGATATGGCGTGTCATCACTCTTGAGAGGGACTCCCAGCGGACCGGAGGCCACGCCACAACTGTAAGCGTGAGAACTAGAAAACGCAAACGGTATCGGACGTTGAAACGTGCGTCAATAAGACATTTTCTTCTCTTTGTGTTTCAATGTGTGCGTGTTTTTGTTGTTGTTATGTTTTGTGAAGTGGGAGTTTCGTTTGGTACCATCAGCCTCTATGGTTCAGTTCGCTACGCCCGACGAGTGAACCAGGCATCAGCATATACGCGTGACAATGGTGAGCCTGCCAGGATTCATGTATTTTGTCACACGCCTAGGTCTGTCGGGAGCCGGGAAATGGATCTGGAACGCTTGATGGCAGCCGGTAGTGCTGCGGTATTATCGGCTGAGGCTATAATGACGATCTATCACGAGGAACAGAAAAGATTACGTGAAGAGCGTGCAGAGGCACGAGAGGCCGCGAAAGAAGATGAAGAGCGAGTGAAAGCCACAGACGAGGGAACATATAAAAACCTAATGCTGGAAAAGGAGCTCACTGAAAAAAAATTGCTGTTGCGCGAAAGCACTAGAGTGGAAGTACCAGATAGGTCAGAGATGGTATCCCAGCCACCAAAAGTGAGTCCGCGTAAGTTAATCGCACCTTTTGACGAAAGGCGAGATTACCTTGACGCCTATATACAGCGGTTCGAGAGAATATCGATAGGACAAGGCTGGCAGAGGAGTGATTGGGCGACTGAATTGAGTATGTGCTTTGCGGGAGAGGCATTGGCTGTTTTTAGCCGGATGCCAGCAGCGGATGCGCTACATTACGACAAAGGCAAAAGGGCTCTGCTCCCGTGTTTCAGATTAACTGCCGAGGGTTTCCGAGAGAAATTCCGGAGCTCGAAACCACAGGAAAATGAGACAGGCCAGCAGTTCGCTGCTCTAATCTCCAATTACTTCTATCGGTGGTTGGAGATGGCTAACATAGAGAGATAATTCGAGGATCTAAGAGATAGCTTGATTGCGGAACGATTCCTCGCATCGTGTCACAAGGGAGTGACAATATTCCTGAAGGAGCGGAACTTGAAGACGGTGGCTGAGCTGTCCGAACACGCCAACCGTTATTTGGAAGCTCAAGGTCAAAAGAATTTATGGAAAGCACAAGATGAGAAAGGTTTGGAAAAGAAAGAGCAAAGCCGGAGTGCAATCAAATGCTACCTCTGTGACAAGACTGGGCATAGAGCTGCAAATTGTGCCACGGGTCGCACTCACAGTTCATCGTCGAAATGCAACCGGTGCGGAAAGCGTGGGCACACAACAGAAACCTGTCGTGATCGGTCAGGAAATAAAACGGCTTGCATGGTTGCAGATGTAAGCTCTGCTGATGCTGACAGTGTAAAACAACGTGACCAGGAGGACAAGGATAAGACAAGTGCTGTTATGACAGCTGTCAAGGCGGGAGAAACCGCAGAGGCTATGCCAGTGGTCGTGGGGATGTTGCACGGACGTAAAGTGTCGGTACTTCGAGACACGGGCTCCAACATTGTACTTGTAAGAGAATCCATGGTGCCAGAAACAGATATCACGGGTACAAAAAAGCCGGTTCGGTTGGCTGATGGAACAGTACGGCGGATGCCAGTTGCTAGGGTACTGATTTTGTCGCCGTACTACTGTGGTTGGAGTGAAGCCCGATGTGTCAAAGACCCTCTTTATGAGTTAATTCTTGGTAATATGCCAGGGGTCAGAGGAGTTGATGATGCGGATCCCCTCTGGAGATTGCCTACTGCAACGCGCGCTGAGGGTACGGAGTTCCAACCTCATAAGGTTATTGATAAACGTGACGAGAGATGTGTTGATCAGCATACAAGGGAAGATTTAGCCTATGCTGTGGAGAGAGCTACGAGGAACAAGAATGAAAAGGAAAAGGAGGGCATCAAGGAGAACAACTCAGTGGCAGCCATGGACATAACTGCAGCAGAAATGGGGAGAATGCTGGAAGCGGACAGTACGCTGCGACGGTGTTTTGAAATTCAGGGCAAATGGATCTATTGTAAGAGGAGTCAGGTCGTGCATATGTTTGAGAAGCTTTCAGGGCTGCTGTACAGAATAGTCAAGACCCATGAGAGAGGGGAAAAGAGACAGTTAGCAGTGCCGGTGAGATTACGAAGGGCTGTTCTAGACTTGGCACATGACACTATTAGGCTGGCCATCAGGGAGTAAGACAGTCAACTAGTAGAGTCGCTGAAGAGTTTTTTTGGCCGTGCATGCAAAGTGACATTAAAATGTTCGTGCGATCTTGTGACACATGTCAGAGAACCACACCAAAAGGTTTGGTCTCGAAGGTACCTTCGAGGACTATGCCTATTATTGAGCAACCTTTTCAAAGAGTCGCAGTGGACATTGTAGGGCCTATAAAACCAGTATACCACAGAGGAAATTAAGTACATACTCACAATGGTGGATGTGGCTATTCGGTACCCGGATGCGGTTACAATGAAAACCACGGATACGGTAACAATGGCGGTGGAGCCTTATCTTAAAAGAGTACAGTTTCTCGATCCAGTACATAAAAGGCAGAGAAAATGTTGGCGCAGATTTTATGAGTAGAATTATGAAGTAGGAAACTCCGTGCAGACACATACCTAGTATTGTTGCTTCATTGCTGATGTGGTATGACAGTGAAGTGTGACTGTGACTCACGAAGATGGATGTGCGCGTTAGTGTAGGCAAGTTTAGTGGTGCAACAGTGAATTTAAGTGTGCCGTGCAGTGACGTGATGTGCCGTGAGGTGAAGTGTTGTGCGGTGAAGGGAAGTGTCGAGATGTGCCATGAAGTGAAGTGCTGTGTCGTGCAGGGAAGTGTTGCGCAGTACAGTGAAGTGAATGGTGCTAGTGGATACGACAGTTTTCGTGGAGCGAAAACTAAAAAAATTGCGGGCCATTGTCAAGAATGACAAGAGGAAGAAAAGAAGAGAAAGAAGTTGTCCTGAATAGGTAATTTAAAGGCTGGAATGAGGGAGAAAAAGATGGGAAAGGGGGCGCGGGCGATTGAGGAACGTGATAGCCGGGACGTGGCGTTCGAGGAGTCAAGGGCTGCGGAAGTTCAGACTGGGTCTCACCGCAAGCTCCCGCCCGAGCACCTGACTCGGCGAGCAGCGCAAGGAAGTACCACTGTCCCTGGACGACAAGGGTTCTCGCCCGAGCACCTCACTCGGCGAGCAGCTCACAGAGCAACCGCTGATCCCGGGCTGCAGTTTCCCGCCCGAGCACCGACCTCGGCGAGCAGCCTCGGAACTACCGCCGACCCTGGTCTGCAGTGTATCCCGCCCGAGCACCTGCCTCGGCGAGAAACCACTGGAGCTACCGCTGTAGTGGTTCTTCAACATCGTCGCCACCGTTGAGCATCGATTTGGCGTGTCATCACACTTGAGAGGGACTCCCAGCGGACCGGAGGCCACGCCACAACTGTAGCGCGAGAACTAGAAAACGCAAACGGTGTTGGACGTTGAAACGCGCGTCATTAAGACATTTCCTTTTCTTTGTTTTTCAATGTGTGCGTGTTTTTGTTGTTGTTTCGTTTTGTGATTTTTATGGTAATGAAGTGGGAGTTTTGTTTGGTACCATCAGCCTCTATGGTTCAGTTCGGAACGCCCGACGAGTGAATCAGGCATCAGCACATACGCGTGACAGTCGTTTACCTTCGTAATCTATTCATGTCACGTGATACCAAATTTAGTATATGTGGAGATAGCAAAACAGCCACGAGCACACTATGAGTGTGGTATGTTGTCATGTTCTTACATGACACGCGTGCCAGGATTATCATGTTTGCACCAGTCATATACTTTCTTCATTGATTGACGTCACGTAACACCAAATTTGGTATATGTGGAGCTATCAAACGGGCGCGAGCGTATCACGAAAGGCCCAATATACTCCAATGTAGCGTTGACACGCGCGCACGCTGGGCACAGCGATGCTACGTTAGGGAGGAAGAAAGGAAGGAAAAACTTTATTTGCAAGGATGCGAGACAGGGGTCATGAGCTTGGTGGGTGGGGCCCTAAGTCCAGGGCTCCACTGGCTGCCGCCGCCTGCCTGACGTGCGCAGAAGTGCAAGCTGCACCTCTGGGTCAGAGCTGGCGAGCTGTGCTTCATTATCTAAATTTGGTGGTGGTTTTAGGCATCCCCACAAAATGTGGTAGATCAATGGCGAGTCGCCACACCACGGACACGCATGCCCATACAGTGTTGGAAAAATTTTGTGTAATCTTTGAAGATTGGGAAAGACTCCCGTTTGAATTCGGCGTCTAATGATTTGTGAGGGGCGCTGTATTTTTGTCGCATGCCTCGCTGGTTAGCCAGAATTTCGCGAGGGGCCATTCTGGATGGGTCATTATCCTCCTCAATAGCTTCCTGCTGGAGTGTTTCAAAGGATCGAATGTGCTATCGAAGCTCTGCTCGGTTCGTGAGCCCTCGAGCACAAGCGTCGGCACTTTCGTTGCCCTCCAGGCCTGTGTGTCCTGGACACCAGATCAGCCTGTATTTGTTCTTCAATCTTCCGCCTAAGAATTTGCTTATTTTTATCGGAAGGCGGCCTCTTAAGAAGAAACGGCACGCTTCCTGCGAGTCGGAAATGATAGTTGTCAACGGCTCATCTCTCTGTTCCTGCACTTTCATTGCAAGGGCAATGGCAAAGCATTCCATCTTGGCGATCGAGGACGTGTACAGCGATGCACATGTCACCATGCCGTTGTCATTGCTAAGTACTGATGCAACTGACCGTTTAAAATTGTACCTTGAAGCGTCCAGATGGTTTTCGGCGATTTATTTTTAGCCATTCAGTTCAGAGTATTCCCAAGTGACTGCGAAAGTCCTGCGGCCTCTCCCGATACCATTTGTGCAGGTGAGCCCGTGTTTCGGTCACTTTTCGAAGATCGCCCGTACCGCCACGCTGGCACGACAGTCAAGCCAGTAGACAAGACACGGTAGGCCTGACAGGTCGTCGGAGCAAGCGGGTGCCCCATCCGCTGAGTTGGCACCCGAAATGGAAGGGGAGGAGATATCGCTGACGGAGTTCCAAAAAGAGCAGGGATGGTGCGAGATCAAACGAAACACCAAGAAGGTGGGTGGAGACGCCGACCCGGCGAAGAACCAGCAAGCAACGCCAGCGTCTACCCAGAAGGCGGCGTTTATACAGAAAGCGACGCAGTACGTGCGGAAGATCACCATGACGAGCCGAATGCCCAACGTGCCGACGGATGACTACAAGATCATCGTGCGACCCCGGGATGGCTTCAACGTATCCCACTACCAGAAGGACCGCGTCCACTGCTGCATACGCATTGCTGAAGGGGTGGGGCGCGAGGTAGCCGAGGAGGACAGCGTCTGTCTTAATGAGCGACAAAACGTTATTGTGGTAAGCACGCCGTCAGAAGATTGCGCTAGACGATATGAAGACATTTGCAAGCTGCGAATTGGCGACCTCGAGTTCGAAGCGAGTGCCTACAGAGCGGCTCCGGAGAACACGTCCAAAGGCCTCATCAGGGGCATGTCGCTAGACGAAAAGCCCGCGGACGTCGTGAGAAGTCTGATTAACCACCGCAACCCGAACGTCCTGCATGCCAAGCACATGGGAAACACGACCAACGTGATAATCCTTTTCGACGGCTACTACGTGCCTCGTTACGTGAACTACGGCGGGATGGTGATAAGGTGCACTCTTTACAAGAAACATATCAATATGTGCTACGAGTGTGGTTGTCTGGGACACAGGGCCGACGTGCGCCCCAACCCGAACGACAAGAAGTGCCGTGGGTGCGGATGCGGCAACCCACCAGACGATCATCGGTGCGAGCCGGTGTGCCAACTGTGCGGAAAGGGTCACTTCACCGGAGACCGCAAGTGCAAAGCTAAGTACAAGACACCCTATCTAGTCAAGCGCCGACAGTGGGAACGCAGAATGCGCGAGGAGGCTGAGGTCGCCTACAGTTCGGCGGCAGTGCACGAACCGGACGACACGTAACAAATCTTCTGCTTTCGCAGGCGGACGCGGGTCGCGTCGCCACCACTTTGGTCATCGTGGTCCTGCGCCTGCGCTTGGAGTTTCACGTGACCTGGACCTGGAAAACGCTTAAAAAGACGGCATCGCTGAGTGGACCGCGCAGTTCGGCGGCAGTGCACGAACCGGACGCAACACGGACGCGGGTCGCGTCGCCACCACTTTGGTCATCGTGGTCCTGCGCCTGCGCTTGGAGTTTCAAGTGACCTGGACGTTTCACGTGACCTGGACCTGGAAAACGCTTAAAAAGACGGCATCGCCGAGTGGACCACGCAGTTCGGCGGCAGTGCACGAACCGGACGCAACGTAACAAATCTTCTGCTTTCGCAGGTGAGAAACGGTGTTACTCACGTCTAAGTTTGCTCCTGTGCCTGTGCACTGCTGCCGAACACAGCGTGAAGTGTATTTGCTTTGAGTGAAGTGTTCTTGCTTTGCTATGGGAAAGAATTCCGCAAAGAGTGTGGGGAAAGACGCGGAAAAGGACGCAGCAGATGTAAAGGATTTAAAAGAGCTGTCGAAGGCATTTGAAAATTTCAAACGCGATTTCAGAAGTGAGATTCGGGAAATTAAAGACAGCATAGCCTTTTGCTCTGACACCTGCAGTGAGGTGAAAGATGTATCCACTGATATTAAGAATATGAGAGCTGAAATGCAAGAGCTCATAAGACAAAACATAGAATTGAAAGCGGAAAATAAGAGACTGTCACAAAAATGCGATGAGCTCGAACAATATCAGCGCCTAAACAATCTTGAGATAAAGGGTGCGCCGGTCGGGAATGATCCAGTGGATGTTGTAAGAAAGATTAGCGAAGCTGTCAGCACGGCAGTTGATCTGTCTGATATTGACGCATGCCACTGGATTCCCACTCCTAAGCCTGGTGTGAAGAAAATAATCGTTCGTTTTGTAAAAAGAACAAAACGTGACGACATACTAGCGAAATGTAGAAAGAAGAGGCTCGATAGTTCTATGCTTGGGGATGACAAAAAAACGCCCATTTTTGTAAATGAGCATTTGACGCAGAAGGGCAAGGCATTGCTTGCAGCGGCAATACAAAAAAAGAAAGAAGCTGCATGGAAATTTGTCTGGACATCCGGTGGCAAAATCCTTGCACGCAAAGATGAAGGATCGCAAGCGATACATATTGCGGATGAGACAAGCCTGGCTAAAATTAGAAATTAGATGTGGCATATGTCATAGCAAATTGAAAAACACTCCACTATGACTGATCTTGTGAATAACCAAAAGTATTACAGTGTTGAAGACTTTAATAGGGCATTTCAATCCGGAAAAGGCTTGTTTAAAGCATTGCATATAAATTGTAGAAGCATAAAAAGAAAGGTCAACGACATTGCTAATTTTATATGATCTATAGCTATCAGATTTGATGTGCTAGTTTTCTCCGAGACATGGATTACTTATAAAGAAGATGCGCCGTTCTTTCCAGGCTATAGTCATGAACTTCTCTGTCGTAACCAGCAAAAAGGTGGAGGTCTTGCTATTTATTTTAAGGATACGCTTTTGAGTGAACTGCTTGATAAGTATACTGTTATGAACGATGATGTTGAATGCATTACAATGTGTGTTGGCCAACTCATAGTAATTGGCGTATATAGGCCACCACATGGCCACAAAAAGAAATTTATTGAGTTTCTTAATGTTGTGTTATCCACTGTTCGCGGGAATACTCCTTGCATAGTTATGAGTGACATAAACATTGACCTCTGTTCCAATGATCCTTATGCCAAAGATTTTGAAACGCTCTTACTTACATATGGAAGTACAAATTTTATACGTTTACCTACTAGGATTACATCAACAAGTGCTACGCTCCTTGATATATGCGCCTCAAATTTAAGTTCACAGAATATAAAATCCGGGGTATTTGCGTATGACATAAGTGATCATATGCCCATCTTCTTTTTTGCACGAGTTACTTCTCAAATTGGTCAGAAAACAGAGACATCTTTCCACCGATTTAAAAACAGCAAAACTCGGGAACATTTTTTTCAGCTAGTTCAGAACATAGATTGGACCACTGTTTATAGACAAGAAAATTCTGTTGATGCTTATAACACATTCATGACGTTATTGAGTACTAGCTATGATGCGGCATTTCCACTTCAGAAGCGCTCACGTGGCAGAAATAAGAAATGCAGAAAGCCTTGGATAAATCGTGATCTTTACCGGCGCATAAAAATAAAGAATAAATTGTATCATGATTTCATCCGCTCGCGGAACACAGACGCCTTAGCTGAGTACAAGAAATACAGAAACGTTTTAAATTCAGAAGTACGGAAGGCTAAACAGAACTACTATGAAAAATTATTTGAAAGCATTTACAATGACCAGAGGAAGCTATGGGAGGTCATAAATGGGCTTACGAACAGAAATAAGGGTTGTAATAGGACACAGAACCTAACAATTAATGGTCAGATTTTCAGTGGTGAAAGGTTGGCCAATGTCATGAATGTACATTTCATAAATGCGGGTTCCTTTATTTTAACGGATGAAAAGCGAGATAATGCTCCAACTCCTGATAAGTCTCCTTTGCCGTATTCTATTTTTCTCGCATCCACAGATCCGGTTGAAGTAGAAAGATTAATCAGAAAACTTAAAAACAATGTTGCATCAGGAATTGATGAGATAGGTTCTGTTGAGTTAAAAATGGTGTCACCATTGATATCTAATGTCTTGGCCTATATTATCAACCTCACCCTCACTAACGGTGTATTTCCAGAGCAGCCAAAAGTAGCAAAAGTCACTGCAGTACATAAAGGTAATGATATCAATACTTTAGCAAACTATCGACCTATATTCGTGCTTCCAACAATATCAAAAATATTTGAAGGGGTTATTTATGATGGACTTGCATCCTTTTTTGATAAGCACCCAATAATAACAAAAAGTCAGTATGGTTTTCAAAAAAATAAATCAACAGAACAAGCTCTACTGTATATCAAAGATAAGATAATCGAAAATATGGAAAACAAAAAATATACTCTTGGGCTCTTCCTCAATCTTCAAAAGGCATTCGACTCCTTACAATTCAAATCATTGATTCATAAATTATCAAGTTATGGAATGCGTGGAGTTGCACTACAACTGTTTAAAAGTTACCTAGAAGATCGTTATCAATATGTAAAACTGAATAACACTATTTCTGCAAAGATAAAGTTGAACCAAGGAGTCCCCCAAGGGTCTATACTGGGGCCATTACTGTTCCTTGCCTATATAAATGATATTGTCGATATACCTCATTCTCCTGAACTTATAATGCACGCTGACGATGCGAATGTTTTCTTTTCATCAGACAATCGAAGATCACTTGAGGTCAGTGTAAATAATTATTTAAGCAATCTTTCAAATTGGTTAAGGCAAAATGGACTGCGCTTGAATGCAAAAAAAACAACCTATATGATATTCCGACCTATAAACAAACCTATTAGTAACATAGCTGTAAAATTCGAAGGAAATTGCATCGCACATGTTAGGGAACAAAAGTTTCTTGGTGTATGGTTTCAGGAGGAATTAAACTGGAACACACATGTAAATCATCTGAACACCGCATTAGCGCGAATAGTTGGTTGTTTTTTTAGAACAATGCACTTAATCCCATTGAGGTTAAAAATAAGTATGTACTATGCACTCTTCCATTCTAAAGTAAGTTATGGGATGTTAGTCTGGGGAACAACATCACAAGGGAATTACCATAAGTTAATAACTATACAAAAGAAAATATTGCGCTGCTTTGAAAATTACAGGGGGAATCTACAAGACTTGCGCACTGCTCCACTATTCATTGAACATTCCATACTCAGAATTGATCAATTATATCATTTTAAATTACTTCATTTAATACAAAAGACTAAGCTATATGAAGAAAGTTGCACCGAAAGACCACACTACAGTCAGCGAGAACAAAAGAAACGAGCTCCTAGAACAAGAACCAAGTATGGAAAACAAAGTATTGCTTACCAGGTACCTCAGGTTTTAAATACCCTTGCAGATCAATTGAACTTTAGGGCTAGTAGTACGACTTTCAAGAAACAAATAAAGAACTTATTCATAACCACCGGTCTACACTATCGAAACTACGGAATGGAGTCTCATGCCTCTGCAAATGCTTAAATTGTTCATAAACTTCTATGTCAATTATACGAGTGTATACAGCGGAATTCATTGTATCCACATGCATTTTGTGTCTGTTTTTGAGTTGTTTCATTGATATTGTTTAGTTGTGAATTTTAACGAGAGTGACCTCTAATTCTTAAAATGTGTTATGTAAACTTCTTGTGCTATTTATGTTTGAATTTTCTGTTTACAATTTCAGGTTGCTTCAAACCAATGTATTGAATATATATATTGTTTGTCAGTGCTGATGTCTAAGCTTTGCACTGTCACGGACTGCGGAGGGACAAGGGCCTTTGTCAGGCTGTTCGCCTTTAGCCCTTTGCCCCTGCAGTGAACTCTGTATCCGGCTTACTGTAAATAAAAATACTACTACTACTACTACTACTACTACTACTACTACTACAGCAATAGCAGCACCGTCAACCACGGGGAGGAGGGCTACGGACGACGCCACGCACCGAGACGACGTCGCGGCAACAGTCAATCGGCCTCGAGGGAGACCCGCGCGTGGAGCCGCACTCGCTCCCGTACTCGTTCTCGAGCCCGCTCTCGCAGCGTCTCCCGACCCCGTTCAGCGAAGCCTCGCAGCACGTCGACGGCCCGAGCCAACCACACAGCTGCAGCCAAAGGCGGAGGAGAGAATGACCCCCATAATAAATTGAGGTGGGTGGACGTCGCCTCCGGACGCGCGCCCAGCGAACCGCTAACGCGAACCGAGACTGCCATTGATAGAAACCCAGATGTAGACAGACGCGGCAGCTCTGCTTACAAACGCAATAGCGACCCAGAAAGTCTAATGCAGAAACGATTGGATCAATTCGAGTCCATAATTCAAAAACTACAGCAGGAAAACGCAAGGTTAAGAAACGAAATTGCCACGTTGAAGGGGGAGGCCCCGACAGTTCCCTTTCCTCCTCCTCCTCCAATTAAACCCGTCGCAGCCGACGCGGCTGCTAGTACAGCAGAGTGTGGAGGAAGTCATGGAGGCTCAAGACGCACACCCCGCACCCACTAAACGTAAGGCACTTGACCCGGAACAATTCGACGTCAAATTGCAGAAACGTGAGGAGAAACTCCGCGAACGAGTCGATAGACTCGGCAACAAGGTAGACGCGATGATGACCCAACACGTGCAGCAAACTGCGCAACTTAACAACGCAATTGCTCAGCAAACCGCACAAACCGAACAGTTGAGCATTGCGATATCTCAGCTCACAAAAATGGTCGCGACGCTGCAAACGCGCATAGACAATATCGAAATGCGACTTCCGGGTGCAGTGGGTCGTCCAGTACGAACGACTGGAAAACCGTACTTTAGGCCGTTACCCGACGAAGAGGCGCAGGATCAGCCGGACGGCAAATAATAACACGTACAGTCACCATGGCTCGACACTAAACCAGACAAACACAACGCCCACAACAGCATAACACACGGAACACGTTCACTATCTGGCAATGGAGCTGCAGGGGGCACAGGAGGAAACGGGCGCTTCTCCAACAATTCTTACGTAGCCGGCAACGACCGGACGTAATACTATTGCAGGAAACCAATGACCCGGTCAAGCTGGTGGTGTACAAATCTATAGACGAAGCTGTGACCGCGGGAGCCCCATCGGCCGCTGCAACGCTAGTGCGACGCAACCTCACCGTGGTGCAACGCGAGCTTATGAACGTTAGCATACCGCATGTACTCATAGAGCTCATCCCGACGAAAGGGCGCGGCCCCGGCCTGTTTGTGCTGAACGTGTATAGCAGACCCAAAGCCAGACACTGCTTTAGCACGTTACTGCGAGAGGCGCGCGAGGCAGCTGCCGACGGGCCCTTGCTCATTGCGGGCGACTTCAACGCGCCACCCCGCCACGGTGGTCTAGTGGCTAAGGTACTCGGCTGCTGACCCGCAGGTCACTGGTTCGAATCCTGGCTGCGGCGGCTGCATTTCCGATGGAGGCGGAAATGTTGTAGGCCCGTGTACTCAGATTTGGGTGCACGTTAAAGAACCCCAGGTGGTTGAAATTTCCGGAGCCCTTCACTACGGCGTCTCTCATAATCATATGGTGGGTTTGGAACGTTAAACCCCACAAATCAATCAATCAAGTTCAACGCGCCTCACGCGGCGTGGGGGTACGGCAACGAAACGCCAAAAAGAAACGCCTTTGGGATGATGCGCAGAATGAGGGCCTCGAGCTCACCACAGACCCTTCCGCGCCTACGCACAGGGGCAACAGCGTATGTGCAGACACCTCACCCGACCTCACATTTACCAGAACATTGCTAGCACGCGATGGCACAACACACAAGAGGACCTGGGTAGCGATCACTCAGTGATCGAGATCCAGGTCGACGCTGAACCTCACCACCGCGTTCATCGGGAAGGTACCAAGGGCAAGAACCACCGGCTGGTGGATTGGGACGCGTTTCGCAAAGTCCGGAAAGAGCAGAATCGTGGCAGTGCGGCTATTGAGGATATAGATAGCTGGACTGTGACGCTCAAGAGGGATTTAGAAACGGCGACGCGGGAGGTTCCGCCAGAAGCACAGCTCGAAGTGGTAGACAGCAAACTCCTACACATGTGGGAAGCCAAGCGCGGCCTGCAAGACAGGTGGAAGCGTCAACGCCACAATCGAACGCTGCGCAGACGCATAGCACGGCTAAGCGGGGACATGGAAGAGCACGCGTTACAGGTATGCAAAACGCAATGGGAAGAGATCTGCAATGGAATGGAGAACCAGCTGGGACGGGCCAAGACGTGGCATCTCCTCTGGCACCTCTTGGATCCGGAGGAGACGAAAACATCGCACGCACATAAGCTTAACAAGTTGCTGCGCGACTACAAAGGCACCCACGCGGACTTTCTAGATGACGTGCGAAGCCGTTACTTTCAGCCACGTAGCCCCCTCGCGCACTCAGCATACGCCTGGGAGGGTGAGGGTAACGCGGAGCTAGACGAGGACTTCAGCGTTGCAGAGGTGAGGGCGGTGCTGCACAGGCTCAACACAAAGTCGGCGCCAGGCCCGGACGGGATAACCAATATAGCGCTACGTAACTTGGACGAGGAGTCGATAGAACAACTGACGGCTTACATGAACGAGTGCTGGAATGCGGGTGCTATACCGAACTCGTGGAAAACGGCGCGCATAATTATGATCCCCAAACCGGGCAAACGAGTACAGATTGACAACCTTCGACCGATATCCCTGACGTCTTGCGTTGGTAAGGTCACGGAACATGTGGTTCTCGCTCGCCTTACCAACTACCTCGAGGATCGAAACATGCTCCCACACACGATGCTGGGTTTCCGTCATAACCTTTCCACGCAGGACGTTATGCTTCAAGTCAAGCACGATATCGTAGACAATCCCACACGATCCACCAAAGCGATACTCGGGCTCGACCTCAAAAAGGCGTTCGACAACGTTAGCCATGCTGCGATACTTGAAAGCATACGATCGTTGGAACTGGGCGAGAGAACGTAGCACTACGTACGGGATTTTCTTACGGGCCGCCGGGCCCGATTAGCGATTGGCGGACTAGAATTGTAAGACATATACATGGGTTGTACGGGCACGCCGCAGGGCTCCGTAATCTCGCCCATGCTCTATAACCTCGCGCTTGTCGGATTACCACGAAAACTCGCTGAGATAGAAGGCCTCCATCATAGCTTGTACGCAAATGATATCACCCTCTGGGTTGCCGAGGGAAATGATGGCCACGTAGAGCAAACGCTGCAGGAAGCCGTCGACGGGGTGCAGGACTACCTTCGCGACACTGGCCTCGATTGTTCCGCCGCTAAATCGGAGCTCCTGCTCTATAGACCCTCGAGCAGGGGCCGTAAACCCAAGAACGCCGATTCCGCATTCGAGTGCGCGTATAGAGAAATTAATGTACGCACATCTGACGGCGCTGTCATCCCACAAGTTAACACCATTAGGGTACTGGGCTTGCGCCTGTCCGCCAACGGCCACAATGGCGAAACCGTTCGCAGGGTAGAGGGCGCGGTCAATGAAACAATCCGGTTGCTGAAACGAATAACAAATTGGCGTAGCGGAATGAAGGAAAGCAATACCATTCGCCTGGTACATGCTTTCGTTATGAACCATATAACGTACGTCGCCTCCTGCCTCAAGTGGCAGGCGACTGAACGCACCAAATTAGATCGTCTCATCTACAAGGCGTACAAACGCGCAATCGGATGACCGGCCAATACCAGCACGGAAAAATTTCTCGAGCTGGGGTTGCACAATACTCTAGATGAGATAATCGAAGCACACAACATCGCCCAGTACGAATGTCTGGCGAAGACCAGAACTGGTCGACACATCCTCGAGACACTGTGTATCAACTACCATACGCAGCGCGGCGAAAAGGTCGGGATACCCAGACGTATTCCCGAGCGCATCGTCGTTCTGCTGTTGCCTAAGAACATGCACCCGACACATCACATCGGTCGGCGCAACAGGCGCGCCCAAGACCTTGAAAAGAAATTCGGCAATAGCAAAAACACAGCTTACGTGGACGCGGCCCGTTATGACTGCCACCACGGCTTCGCGGTCGCGATCACGGATCATGTAGGAACTTGCGTCACGAGTGCGACGATAGGCATGGAAGAGATGCAGGCGGCCGAAGAAGCTGCCATAGCCCTCGCGATAGCCACCACGGACGCCGAGGTGATAATAGGCGACTCGAAGGCGGCGATACGCAGCTACGCCAGTGGCCGGATCTCCCGCGCAGCGGTCCGCATTCTCCAAATTCACGAACGCAACATCTGCCGTAAAATGACAGTTTCCTCGTATGGACTCCCACCCACACGGACCCTCCGCTTACGGGCAACGCGACTGCCCACGCCGCGGCTTGAGGACTTACACGCCGAGCTACGACGCCTGCCGACAGTCCCGGTGTCTCGCACACTTCGACAGCGATGCGGGAATTGACGTGGGCGGATCGCATCACGACTTTCACAGACATCACGCAACACTGCAGACTGAACAGATACAAATATCCACCACCCCACGCCAATCTAAACAAGAAACAGCAGGTTGCCTGGTGTCACAGAACGAGCGCTCAACAAGGGCGCGCCGCCAAATTCTCGCGACGAACCGCCGGAGTGACGCGGCGAGGTCAACGAAAAAAAAACAAAAGAGAAAACAAGCATTCAAGGCTCCCCGGGCACGCGACGCTCTCCCCTCGGAAGCATGGCTTCGCCGATGAACCTCCTCACACCACAACGGCGGCCGAGCAAGCCCTGGAAATATCTAGAAGGAAAGGGGCGTGTTATGCCGGGTTGAGTCATCTGTTGGGGACGGCCCTCGTACCGTCTCGCGCCTCTCCCCAGCCTTCGCTGCGTATCGCGCCGACGAAATGACGAGAACTTTCTGGAATGTCACGCGGAAGGTATTTAACCGAGCAGCGGAGATGAGAGATCAGGAGAAGACGGAAGTTAGCGCTAGAGCACGTAGGGACTCCGCCGTGTAGTCGGCGAAGGTTTTGTCCGTAGAGACAAAGCAGGAGAAGAAGATGATTTCCACCTGAGGGGTGAAGGCTCGCGCTACAGGCAAGAGCGTGTGTCTACCGCTATCGAGCGAAGACGCGTGGCAACAGCTGCGTGTGTGAAGCCGACGTGTTTCCGGCGAAGAAGTTTGAAGCTTGGAGAGTGGCCTATTGAAGACGTGAGGTTTCCTGGAAGAGAAACTTCGGCGAGGTTTCCTGGAAGAGAAACTTCGAGGGCAGCGGAACGACAACAACGCTGGATTTTGAGTGAGTAATTCTTGGAAGAGTATCATCCAGACTTTTGTTCCAAGAACTTTGGACTGAAAAGGTTCCCTATCTCTTTAGTCTTTAAGTGTCTTGGTTGTTCAATGCATGCGACTGCATTCTAGCGCGTATTGTTGTCTGTGTCCGTTGTTTCGAGTGTGGCTGATTGTACTGTGTAGTACGTTGTTTGATTGGTGACATACTGTATGCCAATATTGCGGAGTGTGCATTCTTGTGTATTGATTTCGATCTGCCATTATTGAGAATATATTTTGTTTGTTTATCAACTCTCGGCTCTGACTTGTTCTTTGGACCACAGCCGGCGTCCGCTGGCGCGCCAAAAAGGACCACTTCTAAATTGTCCACGCTTTCGTGGTGCGGTTCGGGGGGCCGATATTTCGGCCCTTGGAATTAGCCCGGCGATCGCCTCCCTAATTAACGGGACCTGTGTGACAATTAATCTGGCGTCCGCGACAAGACCTTTTGGTGCACAGTGTGTCCAAAGTAGTAAGAAAGAGCCTCGAGTTGTTGATAGTGCTATCGGAACGATTTTGTGTGTTGCTCAGTGTTCTCGTTAACGAGTGCAGGAGAGTCTTCCGATAGACTGATTTAGGCAGATACTTTTTGCACGTGGCAAGGTTTTATTTGCGAGACACCATGGATCTCGAAAAGTTAGTTGCTCTTCATTAAGAAGATGGGTCTTTCTGGCGCCGAAATACGGAAATGGGTAAGCCAGAAGGAGAAAGAGGCGGTGGAGAGAGAGAGGTTGGCAGCTGAGAGGGCCAAGGAAGAAAAGGCAGCTGAGTTGGAGAGAAAAGCTGGCCGCTGAGAGGGCGAGAGAAGAAAGAGAGGCAAAGGAGCGACAGCTGAAAGAAGAAAGAGAGGAAAGGGAATGGCAGCGACAGCACGAGATAGAACTCGAGCGGCTCCATTTGCAACAGCGAAGCGAAACTCCGGTCCAAGCTAGAGTTGAAAGCAGCGAAAGAGAAGAGCATGGCTTCCGCTTGCACTCAAGCAAGCTGCTCGTGGCGTTTGATGAAAAAAAGGACGACCTTGACGCGTACCTTCAGGGATTTGAGACGATTGCAAGGAGCCAGAATTGGCCGGAACATCAATGGGCAACTGCTTCGAGTACTTGCTTGAGTGGTGAAGCGCTCAGTGTGTACGGTAGGCTGACGCCGACCGACGCAGCCAACTATGCCAAGATGAAAGCTGCTTTGCTGAAGCTATTTAGATTTACTGTGGAAGGATTCCGGGACAGATTTCGGACAGGAAAGCCAGCTGATGGGGAGACGGCTACGCAGTATGCCGCCTGACTTAGCCATTAATTCGACAGATGGATTGAACTTTCAGGGACAGCGCAGGAGTACGATGAGCTTAGAGAGCTCCTAATTAGAGAATAATTTCTTACTAGTTGCCACCCAAGCCTGTCGCTGTACTTGAAAGAGAGGAAGGCTGAGTCACTTGAAGGAATGCTTGAATTGGCTGATCAATTCTTGGAAGCGCAAGGTAGCGCTAATTTGGCCAAGGTCAAGAAGGAGTGTCCCGAAGACGCGAAAAATTCGGCACCCGAACAAAACAAGCGTGCACCGGAGAGTGTTCCGCGATGTTTTCTGTGTGACCGAGTGGGTCATCGCGCGAAAAACTGTCGAACGATCTTTACGAGCCCTCGGTTGTAAAATTTTTCAAGTGTGGTCAGACTGGGCACAAAGCAGACGCATGTCGAAACGGAGCGAGTCAAATTCACCAGGTATCCTGTGTGCAAGCGGCACCGAAATCCGGTAATACTGCCGTCACCGATGGATTCGTAGAGTTGAAAAATGGGGAGAAAAATCCCATTGTGGGTGCTGTAATGGCAAAGCAGCCAACCGGTGTTACGAAGGGAATGCCAACGCTGCCTGGAAAAGTTGCGGGCAAGAAGATTACGGTTCTAAGAGACACCGGTAGCTCCACGGTTATCGTGCGGAGAAATTTGGTACGGGAAAGTTAGTTAACAGGCAAAACGAAACCAGTTTGCCTGAATGACCGTACGGTTCGAATGCTTCCCGAAGCAGAAATCGAGGTTGAAACCCCGTACTTAAGCGGGAAGGCTACTGCTTTATGCATGACGAACCCCCTTTACGACCTTGTCATCGGAAACATTGACGGGGCGCGAGGACCGAATGATCCGGAGTGTTTGGGAGAAGACCCTAAGATAGAGCCCTCGCCAACCCCGCGACCGCGAGATACAGTGGAGGAGCATCCCGCGACGAATCTCACTAGAGCCCAAGGTGAAGCCGTGGCGCAAAATACAGCGAATGAGAAGATGATTGAGTTGAACGAGTCCACGTGCTGGGCAGCTGGACGTACGTCGGCACGACCCCAACCAACCGACAGTGTAAAAATGACGGAGGTGGCCAGCCAGGCCCAATGCCGTGACATGAACAAGCTGGTAAATAAACCGACAGGACCCGTTGAACGTTATGACCCGTTATTGGTTTTGGAAGTGACAACGATGGCTGAGACGCCGCCTCAGATATCCTCGTTGGAAACGGCTCGCCGAAAAAGAACGTGGAAACACAAGAAGAGATCGAGCGAGCACCGCAAGAAAGCGCGCAAGCGCCGCTCAAAGTACACGGAGAAGTGCTGAGGTCGAATCATAATGTGTTGGATAGTGCTGAGTGCCATATGTTGTGTTAATGTTGCGTTATCTTGTGTCACAAATGTCGGAGTGTTAGTGCTTTGATGTGATGTATTGTATTGTACAATTGTTGTAATGAGAGAACTTTGTACATTTGTATTATTAGGAATGTGTGGTGGAGTGTTGTACTCATGTGCCTGTGGTTATATTTAATGTGTTGTGTAATTGAATTACAATGTACAATTGTATTACGTGATCTATTGTGAATGTGAAGTGTCATGAGCGACGGTTTGTGTTACAGTCTTTCAGAGTGGGTGATGACTGTTCGCGCTCGTTTGTGTGGTTCTGAATATTATGAGATAATATTCCTAAAGTGGGGGGCAGTGTCACAGAACGAGCGCTCAACAAGGGCGCGCCGCCAAATTCTCGCGACGAACCGCCGGAGTGGCGCGGCGAGGTCAACGAAAAAAAGAAAAGAGAAAACAAGCATCCAAGGCTCCCCGGGCGCGCGACGCTCTCCCCTCGGCAGCGTGGCTTCGCCGATGAACCTCCTCACCCCACAACGGCGGCCGAGAAAGCCCTGTAACTTTCTAGAAGGAAAGGGGCGTGTTATGCCGGGTTGAGTAATCTGTCGGGGATGGCCCTCGTACCGTCTCGCGCCTCTCCCCAGCCTTCGCGGCGTATCACGCCGACGAAATGACGAGAACTTTCTGGAATGTCGCGCGGAAGGTATTTAACCGAGCAGCGGAGATGAGAGATCAGGAGAAGACGGAAGTTAGCGCCAGAGCGCGTAGGGATTCCGCCGCGTAGTCGGCGAAGGTTTTGTCTGTAGAGACAAAGCAGGAGAAGAAGATGATTTCCACCTGAGGGGTGAAGGCTCGAGCTACAGGCAAGAGCGTGTGTCTACAGCTATCGAGCGAAGACGCGTGCCAACAGCTGCGTGTGTGAAGCCGACGTGTTTCCGGCGAAGAAGTTTGAAGCTTGGAGAGTGGCCTATTGAAGACGTGAGGTTTCCTGGAAGAGAAACTTCGGCGAGGTTTCCTGGAAGAGAAATGAAGAGAAACTTCGAGGGCAGCGGAACGACAACAATGCTGGACTTTGAGTGAGTGATTCTCGGAAGAGTATCATCCAGACTTTTGTTCCAAGAACTTTGGACTGAATAGGTTTCCTATCTCTTTAGTCTTTAAGTGTCTTGGTTGTTCAATGCATGCGACTGCATTGTAGTGCGTATTGTTGTCTGTGTCCGTTGTTTCGAGTGTGGCTGATTGTACTGTGTAGTACGATGTTTGATTGGTGACATATTGTATGCAACTATTGTGGAGTGTGCATTTTTGTGTATTGTTTTCGATCTGCCATTATTGAGAATATAAGTTTGTTTGTTTATCAACTCTCGGCTCTGACTTGATCTTTGGACCACAGCCGGCGTCCGCTGGCGCGCCAAAAAGGACCACTTCTAAATTGTCCACGCTTTCCTGGTGCTGTTCGGGGGGCCGATATTTCGGCCCTTGGAATTAGCCCGGCGATCGCCTCCCTCATTAACGGGACCTGTGTGACACCTGGAGACAACTACAGACACACACGTACCCGAATCCGGTGATCCTTCGCCTCTGCTACCCAAGCATTTATACGTCCGACGCGTGTAAGGCGTGCGGAGCCAGAGCGACGCTGCAGCACATGCTGTGGAAGTGTACCGGTAACGCGCAGCAGTCCCCTACGAACCCGGTAGACATGGCAGTCTCGAACCGCGAGGCGCGATGGGAGGCGGCTATGCTCAGCCACGACCTTACCGATCAACTGTGGGCCGTCCGGGAAGCCCAGGATGCCGCCCGGGTCCAAGGACTCGAGGCCGCCACCTAGGCCGGGGTGCTTGTAGCCCCACCCTGCTCAATGACGCCAGACATGTTCAATAAAGTTTTTACTCACTCACTCACTCGAAGCGTCCACATACAAAACATTTGATTTGTTTTTTAATGTTTTTTGGAGCCATCGCGCTTTCTTCTTTAGGCGCTACGTTAGGAAAGCGCGAGCACTATAGTATGAGACGAGGCACGAACAGCGCGGCCAGCGTCCGCCGGCATGGCCCGACGGCAACCGGTGCGAAATGCAGATGCTGTATTTCGCGCGGGGGACGTGGCTAGAGTGAGACGCTGTGCGGACGTGTTTCACATGAGCTCCGGCCCGGTGACCGACTATCGGTGGATGCGCTTTGTTCTGAACTTGCTGTCAGTGGGCTTGTCTGCAGGAGGTTGCCCTGTATCTACGGACACCACTCGTTTAGGCAAGTTTGTCCCCGTTTTTGTAGTTTCCGAGATTTTCCTATCAACTCCACGGTGGCAAGGCTAGGCCTATCTCCTAGGCCAAGCTTGGGCCGCGTCGCCGGGCGTCTGGCTTGCGCCTGGTGACCGTGGGCCTTGATGGGCTGAAGATGGATGACTACGTCGAAGGGGAGACTATAACGCCCGAAGATTTTGAAGCGGGAGAGTGGGCTCCAGTGCTGAAGGCACAGGACCGATTTAAGAAGACTCAGCATGGCGACAACGCCAAGAGTAAGCCTTGCGTGGCGCAGGCCGGCAGTGACGGGCGCAAGACGCACGGAGCGCAGCAAGTCAAGCTGGGGAAAGCGCCGGTGTGGAAGAAATGCGGACCGTTTCTCAAGTTGCCAACCACGGATTTCAAGATTGTGTACAGGCCCTAAAACTGGGACTTGAGTGTTGTGACAGCGAGAGAACTCGTATGTGCACTGAGAGCAACAGCGCGTCTAAAGAGTGCGATTGCCGCGAAAGAAGACATTGTGCGGGTTAAAGGCACAAACAACACCCGTGCATAAATCGCAGTGGGGCATATGCGACTGTGAAGACGCTCAAGCTGGGTGATCGCGACCTGGCAGTTTCGGCGTTCGTGATGCCGTTGGAGAACTCCGTGCGGCGAATGATTTACAATGCTTATTATTGATGCCCAGCGGAAGAAGTTCGGGCGGGATCCCTGAAGAAGAATGAAGGCATAGACATTCTGGACGCGAGACCTCTGGGAAAGTCAAAGGCGATTCAGGTTACGTTCGGGGGAAAACGCACACCCCGGCAGATTACTTACTGAAACTGTCTGTATGCTGTGATCGTGTATAGAAATTTAGTCGAGACCTGCTACAACTGCAGACGAGTTGGACATCGAGCGGACGTTTGCTATCGTCCGAAGAGTAACCTATGTTACCGTTGCGGTAACGACCATCCTGCCCCGCCAGAAGGAGAGCATTATGGCACACTGCATCGTGTGCCATGGTGCGCATCACACAGGGAGCCGGAACTGCAAGTTTCGCCTGGCTCACAAGCCACCGACAGGCCGGCAGCAGAGCATCGAAAGAAAGAGCGACGCTGGCAACGATGAGCGGTCCTCGAGGGCCATGGAGCGGTCACCGGGGGGTAAAGAAGGCACAAGCAAAAGCAGGGACCGGTCGAGTTTCTTCCAGCCATTGCCAGGGCGTGGTGGCGGCCAAGATGGTGGACGAGTATCCAGTCCCAGCAGCTACGCATGCGACACAAACAAAAAGGTGAGCTTGTCAGGCACGGCCTCCCAGAAAGAAACCGCTCGAGAGAGGGAGTTAGCAGCGCTGGTTCAGCGACAGAGAGATTTGATTAAAAGAATGGAAAATAGAATTGCAGAGATGGAACGCGCACTTAGAAATGACCAACGGCAGGAGACACAGGCACCAGCAGTGCAAGGCCTACAGAAAGCGACGCAAGAGGCGTCTGCTCGCGTACTGGAGAGTGCAGCTATGGAAGTGGAAAATCGGGGGACAGTGAAGAGACTACTGCCGTGGGATGAGGTAGCTAACGCAAAACGATTAGCCGAAACGTCACCAGTATACATGCCACAGCCTGTTTTTAAGGTCATTACTGTTGTGTCAGATGTAACAAAACTTGCAGATAAAGTAGGCAAACACAAGGGAAAAGACAGGATAGGTTGGAGGCTTGAGTCGAAAAGATCGAAGCCAGATTAGACACAATATAAGAACATCCTGGCATGTTTTCCACTGAATTTAGGGATTCCGAAACCCAGGTCATGGACATGTTTCAGCAGCTTCATACTCTATTGGAGGCAAGACTGCCTCCCGTGGGCGGCCAAGTGCCATTAGTCAACCTGGTGCCACATCATGGCGCCTCGCCAGCAAATTGAGGTTTGGCAATGGAACAGCAGGGGCTTTCGTCAAAAGCGGGGTAACCTGCAGTTGCACCTACAAAATCTGGACAGTAAACAAGACATAATAGTCTTACAGGAGGCTAGTGCTTCCGTAAACTTACCTGGATTTAAGGCATTTACAGCGCCAGGAATTGACTCCAGGGGCGTATCACGCGCCTTCACAGCCGTCCTAGTCCATCGCAACATGACTGCCATTCAGCATTCCGTAGATAGCAGCAGGGAAGACTATGTCCTGCTAGAGCTTTTGCCTAAACGAAAGTATGAGAAGAGTCTGTTTTTACTTACTGTGTATAGTTCTCCAAAAGATAAAGATTGGGCTTGCCACAACTCCTGATTCAAACTCCATGGTTAGCAGCTCGCGCTCCGCTTATAGTGGTAGGAGATTTTAATGCGCCTCACCCGGAGTGGGGTTATATTCGAGCCAGCCCAAAGGGTAATCGGCTTTGGCAAGTTGCCCGGGATCTGCGATGGACGCTGTGAAACAATCCACAAGATCATACGAGAATAGGCAACAGCATAAGCATGGATACCTCTCCAGACTTAACGTTTTTTAGAGGCATCAGTAATGCAAAGTGGATTAACACGGGACAAGCCCTAGGAAGTGATCACTATATCCTTTCCACGACGTTTAGCGCTGCAAAACATAAAGACAAAGTGAGGGGCATAAAGTTACAGATTGGGACAGATTTATGAAAAACATAGCAGGCACTGTGAACGGGAAAATGAATGACCTGGATGCATGGGTAGAGGCGCTTAAGGAGGATGTAAATAATACCACGGTAGAAGTGCCAGTCGAGCAGGAGGAGTTTACCACTGACTCGAGACTATTACACACGCGGGAAGCGCACGCGTGTCTCTTGAGATGGTGGAAGAAGCAAAAACATAATTGCGTCCTTTGCAGAAGGACTGCCAAGTTAGAACGTAAAATGAAAAATTATACAATTGAGTTGCAAGCCAAGCAGTGGGGCCAGATTAGTTATCGCATGAATGAACAGTTTGAATGCAAAAAGACATGGCAGCTGTTAAGGCATCTTTTGGATCCAGCAGCAACAAAATTGGCGCAACGGGGACAAATGACTCGGTTAATGCATCAATATGAAGGCACAATTGGAGAGTTTATGCAGGAACTCCAGAATCGGTACATAACTGATGGAGTAGACGGTTGCTTACCACACTATTCTGGCGTGGAAAACTCAGAACTAGATGAAGACTTCACAATCGTGGAGGTGGAGTTTGCCATAGGGCAGCTTCGTACTACGTCTGCCGCAGGTCCGGATTGGATTACTAATGAAATGGTGAGAAACCTAGATTTCAAATCGGTCGGGGCGATCGCTGGCTTTATAAATGAGTATTGAGTGGCCGGGGAGATCCCAGCACAATGAAAGCATGCTAGGATTATATTTATTCCGGAGCCAGCCAAGAAACTCTGCTTGGAAAACCTGCGCCCCATATTGCTGACATCATGCGGGGGCAAATTGATGGAGAACGTGGTTCTCAACAGGCTTCAGAATTATGCAGAGGACAGGGCCATTTTTCCCCCAACAATGATAGGTTTCAGGGCCAATTTGTCAACACAGGATGTCATGATACAGTTGAAACATGATGTAGTCAATCCCGGGCATGGCACGCTCACCAAAGCTGTATTGGGGCTTGACCTGAATAAATCTTTCGACAATGTTTCGCATGAGGCAATAACCTATCGGAACTTGGACCAGGGGTCAGGACATTTCGCTACATCATATCATTCTTGGAAAGCCGAACCGGAGAAATTTCAATAGGAGATATCAAATCGGACTCATTCGCGTTGGGAGGCAAAGGGACGCCGCAGGGTTCAGTTTTGTCGCCGTTCCTGTTTAAAATCGCCTAAATTAAAATACCGCCGAAGCTGGAGGAAATACCGGGACTCAAACACACATTTTATGCAGATGATATTACTCTATGGGTAACCAGGGGTAGTGGCGCGCATCTGGAAGAAACACTACAACAGGCAGTTAATATTCGAAGAGTTGGCCGGGGAGGCGGGACTTTCATGCTCTCAGCTTAAGTCCGAGCTCTATGTGGTTCGGGACAAGCCCAGAGGACATGCAAGACACTATATTCCGCCACCGCCGTTAGAGGTAAATGTAGGGGGTAGGCCGGTAGCTGAAGCTCAAACATTTAGAATTCTTGGCCCATATCTGCAAACTAACAGGAAGAATAGGGTGGCCCTTGAAAAACTTAAGACCACGGTGAATGCTACTGTCAGGCTAATCAGAAGAATCGCTAACCGTAAGAGCGGGGTTAAAGAAAAAGAACTCTGTAGCTGGTACAGGCGTTTGTGCTCAGCAGGATTACTTACGCGACACCTTATATGAAGTTGGATGCTGCAGAAAAAGGTAAGGTCGAGGCTATGATCCGGCAAGCTTACAAGGCAGCGCTTGGGTTGCCTAACAACGCGCCTACAGAAAGGCTGTTAAAACTAAGGGTACACAACACCCTGGATGAATTATGGGAGGCGCATCTGGTGATTCAGCACGCTAGGCTTTCGACAACCAAAGCGGGCAGGATCATATTGGAAAGGATTGGCATTGGAGCAGAGGGTCCCACTGGGGACACAAAAATTCAGGTGCGGTGAGAGTTACATAAGGCCCTGTACGTTAAACCTTTGCCGAAAAATATGCATCGGAATCACCATAGGCAGCACAGGCAGACAACAGCCAGAGCTTTACACGTTGAGTACGGTGAGTACAAAGCGGCAGTCTAAACAGATGTTGCAGAATATAAGGACAAAGACGCTTTTGTGATTGTAGTGGTGTGCAGGTGGTGACGCTTGGTCGCTTCTGGATCGGTCAAACCCCGCTCCTCCGAAACTGCAGCTAGAGGAAGCGGCAATAGCACTAGCTATAACTAATTCGCAGTCTGATTTGATTCTCAGTGATTGAAAGACAGCCATCTAAAATCTGGCGATGGGCAGAATATCGGCGTCCACCGCACAATTTTCGCATGGGGCCACGAGACGAGAAATTAGAGAAATAGAAATTTTCTGGGTACCAGCACACTCTAGGAACCCTGGGAACGAGGTGGCTCACCTGAATGCTCGAGGTTTCGTCAGCCGGGTAGGTGAGCCGCCAGTTCCGGGGAAGTCCGCGAGAAATGGGCTGGTGTCCTTTCATGACATAACGAATCATTATAAACTAGAGCGGAGGTTTTATCCGCCCCCACACAAGCGGTTGACTAAGGCGCAGGAATGCGTCTGGAGAAAACTGCCGACGCAATCTTTTCCCAATCCTTACGTGTTGAACAAAATGTACCTGGAGGAGATTAAGCCGCAATGCAAATGGTGTCAGGCTGTGGCAACATATGATCACATAGTTTGGGAATGTAGCATAGTGCCGCCACCAGTGGATATTATGCGTGATCCCTCTCTTGAGCACTGGGAGGCCGTGTTGACCAGCTCAGACCCAGTCGTCCAGTTAAGGGTCGTGGAGTGGCCACACAGGTTACCGCTAACCTTGGGTTGATAGCCATCTAACACGGAATCATCCGCAGTTGCTTTCTGACGAAATAAAGTTTTACCATCCATCCATGTATTTCGTGCCGACGCGTTACCCAGACAACACTGCATCTCCCTGTTTTCGTGACAAAGGAACGCCGAACGCACTGAGACGCGCATGCGTCAAAGCAAAACAGCGTGGTGTGCCCCTGCAAGTATATGGCAGGACCGGCGCCTGGCGTCACAACGCCTGCGTGATGCGTCGAAATGAACGCCGGCGAGCACGCGCACCACGTCACGTCGAAATGTATTGGCGCCTTGACTGTGGCAAGTATCCATGTTCTCACGTGTCACACATCTCATGATTATCGTGTTTGCACCAGTTACATACCTTCGTCGTCCATTGGCGTCACGTAATACCAAATTTTGCATATGCGAAGCTAGCGAAACTGCCGCGAGCACACCATCAGTGTGGCACGTAGCCATTTTGTTACATGACACGCATGTCGGGATTATTATGTGTGGATGTGTCTGTCACAAAACGAGCGCTCAAAAAGGGCGCGCCGCCAAATTCTCGCGATAAAGCGCGGGAGAAACGCCGCGAGGTCAACGATAAAAAAAAAGAGAAAACAAGCATTCAAAGACTCCCCGGGCCGCGACCCTCTCCCCTCGGAAGCGTAGCTTCACCGACGAACCTCCTTTCATCAGCGCCTGGGCAAGTCCTCGAATGTTTTAGATGGAAAGGGGCGTGGTGATGCCGGGTTGAGTCATGCGTCGTGGACGGCCCTCGTACCGTCTCGCGCTTTCCCCCAGTTTTCGCTGTGTATCGCGCCGACAAAAAGATGAGAACTTTCTGGAATCTCCCGCGGAAGGTATTTATTCGAGCAGCCGAGATGAGAGATGAAGATAAGACTGAAGTTAGCGCCATTGTGCATAGGGTCATTCCACCGTGTCGGCGAAGCCTTTTTTACTCAGTGACAAAGGTGTAGAAGAAGAAAGTATGCACCAGAGTGTGTAAGGTGTTTCCGCCGTGTCGTCAGCGAAGGTTTTGTCCTTAGCGACAAAGCAGGTAATGAAGAGGATTTTCACCTGAGGGCTGAAGACTCATGCTACAAGCAGAAGAGTGCGAGACTACCGCCAGAGAGCGAAGACGCGTCCTGCAATCGCAATGCGTGAGAAGCCGACGTGTTACCGGTGAAGTTGGTGCTTGGAGAGCGGCCAATTGAAGACGCGAGGTTTCCTGGAAGAGAAAATTCGGCGGCAGCAGAACAACAGAGCTGGACTTTGAGTGAGGGATTCTCGGAAGAGTATGATTCAGACTTTTGTTCCAAGGACTTTGGACTGAATAAGTTTTCGAGCTCTTCATTCTTTAAGTGTCTTGGTTGTTCGATGCTTGCGATTGCATTGTAGTGCGTATTGTTGTTTGTGTCCGTTGTTTCGGGTGTGGCTGATTGTACTGTGTAGTACGTTGTTTGATTCGTGACATATTGTATGCAACTATTGTGGAGTGGGCATACTTGTGTATTGTTTTGATCTGCCATAATCGAGAATATAATTTTGTTTAATTTTGTTTGTTTATCAACTCTCGGCTCTGACTCGTTCTTTGGGCCACAGCCGGCGTCCGCTGGCGCGCCAAAAAAGACCACTTCTAAATTGTCCACGCTTTCGTGGTGCGGTTCGGGGGGCCGGTACTTCGACCCTTGGAATTAGCCCGGCGATCGCCTCCCGAATTAACGGGACCTGTGACAATTAATCTGGCGTCCACGACGAGGACCTTTTGGTGCAAAGTGTGTCCAAAGTAGTGAGAAAGAGCCTCGAGTTGTTGATAGTGCTATCAAACCGATTTTGTGTGTTGCTCAGTGTTCTCGTTAACGAGTGCAGGAGAGTGTTCCGATAGACTGATTTAGGCAGATACTTTTCGCACGCGGCAAGGTTTTATTTGCGAGTTGCGAGACACAATGGATCTCGAAAAGTTAGTCACTTTTGGTGGGAAGTTGGGTCTTTCTGGCGCCGATCTACGGAAGTGGGTCACCCAGAAGGAAAAAGAAGAAAAAGAGAGGGCCAAAAAAGAAAAGGCAGCTGAGCTGGAAAAAGAAAGGTTGGCGGTCGAAAGAGCGAAAGCGGAAAAAGAAGCTGAGTTGGAGAGAGAGAAGTTGGCAGCTGAGAAAGCCAAGGAAGAAAAAGCGGCTGAGTTGGAACGCGAGAGGTTGGCAGCTGAAAGGGCCAAGGAAGAAAAAGCAGCTGAGTTGGAGAGAGAAAGGTTGGCCGCTGAAAGGGCGAAGGAAGAAAGAGAGCAACAATTGAAGTTGGAGTTGGAGAGAGAAAAGTTGGCAGCCGATAGGGTGAAAGAAGAAAGAGAGGCAAAGGAGCGACAGCTGAAAGAAGAAAGAGAGGAAAGGGAACGGCAGCGGCAGCACGAGATGGAACTCGAGCGGCTCCGTTTGCAACAGCGAAGTGAAACTCTCGTCCAAGCTAGAGTTGAAAGCAGCGAACGGGAAGATCATGGCTTCCGCTTGAACCCAAACAAGCTGCTTGTAGCGTTTGATGAAAGGAAGGACGACCTTGACGCGTATCTTCACAGATTTGAGACGATTGCAAGGAGCCAGAATTGGCCGGAACGTCAATGGGCAACTGCTTTGAGTACTTCCTTGAGTGGTGAAGCGCTCAGTGTGTACGGTAGGCTGACGCCGACCGATGCAGCCAACTATGTAAAGGTGAAAGCTGCTTTGCTGAAGCGATTTAGATTTACTGTGGAAGGATTCCGGGACAGATTTCGGACAGGAAAGCCAGCTGATGGTGAGACGGCTACGCAGGATGCCGCCCGACTTTGCCATTATTTAGACAGATAGATTGAACTTTCAGGGACAGCGCAGGAGTACGATGAGCTTAGAGAGCTCCTAATTAGAAAACAATTTTTTAATAGTTGCCACCCAAGCCTCTCGCTGTACTTGAAAGAGAGGAAGGCTGAGTCACTTGAAGGAATGCTTGAATTGGCTGATCAATTCTTGGAAGGGCAAGGTGGAACTAATTTGGCAAGGTCAAGAAGGAGTGTCCCGAACATTCGAAAAATTCGGCACCCGAACAAAAGAAGCGTGCACCGGAGTGTGTTCCGCAATGTTTTTTGTGTAACCGAGTGGGTCATCGCGCGAGCAACTGTCATACTAACTTTACGAGCCCTACGGTAGTAAAATGTTTTAAGTGTGGTCAGACTGGGCACAAAGCAGACGCATGTCGAAACGGAGCGAGTCAAACTCACAAGGTATCCTGTGTGCAAACAGCACCGAAATCCGGTAATAATGCCGTCACCGATGGATTCGTAGAGTTGAAAAATGGGGAGAAAATTCCTATTGTGGGCGCTGTAATGACAAAACAGCCAACCGGTGTCACGAAGGGAATGCCAACGCTGCCTGGAAAAGTTGCGGGCAAGAGGGTTACGGTGTTATGAGACACCGGTAGCTCTACTGTTATCGTGCAGTGAAATTTAGTACGGGAAAGCGTGTTAACAGGCAAAACTAAACCAGTTTGCCTAATTGACAGTACGGTTCGGATGCTTCCCGAAGCAGAGATTGAGGTTGAAACCCCGTACTTCAGTGGGAAGATTACCGCTTTATGCATGACGACCCCCCTTTACGACCTCGTCATCGGAAACATCGACGGGGCACGAGGGCCGAATGATCCAGGATGTTTGGGAGAAGACCATAAGATAGAGCCCTCGCCAACCCAGCGACCGCGAGATACAGTGGAGGAGCATCCCGTGACGGATCGCACTCGAGCCCAAGATAAAGCCGCTGTGCAAGAGACAGTGAATGAAAACATGATCGTATTGAAGGAGTTTACGTGCTGGGCAGCTGGACTTACGTCGGCTTGACCTCAACCGACCGACAATGTAAAGGCGACGGAGTCGGCCGGCCAGGCCCAATGTCATGACAATAACAAGCGGCTGACCGGATCGGTTGAACGTTATGACCCGTTAATGGTGTCGGAAGTAACAACGATGGCTGAGACGCTACCTCAGATACCGTCGTTTGAAAGGGCTCGTCAAAAAAGAACGAGGAAGAACATGAAGAGATCGAGCGAGCACCGCAAGAAAGGGCGCAAGCGCCGCTCGAAATGCACAGGATAGGTGTCGAGGTCGATTCGGAATGTGTTTGACATTCAATATGTTGTGTTAATGTGGGTGTTATCCTGTGTGACAACTGTATGTGGAGCGAGTCAAAATGTTTGTTACGGTGATGTGATGTGATGTGTTGTACAATTGTTGTAATGAAAGAACTTTGTACATTTGTATTGTTTGGAATATGTGATGCAGTGTTCTACTCATCTACCTGTGGTTATATTTCATGTACTGTGAGATTAAATTACAATGAACAATTGTATTGAGTGATCTGTTGTGAATGTGACGTGTCATGAGCGACGGACTATGTTACAGTCTTTGAGAGTGTGGGAACTGTTCACGCTCGTTTGTGTGGTTTTTTAATATAATGAGATAATATTCTTAAAGTGGGGGGCAGTGTCACAAAACGAGTGCTCAAAAAGGGCACGCCGCCAAATTCTCGTGATAAAGTGCGGGAGAGATGCCGCGAGGTCAACGATAAAAAAAGAGAAAACAAGCAACCAAAGACTCCCCGGGCGGCGACCCTCTCCCCTCGGAAGCGTAGGTTCGCCGACGAACCTCCTCTCATCAGTGCTCGAGCAAGTCTTCGAATGTTCTAGATGGAAAGGGGCGTGGTGATGCCGGGTTGAGTCATCCGTCGCGGACGGCCCTCGTACCGTCTCGCGCTTTCCCCCAGCCATTGCTGCGTATCGCGCCGACGAAAAGATGAGAACTTTCTGGAATCTCCCGCGGAAGGTATTTAATCGAGCAACCGAGATGAAAGATGAGGAGAAGATGGAAGTTAGCGCCAGAGCACGTAGGGATTCCGCCGTGCAGTCGGCGAAGGTTTTGTCCGTAGAGACAAAGCAGGAGAAGACGATGATTTCCACCTGAGGGGTGACGACTCGAGCTACAGGCAAGAGTGGGTGTCTACCGCTATCGAGCGAAGACGCGTGGCAACAGCTGCGTGTGTGAAGCCGACGTGTTTCCGGCGAAGAAGTTTGGCGCTTGGTGGGCGGCCAAATCAAGACGCGAGGTTTCCTGGAAGAGAAACTTCGGGGGCAGCGGAACGACAGCAACGCTGGATTTTGAGTGAGTGATTCTCGGAAGAGTATCATCCAGACGTTTGTTCCGAAAACTTCGGACTGAATAGGTTTTCTATCTCTTTAGTCTTTAAGTGTCTTGGTTGTTCAATGCATGCGACTGCATTGTAGTGCTTATTGCTGTCTGTGTCCGTTGTTTTGAGTGTGGCTGATTGTACAGTGTAGTACGTTGTTTGATTGGTGACTTATTGTATGCAACTATTGTGGACTGGGCATACTTGTGTATTGTTTTGATCTGCCATTATTGAGAATATAATTTTGTTTGTTTATCAACTCTCGGCTCTGACTCGTTCTTTGGTCCACAGCCGGCGTCCGCTGGCGCGCCAAAAGGGACCACTTCTAAATTGTCCACGCTTTAGTGGTGCGGTTCGGGGGGCCGGTACTTCGGTCCTTGGAATTAGCCCGGCGATCGCCTCCCTAATTAACGGGACCCGTGACAGTGTCATTTACCTATGTCGTTCGTTCACGTCACGTAATGTCGTGTTCAGTACACGTAAAGCTAGTAAAACGGCCGCGAGGGCATCAGGAGCGTAGCATGTAGTCTTGTTGTTACATGACATGCATCTCATGTTTATCATGTTTGCACCAGTATCATACCTTCGCATCCATTCACGTCCCGTAATACCAAATTTCGTATAAGTGAAGCTAGCGAAACGACCGCCAGTGCATCATTAGCGTGGCATGTAGTCATGTTGTTGAATGACACGCATCTTATGATTATCATGTTTGCACCAGTCACATGCCTTCTTTCATCTATTCATGTACCATAATACCAAAGTTGGCATATGTGACGCTAGCGAAACAGCCGCGAGCGCATCATGAGCTTGGCATGTAGTCATGTTTTTACATGACTCCGCATGTCATGATTTTCATGTTAGGGTATGTCGCTTGTCTTCGCCATGCAATCATGTCATACCATACCAGTTTTGCAACATGTCACGCGAACAAAACCACCACGAGAGCTGCAGGACCACGAATTGTAAACATGACATTCATCACATCCATGTCATGACTTTCATGTTACGACTAATCAAATATGTCCTTCATACGGTGATGTAATGCCATACCAAGTTTGGTATTGATACCATTATTGAAACGGCCAGGAGAGCTAAAAGTCGTTGGTGGGTAGATAGATAGATAGATAGATAGATAGATAGATAGATAGATAGATAGATAGATACGCTCAATGTCACCGAAATTCACTAGGAAATGCTTCGCGTTTAAATATAGCCCTGTGAAACGCGCCTGCCTCGCGTAGATGTATTGAGCGCGTTACTCGCTTACGCGTGTCCCATGAAACGTCGTGGTCGGGCAACAGAGTTGACATGACGCGCTCTCTTAGATACCACGAATTTGAATCATTTTTTGAGCAACTGAGGAATGGTGCCCTTGGTCCAATTTCTGCGTGCAATAAGCGATACTCATCTTGCTATCATGCCTCTTTGGCTGGTTATGCTTTGGCAGTTACTATTTAATGATACCACAATAGTTGTTTTAATAAATTTATCATGGATGTTATTCGTTGGGATGAAAGGGAGGAAGGAAGGAAAATAGGAGGAAAAGAATGGCAGGGAGGTAAACCAGCCTATAGGAAGCTCATTTGCTACCCTACGCACGAGAGGGGGATGGGGGAGATGAAAGATAGAGAGCAGAGAGGGAAAAGAGATAAACACAGCACATTCGGCAGCACACGCGCGCACACTCAGTCATAGTCCAGTCTTGTCTTTCGCAGTGTGTGATATTGCTGTTACAGCCGCTTGTTCAAATCCGTGTCACGTAGGAATTTCAACAGAGTTTTCGTCGCCTTCTGTTGCAATGTCTTCTTTCGGGCACTTGACAGAATAGTGTCCACAGATATTTGGCTGCGGTCGATGCGCACAAAAATGGATGCCAGTGACTGTCTCTGGATGTCATGTAGCAGGCAGTCGCACAGGATGTGGTGTAGCATCTCTTCGCAATGACAGGCATCGCATGGAGCGTTGTCAGCCATTCCTATGACAAAGGAATAAGATTTTGTAAATGCCACTCCTGGCCATAAACGATAAAGAAGGATGGCTTCTCTTCGGTCGAGCCCAGTGGGCATGCGGAGAGCCATCAAAGAGGACAGGTGTTGTTGACGATTCGTCTCGTTGCTTGGTGGGCACCATAGTGAAAACGTGGTTTCACGCGCAAGTCGTCGAAGATTACTAGCAGCATTGGTCAGCGAAAGTGGTATGGCTTCTTCTCGTGATTCTTCAAGATCTGCCCGCTCGGCAGCGTCGGCATGTCCGTTTCCTATGACGCCGCAGTGACTTGGCAGTCACTGAAACGTCACAAAATGCTCTTTCTCGTGTGAAGTGTGTGAAGGCATCAAATTTCGAAAACAAGCTTTCCATACGGCCCGCGATGCACTGCTGAGAGCACAGATTGTAAAGCAGCCCTTGAGTCGCTGAAAATCGACCATTGTTGTGGTGGTTCCCGATTGACCACACAATGTGCAGCGCGCAAAGCAGCTAGTTCCACTGCTGTAGATGCCTTGGAGTGGTTAGTCCTGAAGCTGATGGTAACACCTCTTGCTGGGACAACTACTTCACCTGACGAACACTGGTGGTTCGTGGAGCCATTGGCATACATATGAACTTTGTCTGAATATTTCTGGTGCAAAATAAAAGAGACAGTTTTTTCAGCACGGGCGACGAAAGCTCAGATTTCTTCCGGATCCCTGGTACACTAAGATGCACTGTGGGTAGAATAAGACACCAAGGGGGTATCGATGGTTTAGATGCAGGCGTGAAGCCCGGGGGAAGTTTCTGGTTGTACTTTACGATCATTTTAGCGAATGATGCTTGGCGCCTCTCTGAAGGCAACAGTGCAAGGTGATGACAGAGAGCGCGTGCGAAGTGTCTGATGTGCGTTCTCAGGACTTTTACAACAATGTGACTTTGTATCGGATAGTCACCAGCAATTGCAATTTTCGCCTGTGTCGACATACATCTGGGCATACCGAGGCGCACACTCAGGGCTTGAGCTGGTACTGTCTGTATAACCCGAACTATGGTCTTGCAGGTATTGCTAAGCACGGGCAAGCTATATGTCAGGAAACCGAGAAACAGGGCTCTGTAGAGTTCCATCATTGCGTCTGCTGTCATCCCCCACGTATTTCCTGCCAGGAACTTGAACAATTGGGAAATAGCGGTCAGGCACTTCTTCATATAAGCAACATGCGGACTCCAACAGAGGTCCCCATCAATAATGATGCCCGCAAAACCGGTTGGTTCTGGCGTAAGACATCGGTCGCCCGCAGATTGAGATGACATAAGGGGTCATTGCTTTGCGAGTGAAGGCCACCAGCGTGCATTTTTCTGTTGATATGCTGAGACCTTGTTTTAACAAGTAGTTGGCAATCATAGTTGCTGCTTTTTGAAGCCAGGAACGTATCTGAGGACGTGTGGCTGCCGAAGTCCAGACACAGATGTCGTCTTCGTATATTGAGATTTTAATGGTACTTGGCAAGTATTCAGCAACTTCAATCAGTGCAAGATTGAATAGTGTAGGGCTAACAACTTTGCTTTAAGGAACTTTCCTGGAAGTATAGCGTCGCGTAGTTGGGCCATCCTCTGTTAACACAAAGAATATTCTTGCAGCCAGGTCACTCGAAATCCACCGAAAGACTCGACTACGAAGGCCAAACACCGCAAGAGGACCCGAAATGGCTTCATGTAGTACATTATCATACGCGCCTTTTACATCTAGAAACAAAGCTGTAGATAGTCGCACAGGATCTTTCGTGCTGAACATACAAAACTAGATCAACAACATTGTCAATGGAAGAGCGGTCGCTTCGGAAACCAGCCATGGAATACGGATAAATCTTGTAGTATTCAAGATACCACTCCACGCGGCTTAGTATCATCCACTCCACTATCTTCTCTACGCAGCTTGCCAGGGCTATTGGGCGGTATGAGGCGAGTCCGAGTGGGGATTTGCCCTGCTTCAAGATGGGTAACAAGCGGCTTACTTTCCAGTCGTCAGGAACATTGCCATCCTGCATATAGATGTTGTAAAGACTCAACAGTTCTCTCCTTGCACTTTCCGCAAGGTTGCACAAGGTTCGGTACGAAATACCATCTGGGCCCGGATAAGTTGAACGCCAGCAGAGAGCTAGTGCCACCTCGAGCTCCCCCATTGTAAAAGGGAGGTCCATGTTATAGTAACGGGAACGAGGGACGTCACCGTTCACTGGTGAATCTGGACAAATGTCTTGGTTGATGATCTGCGCACAGAAATCTTCTGCGACATTGATGTCTGGCCTCCATTGAAAAAGCGCGAGTGCTTTGAATGGAAAACGCTGTTCTGTAGGGTGACGCAGACCTTGCACTGTTTTCCAAATGTGTGAGAGTGGCTTGCGAGGGTCTAGGGACTGCAAAACATCATCAATCGTTCCGAATCTAATCTATCCGTGCAACGCCGAATCTTCTTTTGCATCCTTCTGGCTGCTCTAAGATCGTGAATTGATTATGTGCGCCGATACCGACGCTCCGCCCGGCGTCGAAGTGCTCGGAGTCACTCCAACTCTATGTCAAAGTCGTTTCGTGAGGAAGATATGGTCACCGTGCGAGTGGCGATTTGCATTGTGCTCTTAATTGTTTGCTCCAACCCAGATTGTATACCATCGCTGCAAGTATCTTCCATGTCACACTTGAATTTAATCCATTGGACTGCTCGAATGGTCATCCGCGGACCACAACTAGACAAGCCTTTGATGTTAAGGTAAATTAGAATATGATCACTTCCTCGTGTCTCAACATCTGGAAACCACTTGACGTATCTCGCGAGGGAGTTGGAGACAAAAGCAAGGTCGAGACAGCTGCCGTATGTCCCCCCTCGAAGAAAAGTGGGGCTACCGTCGTTAAGGAGAGTAAGGTCATAGTTGTAGGTGATGTTTGCTAACCTGCGTCCTCTAGCATTGGTCCGCGTACTTCCCCATGCATGGTGGTGTGCATTGAAATCACCTATGTCGACCAATGGTGCAGGACACACTCTCAAAATATCCGCTATTCTTCTGGAATGGAGATTATTCGACGGCAATATATAAACGCCATTGAGAGTAAACATGAGTTTGTTATTTTCAACAGTGATGCCGACATACTGATTGTCATCGCGAGGCGCGATTGGTTGCACAACATACGTCAATTCACGACGAACAAAGATGATGATTTTGCTGCACGCACCGTTTATTGAAGACATGACAGCTTCATACCTCGAAAGTCTTATTGGTTTCGACATATTGAGTTCACAAATGACGATGAGAGGAATTACGTTGGTAAACACAAACTGACGAAAATGGGAAAGGCGTGATTTTAGTCCTCTGGCGTTCCATTGCATGACGAATGCAGCCTTGACTTCTTTACGAAATGATGAGGTGTGAGTAGCCATCTTCCTCGTTGAGAGATTCAAGCACTGTGCTTAGGGCGTCCAATACTCCAAATGCGCTTCGAGCAGATAGTGTCTTCATGTTGACTAATATCGCTCGGATGGCTTCTATGAGGGAATGCAGCACCAAGATCACTTGACGATCAGTTTTAGGCAAATCTTCCATGACTAGAGACGGCTCTGGTGTGGCCGCAACCTGCTGAAGTTTCTTGGCAGAAGAGCGGGTCGGGAGTGTGGGCCCTTCCTCCAGAGAAGGAGGCTTCTCCGCTTCTTTCGTGGAAGTGGTAGGTACTTTCGTGGCACTACTGGGTGGAACCGCTAAAGAGTGGGAGCTAGCATTTCGGGAATATGCCTTCTTTGAAGACTTTCGGTGATGCCGACGTCGACGCCGACACCGGACTACTTCGGCTGCCTCCCTGTGTGTTGAGTTGTCTCGAGCCATTTGTCTGAGAACCGCGTGCTCCTTTTGGATTCGAGGACAGTGTTTCGACGAGGTAGCGTGAGGAGCACTGCAGTTGGTGCATTTCAGAGTAGTCGCCCGACAGGCGTCTTCAGCATGAGGTTCAGCGCAACAAGGAAACAGTCGTGAGTTGGGGCATACGCTTTTTACGTGTCCTAGCCTGAAGCACTGATGACATTAAAGTGGCTTTTGGATGAATGGTCGAACCGGATGTCAGAAATGTCCAACTTTAACGTGGGACGGTATGCAATCTCCCTTGAATAACACTTTTAGGCAACGTGTATTTCCAAGGCGCCGCACTTGCGTAATGACAGTTCCCTCGTTTGCAGGGTTGATGAGGGTAGACAAGTCAACATTTGGAATTGCAATGTCGATGTCGTAAATTACAACGGCAATTGATTTATCTTAGAAGTACTTGTTGTTGGGCTAGTTGGTTCGTCATACTGAGGGGTAATTCTAGACGCCTAAAGCACTACATCGGCCAAACTACATCAGCCAAACTGGACGGTGTTTGAACGTGAGAATTAGGGAACATGAGCTTTCAATTCGAAATATTTCCGGAGCACGTTTGCCTGCGCATTGCCGTTCCTGTTCCTGTGAGGCGAGGTTTTCAAGCGTTTCTGTCCTCGCCAAAAGCCCAGATGCTCTGGCCCGTGAAATAATGGAAGCGTTCTGGATAAAGAAAAAAAAGGTGACTTATGTATAAGTGACACGTCAGTCGTCTTGCGCAAGTCTGAGTTTGATTTTTGCGCTTCGTTGCTTGATTAGATATGCCGATGGAACGTCCTCAGTTTATGTCTGTGGTCATTTGACTAGGTGAAAGTAGTGTGTTCTGCACATGCGTGTGCGGCTATTTGTTTCCTGCGTTTCTCCTGCAAATCAATTAGTTGGGAGTTAACGCTCTTTCTCTGTGATTGTTTCTTCCTGTGGTGCTTTAGGCGTCTAGAATTACCCCTCAATCGATTTATCATCTATTGGCATAAAGAGGCGCATTTTAATGCCGCCCAGCTCAGTCATTTGCTGCAGCTGTTCTAGCCCACTGACATCGTGCACGTCTATGGCGAGAATATTCTTCCTTGGGTTTACTCTTACGTCCTTAATTTGATGTGGTACCAGACATTCCAGAGAAACGGAAAGGGCTTGCCTGTTCCGAAGTCGTAGGTTGCTTGAAGGATCTTCCAGCATGATGGTGATGACGTGTGGCCAGCGCGCAGGCCTTGACTGTACAGTCGCTGTACTTGCAGGAGCTGATGCTGGTGTATTCGCCGTCCTTCTCTTCGCCCTCTTACCCCGGACAGGTATAAAGCTGTCATCAGATGTGTCGTCTTCCGACATAGAGATCGTCGTCTTAAGTGTCACAGAGAGACCAACTTGCTTCTTTGTGGTTGACGGGTGTCAGGACCTCTGACCAGGCGGGCCTCTGGCGTGTTCCACGGCCATCACCGCAAGACGATGAGGCGAGGCAACTCGAAAAACCGATGTACAAAACGCCAACGAGGATACATCCACGTTAACGGGGCTACGGCTGCCAAACACCAAAACATACTTTCGGCAAACCCTCCTTCATGGATGTGTAGTAAACATTTATTTACCCTTGCAAAGGCACGCTTTCGTGCTGCGTATCGATTCCTATGAAGGAGCAATCAATAGTGTTTTTTCAATGAATGATTTCCGGCATATTTTTTTCATAATAAATACTACGTTTTCTTTGATGTATTGCGGCTTGTGTGTATTGCCACGTTCCATTTCCCAAGTTTTTGTTATCGTCCGAAAACACCGCACGATTCTCAGCGCAAACCGCGCCTGCAGTTTTCTAGAAGGTTCCGGACTGTAGTAGATCATTTCGATAAGATCAAGCCCACTGCGCGAACGGTACAGATTGTTCTGGAAGCTGCGCCACCGCCAGCGATAACGCTAGAACATTCGACGGCAAGAGTATAAATGCCGACGCGCTTCGCCGCTTGTCAGTTGTTGATCGAAGGCCGACGCTCCGTTCGCCGCTATCAGTCCGAGACTGCTATCTGTGCGAGACTGCTGCTGTAATTGGACTTTCAGTTTACCGGACACAGGTTCGCCCAAATAAACAGTTAAATCCTAACACGAAGTCTCCTGTCTTCGGCCACGTCACGACCCCGTGACATCTGGTGGAGGTGCTGGGTACCGATCCCAGTACCTCTCGCACAATAAATCACAATAAAGGACGTGTATCCCCTCCCACGAATAGACGACGCACTTGATCGGCTCCATAACGCCAAGTACTTTTCATCAATGGACCTGAAGACTGGCTATTGGCAAATCGAAGTCGACGAAAGAGACCGAGAGAAGACGGCGTTCATAACACCGGACGGCCTCTTCGAGTTTAAGGTGATGCCCTTCGGCCTTTGCTCAGCGCCTGCAACGTTTCAACGCGTCATGGATACAGTACTGGCAGGATTGAAGTGGCAGACTTGCCTTGTGTACTTAGACGACGTCGTCGTGTTTTCCTCGAGTTTGGACGAGCATCTTCGGCGCCTTGAAGCTGTACTTCAAGCCATCAAGACTTCCGGACTCACACTGAAGCCAGAAAAGTGCAGATTTGCGTATGAGGAGCTCTTGTTTCTGGGTCACGTTATCAGCAAGTCTGGAGTTCGTCCCGATCCACGGAAAACAGCCGCCATCGCCGACTTCCCGCCGCCCACTGACAAGAAAGCCGTGCGCCGATTTCTGGGCCTGTGTGCCTATTATAGGCGGTTCGTGAAAAACTTCGCCCGCATCGCCGATCCTCTCACTAACCTTACCAAGGCCGACGTGGAGTTTAAGTGGGAAACGCCGCAGGAACACGCTTTCCAGGAGCTTAAACATCGCCTCCAGACGCCTCCGTTACTTGCCCATTTCGACGAATTCGCCGAGACAGAAACACATACTGACGCAAGCAGCGTAGGTCTTGGCGCCGTTCTTGTGCAGAGGGCTGACGGACTTGAAAGGGTTATTAGTTACGCCAGCCGATCGCTATCCAAAGCAGAAGGAAATTATTCCACAACAGAAAAGGAGTGCCTCGCCATCATCTGGGCTACGTCGAAATTTCGCCCCTACCTCTACGGCAGGCCCTTCAAAGTTGTGAGCGACCACCACGCATTGTGTTGGCTAGCCACCTTGAAGGACCCCTCAGGTCGCCTCGCACGATGGAGCCTGAGACTTCAAGAATATGACATTACTGTCATTTACAAGTCCGGCAAAAAACACTCCGACGCCGACTGTCTCTCTCGTGCGCCTGTCGACCAACCGCTACCCGACGACCCGGATGACGACTACTTCTTAGGAACGATAACTACCGACGACTTCGCTGAACGACAGAGGGCCGACCCGGAACTTAAGGCCCTAATAGAATACCTCGAAGGCAGGACCGACGAAGTCCCGAAAATATTCAAGCGCGCACTTGCGTCGTTCTTTCTACGAAACGGTCTTCTACAAAAGAAAAACTTTTCACCGCTTCGAGCTAAGTACCTTCTTGTGGTGCCTTCAGCTCTGCGACCAGAACTCCTGCAGGCCCTTCACGACGATCCGACGGCAGGGCACCTCGGTGTTTCTCGCACGCTCGCGAGGATACAAGAAAGGTACTACTGGCCACGTCTTACCACCGACGTCACTCGTTATGTGAGAACATGCCGGGACTGTCAGCGACGCAAGACACCGCCGACAAGGCCAGCGGGACTTCTGCAGCCAATTGATCCACCTTGCCGACCTTTCTAGCAGATTGGTATGGACCTACTGGGGCCGTTCCCGACGTCGGCTTTCGGAAACAAGTGGATCGTGGTAGCTACCGACTACCTCACCCGCTACGCCGAGACAAAAGCCCTGCCAAAAGGCAGTGCATCTGAAGTAGCTAAATTCTTTGTCGAAAATATCGTCCTACGTCATGGCGCCCCAGAGGTCCTTATCACCGACAGAGGAACGGCATTCACTGCCGACTTAACTCAAGCAATCTTGGCATACAGCCAAACAAACCACCGCCGGACGACAGCGTACCACCCACAGACCAACGGCCTCACCGAGCGGCTTAACAAGACGATCGCCGACATGCTGTCAATGTACGTCGATGTCGAACACAAGACGTGGGACGCCATTCTTCCGTATGTGACCTTCGCATACAACACGGCGGTGCAGGAGACGACGCAGATATCGCCATACAAATTGGTCTACGGAAGGAGCCCGGCAACGACGCTCGATGCCATGTTACCCAACGTCAACGACGAAGAAAACCTCGATGTGAGCGAGTACCTTCAACGCGCCGAAGAAGCCCGACAACTTGCGCGTCTCCGTATCAAGAATCAACAGACGACCGACAGCCACCGTTACAACCTTCGACGACGCTTCGTGGAATACCAGCCCGGTGAACGTGTTTGGGTGTGGACGCCGATACGCCGACGTGGACTAAGTGAAAAGCTTCTGCGACGGTACTTCGGACCGTACAGGGTGGTTCGACGGCTCGGCCCGCTTGATTACGAGGTTGTCCCCGACGGCATCACGAACTCTCAACGACGCCGATCGCGACCTGAAGTCGTCCATGTCGCGCGCCTCAAGCCGTTTCATGCGCGTTAACAAACTGAACTAGTGTTTTTTTGTATTATTGTTGTATCGTAATTTATTCATTGTACTTTCTTGCATTATTATTGTACTTTCATCTTTAGTTAAAGCATCGGGACGATGCCTTTTTTCAGAGGGGGGCAATGCCACGTTCCATTTCCCAAGTTTTTGTTATCGTCCGAAAACACCGCACGATTCTCAGCGCAAACCGCGCCTGCAGTTTTCTAGAAGGTTCCGGACTGTAGTAGATCATTTCGATAAGATCACGCCCACTGCGCGAACGGTACAGATTGTTCTGGAAGCTGCGCCACCGCCAGCGATAACGCTAGAACATTCGACGGCAAGAGTATAAATGCCGACGCGCTTCGCCGCTTGTCAGTTGTTGATCGAAGGCCGACGCTCCGTTCGCCGCTATCAGTCCGAGACTGCTATCTGTGCGAGACTGCTGCTGTAATTGGACTTTCAGTTTACCGGGCACAGGTTCGCCCAAATAAACAGTTAAATCCTAACACGAAGTCTCCTGTCTTCGGCCACGTCACGACCCCGTGACAGTATTATATGCCTTGCTTGCTAATAGTCCGAACACTGTTTCTGGAACGTGCAATTATTAATAATAATGCTACTATATTACTGTTATTATTGATTGATTGATTGATTTGTGGGGTTTAACATACCCAAATCACCATATGATTATGAGAGACGCCGTAGTGAAGGGCTCCGGAAACTTCGACCACCTGGTGTTCTTTCACGTGCACCCAAATCTCAGCACACGGGCCAACAACATTTTCGCTTCCATCGGAAATGCAGCCACCGAAGCTAGGATTCCATCCTGCGACCTGTGGGTTAGCAGCAGAGTAATTGCTGTTATTATCAACTTCTCAATGCTTTTCATTAAAATTGTATAATTTGTGGCGTTAGGCGCGTAGTAGAATGTTTACACTCATTGTATCTGTATTAACAACATTTCATAAGAGACCTCCAGGCCACTGCATAAATACGCCATTGCAAACGTTGTAAACAATATTTTTCTTTGAAAGAACAAAATGTGGGCGTATATAACGTTAAACTATCCGTCATTGTTTCCTTACGAAATGATCATAAGCTGCATATGATTGGTGCGCTCTCTCTCATGCACACAGCACATTTGTTACGCGAGGCAACAAATGGCGCAAAATTGATCCATCGCGTAATCACCATCTATGCACCACCCCGTAAAAATAACAAAATGAACTATTTTCGATACGGCATGTTGTTTGCCATTGGTTATTGAGCATTTCAAAAGTTCTGCGTGCCATAAAATCACCTGCTTGTTACATTACGTCAGGAAGCTGGAGAACATCTCCTTCAAAATGTTATTCAAGTGCAGGCTAGCTGGTAATCACATAAGAAGCGGCTACTTATAGCTCCTGGAGAGGTGGACAATGATTATATTAAAATATTTTCACAGCTTAACGGCATTCAGTACTTTGTGCGCGTATACATCTCTCTGAGCTCATACTTGCTGAGAGAAAAAGGAATGGAAAGAAATAGCCCCACCGCAGTGGTCTATTAGCTAAGGTACTCGGTTGCTGGCACGCAGGTCGTGGGTTCGAATCCCAGCTGGGGCGGCTGCATTTCCGATGGAGGCAGAAATGTTGTAGGCCCGTGTGCTCAGACTTGAGTGCACGTTAAAGAACCCCAGGTGGTCGAACTTTCCGGAGCCCTCCACTACGGCGTCTCTCATAATCATATGGTGGTTTTGGGATATTAAACCCTACATATCAATCAATAAAAAGAAATAAGCAGCGCTGCACGTGTTTGCTTCTTTGATGTGCGAGATGTATTTTAAGCTGTAAAATACAATTCAAGTTGTGTGCAAACCAACCAGCCCGACCCTTAACTAAATCTACATAGTTCTAAAAACCACGGTTTTTCACCTTCTTTCTCGTCTGGTGGGGCAAGTTGTTGGGAAAGCTTAAAATCTGAGCTTCCCACAAGGCTTGAGTCCACGGCTCCATTGGGGCCACATTGCACGCTGCCGCTATGGCTCCAAGTTACCATAAGCAAGGCTGACCAGGTTTATCAGGCACTAAAGAGTGCATAATTGTTGGCGTTTTAGTACGGGAAAACTTAAACATCAAAAGCAATTCGTCACAATCATGGACTTACAACAGCTTCGACAGAGCAGCAGTGATGCTATATCCTTTTTGAAGGAAAAAAAATGGCAGCATATCCTTGGAGTGAATGATGGAGAGTGGGGCAAAACATTCGTTGGTTCATTCGCTCTTGCTTCCGTCCGTCCAAGTGTCTGTCTGTGTGTCCGTCCGTGCGTCCATCCACCCATCCGTGCATGCGTCTGTTCGTGCGTCCATCCCTGCGTTTGTCCTTGCATCCGCCCCTGCGTTCGTTTATGCGTTCATCCATGCATCTGTCTGTGTCTCCTTTCGTCCATCTATTCAACGCTCCAAGTACCACCATCTCGCATCTTTTTGACACGAACTGTCCATCACCTGTGGCCTATACCTGCATTATGTGGGCCATGGTATGGGAGTATGTGCCACACGTGACTCAAAAAATGGTTCATGACCTACAGCCGTCAGCATCTTCAAAGGGTGCCTGAAATGTTTTTTTTTCACATTACGTTTTTGATTAGAATACTGGAGCAAGCCATTGGCACCATAATTCAATAGAAACACCCATTGTTAACAGAGCTACGAGTATTAAATGTGTACTCTCCTCCTCCATTCCGCCCATCACTCTCACCTGCCCTCAACTCTTCTTTCGAGCGCACGGGGCAAAGCTCCGCCTTCACGGGGCCTGCGTCACGACGTGAAGTGAGAGAACGCTTGCGTGACGTTCTGTCGTTAACTGTGCTGCGCGTTCCACAGCCAATCAGATCAGCTGTAAACGATTATGTCAATGAGACAGAGCGTGTCGCTTGGTGTACGAGCGGTTGAAAACGCATTTGGCCGAGTCGCAGCGATCTACAGCGACCTAGAGCGATTCGCCGCTTTGAAGCAATGCAATACATCACACAGTTGAGCAGAGAGCTCATATAAGTCTCTAATACCCTTGGGACTTGGTCTACCGGCCCAATGTGTGTGTAAAAAGTCATCGAAACAGTCTCAGGGTCTCTTTAACTCGAATGCTCCGACGCGCAGAAACGGCTCACTTGGACTGAGGTCAGCGCCGCCAGGCGTTAAATGACATGGTTTCTGTGATAGATGGAGTGCGCGTTGATTTCACTAGTAAATTTCTGTTTTTTGTCAGCCTGACCGGAGGATGAAATGCATTTTGGCATCCCGTTTTAGCCTCGTTTCGCCTCGTGGCTACCAAGGGGTTCAAAAAAAAATTGCTGGAGTGGAGGCTCCCGCAATGCTTGGCCAGCTGTAGTGAAGGCAGCTTTTGGCCTCCAAAGACCTCAGAAACGATCCGTTTTCTTCTTCCCAATTTCCCTCGCCGAAAAAAAAGCCAGCTTGGTGACCTAAGAGTCTGGAGGCAGAGGGCTATGCTAAGGCTTAAGGCGGGCGACGTCACGTCCATGCCGGTGCATTTAGTCCGATGGGGAAAGTGGATCAATGAGGTAATTCACCAACGAGGTTTGCTCCAAAATGCGGTTAGGGCCTTCGTACTTCAGGATGAGTTTTGAGAAAAGGCTGGGAGTTCGGTAAAGAACAGCCAGCCATACAAGTGATCCCGGGGAATAGCTGTGGCATCTTTAAGAGTCGGCTTTGTTTTCTTTCTGGCACTGCTGTTCTCGTGACGTAAATGTGCATGTGAGTTTACGGCACTCTTCCGCTTTTCCGGGAGCTTCGGACACAGATAGGCATTCGGATGCGTGAGGACGGTATGGAAGGAGAGTGTAGATGGTGTGGGATGGTTCGCGTCCGTAAAGAAGAAAGACAGGTGAAAATCTAGTGATAGACTGTGCCGCGGTGTTGTATGCGAACGTGATGAATGGAAGAATGTGATCCTAGTAGGTATGATGAGATGTCACATACATCGCGAGCATATCGCCGAGGGCGCGGTTAAATCTCTCCTTGAGCCAGTTAGTCTGCGGATGGCATGCCGTGGTCTTGCGAAGAACAACATGGCATTCAGAAAGCAGAAACGTGACGACTTCTGATAGTAAGGCTCGACCTCGGTCACTTAGTAGTTCTCGAGGTGCACCATGTCGTAGTATGAAGCGATGGAGGACGAAGGACGCTACGTTCCGCGCAGTGGCACTTGGAAGGGCGGTGGTCTCAGCGTAGCGTGTTAAATGGTCCACAGAGACTATAATTCACTGATTGTCATCTGATGTTGTCGATAGAGGGCCATAGAGATCAATTCCAATCCGATCGAAAGGTTTGGCAGGGCCCGGAAGCGGTTGAAGCGCACCGGACGAGTGGAATGGTGGCGATTTGCGGCATTGACAGTAAGGGCAGCCCATAACAAATTTTCGAACAAAATGATACATTTCGCGCCAGTAGAAGCGATGGCGAATGCGTTCGTAATTTTGAAAACTCCGGCATGACCACATTGGGGATCGTCGTGAAAGGAGGCACATATTTGTGATCATAAGCTGCAGGGGACAACCAAGAGCCACTTAGACCTTCAGGGGCGTAATTGCGTCGGTGCAGCAGCCAATCACGAATGACGAAATGAGCAGCTTGACGTCGGAGAGATCGTGATACCGCATTGGTTGATGATCTAGAGAGACTGTCAAAAAGGGAAGTGACCCACGGGTTTTTGTGTTGTTCACTGGCAAAGGAGTCGAGGTCGAGAGTTGCGATGGAGTTGGTACTAGTGGTTCCGCAGGCTGAGTCGGGAGGTAAAGGCGAACGGGACAGGGCGTCGGCGTCAAAATGTTTGCGTCCGCGGCGATAGATGATGCGATTGTCGTACTCCTGGATTTGCGTCGGTTGAGGCCACCGAACTAGGCGGCCAGAAGGATCTTTCAATGTGGCGAGGCTACAAAGTGCATGGTGGTCCGTTAAAAGGTCAAATGGGTGACCGTACAAATAAGGGTGGAACTTGCGAAGCGCCTACACTAGCGCTAAGCACTCCTTTTCAGTGACGCTGTAATTGGACTCAGCTTTAGTGAGCGTGCGACTCGCATAAGCGATGACGTATTCGGAGTAGGCTGGCTTGCGTTGGGCGAGGACTGCGCCAAGACCAACCCCACTGACGTTTGTGTGAACTTCCGTTGCGACTGTTGCGTCGAAATGCGGAAAAATGAGAGGAGATGTTAGCAGACTACGGAGCGTGGCAAAAGCGACGTCGCAGTCAGGAGACCAGGATGAAAGGTCTGTGCCACTGCGTAGGAAGTTGGTCAGTGCACTGACATGATCGACGCATAATTTCGAATGAATCGCCAGAAGTACGAGCATAGTCCAGCGAAACTGCGTAATTCTTTCAGTGTAGTAGGTTTCGGGAATTCAGTGACTGCTCGTAGTTTTGCAGGGTTGGGTAAAACACCATGCTTGGAAACGATGTGCCCTAACATGTACATCTCTCGCGTGGCGAAGCGGCACTTTTTAAGGTTCCGTTGGAGCCCAGCGTTGGTTAAACACGTCATAACCAGTTGCGCCGAAACAGGTTTGTAGAAAAATCGGGAGAAAAAACGACGATGTTGTCGAGGTAGCATAGACACACAGACCACTTCAGTCCACGCAGTGTGTTGTCCACGAGTCGTTAAAACGCGGCAGGAGCATTACAAAGTACAAACGGCATTACGCTAAATTCGTACAGGCCATCTGGTGTAATGAACGCAGTTTTCTTGCCATCAGCTTCTGCCATAGGAACCTGCCAGTATCCAGTTCGTAAGTCCAAGGAGGAGAAGAGTTCGGCTCCTTGGAGGCTGTCAAGGGTGTTGTCGATGCGCGGTAGTGAATAGACGTCTTTCTGCGCCACCTTGTTCAATCGCTGGTAGTCGACGCAAAATCGAATTGATCCATCCTTCTTTCGAACTAGAATGACAGGAGATGCCGAAGGACTGTGCGATGGTTGAATAACGCGACGGCGTAGAATCTCTTCGACCTGGTCGTTGATGACGTGACGTTCTGCAGCAGAGACATAGTACGGTCTTTAACGCAATGGCTGGTGCGAACTGGTGTCAATGTAGTGGTGCACTGCGGAAGTGCGACCCAATTGCGGCTGAGATATGTCGAATGAATTCGCGAAGTGTTGGAGGAGATTAAGAAGCTCGGCGCGTTCTTGAGCACTTAAGGTGTCGGTGATGGAACTCCAGAAGATGTCACTCGACGAGCATTCCAGCGGGGAAAGGACATGAACTTCGGTCGAGGCGCTACTGTACGATTCGTCTGGCATGTTAAGGAATCAAGAAGAATCAAGGTACTCCAGTCGACCGAGACATTCGCCGGCAAGTAGCGTAAGAGGTGCAAAAGGGGGTTGTTGACGAAAATATTGCTTCGGCCAGCAGTAACGTCAAGTGTAGCGAAAGGCAAAGAAACGGCTCTGCGGCTCATGAAAATGTCGGAAGGTGTAAACATTACCGTAGCATCGTTATGGTCATCGCAGCAAACAGGGACAATGGCAAGAGAGGCTGGCGGAATTTCAGTGTCCTCACGCACGACGAGTTTTGGTGACCGCTCAAGAGTTTCGTGCAAAGGTTCGTCACACAAGTGCGAAAATTGAACTTCAGCGCGTGCGCAGTCGATGACGGCATGATGATGTGACAGAAAGTTTCACCTGAGGATAACGTCATGCGAGCACACCGAAAGGACGATGAACTCGACAACGTAAATAGAGCCTTGGATGAATATGCGGGCCGTACAGGTGCCGAGAGGTCAAACTGATTGTGCGCTAGCCGTACGAAGCGATAGTCCAGAGAGTGGCGTGGTCACTTTGCGTAGGGAGCGGCAGATCTGGGCGGCTATAACAGAAACGGCCGCACCTGTGTCGACGAGGGCAAAGGTAAAAACACTATCGACAGTTATGGCGACGACGTTAGCAGGTGGAGTGCGAGGACTTGGGCATTTCGACGAATGCACAGTTCTTGCCTTTGGAACTGTGGCGTTCAGTTTTCCCGGTTGGTAGAAGCGGGTCGGGGACGCATTGGGGACAGTGATGGCCTGCGAGGAGACGGGGGGGCGGGGAGAGTGAGTCTGAGATGAGGGCTGGGGTGACTGAGACTCGGGAAAGTTAGCGTAGCCATAGTGCGGTGAGGGATAGGGAACAGGTAGGTGCATGGGCTTTCGGTCATACGGCTACGGCCGAGTAGCTTCGCGAAGTGGTTGGAAGCGACGGCGACAATATCGTGCCACGTGTCCTGGAGGACCGCAGGCGTAGCAGATCGGTCGATTGTCAGGAGTGCACCAGGAATCGCCGACTCGTGGTGCGGCCCAAGGTGTCGAAGGCGTGGCGGAGTAAGGAGCAACTGAAGAATGGGTGGCAAATGCTGCTGGCGGGGTCTGCTGCGTACCACCTGGGCATGCGTAAGAGGTGTGGCCACGGGTTGCATAGCTGGCGCATTAGGAACAGGCATGGCCACAAGCTGCTGGTGAGCAGCGACGAGAACAGCCTGAGCTACCTGTTCGGCAATAACGCCGCGGAGTGGTGAGGGCAGACGAGAGGACGGCGGCGGCTGCGTGAAGGGAATCAACGACAGTTGCCGAGCTACTTCTTCATGCAGAAAGCCTTTAATCTCTTACAGGGTTTGTGAGTGATCAGTAAGACTGGAGAGAGAGTCGGCGTGTGAGGAAAATGGCTAAGTCAGGGCGTGCTGCTTCCTCAACACGTTGAAACTTTGGCATAAAGTGACCAGTTCCGCAACGGTGGCAGGATTACGGGCCAGGAGCATCTGAAATGCGCCGTCATTTATCTGTTTGAGGATGCACTGAATGTTCTCCAACTCGGGCATGGCGGTGCTCACATGGTTGCAAAGACCAATACTGTCTTCGATGTAACTGGTGAACGATTCCGTTGGCTTCTGTGCGCGAGTCCGCAAGCGTTGTTCCGCTCTAGACTTGCGGACAGCGGGTCGGCCAAAAACGTCAGCAAACAATGTTTAAAAGATGAACCACGTCGTAATGTCGTTTTTGTGGTTGTTATATCACATTTCGGCCACGTCAGCGAGGTAAAAGATGACGTTAGTCAACTTGTCCGCGTCATCCCACTTGTTGTTTGCGCTCACCAGATCGTAGTTAGTGAACCAGTCTTCCACGTCGGCCTCATCAGCTCCGCTTAAGACCTTGGGCTCTCGCAAGCGAAGAACGCCGGGGTTGCTGGAGGATGGAGTGGAAGAGTCAGTTGGCGCGTTGTTGGTGGCCATGATGGGAGGTAGCGTTCAGTTGCGCAGCTCCAGGTTTAGGCAATGGCGAATGGCAGCCCCTAGGTTCAGGCGACTGGGAATGTCAGCACCATACACCAGTTGAAAAGGGGTTTATTGGCGTGTGTTGCGACGGTGGCCATACGATGAAAAGACGACCGGGACAGAGCAACCGTCACGAAGATACCAGTGATGATCAGCACGAGGTGAGCGAGAGAAGCCCAAAACCAAGACCCAAGTGCTGGCGATGTTGCTTGCCAACGATGCGTTTTCTTCTTCACAATTGTTTCCCGTTTACCGTTCCTGAAGGCGCGGTCTCCTTCGATGAGATTATCGATTGTCTTGAAGAGACAACCGGTAGCGTGAGGGTGTTGTTCCTGCAACACCTCGGCGTTTTGAAGTTCTTGGTAGCAACGAGGACAGTGGAACAAGCCACCAAGCTCATAGTGAATGAAGCTTTTGTCCTTCAGAAGAAAAAAGTTCGAGTGGAAGTTGTCGGCCAACCAAATGTGTTCGTGAGTGTGTACGTACCCGATGACGCGGTCGTCTCTGCTTTGCAGCTTTTCGGCAAAGCACGTAGTATAACATATGTGACTCTGCAACGACGTCAGTCTACATTTACCGGTACACGATTGGTGAAGATTGAAATGGCAAATCCCGCACCAAACTTTGTTTCAATCCATTGACACCGCGTTATGTTGCAATACAGCGGCATGTGTCGCGTCTGTGCGCGTTGCCACAATGAAGGCCACATGACCGTGGCCTGTTCAACACCTTTTTTTCATAGGTGCAGCGCGTACCGACATGCTGCGGAAGAGTGCACTGAAGCCTGCAGAAGGTATGAAGGTGATCACACGACCAAAGAATGTTTCAAGTGCAGGTAATACGCAGACGCAGCTCAGAAGACCCCGTCATCGAGTGTCCAATACTTCCCAACAATGAAGAATGCACTTCAAGGTCCTCAAGTGTGGCCAAGCAATCTAGAACTTATAAAGTACTGCGGCCTCAAAAGAAAACGATACAAGTCAAGACACCAGAGCACTGGGATGTAGAGAGGCTGACCAACGATTTCGTAGACGCACACTCGGAATAAGCTACTCGCGTCAAGCCAGCCAGAACGCCAGACGGGGCAACTACAGATGAACAGCCCGCTCAGACGCAACATGAACACCCAAATTGGACTTCCACAGAAACATCCACTGATTTTTCTTCACAAGTAGGCAGCATAGAATTTCGACATAACTGCAGCGCATCAACTGCGTCCGAGAAGTGCGTAACGCCGGACGACCAGGTACCCATTACAAGAGGCATCGCAAAAAGCACTGCTTAGATTTCCTCTGCGACGGAAGCGACAGACGCCAGTGACAGGACACCAAACGCTAACCTTGAAATGTCGACGACCTTGAAGAACATGAACGTTATGCCTTCGACATCGATAAAGCAGCTAAGACGTCGACCACCAACGCGAGCAAATCGGTGGACACCGAGGTTTCTACCACACCCGCCCGATCTGCAGACGCATCGAGTCCTTCGAGTTCACGATGCCATTCCCAGCCAGGCAGTGGGAGCAGCAGCAGTGACTCCCCTAAACAGGGAACATTTAAGAAATCCCGCGTAGGATCACCACCACGGCAAACGTCATAAACTGTGAGCGACGACGATATGTATATTTTTAGCATTTGGCTCTCCTCTCGCTTACCTTTCTTTCCTTTAAGAAATTTTCTGGCCTTTATTTCAACAATGGCATCACTTTATGTTTTGTCGTTCAGTGTTCGCGGTTTCCTATGTGTGGTGAAGCCGCAGGCAGTACTTGACCTCGCGCGGGCGCATCGCGTAGACATGCTCTTTTTGCAGGAGACAAACTTTCCTGCTAAGCTTGACGTCGCAGAGTTTCAGAAAAGGTTTCTTGTAGAGGCCTTCTTCTCAGTCACAGATGCGCGTGCACGTGGCACAGGAGTTGTTTTCATTAACGCAACACTGAGGAGGGGTGCTCACTGTCTTGTTGACACCAAAGGCTGCATCATAACAGTAGATGTGGTACTTAACTGCAAACGAGTCAGATTTGTCAACGTATATGCGCACGTAACGAGGTCAGAAACGAGCGGGTTCTATAAAGGTGTCAGAAATTTTTTATCGTGCCGATATTATATGTGCGTGCCGGAGACTTCAACCGCGTGCTCGATACTACACGGCACGTCAGGGGTCCCGGCCAAGGCACCAACAATTTTTACGCCAGAGAACTACAGCAACTAGTTCAAGATCTCAAACTGACAGATGGGCGGTCAACTCAACATGGAGTCGGGTTCGTCACAACTCGTGCTTGTGGCATTCACGAAAGCCGAAGTGATAGAGTTTATGTGCCCGAAGACTTTTTAGCGAACCTACAAGCATGTGAGATGGTCCAACTTGCGCCAAGCCAGGAGAAACTCAGCGATCACGCTCCGTTACTCTGCACGTTTAACGTGAGCACAACAACGATAATCCACACACCATGGAGGATGGACCCAACTATTTTTCATGATGATGAAAGCATTTCGGTAGTTCAAACTGAGCTGGCGGCCTCACTGGCAGAAGCGAGTTGCATAACTCCGACTACATGGGGCCACTTAAAATCTCGCTGGCGCCTCATAGCTCAACAGGCAGGAAAAGCGCGCCACGCTCGCCTCACGGACAAGATGAATGAAATTCTCAAACGCATTCAAATTATTGAAATAGGTGGGTCAACTACGTTCGCTATGTTCGAATACCTTGAAGCACAAAAAATTCAATATCAAAACCTTCTAAAGCAGAAGTCTCAGGCAACAAGGCTCGCAAAAGAACTGTACTTATTGACAGATGAACTTGAGAACTTGACATATGCGCAAAAAAAAGCGCGATCGTCGATGCTAGCCCCGCTACATCGATGAGGCGCTGAAAGAGGATGGTACTATTTTTAATTCGTTCAAATGGCTTTCTGAGACTACTTTGCAAAACTGTTTACTGCAGACCATCACGCAGAGGACGATGAGTTTACTGCCAAACTCTCAGCCTTTTGCGAAAGTTTGCCATCGCTAGACTCAGAAGACGGTTTAGTATTATATGCAGAAACTTATCAAAAAGAACTATGGTACGCCTTAAAATCAATGAATACGTCCACGTCACCAGGCCCAGACGGAATAGTCACGGCATTTTATCTGCGTTTCTTTGATATTTCGGGAGATTCGATCACCGATCTCGTGAATATTTTGTTACGCGACGGCCATCAACCGCAGTCCTTCTGCGAAGGAAGGGTGCTGAAAGAGTATATGGAGCCGTGAGATCCTAAATCGTGGAGGGCCATTACCCTTCTAAACACAGAATATAAGTTAGTAGCCACGCTGCTATCATGGTGTCTGCGGCCTTTCTTGGAAAAAATTGTGTCCCCCTTCAGTTATGTGCAGTACCAAGACGTTCCGTCTTCGTACCTCTTACAATCATCAGAGACCTCTTCGCATGTGCCAAAGGAAAACAGATCTCAGGAGTATATATTTCTCTTGATCAGGTCAAAGCATTTGATAGAGTTGAACATGGGTATCTTTTCGCTATTTTGCGCATCTTTGGCCTCCCAGAACAGTATGTGCGACTGGTAGAAATAATTTATCAGGATCTATCGAGCTGTATTTATTTCCACAATGAAATGACCAGAAGCTTTGCAATTCAAAAAGAGGCAAGGCTGTCTGTTGTCTCCGGTATTATTCATTTCGTCTCTAGGGCTTTTGATTAGAAAGGTTGCAAACTGCGAGCGCATAGTGGGTTTCCCGATGCCAGGCTAGCAAACCTTCAAAATTGTCGCATACGCCGATGATATTTCGGTATTTTTGCGTAACTTGTCCAGCTATAGTACATTCCTTGAAACTTATGCTGAGTATACCTATCTGTCTGGTGCTCTTTTAAACACCACCAAATGTAAGCATTGCTCTTTGGAGGCTTTAGAGAACTATTGCCAGGAGACTTGGAATACGTTCAAGCTGTTAAGGTGTTAGGCGTTTACTTTGAGGAAGGAGATGTCTCAAAAAGGACCTGGGATGACGTGCTCAGAAGATCTACCGATGTCATAGCAGCAGCCACTCATTTTAACCTGTCACTAACGGCAAAAGCAACAGTCATCAACACACACAGGCATGCGATTTTGCATTTTACATGGCACACATCGCCCTTCTACCTCGCCGTGTTACAAGACGTCTCGCCTTTATGGCAGGGACCTTCCTCTGGGGAGGAAAACCAGCAAAGGCACAAAGGAAATTTTTACAGCTTCCCACAAACCGTGGAGGCTTGAGTCTCCCAGACATATACCAACATTCACGAGAGCGCTGCCTGCAAAAACAACACAGAAGCTTTTTGATCACAGCAACTACCCTGGGTTCAGGCTCTTGATGTACTGGAGCAGTGCACTAAAAGGTACTTTAACGGCCAATACATACATCGGACCCCGATCAGAAATTCCGCTAAAGTTTTACAGAGCTGCCAGTGGATTAAAACGAACAGGGGAGTCGATAAGTTCATGCAGTCTGTAAAATGTTTCATTGCAGAAAATAAGCGAAGTGGTGACAAGTAGCACACTGAGCAAAGAGGAAGAAACAGCATCCTGAACGAAAAATTGGAAAGGATGGCGCGGCAATCGCGTACCTAACCATGTGTGTGAATTGGACAGGTTGAGAAGATGGAGGACATTGCCTACGCGTGACTGGCTAGCACATTAAGAAGTCATTCCAAATGACCGCTGTCCAAACTGCGGCAAAAGAGAGACGGCCCAGTATGTTCTGTTTCAGTGCTCGGTGGCGAGGCACGTCTGGCACATGGTACAACGCCTCTTTGGCTTTCGCACGGCGCGCATGGGAACAGAACGTGGGCTGTTTGCAAGACTGAACTTTACAGCAACCTTGCACGTACTGTGGCGGCGACGCTGTTTAGCGGAAGTGCAGCACAAGCTGCATAGAGGCACCTATCCCACACTACAGAAAATTCGGCTCATTGTGTAGAATTACCTAGATCAGCAGCTGGAAACGCACGGCGAAGAGGCCTTCCTTAGGCGATGGTACACACGTTTCTTCAAAGTAAGAGAGGGACAGCTGAGGTTTCTAGTTGTCCCGTACTAGCCATGCGCCCACTCAAGTACGCATGCATAAGTGTTATCCTGTAAAATGTGGTTAACCTGATTCATTTTAATTTTCCTTTGACTTGTAACATTTGGATACCCAGTGATCATTTAGATTTTGGTGCTCATTTGTAAGATGTATACACTGTCTTTACTTGTTTTCGATGTTTCGTTTGAGTACATAAAAGTTAAGTGTACAATAAACTTCCTTTTCTCAATCGCCGAATGTCAGCAGTGTAGTGGCTAGAAAGGTTTTCCTAGTGTCGTGAACGAGGTGGCATACAGACTCCAGAGGGGGCGCAACCGCTCGATGGCACATGGCATATACGCATCTGAGTCGGAGTTCTCAGGCGTTTCTCGTATAAAACAAGATTTGTGGTAACGGTACGAATTCACTGTGCTCGTCACACAGGGCGCCGATAAATTGTAAACGAAGGAAAAAAAGGCTGAAGTTACGAGTATGCTACCATGTTATCCTCATTTGAACGGCACATACAAGCGGGATATATAGCGCGCACAGGACGAAGATGTAGGAGGTTCGAGGCTTCAGTGACAGTTTAATAACATTGTTTTACACACATGTGCGTTTCAGTATAAGGACATCAATATATATATATATATATATATATATATATATATATATATTTATAGCTGTTACAAAAGAAACAAAATACAACAACCAGATAGAAAGATGCAAGAACTAGTGCATTGATGCAGAATGGGAATGAACAGCAAAAAAAAAGAAGGGCGTGAATTGTACTGTTTTCGTAATTTGTAGTGTCCCTTTCAGCCCGGTTCATGCTGCACGGAAGATTTGGTCTTAGAGTAGAAGGTTAATGCATGGAATAATATCTGTTGTTGGGGGACCGTCCTATGTACGGCTGACGCAGAAGCCTATAGCTAATGTTTCAGCCGCACACAGTCGTTCCGTGCACGGTTAACGTCCCCCAACCGTAGCTTGCCTCATTGCAGCTACTACTACGGGTTCGGGCGAATAAGGCAACTGGCCAGATCAACAACAAACACTTTATTGCTAAGCGTTAGCAATCGCGCGTCACTGTCGCGGGGAGATACTACAGATAACAAAGGTGTTGACGCTTACACCTCGGTCGTGGACGTCCTCGGCTCGCAGGAGGGGTTGCGGGTTCGTCCTCCTGGGATGGTCGCTGGTGTCAGAGAGAGCGAGCGCCCGTTTGCCCGCTCGTTTTGTTCCCCGACCCGATTTCCCTTTCCCTGACGAGAATGGTACCTTTCCTCGCTGAGGGAGAGGGGAACCTGTTCCTGGCGCCGGGAAAGGGGGGGGGGAATCGCACGCGCCGGCCGTGGGGGAAGGGGTCCCCGCAACCAGGCGCGTGCGCTGCCCTAAAAGGGAAAGGGAGGCTGGGCGCACCTGCTCCCCACATCTCCTCCCCCCTTAAGAAGGCCCCCGAACGACAGAGACTGCAAAGAGGGAATAATTCGTTTTATTCGTCCTCTAGATAGGCCAGAAGGGCCTGGTCTACGTCCATGCCCTCGGACCGTTCGGTGTCTGCCGCGGGCACCGCCGGAGCCCCCACCGCTCTCTCACCCGCCTCCAAGGTCATTGACGCCACCTCCGGTGTCAATGCAGCCGCCACCAATGTCTCTCCCGGCCCCGCCGCCCCCCGCTCTACGGTAGCCGTTATTGATAGCGGCGCAGGCGGACTCTCGCTGGACGCGTGGCCTGAGGCAACTCTCAGCAGCCACTGCGCGAAGTCCGCCTCCTGGGCCGCCCGCGCCAGCATGGCCCGAACAGCGGCGCCGGAGCGCTCCTGGGATGATTCGCGGCTGGATGGTTGGGTAGCCTGGGTGCGGTGCCGGTGTAATTTCCCCAATTCGTGGGAGTTATGGATCACCACGGCGCCGCACTCGCAGAACCGCGTCCCTGCGGGCACTGGAAGGCAAGCCCCGTTAGCCCTCCGGTCCGCGTCCTCTACCGTGCGCCCCTGAAAAGGGCGATACAGGTGCGCTGGGGCGACCCCAACTCGGGCCCTTTCCTGCCGGCGCCAGGGCCTCGAGGAGACGTAAGACACCGGAGGGTCGCCTCCATCCTGGCTGGTCCAGGTTGCCACGTCTCGGTGGTTGCGGCCGTGAGGCGATGCGGTCGGCTCGCCGCGTTGGGACCCTGGTCTCGTTCCCTGTGAACCGGCGGGTCGTGATGGTGACGGCGAAGCCGAGAGTTGGTGACCAGGCGGCAGCGCGCGCGGACCCCCTCGGTGGCGGCGGCTCGAGTGGCTCTGCCTCGGCGTTCGCGGCCGGGCCGCAGTGGGGTAGGGCTGCCATGTGGACGTTGGTGGGGGTGGGGGCTGGCCGTAAGGAGGTGGTCTCCTCTCCTTGCTGTTCCGGCGGTGCTGTTCCCAATGGCGCTCCATCTGTTCGGTGAGAGTGATACAGATAAAGAACGACAGGTTAACAATCGCACATGTGTTGCGCGCTAACCCTTGCACCCCGCGTCGAACATATCAAACGCGGCCTACCGTGCATAGTTGCCTCCGACTGTTACGCAGGAAGTAGCGCGGTTCTGGGCTCCTGACCCGGTGTCGAACCATCTCACCCGCCGCGCGCGGCTTGGAGGGGGACTGACCGTAGTCCTCATGCGCCTCCCGTGCTATGTAGCGTTTCAAGTCACATACATGCACCGGTCCGCCGCTCGGTTTGCCTTTCATGTTCGCGAGTCTACGCTGTCGGAAAGTCCTAACAGTACCCCCGCGTTAGCCAAAGGATCGCCACTCTGCGACGCGACATCCGACAACATTGACAAATCTTGGAATTCCGACATGCCTATTATCCTACGTGTGGAAGAGCGCCCTGGCACTTGCTCGCGTCCACAGAACTAGCCGCGTTGCCAAATTCGTTACGTTGGGCGCCAGATGTTGGGGGACCGTCCTATGTACGGCTGACGCAGAAGCCTATAGCTAATGTTTCAGCCGCACACAGTCGTTCCGTGCACGGTTAACGTCCCCCAACCGTAGCTTGCCTCATTGCAGCTACTACTACGGGTTCGGGCGAATAAGGCAACTGGCCAGATCAACAACAAACACTTTATTGCTAAGCGTTAGCAATCGCGCGTCACTGTCGCGGGGAGATACTACAGATAACAAAGGTGTTGACGCTTACACCTCGGTCGTGGACGTCCTCGGCTCGCAGGAGGGGTTGCGGGTTCGTCCTCCTGGGATGGTCGCTGGTGTCAGAGAGAGCGAGCGCCCGTTTGCCCGCTCGTTTTGTTCCCCGACCCGATTTCCCTTTCCCTGACGAGAATGGTACCTTTCCTCGCTGAGGGAGAGGGGAACCTGTTCCTGGCGCCGGGAAAGGGGGGGGGGAATCGCACGCGCCGGCCGTGGGGGAAGGGGTCCCCGCAACCAGGCGCGTGCGCTGCCCTAAAAGGGAAAGGGAGGCTGGGCGCACCTGCTCCCCACACTGTGGTTTAACGTTTTATGCAATACCTACGCGCTAAAATTGCTTTGCTTGCGTTGTATTTATGCGTCTTCCTTGCTGAGAACATGCACAAACGATGCGCCCTAACACCAGATCTTCCATGCAGTGTGAACCAAACAGGAAGGCACACTCTAAATTGTAAAAAGAATTCAATTGACGCTACCTCAAAAGTGACGAATAAGAACATGAACAACGCCACCGCATTTCAGAATTAGGTATTGTGCAACTTTTACAAACACCATGAACGTGTGTTTGCTCTGCTTTTTATAGGTCTGATACTTTTGAGAAGCAGCTGCGAATTAAAATTCGAAAGGTGCGTAAGCTATCGCACGCAAAGGTTCATTGTTGAGAAGGTGCTGGTCGATGACAAAGAATGCCATAGGCGCGCGTGACAACGTAACCAAAAGCAACGCCTCCGGCCATGAGTGAAACGGTGCGAAAACGGAATGCCAAGTGAGTGCATTCGACCCACCGGTAAGGCAGACTGGAAATAGAGATTTGCTAGTGAAACCGACGTGCGCTCTATCTATCGTTAACTACAGGAGGCATATCAATTTCAACGCTTGGTGGCGCTCCCCTCAGTCCAAAAGAGCCGAAGCCACGCGTAACTCTGCATTAAAATAATTATCTCTCTCGCTGGTTGTGACTTAGCCTTACGAAGTTCAGAGTTCTCCCACAATTACGGGCTGTCCAGAGAACCCATGATGTGGCGGTGAGGCTAGGCCTCCTCGTTCCTACGTGGGAGCGGCCCGTGACGTTGTTCTAAAGGAGTAGCGTTTCTCAGGACCCAATAAGGTTCTCTGTCTGTCTGTCTGTCTGTCTGTCTGTCTGTCTGTCTGTCTGTCTGTCTGTCTGTCTGTCTGTCTGTCTGTCTGTCTGTCTGTCTGTCTGTCTGTCTGTCTGTCTGTCTGTCTGTCTGTCTGTCTGTCTGTCTGTCTGTCTGTCTGTCTGTCTGTCTGTCTGTCTGTCTGTCTGTCTGTCTGGTACCTCGCACCGACTCTCGAACGCGCGCCGCGCGTGCTCTCGTGGCGATGCAACACATTGAATCACCGGATGCGCATATTCCCAATTTCCCTGAACTTGACGCTAGAGACGCTGCGTGGCGTTGTGGCCGCTCCGTAAACTTGAGTTTCGATCCGCTCACGGCAGTGGTCACCGGCATCAAGAGATCGTCACCGGCAGCGTTAGTTTGGTTTAGTTTGGGAAAACTTTATTGTGAAAGTCCGAAGGCGTGTGCCCTAGCACACGGAGGGCCGCTACCACGATGGGACAGTAAGGCCGAGACCTAGCGCCACATCGTGGGCCCTCTGGACAGCCCAAAGTTGCGATGTTATGTCCGGACTCCGGAGAGCAGAATCCCACTTTCAGGACGATGCTGTATCGTGGCCGCGTACCGAAGAGCACTCCCAGAGCATGTGATGTAGAGGGGATAAACCGCCACATTTTGTACACGAATTCGTTAAAAGAACCTCAGGGTAAAGGTTGTGGAGAAAGACAGGGTTAAGGTACGTTTCTGTTTTAAGTAATCGCAATATATATGTCTCCGCTCTATTTAGCTTCCTATGTGGAGGTGGGAACATTATCCATAACGAAATGTTGGGCAATTTGATTGTATCTAGTTGGCGGATTCCTCTTTACGTAATCTCCAGTTCGACCCAAAGATCCTCCATAACCGCGGACAGCTAACCCGCAGCGTTAGTGAGGAATTTGTTCTGAATGTTGGGGCACGTGGACGAGTTTCAGTGTGTGCCGTTCACCATATCCCTGCTTCTTCGCATTCACATATGGTTGCTTTTAGCGAGAGATGGTGTAACTTATTATTAGGTTTTTTATGCCGATTGAAACGAAAATGTTGGCAGGGAACGCCACTACATAACAGGAGACACAGATACGCTGCACGCAAAAAAAATATCTAGTATAATATAGAACAAAGACAGTCAAAACTGTTATCCGAGACCAGGTAGGAGCGTAGGCCTAGCTAGCAAAATCAGCGACAGTCCGGGCCGAGCGTCTCGTGCTTAGCACTGACAGTGTGTGTGCCGAGATTTGCATGACCCACTACATTCATCATTACATATTTCCCCCTCGCTGAAGATGGTGCCAAGTAAGTGTTCTAAGGTGTCGTGAGGACAAGTGGTTTGTGATATGGTTTGTGGCGATTCACATGTACGATTTCGCGGCCTCGGCGACGCAGGTCCACAGTGGCCGTGAGGGGTTCGATGAGGTAGTTAACAGCGGAAGTTTGTTCTATGACTCGATAAGGTCCATGGTACCTGCTGACAAACTTTGTAGAAGTACCAGGAGCAGCACTGGGGGGCACCCACAGCCAAACAAGAGAGTTGGGCGAAAATTGGTAGTTGGACCGTCCATCGTCGTGACGAAATTTTTGTAGCCCTTGTTCTTGTGTTGTAAGGGTGCGAGCTAATTGCCGACATTCTTCCGCATACCGCGCGGCTTCGGAAACTGGTGCGCCTTCAGATGAGTCGGGTCGGTAGGGGAGAATGGTGTCGATTGGAGACGATGGTTCTCGACCATAAAGTAAAAAGAATGGAGAAAAGCCTGTCGTCGCTTGAGGTGCCGTGTTGTAAGCGTACGTTACGTAAGGAAGGATAAGATCCCAGTTGGTGTGGTCGGAGGCGACATACATAGAAAGCATGTCGCCAAGAGTACGGTTGAAACGCTCGGTCAAGCCATTTGTTTGTGGGCGATATGCGGTAGTACAGTGGTGAATTACATGGCATTCTGCAAGAAGTTCTCGAATAACATCCGTGAGAAAGACGCGGCCTCGGTCACTCAAAAGTTCACGTGGAGCGCCGTGACGCAGAACAAAACGTTGCAGCAGGAAAGACGCAACGTCACGTGCCGTCGCGGCTGGTAGAGCGGCCATTTCTGCATATCTCGTGAGATGGTCGATCGCTACAATAATCCAGCGATTCCCAGCTGATGTATATGGTAGAGGACCATAAAGGTCTATTCCAACCCGGTCGAATGGTCGCACTGGGCACGGTAACGGCTGCATTGGTGCAGTAGGACGGCTAGGATTGTGCTTGCGGCGTTGGCACTCTGTGCAAGATCGAATGTACTTTTCAACGAATGTGTATATGCCGCGCCAATAAAACCGAAAACGTAGCCTGGCGTAGGTTTTAAACAAACCGGCGTGCGCACACTGCGGATCGGCATGGAAAGCAGCACATATGCTGGCGCGGAGATGCCTGGGTATGACGAGTAGCCATTTGCGACCGTCAGGGTGGTAGTTGCGGCGATAAAGTATTCCATCACGGATGGCGAAGTGAGAGGCTTGTCGGTGTAGCGCTCGAGATGGCGGGTGGGCGAGTGTTTCAGATAGGTAATCCATCAGAGACGCAATCCACGAATCTTTGCGCTGCTCCGCAGCCATGTTGGTGGGTCCTGATAGTGGAAGGAAGTTGTCTTGGATGGAGACACTCGCAATATCAGTAGAAACAGGCGAACGCGAAAGAGCGTCGGCATCGGCGTGCTTCTGGCCTGAGCGATAAATGACGCGGATGTCGTACTCTTGGAGCCGTAAAGCCCGTCGTGCCAAGCGTCCTGAGGGATCTTTGAGGGAGGATAACCAGCAGAGCGCGTGGTGGTCGGTAACAACATCAAAAGGGCGGCCGTACAGATAAGGCCGAAATTTTGTAATGGCCCAGATAATCGCTAGGCATTCTTTCTCAGTTACCGAATAATTTGCTTCTGTTCTTGTAAGAGTGCGGCTCGCGTACGCAACAACATATTCTTGGTAACCAGGCTTTCGTTGGGCGAGTACAGCGCCAAGACCGACACCGCTAGCATCTGTGTGGATTTCTGTGGGAGCGCTCTAATCGAAATGGCGCAGTATGGGTGGTGTTGTAAGCAGTTCACGGAGCTTCGCAAAGGCACTGTCACAAGCTGGAGACCACGCAGATAGATAGCGGTCTCCCTGAAGTAGGTCTGTCAGAGGCGCCATGATCGAGGCGAAATCTCGGACGAAGCGGCGGAAGTATGAGCAAAGCCCAATGAAACTACGCAGCTGCTTAAGAGACGCGGGCCTCGGGAACTCGCGAACAGCACGTAGCTTAGCGGGGTCAGGAAGAACGCCGTTCTTCGACACGACGTGTCCGAGAATGGTCAGCTTGCGCGCTCCAAAGTGACACTTCTTCAAGTTGAGTTGGAGGCCTGCTGCAGAGAGGCAGCGTAGAACCTGTTCCAAGCGACGAAGGTGCGTGGGAAAATCGGGCGAGAATATCACTACATCGTCTAAGTAGCACAAACACGTGTTCCATTTGAGGCCTCGTAGGATAGTGTCCATCATGCGCTCAAATGTTGCCGGCGCATTGCATAGCCCGAATGGCATCACGTTAAATTCGTATAAGCCGTCTGGTGTAACAAATGCAGTTTTTGGCCTATCATCCGGATTCATGGGCACTTGCCAGTACCCAGAGCGTAGATCAAGGGAAGAAAAGAACTCTGCGCCTTGTAAAGAGTCGAGGGCGTCATCAATTCGAGGCAAAGGATAAACATCCTTTCATGTTATTTTGTTTAGGCGTCGATAATCTACGCAAAAGCGTATCTTGCCATCCTTCTTTTTAACTAAAACAACCGGCGACTCCCAAGGACTGTTTGACAGTTGAACGACGCCTCGCTTTAGCATATCACCTACTTGTTCATCGATGATACGGCGTTCAGTCGGTGAAACACGGTATGGTCGCTGCCGTAGTGGTGGGTGAATACCTGTGTCGATCTGGTGGCATACGGTAGATGTGCGACCTAAAGTAGCGCTGTGACTGTCAAAAGATGGTCGAAACTTGTCAAGGAGGCTCAAAAGCTCACACCTCTGTTGTGGGTTTAGGCCTTCGTCGATGACACGGTTGAAAATGTCGGTAGTGGAAGGGTCATTCACGGAACTACAGGAGAGGGCGCTGACTTCCGATGATTCATCAGGAACGTCAAGTGTAGCGATGGTTTCGAATGATTCTATCGAACCAATACATTCGCCTCGAAGTAGCGTAATCGTGAATGGAAACGGATTCTTCACAGGCACGTTGGTCGCACCACCTTGAAGAGTAACGAGAGCGGTTGGGAGCGGTGATAGGTGGCGATAAACGAAAGCAGCGGAAGGCGTGAAAAATGCGGTAGCGTCGACGACGGTGGAACACGACACAGGTGCGAAGACAGTAGCGCGTGGAGGGATTCGGGTGTCGTCACTAATGACCAAATTCGCGTCGGAAGGGTGATCGTGCACTGGTAGCGCATCACCAAGGGGACAAAAGGCGACTTCGGCACGGGCGCAATCAATGACGGCTTGGTGATGGGAGAGAAAGTCCCAACCTAAAATGATGTCATGAGAACAGTGCGGGAGTACTACGAACTGCACTGTGTAGGGAACTCCTTGAATTACAAGTCTGGCAATACACGCGGCCACAGGCTGCACAGGCTGTGCAGTGGCAGTATGAAGACATGAACCCAAGTAAGGCGTTGTCACTTTTCGAATTGAACGGCAAACTTTTTCGGCGATGACAGAAATTGTGGCACCAGTATCTATAAGGGCAAGTACGGGTACACCTTCAAGAACGGCATTAATTACATTCGGCGGCGAACGAAGAGGGCTTGTGCTTTGCGACGAGAACGCAGTTCTTGCCTCGGGAACTGCGTCATTTAGTTTTCCGCGTCGATTGTAGGGGGGCGTCAGCGCATCGGGGAGGGCGAGCGTCGACGTGGAGAAGGAGATCGGAGATCAGGAGCTGGTCGGTGGCTTGGACGAGGAGTGTACGATTCGGGGTCTGGGGTGTAATGAGTGTACGTGTAATCGTTCTCATATGGACGTAGGTTTTCACGTGAGTGGAGTGGGCGGCGGCGGCACAGACGTGCGACGTGCCCAGGTAGACCACACGAAAAGCAGATCGGTTGGTTGTCGGCAGTGCGCCATGGATTAGGGACTCGGCGGACTGGAGGTCGTGGCGGCTGGGCGGCATAAACAGGAGCAGGCTGTGGAGGCGGCGCTTGGAACGTCTGTGGTCGTGGTCGTGCTGCTGCTTCGGCGTACGTCAATGGTGCATTGACTGGTGGCACCAGCTGCGGAGGAAGGACCTCAGACACTTGATCTCGTATAATAGTCCGTAGAGTAGGGCTAAGTGGTGCACTGCGCTCCGGTAGGCCAGAGATGAGCGAGAGTTGGCGGGCAACTTCTTCGCGCACGAAATCTTTGATCTGCGAGAGGAGGACGGGGTCTTGCGAGGGAGTTAAGCCGGACATCGATTCCTGTTGTGGGACAACACGGCGGGTGACGAGACGTTGCCGGCGGAGCTCATCATAGCTTTGGCAGAGCTCGGTAACTTGGGCGACAGTAGCAGGGCTTTTTGAAATGAGGATCTGAAAAGCGTCCTCTTCAATAGCCTTAAAAATATGCTTAATGTGGTCCACCTCTGTCATGTTCACATCGACGCGTTTGCACAAGTCAATGACGTCTTCTATGTAACTCGTAAAGTTCTCACCAGGCAGTTGAGATCTCGACTGAAGGCGCTGCTCCACACGAAGTTTGCGGACAGAAAAACGACCAAAGACTTCACTGAACTTTGCTTTGAATGCTGTCCAGGTGGGAACGTCGGTCTCATGGTTCCGAAGCCATAAGTGGGCAATGCCACTGAGATAAATGCCGACAGTGGCCCGTCTTGTGGCTTCGTCCCATTTGTTCAAGACACTCACGAGTTCGTAAGTAGCCAGCCAGTCGTCGACGTCGTGGTCGTCAGTGCCACTGAATATGGGAGGATCCCGCTGACGGACCGCGCCGGAGCACACGATGGCCTGGGAAGCCATAGGAGGAGGGCTTGTGGCAGATGCAGTGGTCATGACAGCAGGTAGAGTCCGGCTTCGCAATTCCAGGATTGCAAGGAGACCCAGCACCTCCACCAATTATAATATAGAACGGAGACAGTCAAAACTGTTGTCCGAGACCAGGTAGGAGCGTAGGCCTAGCTAGCAAAATCAGCGACAGTCCGGGCCGAGCGTCTCGTGCTTAGCACTGACAGTGTGTGTGCCGAGATTTGCATGACCCACTACATTCATCATTACACTAGGAACATCGGGTTCTGCAATGTCGAAGCTTGCAGCAGGTTGTAATCAATAGCTTCCCAAACTTGTATCGCCTAAGTAGAATATATCCAACACATTTTAAAGACACATGTCCACGGCGTTCTTCAGATATGCCGAGACTCAGCCACATAACAACGGAGTGAAACAAAAAGTCCACACATCTCAAGAGCCACTCGTTACTAACAAACCACACATGCCACACGGCTAAAGGGAGGCACAGTTTGCGGATGAGGCCAAGCAGGGCCAAACAGCTTTGTTTGACCAGTCCCGGCAAGCCGATCGTTCCAGCGGAGCACTGGCCTGAGAGCCTGTCCATTACTGCCTGCAATTATCTTTCTTTTTTTCTCAGAACAAAGTGTCTTTCTCCTCCTTTTTCTGAAACACGGAGACGAAACAACTGTGACATGTGTTAGTTCATCTGCGCAATCATGTCGAGCGACCTTCTTTGTGTTCCAGCGGCACGCTACAAGTATCGAAGTGCGTGTCTTTCTTCGCGTTGAATTGAAGTTTTCGGTTCAGATGTGGGTTTCAACGTCCGAAAACTACCATATGATTATGAGAGACGCTGTAATGGAGGGCTTCGAAAATTTCGACCACCTGGGGTTCTTTAACGTGCACATAAATCTGAGCACATGGGCCCACAGCATTCTCACCTCTATGGAAAACGCAACTGCCACGGCTGGGATTCAATCTCGCGACCCGCGGGTCAGCAGCTGAGTACCTTAGTCACTTGGACTACCGAGGCGAAGCCGCGCCATTTCCTTGCTATCACATCCATTGTTCGGCGAAACTGCGACGTTTTTTCCAACACACTTGTGTTAGGGGCAGCTGTATACAAATTTCACATAGTGCAGCACATAGAGCTCCCATTTGTCGAGTATTGTTCGTAAACACAAGCATAATTAGGGCTTAGAGCTGTCCCATAATCACTGGCGTTGCCAGGGGGTGGGGGAAGTACCACCCTTTTTTCCCAGTTTTAGACAGGCAAACGCATATTCCCTTGTTGAATTAAAACAACGCTTGACTTTTATATTCATAATCTACTTACCTGGACTGCCAGGTGCGTCTTCACCCGCCCCTGTCTTGTCCTATTCACACTATCACTCATGCTTTTATTTTATAACTTGGTTGTTACGTAGTTTTTCATTGTTTGTCTACTCACATTGGTATCTTACAAAATAGAAACTCACGGAGATGTCCTCTAGAGTAGACTGTTGCGTCATTGATATAAACAACGAGACAACCAGTTGACAACTACAAGAGAACCTTTGTTAGTTTCTCTTTTCATATATAAGCATGACGAACAACTTATCTGGTGCACAGTATACGTAGTCAGAGTTTGTAAACAGCTTTTAGGGGCGAAGCTGGTTTAAGCAAATTTTATTTCCTGATATATCATACACAGCTTATATGCACACAGAAAAATGGACAATGGTGAACAATGCGTATGTACAATGCAAGCTGTTATAGATAGCGAAAAAACTTATAGCATATGCAGTGACGTACAATGCAAAAATTGTACAACAAAGACAGGATATTCTTGTCATCGAGATGATTAAACTTAAATAAACAGTAAGGCTATGTGAACAAACAAGGGGGGGGGTCATTCACATTGTAGGGTGATGTTTAGCATTCACCTGTGGGGACAGTTGGCTCTCGCGCTCAAGAACAATATTGCAAAAAAGGAGATGTTTTTAAAGAAGAAAAAAGGAAAATACACACTGTAATGTCACAGTGGCAAGAGCTCTAGCCCACCTCCTCAATAGGGGAGGAAAGGCATGGACACTCTGTTGTTTTTTAATATAATAAATCGCGTAGACCAGCGTCGGAGGAAAGCCTCCTCTCCCAGTATGACTAGTTCTGCGTTAAGATGCATAAGCATTACGGTTTTTAGCCGATGTAGTAGGGGAACATGGCTCTCTGGGGGCGTCCCCTCAGGTGGGCCAGTCCCCTTCGTTTCCATAAGACGAAGGCTCCGATAACCATTAAGAGTACGACGAAGTTGTCCCTGTGGCTAGACTTCCACTGCATACTTATTTAGAACATAGTGGTAACCATGCGCCAAAAAGTGCGCGCTACTATACATTCATGGAAGACATGGTTCAGTGTATCGACGCGACCGCATTGCGGGCATGTGGCGGAGGGCACCACGCCCCACGCCACAAGGCGGTCGGCCGTTGATAAAGCCTCCTATTCCATGAGCCAGTTTAGGTCACGGACTTCGGAGGGGAGAGACGTGTTTGTAAAAGTCCAACGTCTTTTCGCCCGGCATTTCCGGCGTCGTTCCTCAGATAGGCTTTTAAATGCTATTAGTTCGCTCATGTCGGTAGGGGATATTTTCATAATTTCTTGAACTGGAAAATCATTTTGCCATTGTTGCAAAGATTTTATAACATGTGTGTAATACGCCGGTGGCTGCTCAGCAGCTGCTCACGTGTCGTTTGCTAAACCGAAAATTCTTCTAGAGATTCTTAGCAGATACACTACAAGGTGCCTGCCTCGATACGTTGAGTTCTCTAAGAGTGCCCAGGTGTTTTTCAGAGCCAACATTCGGCACATTACATCACGGTTTGGTGCACTGAGCCCGCCCCATTTTACTGGCAGGCAGACCAAGGCTCAAGCGACGGCTTCGGCGGGGCCATCCCGAAAGAAGGGGCCGCACGCAGTAGCTACTCTCAGCAAAACTCGACGAGGTGATCGAGCAATTCTGGCTGCATAAAGCAGTGGCGCTGTTACGCTGGATTTAATTAGATAAGCTGTTTCAGTAAAAGGAAGTTGAAAGGTTCTGGCGACTTCAATGCGTCTGTCCACTTTGTGTTGGATTTCTTTCCATGTGGTGCGGGCTACCTCACCAGTCGAAAGGAAAGTTACACCTAAGACTCCTTAAAGCGGCACCTGTTCGTCCCTCGTAGTAGTAGTCGCAGTAGTAGTGCCTGACCAGTCTTACGTTTTGACCTGCAAGGTGGCGCCGGTGGGAGATTTCTCCTGTGCGTTGTTTAACACTACAATTTTCGCAGCGTGCACGTTAACTAAAAGCCGAATTCTCCTGTCTCTCATTCCCCATTAGCAGCCGTCGGCATGTACATTGAGCACTATCTGACAAGAAAGGGCTATTACGTTATACTCGCTGGGCGTAACCTCCTTGGTTTTAGAAAGGTTTAGCGAGCGTTGGGCCACAGTGCCATAAATACAGTGAACTAGTATATACCATGAACTCGAGGTGGTTAAAGGTGGGAAGATAGACACGAAGCGCGAGCCACTTTTCGTTTAGTCCTTGGAATGTCCGTTGGATGGCGGTGCTTCTATATGGGGTATATATGATGAAAAGATGCGAGATGGTGGTACTTGGAGTGTCGACTAGATGGACGAATGGACACACAGACAGATGCATGGACGGACGTACGAATGGCTGCATGGACGGATGGATGCATGGACGGACGCACGAATGGCTGCATGGACGGATGGATGCATGGACGAACGCAGGGACAGACACACAGATGGACGTGTGGAAGCACGAACAGACGCACGCACGGACGGTCACACAGATAGACGTATGGACGGATGGAAGCAAGAACATATAAACGGACGGGTGCTTCGCCCCACTCTCCATCATTCACTCCGTGGATATGCTGCAATTTTTTCCCCATAGGGGGCACGCGTTTTACTTTGGCTGCCGTCTGAGCGGCGGTCTGTCATTCTTTTACAAAGGGTCCATGAAATTGAACTCGGAGAGAAAAGGGGCGTTCACGAGTCTGCGATGATGATTATCGACGTGTACGACAACCGAAGCATGAAATTGGGAAGCCACGAAAGTACATAATACTGTATACACACTTGGACGAGGCCTGCCACCTACGTGTCAGCAGCCAAGAACCACAACCACTGCACAACTGCAGCCGGGTATAGCCGGATTCAGGTGGAACGTGTTCCTACGTGCTATAGACTTTCAACAACTGTGCGAGATCAAAAGCACGTGTGTTTACATGCCGCCTTGTAATACCTTGCTTTGTTTACTTACGTAATGCTTCAACTGGCTCTTTCTTGGCTACTCGCTGTCACGCTTCCTTTATTCCTTGTGCCTATCGCTGGTGTCGACATGAGTGAGGTTTATAAGATATATACCATCCCAGCCTTCTTGAAATGGGGTTAAAAGAGAAAACCAAGCGCAATGGCAGCACCTGCATATTATCATATAATCGAGTGCAGTTACATCCACCATTTTGCTTTTTATGAAGTATAGATTTTTTCATGCTGATAATTCGTCACTCCTTTAATTATTACTCGCGGCGGTGGTCTAGGGACTTAGGCACCCGGCTCCTCACCCGCAGGTCACGGGATGGAATGCCGGCCGTGTTTTTATTGAGGCAAATATGATTTAGGAACACGGTAAAGAACCCCAGGTGCTCGAAATATCCGGAGCCATCTACTACGTCAGCTTTTGTAATCATATGGCGGTTTTGGGACGTTAAACCAAGATTATTATTATCAGCTTTCTAATTACTGCTGAGATCGCTAGTAATGATCGCTAATAATGATCGCTTAGATCGCTAGTATATGTGTTCACTACAACATGCGTGACGATGTGTATATATGTCTAAGGGCCCCTTAATACTAGAATGATGAAAGTTTTTGTTTTTTTACATAGTCTAAATAAACTTTTTTTAAATGGCGAAATACACTGGTATAAGCGAATGGAACATGCTGCGCGAGTAGTGCCACCACTTTTAGCTGTTACCCCCGCAGAAAAATTGAAGGAAAATAGAACACCACTACCTCCCAAACGCAGAGCCGAAACCCAGGCCAATTAAGACAAACCCACACGGGTGACGCCCGAGACTAAAGTCCTGAAGGGAATTCGGCAATCAGTCAAAGATATAAATAAGTGGATGAGCACCTCATCCCGACTGATCGCTGCCCTTACTGACTGCGTAGGTATATAGGTAAAATTACCGGGCAGCAAAACGAACACCTACAACTGTGACTCGTCACTGTGTAGACAAGATTCACCCCCCTGCCATGTAGCGGACTGGACCTCATGACGACTCTAAAGCAACCTTCCTCCTCGACATTCAGTGTGATACAGCCGGCGAAATTCCTAACCCCTGCATCTCATCATAGCTAGAAACCACGCCTAGAAGATTTGGCAGTGGGTTTGTAGAAGGTACGCAAATAAGCAAGGAAATCTTCACCAATACCTTAAGGGGAAAGCAAAGCCCGATATCATTTCATTGCAGGAGACACATTGTCTCGCTAGATTGGCAGGCTATCGCTCGATTGGATATGCTAACGGGGAGACGACTGTCCTTACCATTTTAGACAAAACCTTACATTCACGCAACACGACACGGAAATTATTAATATAGACGATATATTTATTGAACTGATTCCCCAACGCAAAACACATGAAAGTTTTTTTATACTAAACATATACAGCAATCCTAAACTAATGAAGCACATATTTTTCACACTATTTAAACGCACCCTTAACATCGCTGGCGGAAATCCATCCTAATAGCGGAGGGCTTCAACGCACCACACACTGCCTGGGGATACTCTTATGTGTTTCCTAAAGGTAGGGCCCTCTGGTTTGACTCACAGCAGGAGGGATTAACTCTCATCACCAACCCTAGCACACCCATACGTGCGTGCACTAGCTCCAGTAAAGACGCAACGCCTAATCTGACGTTCACAAGAAACACATCAGCAGCCGCCTGGAAAAATACCTTAGAGGACCTGGGCAGCGAGCACTACATCATAGAGGTACACGTTCAAGGTGGCCAATAAACCCATGGAAAAACAGCTAAAGTTGGTAGACTGGACCCAGTTCAGCAAATCACGTGAGAACCAGGTCAAACCCATCAGCGACATAGAGGACTGAATGCACACGCTTAAACAGGATATTAACAATGCCACCCAAATCGTACCTCTCGAGGCACATCTCAAAGAGATCTACAGCCGACTCCTCCGCATGTGGGAGGCAAAGCAATCGCTCCGAAATAGGTGGAAGACCCAGAAACACAACAGAAAGCTCACGAAACGCATAGCACTCCTCAACACAGAGATAGAGAAATATGCAACACATCTATACTAAACACATCCTTTTATACTAAACATATACAGCACTCCTAAACAAAGAAGCACAAATTTCTCACACTCTAAACGCGCCCTCAACATCGCTGGCCGAAATACCATCTTAATAGCGGGGGACCTCAACGCACCACACACTGCCCAGGGATACTCCTATGTGTTTCCTAAAGATAGGGCCCTTTGGTTTGACTCGCAGCAGGAGGGATTAACTCTAATCACCAACCCTAGCACACCCACACGTGCGGGCACTAGCTTGAGTAAAGACGGAATGCCTGATATGACGTTCACAAGAAACACATCAGCATCCACCTGAAAAAATACCATAGATTTCCTGGGAAGTGACCACTACATCATAGAGGTACACTTTCAAGGTGGCCCACAGACCCGTGGGAAACCAGCTAAAGTTGGTCGGCTGGATACAGTTCCGCAAATCACCTGAGAACCAGGTCCAACACATCAGCGATATAGAGGACTCGATGCACACGCCTAAACAGGACATTAATAATGCCACCCGAATCGTATCTCCCGAGTCACATCTCGAAGAGACCTATAGCCGGCTCCTCCACATGTAGGAGGCAAAGCAATCGCTCCGAATGAGGTGGAAAACACAGAAACACAACAGAAACGTCAGGAAGCGTATAGCACTCCTCAAGGCAGAGATAGAGAAGAATCCAACACATCTAAGCCGGAAACACTGGGACGAACCCTGCGATGCGATGGACAGGCAGCTATGTCTTAGTAAAACATGACATTTTCTACGGTCCCCGCTCTATACAGAAGACAACAAAACCGCCCAACGACAAACCATCAACAAACTAATCCATTCATACAAGGGCACCGACGAGGAGGTTGTTAGGGAGCTAGAGCTCAAATATATCTATCAGGCTCCTACTCACCAGCATCCAGATTATACGGGCCACATCAATACAACTCTAGACGGAGAATTCACAGAAGCGGATGTCCATGCCGCCCTACAAAACTTAACACCGAATCTGCACCCGGTCCTGACAACATCACGAACAAGGTAAAACGTAATTCGGACGGTGAGTCGATCACGCATATCATAGACTACGTTAAAAAATTGGCAGATCACACGTTCAGTAGGAATCGATTATATGCGAAGCATAAATAAGAAATGTTGATATGTCATTTTAAAATCAGCACCACGTCACGAGGTGGAGGTAAATGATGCCATACATGACTTGCGTGTTATGATTATCATGTTTAAGTGTGTCGTTTACCTTCGTCACCTATTCATGTCACGTGATACCAAATTTAGTACATGTGGAGCTAGTGAAACGGCCGTGAACACGCTTTAAGCGTAGTATGTTGTCATGTTCTTAAATGGCACGCGTGTCAGAATTATTGTGTTTGCACCAGTCATACATTTTGTCATCCATTGGCATAGCGTAACACCAAATTTGATATATGTGGAGCTGGCAAAACGGCCGCGAACACATTAGGAAGGGCCAATTATATTCCAATGTAGCGTTGACGCATGCATACGCTGGGCTCAGCGACGCTGCGTTAGCAAATTACGAGCATTGGCAGTCGCTCGCTGGATTTCGTGCCGACCGGTTGTACGCCCGCGTGCTCCGCACGCTTGCGACCATCGGCGTCATCGTAGCTCTGGCCGACTGGGTTCGCCCTACGTCACCTCCTGTCGCCGACGACCTTCGACGACAGCGCAGCTCTGACCTACTGGACCTGCTCTACGCCATCTATAGACGCCGATAACATCTCTCGCAAGTGTACCCCGTCCTCTAAGTCCAGTGACCGTGCCTCCATCTTTCCTGTCTCTCCTATCCCCTCAGTTTGTTGTTGCTTCTTCTTCCTCTTTTCTATACCTTTACTTCTACCCTTTTTATCCCTCCTCACCCCCATTCCTTGTGAGCGCTGTGGCGGTGTCGCTCACTGAAGCAGACAATAACGGGGCTCACTTTCCTCTTCCTTTCTCTTTCTCAAGAACCACTACGAAATTACGAGCACTCTATAGTCTGACGCCAGGTGCGACCGGTGCGACCAGCGTCCGTCGGCGCGGCCCGACGGCAACCGGCCACGAAATGCGACAAGTCGCATTTCGCGCCGATGCATAAAGTAACATTACTCTTCGCCGATGCGTTACCAAGACAACACTTCGTCTCCCTCTTTTCGTGACGGAAAGACGCCAGACGCGCTGAAACGCGCCTGCGTCAAAGCAACGCAGCGCGGCGCGACCCTGCGAGTTAGTGGCAGCACCGGCGTCAGGCGTGGCATCGCCGGCGTGACGTGACAAAATGAACGCCGGCGAGCACGTGCACTGCGTCATGTCGTAATGTGTTGGTGCCTTGACTGTGGCATGTAGTCACGTTCTCACACGACACGCATCTCATGATTATTGTTTGCACCAGTCACACACCTTCCGCATCCATTGGCGTCCCGTAATACCGAATTTGACATATGTGAAGGTAGTGAAACGGCCTCGAGCGCATCATGAGCGTGGCATCTAGTCATCTTGTTACATGACACGCATCTAATGTTTATCATGTTTGCACCAGTATCATACCTTCGTCACCCATTCACGTTCCGTAATACCAAATTTGGCAGAAGTGAAGCTAGCGAAACAGCTGCGAGCGCATTATGAGCGTGGCATGTAGTCATGTTGTTACACAACACGCATGTGATTATTATCGTGGTTGCACCAGTCACATATCTTCGTCATACATTCACGTACGGTAATACCAAATTAGGTATATGTGACGCAAGCAAAACGGCCGCAGGCGCATCATAAGCGTGGCATGTAATGATGTTGTTACAAGACACGCATGTCATGATTTTCATGTTAGGGTCTGTCGCTTCTGTTCGTCATGCAATTATGTCATACCATACATGTTTTGGAACATGCCATGTGAAGGCAACAACTGCAAGAGCTGAAGGACCATAAAATGTAAATCATGACATTCATGACATACATGTCATGATTTTCATGTTGTGGCTAGTCAAATATGTCCTTCATACTGTCATGTCATGCCATACCAAGTTTGGTATACATTACATTAACAACAAGGCCAGGAAAGCTAAAAGTCGTTGGCGGCTAGATAGATAGATAGAGACAGATACGCTAAGAAATGCTTCGCATTTGAAACTGCTAGAAGTCCGGAATCTTGACCCCGCAGTGGAAAAAGGCCCAGGTGATTCACATTCCGAAACCAGGCAAACCACTGAATACTGATAACCTTAGGCCCATCTCGTTAACATCTTGCATAAGCAAATTGATAAAACACGCTTTCCTGGCTAGACTTACAAATTACCTCGAAGATAATGATATTTTTCCACACACCATGATTGGCTTCCGCAGGCATCTTTCAACGCAGGATGCCATGTTGAAGCTTGAGCGTCACATCATAGACAGTAGCGGACGCTCCACTAAGAGCATACTTGGTCTAGATCTCTAGAAGGCTTTTGGCTGTGTCACGCATAGCACCATTCTAAATCAGGTCAACGCCCTAAACTTGAGGCTTCACACTTACAACTATATAAGAGCGTTTCTTACTGGCAGAACGGCCACAATCACTGTGGGAGCACTCAGGTCGTCCGAAATAACAATGGGAAGCGCGGACACCCCACCGGGTTCCGTAATCCCTTCCTTGTTGTTTATATACGCCCTCATTGGCCGTCCTTCAGAACTACAAACCATCCAATGACTTTATCACACCATTTCTGCCGACGACATCACCCTTTGGGTGTGCGACGGCAGTGACGGTTCCATTGAACAGAGATTACAGGAGGAGATTGACACAGTGGAACGTTTTTTACAAGGAACTGGACTATCCTGCTTGGCGGAGAAATCTGAGATACTGCTATATCGCCCTACACTTAGAGGTCGGCCACCCAAACAGCATCCCTAAGCGCAGGCACACGCTTTTATAAAACTCACTACAAGCCAGGGTCACGCCATACAGCTTGTGGATAAAATTCGAGTGCTAGGTGTTGCAACTCCGGGTCCTGTGGGACTCAGTTTGGTAGCGGACCCCCGTCCTAGGACCCATCGTCGAACAAGTTAGATGAGGCGCTCGTAATAACGACAACAATTTATTTACATGGTTAGTAAGTGAGAATTAGAAAGGAGGTGATCAAGTGATCGGAACTGTACAGGAGAGCTGTTGAACTGTAGAGATTCAAATACACGAAAGTCCTCGGCTTATATAGCGCCTCGTTGCCAACCCTGGGCGCATTGTCCGCGGCTTCGCCAATAAGGCGCTCCATGGTTTAGGTGCTCCATCCACGAAGGAGATGAAAGACACCACACAATGCATGCGGAGAGGGCACAGTCCGCAAGATGCCCAAATATGGTCACCAAAGCATTGCACCGACGTTTTCGCACACGTCACCAAGTTTCGCGCACGTCCGATGATTTTGGCTTCCAAGATTCTTCTGGAAGCTGGGTGAGGTTCGAAAAACTGGCTGCCAGTAAACGTGTCAAATTTGCCTGACTGTTTGGGTAGGACAATGTAGTGGTGGGCCCGCATATCGTCAAGATATGCCACCCCATTCAGCCGATCCTATGGAGAAAGGGGGAAAGAGGAGTGGTTGACTAATCCCTCGTCCTCGAGGCGGGCTCCCGCAAGGGCTGCAGCACAAAGTGCATTATCCTTTTCTTCACCCCCCCCCCCATTCCATTCCTGGTTGTTTGCTAGAAGCTGTGGCTTAGCTGCACATATCATGGGGCTCTGCTTGACCTCGCAAGATGCCGCCACAACCCATTTAGCTTTAGCTTTTAGCCTGAACTGCAAATACCATGCTGGTTCCGAGATTTACAGATCCTCGGTGACCTCAAAAATTTTCCAGCTGCCTCCTTCGCTGCCTCGAAAGTCTTGCTCGCAGCAAACACAATGGCCTTTCTTGAATCGAGCTCACAATGGCCTCTTTTGGATCGTGCGTTTTCTCTGCGCGAACCAATCCCGAACCCCTCGTTCAGGTTTCGCCGAGAGCAAATTAATCCTTCTTGATGGCACGCCCTTGCTTGGAATGCATCGAAATATTTTCGTCCCGTTCAAAAAGGCCAAAAAACTTTAATAATGATGACGGTCGTAACAGTCTCTCACGCAGTGGGGTGAAGATCTCGATGGGCTGAGGTTTGCAGCCACAGTTCAGAGAGATCAGCGCTGACGTCTGGTCTGGTGAAGACTGTCTTTGATAAAGCAGTGACCACCTGCTTCATTTTGGCTTAACAGACATCACATAGGCATATGAAACACAACCAACCACCTAGTGAGTGCCAGACAATTCCGTAATACCTCACCAGGCATATTTACCCTTTTACAAATAAGTACACTAGTTACTCTAAATTCCTGTCCTACGTTTGAGTGAAACAGAATAACAGTACTGGAAGCACACCCAACTTGAAACCTTGAATAGTGGTGTCTTCAATGTACTCACCATGAGTTCAACGAACACTAAAACGCAGCAAAACAAAAAAAGCCCAATCAGTGGTCCTCTTCTAGGTCAGGAAAAAAATATTTCAGAACTCTTGAGAATACCGTTCGCGTCAGGGACAGCGACTTAAACACGTTGCTATGAGATATCCTTCTTTTCGAAACGTATGTCAAACGTATACTGTTGCAAAACGAGGCTTCGACGCATCAGGCAGCCATTCTTAGAGAACAAAGAGAGAGCATTGTCCCAGAGAGAGGACAATGCTCCACCTTGATAAAACTCACTTGGTAATCTAGTAAGCTAGGTTTCTGAGCTGCCTTCCCTAGGCCTTTCCAGCACCTGAACAGGACACTTTCAAAACGACGAAAAACTCAAAGCAAAGAATTCTCGCATGAAGTCCATTAACGCACAAAGAAAAACTTAAGCATTCGTGCATTTCTCTGCGGACGCTATAACCCAAACTCAAACGTTACCGTTATTCACGTGTTTAGTAGGGCACACCTTGACAGACTCAAAATCTTTCACACTAGATTCAGCAGCATCTTACAACTGTCAAAATTGTCGCTCCTACTTCTACTTTTGTTAACGCGTAACGTTCCGCTTAAACAATCACACGATACTTAAGCAAAAAACTAAAGTGATGGAACTAAACCTTGCGTATTAGTCTTGTTTGGTTAATGTTACCTTATCATGCCAGCCTCTTGGATAAAGAACTCGCTGGGTTCCTTCAGGTGCGTTAGCCCTATTCGCACTTATAGAGCGCTGTAACATCCCCCGACCAGACGTACGCTTTCGTTCCACCTAAAGATCTTCTAAATGCGCGTTTCTTTGTAAATGTTTACAAAAACAACAACATACCGCGTTAAGCATGAACCCTTTTCAACCAGTCTTTGTTTTTAAACCTTACTGACAAAAGAAAACTTTACTTTAAAAGAATAAAACTGGAAGAGTATTCAAATGATTTCCTTCCAGAAACTCTGGGTCGCATTTCGCGAAAAGCTTGCAGCTGACCTTCACGCTTTTAGTCTTGCACGTAGTGGTCGTGTTCTCTGCCGCTTTCACGATCGCCAGAGGCCACAATGAGCGCTAGCTCCTATTCCAACTTTGCTATCTGGCCTCACTCCTGATTTCGGCCGGCTTTCTTCGTAACACCGAAGATTCCGGAAGTGCGGGGGAAAGAATCGCCATTGTCCTTTGGTGTTTGGTTCCACCCTGAATTTAGGACTAGCAGCCTTTCTTTTAGGAACTTGTTGGCATCGTTGTCGACGCAAACCTGTTCTTTTTAACCGCGGCTTCCTTCTCGAAAACACGTGTCCCTTTCCGCTACTTCTCTCTCGCTGATTTTGCCTAACCGTACGCCTCAAAGCACGGTTTGTAGAATTGCCTGATCGCCAACCCTTCCGTTTCCGCTGCGGCGTGCCCTCTGCCTCCACCTTTTGTGGTTCCGCACGTCCCCGCTTCCTTGTTTGGTGGTGACGCTTACGTACAACCTTTCTTTGGTTGTTACAAACTTCCCTAGTTGCGTCATCGGCAACCCTACAGTTCAGATGTGCCTGTGCACCACCCTTTCTGCAGCCTTTGTCCTTCGGTTTCTTCGCTGCATTGCTCTGACGGGCTAATTTATCTGCGCTGCCCCTCACAAAACCAGACTCTGGGCCCTCCACAGATCTGAACTCTTGAAAATTCGGGTCCTTCTCAATTATCGGGTAGTTTTTATCCTCCGGCTCATCGTTTGCGTGCCGCTGCACGAGGCATGTCTCTAACACCTCACAAGCTCTGTCCATGCTACTGGGATTAGACTTTTCCTCGAAACGATCCTCCACCGAACTTGTGCCTCTTTGTACACCTACGACAGCCTCGCAATGTACCTTCTCACCCTCTGAAACATTTCCCATTCTATCTGTAGGAAATGCTTTCAACAGTAGCTTGCCCTCGCTGGCAGTACTGCCGGGTTTCAGTAGCGTTTTGTCTTCGCTTCATTTAGAACTACCTTCGTTGTCCTCTCTTTCAATATCCGAAAGGTCATTCCTTTGCTGAGGCTCGAGCGTGGTCTCCAGCTCATCAATCTGCTCAATGACGCCACCAGGGCAACTGGAACCAGCTTCGGTCTCACATAGAACACCTTTTGAACTTGCTACAGTTTGCATACCAGCCACCGTCCCGCTCTCTACATGCACTACCTTCGCACCATCGGAGAGTCGCATACTTTCCCTAGGTGAAATTTTACTAACAACGCCCTGTTGCTCTTTCCTCTCCGCCGAAGGATCACTTTGCATGTCGCACTGATAGAGACGCGTACCTTTCTCAGGCGGTACCTCGCAAACAGCGGCTTTCTCGGTGACTTCACTCTGCACCATATTCGCCACTTCACTGCACCTTTCAGGCTCTACACATACTGCACATATACACGACAAAAGACGCTTCCGATGCTGTGCCCTAGTTATACGATTCATCCTTGTAAAGTCTTCGTCTAAAGGTCGTATTTTAGCCTCGTTTATACGAATACTTTCGGCTTCTTCTGCTTCTTTTCTCTGTTGAATGCTCTCGACATACTCTGAGAGGTCCTCATTGCTTGTCCCTGTCCCGACGATCCGCTCAATTAGTTCTGTTCTGTTTGGGGAGTCCGACACATCAAGTTTCAACTCCACTGCGATCGCTAGCAATACGAGTTTTCGCAGGGCTTTCAGAGTCATGACTGCTTCCGGTACCGTTCTCTGTTCCACGAATGATTCCTGTCTTGCAACTAATTAACCTTGACAACAACGACAGTCCTAGTTTTCTGCCTTGCCTCAAGTTACCTGTTAACTTAGTCTGCAAAAGCTTCCTTAAGCTCTTACACGGAATCCTGTCCTGTCACTGTTAAGCATGCCGTCACCCACAGACTATAGCTTAATCAAGCTATCTCACAAATATCTGCCCGACGCAAGTTATCTGTTAACCATATGACTAAAATAGCTCTGTGACTGTTAACCTTGCCGTCACCCACAGACTATAGCTTAAACAAGCTATCTCACAATTATTTGCCCGACGCAAGTTATCTCTTAACCATATGACTAAAATAGTTCTGTCACTGTTAACCTTGCCGTCACCCACAGACTATAGCTTAAACAAGCTATCTCACAATTATTTGCCCGACGCAAGTTATCTGTTAACCATATGACTAAAATAGCTCTGTCACTGTTAACCTTGCTGTCACCCACAGACTATAGCTTGAACAAGCTATCTCACAATCTGTCTGACGCCAGTTACACAATGACCAAATAAGCTATGCTCCCTACCAGCTTTTACTCACACATTAGTAAATGCCTTGTAAAGTTTAACAGAGAAAGTCGGCACTCACCCGGCTCGCAATCCTGCGTCCAGTGTCGTGCATCTCAGCAGCGCCTTCCGGTTACCTCTCGCAGTCGATGACCTCGTGTCATCCCAGAAGTGCCGTTCGGCTGCCTCTCAAGTCGATGAGCTCGGAGCATCCGACCGTCGTCGTCCAATCGCCTCTCGAAGTCGATGGGGTCGTAGCATCTGACTGCTGTCGTCGAGTCGTTGCTACCTGGGTTGACACCAACTCTCCGCTTAATTCAGTGGTTGCGACCTGGGTTGACACAATCCCACTGCTGCCATCCAGTGGTTGTGACTTGGGTTGACGCGATCCCACCGCTGCCACCAGTTGTTGCGACCCTGGGTCCTGCGGGTCTCAGTTTGGTAGCGGGCCCCCGTCCTAGAGCCCATCGTCGAACAAGTCAGATGAGGCGCTCGTAATAACTAACACAATTAATTTACATGGATAGTAACTGAGAATTAGAAAGGAGGTGATCAAATGATCAGAACTGTACAGGAGAGCTGTTGAACTGTAGAGATTCAAATACACGAAAGTCTTCGGCTTATATAGGGCCTCGTTGCCAACCCTGGGCACATTGTCCGCGGCTTGCGCCAATAGGGCGCTCCATGGTCTAGGTGCTCCACCTACGAAGGAGAGGAAAGACACCACACAATGCATGCGGAGGGAGCACAGTCCGCATGATGCCCAAATATGGTCACCAAAGCACTGCACCGACGTTTTCGCACACGTCACCAAGTTTCGCGCACGTCTGATGATTTTGGCTTCCAAGATTCTTCTGGAAGCTGCGTGAGGTTCGAAAAACCGGCTGCCAATACACGTGTCAAATTTACCTGACTGTTTGGGTAGGACAATGTAGTGGTGGGCCCGCATATCGTCAAAATATGCCACCCCATTCAGCCGATCCTATGGAGAAAGGGGGAAGGAGGAGTGGTCGACTAATCCCTCGTCTTCGAGGCGGGCTCCCGGAAGGGCTTCAGCACATAGTGCATTATTTTTTTCTTCACCCACAAATTCTATTCCTGGTTGTTTGCTAGAAGCTGTGGCTTAGCTGCACATATCCCGGGGCTCTGCTTGAACTCGCAAGATGCTGCCACAACCAATTTAGCTTTAGCTTGCAGCCTGAACTGCAAATACCATGCTGGTTCCAAGATTTACAGATCCTCGGTGACCTCGGAAATGGTCCAGCTGCCTCCTTGTCTGCCTCGAAAGCCTTGCTCTCAGCAAACACAATGGCCTTTCTTGAGTCGAGATCACAATGGCATCTCTTGGCTCGTGTGTTTTCTCTGCGCGAACCAGTCCCGAACCCCTAGTTCAGGTTTTGCTGAGAGGAAATTAATCCGTCTTGACGCCCCCCCCCCCCTACTTGGTGTGCATCGAAGTATTTTCGTTCCGTTCACAAAGGCCGAAAAACTTTAATAATGATGACAGTCGTAACATAGGTCTCATCATAAAAAGTAAGGGCACCATCGGAGGGACAGTTCGCAACATTGAAGCTAGAGTGTCTAACCCGATGTGCCTCATTAGACCCATTACCAATAAACAAAAATGCATGAAAGTGGTTAGCATCATCCGTCTGATACAATCATTGTAAGTCGCATTACCTATACTGCAGCGTACCACCTATAGTTCACTGCAGGAAAGCCAAATCCCAACAGCAGAATTAGGAAAATTCACAAACAAGCGCTAGGCTTGCTTCAAAACAACAGCACCGAATTTCTAATTTTACTTGATTGATATGATTGATATGTGGGGTTTAACGTCGCTAAACCACCATATGATTATGAGAGATGCCGTAGTGGAGAGCTGCGGAAGTTTCGACCACCTGGGGTTCTTTTACGTGACCCAAATCTGAGCACACGGGCCTACAAGAATTCCGCCTCCATTGGAAATGCATCCGTCACAGCCGGAATTCGATCCCGCGACTTGCGGGTCAGCGGCCGAGCACGTTAGCCACAAGACCACCGTGGCGCGGTGCCTACTTTAACTTGGTTTACAGAATACCCTTAAGGAACATATTGGGGTGCAACAAATTTCCCGATTCGAGCGATTAGCCAAGACTAAACGAGGCCGTCAGATTCTATGTAGTCTCGGCATTTCTCACCACATTCAACGTGGAAACAAACACGACATACCACGCAGTATCCGTACCAAGCACAGTATTACCCATACCAAGAAACATGCACCCTGAACACGACAGGGGCAGACGTGCCAGTAGATCCAGAGTGATTTCGAAGATGTTGGGGCGCAACCATGACGCGATCTATGTCGATGCAGCACTCTACCAGGAACATCACCGCTTCGCGGCTGCTGTCGTAGACCACACACAACAATGCATAGGCAGCGCGTCAATCATCACATTGAACGTAGAAACGGGAGAGGAAGTGGCAATCGCGATGGCCGTAGCTCACACTAACGCTTTTTGTGTAATCAACGACTCGCAGACAGCCGTTCGAAACTACGCCAGCGGCAGAATCTCTCCGAGACATTGCGGATTCTTCCCAGTATTCTAGAACGTCCCTTGACTCAACGCTCACCTTCACTTGAGAAAGTCGATGGGAGCACCGTCTCTAGGCAGGGCAAGTCACTGCATATCAGCGATAATCTGCTGCGATTCTTGAATAGCGCTGCATCATTTTCAGCCGAGCAGCGATGCAGTGCTCAACTCTGTCAAGTGAAGGGTGAAAGTCGTGTCGAGGAGCGTTTCTCAATACCGGGGTTAATACAGGCAAAATACACGAGGTGGACAAATACGTGCACATCCTGTGGTATCCTGCCCACACAATACTAGGTAACCCGGAGTACAGTGCGAATGAAATGGCGCACAATTTGGCTCAAGGTATTACGTTCTGAGTCGCGTCAGGAGAAGCGGCAACTCAAACGGACCTTTCTGCACTGGTGTGAGATGGGAGGACCGGCTCACTAAATTCAATGACATGACTTAACACTATCGACTGCAAAAGCGGGAGTACCCCCCGCATCCCCAAGCTGAATCGGGCCCAGTCCGTTCAGTGGCGGCAGCTACAAGCACGCGCTAACACGAACCCCGTCATCATGCACCACATATATTACAACGTCTGTAGTTATTAACTATGCCAGTATTGTAACACGAGAGCCCCCCTTCACCATATCCTAGGAAAATTTCTTGAGTTAGTGAGAAATTTTCGGGTCGCAGCCTCAGACGAAGACCTTCGGGCGCGTTGACGGACTGTGCTGCTCAGTTTGAGCCTAAACAAGCAACTTTGGGCGATCCAGCAGGCCAAGGAAGCTGTTGGGAGACACGGCCTTTCCGTTAGCTCCTAGGTGGAAGCCCAACCCAACAATCTGCTGAAAATAATGAAGTATCTCTCCCTCTCTAATATAACTTCAGGCTCCGAAACAAAAAGTTGGCGCATTTTTCCTGCGCGTGACCAACCACTTTACACGCGCAGTGACGTCAACTCGGCGATCGGCGACGTGACGCAGCACGCAGCTCGTCCATTAATCTCAACAAACAGTAATGAAATCAACGTCGCCGATCGCCGAGTTGTCGTCACTGCGCGTGTAAGGAGGTTGGTCAGGCGTCCGAAAGATGCGAGAGCTTTTGTGTGTTTAGAAAAAGTTTATTCTATCATGGGACGCAACGAACCTAAAGGACGAGCGTCTGTGCAACAGGCACGATAACAAACAATTGACAAAGCACAACATACATTACGCATTTAAACAAGTCTCTAAGTCCGTAGGGTGTCCATAGTCCATGGTACTAATAACTACATACACTACATATGTACAATAATCACAATATGGACAATCTAGATGATGATATATGTACAGAATTTACAAGACTTGGTGAAGATGTTAGGAAATATGTACAACAGGTATCAATATTCATAAAAGTAACATAACTTACAGCGTTCGAATGAAGAACATATATACAAGAGCTCACACCCATATGGGACTTACACAAACACACAGAAATAGTAAACACATACTGATTACATGCACTAATCAGACATTGACAGGTGACCTGGCTATAGGAAGAGCTTTTTGTGTAGAAAAAATTTATTTACAGCATGTACAGGACACAAAGGCTTCATACCATTCCAGTAACAGAGCACATACACTTCGGCACATCTATCTTTCACGACTAACATCACTACGTTACAGTGAAGACATTTGCTCTAATGTACATGACAATATTGGCTTATACATACACAAGAACTCAATGCGAGATCATGATACAATGGTATAACGATACAATAGATGCAATGAAACACGATATGTAACAAATAAAATCATACGGCGCTGCTTAGCTCAACGGGCGCTGCTTAGCACTAAGTCGGTCGAAAAATGAGTTGTATCCTTTCGTGTTCCACCTTGACGATAGGGCATGACCAATGCCGCAGAAACTCGTGCTTTCCGAGGAAGAAAAGCTCCTCGGAGAGGAACGTGAAGATCTCTCGTCAAGGGCGAAGTTCTTTATAGCAACACCCGTTGGTCCCTCGTAGTCGTAGTAGTAGTGTGTAACAAGTCTTACATTTTGACCTCCAAGAAAAGTGCGGGTGAGAGATTTCTTTTGTGCGTTGTTGAAGAATAAAACTTTTGCAGCGTGCGCGTTAACTAAAAGCTGAAATCTCGTGTCTCTCATTCCCCCTGAGCATTCATTGGCATGTACATTGAGCACTGTCTGACAAGAAAGGGTTGCTACGTTATACTCGCTGAGCGTAACTTCCTGGTTTGATAAAGGTTTAGCGAGCGTTGGGCCGCAATGTCATGATTACAGTGAACTATTATATACCATGAACTCGAGGTGGCAAAAGGTGGGAAGTAGACACGAAGCGCAAACCATAGGAAAGCGTGCGTGTGCCACCTCTTGTTCAGTCCTTGGAATGTGCGCTGAATGGCGGTGCTTCTATATGAGGAATATACGATGAAAAAATGCGAGATGGTGGCACTTGGAATGTTGAATAGGTGGACGAACAGACACACAGACATATGCATGGACGGACGCATGGATGGCTGCACGGACGCATGAACGCATGGACGTACGCAGAAGCAGATGCATGGATGAATGCAGGGATGAACGCACAGATGGACGTGCGCACGCACGACCAGACGCACGCATGGACAGGTGGATGGACGCACGGGTGGCCACACAGACGCACGCATGGACGGAAGCAAGAACGAATGGATAGACAGATGTTTCGCCCAACTCTCCATCATTCACTCCATGGGTATGCTGCCATTTTTTTCTGCGCATTTCACAGCCTGTTGACTGGCTTTTTAAGTTTAAATTTCCTGGTGTTCCTTTTTTTGTTCAAGAAGAGAAAACACAGTAATTACGTGAATAGTGAAATCGAAACGCCCTTGCATGACGCTATTCAAGCACTCCAAGCGAATGTTTATCAACACACACTCGGATCAATACGTTTATAACCAACTTGGCGGCATAAACTACAAAGAACATGGCTATATTTAACATCACTTTACTAAAAGGTATACGTTAGAAAGAAAGAGAAAAGTGGCAGGAAAGGTATTAGTATTATAAGAAGTATTGAGGATTAAGCGCCCAATCCTACAAATACCTTCTGCATACACTTGGTCAAGTACCGCAGCCGTTTTTGAGCACCTCAGAATGAATCTCAGAATTCCTTCACCGACTCAGGTCCTTCCTCACTTAATCACACCAATCTTTCGCCTTTTATTGAAGATTGCCGTGGGGAAGGACACCATAATGAGCCTCTAGGCCAATTGTCTGGGAGGCCTCGCCCGTTTGAGCGAGGCTTAACAGAGAAATCAAAAGAGAGAACTGGAGAATTTACGCACTCTTCCACTATTGAGATCCTTGAGTAGCCTGCGTAACAGTGCATGGGGAGACTTGAGGCTAACGCATCTTTGCAAGTGGAGCACAACATAGATTCACTCTAGTTCGTCTTACTCATCCCGTACTCTTGTCGATGATGAAAACATTTTATTATGAAAAATCAAAGCAAACGGCACGGCCCCCTATTTCAAGACACCTAACCTATGGTAACCTCTGGGACCGCCAGAGCCCCTAGAATGAGGGCCCGGCAGACCTCAGAAGCACCGTCCCGAAGGGTGCCTTCCCACTGCTATGGGGTACGGGTGGACCGAAGGATTGGAGGAAGGGGAGGGAAGTGAGCGGCGGAGCACTCTACGGTAACGCGAAAGGTTATGGGGATAGCGCCACAGCCTGGACATTCATCAGTATGAGTCGGGTATATTTTATTCAAAAATTGGAGGTTCGGAAAATTTCGGGTCTGCAGTTGGCGAAGTGCAGCAGCCTCCTCGCTTGTGAAGGAGTGTGGTGGGGGTTGGTGTCGTTGGCGTATGTAATGTTGTGTGACTTTGTGATATGTGAGAAGTGGGAACCCTGGCTCGGTGTTGGCCGCATTCACAGTGCGAGGCCGATCGGAGGGTCAGTTCTCGAGCAGCTGCATGAGCGCGTTCATTACCTGACAGTGAGACATGACCAGGAGTCTAGAGAAGGTGTATGCTGTGACTGTTGTGTGAAGCAACTTTGGATAAGCGTAAAAGAATAGAATGGGAGCATTCGGGAATGCCATGACCTGTTAGAAAAGCCTGACATGCCGCTTGCGAATTGGTCAGTATGTAGCACGTTTCCGCGGGGAGGCACAAGGTGTGCTGTATCGCCATAGTAACCGCCAGGAGCTCGCCCGAATTTGTGGCTGAAGATGGGAGAGATATTAAAGCTGCCCTTACAATCTTATGAGTGCCGCTTACGACCACTGCTGTGTGTTCGTTTGTCGTACGAGCCGCATCTGTTTAGTAGACCCTATTTTCGTCAACGTCACTGAGAGTGCGAGTCAGGTAGCTCAACCGTGACCACCGAAGACCAATGTTACGCTCAGGGTACATGATGCGTGGCAGAGGATGTACGCGAAGCGCTTGAGCTATTTAGAATGGCACGGAAGTACCCTGCGTTTCCGGAGGTTCAGGGGAGACTGTGTGACGCAGGTGGTGGAGTACGTGTCTACCCATTTGTGTGAGACGAAGGCGTTGGCGCTGACTAATCCACTGAGCCTTGAGTACTTCAGTGATGGTATTGTGTGTTCCTAGTCACAAAAGGCGCTGCGTAGAAGTATAGTGCGGAACGCCCAGAGCGACCTTCATGGGCTTACGGATTATTGTGGCCACACGTTCATATTGTCCCTGCGCCAGCCAGTGAAATGAAAGGTGATAACTGAAGCGGCCTATAATGCACGCAGCCACTAGTCAAAGCATGTCCCACTCCCCAAGTACCGAGCGTCTATTATTTACGCGTTGGAGCATGGCGACGATCTGCTCCTTCTGGCGGAAGAGCATGGAGACGGTGTGTCGTGCCCTGCCATCTGCTTCAACGTAATGTCCAAGGATGCGTGCTCGCTCTACCTGCGGGATATATGTTTCTTCGACGTTTCCATTGATGTGGGGCGGCGGATTTTCACGGTGGCCGCGAAAGACAAGGAGCTCAGACTTGTTTGGAGCACAAGTGAGGCCACCCCGTCAAGCATAGTCTGACACGACCTCTACCGCTTGTTGAAGCCGGTCTTGTATTTCACCGTCGGAACCCCGAAACGTCCACAGCGTGATATCGTCGGCATAGATGGCATGGTGGAGGTCCTAAGTTTGATCAAGTAGGTTAGGGAGACCTAACGTAGCGATATTGAATAATGCTGGTGAAATCACAGCTTCCTAAGGGGTGCCTCTGCCTGGGAGGTAGATGATACTCAAGCGATGTGGGCCTATACCAATTTTTGCAGTGCGATCACGAAGAAAGGCTCCGACATAGTTATAAATGTGAACGCTGCAGCGCGATTCGGCGAGGTTGCTGGAAATAACGTCGTGCTCCACATTGTCGAAGGCCGACTTAAAGTCCAGCGAAAATAAAGCGTGGGTTTGAACACCCCGCCACGGACCCAAGACCTGCTCTTTCAACTGGAGCAACACATCTTGCTTGGGCAAGCGCGAGCGAAGTCCAAAATGCGTATGCGAGAAGAAATACTGGCTCTCGAGCAATGGATGCAAGTGCTGCAGGACAACATGTTCAATGAGCTTGCCTATACATGACGTAAGGAAAATCGGTCGTAAATCTTCGACGGATATTGGTTTCCCTGGTTTCGGGATGAGGGAAATTTCCGCATGTCGCCCTGCTTGGGGTAGCGTGCCGTTCTGCCAGTGCTCGTCAAACGTGTCCACCTGGTGCGTAAGATCTACGTGGTTGAGATATCGAAGGGTCGTGTACGGGATGTGTTTAGTACCGGGCGATGAATTCCTGCGGACATCTTCTAACATGGAGCGGACCTCTCGAATTTTGACTTCGGCATCTAGGGCACTGAGCGAATCTATGTCGTATGGGTACGAGTGATACTGGAGACTCACTCCCGAAGGAATATAACGTGCCTTTAATTCATACAGGAGGCGTTCAGGCGAGTTTATAAACGAATGAGTGAGGACATGCAATCGTTTTTGTGTCTGTGCCTTTTTTGCCGGTCTATAAGTGCTCGGAGAATGTTCCATGTCTTAGCAGTACTCAGGGTGCCGGCAAGACGACTACTAAATTCCTCCACTTGTTTCTCGTGAGAGTGTGGGCGTATTCCGGGGCTTGTCGAGTGATACGCGCAATCTGAAGTTTCAGTTTGCGATTTAGGCGCTGACGCTTTCAACGCTTTGTCGGTCACCTTCTTGCGTCCCACAAGTGGAAGAGTGTGGGACGACGTCAGGATTGATGGGCATTGTGGTGATCGACTGCGTGGTGGCATCGAGGTCAGCCGTAAGGGCCGCGAGCGAGTCGTCGTAGCCATCCACTTCTGAACTGGCCGTCCGTAGCTCTAGAAATTTATCCCAGTTTATTATACGAACATTACGTTCAGGCCGGTGCGAACTGTCATGAGGAAGGGCGGTTGCGATGATATGGTGGTCACTTCCAAGAGTTTCGTATAAGGAACCACTTGAGTTGACTGCGCCAGTACCGCGAATCATCGTGGGATCGGGACACGTATCTCGCGAGACGCTATTCCCGGCGTGGCTTGGTTGTGTGAGATCAGTGAGCATCGCGAAGCAATTAATGCATATGGTGTCCCACACTTTTGTTCCTTTTCCAGTGTTCTTAGGATATCCCCAAACCGAGTGCGCTGCGTTGAAATCTCCGCAAATCAACAGCGTATTACCAAGGTTACTAAATTCTGTAAAAAAGGTAATGAAAATTGCGCGTGTGGGAAAGAGGAGAAATGTAAATATTTAGAATGAAAAGACATTCGCTGCATTTGGTGTGTGTGATTGCTTCTATAATTTGATGGGGAATGTCAATGGCGACCGAATGTAGGCGTACTGTGAGACGGTTAGACACAAGTGCCCTTATTAGACCCGAATCGCTACCGTACACTTCAAACCTGCAAGAGAGGGGATGCAGTTGGGCTCCTGAAGGAGTTTGACGTGGGGAGCCATTGAGGTAATGGCAATGTACTTCTGCAGAAGGCCCCGCTTGCGGCGGAACTCTCTGCAGTTCCATTGCCAGACCACAAGATGATACGGGTTACGCATCGCGATCTTCACTTCTAAGATACGCAGGGCGTGTGTATGGGTTGGAACGATTTGTGTTTGGTGCGAGTTTTAGAGCAGGGGTGAGCTCCGGCGCATTTGTTGCATGTATCGCTCAGTTTGTTGCTGTATTTCGGTAGACACAGTGAAGACACTGTTACCTATTAAAGTTTAGAGCGTCGCTACTGTGTCGGTTAGGTTGTTCTGCATTGCAGACACTGCCTGAATGATCATCACTCCCAGTCAGTTGCCGGATAACGAACGGCATATAGGCGGCGCGCTCCTGCGTTTTGACTCAAATCCTGTCTATAGAGAACCCAGCAATAAAAAAATACCCGTGACAGCCGCGCGCCGCGGAAGTAACACATACAGCCGGTAAGAGCAGGTGCAGGAAGGAAAAAAAAAACAAAAAATGGCCATCTATCTGCATGTTAACCTGCAAATGTCATCAAAATACGATAGTCTTGCATGTGGCGAGAGTGAAGAAAACATTTATTTGATGTTCTGTGCAAAAAAATTGGTGAATAGTATTCTGGAGGCGCTGCGTTAGGGTGCCTCGAGCGTGCAGCGGAGGCGAACGAGCGCATCAAGTCTCGTCATGGATGGATGGATGGATGGATATGGATGTAAGCTTTAGATCGGGTGGTGGCTAGCACCACCAAGCCGTAATATTTAATGAACCATAAAACTAGATCTATTTTTTCCCTTTAAATACTGATGTTGAGGATTCGCACTTTGCACTGAAGGGTTTAGGTTTCACTTATGCCTTGACTTTAGCCGCCGATGAGATAACCTTCTTCTGGTTAATTCTACCTGCTTGAAGTCTATCTTGCCCTCCCTGTCCCTAAACCCCAGTGCTTTGAAGAACTCTGCGCCATCATCCTGAACTATAGGGTGAATCCCTTTGAAAACATTATTAAGTGTTCCACAGTTTCTTCTTCCACTCCACACGCACTGCATACCGTGTCTACCCCTTCGTATATGGCCCGATATGTCTTGGTTCGCAATACTCCCGTCCTGGCCTCAAACAGTAGAGAACTACCCCGAATATTATCAGAGACCCTTTCTTTGGCAATTTCCTGCTTAAATGTTTCATAGACACTAGTGCGGGCTTCCTAATCATGCCAATTCTCCACATGTCAGTCTCAGCCTCCTTGACCTTCTTCTTAACGGATAATTGTTTTTGGTTTGGCCCCCTGCTGTTTTTCTAAGTGTTTACCAGTCAACTTTCTGGTTCGCTTCCTCCATTTTGTATCGACATTCTTCTTGTACAAGTAGCTGAAAACCTTCTTTGCCCAACGCTCCTCCCCCGTTTCTCTCAATCGCTTCTCAAATTTTATCTTGCTGCTAGCTTCCCTGCCCTCAAATGATGTCCATCCCATATCACCTTGCACTCCCTGATTTGGTGTTTTCCCGTGAGCTCCTAGGGCAAGCCTACCTATTCCACGTTGCTTAATTTCTAATCTTGCTTGATCTTCTGATCTCATGCACATGACTGCATTGCCGATCATCAGACCAGGAACCATGACCCCTTTCCATATTCCTCTCACAACATCATACCTATTGTAATTTCACAGTGCCCTGTTTTTCATTACCGCTTCATTCCTGTTACCTTGTGTCGTCACGTATGTTTCGTCTTCCCTAAGGTACTCGGCCCCATTGCTTATCCATACGCCCAGATATTTGTATTTATCTGTTATCTCAAGCGTGACCTCCTGTATTGTAAGCTCACTACCTTCATTGTCAATAAAAATCATGACTGCTGATTTTTCCTTACTGAATCTGAAATCTAACCTATCTCCCTCATTACCGCAGATGTCCACCAATATCTGCAAATCTTCCTTGTTGTCGGCCATTAGCACTATCATCTGCGTACATCAATGCTGCTAGTGCCTTCTGAATGAGTTTTCCTTGTTTGACGAAATAGAGGTTGAAACCCAGTCCACTTCCCTCTAACTTGGCCTCTAATCCTTGTATGTACATCATGAATAATAAGGTTGACAGGGGACACCCCTGCTTAAGCCCCTGTTGTACCTCTGCAGGCTTGGATACCTGTTTTTCCTACTTTATAACTACCTTGTTACATTTAGAGATATCCTTTAAAAGATTAGTGACTATATCTTCCACGCCTAGTTTGTCCAGTATTCCCCCCAAGCCCTGTTGAACCACGCTATCGTACGCTCCCTTGATATCCAAAAATGCTAGCCACAGGGGCCTGCGTTCTTTTCCTGCTATTTCGATGTACTGCGTCAGTGAGAACAGATTGTCTTCCAACCTCCTGTGTTTCTGAAACCCATTCTGGAGTTCCCCCCGCACTTCCTCAACCTCTATTTATGCCTGCCCTCTTTCCTTTATAATCTGCATCGCCAGCCTGTAGATGACTGATGTCACTGTTATAGAACGGTAGCCGTTTATGTCAGCTTTCCTCCCTTTCCTTTATAGACCATGCTCATCCTGTTAAGTTTCCATCCATCGAGAACTTCTCCATCGATTATTACTTTGTTCCCTGCCTCTCTCAAAGCCTGCTTAGACTTCGGACCTAATGCCTTTTATCAGCATAATTGAAATCCCATCTACGCCTGTTGACGTACTACTAGGAACCCTTTTCTCAACCCTTTCGCACTCTCGTTGTGAAAATGGAGCTATTGTGCCACTTGATTCATCCTTGTCTATTGTGGTGCGTAAAGCACTTCTTTGTTGAAACTTTTCTGTCACCCTTGTTCTTATATATTCTATAGCTTCGTCCCCTTCTAGCCTAGCACCTTGAGCTGTAGTTATAAATCTCTGCTGTAGGCTCGTCTCATTTCTTAGGGAGTTTTGATGGTTCCAAAATTTCGCAGCTGCCTTTCTGTCCTTTTTATCTACTTCTGCCAGCCACTGAGTACCCTTTCTATTAATCTTTTCATTGATCAGGAGAGATGCTTCCCTTCTACATCTTAGAAACATTTCCCATTTTCTTTCAACATCATTTGTCGGTTCACCCCGCTGCTTAGCATGTCTGTGTTCCCTAGAGGCTTTCTGACGTTTTGCTATGGCTCTCTTAACTTCGTCATCCCACCAACTTTTGGGTTTTGTGCCTTCTTTTCCGGGGTGACTTGTCACGTGCCTTAGCAAGCTCTAGCTCAAACAGTCTAATTAGATTCGTGTATGTCCACACTGTTTTATTATACTTAGTGATTACTTTCTTAATTTGTTTAGTGCCTATTTCAATTTGCCTTTCTGAATAACAATTTTCCTGTAGCTGCTCATCTTGTCTCCTTCCCACTTTCACTGCTCTTCCAAAACTGAGCTTGATACGTTTGTGATCACTACCCAGACTTCTGGAGCCACCTTCATCTATGTGCATTTTCCTGAGCTTATCATATATCCAATGTGATATCAGTGCGTAATCTATCGTCAACTGCAGCCTTCCTACTTCCCTTGTTATTTGCCCTTCACACTTCTCGGTAGTGTTGCAAATGATCAAATCAAGCCTTTCACACATATCCATGATCATTTTGCCTGTCGTGTTGGTATACCCATCTATTTGTTCTATGTGCGCATTCATATCTCCTAGTATAGTTATCTCGCACTCTCCTCCTTAGTCCTGAATCTCATTTGATATACACTCCACCATTTCCTGGTTTTCCTCTCTAGCTTTTGCTCCCGTCCACAAGTACACGAAACCAAGGACTGTCATTTGCCCTGCCACTTTCCCTTTCAGCCATAAATGTTCATTGCACTCCTGCTTGACCCTTTGCCAATCTGTACGTTTATGAATGAATGCCCCAATACCACCCACCTTTCTGCTGCCTTCTGTTCTATTACAATATTCCCACGCGTAGTCTGCATTGTTAGGAGGTTGTTGCATGTCCCTGAGATGTGTTTTACAAAACTCTATACCATAGGCTTCTCCTCCCTTAGCTGTTTTTCTGTCTCTTCTCACTTCAGCCTGTTCTTACCACCCTGCATGTTAGTATACGCTATGTCTGAATTGGCTCGGCGCTCGTGGCTACGTATATTTCTGCCCCGCACTCAACCTATCTTAAATACTGGTGCCACTTCGGAATCGTATCTGTCCATACCACCTGTCAAAGAGTCTCCCTGGGTTTTTTCCTCGTTAGTAGCTATCCTGCACCACGAAGGGCCTGCTTGCCCCCCAAAAAAGCTACTGCGCGTCCTGCAAGTCATCAACCCACCTCATGACCTAGTCGCCCATCGAAATGAATTCTGTCTCGTTGAAAACCACCCCACCTATGCACCTCTCTGTTTATTTCCACCACCTCAAAGCCTTTTTCTTGACTCATCCGCCATATCTCTTGGTTTGCCTTGACAACCGCTCTCTGCAGGTTGCTATCACGCACCGGTACCTCCGGTATCGTGCATATCACTACCTGTACCTGAGGAGAAGTGGCTCTCATGTCATCGAAGCCTTTCGCCAGTGTGGTTGCTAGTCCTGGTGTATCTTTATTTAAGACATCGTTGTAAACCACCTAAAATTGTCACGAGGTTTTGTCTAACAGCTGTAGTTTTGAGTTTTGCGCTCGCTTGCCTCATGACTGCTTCCAGCTTGCATCCTGGGAACGCCCCTACTGCAACCTTCTTGTCACATTTTACCCTCTCTTTGATGGTTTTTGTGCATCGATTTAAATTCGAGTCCCCGGCGATTATCACATGCTGTGACTTTTCAGCTGGAGCGTCATGACCCTGGGGGCTACTTGCACCTGTGATGCCGGCTGCTTTGTCTCCTCCCAGCCCCACTACTACCTCGCTCAAGCTGGGCCTTGCGACAATTGAACCGGCTGAACCTGTTTTTTCCGAAGCTGCTTGCTCTTTCTTCTCCGCCGTTCTGGTTGCCGGTTCCCTACTGTTTTCTTCGTAGGCTGCTCCTCTGTTCACCTTGGCTAGTGCTTCCTCGGCGGACTTCAGCCTTACTTCCATAGCCATCGTTTTCTCTTGGTTTGTCGCCAACGCAATTTCGAGTTCGGCGATTCTCATCAGCAGGTCACTCTGGCAACCATCATTTTCTCCATTTTCTCCTCGACCTCACATTGCCTACACTTCGCGTCAGCCTCTTCTTGGGTCCACTTGGGTCCACACCTGGGTCCACTTTCAAAGCCACCCCACATCCTGAACACTTCACGGTCTTTTTAATCATGTCTTTCCGACACCAATTGTCCCTATGACTTGTCTCACTCGATAATTACAAAACTCGAGGTCTGCCCTACGAAAAAGAGAAAGTCTAAGCTCTCCTACAAAAATGTGCATGTTCAATGCACGTGCATCTCCCCCTCTGGGTGGCAAAAGAAAAAAACAAAAAAAAACAAAAAAATCAAACACACACGCACAATTTAATAAATACCTGGTGACTGATCCCCGAAAAGCCGTACAATAAAATAAGTGCTACAGGGATTTTAACTGCTGCCTTTTAATTATAATGGCAAGCTCAAAACATGCAAAACAACTTATTTGCGCAGTCGATCGGGAGCGCTCAAAAAACACGTCCATCCACCGTGACAGTCCGAACAGTCAAATGTGAGACATGAGCGCCATCTGGCAGTTTTTTCGGAAAAAGAAGCGCGTGGCTCTGAGACGGGTGTGCGTGCCCGTCTCGGAAGGGATAAGGTGTAGAACGCAAGGCGACGGGTCAGGGCCACCACCGTCGCCTCTTAGCAAAGCGTTGGAAACACTCCCCTTTTTGTGCAAGCGTTGCATGGTCAGTGCAGCGTGATAAGCACTACGGTCCTTAAAATTACCTATGTATGCCTTTTATAGTAAAAGATGCACATGCAGAATATACACGTGTCGTTATGGTGCCCCAGACATGCACAATAATTGCTTTCTAATTGACAAGTGCGCAAGTATGAACGCTTTATCTGAGACGCTTTATCTGAGACGGGCGTGCACGACCGTCTCAGAGCCCCGTGTATCGTTTTACAAGATAACTGCCAAATAGCGCTCATGTCTCAAGTGTGAAGGAACTAGGTGCGCTCGTTCGTCTCCATTGCATACTCGAGGCACTGCATACGCCTCCAGAATACCATTCGCCAATTTTCCTGCGCAGAACACCAAATAAATGTTTTATTCGCTCTGTCCACAAGCAAGATTATCGTCTTTCGACGATATTTGCAGATGAACATACAGATACAGGGCCAATGTTTCTTTTTTTCCTTCCTGCCCCTGCTCTTACCGGCTGTATGCATTAATTCCACGGAGCCCGGCTGTCACGGGTATTTTTTTATTGCTGGGCTCCCTATAGACAGGATTTTAGTCAAAACGCGGGAGCACGCCGCCTATATGCCGTTCGTTACCCGGCATCTGACCGAGAGTGTATGCTCAATCAGGCAGTATCTGCACTGCAGGACACACTCAACAACACAATAGCGACGTTCTAAACCTTAAGTAACAGTGTCACCGCTCTGTCTACCGAAATACAGAAACAAACTGAGCGAAGCATGCAAGAAATACGCCGGGAACTCATTCTTCTCTAACACTCGCACCAAACACAAATTGTTCCCACCCATACACACGCCCTGAAGTGAAGATGGCGACGCGTAACCTGTACCATCTTGTGGCCTGGCAAAGGAACTGCAGGGGGTTCCGCCGCAAGCGGCGCCCTCTGCAGCAATACATTGCCATGACATCAATGGCTCCCGACTTCATACTCCTTCAGGAGCCCAACTGCGCCCCCTCTCTTGCAGGTTTCAAAGTTTACAGTAGCGATTTAGGTCTCATAGAGGCACTTTGACTAACCGTCTTACAGTAGGCCTACATTCGGTCGCCACTGACATTCTCCATTAAATTATTAAGATAATCACGCACACCAAACGCAGCGAAAGGCTTTTCATTCTAAATATATAAAGTTCTCCTCGTTCCCGCACGCACAATTTTTATTACCTTTTTAGAGAATTCAGTAAGTGTTGGCGCAGTAATCTTAAGTGGGTCCTTAGACGAAACATTTGGGAGTGGACCATCGTATCATCGAAACCGCCCTTTCTCTTGCCAGTTCGCGCCAGCCTGAACGTAAATAAGGTGTAGAACGCAAGGCGACGGGTCAGGGCCACCACCGTCGCCTCTTAGCAAAGCGTTGGAAACACTCCCCTTTTTGTGCAAGCGTTGCATGGTCAGTGCAGCGTGATAAGCACTACGGTCCTTAAAATTACCTATGTATGCCTTTTATAGTAAAAGATGCACATGCAGAATATACACGTGTCGTTATGGTGCCCCAGACATGCACAATAATTGCTTTCTAATTGACAATTGCGCAAGTATGAACGCTTTATCTGAGACGCTTTATCTGAGACGGGCGTGCACGACCGTCTCAGAGCCCCGTGTATCGTTTTACAAGATAACTGCCAAATAGCGCTCATGTCTCAAGTGTGAAGGAACTAGGTGCGCTCGTTCGTCTCCATTGCATACTCGAGGCACTGCATACGCCTCCAGAATACCATTCGCCAATTTTCCTGCGCAGAACACCAAATAAATGTTTTATTCGCTCTGTCCACAAGCAAGATTATCGTCTTTCGACGATATTTGCAGATGAACATACAGATACAGGGCCAATGTTTCTTTTTTTCCTTCCTGCCCCTGCTCTTACCGGCTGTATGCATTAATTCCACGGAGCCCGGCTGTCACGGGTATTTTTTTATTGCTGGGCTCCCTATAGACAGGATTTTAGTCAAAACGCGGGAGCACGCCGCCTATATGCCGTTCGTTACCCGGCATCTGACCGAGAGTGTATGCTCAATCAGGCAGTATCTGCACTGCAGGACACACTCAACAACACAATAGCGACGTTCTAAACCTTAAGTAACAGTGTCACCGCTCTGTCTACCGAAATACAGAAACAAACTGAGCGAAGCATGCAAGAAATACGCCGGGAACTCATTCTTCTCTAACACTCGCACCAAACACAAATTGTTCCCACCCATACACACGCCCTGAAGTGAAGATGGCGACGCGTAACCTGTACCATCTTGTGGCCTGGCAAAGGAACTGCAGGGGGTTCCGCCGCAAGCGGCGCCCTCTGCAGCAATACATTGCCATGACATCAATGGCTCCCGACTTCATACTCCTTCAGGAGCCCAACTGCGCCCCCTCTCTTGCAGGTTTCAAAGTTTACAGTAGCGATTTAGGTCTCATAGAGGCACTTTGACTAACCGTCTTACAGTAGGCCTACATTCGGTCGCCACTGACATTCTCCATTAAATTATTAAGATAATCACGCACACCAAACGCAGCGAAAGGCTTTTCATTCTAAATATATAAAGTTCTCCTCGTTCCCGCACGCACAATTTTTATTACCTTTTTAGAGAATTCAGTAAGTGTTGGCGCAGTAATCTTAAGTGGGTCCTTAGACGAAACATTTGGGAGTGGACCATCGTATCATCGAAACCGCCCTTTCTCTTGCCAGTTCGCGCCAGCCTGAACGTAAATTTCGTATAACGAACTGGGATAAAATTCTAGAGCTACGGACTGCCAGTCCAGAAGTGGATGGCTACGACGACTGGCTCGCGGCCCTCACGGCTGACCTCGATGCCACCAGGCAGTCGATCACCACAATGCCCGTCCATCCCGACGTCGACTCGCACCTTCTCCCATTGTGGGACGCTAGAAGATGACTGACAAAGTGTTGGAAGCGTCAGCACCTAAATCGCAAACTGAAGCTCCTGATTGAGCGTATCACCCGAAAAGCCCAGGGATACGCCCCGACTTTCACGAGAAACAACTGGAGGAGATTTTGTAATCGTCTTGCCGGCATCCTGAGTACTGCTAAGACATGGGACATTCTCCGAGCACTTATAGACCGGCACGAAGGCGCAGAGTCAAAAATGGTTGTATGTCCTCACTCATGCGTTTATAGACTCTCCTGACCATCTCCTGCGTCAATTAAAAGCAGGTTATATCCCTTCGGGAGCGAGTCCCCAGTACCACTCATACCAATACGACAAAGATTCGCCCAGTGCCCTTAATGCTGAAATCACAATTCAAGAGGCCCGCTCAGTGTTAGAAGATGTCCGCAAGATTTCATCGCCCAGTACTGACCACATCCGATACACGACCCTTCGAAATCTCAACGAAGCAGACCTTACGCACCCGGTGGACACGTTTCACGAGCATTGGCGGAACGGCACGCTACCCCAAGCATCGTCACATACGGAAATTTCCCACACCCGGAAACCGGGGAAACCCACCTCCGTCAAAGATTTACGACCGATTTTCCTTACGTCATGTATAGGCAAGCTCATTTAACATGTCACGCGGCACTTGCAGCCATTTCTCGAGAGCCATTCTTTCGTCTCGCATATGCAGTTATGTTTTTGCTCGCACTTATCCAAGCAAGATGTGTTGCTTCAGTTGAAAGAGCAAGTCTTGAGTCCGTCGCGGGATATCCAAACCCACGCTTTTTTTGCGCTGGACTATAAGTCGGCCTTTGACAATGTGGAGCACGACCTCATTTCCAGCAAACTCGCTGAATCACGCTGTGGCGTTCAAGTTTAAAACTAATTCAGAGCCTTTCTTCGTGATCGCGCTGCAACAATTGTATAGGCCCGCATCACTCCAGCATCATCCACCTCCTAAGCTGAGGCACCCCTCAAGAAGCTGCGATTTCACCAACATTATTTATTATCACTACGTAAGGCTTCCCTAAACAGCTTGACCAAGCTTAGGACCTGCACCATGCCATCTATGCTGACGATATCATGTTGTAGACGTTTCGGGGTTCCGATGGTAAAATTCTAGACCTGCTTGAACAAGCTGTAGAGGTCGTGTGAGACTATGCTCGACGGGGTGGCTTCACTTGTCCTCCGAACAAGTATGAGCTTCTTGTCTTTCGTGGCCGCCGTAAAAATCCGCCACCCCACATCAATGTAAACTTCGAAGGAACACCTATCCCGCAGGTAGAGCGAGCATGCATCCTTGGACCTTACGTTGAAGCAGATGGCAGGGCACGACACTCATCTCCATACTCTCCCGCCAGACGGAGTAGATCATCGCCATGCTCCGACGCGTAAATATTAGACGCTCGAGACTTGGGGAGCGGGACATGCTTCGACTAGTGGCTGCGTGCATTATAAGCCGCCTGAGTTATCACCTTCCATTTCACAGGATGATGCAAGGACAACATGAACGGGTGAACACACTCATCCGTCAGGCCATGGAGGCAGCTCTGGGCGTTCCGCCCTGTACTTCTACGCAGCGCCTTTTGTCACTAGGAGTGCACAATCCCCTCACTGAAGCACTCGAGCCCCAGTCGATTAGTCAGCGCCAACGCCTTCTTCTCACACCAACGGGTAGACACGTACTCCACCACCTGGATCACCTAGTCCCCCCTCAACCTCCGGAAACACAGGGTACTTCCGTGCCACTTGAAATAGCTCAAGCGCTTCGCGTACATCGACTGCCACGCAACATGCACCCTGAGAGTAACATCGGTCGTCGGTGGGCGCGGTTGAGCTACCTGAATCGCACCCTAAGTGACGTTGACGAGAATGAGGTCTACTACACGGACGCGGCTCGCACGACAAACAGACACACAGCGGTGGTCGTTAGCAGCACTTATGAGATTGTAAGTGCGGCCTCAATATCTCCCCCATGTTCAACCACAAATTCGGGCGAGCTCCCGGCGGTTACTTTGGCGATACATCACACCTTGTGCCTCCCCGAGGAAACATACTACATAGTAACCAATTCGCAAGTGGCATGTCGGGCATTCCCCATAGCTTCCATTCTATTCTCTAACGCACATCCAAAGTTGCTTCATAGAGCAGCCACATCATACACCTGCTCTAAACTCCTGGTCATGCCTCACTGTTGGGTAATGAACGCACCTATGCGGCTGCTCAAGAACTCACGCTCCGAGCGGCCTCGTACAGTGAGAAGGCCCACACAGAGCCAGGTTCCCCACTTCTCACATGTCAAGAAGTCACACAATATTACATACGCCAACGACACCAACTCCCACCAGACCTCTTCACACGCGAGGAGGCTGTTGCACTTCGCCAACTGCAGACCCGAACTTTTCCGAACCTTCCATTCATGAATAAAATATACCCGACTTGTTATACTGATGCTTGTCCAGGCTGAGCAAACGGCGGAGCATTCTACGTTACCGTAGAATGCTCCGCCGTTTACTTCCCTCCGCTCCCGCCAATCCTTCGGTCCACCCGAACTCCAAAGCAGTGGGAAGGCACCCTTCGTCACGGCGCCCCGGAGGTCTGCCGTGCCCTCATTCTCGGGGCCCGGGTTGTCCCAGAGGTACCATAAGTTAGGCGTCCTGAAATACCGACCCGCGCAGTTTTCTTTAATTTTTCATTATAAAATGTTTTCATCATCGACAAGAGTGCGGGACGAGTAAGAGGAACTAGAGTGAATCCATGCTGTGCTCCACTTGCATGGAAGCGTTAACCTCAAGTCTCCCCATTCACCATCACGCAGGCCACTAAAGGATCCCATTAGTGGAAGAGGGCGTAAATTCTCCAGTTCTGTCTTTTGATTTCTCTGTTAGGCTTCGCCCAAATGGGCAAGGCCTCCCAAAAATTGGCCTAGTGGCTCATTAGGATGTCCTTCCCCGCGGCAATCTTTAGTAAAAGGCGAAAGATTGTTGCGGTTAACTGAGGAAGGACCTGAGCGAATGAAGGAATTGTGGATTTATATCTCAGGTGTAGAAAAACGGCTGCAATGCTTGACCAAGTATATGCACAATATATTTGATGGATTGGGTGCCTAATCCTCAGTACTTCTGCTTCTGATATTACAAATACTTTTCCTGTCGGCTTTCTTTTTCTAACGTATACCTTTTAGTGAAGTGATGTCAAATATAGCCGTGTTGTTTGTAGTTTATGCTGCCAAGTGGGTAATAAACGTATGATTCCAAGTGTGTGTTGATAAACATTCGCTTGGAGCGCTTGAGTCGCGTCATGCGAGGGCGTGTCGGTTTCACTATTCATGTACGTACTGTATTTTCCTTCCTTAAATAAAAAAGAAAGCAGACAAATTTAAACTTAAGGCCTAGTCAACAGGTTCTGAAACGCGCAGAAAAAGCTCGCGCATCTTTCGTACACCTGACCAACCTTCTTGTACGCGTAGTGACGTCAACTCGGCGATCGGTGACGTTGATTTTGTAGCGGCGAGAGAAGGAGAGACGTGAGAAGACGTCGAAGGCGGCCGATGGGGCCGTGCTGATCTCTCCACTTTATTGCTGGCCTGAAGCGGAGCCACGTCGGCTACCAGCGTCCGCCACGTCAGGCGTGTCAGCTCGTCCTCCTCGCGCAGCTCGAGCTCGCGCCAGCTGCGCGAGAGACGCGGCGCGGTGATGGAAAAAATGATGATGGTGATGATGGCACTACAGGGCTCCCCCCCTAGCGCTTTGCGCGATTTGAACGCATATGAAAAAAAGAAAGAGGGTGACAAATGCTATGTACATGAACGGCAGTCCATAAAATGTTCCTTTGGCAAGTCCAGTTTGTCAACGTGTAGTGACCATCGGGAACCAGTGGGTCTCTGGTGGGCGACACTGAGAGTTGCACAGTGGACGAAGAAGTAAGCGCTCGATGGAAAGAAATGCGTAATGGCGGATGGCTCGGTCTCAGAGGTCTTCAATCGTGGAAAGCACCTCTGAAATTTCGAGGTCTCGCGCCACTTGTGATGCGTTTCTGTAGGCGAAAGAGAGGCCGTACTCAGTGACGCTGTGAAGCGACGCGTGACTGAGAACGTGCTCAACTGATGCACTAAAGTGCGGGCTGTAAAGCGTGTCAAACGGGCCGGTGTCGTAGAGGCCGTCGCAGAAGGTGTAGTCACACACGCCGTCCCCAGGCAGCGGCTGCGACTCGTTCGTCGCCGTGCCGAATACGCGGACCACGGGAAATGGCGTCATGGGAGGCTGTGCAGGAAAGACGGGTTCAGTTGTCGCCTCAGTCATTGTCGAGGTATTCGACGCTGGTGGACTGGTGGCAGTGCTTGTTCCCATGCTTTCAGTTGGCTCCACAGTGGTTGTAGTTGGGTCGGTTGACTTGACAGACGTCATAGACAGTTCAGTTGGCTGGTCAGACGTCGTAGGCAGCTCAGTTGGCTCAACAGATGTCGTAGGCAGTTGAGTTGGCTCCACAGATGTCGTGGGCAGTTCATACGCGGGACACGCGTCGCTAGTGGCCAGACGAGAGGAAGTCGGGAGGTCAATAACGGGTGAAAGGTCACCTGTGCCAGGCTCCGAGGCGGGTGGCAAGGTGGCCGTCATGGAGTCTGGTGGGGCCACGGTTGGTAGCACACGTTGCGACGCAGTGACAACCCCAAAGTCGCGGGCCCCTGGAAGCGGTTGGTACGTGAGGTCATTGCGGGCGAGCATTTAGGGCAGGCTCTGGCTCCGCGAAGGCACGGCGCTGGGGCCCGTCGTAGACCACGAAACAGAGACAGGGACAGGGGCCGGGGATGCCGAGTGTGGTCGGCTGCTGGCCGGGTAGGTGCGAGTGGAATGTAGCGAGGCACCCGGCAGGCCATTGCTGGCACCAGTGGCAGGTGGCGGAGCGGCAGGGGGCACCGTCGAGGAGCTGACCAGCAGCTGCGGCGAGGAGGAGGCCGAGACGTCTGAGCTGGTGGTCGCGGAAACGGCGAGGGCCACGGTGTCGCGTGCCGTCGCTTTCTTGGAAAACGTGCAGGTAGCAGGTACGTGTGATGAAGCTCTGCACGGGGGCTCTGAGGGAATGTACCTCTCGGAGGGAAGGTCAGTCGCAGTGGGGGAGTCTTCTACCTCGCGGTCGTGATCAGGTGCAGGAGTAGATGTTTCTGCGACCGGATCAGGTGTAGAAGTAGTCGAAGCCGGGGTACCAAGGTAGCGGTCAATGGAGGGCTGCGGACCGGTTCGTACCTTGCTCTGCGACGCCGGGGAAACCTGCCTGGTGCGGGTAAACGGAAGCGGACGGTATGTGTTGCCGCTGCGGGCGAGCACCGCAGTGCAGAGGGCATCGTAAGGCTGCGGGCTGGTGCTTGAAGTGGCAGCGAGATGGCGCAACTCTACCGGTAGGGCGTCGAGAAGAATGGCGTGCATCAGCAGCTGGTCCGTGATGCCATTCACCGCAAGAACGGCGTCGAGCTGCATAAACCATACCTTGGGGTAGGTCGATTGGAACGGTGGCACTGGCGGGCAGAGTTGCGGGAACATGGCCGCGGGCTGCTAGGCGAAGGGCGTGTTCTCCGGGTCACCAATGTAGCGGCGAGAGAAGGAGAGGCGTGAGAAGACGTCGAAGGCGGCCGATGGGGCCGTGCTGATCTCGCCACTTTATTGCAGGCCTGAAGCGGAGCCACGTCGGCTACCAGCGTCCGCCACGCCAGGCGTGTCAGCTCGTCCTCCTCGCGCAGCTCGAGCTCGCGCCAGCTGCGCGAGAGACGCGGCGCGGTGATGGAAAAAATGATGATGGTGATGATGGCACTACAATTTCATCACTGTTTCTTGAGATCAATAGACGAGCTGCGTGCTGCGTCACGTTACTGATCGCCGAGTTCAGGTGATTGCGCGTAGAAGGAGGTTGGTCACGCGGGGAAAAAATGCGCCAACTTTTTGTTTCGGAGCTTGTGGTTATTTGAGAGAGAGAGAGAGAGAGAGAGAGAGACTTTTTTAATTTCAGGCAGAATGCTGGGCTGGGCTCCCACCTAGGTGCTAACAGAGGGACCGTGTCTTCCGGCAGCTTCCTTGGCGTGCTAGATCGCCCAAGGTTGCTTGTCCAAGCCCAGAGTGAGCAGCGCAGTCCGCCAACGCGCCCAAAGGTCTTCATCACAGGCCGCGACCCGAGAATTTCTCACTAATTCTGAACATTTCCATAGGATATGGTAAAGAGTGGCTCTGCTGGTACAGTACTGGCATAGATTATAACTACGGGCGTCGGGATATATGTGGTGCATGATGACGGCGTTCGTGTATGTGCTAGTAGCCGCCGCCAATGAATGAACTGGGCCCGATTTAGCTTGCGGAGGCGGAGGGTGCTTCCGCCTCTGAAGTCGATAGTGTTGAGTTATGTCATTGAACTTAGTGAGCCGACCGTCCCTTTCTCACACCGGTGCAGAAAGGTCCGTTTGGGTGGCCGCTTCTTCTGACGCGACTCGGAACGTAAGACCTCGAGCCGCATTGTGCGCCACTTCATTCGCCTTGTCCTCCAGGTCACCTAGTAGTGTGTGGGCAGGAAACCACAGGATATGCATGTATTTGTCCGCCTCGTGTATTTTGCCTGTACTAACCCCCAAATTCCGAAACGCTCCTCGACACGACTTTCCCCCATCCGTTGACCGAGTTGAGCACTGCGCCGCTGCTCGGCGGAAACTGACGCTGAGCTATTCAAGAATCGCAGCAGATTATCGCTGATACCCAGTGCCTTGCCCTGCCTGGAGACGGCGCTCCCATCGGCTTTCTCAAGTGAAGGTGAAGCGTTGAGTGAAGGGACGTTCTAAATAGGGGGGTAAGTATCCACAATGCTTCGGGGGAGATTCTGCCACATGCGTAGTTTCAAACGGCTGTCTCTGAGTCGCTGATTACACACAAGGCGTTAGTGTGAGCTATGGCCATCGCGATAGCCACTTCCCTTTCCGTTTCTACGTTCCGTCTGATGATGGACGCACTACCTTTGCATTGGTTATGTGGTGTACGACAGCAGGAAGAGGTGACGTTCCTGGTAGAGTGCTGCGTCGACAAAGACCGCCTCATGGTTGCGCCTCAACATCTTTGACATGACTCTGGCTCTACTGGCACGTCTGCTCTTGTTGAGTTCAAGGTGCATGTTTCTTAGTGTGGGTGGTACTGTGGGCTTGGTTTGGATACCACGTGGTATGTCGTGTTTGTCTCCGTGTTGAATGTGGTAAGGAAAAGAATTGGTTGCCAATCGGCATGTTACCTACTAAATGTCGTCGAAAGACGTTAGCCTTGCGTCTTGAGAGAGAGAACAAAACGTTTATTTGATGTTCTGTGCAAGAAAATCGCTGAATGGTATTCCAGAGGCGCTGCGTAAGGGTGCCTCGAGCGTGTAGCGGAGGCGAACGAGTGCATCGAGGCACGTTAAACACAAGCGCCATCTGGCAGTTATCTTCGAGAACGAAGGCGTGCAGCCCACGGAAAAAGATGCGAGCGAGTCTCGGAGGTGATAAGGAGTAGAACGCAGAACGACGGGCAGGTGCTACCAGCGTGACGTCGTAGCAAAGCGGTGGAAACACCTTTCTGAACATCGCGTTGCACTGTCAGCGCAGCGCGATAAGTGCTACACTCCTTAGAGTTACTTGTGTGTGCCTCTTCCAGTATAAAGGCTGACGTACAAAACATCGATGCGTTGTTCTTGCGCCTCAGATATGCGCAATAATTGCTTTTTAATTGACAATCGCACAGCTATGAACGCAAAACCTTGAGCAATGTTGGTGTGCGCTGCGGATGGGGTTGGCCGTTTAGCGCCGTTTGAGGTATCTTTATGGTGGACAAACATACAAACGTACAGACAGACAGACAAACAGACAGAGCAAAATTTTTCCGTTGAAGTTCCCCGAGATAGACTGTCGTCTTTAATAATGGCAGATTCCCACGTAGAGCGGGAATCGATGATATGCGAAGCACGAATGAGAAAGGTTGCTCGAGGCCATTTCACTAGCTCAATACATGCCAAATTCGGTATTACGGGGGACGCCAATGGATGCGGAAGGTATGTGACTGGAGCAAACATAATAATCATGAGATGCGTGTCATGTGACAACACGACTAAATGACACAGTCAAGGCGGCAATACATTTCGACATGACGCGGTGCACGTGCTCGCAGGCGTTCATTTTGTCGCGTCACGCCGGCGTTGCCACGCCAGCCCCCTGTCCTGCCACATACTCGCAGTGTCTTGCCACGCTGCGTTGCTTTGACGCAGGCGCGTTTCAGCGCATCCGGCGTCCTTCCGTCATGAAACTCGGGAGCGCAGTGTTGTCTGGGTAACGCATCGGCATAGAGTAATGTTACTCTAGGCATCGGCGTGAAATGCGGCATGTCGCATTTTGTGGCCGGTTGCTGTCGGGCCGCGGAAGCTGGTCGCGCTGGCCGTGCCTGGCGCCAGACTAGAGTTCTCCCCGTTCTTCTAACGTAGCGTCGCTGTGCCCTGACGCGTGCGCGCGCGTCAACGCTATAATGAAGTATATTGGGTCCTTCATGATGCTCTCACGGCTGTTTTGCTAGCTCCACATATATCAAATTCGGTGTTGCGTGAATACAATGGGTGACGAAATGTATGACTGGTACAAACAAGATAATCCTGACACGCGTGTCATGTAAGAACACGCAAACATACTACGCTTATAGCATGTTCGCGGCTCTTTCATTGGCTCCGCATAAACTAAGTTTGGTATTACCTGACGTGAATAGAAGCCGAAGGTAAACGACGCATCCAAACATGATAATCATGACACGCAGGTCTTGTATGACATCATTTAACTCCACCTCGTAACATTGCGCTGATTTTTTAGTGGCATAACAACATTTCCTATTCATGCTTCGCATATAATCGATTGCTGCTGCACGTGGGATCTGCGAATTTTTTATTGTAGTCTGTGATATTCGTGATCGACTCATCGTCCAAATCACGTATTATCTTGTTCGTGATGTTGTCAGGACCTGGTGCACATTTGGTGACAAGTTTTTGTAGGGCGGCACGGACATCTGCTTCGATGACTTCTTCGTCTAGAGTGGTGATGACCCGGCCCGTATAATCTGGATGCTGCTGAGTAGGAGCCTGAGAAATGCATTTGAGCTCTACCTCGATAACAATCTCATCGTCGGCTCCCTTGTATGCATGGATGAGTTTGTTGATGGTTTCTTGTTGGGCGGTTTCGTTGTCTTCGGTATCGAGCAGAAATCGTAAAAAACTTCATGTTTTACTAAGAATTAGACTTAGCTGCCTGTCCACCGCATGGCAGGGTTCGTACCATTGTTGCCGGCTTATATGTGTAGCGTCATCATCATCGCCATTCATCATCATCGTCATTTTTCTAGCTACTGCGCTGCACCTCTCGTGCAGCTCACGCGACAGCTCGAGGCGCGAGTGGTAGAGAACGAGCACCAGGCCTTGCGGTTCGGACGTGGCAGCCGCTGCCGCTCCACTTGGGCAATCGCCTTTTATAATAAAGTGGCGAGAGAACGACACGACCACGTTGGCCGCCATCCAGTCTTTCTCTCTCGCTACTTTGGTGACCTGAAGAACACGCCCATCGGCGAGCTCCCAGCTGCCATGCTTCCGCCACTCTGCCCGCCAGTGCCGCCGTTCCACCCGGCCTTACCCCATGCATGGCTCTTGCGGCTCCACGCCGTTCTCGCTGTGAATGGCGTCGTGGACAAGCCGCTTATGCACGCCATCTTGCTCGACGCGGTTCCAGTCGAGTTTCGCCATCTTGCTACCACATCGATCACGAGGCCGCAGCCCCATGACGCCCTCTGCACTGAGCTGCTCACCTGCTACGGCCTCACGTACCGACCGCTTCCAGGGTCCCGCGACTTTGGGGCTGTCACTGCGTCGCAACGTGTGCTACCAACCGGCACGCAACCCTTTAACGACCACGACCTCACCACTCCGGCTAAGACTCCCTCTACCCCATTTCTGTTCACAGGAACCTTAAATCCTGCACCCGACCACGACGACGAGGTAGAAGACGCTCGCACTTTCACTGACTACACCACCGAGAGCTGCGTTCCGTTGGCGCCCACGTACAAAGGTTCACCACAGGTGCCTGCCACATGCACGATTCCCGTTACATCAACGGCACGCGACACCTCAGCGACCCCAGACTCCACGACGGCTACCTTGCTGCGCGCCTCGGAGTCTGGGCACGAGATACTTTCACACATTATTCGGCACGCGATCCCGGAGGCTCCACAGTCGACATTATTCAATGAAAATGATCTTCCATCAACCTTGGCGATCTGCGCATCCTGCAAGCAGACACTACCACCTACCTTGACGTCTCCCGCAGCCGAATTTGTTGCCCGTGACATGCTACAGCAGAACTTCCGTGATGCTGCTACAATGACCAAAGACCAGATGATAGATTTGCTAATGGCAGAACAGCCAGCACAGTCTATAACAACCACGCAGGCGGACATCCACCAGGTTTCCCCGACGAGCACGAGTGCGCCTGCCAAGTCTCCGGTAGAACTCACGCCTTCCGGATCCCATAGCCAACCTCCGGAGCCTTGGAAGGGCAACACCACAACGCAACAATCTACCTTGAATTCAGACATGACCCTCATCATGACCCAGGCGACTACCACCTTTGCGCGGAACATCGGCAGACCGGCCACAGTGGACCCAACTGCCTGCAGTGACTTCCGTGCGCTATTTCGACCATGGCGTTTCCACGCCCGTCGACTCGGTCATCCGCGCTGGCATGTCAGCCACACTGCAACGCTCAGGTCGGTGTTCCATCGACGGCTATGTCCGGGCCAGAACTGCCAGCCCACTGCTCCTTGTCAACAGCCATGACGGCGCCATATGTGCTGTTGGAGACGCTGCCGCATCCTTTATGTTTCAGTTCTCGGTCGTTCTGGTTCCGCTTCAATGCATAGCACGATCTCGCGACCATCACCGGCTCGGCTTTTCCAGCGCCCTCCCACGGCTCCACCTGTGGGTACCTTTGTCAGACACGCATTCTCGAAGCACCGGGTGCACTCTCCAGTGATTACGCCAAGTCATCGTGACGCTCGTGTTTATGGCCACAGCGACCCGGCGCTTCCATCTTTGCCCGCTGCGTTTCTCCCAGTGTCGCCCGCCAGAGACCCACTGGTTGCCGATTGTCCCTTCCCGTTGACGACCTTGACTGCTCATGGACCCCGTTTCGTTTTGCGAACCTAACTCGCTTGTATATACGCTCTCATTATTTTCATTCCGGCTTCATTTCTGCGGGGGGAGTAATATGTAGCATCATTATCATTGCCATTCATCATCATCTTCATTTTTCTAGCCACCGCGCTGCGCCTCTCGTGCAGCTCACGCGACAGCTCGAGGCGCGAGTGGTAGAGAACGAGCACCAGGCCTGGCGGTTCGGACATGGCAGCCGCTGCCCCTCCGCTTCGGCAATCGCCTTTGATAATAAAGTGGCGAGAGAACGACACGACCACGTTGGCCGCCGTACCGTCTTCCTCTCTCGCTAGAGATGTGTTGCATTCTTTTCTAACTCTGTCTTGAGGAGTGCTATGCGTTTCTTGAGGTTTCCGTTGTGTTTATGTGTATTCCACCTCTTTCAGAGCAATTGCTTTGCCTCCCACATGTGAAGGAGCCGGCTCTCGATCTCTTCGAAATGTGCCTCGAGAAGTACAATTCGAGTGGCATTATTATTATCCTGTTTAGGCGTGTGCATCGAGTCCTCTATGTCGGTGATGGGTGTGGCCTGGTTCTCACGCGATTCGCAAAACCGGGTCTAGTCTACCTACTTTAGCTGTTTTCCATGGGTTTACGTGGGCTTTATATGCCTTGAACGTGTATATCGATGATAGTGGTCGCTGCCCAGGTCCTCTAAGGTATTTTTCCAGGTGGCTGCTGATGTGGTTTTTGTGAACGACAGATCAGGCGTTGCGTCTTTACTGGAGCTAGTGCCCAGACGTGTGGGTGTGCTAGGGTTGGTGATGAGAGTTAATCCCTCCTGCATCGAGTCAAACCAGAGGGCCCTACCTTTAGGAAACACGTAAGAGTATCCTCATGCAGTTTGTGGTGCGTTGAAGTTCTCCGCTATCAAGATGAAATTTCGGCCAGCGATGTTGAGGGCGCGTTTAAAGAGTGAAAAAACTGTGCTTCTTTTGTTTATGGCTGTAGTAAAAGTTTAGTATAAAAAGAATTTCGTGTGTTTTGCGTCACGGAAACAAGTCAAAAATTATATTTTCTATATTGATGATTCCCATGTCGTGTTGCGTGAATGTAAGGTTTCGTCTAACTAAGGTGGTAAGGACAGTCGTCTCCCCGTTGGCATGTCCGATTGAGTGATAGCCTGCCAATATATCGAGACACTGTGTGTCCTACAATAAAATAATATTGGGCTTAGCTTTCCCATTAGGGTATTGGTGAAGATATGCTTACTTATTTGCGTAGCTTCTACTATTCCATTGCCAAGGTGTGAAGGCGTGGTTTCTAGCTATGATGAGATGCAGGGGCTGGGAATGTTGCCGGCTGTATCACACCGAATGCCGAGGAGGAAGGTTGCTTTAGAGTCGCCATGGTGTCCAGTCCAATACGTGGCAGGGGAATGAATCTTGCCTACACAGCGACGAGTCACAGTTGCAGGTGTTCGTTTTGCTGCTGGGTAATTTTAGCTATATACCTACGCGGTCAGTGAGGGCCGCGATCAGTCGGGATGAGGTGCTCATTCTTTCATTTATATCTTTGACTGATTGCTGAATTTCCTTCAGGACTTTAGTCTCAGGTGTCACGCGTGTGGGTTTGTCTCAATTGGCCTGTGTTTCGGCTCTGCGTTTGTGGTGGTGCTGTATTTCCCTTCATTTTTTTAGCGGGTGTAAGAACTAAGAGTGGTGGCACTACTGGTGGAGCATGCTGCATTCGCTTATAAAGGTGTAACTACGCTGTTTAGAAAACGTTTTTCAGACTACGTACAAAAAGGAAAATTTTTGAACGTTCTAGTAATATAGGGCCCATAGACATATATACACATCTTCACGCATGGTGTGGTGAACACTTCATTATTAGTATACATAACACACCACGGGCATGTCAGCGATCTAAGCCGTAATTAGAAACCTGATAATAATAATCGTGGTTTAACTTAGCAGATCCACCATACGATTACAAAAGTAGCCGTAGTAGAGGATTCCGAATATTTCGAGCACCTGGGGTTCTTTATTGTGTTCCTAAATCTCAGCGCACGTAGCTCAAGTATATTCGCCTCCATAAAATTGCGGTCGGCATTTGATCCCGTGACCTAGAGGTGAGGAGCCGAGTGTGTTAGCCACTAGACCACCACGGCGAGTAATAATTAAAAGGGTGACCAATTATTAGCACAAAAAAGCAATCCTTCGTAAAAAGCAGAATAATAGGTGTAATGGCAAAGACTACATGATCATGCGTAGGTGCTGCCATTGCGCATCCCTTCCTGTTTAACCTCGTTTAAAGAAGACTGAGATGGCACATACATCTTATGAATCACAACCGTTTCGACACCAGCGATGGCGCAAGGAATAAAGGAAGCGTCACTGCGAGTAGCCAAGAAAGAGCCAGTCGAAGCATTACGTAAGTAAACACAGTAAGGTATGACAAGACGGCATGTAAACACACGCGCTTTCGATTTCGCACTGTTGTTAAGAGTCTATAGCACGTAGGAACGAGTTCCGCATGAATTCGGCTATACACGGCCGCTTTGGTGCAGTGGTTAGGGTCTTGGCTGCTGAAACGAAGGTGGCAGGTTCGATGCCAGCCTACGCGGGTGACACCAGCTCTTGCCTTTCACGGTAATGGTCTTGCGGTCGTTCTCGTCGTGCGATACCAGAATAATACATATCAGCACACATCAATCCGAGTAATCTTCGAGATCACGCACCCAGGAAGAAGGTTGCCTTGCAATTTTTATTCAATTGTTTTTTTCTTCTCATAATTCAGCCCTTACGTGTGGGATCTGACGCAGCACCTGTCTTTGTATCAAGAGAAAGTTTCGGTTATCGCTACACGGCAAACTACAACTAGCGTTATATAGCATTTCAAAAAAATAGGAACTAGGCGAAACATGCACCTTCGTAAGATATCGCCGTGCTCCTTTATTAGAAAAGGCCATGGGCAGGACTGGTGACGTTGAACTTGCGGCTTGCTACGTTTCTAACCTTGTACGCACCAATGACCTCACATGGACACTGATCTTGTTCGCGGTAATGATCTCGTATGTCGCTGTGACCATGTGAGTGGCCTCTTATGTAGCAAAGACATGGTCAGCACCGTAAGTGGTGCCTCACCATGAAATTGAGCAATGTTAGATAACAGCATGACGTAGAATGCGCCTGCATGCATAACTGCAGCAACTGTTTGCAACGCCTATACTTTTCCTGCTCTCTTCTCTTCCCAGAGTCGTGAGCTGGGCACCAAGGTGAAAGAGTCCTAGACTCTCGACGTGGCCGGTGAATCTGCGGGAACCTTTCTCGTTTTCCTCACCACCGTTACCAGTATCTCCCACTGGTTCCCGGTTCGAGTCCCGTGCGGGGAACATGTTTTTCCTGTCCAAAAAGGAAGGAAAACAAGTCCGCCGCTGCCGGGCAGCCCACGACGATTCGGACGTAATTGTCCGTTGTAAAATATCATGATTGTTACATTTTATGGTTACATTTGCTAGTGCCCGGGTTCTATGATGACATAGAACCCGCGGCACAGCCTCACATACAGCACAAACACAGGCATACCTTTGTCGCATGGCAGTGCTTCGGTACTTCAAAGCAGCACCGATGTCTAAACGAGATATGCGATCAAACGTTTCCGAAAGCAGTCCTCTAATGCATGCTTACAGGCACCGTTCTTGCAGAATACACTCCAGGTTTAGGAAGAACCACTGTGTATGCTTTTCGCTGAGTGGAATGCTGGAAACGTTCCAAAGTATTTGACTGCATACAGAACCATACAGGAGTGGTGTACCTGCCCGTCCTCATCACGATATTGTCGAAGCCCTGAGCCACGTGACCACACTTTAGCGGTAAGTTCTAGGACACGACATGTTAGACTGCACATAGATCCTTGACACCACACAATACACAAAATGACAGCATATCCACGGGGTGAATTATGGGGATTGGAACGATGCATCCGTCCGTCCATTCGTCCATCTGTGTGACCGTCCATGCGCCAATCCACCCGTCTGTGCACGCGTCTTTTCATGCGTCCACACGTCCATCCGTGCGTCTATCCCTGCGTTCGTCCATGCATCCGCCCTTGCGTCCGTTCATTCGTCCATCCGTCCTTGCAGCCATCTGTGCGTCCGTCCATGCGTCTGTCTGTGTGTGCGCTCGTCCATCTAGTCAGCACTCCAAGTACTACCATTTCGCATCTTTTCATCATATATCCGCATATAGAAACACCGCCATCCAGCGGACATACCAAGGACTAAACGAGAGGCGGCACAAGCACTCATTCCTACGGCTTGCGCTTCGTGTCTACTTCCCACCTTTAACCACCTCAAGTTCACGGTATATACTAGTTCCCTGTATTCATGGCACTGCTGCCCAACGCTCGCTAAACCTTTATTAATTCAAAGAGGTGGTGCCCAGCGAGTATAACCTAACAACCCTTTCTTGACAGATAGTGCTCAATGTACTTGTCAATGGTTGCTAATTGGGAAGGAGAGACAGGAGAATTCGGCTTTTAGTTGAAGCGCACGCTGCGATTTTTTTTGTTCAACAACGCACTGGAGAAATATCCCACCGGCACCATCTTGCAGGTCAAAGCGTAAGACGGGTTACGCGTTACGAGTACGACGAGGGACGAACAAGTGCCGCGTTAAGGAGCTTCGCCCCTTATATCGCGCAAATAACATTTTCATGCAACGGCTTCAGACAACGTTGAAAGAAATTTATACTGCGCAGGTATCGTGCACGAAGATTGAACTAATAAGACGCAAACTCACAAGTGTCAACAAAATATGTTTTTTTCACGCCCCACTAGGACCTCTTACTGCATTACCGCACGTACGTTTTCCGGTGCTGATATAAATGTTAATTCATGTACTGCACCTAATTCTAGCATCTACTTTCGCAAAGTTCGAAGGACTAAACCCAAACACGCATTAAGCGTACTATGTTGTCATGTCCTTACATGACAAGCGTGTCAGGACGTAACACTAAATTTGATATATGTGGGGCTAGCAAAACGGCCGCGAGCACATCATGAAGGGCCCAATATATTCCAATGTAGCGTTGACGCGGGCACACGCTGGGCACAGCGACGCTGCGTTAGCAAAGCATGAACACTCCATAGTCTGACGCCGGGCGCGACCGGCGCGACCAGCGTCCATCGGCGCGGCCCGACGGCAACTGGCCACGAAATGCGACATGCCGCATTTCGCAGCAATGCATGGATTAACATTACTCTATGCCGATGCGTTAACAAAAAAACACTGCGTCTCCCTCTTTTCGTGACGGAAGGACGCTAGACGGGCTGAAACGCGCCTGCGTCAAAGCAACGCAGAGTGGCCCGAGCCTGCGAGTATGTGGCAAGACAGGTGCGAGACGCGACAAAATGAACGCCGGCGAGCACGTGCAACGCGTTATGCCGAAATGTATTTGTGCCTTGACTGTGGAATGTCGTCAAGTTCTCACATGACACGCATCTTATGATTATTGTTTGCACCAGTTACACACCTTCCGCTTCCATTGGCGTCCCTCAATACCGAATTTGGCATATGTGAAGCTAGTGAAGCGGCCTCTAGCGCATTATGAGGCTGGCATCTAGTCATGTTGTTAGATGACACGCATGTCGTGATTATCATGTTTGGATGTGTCATTTACCTATGATGTTCATTCGCGTCGCCTAATACCGTGTCTGGTACTTGTGAAGATAGCGAAATGGCCACGAGCGCATCATGAGCGTAGTATGTAGTCATGTTGTTACATGACACGGATCTCATGTTTATCATGTTTGCACCAGTATCATACCTTCGTCATTCATTCTCGTACCGTAATACCAAATTCGGCATAAGTGAAGCTAGCGAAACGGCCGCGAATGCATCATGAGAGTGGCATGTAATCATGTTAGTACATGACACGCATGTCATGATTTTCATGTTAGAGTCTGTCGCTTTTGTTCGTCGTGCAATCATGTCATACCATACCAGTTTTGCAACATGCCATGTGAACGATACAACCACAAGATTGGCAGGACCATGAAAGAAATATGTTGACATTCATGATGTACATAATATGATTTTCATGTTGTGACTAGTCAAATATGTCCTTCATACTGTCATGTTATGCCATACCAGGTTTCGTATCGATAGCATTATCAAAACGGCGAGGAGAGCTAAAAGTCGTAGGTGCCTAGATAGATAGAGAGATAGATACGCTAAGAACTGCTTCGCATTTAAAACTGCTGGAACACCGGAATGTTGCCCCCACAGTTGAAAAAACTCCCAAGCATTTCCCCGAGGGTGAAAATGGTTAAGTGCGAATGTACGGGGTGATGCTATGAAGGGTATTTATTAATTCGCACTATTATATTGATTAATCACACTATGGTGCCTTTATGGTGTAATGGTTCCTGGGAATCGCAATTTGATTACACGGAGGAGTTTACGTTAACTTACTGGCGAATGCCAACGGATTTTAACTTTACTCCCCCTCATAGCATGCGAGCCTCGGACGAGCAAAGTCTAGGGCTCGCACCCTCTCCCGCGCCCCGCGCGGCGCATTCACTGGCTCGAATGGCTTCGGGAACGTCCACTCGCCGTTGACGATTGCGAGCGGCGTATGGACGCCGGCCTTCATCGCCCTTCTCCACCTGACGCTTGCGTTGTTGTTCCGCTTCTTGGGCCGCGTTCGCGGCTCGATGCTGACGCCTCATCTCGGCCTCGCGAGCGCGCAGTTCACCATCCGCTGCACGCTTCGCCCGCATGTCCTCGGCCTCGCGAGCGCGAAGTTCGGCATCCTCTGCACGCTTCGCCCGCTTGTGCTCGGCCTCGCGAGCACGCAGTTGGGCATCCGCTGCACGCTTCGCCCGCTTGCACTCGGCCTCGCGAGCACGCAGTTCGGCATCCGCTGCCCGCTTCGCCCGCTTACGTTCGGTCTCATGAGCCCTTCGCAGCGCCGCCTTGTCTTTCAACGTCGGCGAAACCACCGTGGTACCGTCACCTCCAATGACGGGTGCAGTGCTGGCATTCGGTTGTACTGCATTCGTTGTCGATGGTAGCGTTGCCTCCGGGACATCCATCGCACGACCCGCTCTCGACGGGAGACTGAGAGAGAAGCCGGGCGCGCGAAAGAGAGGGGTGCGCGCGCAGCTGCAGCGAGCGAGGAGAGCGGAGGAGCGAGCGAAGGGGGATATCAGCGTCGCGTCCGTGGCTTATTCGGTAGAGCATCGCGCTGCGGCCCGCCAAGTCCTCTTTCTTTTAAAGATAGAGAGAAGACTGCGGACGCTGCCGACGGCGGTGGATGGTTTGGGGTCGCTTATAAAGTGTATTCACACTCAAAAGCTCAGGTGATTCTGATTCCGAAACCAGGCAAACCACTGAATACTGACAATCTTAGGCCTGCCTCTTTAACATCTTGCATAGGCAAATGGATAAAGCACGCTTTCCTGTGTAGACCGAGGAGGGCTCGCTGGTTGCCGAAGAGAGCGGACGCGCATCACGTCGGCTCCGTCTTCCAAGAACCATTTGCCAGTAATTTTCGGTCATTCAGCCCTTGAATTTTACAACAACGCATGCGGAAAGTCACCGTAATTCCACGGACACCAAAATTGAAGGTCGGAAAATACTTTTTGCCGGATTCGAGAGGTTTTCAACCCGCGCCCCTTTGGCCCGACGCTCACGCATGCCGGCCACCCGACGAGACGCGCTGAGCGTCTCCTCTGACGCGGGCGCTTTCTTCGCCGATCAACGATGGAAGTCCAAATGAACGGGGACGATATCTCTCCAGAATAGTTTCTGGAGGGCACGGATTGTTGCACCATCGGATCTAAGTCCCAAGTTAACCATGCAAACGCGCAGAGCAACACCCAGAACGGTGCCCCCTCCTGCACCGGGGACCCCTCTGCAACCGACAGCGTTCGCGTCGACAACCGCGTAACATCAAGCAGCAAGTCGTCAGAAACAGCAAAATGCCACTACTTCCACGGAGCGATTTCAAGATCGTGATACGACCACGAGGAGGCCTCGGCGTGGCCACCACTGGAACCGTGTGCCTCGCATCTGCGATTTAGCGCACGGCCAACGTACCGGTGCATGAAGCAGGGGAGGACACGGTGTGCTCCAACAACCATCAAAAGATCATCGTCGTGAGTACACCCCATGCCTCTCACACTGATAAGTACAGACAGCTTGAACCCATCGCCATCGGTGACTGTCACCACAAGGTTAGTGAGTACGAGACGGCCCCCAACAACACGGTGAAGGGAATAGTCAAGGGCATCCCAATGGAAGAAGAATTCGCCAAGTCCATTCACACCAGCATCGTTCATGCACGTAACCCTTACACCCTGGCAGCCAAACGGCTCAGTAACACCATGATCATCATAGTGGCGTTTGAAGGACCGCGTGCCCATTTAGGTCAGGTACGGCGGCACTCTCCTTCGCTGCACCTTGTATAGCAAGCAAGTTGTCATGTGTCACTGCTGCGGGAGACTTGGTCACCGCATGGATGTGTGCCCAAAGCCCAAGGACAAAGTGTGTCGTGGTTGTGACGCCCCTAACCCAGGCTTCATCCACCAGTTTTCCGCCCATTGCAGGCTGTGCGGGGGCGCACACATGACGGCGGACCGCAACTGCCGTGCAAGGTACAAAACGCCCTACATCGTGACGAAGAGACAATGGGAATGACGCAGGGCCAACGCGAAGGCAGAGGCCACTGCCACCAACTATTCCACCAGTAAGCCCCACTCAAGATCTAGGACACCCAATCGAAGCCACTCCTGATCTCGTAGCCGCACACCGGGACCCCGAAAGCAGCAGCAACGTCGAGCTCGCAGCCGAACACCTGGAGGGACCCCAACGAGGGACGCCAAGGCAACTGATTCGGTGAGCTTTGCAGATGCGCTCAAAGGAAAACGCGCCACAAACGCGGAAGCTGGCGGCAAAACACACACTAAGATAGAGGCGGAGGTAGCTCAGGTAACACAGACGATACAAACTATGCAAAAGCAAATGGAATGCATGCCCGCACAAATTCACAAAAAGGACGAACTCATACAAAAGCTCCAGTCTGCCGCTAACAGCGAGACTGATCAACTGGCAATGCAGGAAACACAAGACGAACTTATAGAAGACGGTGAGGTCGAAGGCCCTGATACTAAACGCGGACCGGCTATCTACCTTAAAGGGTCAGTACGTCCAAAACGTACGCGTTCAGCAACAGGCGACACTCGTGTGAAAGCACTCGAGGCTCGCGTGAGCAGTCTCGAGGAAACTATTACCGCGACTATCACGCGTACGATTCAACAGAGCTTGGGGAGCATTTATCTCAGATTGTCCAGATTAGAAGCTGCCAACAGCGCGCTGGTGACGTCGCATAGCGAAGCAGCGCGACACTTGTAGTACGACATAACCATGGCAAGACACCCTTCGAAACAAAAACATACAATGTGGTAGTGGAAGTGCAGAAGTTACAAAAAGAAACGAGCGCACCTACAACAATACCTGAAAACGATCTCCGAACGCCCAGACGTCATCATACTGCAGGAAACAAATGCCCCGCCAAACTTTCAGGGTACCAGGCTATAACAGGCAAGGCGGAGAATCCTAACGTCACCACATTGGTCAAGCCAGAGCTCACGGTTATCGAACACGACACTCAAGTCAAGGATATTGAAAACGTCCTCGTAGAGCTAATTCCACCGCGTAAGACGCCCGACAGCATCTTCATACTCAACGTGTATAGCAGTCCGAGATGCCGCAAACACCGCTTTCACGTCCACTTCAAACGAGCACTCGATACCGCCCAGGGGCAACAACTCTTCATTGAAGGCGACTTCAACGCGGTGCGTACGGCGTGGGGTTACAAACAAGATCAACCGAAAGGCAGGCACTTGGGGGAAACGGCGCAACTCGCCGGCCTCGAGCTGATCACTGACCCAGCGGCACTAACTAGGCAGGGCAACAGCGTCAGCACTGACACCACGCCGGACCTACCTTTACGTGCAATACACGAAAGGTGACTTGGAGAAACACCATGCAAGACTTGGACAGTGACCATTACATTATCTTTATGGAAACAGAAGGCGGCCCACAGGAACACAATGCCGGTCGCCAAATGAAGATCACAAATGCATGGGGAACTACGAGGAAGATATTGAGAAAAGCAACAGGTTGAAGACATCAAAGACATTGAGCAATGTACCGACCAACTTCGGCGGGACATCGAGAGGGTGACACAAATGATGCCGTCAACAGCTGGGCTTGATAGAATAGACACCCGTTTACTGCACATGTGGCAAGCCAAGACCCAACTGCATCGGTGCTGGAAACGACAGTGGCGTAATGGGAGCCTGCGAAAACAAGTAGCACAGCTTAACAAAGAAATAGAAAAGCACGCACTTAACCTGCAACAACAGCAATGGGAAGAAAAATGCGCGCAGATGAATGGTCAGCTCACTACGAGTCGCACGTGGCAGATACTGCGGTACCTCATAGATCCCGCGAACACCAAGACCTCACAGAGGCAAGGCATATGCAAAATTATACTCGCTCCCGGGGGAACGGAGCAAGATTTCCAACGGGAGGCGGAACTTTATTACATATCCCAAACGCCCCCGCAAGTACATCCGGACTACAGGGGAGAAGGTAACGCCATCCTAGACGCAGAATTTTCAATTTCCGAAATCGATGCGGCCCTCGTCAAACTCGATACCAATTCAGCCCCAGGCCTAGATCGAATATCGAACAGGGCACTGCGTAACCTCGATTACAGATGGCCAGAGAAACTCACAGATTATATTAACGAGTGGTGGGTGCGTGGAAATTTACCCCAGCCATGGCAAGAAGCACATATCATACTTATACCAAAACCCAGCAAGAAATTGCAGCTGCAGAACATACGCCCTATCTCCCTAACATCATGTGTAGGTAAACTGATGGAGCATGCGTTTCTCAATAGACTAACAGATTACCTCGAGGACAACAACCTATTACCACACACAATGATTGGGTACAGAAGACATGCGAGTGTACAACTACGTCAGAGACTTTCTCACGGAAAGAACCGCACGCATGCGAGTGGGACAACTAGAATGAAATCAAATCAACATTGGAAGCTCGTGTACACCGCAGGGCTCGGTGATGTCACCGATGCTCTTCAACCTCATCCTGCTGGGGTTACCCGAGCGATTACATCAAATTGATGGACTGCACCACACGCTATACGTGGATGATATTACGATCTTGAGGACAACTGGCAGTGACGGAGAGATCGAGGATCGCTTACAGGCGGCCATACAATGCGTGGAGCATTACCTCGTAGGCACGGGACTCACCGTCTCGGCCGAAAAATTCGAATTACTGCTATATAGACCGGTGAAAAAGGGACGCCCGCCCAAAGACTACGTGCCTTCAGAAAAACAAGAAATCAAACTAACATCATCAAACGGCTCACTAATCCCAATGGTAAAGAAGATCGGGGTACTGGGGATGATGATTGAGCAGAATGGCGGCAGTGGTGAAGCACTGCGCAAGAGAATGGCAAAGGCCACCAGCACGATGCAACTCAACCGACGCATCACGAACAAACATGCGTGCATGCGCGAAGGCAGCGTCATACGACTCATACAAGCCTTTGTTATTTCACAACTAACGTAGACGGCCCCGTTTCACAAATGGACAGTTGCGGAAAAAGACAAGCTTATCGCCGTGATACGCAAGACGTACAAGTTCGCGTGGGGACTGGCGCCCGGAGTTAGCACCAGCAAACTCCTAGAGCTAGGTTTGCATAACGTGCACTCTCGAGGAACTCGTGGAGGCGCAACAAGTTTCCCAGCTCAAGCGCCTATTCAAGACCAGCCCAGGTCCACACCTACCCGAAAAACTCGGCATCACGTACCATACGCTGCACGGCATCAAAGTCGAAATTCCAAGATTGGTACGCGAGCAAGTATACGTACTCCCATTGCCTCGCAACATGCACCCCAACACCATTCAGGACGGCGTAAAGCCAGGGCACAACGCAATACTCAAAGCTACTCCAACGACAGTGAAGCGGTTTTCACTGATGCCGCGCGTTATACCAATAAAAAGAGTTTCGTGGCGGTAGTTACCGGCCATCGTGGCAAGTACATCACAAGCCTCACTGTGAACACGGCACACGCTGAAGTGGCAGAGGAAGCGGCTATAGCACTGGCCCTCAAACAGACCAATGCCACATACGTGATTAGTGATTCGCAAACAGCAATTCGCAATTTTGCCAACGGACGCATCTCGCAAGAGGCGTTTCACATACTCCAACGACATCCCATACATCCAGGAGAGGTCGACTTCCATAACCGAAGGCACCTGTTATGGATCCCGGCACACACCGGACTGAGCACCCCCAACAAAGCGGCTCACCGCATTGCTCGAGGCCTCACTCACCGAGCATCGCCGGAGGACGACGAGCCCCCGCGGGGAACTGCAGACATCTGGGCATGGGAGGATCGTATGACCAGGTTTCACGACATCACCACACATTACCAGTTACAAAGACGCATATACCCATCCCTTCACGAAAGGCTAAACAGAACACAAGCGGTACACTTCAGACAATTACAAACATATCCATACAGGAACACCAGACTCATGCACGCCAAGTATCCAGACATATACACTACAACCAGATGCACGTCTTGTGGCGAGGTTGCCACCCTTAGTCACATGCTGTGGGAGTGTCAGGGCCTAATAAATAATTCGAACAGTGCCGATTCGGCTCACTCTACCACCGCCAGCCTCCGCTCGCGTCGGAAGGCCGCACTGCTCAGCTAGAACCTGACAGCACAACTCTGAGCCGTCTAACGTGCCGAGGAAGCCGCTTCGAGACAAGGTCTCGAAACCGCATCCGCGGTGGTTGCTCAGGCCCACTAAAAAACGCTGGACTCAAATCGTCTGAATTCGACAAATAAAATTTAAGTTCTTCTGACTAGACTGACAAATTACCTCGAAGACAATAATATTTTTCCACACACTAAGATTGGCTTGCGCAGGCATTTTTCAACGCAGGATGCCATCTTGATGCTTGAGCCATCACACCATCGACAGTACCGGACGCTCCACTAAGGGCATACTTGGTCTAAATCTCAAGAAGGCTTCTGACTCTATCCCGCATTGCACAATTCTAAATCAGGTCAACGCCTCAAACTTGAGGCTTCACACTTACAACTATACAAGAGCGTTTCTGACTGGCAGAACGCCCACGATCACTGTGGGAGCACTCACCTCGTCCAAAATAACCATGGGAAGCGCGGACACCCCGCAGGGTTCCGTGATCTCCCTCTTGTTGTGTAACCTCGCCCTCATTGGTCGTCCTTGAGAACTACAAACCATCCAAGGTCGCACCATTTCTGCCGTCACCATCACCCTCTGGGTGTGCGACGGCAGTGACTGTTCCATTGAACAGATATGACACGAGGGGATTGACAATGCGGAATGGTGCTTACAAAGAACTCGACTATCCTGCTCGGCGGAGAAATCTGAGCTACTGCTATATCGTCCTATACTTAGAGGTCGGCCACCGAAACAACATCCTCAAGCGCAGGCACACACCAATATAAAACTGAGTACAAGCGACGGTCACGCCATACCAACTTCACACAAAATCCAAGTGCTAGGTCTGATCACAGAAAGTAAGGGTACCAACGAAGAGACAGTTCACAACATTGAAGCCAGAGTGTCTAACACGATGCGCCTCATCAGGCGCATTACCAATAAACACAAAGGAATGAAAGGGGGTAATATCTTCCGTCTGATCCAATCATTCTTTCTAAGTCACATTCTTTACGGTGGCGTACCACCCATGGTTCACTGCAGAAAAGTCAAAACTCAACCGCCTAAATAGGAGAATTTAAAAACAACCGCTAGGTTTGCCTCGAAGCTCTTGCACCAAACTCCTCCTTCAACTTGGTTTACACATTACCCTTGAGGAACTTATTGAGGCGCAACGAAATTCCTAATTAGAGCAATTATCTGAGACTAAGCCATGCTGCCAGATTCTATGTAATCTCGGTATTTCTTACCACATTCAGCACAGAGACAAACATGGCATACCACGCAGTATCCGTACTAAGCTCACAGTACCACCCATACCAAGAAACCTGCACCCTGAACACAACAAGGGCAGACGTGTTAGCAGAGCCAGAGTCATGTCAAAGATGTTGGGGCGCAACCATGAGGTGGTCTTTGTCGACGCAGCACTCGACCAGGAATGTCACCGCTTCGTGGTTGCTGCCATAGACCACACACAACAATGCAAAGGCAGCGCGTCAATCGTCGCACGGAACGTAGAAACGAGACAGGAGGTGGTCTCGCAGACAGCCGTTCGAAACTACGCCAGTGGCAGAATCTCCCCCGAGCCATTGCGGATTTTTACCCCCGTAAACTAGAACGTCCCTTCACACAACGCTTCACATTCGCTTGAGAAAGCCGATGGGAGCGCCGTCTCTAGGCAGGGCAAGTCACTGTGTATCAGCTATAATCGGCTGCGATTTTTGAATAGCGCAGCATCATCTAAAGCCGAACAGCGGCGCAATGCTCAGCTCGGTCGAGTGAAGGGTGAAAGTCGAGTCGAGTAGTGTTTCTGAATACGGGGTTAGTGCAGGCAAAATACACGAGGCGGACAAATACGTGCACATCCTGTGGTTCTCTGCCCACACATTACTAGGCAACCCGGAGGACAGGGCGATTGAAGTGGCGCAATATGAGGCTCGAGGTCTTACGTTCTGAGTCGCGTCAGAAGAAGCGGCCACCCAAACGGAAAATTCTGCGCTGGTGTGAGAGTGGGACGATCGGCTCACTAAAGTCAATGACATAATTCAACACTATCGACTGCAAAGGTGGGAGCACCCTCGACCTCCCCAAGCTAAACCGGGCCCAGTCCGTTCAGTGGCAGCAGCTACAAGCACGCGCATAGACGAACCCCGTCATCATGGACCACTCATATTCCGACGTCTATAGTTATAATCTATGTCAGTGCTGTACCACCAGAGCCACTCTTTACCATATCCTATGGAGTGGCCAAAATTAGTGAGAAATTCTCGGCTCGCGGCCTCCAATGAAGACCTTCGGGCGCGTAGGTGGACTGTGCTGCTCAGTTCGGGCCTGGACAAGCAACGTTGGGTGAGTAGGCCAAGGAAGCTGCCAGGAGCCACGGTCTTTCTTCTAGCTCCTAGGTGGAAGCCCAGCCCAGAAATCTGCCGGAAATTAATGAAGTCTATATCTCTCTGTCTCTCTCAAATAACCTCGGGCTCCGAAACAAAAAGTTGGTGCATTTTTCTTACGCCTGACCAACCTACTTATACGCGCAGTGACGTCAACTCGGCGATCGGTGACGTGACGCAGCACGCAGCTCGTCTATTGATCTCAGAAACAGTAATGAAATCAACGTCGCCAATTGCTGAGTTGACGTCACTGCGCGTAGAATAATGTCGGTCAGGCGTATTAAAGATGCGCGACTTTTTTCTGCGCATTTAAGAGCCTGTTGACTGGCGCTTTAGGTTCAAATTTGGCTGGTGATTTTTTATTTCAGAACGGCAAACAGAGTACGTACATAAAAAGTGAAATCGACACGCCCTCGCATGACGCTACTCAAGCGCTACGAGCGAATGTTTATCAACACGCACTTGGCTTCATACGTTTATCACCATCTTGGCGGCATAAGCTGAAAACAACATGGCTATATTTAACATCACTTTACTAAAAAGTATACGTTGTAAAGAGAAAACCGGCAGGAAAGGTATTTGTAATATCAGAACTATTGAGGATTAAGCACCCAATCCTACAAATATCTTGTGCATACACTTGGTCAAGCATCGCAGCCGTTTTTCAGCACCTCAGAATGAAATCCACAATTCCTTCAATCGCTCAGGTCCTTCCTCAGTTTACCGCAACAATCTTTCGCCTTTTACTAAAGATTGCCGTGGGGAAGGACACCCTAATTAACCTCTTGGCCAATTTTTGGGAGGCCTTACCTGTTCGGGCGAAGCCTAACAGACAAATCGAAAGACAGAGTCGGGAAAATTACGCCCTATCTCAATAAAGGGAGCCCGGCCTTCATTACAGTGCATGAGCAGACTTGAAGTCAAGGTTTCCTTGCAGTGGAGCACAGAGTGTATGTACTGGTTTCCTTTTACTCCTCCCGTACTCTTGTCGATAATGAAAACATGTTATCATGAAAAATGAAAGAAAACGGCGCGGGTTCCTATTCCAGGACACGTAACGTAGAGTAACCAATGCCAGGACACCTAACCTATGGCTATTTCGAGTGGCATGGAAGTACCATGCATTTCCAGTGGTTCGGGGAGGGGAGGGGGGACTAGGTGACCCAGGTGGTGGAGTACGTGTCTACCAGTTGGTGTGAAAAGAAGGCGTTGGCGCTGACTAATCCACTGGGCCTCGAGTACTTCAGTGAGGAATTGTGCACAGCTAGTGACCAAAGGCGCTGTGTAGAAGTATAGTGCGGAACGCCCAGAGCGACCTTCATGGCTTCAAGGTCGAGTGTTTCCACCCATTCATGTTGTCCCTGCGTCAGCCGGTGAAACGTAGGGTGATAACTGAAGCGGCTTATACTGTGCGCAGCCACTAGTCGAAGCATGTCCCGCTCCCCAAGTCTCAAGCGTCTATTATTTACGCGTCGGAGCATGGCGACGATCTGCTCCGTCTGGCGGGAGAGCATGGAGACGGTGTGTCGTGCCCTGCCATTGCTTCAACGTGAAGTCCAAGGATGCGTGCTCGCTCTACCTGTGGGATATATGTTTCTTCGGCGTTTACATTGATGTCGGGCGGCGGATTTTTACGGTGGCCGCGAAAGACAAGGAGCTAGGACTTGTTTGGAGCACCTGTGAGCCCACCCCGTCGAGCATAGTCTGTCTGACACGACCTCTACCACTTGTTGAAGCCGGTCTTGAATTTAGCTGTCAGAACCCCGAAACTTCCACAACATGATATCGTCGGCATAGATAGCATGGTTAAGGTCCTGAATTTGGTCAAGTTGTTTAGGGAGAACTGACGTAGTGATAATAAAATTGCTGGTGAAATCACAGCTACCTGAGGGTTGCTTCTGCCTGGGAGGTGGATTATGCTCGAGCGATGCGGGCCTATACCGATTGTTCCAATCACGAATAAAGGCTCTGAAATGGTTATAAACGAGAACGCCATAGCGTGATTTGGCGACGTTGCTGGACATTCGGTCGTTCTACACATTGTCAAAGGCCGACTTAAAGTCCAGCGCGAACAAAGCGCGCGTTTGGACACCCCGCGACGGTCCCAAGACCTGCTCTTTCAACTGGAGCAACACATCTTGCTTGTATAAGTGCGAGCGAAAGCCGATTTGGGTATGCGAGAAAAAAGACTGGCTCTCGATAAATGGCTGCAAGCGCCAAGGACAACATTTTGAATGAGCTAGCCTCTACAGGACGTAAGAAAAATTGGTCGTAAATTATCGATGGAGATGGGTTTCCCCGGTTTTCGGATGAGGGAAATTTCCGCATGTCGCCATGATTGGGGTAGCATGCCGTTTCGCCAATGCTCGTTAAACGTGTCCACCAGGTGCGTAAGATCTGTGTCATTGATATTTTGAAGGGTCGAGAACCGGATGTGTTCAGTACCGGGCGATGAATTTTCGCGGACATCTTCTAACCCGGAGCGGACCCCTTGAATTGTGATTTCGGCATCTAGGGCACTGGGCGAATCGGTGTCGTAAGGGTATGTGTGATACTGGGGTTCGCTCCCGAACGGATATAACGAGCTTTTAATTCATGCAGAAGACGGTCAGGAGAGTCTATAAACGAGTGAGTGAGGACAGGCAACCGTTTTTCACTCTGCGCCTTTGTGCCAGTTTATAAGTGCTCGGAGAATGTTCCATGTATTAGCAGTACTCAGGGTGCCCGCAAGACGATTACAAAATCTTCTCCAGTTGTGTCTCGTGAGAGTCTGGGCGTATTCCTGGGCTTGTCGTGTAATAGCGCAACGCGAAGTTTCAGTTTGTAATTTAGGTGCTGACGCTTCCAACGCTTTGTCAGTCTCCTACTAGCGTCCTACAAGTGGAGCAGGTGCGGGTCCATGTCGGGATTGATGGGCGTAGTGGTGATCGACTGCGTGGTGGCATAGAGGTTAGCCGTAAGGGCAGCGAGCGAGTCGTCATAGCCATCCACTTCTCGACTGGCAGTCCGTAGCTCTAGAAATTTATCCCAGTTCGTTATACGAACTTTACATTCAGGCCGGCAAGAGAAAAGGCGGTTGTGATGGTATGGTGGTCACTCCGAAGAGTTTCGTCAAAGGACCCACTTGAGATGACTGCGCCAGTACCGTGAATAATCGTGAGATCTTGACACCTATCTTGTGAGACGCTACTCCTGACGTGAAGCGCATATTGCATATGGTGTCCCACAATTTTGTTCTTTTTCAGTGCGCTTAGGATATCCCCAAACCGAGCGCACTGCGTTGAAATTTCCGCAAACCCACAACGTGTTTTAAACTTACTAAACTTTGTAAAAAAGGTAATGAAAATTGTGCATGCGGGAACGAGGTAAGCTGTAAATATGTAGGTATATGTGAGATGGTTAGACACTAGTGCCCCTATGAGACCCGAGTCACTACCGTGCACTTTGAAACCTGCAAGAGAGGGGGTGCAGTTGGGCTCCTGAAGCAGTATGACGTCGGGAGTCAATGCGGTCATGGCAATGTACCACTGCAGAGGCCCCGCTTCCGGCGGAACCCCTGCAGCTCCATTGCCAGATTACAAGATGATCCGGGTTACGCGTCGCCATCTTCACTTCTAAGATATTCAGGGCGTGTGTATTGGTGGGAACGCTTTGTGTTTGGTGCGAGTGCTGGAGCAGGGGTGAACTCCGGCGCATTTGTTGCATGTATCGCTCAGTTTGTTGCTGTATTTCGGTAGACACAGTGAAGACACTATTACCTATTAAAGTTTAGAGCGTCGCTACTGTGTCGGTTAGGTTGTCCTGCATTGCAGACGCTGCCTGAATGATCATCACTCCCAGTCAGGTGCCGGATTACAAACGGCATATAGGCGGAGCGCTCCTGCGTACTGAATAAAATGCTGTGTATAGGGAGCCCAGCAACAAACAAATACCCGTGAAAGCCTCGAGCCGTGGAAGTACCGCATACAGCTGGTAAGAGCAGGTGCAAGAAGGAAAAAGTAAAATTGGTCCCGTATCTGCATGTTAATCTACAAATATTGTCAAAAGACGATAGTCTTGTGTGTGGAGAGAGTGAACAAAGCGTTTATTTGATGTTTTGCGCAAGAAAATCGGTGAATGATATCCTGGAGGCGCTGCGTTAGAGTGCCTCGAGCTGTGCAGCGAAGGCGAACGAACGCATCAAGTCACGTCAAATGTGAGGCATGAGCGCCATCTGGCCGTTTTCTTGGAGAATTAAGCACGTGGCTTGGAGATGGGTGTGCGTGCCCGTCTGAGAGGGGATAAGGTGTAGAACGCAAGGCGACGGGTAGGTGCCACCACTGTCTCGTCTTAGCAGAGCGTTGGAAACACTCGCCTTTTCGTGCAACCGTTGCATGGTAAGCGCAGCATGGTAAGTGCTGCGATCCTTTAAATTATTTACGTATGCCTTTTCTCCTAAAAGACGCACATGCTGAATATATACGTGTTGTTATGGTGCACCAGGCATGCGCAGTAATTGCTTTTAAAATGACAATTGCACAAGTATGAATGCTCAACCTTGAGCAACATTAGTGGGTGCTGTGGAAGGGGTCAGCCGTTTTGTGCACTTAGTGCCGTTAAGAGTGGACAAACAGACGATTGTACAGACCGACAGACCAAAATTTCTGTGTCGAAGGTCCCCAAAAAAGACAATTGTGTTTAAAAAGTTGGCCCGAATGTACATGTTACACTGTACATGTAGTCGAAAGATGATAGTCTTGCGTTTTGAGAGAGTGAACAAAACGTTGATTTGATGTTCCGCGCAAGACGATAGGTGAATGGTAATCTGAAGGCGCTGCGTTAGAGGGCCTCGAGCGTCTAAGGGAGGTCAACGAGCACATCGAGGCACGTCAGACACAAGCGCCATCTGGCAGTTATCTTTGAAAACGAAGGCATGCGCGACCACGGAGAAAGATGCGTGCCAGTCTCGGAGGTGATAAGGTGTATAATTCAAAGCGATGGGCAGGTGCCACCACCGTGCCCTCGTAGCGAAGCGTAGGAAACACCTTCTTGAGCATGGCGTTGCACTGTCAGCGCAGCGCGTTAAAGGCTACAGTCCCTAAAGTAACTTGTGTGTGCCTCTTGTAGTATAAAGGCAGACATACAAAACATAGACATGTTGTTATGGCGGCTCAGATATGCGCAATATTTGCGTTTTTATTTGAAAATCGCACAACTATGAATGCTAAACCTTAAGATATATTGGTGGTTGTTGCGGATGGGGTTGGCCGTTTGGTGCCGTTTGTGGTATCGTTAGAGCGGACAGACAGACAGACAGACAGACAGACAGACAGACAGACAGACAGACAGACAGACAGACAGACAGAAAGACCAAATTTTTCCGTCCCCAAGAAGGACTATCGTCTTGAAAAGGGGAGAGCCGCCATCTCTGTCGCGCCAGCCTAGCGCCAGAGGCCGGTGTCAACTTACGCAAAACCAATCAGCCTCAAGTGCGAGCGCGGAAAAAAAAGAGAAAGAAACGCCCCCCACCCTTCCGCCGCTGCACCATTTGGGCGCCCGGCGCCGGCACCGTCGTCATGTTCACCGTCACCTGCATGCCGTGGCATTTGTGCGTCGCCGTTTCGTCCCACTGTCTTGCGATGGTCGTTTTTCTTCAAATGTTCTGGGTCGGAAATATTTTCCAGTGCTATACGGCACACCTTATTCAAGATATCATACATATCTGCGTTTGGGCAAACACGGGCATGTGCAGTCCCATTGTTACTCTTTTGACTTCAATAAAACAGTACAAACAACTTTCCGTTAATTACTGGACGAGGTATGACATTGTGTCATGCACTAATTAAAAGAATACTAGTGCATGCACGACAGCTTACTGAAACACTCGCCTCTGTATGTTGACGCTCATGTTCTGAGATACAAGTTGAACTGTTGATGATTTTAGGAAAGCATGGCAAAAAACAAAAAGAAACCGAAGGCAGTGAGACAGAGAAAGATCAAAATTGAAAATAGATTGGTCGATGTTTGATTAGTGGTCACGTAATTCGATGATGAACATCTAGTACAGAAGTCGGGTGCAGACTCAAATAAGCAGTAGAGCGTGTGTCACCAACATTTGCTCACTATTTTGAATAGAAGTACAGTTTTCATATTCCAGCCTGGATTTGTAACTGTGAACTCCGACAAAGACAACCAGTGTACTGCTGTTGAGATAATGCTCCAGCATTAAGAATCCCCATTTTTAAAGAGCAACTGCATGCAGTAACAATAAAGATTTTGAGGTTCATTCTTCACCATTTCTTGACCCTAACTGCACGCGGACGTTCGCGAAAGAGACGCGCAGAAACATTATTTATTTGGAGGGAGAACGACCTGTCCGTCGCTGATTTGTGTACGTCATACTTGACCTTGACGCACGTTTGAGCATTCACTTCAACAGAGGTGTGATGCTGAATAAAGGTAAGACTAGGCACTACCCATAAATAAAATCAGTTGAAAACTGAAAATGAGTAAAAATAACTACATATAGCGAAATAATGCGCACAAATTCTAATTATAGAAATAAGTAATCGTCCAAACGCAAAGAAGTCGCTGCTACCCCAGCGTGCAGATCGCGGCAGTTCGCGAGTGCGAAATGCAAATGTTAGAGTAGGCACGCTAAAATACCCATGCAACGTTTTCGTGCGAAAGCGCATATTTTTCAAACAGCTGAGAATAGGCTGCTGTAATTGACCCGCGTTTACATCCCGACACGAATCAGCAAAATTTCTGAGAGCAGACGCACCTGGGAGAAACATTCGCAGGTTTCTACAGCCGAACACAGCCTCGTTCACGAATTTTGGTGAGCTTAACACCCGCAGTTCACAGGGAAGCACTAAAACGACAAACAAACACACTATAATTGTTCTTGCGGAACGGCGCACCATGAGTAGAAGTCGGAGCCGAAAGCACTTACTATGATTGTCTCGAATTCATGAAGCCCTACAAACTATTCGATGATCAAAAGCATGCACATGGCACAAAACAGTTCAATTAGGGCTCCGTCGACGCTTTGCAAAAAGCCACTTGGTAGATATATATCCCTGCAAAAGACTCGCCTCCATGAGGGGGCTGTGTGGTTCAATGGGTAAGACATCTGCATCACGTGCATGCGGTCTTAAGTTCAATTCCAGGGCTGTGCTGTGCATATTAATCTCGCAGATGTATATAGGTGATTGTGATACTAATTTTTTTTCTAATTACCTGTAGTCGTAATATCCACCGCAATATCGGCGAGAAAGTGCTCTCAAAAGCGTAAAATAATGCTTTCTTTCCGCCGCCACATCAGGGCCGGGCCGCCTACAGAAATGTCACGCTTAACCGCAGGCCGTATCTTCCCAGAAAAAATTTGACCTAAAATTCTGGCTAATCATTGTCCCGCATTTTCCGAAGGCCACTTTAAATAGGGCCGGTTTTTCTGACACGGCTACGGAGCCGCGTAGAAGCGGCGATAACTTGACTTGATTTCCCGCCTGCAAGCTTCTGTAGTCAAGCCAGGATTTGACGAAGAGTTTACGCTGAATAAGTTTGCACTGCGTGGTCCTATTACTGCAGTTCTTGGAGCTCTTACTTCTTAAGCTGTCAGTGTACGCAACCAGCTAGAAATACATGTAAAACTATGAAGTCGTGAAACGTGTTAGAGGGGCCCTTTAACAACACCTACCTTGTGCCTGTTTCATCTTACAAATATCTAGGTATTCGTATTTCTAATAACCTCTCATGAAACCATCACTTGAAGGACATCATTGCCAAGGCTTACCGTCAACTTGGGCATTTTCTCAGAAACTTTTACATGACACCTTCATCCCTTAAGAACCTTATTCACAGTACCTACATTCATTCATTACTGGAATACGCATCATTTATCTGGGATACTGGTGGCACTACGCTAATACATGAACTGGGAGCAGTCCAGTATCGTTCAGTTCACTTTATCTTTTCCAATTATAACCGCACGGGAAGTGTTACAGTAATGAAGTCTCAGCTCAACCTTCCTGAGCTCGCCATTCGGCGTAATATAACCCGGCTCAGACTTTTTCATTAGGTTTATTATCATGACAATGACCTTTTCATTTTTTAAAACCCCCTCACAACATTTTCTTAAGACCCCCACATTTATATCACCCAGAATCGGTCTTTCTGAAGGCCACTTCGAATCAGGCGGGTTTCTCTTGGACACGCCTATATGGAGAAGCGGCGATAATTTGACTTGATTTCCGGCCTGCGGGCGTGTAGTCTAGTGAGGATTCAACTAAGAAGGGATCGCGGAACTCTCGTCTAATAGTAGCACACGGGGTCTCTATCTCGCGTCGAAGTCGTGCATTTAGATCACGCAAATTGACCTCCATTTCTGCAAGAAGCTGATGAAACACATTCGGGTCTGAATTATGTGTCATGTGTCAAGGTTGTCGGGTACGGGGTAGCGGAAGAGTGTGAAAGCAGTGGAGGCCCCTTCACCCAGCTTACCCCTTGAGGTTTTGCCGGACGTTCCTTGGCTCCGGCTCCTTGGTCCTTGTTTGACTGGATGTCGTCTGTCAACTGGAGAGAAGACTGGTTCTTCTGAAGTGGCCACACGCTTTACACATGCACTGTAAACCAAATTACACCCATATAGGTGTAATATAGTGTCTATAATTCACACCCCTACGTCCCACGACATGGTTGTACGAAGCAGGACTACGCCTATACAATGGGCGTATTTCCTAATTTCCACCCTATGGTACAAACATTTTTTAGGGGTAAAAGCAAATGTACACCCAAGTGGCCTTAAGGGAGTGAGGGTATTAAAGCGACTGTACACCCAAGTCATTCTAAGGGCATGGAGGTGTAATCTTGCTATTGCACCCTAACACCCTTAAACAACAAAAGTAGTGTAGGGGTGTAATTCACACAAACAGCTTAAAGGGTGTGGAGGTGATTATGCAGAAGTACGCCCCAACACTCATGCGAAAAATACCATAATTCGAGTGTTACTCCTTTCCAGTAGACCTCCGTGGAAGCATTAAAAAGCTTACTCTTTAGCGAGACCTTTCAGACGCAGATGTCCTATCGTAGGGGTTCCTGCCGTTGTGTGAAAATCGTGGCCCTACCACTGTTTAATGGTGCATATATAAAGCATGGCATATACTGCTCTCACTTATAACATGCAATCCTAGCTGAGTGCGAAGGCATCTCTGAAAATTAGCTGTAACACATAACACAATGTTCACAAAGTCATCTCACAGTGCAAAATGAAATGAAGCTTTATTTTATAGTACACAGAGCATATGCAGTCTTCAGAGATAAAGTGTAGCTTGATCAAAACCCTTTTCAAGTGTTCATAGCAGAATGCCATTTGCTGCAAAAGAAGACCGGAAATCAGACGTCAATGGTATGGAATGGGGCTCTAATGACCAAGGCATGCATATAATGTACAACAGAAGAACCTTTATTTGCACAAAAAATGAAGAACTAGTTTTAACATGCTTCAATGTAACACGAAAGTTCAGTGCAGTGAAGCATGCAAACAGCAGGAAGTGTGCAATGAAGCATGTCTTATTTTTCCAATATACTGAAAAAATATAGCACAACACAGTGCAACTGAAGCTAGTGAAACGACCTCGAGCGCATCATGAGCGTGGCATATACTCTAGTTGTTACATGACACGCATGAACGTTAAAGAACCCCAGGTGGTCGAAGTTTCCGGAGCCCTCCACTACGGCGTCTCTCATAATCATATGACGGTTTTGGGACGTTAAACCCCACATATATATCAATCAATCACTTATATCATAATTTTCATGTTAGGGTCTGCCGCTTATGTTCGCCATGCAATCCATACCAGTTTTACAACATGCCATGTGAACAAAACGACTGCAAGAGCTGCAGGACCATGAAATGTAAATCATGACATTCATGACATACATGTCATGATTTATTCATCACATACAAATCATACATGTCATGAGGAGCAGGCCAAGAAAGCTGCCGAGAGACACGGTCTCTCTGTTAGCTCCTAGGTGGGAGCCTAGCCCAGCAATGTGCCGGAACTGGTGAAGTGTCTCTGTCTCAAATGAGCTCGGGCTCCGAAACAAAACGTTGGCGCATTTTTCCTGCGCGTGACCAACCTCCTTATACGCGCAGTGACGTCAACTCGGCGATCGGTGACGTGACGCAGCACGCAGCTTGTTCATTGATCTCCACAAACAGCAATGAAATCAACGTCGCCGATTGCCGAGTTGACGTTACTGCGCGTGGAAGAAGGTTGGTCAGGCGTCCGAAAGATGCGAGAGCTTTTGTGTGTGTAGAAAAAGTTTATTCTATCATGGGACGCAACAAACCTAAGGAACAAGCGTCTGTACAACAGGCACAATAACGAACAAATGACAAAGCACAACATATAATAGGCAATTAAACAAAAGTGTCCTAGTCCGTAGGGTGTCCATAGCCCACGGTACTAATAACTACATACCCTGCATATGTACTCTAATCACAATATGGACAATGTACATGATGATATATGTACAGAATTTACAAGAATTGGTGAAGATGTTAGGAAATATGTACAACAGGTATCAATATTCATAAAAGTAACATAACTTACAGCGTTAAAATGAAGTGCATATATAGAAGAGCTCACACCCATATGGGACATACATAAAAATATAGACATAGTAAACGCGTGCTGATTTCATGCACTAATCATACATTGACAGGTGACCTAGCTATAGGAACCAGGCCAGGTGGAAGACTAATCGAACGCATCTGTCAACTACGGACAGAAAGCGGCACGACCATTTAGGGGCGAAACTTTTTATAGCAGCACCCGTTCGTCCCTCGTAGTCGTAGTAGTAGTGTGTAACAAGTCTTACATTTTGACCTCCAAGGTGGTGGGGGTGAGAGATTTCTTCTGTGCTTGTTGAACAATAAGAATTTTGTAGCGTGCGCGTTAACTAAAAGCCGAATTCTCCTGTCTCTCATTCCCCTTAGCAGCCAGTCGCGTGTACATTGAGCACTATCTGACAACAAAGGGTTGCTACGTTATACTCGCTGGGCGTAACCTCCTTGGTCTTAAAAAAATTTAGCGAGCGTTGGGCCGCAGTGCAATGAATACAGTGAACTAGTGTATACCAAGAACTCGAGGTGGTTAAAGGTGGGAAGTAGACATCAAGCGCAAACCGTAAGAAAGCGTACGAGTGCCTCCTCTCGTTCAGTCTTTGGAATGTCCGCTGGATGGCGGTGCGTATATATGAGGAATATATGATGAAAAGATGCGAGATGGTGGTACTTGGAGTGCTGAATAGGTGGACGAACAGACACACAGACAGATGCATGGACGGACGCATGGATGGCTGCACGGACGGATGTACGCATGGACAGACGCAGGAGCAGATGCATGGACGAACGCAGGGACGGACTCACAGATGGACGTGGGGACGCATGACCAGACGCACGGATGGGTGGATACACGCAAGGGCGGCCACACAGACGCACGCATGGACGGACGGAAGCAAGAACGAATGGATGGACGGATGCTTCGCCCACATTCCATCATTCGCTCCGCGGATATGCTGTCATTTTTGTCTGCTCGTTTCACAGCCCGTTGACTGGCCCTTTAGGTTCAATTTCGCTGGTGTTTCTTTTTTTATTTAAGAAAGGAAAACACAGTACGTACGTGAATAGTGAAATTGACACGCCCTCGCATGACGCTACTCAAGCGCTCCAAGCGAATGTTTATCAACACACTCGGAATCATACGTTTATCACCCACTTGGCGGTATAAACTACAAACAACACGGCTATATTTGACATCACTTTACTAAAAGGTATACGTTAGAAAGAGAAAACCAGCAGGAAAGGGATTAGTAATATCAGAAGTACTGAGGATTAAGCGCCCAATCCTACAAATATCTTCTGCATACACTTGGTCAAGCAACGCAGCCGTTTTTCAGCACCTCAGAATGAAATCCATAATTCCTTCCATCGCTCAGGTCCTTCCTCAGTTAACCGCACCAATCTTTCGCCTTTTATTGAAGATTGCCGTGGGGAAGGACACCATAATGAGCCTCTAGGCCAATTGTCTGGGAGGCCTCGCCCGTTTGAGCGAGGCTTAACAGAGAAATCAAAAGAGAGAACTGGAGAATTTACGCACTCTTCCACTATTGAGATCCTTGAGTAGCCTGCGTAACAGTGCATGGGGAGACTTGAGGCTAACGCATCTTTGCAAGTGGAGCACAACATAGATTCACTCTAGTTCGTCTTACTCATCCCGTACTCTTGTCGATGATGAAAACATTTTATTATGAAAAATCAAAGCAAACGGCACGGCCCCCTATTTCAAGACACCTAACCTATGGTAACCTCTGGGACCGCCAGAGCCCTGAGAATGAGGGCCCGGCAGACCTCAGAAGCACCGTCCCGAAGGGTGCCTTCCCACTGCTATGGGGTACGGGTGGACGGAAAGATTGGAGGGAGGGGAGGAAAGTCTGCGGTGGATCACTCTAAGGTAATGCGAAAGGTTATGGCGATAGCGCCACAGCCTGGACATGCATCAGTATAACGCGTCGGGTATATTTTATTTATGAATTGGAGGTTCGGAAGAGTTCGGGTCTGCAGTTGGCGAAGTGCAGCAGCCTCCTCGCTCGTGAAGAAGTGTGGTGGGAGTTGTTGTCGTTGGCGTATGTAATTTTGTGTGACATCTTGACATGTGAGAAGTGGGGAACCTGGCTCTCTGTGGGCCGCCTCACTGTGCGAGGCCGCTTGGAGCGTGAGTTCTTGAGCAGCCGCATGAGTGCGTTCATTACCCGACAGTGAGGCATGACCAGGAGTTTAGAGTAGGTGTATGATGTGGCTGCTGTGCGAAGCAACTTTCGATGTGCGTAAGAGAATAGAGTGGGAGCATTCGGGAATGCCGCGACCTGTTAGAAAAGCCTGGCATGCCGCTTGCGAATCGGTCAGTATGTAGCACGTTTCTGCGGGGAGGCACAAGGTGTGCTGTATCGCCAAAGTAACCGCCAGGAGCTCGCCCGAATTTGTGGCTGAAGATGGGAGAGATATTGAGGCCGCACTTGCAATCTCATGTGTGCCGATAACGAGCACCGCTGTGTGTTCGTTTGTCGTACGAACCGTGTGCGTTTTGTAGACCCTATTCTCGTCAACGTCACTGAGAGTGCGATTCAGGTAGCTCAATTGTGCCCACCGATGACCGATGTTACGCTCAGGGTGCATGTTGCGTGGCAGAGGATGTACGCGAAGCGCTTGAGCTATATAGACTGCACTGAAGTACCCTGCGTTTCCGGAGGTTCAGGGGAGACTGTGTGACCCAGGTGGTGGAGTGCGTGTCTACCCGCTGGTGTGAAAAGAAGGCGTTGGCGCTGACTAATCGACTGGGCCTCGAGTACTTCAGTGAGAGTATTGTGCACTCCTAGTGACAAAAGGCGCTGCGTAGAAGTATAGTGCGGAATGCCCAGAGCAACCTTCATGGCCTTACGGATGAGGGCGTCGACCCGTTCACGTTGTCCCTGCGTCAGCCGGTGAAATGGAAGGTGATAACTGAGGAGGCTTATAATGCACCCAGCCACTAGTCGAAGCATGTCGCGCTTCCCAAGACCCGAGCGTCTATTAGTTACGCGTCAGAGCATGGCGATGATCTGTTCCTTTTGGCGGGAGAGCATGGAGATGGTGTGTCATGCCCTGCCATCTGCTTCAACATAAAGTTCAAGGATGCGTGCTCGCTCTACCTGCAGGATAGGTGTTCCTTCGAAGTTTACATTGATGTGGGGTGGCAGATTTTTATGGCGGCCGCGAAAGACAAGGAGCTCATACTTGTTCGGAGCTCTAGAGAGGTCACCCCGTCGAGCATAGTCTGACACGACCTCTACCGCCTTTAAAACCGGTCTTGAATTCCGCCGTCGGAACACCGAAACGTCTGCTACTTGATATCGTCGGCATAGATTGCATGATGCAGGTCCTAAATTTGGCCAAGTTATTAAGGGAGACCTGACGTAGCGATGATAAATAATGCTGGCGAAATCACAGCTCCCTGAGGGGTGCCTCTGCCTGGGAGGTGGATGATGCTCGAGCGATGCGGGCATATACCAATTGTTGCAGTGCGATCACGAAGAAAGGCTCTAACATAGTTATAAACGCGAACGCCGCAGCATGGTTCGACGAAGTTGCTGAAACATATGGCGTGCTCCACTTTGTCAAAGCCCGACTTAAAGTCAATTGCAAGCAAAGCGCGGGCTTGGGCACCCCTTGATGGACCCAAGAGCTTCTCTTCCAACTGGAGCAACACATCTTGCTCGGATAAGTGCGAGCGAAGTCCGAAATGCGTATGCGAGAAGAAACACTGGCTCTCAAAAAATGGCTGCAGGCGCCGCAGGACAACATGTTCAATGAGCTTGCCTATACATGACGTAAGGAAAATTGGTCGTAAATCTTCGACAGAGATTGGTTTTCCTGGTTTCGGGATGAGGGAAATTTCCGCATGTTGCCATGCTTGGGGTAGCGTGCCGTTCCGCCAGTGCTCGTTAATTGTGTCCACCAGGTGCGTAAGATCTGCGTCTTTGAGATTTCGATGGATCGTGTACCGGATGTGGTCAGCACCGGGTGATTAATTCCTGCGGACATCTTCTAACACGGAGCAGACCCCTTGAATTGTGATTTCGTCATCTAGAGCACTGAGCGAATCTGTGTCGTATGGGTACGAGTGATACATGGGACTCGATCCCGAAGAAATATAACGTGCGTTTAATTCATGCAGGAGACGGTCAAGAGAGTCTATAAACGAATGAGTGAGGACATGCAACCGTTTTTGAGTCTGCACCTTGTTGCAGGTCCATAAGTGCTCGGAGAATGTTCTATGTCTTAGCGGTACTCAGGCTGCCGTCAAGACGATTACAAAATTTCCTCCACTTGTTTCTCCTGGGCTTGTCGTGTGATACATGATTTCCGAAGTTTCAGTTTGCGATTTAGGCGCTTACGCTTCCAACGCTTTGTCAGTCACCTTCTAGTGTCCCACAAGTGGAGCAGGGGCGGGACAACGTCGGGATTGATAGGCATTGTTGTGATCGACTGCATGGCTGCATCGAGGTCAGCTGCAAGGGCCGTGAGCCAGTCGTCGTAGCCATCCGTTTCTTGACTGGCAGTCTGTAGCTCTAGAAATTTATCCCGGTTCTTTATACCAACTTTACGTTCAGCCTGGCACAAACTGGCAAGAGGAAGGGTGGTTGCGATGATATGGTAGTCACTCCAAGAGTTTCGTCTAAGGACCAACTTGAGATGACTGCGCAAGTAGCGTGAATAATCGTGAGATCGGGACACGTATCTCGTGAGCCGCTATTCCCGACGTGAAGCGCATATTTTATATGGTGTACCACCATTTCGTTCCCTTTCCAGTGTTTTTAGAATATCCCCAAACCAAGTGCGGTGCGTTTAAATCGCAAATCAAGAGCGTATTACCGAACTTACTGAATGCTGTAAAAAAGGTAATGAAAATAGTGCGTGCGGGAACGAGGAGAACTGTAAATATTCAGAATGAAAAGACTTTCGCTGTGTTTGGTGTGTGTGATTACTTCTATAATTTGATGGGGAATGTCAGTGGCGACCGATTGTAGGCGTAGTGTGAGACGGTTAGGCACAAGTGCCTCCATGAGACCGAAATCGCTACCGTACACTTTGAAACCTGCAAGAGAGGGGGTGCAGTTGGGCTCCTAAAAAAGTATGACGTCGGGAACCATTGGGGTCATGGCAATGTACTGATGCAGGGTGCCCCGTTTCCGGCGGAACGCCCTGCAGTTGCATTGTCAGACCACAAGATGATCCGCGTTACGCGCCGCCATCTTCACTTATAAGATATGCAGGGTGTGTGTAAGTGTGGGAACACTTTGTGTTTGGTGCGAGTGTTAGAGCACGGGAGAACTCCTGGCGCATTTTTTTGCATGTTTCACTCAGTTTGATGCTGTATTTTGGTAGACAGAGTGGAGACGCTGTTACTTAGAACGTTTGGCGCGTCACTACTGTGTTGTTGAGTGTGTCCTGGAGTGCAGACACTGCCTGACTGAGCATACACTCAGTCAGGTGCTGGATAACAAGCGTCATATAGGCGGCGCGCTTCTGAGTAGTGCCTAAAATCCTGTCTATAGGGAGCCCAGCGATAAAAAATACCTGTGAGCGCCGCACGCCGCGGAAGTAACTCATACAGTCGGTAAGAGCAGATGCAGGTTAGAAAAAAAAGAGAAATTGGCCCTGTATCTGCATCTTAATCTGCAAATGTTGTCGAAACAATAGTCTTGCACGGCTAGAGAGCGAACAAAACATTTTTGTGTTCTGCGCAAGAAAATGGGCGAATGGTATTCTGGAGGCGCTGCGTTAGTGTGCCTCGAGTGTGCAGCGGAAATGAACGAGCGCACCAAGTCCCGTCACACGTGAGACAAGAGCGCTATCTGGCAGTCATCTTGAAAAACGAAACGTGGGGCTCTGAGACGAGCGTGCGCGCCCGTCTCAGAGGTTATAAAGTGTAGAATGCAAGGCGACGGGTAGGTGCCACCACCATGTCGTCTTAGAAAGTACCATTTCAAGTACCCGACGTCGCTAATAGTGGACAGACAGACAGACAGACAGACAGACAGACAGACAGACAGACAGACAAACAGACAGGCAGACAGACAGACAGACAGACAGACAGAGAGACAGACAGACAGACTGACTGACTGACTGACTGACTGACTGACTGACTGACAGACAGACAGACAGACAGACAGACAGACAGACAGACAGACAGACAGACAGACAGACAGACAGACAGACAGAACAAATGTTTGCGTTCAAGGTGCCTAGGAAGGACTATCGTCTTTAATACATTGCTACACTTAGCGAGGATAGTGCCTGCGAATCCAGCGTTTTAACTGGACCTTTCCTTGCTTCAGTTTTCCTCCACACTATACGAGTTTTCTTAGAAATTTTCTGCTTACAGCACACGAACCGATCAAGAGAAACAACTTCAATAGAGTCTTGCAGGACACCACCTAGCGTACAGTCACCATTTCGCTTGCCGTTACAGCATACTGGTGGTGAAAATATTCTCTGGTAGTGTGTTTAGAAGTAATGTTTAACGATTTCGAGTACTTTGTACTCAACTATGCGAGTGCACTGAGCCGTCCCGCTCAAACACTACTGCCGTGTATAACGGATGTGTGTCTAGAAAAAGTGGTTAACGATTTAGAGCCCTTGGATCCCTACTCTGGGAGAGCTATGTGCCATCCCTGTGCCCGTAACGGTAACCCTATTTAGAAAAAAAAACTCATTGTCACAACAGTCAATAACACTCAACAGATCATTTTCTTCTTAGACATATCCTAACTATGATGACGTTGAAAGAACATGTACATTCGATGGGTCACACTAACAAAAAAAAATTGCCCGCAGCTTCCCTCGGGGGAACACTGAGGAGGATGCGGAGCATATAATTTGTTAACGGGGTGTTAAAGTGCGACTTACTTGGGTCGATGGCTAAATTGGTTAACGTGGTTGTAAAATGGGGTGTTAAATTGCGACTTACTTGGGTCGATGGCTAAATTGGTTAACGTGGTTGTAGGAGGGGGTGTTAAATGAGTGAACACGTACACACGTATGCGAAAGGGCGGCGCTGGTCGAAGGGACGTCGATCATTGTGTTTGTGGATTCGTTGGAATTCATTTCACCGCGACCTTGGACGTCGACGCGCCGTACAAACCAACCGACGAGCGGCAACTGAGCGAGTGAGCGCCGACCTTGAGTATATATACAGCTGGACGGCGCATGCACTGTCAGCTGTTGAATGTTCTCGAAGCGCGACGCCACATGCGCGTCCACTGGAGAATCAGGAGAATTGTAGATGTCGAACGCGGTGTGTAGAGGAGGAAGGGTGCACAGATGGTGGAGGAGTGAAGCGCGCGCGGTGTGTAGAGGAGGAAGGGATGCACAGATGGTGGAAGAGTGGGCGACGGCGCGACGGCGCATGCGCGCGCGTCAGCTGTCGAATGTTCGAGAAGCGGTGCGGACGGCGCGGACGGCGCACTACAAGGCGCGAGTATAAGATGCTTCCGCATCTAAAACATTTCGAGGTAAACAATAGAGTACCTCAACCGAGAAACGGTACCTTAAACTGCAGCAAAGTTTCCAAACGACAGCTGAGCTCATCCGCAGCGGCCATCATTATTGCTCAAGGTTCAGCGTTCATACTTGTGCGATTGTCAAATAAAAAGCAATTATTGCGCATAGCTGAGGCAGCATAACAACACGTCAATATTATGTATGTGTATTTTTTTACTAGAAAAGGCATACATAAGTAATTTTTAGGATCGTAGCTTTTATAACCCTGCGCTGGCCATGCAACGCTTGCACGATACGGCAAGTGTTTTCAACGCTTTGCTAAGACGAAACGGTGGTGGCACCTACCCGTCGCCTTGCGTTCTATACCTTATCACGTTTCAGACGAGCGCGTACATCCGTCTCAGCGCCACGCGCTTCCTTTTCCAAGAAGGAAGGCAGGAAGGAAAAACTTTATTTGCGAGGGTTTGGGACAGGGGTCATGAGCTTGATGGGTGGGGCCCCAAGTCCAGGGCTCCACTGGCTGCCGCCGTCTGTCTGACGTGCCGCAGAAGTGCAAGCTGCACCTCTGGGTCAGAGCTGGCGAACTGTGCCTCCCATTGCTCGAAAGTACTACAAAGCTTGTACTGACCTAAAAAGGTATCTAAATTTGGTGGTCGTTTTAGGCATCCCCACGAAATGTGGTGGAGCGATGGTGAGCCGCCACACCACAGACAAGCACGCCCATACAGCTTTGGAAAAATTTTGTGTAACTTTTGAAGATTGGGAAAGACTCCCGTTTGAATTCGGCGGAGGTCAATTGCGTCTTCCCCTTCTGATTGAATGATTTGTGGGGGGCGCTGTATTTTTGTCGCATGCCTCGCTGGTTAGCAAGAATTTCGCGAGGGGCCATTCTGGATGGGTCATTATCCTCCTCGATAGCTTCCTCCTGGAGTGTTTCAAAGGATTGAATGTGCTGTCGAAGCTCTGCTTGGTTCGTGAGCCCTCGAGCTCAAGCGTCAGCACTTTCGTTCCCCTCCAGGCCTGCATGTCCTGGACACCAGGTCTGTCTCTATTTGTTCGTCAAGCTCCCGCCTAAGAACTTGCTTATTTTTAACGGAAGGCGGTCTCTTAAAAAGAAACGGCATGCTTCCTGCGAGTCAGAAATGATAGTTGTCTGCGGTTCATCTCTTTGTTCCTGCGCTTTGATTGCAAGGGCAATGGCAAAGCATTCCGCCTTGGCGATCGAGGACGTGTACAGTGATGCACATGTCACCATGCAGTTGTCGTTGCTAAGTATCAATGCAACTGACCGTTTAAAATTGTACCTTGAAGCGTCCACATACAAAAACATTTGATTTGTTTTTAAATGTTTTTCGGAGCCATCGCACTCTCTCCTCTCTGCGCTTTCTGTTTGTTTTTACGTCCATGTTCTTGGGCAGCGGTGAGATCGAGATCTTGCTGCGGACGGGACCCGGGATTTATACAAGAACCTCGTCCATGTTCTGGGGGTATGGCGAAAAGCCCACCCTAGAAAGTATCTCTCTCCCCGCTTTCGTTTGACTTAGACGATTTCTCTGCGCAGTCAGTACCGCTGTCTTTAGCTCAGGGTATGTATTATATATACCGAGGTCCAAAAGCTTTTGGGATGGTGTGCTTACCGGTAGCCCTATGGCCACTTTGTAGGCGCCCTTAATTATAGACTCGATGGTTTTTTCTGATTTGTTTAACACGTGGAAAGGTAGACTATACGTAACCTTACACAGTACAAGTGCCTGTACTAATCTAATTGTGTCTCCTTCCTTCATGCCCTGTTTGTGGTATGTTATTCTATGGATCATTCGTGCAACTTGTTTCGTGGCTGATTTTAATATGTTTGTTGTATGATTCGCTCGTCCATTACTTTGAACCCAGTAACCCAGAATACGTGCGACGATCACCTCACGTACTTTGACACCTTCAATGTTTATGTCAATGCTTCTGTTACTTTTGTATCTTTTTCCATGTACCCTGATAATTTCAGATTTTTCTGGCGCACAGCTGAGCCCACTTGCCTTCGCAAAGTTTTCAACTGCTGTTGCAGCCTCTTGAAGTGTCTGCTCTTTGTTAGCTAGAGATCCACGCGTTGCCCATAGGGTGATATCATCCGCATAGAGAGTGTATCCTAAGTGCGGAACTCCATCCAGAGCTCGCGTGAGTCCTAACAAGGCGATATTAAAGAGCAGGGGAGAGAGGATGGCTCCTTGAGGGGTACCTTTGTTTGGTATCTCAAAAGCGTCTGACGTGACTTGTGCTACGCTTATCGAAGCCCGCCTTTCTGTGAGGAATGCCTTGATGTAATTTTAGGTGTTTGTCCCACATCCCATGTTGTTTAATTCTGTTAGGATGGCCTTATGCGAGATATTGTCGAATGCTCCTTTTAAATCAAGGGCTAGTATTAGATGTTCTCCTCCTGTAGGTATATAGCCCAATACTTCCTCTTGTAATAGGAGAAATGCGTCTTGGGTGGAGAGGCCATTGCGTAAACCCAGCATAGTGGCTGGAAAAAGGCCGTTGTCCTCTATAAAGTTTTGGAGCCGATTATGAATAACCCTTTCGAAAAGCTTTTCCATGCATGACGTCAAAGATATGGGCCTGAGTGCCTGCAGGGATGGCTTGTTCCCGGGTTTCGGTATCGTAATAATTTTGGCTACTTTCCATTCCTCGGGTATCTTCCCTTTGAGCCAATAGTTGTCATTAAAATGGTTTGTCAGTGCCTCTATAACCTTATCGCTGAGGTTCCTTATCATTGCATTTGTGATTTGATCTGAACCAGGGCCAGAATTTCTCTTGGCTGCTTGGGCAGCCGCATAGGCAGCCCAGATCCTTCAAATCCTTGGGCAGATTAGATCCTTGGGCAGCCCAGGTCCTTCAAAATGATCTAATAACTATAGAAACCTGGTGCAAAAAATGGCTCATGACTTTGAACATTAGGAAAACTTCCGTCATCTCTTTTCATCGCAGGAAATCTCGCCCGGCTACTTCATACTTTTTTTGTGGTTGCGAAATATTCCTGGTGAATTCTTACAAATATTTAGGTATAAACATTACGCCAGATCTTACTTGGTCCTCCCACATAACAAACATTTCTAACGAAGCAAACAAAGTCCTTGGTTACCTAAGAAGAAATTTACGAATTGCTCCCCCTTCTGTTAAACTTTTAGCATATCAAACACTAGTCCGTCCGAAGCTTGAATACGCTTGCGCCGTCTGGGATCCCCACCAACCTAATCTATCCAAAACATTAGAATCTGTCCAAAATAGAGCATCTAGGTTTATTTACTCCAATTACTCGCGCCACACAAGCGTTACTAACCTAAAGATTAAAGCCCATCTTCCCAACCTTGAACTGCGACGCAAAGTCGCTAGATTAGCTCTTTTTCATAAATTTTTTCACTCACTGTCCGACGCATCTGTTATCATGCCCGCGCGTCGCATATCTTCCCGCACTAACCACAACAACCCAGTTTACCCTGCGCATGCCCGTACAACTGCTCACCTTCGGTCATTCTTCGTTCAGACAGCGAAGGATTGGAATGACCTTCCGTCCCACGTCGTGCGCCACTCCAGCCCCATTCTTTTCCAAGCGTACATGGAAGAAACCCTGTATTGCCCACCGCTCATGTAACACCCCTCCCTAAGGTTTTTGATGTATAATAAATAAATAAATTATAAATAAATAAAAGAACTCTCCCGTGGTGATTGGGGCGTCGAGTCTCTCGTTTTTCGCACCAGTGTACTGCATTTCAATACTGCCACTATCGGTATTCTCTCCTATGTATCTGTCCTTAAGTGCTTGTATTAACTCCTCCTCTGTGCCCGGAAAATCATGCATTATTCGTTGTAGTGTTCTGTTCGAGGCCGATTTTGATTTTTCTGGGTCAAGCATGTTCCTTAGGATGTCCCAAGTTTTCGCAGTGCTCAGAGTGTCCTGTAGTGAACTGCAGAACTGGATCCGTCCCTCAGTTGCAATTTTGTTAGCGTATTGATTTGCCTCCTCTCCTAAAGCAGCGATTTTTCGGAGAAGGTTCCGGTTGAGTTGCTGGTTTTACACCTTTTCAGCATACAGCGCCTGCTCTTCCACAGGTGGAGCAGGTGCCTGTCGACAGCAGGAGTCTCTGCTGTTCTTGCGATACGTTTAGATGTTTGTTTGTGAACTGAGATTATGTACTCTGACCATTCCCCAATCGACTCCGGTACAGAGTCGGGTGAGGGATCACGTCGTCTGTATCTTTCCCAGTCAGTGATCACCACGTCTTCTATGACCCTGCGTAGTTTTGGAGTTGAGAGGGAAATACTGATTATGTAGTGATCGCTGCCGAGATTCTCTTCCAGGTTTGTCCAGTTAACGTCGTTAACATTACGTGTGAATGTCAGATCTGAGAACGTGTCTCGACTTACGCTGTTACCCAGCCTCGTAGGTGTTGTGGGTAGAGAAATTAAGCTCAATCCTAGTTTGGATACGGCGTGTTCGAGACGTGTTCCTTTAGGGGAATCTCTCGAGTAACCCCATGTGGTGCTGGGTGTGTTAAAGTCGCCCAATACCACAAGTCAATCTTTCGCCCCTGCAATACTGACGACATTTTAAAGCAGTGCACCAAAGTCCTCGTGTTTCTCTTTGGGAGGGCTGTATATATTTAATATTACGGTTTTCACTTTGCCTCTCTTCAGAGGAAGAAGGGTGATTATCTGATGATTTATCCGCAGACTTTCTATGTGCTCAACCTTTGCTGCAATACTTTTGCTAACCAGCGAGGCTACGCGAGGATAACTTGGATCTTGCAAACAATAATATCTCTGCAGTTTGACCGTCTTGGGCCCAACCTCCTGCAGGCATATTACGTCTGGCTGAATTGGTACCGAGTTCATGTAATTTTGGAGTGCTGCGGCGCGCTTGTGAAAAGTGCGACAGTTCCACTGCCAAATCTCTAAATGTTCTACACTTTTTATATTATTTTTGGCCATGCTGCATGGTCGTATCCATGCTGTCGCGGCCCGCTTTGGATGGTTTGTAAATACCTGGGGCGGACATGGAGCGTTTTTTTAGTGCCCTCTGCAAGCCTCCCACAGCATCTTTAACATACTGCCTCTGAATTTTCAGTTCTTCTACGACAAACGTTTTCATTTCCGCCATGAAATCACCTAGAAGTTTATGTAAAGTAGCTATGCTTTCCCTGTTTGCTTGAACCTGCATCTGCACTCGCTTTACTAGTTCATTGCTTTCTGATTGATTAGCGAACGAGTCTTCGTCTATCGTTTCGGCGCTCGTTTCTGCACTATCCTTCATGTGGGCTAGACGCTCTGGTGCCTCTTTATTGCCCACGGTGGGGTTGCTTATCGACCCTGGGTTTTGTATTTTCTTAATTGCATTTTCTAATTTAATTTCCATTGACGAGATGGGCATTTTATACTCTTTCCGCTCCGCAGCCATTTGATTTCTAAGCTTTCTTGTGTTAATATTTCTTGTCTTTTCTAAATTTCTTGTGTTAATATTTTGTTCTCCTCTAGAATTTTCCTATACTGTGGGCTATCAGTTGCAGGAACATTGGGAGGCACTGGACTCGCCCAGCTCACCTTGTTTGGTTGGTTGTTTTGTACGTCCTACGTACTAAAAGCCAGTGGTTGCTGCTACTGCTTCTTTTTTCCTGGCATGGGCGGAGCTTGTTTCCAAGCTGCTGCTCGGTGTTTTTTTCAAGTTTGGCTTGCCAGGGGCCTCCTCAGGCTTGCTAATATTCCGCTGTTGCGGGGTCTTTGATGATGATCTCGATCTTGATCGTGCTTTGGAGCTGGATCTAGATGCCTGCCGCGTCTGGAGCGTCGCTTCCTCTCGGTCTTAGCTGAACCAACGAGGAGGCTTCTGCTGGTGTTGCTCAAATTGCGGGAAATCTTTCTCGGCGTAGGTACACTCTGTTTGTCTTCGAGGCGTCTCCACTCGTGATTTTCGGGGGGCCACATTTTTCAGTTTCTTTTTGCATGATTTGTCTCCTGTAGCGTGCTGTTCACCGCATAGGGCGCAGTTCAGGGCACATTCATGTTCTTGAGTAGGATCACACGTCCCACACTTGGAGCACACATTGGCGTTCGGAGTCGGGCACACGTCAGTTCGGTGTCCAGTTGATCGACAAATCTTACAAACCTGTACGGTAGGCTTGTATGGATAACAGATCGCCTCTGCACCCATTAAATAGACACACCTGGGGAGCACGTCACCCGTAAAAGTTATTATTGCTGACTTCGAAGAGCCCAGCATTCTGGCTCTCTCTATCTTCACCCCTTGTGTCCGTATTCGTAGGTTTGCCATCAGGTCGGCCTGAGTGGTTCCGGGCGGTAGTCCGTGAACGATGCCTCGCAGCACGTGTTCTGGGTCGGCCACGTACGCATTGAAGGGGTGAATCCGTCCTCTGATTTTCAATTGGTTGATCTCTCTCAGCCTGCCCGCCAATTGTTCGTGTGGCGTGGACAATATTATGATATTTGATCCGGGGTGAGCCCGCAGCAAAAAACTTTCTCCTCCAAAGCTGTTCTGGCAGGCCTCTATCACTGCCATAGAGAGCTCGGATCCAAATAGATTTTTCACTGTGAGGCCCTTGTGCGGTCTCAAGATAACCTTTATGTCTTCCTTTGGAAAGGGCGTCGGTCCTCGGCGTTTTCTGCGCTGGAAATCCCGCTTGACTTGGCTGTCGCGTGCTGCGTCGGCAAGCGGATGCCCTGCTGACTTTTCGTTTTTCTTCTCTAGTCCCTTCTCGGGTTCTTCCTGGCTTTTTTGAAGGTTTTTTTTTTCTTCTGCGTGAAAGGACGGTGTGCCAGCCGTCCTCCGTCCAAGTAAGAGCCAGACCCGCGTCGTCATCGTTCTTGTTATCGAGAGACGCGGCGCTGGACGCTCGCGCGTCGTTACTTGGTTCCTCATTTGACGAGACGCTACTCGCGTCGCTCGGTTGATTCTCCGACACCACAGATGCGCCGGGAGGGTCTTCGTCAACGTCCATGTAGACGAATTTCTAGGCGTTCTTATGCATGCACGCTCAGTAGAAACAGGGGAATGGGCCAACCTCCGTTTTCCTTTGCGCAAGACGCATAGTCCGAAAAGGAGGTTAAATGGCACTCGCCATTGACTTCCAACTCGGTCAGAAAATGTCGGAGAAAGTCGGTCGAATAGTGGTGAGCCAGTCGACGCACCCGTCGCCGCACCGCGCCCGGTTTAGCGTCCCGGCGCCGCCGACCGAAGCCGATGATACGGTAAGCTGCGTTTGTGCACGTCGTATCTTCAAACGTTGATAATTTCTCGTGAAGCTGGTCCAGGTCCCAGATTTTGGTGTTTTTCAAGTCCTCGCAACTTCACGGAAAAGATGACGCACTCTTCGAGTAGACTTGAATGAAATTTCCGCCTGAAAGCGTTTCATAAAGCGGAGAGCGATGTGAGCACGTCCTCACCACCCTACGCCACCTAGCGGATCCCCCCTTTTCCAAGAAAACTGCCAGATGGCACTCATGTCTCACGTTGGACGGTACTTGATGCGTTCGTTCACCTCCGCTGCACGTTCGAAGCACTTTATCGCAGCGCCTCCACAATACCATTCACCAATTTTCTTGCGCAGAACATCAAATAAATGTTTTGTTCGCTATCTCCACACGCAAGACTATCGACTTTCGACGACATTTGCGGTGAAATATGCAGATACGGGGCCATTTTTTTTGTCTCTTTCGCTATGTGTCTTTGGTATGCTGTGTATGTGTATAGGTTGAATGAACCAGTGCCCCATGAAAGTGGGTAACGACGGAAGGATAATTTATTTATTTATTTAAAAATACCTTACAGGCTCTATTACGGAGCATAGAATAAGGGGGGTACATAGGAATGAATGCTAGTGGGTGATACTTCTGCCACAATACAAAGCAACTACTAAGCAAAGCAACTACAGAGCAACTAGTAACTAATAAAAATACAAAGCAAGTAATAACATTGGAACTAATAACAGTGGTTGCACAAATGACAAAGAGGGGCTTCAAGCAACAAAAAGTATTTCCCAGCCGCAAAAAAGCACAAAGAACAAAAACAGAATTTAAGGAGGTTATACAATGCTATTGAGATAGATGTATCATTAATTGCTCGCGAAAATTTTCATGATTAGTTAAATTGACAATGACGTCGGGTAGGTCATTCCAGAGTGCTATGGCACGAGGCAAAGACGATGTATTGAATGATTTTGTTTTTCCAAAGATGCGTGTGATGCTTCGCTGATTGTGAAGTCGTTTAGACATGCGCAATGGTGCTGTTAGTGGGAAGGGTGGTGGCCTGGATGCGTGAATATATTTATGAAGCAAAGACAGGAGGGCAACTGTGCGCCGTATGTCTAGATGCTGTAATGAAAGGTCATGTTTTATTTGTGTGACGCTCGAGGGGCGACTGTAAATACGTGAAATGAACCGTGCCGCCCTGTTTTGCACAGCTTCTAGCTGGTTAATGAGATAGGCTTGGAAGGGGGACCATATGGGTGATGCAAATTCCAGCTGTGGGCGAACAAAGGTTAAGTAAGCTTGTTTGCGGACGTTATTTGGCGCGTTTCGTAGGTTTCGACGTAAGTATCCCAGTGTTCTTGATGCGTTTGCAGATATGTAGGTTACATGTGTCACCCAAGTAAGATTAGAAGTGAAATGAACGCCGAGGTTCTTATACGAAGACGACCGTGACACGATGGAATTATTTATGGTGTAATCAAATTCAACAGTTAATTTTTTTCGACTAAAGGATATAACATTACATTTTGATAAATTTAAAGTCATTTGCCATGCACCACACCAGTTGTTAATGAGATTAAGGTCTTTTTGGAGAGCAAGGTGGTCATCGGTACTAGTTATAGAACGGTATAGAATGCAATCGTCAGCAAAAAGCCGTATTGACGAAGAAATATTAGTTGGAAGATCATTAATGTAGATTAGAAAAAGTAGTGGCCCCAAGACGCTACCCTGAGGCACTCCGGAGATGACATCGGAAATTGGAGAGGAAGCGGTATTAACCAGAGTGAACTGCTTTCAAAATGACAAAAAGTTACGAATCCACGATAAGGTTAGCGAATCTAAACGAAGTTCTGTTAATTTTGAAATCAGACGGGAATGAGGTACGCAGTCGAATGCTTTAGAAAAATCTAGGAAAATGCAGTCGGTTTGTAAATTATTATCCATATTGAAGTGAAGATCAGTGGTAAATTCCAGTAATTGGGTGTCGCAAGAAAAACCTCGCCTGAATCCATGCTGATTCTCAAAAAAGAAGTTATTGGTTTCCAAATCACAATAAATGTGCGAAGAAATGATATGCTCAAGCATCTTGCAGCAAATGCATGTTAATGATATGGGGTGATAATTTTCTGGTGAGTATCTATTGCCACTTTTAAATAAGGGAACAACTTTACCTATTTTCCAATCAGCCGGCAGTTGTCCTGTTGATAAAGATTGCGTGAAGATGCGGTACAGAATTTTACTTGAGCATAATGACGTGTCTTTGAGGACCTTAGAATTAATGTTATCAATGCCTGAAGAAGTTGATAATTTAAGTTTTCCAATAAGATTCGCAATCCCTTCAGTGCTGACGTCAATAGGTGCCATGAATGTATAATCAAACTCGGGAACTTCAGGCACTCTGGAATGATCTTCACACGTGAACACAGATGAAAAAAATTAGTTCAACACTGAAGCGCTATCTACATCTGATAGACGCATGTGGTTAGCATCTTGTATACTGACAGATGTGGTAGCATTGTGAGGGGAAATTACTTATTCTGTGGAGTATAGGAATATTTTGCCGAAACGAAGTTATCGGGACGACGCATGAACAATGACCACAATCTAAGTGGCGTTGGTGCTATTTCCTCTTGTTGACAGCAAGCGAGTATCGTTTCTATCGCTGCCGCCTCGTAATATAATCAAGAACTTCACAGATGCGAAGCGTTGTATATCACATGGGGAAAGGTTAAGTTCTTAATAACTGAGAAATAAGACGGGAGAACGAATATGTAGCAGAGAGTCTATGCATCACTTTTATTACACAAACAACACCAATCAAACATGGCAGCACGGGAAACTAAATTGCCCCGTTCGTAAATACCACAGGGTCATCCGATGCAGCTCACACCGATGGACGAACGGCGGTGACAGTAACAAAAAGGATGAGAAAGATGACCATGTCATGATCACTAAATAAAGATGCGGAAACCGGTGACTTGTGCATATGATGCCGGCAGAAAAGTACAGCAACCCCACGCCGACACTTAAACGCCTAAACTATCCGTGCATGCAGGGTTCAACTGGCAGACGCCGTTTGACCTTCAAATAAAGAATGGTTTATCAGTTTGTCTCCGAAGGGGCGACTCTCTGAACTCGACTTGGGAAACCGAATTGGCGACCTTTTACGTATATTCAGGGGAGCCAAAATTGTCGGTGGTGCCCTGGACAGAGGTGCTTCATTCATACTGTTACGGAAAAGAAGAGACGCCGTAGAGACGAGGCTGGGGATTAGATATATTCAAAACCAGCGGTAATGGCATGACTGTTGGTTGGTTGGTTGGTTCCTCAACACTTTGGCGCAACCCACCTAGGGTGATAGGCCATGAATGGGACGGTGCCTTGCTTTTTAAGTTAATTCACTTCTTGAAAGAGAGGGTTGGACTATTAAGGTAATATAGGTAATAATAAAAAGGTGTTAAATTTGTAAAAAAAACTTTGAAAAGAAAACATATAAACATACAAAGAAAATTATACATAAAACAACTGAAGTTACCTATTTTTAGCATTCCATTCTTTTAGATTCTCGTAAGAAATTTGTAACAGCGGTAAAAACGCTCTTGTGGCTGAATCCAAATGTGACTGCGCCAAATGAAAGAATCACCGGAAGTGTCAAGTTTAAGCCCAACTTTCGTAGGGGTTCTTTTAGTAGATTTCCCCTTTGAGTTTTGAATTTTCGGCATGACAAAAAGAAGTACTCCAAAGATTCCTTCTCATTACAATAAAGGCACAAAGGCGACTGTGCCAGACCCAACCTGTGAAGGTAATAGTTCAATGAGGGGACTCGACAACGCAGCCTGGTAATCACTATTTCTTCCTTTCTTGATGAACACCCCTTGTTCTTCCAAGGGAACTTCAGCTGTGGGAAGTCTGATAAAAACAAAGGGGATTTTTCAAAGTTATTGGCCGTTGTGCGTTTTTCAAAGCGTACTGCTGTGATATATTTCGAAGTAGGCGAAATAGGTAAAAGAGGACAATCAAGGGAACATACAGCTAGTGCATCTGCATGCTCATTCAGAGCTAAACCTCTATGGCCTGGTACTCAAACTAGTCGGACGAGTCGCACATGTGTAGGAATGAGCGAGTAGAGAGTTTCTAAGCTACACGAAAAAGTTGGTGAGCTTAAGGCAGTACAGACCGAGAGACAGTCTGTTAGAACAATCACCGCTGATAGATCTTGTGGCACTTTACGCAATGCAAGGACTATTTCCAGTAGTTGAGCTTGGTAAATAGGTGTAAAGTCGGGTAATCGAATTGAGAAAGCCCAATCTAGAGAGGATGATACGATTCCTACGGCAGCCTTCTCTTCATAAACCGAAGCGTCAGTTGCTATCACAATGGATGTTTCTAGATTGGCCAAATGATCTTCCAAAATGCCATTTATATACTGATATGGTACACTTTTTGCATTCTTGGGATATATATCGTCAAATTCTATCCTAATTGCATCTACAGGGTTGAGCACAAGGGTTTCCCAAAGGTTAACTCTTTAGGGCTCCAAACGTTTCTGAGTAAATATTACTTGAGGACACCTTAATTTAGGCCATTGGTGGTTGAAGAATGAGGTCTGCTGGTTAATGAACACATACTGTGTCCTCCGCTGAGGTGATGCATAGATTTTAAGGGACGGTTCACCGGCGATCGGGCGGAGACCACTCTTCGTCTTCCACGTCAGGCACACACGCGCGTCGCCCCCTAGAATATCAATATACATGCATGTAGCATATCTCCCGGCGACACAAGCGCCGTCTTGGCGCATCTAAATGTCAACGTCACTAGGAGTGTTATAGAGCTTCAAGCGCGCAACATGTACCATATCGGTAGCGTGTTGGACACATGAAGGCGACGGGGGGAGGGGGGGGGGGCAGGACCAATTTTATATGTTACAGAAGTAACCACACGAAGGACTCGGTATGGGCCTGTGTAGCAAGAAAGCAGTTTTTCTGTCAAGCCAACTAGACAGGTTGGAGACCAGAGCAGGACCAAAGAACCGGGCGGAAAGTGTACGTCGCGCTGTCGTTGGCCATACAAGCGCCGTTGCTTCTCTTGAGAGGTCAGAAGGCGAGTACGGGTGATTTCGCGTGCGTGAGCGGCCAGAGTGATTGCGTCCACGGCATATTTACTGGTCAGTACTCCAGGGGACAGTATGACGGTGTCTAGAGGCAATGTTGGTTCTCGGCCAAACAGCAGAAAAAATGGAGAGTAACCGGCCGTGTCATGGCGCGAAGAATTGTAGGCAAATGTGACGTATGGCAACGCGAGATCCCAGTCGGTGTGCTTGGTAGAAACATGCTTAGCGAGCATGTCCGTAAGAGTTCGATTTAGACGCTCCGTGAGTCCATTGGTTTGCGGGTGGTATGACGTTGTCAGCTTGTGTCTTGTTTTACAGAACTGATGTCGGCTATGACGTTCGACAAAAAGGTGTCGCCACAGTCTGTAAGGAGCTGCCGCGGAGCTGCGTGTTGCGAAATCACATTCTTGAGGAGGAAGTCGGCGACATATGTGGCGCAGCTTGTTGGAAGAGCTCGTGTGATGGCATAACGCGTGGCGTAGTCGGTGGCCACGGCTATCCACTTGTTACCCAAGCAAGACAAGGAGAAAGGGCCAAGTAGGTCCAAGCCAACGCGGAAGAACGGTTCTGACGGAATATCAAGTGGTTGACGACATCCGGCGGGAAGTGTCGATGGTGTTTTGCGGCGCTGACATTTCTCACAAGCCGCAACGTATCTTCTGACTGAGCGTGCAAGCCCTGGCCAAAAAAAGCGTTGGCGTATTCGGTCATAAGTGCGCGACACACCAAGGTGAGCAGCAGTCGGAAGGTCATGAAGTTTATGTAGAACTTTTGAGCGAAGGTGTTTCGGAATGACAAGCAGCAGAGCCGGTCCGTATGGCTCAAAACTTTGGCGGTATAATACACCATCATTGACCACGAACGAGCGATAGGACTGATTGGAAGATGGTGATTCGAGGCTCTCAATGATAGCACGCAAGGACGCATCATAGCGCTGCTCGTCACCGATGCATGTCACTTGCGAAAGGGAAAAGACGCAAGGCTCGGTGTCGGTGTCATGCATAGTGCTCGACTCAGCGACCGGGTAGCGCGACCGGCAGTCTGCGTCCTGATGTAGGCGTCCGGACTTGTACGTAACCGTGGAGGTATACTCTTTCAGTCACAGAGCCCAGCGCTCGAGCCGACCGGTAGGATCCTTCAGTGACGTAAGCCAACATAGCGCATGATAGTCAGTTATCACAGAGAAATTAGTGCCATATAAATATGGGCAGAACTTAGAGACTGCACAAACAAGAGCAAGCCATTCACGCTCTGTAATGTAATAGTTGCGCTCAGCAGCTGAAAGGAGGCGGCTAGCGTAGGCGACAACTCGGTCATGTCCCCGTTGGCGTTGGGCTAAGACGGCTCCGATTCCGTGACCACTAGCATCGGTAAGGACTTTCGTCGGAGCAAATGGGTCAAAGTGAGCGAATATAGGGGGAGTCGTCAGTAACGTGATTAGGTGAGAAAAAGCAGCAGCTTGGTCGGTAATCCACGTAAATGTGACGTCTTTCTTCAGAAGCTCTCTGAGGGGTCGAACGATGGTTGCGAAATCTTTCACAAACTTTCTAAAATAGGAACAAAGTCCTACAAAACTCCGGACGTCTTTGGCTGACTGAGGTGCAGGAAAACTGTTGACTGTACGAATTTTCTCGGGGTCCGGCTGCACACCAGAGGCGTCGACGAGGTGGCCCAACACTGTAATTTGCCGGCGTCTGAAGTGGCACTTCGACGAGTTTAATTGAAGGCCTGCAGTGCAGAATATGTCGAGAATAGCTGACAAACGTTGAACGTGGGTCTTAAATGTTGGATACTATACAACGACATCATCAAGATAACAAAGACATGTTGACCATTTGAACCCTTGTAGCAGAGGGTCCATCATGCGCCCCAACGTGGCTCGGGCATTGAATAGCCCAAACGGCATAACCTTGAACTGATATAGGCCGTCTGGACTTACAACCACAGTCTTCTCTTGGTCTTTTTCGTCGACAGCAATCTGCCAGTAGCCGGAACGTAGGTCTATTGAAAAAAAGTATCAGGCGCCATGGAGACAATCGAGCATCATCGATGCGGGATGAAGGGTAAACGCCCTTTTTCGTGATTCTATTGAGATGGCAGTAATCCACGCAGAAGCGCCACGTGCCATCTTTCATTTTAACGAGCACAACGGGGGACGCCCTAAGGGCTGAAAGAGACTTCAAGAATTCTTTTGACTAACATCTTGGTGACTTCTTGTTTAATTACTTAACGCTCGGTGGCAGACACCCCGTATGGTCGCCGATGAATGTGGAGAGAATCGCCTGTGTTGATGCGGTGCTTGACGAGTTATGTCTGGCCGAGTGGTCGGCTATCGATGTAGAATATGTCACGGTGTGAAGCCAGAAGGCGGCATAGCGCGGCTGACTTCTCAAGTTTGAGGTCCGGGGGCGATCGTGGAGCATAAGGTTACATCGAGGCACGGGCCATCCTGCGAGTGATGTGGGTGCTCGGGAGATACGTCTGCCGTAAAACAGGTGACGTGGTCGTCAATTAAGGGTCTTAGCGTGGCGACCGAAATTCCTTGGGGTAGCACTTGTTTTATGGAACCGAAATTGATAACAGGTAAATATGTTCGGTTAGAGGTCATGGTTACGACGGAGTGTGGGACAGTAATGTCACGTGCCATGAGAACATTAGTAATTGGTGTCACGATATAGTCACCATCGAGCACGGGAGAGGGTGTTGCCGATTCGACGAATGTGAGAGCTGTAGGCGGTATCCGGAAGAAGCCAGTGGAGCACAGGCTAATCGGGAGTTCAGAGTGAGAATCCGGGTGAAGAGGAAGTTCTAGGCAGAGAGTACCAGCGGCATAATCGATCAGGGCAGAATGCGTCGATAGGAAGTCCATGCCGAAGATAAGGTGGCGCGGGCGATTTTCAAACACCGTAAATAAAACGGGGACATGGCGGCCGGCAATACTAACACGAGTGGTACACATTCCAGTGATGGCCACAGTTCCACCATCAGCGACACGGGTGCTTTAGTTGCTGCTGGCGTGAGGACTTTTTTGAGCAGGTGACAGAGATGAGCACTCATTATGGACACTTGAGCTCCGGCGTGCCCAATTTTCGATCGTGGCAATTTCCTGATATGAAAGTCTGTGTCAGATATTTGTGATCACCACTAATCAATAAACCAATGATGACAGTCGATCAGCGCATGATGAGCAGACATTGGCTGACACACTTACGTGGCACCGAACAGGTGTTGAAGAGTAGCCGTGCATAACTGGGGCGTTCTGACAAAGCCCATTCGTTGGTGAAATACCTGAAATAGTGAAGAAGTTGGTTCATATTTCAAATTACTTCTTTGTGTCGTATTTGACTTTCTATTGCATTGCTTTTATATTACTTCACGCATTGTGCTTTTTGTTTTATTGTAATATTTCATTTTTAACTGTTCTACCATGTTGCTTAGTGTTCTGCCTTCTATGTGTTTCTTATTACCACCTGCTAATATTCTGCCCATTGTTTACAATTCACTCTTATAGCAGTTTTTAACTGAGAGTCCCGTTTTCAATATTCATACTTTGGGACCCTGTCTGTTTACAAGTGCAATGCGATGGATGCTTTGTAACTAATAAAAGTGAAACTGAAACAGAACAATGGGCACAAAAATTCCTGCAAATGTTTAGCGGATACCCCGCTTCTCAGAAGAATGACAAAAACTAACATAGCGTATGCCAGCCTACTACCAAAAAGTTTATTATCATTGTTCTAGCGGGTATCAAGCAAGTGTGCTTGCAGTTATTATCCTATTAGTGTTTTGAAAAGGCTCTGAAAGGCCGCTCTTCTAGCTTTCTCTGTGACTGTGCTGCGCTTTCCGTGATTTCGCGGCTGCGGCGGCTGCATTTCCGATGGAGGCGGAAATGTTGTGGGCCCGTGTGCTCACATTTGGATGCAAATTACAGAACCCCAGGTGGTCGAAATTTCCGGAGCCCTCCACTACGGCGTCTCTCATAATCATATAGTGGTTTTAGGACGTTAAACCCCACATATCAATCAATGTGCCTTCCGTGCAGGCCTGGTGTTTTTTTAAGTGATAGGCTTCACTTAATAGGAATACCGGCTTTGTAGGATCACTTGGGTTGAGTGTCCTTTGCACTTTGCAAAAGTAGATGCTACAATTAGGTGCAGTACACGAAGTAACATGTTTATCAGCACCGAAAAACGTACGTGTGGTAATGCAGTAAGAGGCCCTGGGGAGGCGTGAAAAAAATATTTGGTTGATGCTCTTGAGCTTGCGTCCTAGGATAATTGTTTATGTACAGTACCTGTGCAGTATAAATTTCTTTCGAGGTTGTCTAAAGCCGTTGCACGACAATGTTAATTGCATGATATTTGTATTGGGTTGGGTCAAGAATCTATGTGCAGTGTAACATGTCCTGTCCTAGACTGTCCTAGACTGCGCTGGTGAGGCTGTACTGTGCAGTGTAACATGTCCTGTCCTAGACTAGTGTGGTCACACGGCCCAGGACTTCGACAATATTGTGATGAGGTCAAGCAGGTACAATGTCGTCTTTTATGAAAGGGAACACGCGAACGCGTGGCCTGAGCTCTGCTGTGGCTGCCTACAGCGCCATTAACCGACAGCAAAAGGAAACACGATCTCTTTTAGCGTCGTCCGTTGCCGAAAAAAATATTAACAAGGAATGGCCGGTAGACAAGCACTCCTAGATTGCACTCTCTCTCTCTGCTCACGCCTGCAGTGCGTAGACCACTGCCAACATATCAAACGTTGTTCGCGACCACGGAACAACTAATCGCCCGATATCGCTCACCGTGCGAGCGATCAGGAAGCGTAATTTAGCAGCGGTTGTCTGCCGGCCATAACTCGTTATCGTGTTTGGCCATAGATGACGTGAAAAGCGAACGTGCTTTATTCACTTGTGGGTTGATGGTGCTGTAAGCACCCGCCGCAGAGTGCAGGCCACACGTTCTCGTGTTCCCTTTCATAAAGAATGACAGTGTACACAACTCTTGTATGGTTCCGCATGCAGTCAAATAACTTGGTACGTTTCCAGCATCGCTCTTAGCGAAAAACATACACAAGGGTTCTTCCTGAATCTGGAGTCTTTTCTGCCAGAACAATGCCTGTAAGCATGCTCAATTAGAGGACTGCTTTCGGAAACCCTTGATCGTTTATCTCGTTCAAACGTCGGTGCTGCGTTGAAGTACGGAAGCACTGCCGTGCGACAAAGGTGTCTGTGTTTGTGTTGTATAAGAGGCTATGCCGTGGGTTCTATGTTTTGCATACTCGTACAACCATCAAATATAATAAGCATGATGTTTAACAACCGACGATCACGCCCGAGTTGTCGGGGGCTGCCCGCCAGCGATGGGCTTGTTTTCCCTCCTGAAAGGAACGACAGGTGCCCTGCACGGGACCAGTTGGAGATAATGGTAACGGTGGTCAGGAAAACGAGAAGGGTTCCCGCAGATTCACTGGCCACGTCGCAGTCTAGGACTCCTTCACTTTGGTGCCCACCTCACGACTCTGAGAAATGGGCGAGGGGGAAAAGTATAGGCGTGACATTCGACACCATTCAGGCACAGACAGTCGCTGCAGTTACGCATGCAGGTGCATTTTACGCTATGCTGTTACCTAAAGTCCCTCAATTTTATGGTGAGGCACCACCTACGATGCTGACCTTGTCTTTGCCACACAAGGTCTCAGCCACATACGAGATTATTACCGCTAACAAGATCAGTGTCCATATCAGGTCATTGACCCGTACCAGGTTAGAAACGTAGCAAGCCGGAAGTTCAACGTCACCACTTCTACACATGGCCTTTGCTAATAAAGAATCACGGCAATATCTTACCAAGGTGCATGTTTGGCCTGGTTTGTACTTTATTGAACTGCTATATACTTCAAGTAGTGCTGTGCCAGGTGGACGATAATATAAACTTTCTCTTGGTACAAAGACAAGGGCTGCTGCATCAGCTCCCATACATAACGGCTAAATAGGAGAAGAAAAAAAAACATTTTATTAAGAATTGCAAACTAGGCATGCGCAAGGCAACCTTCCTCCCGGGTCCGTGATTTTGAAGATTACACGGGTAGATGTGTGCTGATATGTTTTACTTTGGTATCGCACGAAGAGAAAGACCGCAAGACACTTACCGTGAAAGGCAAGAGCTGGTGTCAGCCGCGTAGGCTGACATCGAACCGTGAAAGGCAAGAGCTGGTGTCACCCGCGTAGGCTGACATATAACCTGCCACGTTCGTGTCAGCAGCCAACGACCGTAACCATGCACCACTGCGGCTGAGTGTAGCCGGCTTCAAGGCGGAACTTGTTCCTAATGTGCTATAGACTCTCAACAACTGTGCGAGATCGAAAGCGCGTGTGTTTACAAGCCGCCTTGTCATACCTTGCTGTGTTTGCTTACGTAATGCTTCAACTGGCTCTTTCTTGGCTGCTCCTAGTCGCGCTTCCATTATTCCTTGCGCCTATCGCTGGTGTCGAAACGGGTGTGATTCACAAGATGTATATGCCATCCCAGCCTTCTTTAAACGAGGTTAAAGAGGAAGCCAAGCGCAATGGCAGCACCTGACACATGATCATATAGTCATGTGCAGTTACATCCACTGTTTTGCTCTATACGAAGTAATAACTTTTTGTGCTGATAATTGGTCACCCTTTTAATTATTACTCGACGTGGTGGTCTAGTGGCTAAGGCACCCGGCTCTTCACCCGCAGGTCGCAGAATCAAATGCCGGTCGCATTTTGATGGTGGCGAATATGCTTGAGCTACGTGCGCTTAGATTTAGGTACACGTTAAAGAACCCCAGGAGGCTCGAAATATTCAGAGCCCTCTACTATGACATCTTTTGTTCTCATATGGTGGTTTTGGGACGTTAAATCACGATTATTATTGTCAGCTTTCTAATTACTGCTGAAATCGCTGACATGCCTGTGGTGTGTCTTGTATACTAGTAACGATGTGTTCGCTGCAACATGCGCGAAGATGTGCATAGATGTATATGGGCCCCTAGATACTCTAATGTTCGCAATGATTTTGTTTTGTACATAGTTCAAATATACTTTTTTCTAAACGGCGAAACTACACCGTTATAAGCGATTAGAACATGCTCCACCAGTAGTGCCACCACTGTTAGCTGTTACACCCGCTGAAAAATAGGAGGAAAACACAACACCACTACCTCCCAAACGCTGAGGCCTCCCAAACCCAGGCCAATTAAGCCAAACCCACAAGCGTGACACTCGATACTACGGTCCTGAAGAAAATTCAGCAATCAGTTAAAGAATTAAATGAGTGGATGAGCAGCTCATCCCGACTGATCTCGGCCCTTACTGAGCCAGTAGAGAATATAGCTGAAATTACCCTGCAACAAACGAACACCTACAACAGCGACTTATCGATGTGGAGGCTAGACTCACCCCCTTAGCACCAAGCGGACTCGACCCCATAAAGACTGTAAACCAACCTTCCGCATCATCATTCAATGTGACACAGCCAGCGGCATTCCTACACACTGCGTCTCATCATAGCTAGAAATCACGCCTACACAATTTGGCAATGGAGGTTTAGGAGCTACACGAATAAGCAAGCAAATATTCACCACTACCTTAAGGGGAAAGTTAACCCCGATATCATTTATTGGAGGAGACACATTGTCTCGCTAAATTGGCAGGCTATCGCTCGATTGGACATGCAAACGGGGAGACGACTGTCCTTACCACCTTAGTTAGAAGAAGCATTACATTCACGCAACACGACACGGAAGTGATATATATAGACAATATATTTATTGAACGGGTTCCCCAAAGCAAAACACACGAAAGTCTTTTTATACTAAACATATACAGCACTCCTAAACAAAGAAGCACAAATTTCTCACACCCTAAACGCGCCCTCAACATCGCTGGCCGAAATACCATCTTAATAGCGGGGGACCTCAACGCACCACACACTGCCCAGGGATACTCCTATGTGTTTCCTAAAGATAGGGCCCTTTGGTTTGACTCGCAGCAGGAGGGATTAACTCTAATCACCAACCCTAGCACACCCACACGTGCGGGCACTAGCTTGAGTAAAGACGGAACGCCTGATCTGACGTTCACAAGAAACACATCAGCATCCACCTGAAAAAATACCATAGATTTCCTGCGAAGTGACCACTACATCATAGAGGTACACTTTCAAGGTGGCCCACAGACCCGTGGGAAACCAGCTAAAGTTGGTCGGCTGGATACAGTTCCGCAAATCACCTGAGAACCAGGTCCAACACATCAGCGACATAGAGGACTGGATGCACACGCCTAAACAGGACATTAATAATGCCACCCGAATCGTATCTCCCGAGTCACATCTCGAAGAGACCTATAGCCAGCTCCTCCACATGTAGGAGGCAAAGCAATCGCTCCGAATGAGGTGGAAAACACAGAAACACAACAGAAACGTCAGGAAGCGTATAGCACTCCTCAAGGCAGAGATAGAGAAGAATCCAACACATCTAAGCCGGAAACACTGGGACGAACCCTGCGATGCGATGGACAGGCAGCTAAGTCTTAGTAAAACATGACATTTTCTACGGTTCCTGCTCGATACCGAAGACAACAAAACCGCCCAACGACAAACCATCAGCAATATAATCCATGCATACAACGGCACCGACGAGGAGTTTCTTAGGGAGGTAGAGCTCAAATAAACCTCTCAGGCTCCTACTCAGCAGCATCCAGATTATACGGGCCGGGTCAACACCACTCTAGACGAAGAAATCACCGAAGCGGATATCTGCGCCACCCTACAAAAAACTTAACATCAAACCTTCGCCAGGTCCTGACAAGATCACGATCAAGATAATGCGTAATGTAGACGATGAGTCGATCACGCATATCACAGACTACATTAACTGCTGGAACACCGAAATCTTGCCCCCGCAGTGGAAAAAGGCCGAGGTGATTGTGAAGCACAAACCAGGCAGACCACTGAATACTGACAATCTTAGGCCCATCTCCTTAACATCTTGCATAGGCAAATTGAGGAAACATGTTTTCCTAGCTAGACTGACCAATTACCTCAAAGACAATGATTTTTCCCCGCCCGCTAAGATTGCCTTCCGCAGGCATCTTTCAACGCATGATGTGATGTTGCAGCTTGAGGATCACATCATAGACAGTACCAGACGATCCACTAAGGGCATACTTGGTCTAGATCTCAAGAAGGCCTTGACCACGTCACGCATAACACTAGTCTAAAACAGGTCAACACCCTAAACTTGGGGCTTCGCACATATAACTATATGTGCGAAGCCCCAAGTTTTTTTCTGTGATTCGTTTCTTCTTGACTCCGGTTTTTTGTCGGTGTATCCATTGGTGTACTTTGTACTTGGTTATCGTTCAAGCAACTATATATGATTGTTCTATGCCGTACTGCTGTGGACAGTGATTATGTGTTCTTTATTATTCTGATTTTTTTTGTTTCAAACGTCGAAAGTTGTGACAGTGTTGCTCACCCCTGTAATAATCACCATGAGGGATTGACAGTGTTCTGAAAATAAATGAATAAAAAATAAATAAATAAATAAATAAATAAATAAATAAATAAATAAATAAGAACAATTCTTACGGGCAGAATGGCCACAATCACTGTGGGAGCACTCAGGTCGTCCGAAATAGCCATGGGAAGCGTGGACATCCCGGCGGGTTCCGTGATCTCTGCCTTGTTGTTTTTCTACGCCCTCATTGGCCTTCGTTCAAAACTACAAACCACGCAATGACTTTATCACACCATTTCTGCCGACGACATTACCCTGTGGGTGGGCGACGGCAGTTACGGTTCCATTGAACAGATATGACAGGAGGAGATTGACACAGTGGAACGGTATTTGCAAGCAACTCGACTGTCCTGCTCGGTGGAGAAATCTGAGCTACTGCTATATCGTCATACACTTAGAGGTCGGCCACCCAAACAATATCCCCAAGCGCAGCCATACGCCGATATAAAACTCACTACAAGCGAATATCACGCCATACCAACCGTGGATAAAATTCGATTGCTGGGTCTGATCATAGAAAGTAAGGGTACCAACGGAGGGAGAGTTTGCAACATTGAAGCCAAAGTGTCTAACACAATGCTCCTCATAAGGCGTATTACCAATAAACACAAGGCATGAAAGAGACTAGCATCATTCGTCTGATCAAATCATTCGTTCTAAGTCACATCGCTTATACGGCGGCATACCATTTAAGGTTCACCGCAGAAAAGTCAAAACTCAACAGCTTTATTCGGAGAATTTGCAAACAACCACTAGATTTTTCTCAAAACACCAGCACTGAACTCCTCCTTCAACTTGGTTTATACAATATCCCTGAGGAACTTATTGAGGGGCAAAGAATTTTCCAATCCGAGCGAATAGCCAAGAATAAGTCAGGCTGCCAGACTGTATGTAATCTCACAATTTCTTACCACATTCAACACGAAGACAAACACGACATACCACGCACTATCCGTGCCAAGCTCACATCACAGTACTACCCATACCAAGAAACTTGCACCCTGTACACAACAAGGGCAGACGTGTCAGTAGAGCCATAGTCATATCAAAGATGTTGGGGCGCAACCGCGAGGCTGTCTTAGTCGACGTAGCATGTGACCAGGAACGTCTACGCTTCGTGACTGCTGTTGTAGACCACACACAACAATGCAAAAGCAGCGCGTCAATCATCACATGGAACGTAGAAACAACAGAGGAAGTGGCTATCGTGATGGCCTTAGCTCAGACGAACGCCTGATGTGTGATCAGCAACTCGCAGATAGCCGCTCGAAACTGTGCCAGTGGCAAGATATCCCCCGAGGCATTGCGGATGCTTCGTGCAAGCGAGATTCACGAAGCGGACAAATACGTGCACTTCCTTTGCTTCCCTGCCCACACAACACTAGGCAACCCGGACGACGGTCCGAATGATGTGGCGCACAACGTGGCTCAAGGTCTTCCGTTCCGAGTCGTGTCAGAAGAAGCGGCCACCCAAACGGACTTGTTTGCGCCGGTGTGGGAATGGGACGATCGGCTCACTAAATTTGATGACATAACTCAACGCAATCGACTGCAAAGGAGGGAGTACTCTCCGCTTCACCCCAGGCTAAATCGTGCCCAGTCCGTTCAGTGGCAGCCGCTACAGACACGCACATACACGAACCCCGTGATTACGCACCACATATATTCCGACGTCTATAGTTTTAATCTTTGCCAGTACTGTACCACGAGAGCCACTCTTGACCATATCCTATGGGAATGACCAGCATAAGTAAGAAATTCTGGGGTCGCGGCCTCCGATGAAAATCTTCGGGCGCGTTGGTGGACTGCGCTGCTCAGTTCGGGCATAGACAAGCAACTTTGGGCGATCAAGCAGGCCCAGGAACCTGCCGGGAGACGCGGTCTCTCCGTTAGCTCATAGGTGGGAGCCCAGTCCAGCAAACTGCCGGAAATTAGTAAAGTCTACCTCTCTCTCTCACTCTCTCTCGAATAACCTTGGGCTCCGAAACACGGAGGGAAAGATGGAGCATTTTTCCTGCGCGTAAGAGGAACTAGTGTGAATTCATGTTGTGCTGCACTTGCAAAGATGGGTTAACATCAAGCCTGCCTATGCCCTGTTACGCAGGCTACACAAGGATCCCAATAGTGGAATAGGGCGTCATTTTTCCAGTTCTGTCTTCTGATTGCTCTGTTACAACTCGCCCAAACGGGCAAGGCCTCCCAAATATAGGCTTAGAGGCTCATTCGGGTGTCCTTCTCCACGGCAATCTTTAGTGTTTAGAAAACGTTTATTCTGTCATGGGACGCAACAAGCCTAAAGAATGAGTGTCTGTACGACAGGCACAACAGCAAAGAAAAGGGTCCAAGTCAATTGGATAAAGGGCGAAAGATTTCTGCGGTTAACTGTGAAAGGACCTGAGCGTTTGAACGAATAGTGTATTTTATTCCGAAGTGTTGGAAAACGGCTGCAGTGCTTTACCAAGTGTATACACAAGATATTTGTATGATTGGGTGCCAATCCTCAATATTTCCGGTATCAGAAATATCTCTCCTGCCGGTTTTTTCTTTCTAACGTATACTTTTTAATGAACTGATGTCACGTATAGCCATGTAGTTTGTAGTTTATGCCGCCAAGTTGGTGGTAAACGTATGCAGCCGAGTGTTCGAGTTGACAAACATTCGCTTGAAGCGCTTGCGTAGCGGCATGCAAGGGCGCGTCGATTTCATTATTCACGTATGTAATCTGTTTTTCTTTCTCAAATAAAAAAAAATGGCAGATCCCACGTACTGTGGGAATCGATGATATGTGAAGCACGAGTGCACGAAATGTTGATATGTTACTTTAAAATAAGCACAATATTACCAGGTGGAGGTAAATGATGCCGAACATGGCTTCATTGTCATTATTATCATGTCTGGGTGTGTTGTTTACCTGCGTCATCTATTTACGTCACGTGATACCAAATTTAGATTATGTGGAGCTAGCGAAACGGCCACGAGCACGCTATGAGCATGGTATGTCGTCATGTTGTTATGACACGCTTGTCAAGATTATCATGTTTGCACCAGTCATATTTTTTTGTCATCAATTGACAACAAGTAACACCAAATTTGGTATATGTGGAGCAATCAAAACGGTCGCGAGCGCCTTATTAAGGCCCCATTATACTCCAATGTAGCGTTGACGCGCGCGCACGCTGGACACAGCGATGCCAAATTAGCAAAACGCGAGCACTCTACAGGCTGATGCCAGGCGCGACCAGCGTTGTTTAGTGCGGCCCGACGGCAACCGGCGCCAAATGCGCCATGCTGCATTTCGCGCCCATGCGTTACCCAGACAACACTGCGTCTCCTTCTTTTCGTGACGAAGAGACGCTGTACGCGCTGAAACGCGCAAGCGTCAAAGCAACGCAGCGCTGAGCGCACCTGCAAGTAAATGGCAGGACCGGCGCCTGGCGTGGCAACGCCAGCGTGATGCGACAAAATGAACTCCGGTGAGTACGCGCATGGCGTCATGTCGAACGATATGGGCGCCTTGATTGTGGCATGTGGTCATGTTCTCACATGACACGCATCTCATGATTATCATGTTTGCACCAGTCGCATACCTTCGTCATCCATTGGCGGCGCATAATACTAAATTTGGCATATGTGAAGCTATCGAAATGGTCACGAGCACATCATGAATGTGACATGTCGTCATGTTGTTACATGACACGCATGTTGTGATTATCATGTTTGGATGTGTCATTTACTTATGTCGTCCGTTCGAGTCGCGTAATACCGAGTTTAGTACATGTGAATCCAGCAAAACGGCTGCAAGCACATCATGAGCGTAGCATGTAGTCATAGTGTTACATGTCAAGCATCTTATGTTTATCATGTTTGCACTAGTATCATAGCTTCGTCGTAATACCAGATTTGGTATGCGTGATGCTACCGATACAGCCGCGAGCGCATCATGAGCGAGGCATGTAGCCGTGTTGTTACATGATATGCACGTCATGATTTTCACTTTAGGGTATGTCGCTTGTGTTGGCCGTGCAATCATGTCATACCATACCAGTTTTGCAACATGCCATGTGAACGAAGCCACCGCATTAGCTGCAGGACCATAAATTGTAAATCGTGACATTCATGACAAATATGTCATGCTTTTCATGTTATGACTTATTAAATGTGTTCTTCATGCAGTCTTGTTATGCCCTACCTTGTTTGGTATCGATACTATTATCGAAACGGCTAGGAGAGCTAAAGGTTGTAGGTGGCTAGATAGATAGATAGATAGATAGATAGATAGATAGATAGATAGATAGATAGATAGATAGATAGATAGATAGATAGATAGATAGATAGATAGATAGATACACTCACAGTCGCCGAAGTTCGCTAAAAAATGCTTCGCATTCAAAAAGAATCACCAGGCAAACTTAAACACAAAGGGCAAGCCAAGAGGCTCCAAAACGCGCAGAAAAAGCTCGCGCATCTTTCGTACGCCTGAAGGCCGTTTCACATGACACAAAACGTAGCGATGTTCAGGCTGCGAATTTGCCCGCAGCGAAAAAAAAAGGGCAGTTCGTACCCGCCGCAGCGGTCCCCGGCGAGCTTCCAACATGTTGGAAATTTTCGCTCGGATCGCATCAGCGGGAGCGATTGTTGGTTGGGACCCGTCGAAATAGGGCTGGCCCGGCCAAGCCGTCGAAATAGAGTGGACGTGATTGTTTTGGTAATGGGCGATGTTGCGCATTTGCAAATGAATTCAGACTGGAAAGTGTTCTTAAATCACGAAACAAGAAAGCCCTTCGTTACCGTTCACGGTAACGTCATAATATAATAATGCGCATATTATTACATTCGTGTCTGTCACAATGAGCGGTGGCAGGAACTTACCGCTCCAGTCGCAGAGCGAAAATCGCGAACCGTTCGCGGTCCATGTGAAACGAAACCGCCAGTAGCGACGGTTGCGAACAGAGCAATTTGAGCGAACGGAACGACTTTTTTCACTGCAATCGCGGGATGTGAAACAGCCTTGACCAACATTTCAACGCGCAGTGACGTCAACTCCGCAGCACGCAGCTCGTCCATTGGTCTGAACAAATAGCCACGGAGGAAGGAAAAGGTAAGGAGAGGCCCTGACGTCACTCGTTGTGAAGCCGCGATGAAGCCGGAAGTCGGCCATATTGAGTAGGCAAATTCTCCTCTCTTATTTACATCTGCATGCGAAGCAGAAGGCGCGACTCCCTCTCCGGCTCGGAAAGCACGTGGGCTGCGCAGCGCGTGTGTCGTGACGATCCGAAACTAATGGAACTGGGCTCATCACTCTGAGCCAGCGGAACACCTTCAGCGAAATCACTTCGTCCGAGTAATGACAGGGAGTAACAGCTCGCCGACAACGAAGCAACTTCGAGAGAACGCGCGCTAGATGCACTGACAACGGCGAGTGCTTTCACGTCATTAATTCAGCAACTGTACAGACAACACGATCGGTCGTGCGCCTTCTACGGTTGCATTCCGCCACGCGACTGACGCAGCGTCCTACCACTGTGTACGTGTTCCGCGTGAAACTCACCTGCGTCAGCATTCTGCGACCGTGGTGACTTTGAGCACGGTGCTAGTGACAGTTGAACGTGGTTGCTGTTACGTTGAGATTACATGCAATGCAGGTGGAGAGTGTACCAAGCGGAACAGAAAAGGTGTATTAATACGCACATGCAAGTTGTTACTGTACACACAACACACGAAACTACGTATGTGCACATGGTCCTCACGGCGTCTTGCTGGGCTCAACAGCGTGGTCCGTTGTCACAAGCAGGAGCACTGCTCAACCGTCACTGACCTGCAAGGCGTTCGTCGTCATTCAGCTTCGTCATGGTGCCCAACGCCATTTCGCTGAACACTAACTGCTTCATCCGCGTCATCCGCCGCACGACACATGGATATGCACTTGTTCTACGCACTGTTGAAACCCCGTGATGGACAAAGAGATTTGTAAACGTTGCTAAGAGTAATGTAACAGACAGACGAACACTGCGTAACCAATAACGCGGCGCAGAGCACAGATATTGACCGCCACGGCTCAGCACGAGACCTGGGGAGGCACACATTCCGCCGCCAGCCGCGGCCGCTCACTGCTAGACCAGCTTCACTGCGCAACACGTAGCCATAGCAATGCCGCCATTGTGCCTAGTGAATATGGCCGCCATGATGTCATTTCCGCCACATTTTTTACGCCCTGCTCCGGCTGGGCATGCCCTCTCCTTACCTTTTTCCTTCCTCCGTGACAAATAGCAATGATATCAACGTCGCCGATCAGGCGTACGAAAGATGCGTGAGCTTTTTCTGCGCGTTTCTGAACCTTTTGACTGGCCTTTTAAGTTTAAATTTGTCTGGTGTTTCTGTTTTTTTTTTCAAAAGGAAAACAGAGTACGTACGTGAATAATAAAATCGGAGCGCCCTCGCATGCCGCTACTCAAGCGCTCCAAGCGAGTGTTTGTTTATTTACGCGCACTCGGCTGCATACGTTTATCACCAACTTGGCCGCATAAACTACAAACAACGTGGCTATATTTGACATCACTTTACTAAAAGGTATACGTAAAAAAGAGAAAACCGGCAGGAAAGGTATTAATAATGTCAGAAGCATTGAAGATTAAGCGCCCAATCCTACAATAATCTTCTGCATACACTTGGTCAAGCATCGCAGCCGTTTTTCAGCACATCAGAAAGAAACCCAGAATTCCTTCAATCGCTCAGGTCCTTCCTCAGTTGACCGCACCAATCTTTCGCCTTTTACTAAAGATTGCCGTGGGGAAGGACATCCTAATGAGCCTCTAGGCCAATTTTTGGGAGGCCTTGCTCGTTTGGGCGAGGCCTAACAGAGAAATCAAAAGACAGAACTGGAGAATTTACGCCCTCTTCCACTAATGGGATCCTTGAGTAGCCTGCGTATCAGTGCATGTGGAGACTTGAGGTTAACGCATCTTTCCAAGTGGAGCACAGAGTTGATTCAGTGTAGTTCCTCTTACTCGTCCCGTACTCTCGTCAAAGCACGCGGAATCTAGTTCCCCGACGCCTTCACGAGATTGCTGAGAGAATGTAAATGGGTGACAAAGCGTCTTACCCAAAGAGGATTTGAAACCTCATTGGTCTTACCCAGCCTCTTACACAGTCCCGAACGCACTAGCGTGTTCTCCAGATGTGCTTGGGCCAGCTGTTGCGCGTGCGCCGTGAGCTCCACCGATTTACTCGTCCCGGACGGCTCCGGACGCCGGCGCCACATTCGTTTTTCTCGGGGACCAACTGGAAGCTCCGCCCACTGGTCCGGGGTCACTCGAACGCATGTTCGTTTTTCGCGTGCCTGGCGGCCTTCGGGCGGCCCGGGACCACCCGAACAATTTCTTGCGGGCCACTGGCAGACGATAGCGCGGTGCGCATGCTGTGCGGCCATGTTAAACTAGACACGGGAAATTTTCGTTGCGCTCTTGCTCTCTCTTTGCTTTTTTGTCCGCTTCTCGCATGTTTCTGGATTTCGCATTGTTAGCGCACCCAGTTTTTGTCTTCGGTGTTCTGAGCCACGTCGAGCATGTGCGTATTCCTGAAGGTCGGGCAAACACGCGTTATACTCGCTAGGAGAAACAGCGGTGGAACGACTGCGATGGTCTACGATGGGCACGCGCTCGAGTAGTTCAGTTACAGTAAGTTGCATCACAGCAGAAATAGGTATTATTGACTACCTAACACCTGCCGAGGTTGCAAATGAGTCAGCGTTGTGGCCTGTGTTTCAGCTATGGAGGGGGGCCCCGCCGCGGTGGTCTAGTGGCTAAGGTACTCGGCTGCTGACCCGCAGGTCGCGGGTTCAAATCCCGGCTGCGGCGGCTGCATTTCCGATGGAGGCGGAAATGTCGAGGCCCGTGTGCTCAGATTTGGGTGCACGTTAAAGAACCCCAGGTGGTCAAAATTTCCGGAGCCCTCCACTACGGCGTCACTCATAATCATATGGTGGTTTTGGGACGTTAAACCCCACAAATCAATCAATCAATCAATCAGCTATGGAGGGAGCAGACGGCATAGCCAGGCATAGCAGACGCCACAGCGGATGCAGTCAGCATCAAGCGCGCAGATGGCCCGAGGCCGGTCGGGCTGGCTCGGGACTTTTAAATCACGTGCATGTGACGTAACCACCTGTGAGCCGAGGAGTCCGCGGGCCGTCCGCGAGTGATCCGGGTCTTGGTAAATCGACGAAGCTCAGTAAGGGTGGTTAGCACACCGGATAGAGCTGCTTCGCATCTAACAATGCGGGGGTTCTATAATGTTGAAAACCTTGCTTTAGTCGCAACTCCATGAAACACTGCGTGTGTTGAAAACACTGGTCGAAAAATCAAAGATGGCTACGCTTAACGTGGTGAATGTGGCACTTTCGCTGGGCGTTGTGCTTAAGTTCATTGATTGTGGCGTCGGACCGCGTTGCTTTGTCGAAGGCGAAATGGTGCTGCCCGCCGACCACCTCACTCTCATCGGCATGAAGGATTTCACTGGAGGAAAAACGGAAATAGTTCCGCTGTGCGTGCCAACATCGAGCATCTGCGGCGAATCACACTAGATTTAGTTCAAGTTGAAGAGCCTACCTAGGGAGCCCCGATGTTGAAGAATGCAACTGATCATCTTTCGCGGGCCTCTTCGACTTGCATTTTGCGCTGCGTCGCTACTGTGCTACAGTGAAGGCATTATCAGTTGTCGAGGTAACTGCACTGCACTGCGACTTGTGCTGACGATTACATGTATCCATCCCATTGAGTCCCACCGACTCGTTAAAAGCTGAATACACACGCCGTTCACTTGATTACAGAACGGGGCTATGCCTGGGTCATTGTGTTATGAGATTAGGCAAAGCGTAGCATTGATTGTGAGGATGGAGTGCTCCTTTGTTTACGTTGGCCGATCTATGTTATTAGGTTTTCAAGCAATAAAGTTGAGTGTATCCGAATACTCACTTTTTTCGTGTTCACAGTATTTGATATTCGAAGCTGATATATATATATATATATATATATATATATATATATATATATATATATATATATATATATATATATATATATATATATATATATGCTCGAACGTAGTATAGCCAGGCATGCTACGCGAGTGCGAATTTACGTACAGGTAGTAACACAACCCCCCCCCCCCCACCGGAAAAAGTCAGCAGTACTACCGCGTTAAAAGATAAAAAGAACCTCATCACTAATTTAAAATAACTTAATCTTCAAGGAATTTCGTTAGGTTTCCGGCAACTAGCAATTGGTTTTTCAGTGAAATATTGTAACATGCAATACTAGAAAATATAATAACGTAAACAGGGTTTATTGAAGGAGCTGAGCAAGCGGGTGGTACCTCGAAAGGAACGCAGGCGGACCCAGATAACGGTACTCGATCGCTGATCTCGTGCCTTTTTCTTGTGTTTGTGATAGTTGAGCCGATGGTATAAACGTCTTTCTTCTTCACTATAATTACCCCCGGCAAAAAAGATGAAGCCATCCTGGCAATCCAACACGCGGGGATTTATTATACTGTTTACGTGAACAATATCACGTCCACGCCGACAACGGTCGCTCGGTGGCGTGAGGGGTTCAATGGCGTAGTTCACGGGTGAGGTACGCTCGACCGCGGCACGTGGTAGGGACCATGATAATTAGAGAATAGCTTGGGTGATACACCAAGGGCGCAGGGCGGTACATGCAGCCATACAAGCGCTCCAGGAACGAACGTTGGTGCGGAACGATGGTCGTCGTCACGGGTCTCCTTCTGGCGCTGTTGGTCGGCTGTAGTAAGCCGCGTGGCTAGCTTGCGGAACTCTTTTGCCTAATGAGCGGCTTCCGAGCCAGGCGTGCATTCGGAGGGATCTGGCCAGTATGGCAGTAAAGTGTCGATGTTGTGCGATGGTTTGCGACCATACAGGAGAAAAAAAAGAGGGAAAACCCGGTAGTGACTTGCGTAGCGGTGTTATACGCGTATGTCACAAATGGAAGAATGAGGTCCCAGTTTGTTTGATCAGAAGCGACATGCGTCACGAGCACGTCCCCCAGAGTACGATTAAACCGCTCAGTCAAACCATTCGTCTGTGGGTGGTAGGCTGTACTCTTCCGGTGTACAATATGGCACTGTTGAAGAAGTGCTTGGATTACATCAGAGATAAAAAAATTGGCAGATCCCACGTACAGTGGGAATCGATTATATGCGAAGCATGAATGAGAACTGTTGATATGTCACTTTAAAATCAGCATAACGTTACAAGGTGGAGGTCAATGATGCCGTACATGACTTCCTTGTCAATCTTATCATGTTTGGATGTGTCGTTTATCTTCTTCATCTGTTCACGTCACGTGATACCAATTTTAGTATATTTGGAGCTAGCGAAACGGCCGCGAGCACGCTATGAGCGTACTCTCTAAAAAAATTTACGCCCTGAAAGGGGCAAAACGAGTGTACGCAATAAAATTACCCACATAAACACTCTTTTTACGCTCCATTTTTTAAATTTGAGGTGTTCGTAATCAAAACACCCTATTTACACCCTTATATTTGGGGTGTAATGAACAAGGCTACAAATACTTGATTGATATGTGGGGTTTTAAGACCAAAAACCACCATACGATTATGACAGACGCTGTAGTGGAGGGCAGCGGAAATTTCGACCACCTGGGGTTGTTTAACGTGCACCCAAATCTGAGCACACGTGCCTAAAAGGCTACAAATGCACGGCATTTTCGCGCCGTTCTGCTTATACCGTTAGTATACGTTAACCATCTTGATACAAGCAAGGCTCCCACTACTAGCTGCTTGCGTGTCACAGTTTCTTTTTCCGGCCCCAATCAAGACACGAACTTTTACAGCCCCCAAACAGAACTTCTTCCCGCATTAACCATTCAAACCCCATTGCACGAATCAACGGCCGTACATCCGCAATGAACGACTCCTTTTTCCCCCAAGCAATAACACTTTGGAATCACCTTCCCGACACCATTGTTGCCACACCTGACCGCACATCATTCCGCGCAAAATTAGAATCCCACTTTGATTCCACCCATTAACCCGTGGCTGTAAATATATTCTACCAACGTACTGTATGTATAATTTGCTTGTGCCTAGTTGTTTGTACCCTAATTCCCAGCCAAAGCGTTTCTTTTGTGTGTTATTTGATTCATTTTTGTTGTCATTTTTGACCAAACTACCATATTAGAACTGTACTGTTTATAATAATTTGTTCAACTTGAATTATACACACTCACAGCGTATTTTTTGCCCCCCCTTATGTAATGCCCTCGGGCCTTTAAGGATGCAATAAATGAAATGAAATGAAATAAATTGAAGCAGAAAGTATTGTGAACGAAACGCAGTTTTCATCGATAAAGCACGCAAACTACTATAAGATGGAAGATACAACAGGAGCGACGCTTGTTCAATAGAGTAAGGGCCAATTCTACTGTACCTGTTTCTTCATCAGTGTCATTTGCGTGATTAGTCAACACTCACAAAGTACACTGATTTGCCTGAACAAGGTAATGTGGTGCACATTGGTGTAGCCATGCATAGAACACTCCCCTTTCCCCCCTCCCCCATAAGATCGAAGCTTTTAAAGCTGGAGAAAAAACGTCTACCACCTGAGAAAAGAAACAACAGCACAGTTGTTTAGCCATAACCACCACGTCAGCAGGCCATCAGGTCCCTTAAAAACAACATCGACGTCATGTATTTTTAGCAGGCACGTTTTATTTAATTACTTAGCGAATGTTCCTCTTCATGTGTCCTTAAGAGTGTGCGATGAAAATTAGGAAGATGACTCTGACCATAAAGAAAAATGCAGAATAAGGACATTTCGCTGACCTTGACTCAGCGTTGCACACAATGACGGGAGCCTTGTGAACTAAATTGCGAACAAAGCTCTCCTCAGGGGAGCCGAAACGCATTCTCTAGTTCTCTCTCTCTCTCCGTTTTTTTTTTTTTGGATCCTCCTCTTTTAAATTATGTAACTTCCCCAGCAGACGTGCTTCGGTCAAAGCCTTGATGTAGGTAGTGAGAAAACAACATTGATGAAATATTTTCAGCCGTTGTCTTGTTCCAAGAACTGCAAGCTAAGTACAAATGTATTGCAGCAACGTGAAGACAGAAGTAGTAATTAACAGGTTGAGAAAGTAGCAGCAGGTCAGTATATTTATTTACTGCGTGCCAGAGCGTTCCTCTTCTTTCTTGTTATTGCTTGCTGCATAAAAGTGTGCAGATGCGCGTATGCGCTGTCGTCTTCGTCTTCCTAGCAGTACGTACGTGGCAATATGTTCTCATCGAATAGTGTGACGGCCGATGCATGCAATGTTGCAATGTCTTTACCGAAATGAAAGTGCTGATAAAATATCGCCTGCGTGACCTTGAATGTGCAGTCTCTAAAGACCCATAGAGCTAAGCAAAAAGCGCCAGCTTAGCTTTTTACCAAAGTTCACTACATTAGGTCGGTGAAGGTGCGCTAAACTTTCCTCCTGAATATTACAAATGCGCGTTCTGACTAGTAGCTCGTGCTGGCCGCACTGCACCGTCACAAAGTTCACTGCGATTCAGATGCACTGTTAAAGAACAAGTATAACGCAACAAATCGCTGCCGCAAAAAAAAAAAAAAGTGCCCGCGTTATTAGCAGAGGGCCGGAGCTAGCGTTAAACCGCATCTAGCCGGTTAGAGAGCGCCACAAGGCGCCATCAAGTCTCGTCGCCTGACAACCTTGGCTGCCCGCCTTCCTCCGTGGCTGCCCGGTATTGCTGCGCGCCGGGCGCACAGCGCGGGAAAGGGGTCGACATCGTCTTACATGCCACTGCGTGCCCTGGCGATAAACCCTCCCGTGTGTGTGCGTGGGGTGCGCGTGGCTTCTCGATCGGTAGAGTTTATTAGTCGGTGTTTAGTTTGAAATGTGCCTGCACTCTGTGCTCCACCAGTGTGTCCTGTCAGTGCTGATTATTGCGAAGGTGCACCATCCTGAAGACTGGACCTGTGGATTCATATTGTGGAGCACTCGAAGTGAAATAGTGAGTGCTGCTCTCACGTTGTTCCGTTGAGCGCTTTAACTGCGTCACGAGAATAACGCCTTCAAACAATTTTGTTTTCAACTAGTTTATGACGAATCAGCATTTGTTTGTACTTAACGAGAATATTTGTCCGAATTGTTTCACGGGGATGATGGCGAAGTGTGAGTGTGGGCAAGTTTTTTTGTTTGTTTAGATTGTTTGGAGTACAAAGTAGAGTGAGCTTGCGCCGCTGAGGTTCAGCGAAGAAACTGAACAGATTTTTTCGATGCCCTTCGTTGGCAGCCGTTCTTAACGGGGCCCGCTAGTGCTGCTTATCAGTTTTAGTTTACTTAATTAATACATGTGTGGGGACGGCGCCTGTTAGCTCTAAGCATCAACCGTATGTAAGTCGCATATTCTTGGGCATTTCGGTAGTTCATTCACTTTATTTTTTTTCTTATTGCACAAAAAGACCGAGAACGGTAACAAGGGCGTGGTGTCCATGTCATTCTTTTCGGTTCTTTTTTCGCTTTGTGCGGTAACACTCCCGTGATAACTCGGGTTGATGCATCGGGTGACAACACAGCATACTGCTTCGCGTTAGGTGCGCCTCGCGAAGTTTGCCTACTTGCTAATACATTCAATTTCGTTATTCGTCTTCACCGGCATTTTTGTTCACCCGCAACGCAGCGTGACACTGCCGACAGCCGTGCCTATGTAGCGGATCGAGCACTGAAGCTGGACTTTTGTTTGAACAGACCTTTAGTCTGTGTGTGTGGTCGAATTGCCTGCTTGAACAGCGCAAACGCTTGTTTGAAGATAACTGCTAACGTTCGAGCACATTTTATTCAGATTGTTTCCAGCATGTGTAACTTTCAAAATATCCTTGTTATTCAGAGTTTTATTGCCATCGCCTCGCTTTGGCGTTTAACTTCGCTAAGTATTCAAATGTTGAAGGCATTTTCGCTGTGTGAAGGGTATTAGTTTTTTTTGTTGCACACAAAACACTTTAATGTTATACATACTGCACGGTATCTAAGCATGTGTTGCAGCCAAAATGTAAGACTGGGCTGCATATCTATCTGGGAACACAAGCACAGCCACTGAACAGCCTACGCTGCACCGAGAAGGAGTTATGCTTTCTTACCCTGACAGCATGATTGAAACAAATGGCCCTAATTTAGCAGTATGCAATGGTCATTGAGTGAAGGTAACAGGGTCACTTTATTCGACATTTCCCAGCCAATTTTGCGGCTATGGCAAATGTGTCTGAAAAAAAAATCGCGCTGATTTAATGCACTGAAACAGTGAACTGCTTGAATATTTCGGAGAGAAAAAAGTTTTTCGTCACGTGGTTGCCTTTCAAACTTTTCATACTACTGTTTGAGTGTTTGTGAAAAAAAATATTTTACAAGTACCGCACCTTTTTTATACCAATTTTGGTACATGTTAAGTAAACGAGCTTATTTAAGGTGTTTGAAACTCAGCAATGTTAATACGAAAAAAGTTCTTCGTCACGTGGTTGCCTTTCAAACATTTCAGTCTACTGTTTGAGTGTTGTTTGTGAAAAAAAAATATTTTACAAGTACCGCACCTTTTTTTATACCAATTTTGGTACATGTTAAGTAAAGGAGCTTATTGAAGGTGTTTGAAACTCGGCAATATTATTACAAATTTTCGGCCACATACGTCTGCAAGAGTTTTGCCAAAGTGTGTAATGTTTGCATTTTCTCATTGCTATACTGCACTTTGTATGAATATCTGAGCTGTGACTACTTACTTCACAGAAAAGGTATTTTGAAGAAAAATTATTTTTAGAGATCTTAAGCTGTTAACCTCTACGAGAAAAGATCACTCATTTCACAGAATTGTCATTTTTGTTCGTATTGAGACGCAATTTGCACCATGTGGTGGTCCAATTAAAAATCACATTTTACCTAAATTGAAAGCAAATAAACAGTTCTTTCTATGTGACAAGTTTCATCCTTACAATTTCTATTTCAAGAAATAAAATATTTTTTTTAATTTTCCCATCAACGGCAATGGGGAACATCGAGGCGTCGGCTGCCAGATGACCAAATGGCGAGTGGGGAACTTGGAACTTCAAAAATCATTTAGGGGCAAAGCTCTTGAGGGCGTGGGTCGTACTAGTATTATGTAGCCTGTAGTCGTACTAGTATTATGTAGCCACTTGATGAGTTGCACAATACATAGCGTCAGTGGTTTTCACAGCATATACACGGATAAAATGATGATTCGTGGGGCGAATCATTCATCCGTACTTTTGTGCTTTCTTCCGTTCGTCTGTGCATCCATCCGTCCGGGCTTCCGTGTGTAGGTCTGTCCGTGAGTCCGTCCGTCTTTCTTTTCGTCCATACTGGCGTCAGGCTATCTGTCCATCCGTTTGTGCGTCCGGACGGACGAGCGTTACGCCCCACTCATACATCATTCACTCCGTGGATATGCTGCGATTTTTTTCTCAAGACATAAATTGCTACGACAAAATTTGGCACATGAAAAGAACTGTTTATTTGCTTCGATTTAGGTACAAAGTCTATTTTATTTCAACCACCACATGGTGCAAGTTGCGCCTCATTATAGACAAAACAATTGTTTTGTGAAATTTGCAATTTTCTCTCGTAGTTTGACAGCTTGAGAGGTCAAAAATTTTTTTTTCCTCCAAATATACCTTAAGTGGATTAAGCATTCACTCCTCAGATATTCATTGAAAGTGCAGTATTGATATAGAAAAATGCAGATATGACACATTTCGGCTAAATTATTTGAGGCGTATGTGGTCGAAAAATGGTAATAATATTGCTGAGCTTCTTACACTTTGCCCAAGCCCTTCACTTGACTTGTAGACCAAATGTGGCACGGAAGAAGAAATACTTATGAAATAATTTTTTTCACAAACATCCAGACGCGATTCCGGGAAGTTCAGGAGGCAGCCACGTGACCAATAAATTATTTGTTTGCGAAATATTCTAGCAGTTACCTTTTTAATGCAGTAAAATCAGCGCAATTTTTTTAATACATTTGCGGTGGTCACCAAAATGGCTGGAACGTCTGATGTGGAATGACCCAATAGCCAAATTCTTTCATTATATAATCGTGTCAATGTGAGCCCGTCCAAGAACACTAGTATAATTCGCATTTTAATACGTAACTGTACAGTACTTAATTTTACAAGTTACCTGCACTGAATACCTTCTCAATGCGTATACCGTCATGTATGCTCAGTGGCATTGTGCTTTTGTGCAATACAGATAAAATATGTATATGTTGTTGCGCGTCGTACTGTATTCCTTTTAATAAACTAATCGAACGAGTACCATGATATATCTGCAGAAATACACGTGCAGCTGTGTTGATGCATAATTAAGCATAGAACTTGACATTCATTTAGATTGGTCGTTGCATGCAGCTAATGGAACATTATCAACTTGGAGCAGCACCTTTTTTTTTTGCCTGCGCGAGCAAGCTGAAAGGGTAAAGTAAGGTTCATATACGGCACGAAAGGTTAATTATTCTGCCAAAGCGCGCTTTTTTTGGCGTTTATTGCTCAGCATACCTTTTCTAGCATTTCTCACTGCAGTGGAGCCCGATGCCTCTGAATATACTTAGTATGCACTCAATTTATACTTACACATAAAAAGCAGCTAGTTAGTTATGCATGGTTCACACTGTATGTAGCACTCTTTGTGAAATTTCAGTCATTGTTTCTTGTGTATTTATTTTAGGTTTGCGGGATAGAATTGCCTGTACAGAAAGAACAGCTTCGCCCCACTTCTCTCGAAGGCACCAGTCATCTCAGCAGCTGAAGATGATTGTGCAAGCAGCAGTGACGAGTGGTTTTGCAGTTAGAAGTGTACCAACACTGACATTACATTAATACAACCCCAATTACACTACCTTGTTGAATGTTCTCTTTTTTAATGTCGAAATTTATACTGCGAGATGTAATAGGTAGTAAATGTGACTCCAGTAACTCGCTTACTCTTTCTACATGTTTTTTTTCTATTGTATAGGTGTCAATTAAACGTCATACGTGTTTGCCCGACTAGCGCGAATATTTCTGGAAGATGTGGAGATTTATTGTATTGAAAACAATGAATTTTTAGTATAGAGAGAAATAAACTTGGTCCCGTGACATATTTTTAAATTTTGCAGAATGCCATCAGAGTCCCGTTTTTCAGATTTGCAGTTTTTCTATAATAAAGGCAGATGTTAACATATGGGCTCAAAATTGTTTTTTGCTTCGGTGTTATGTTCGGTTGGACCTTACACTTAAGGTTACTGCTTGCACTACTGTGGTGTGTGTGTGTGTGTGTGTGTGTGTGTGTGTGTGTGTGTGTGTGTGCGTGTGTGTGTTTTGTCCTTCACGGCCCAGTCTACGTACACATATATACACTGAACTCATGCATCTCATTGAAGACCATGGCACCTTATTTTATCAGCTGCATGCATGCAGGTATAAGTGCAGTGGGTGAGGCCAGTATCTTCCTTCTTCCCTGTCAGCAGCAGAGAAGGTTCATATATGCTTCTGCCTGACAACAATTGAGGCTTGGGCCAGTTGGTGATGCATATTTTATGGAATGAAGTGCTATGAACGGCTCTCCTCAACACACAAGTCTAAGTGTCACCTCCTGTGTCTCTGCTTTTGTTGCCCGTTAATTGCGCTTCATTTGATCACGTATGCTCATCCATATAACTGCCATCGTTTCAAGGGGGTTTTCAGTGTACACCCCACTCGCATGGGTGTAGCTTCATCCAACACCCGTAGTTTAGGGGTGTTCATAAACGCCTATTAAAGTAGGGTATAACGTTTCTTTACACCCTACAGTTTCAGGGTGCTTCTAAACACCTTATTGTTTAGGGTGTTCCTAGAGACCCTAGAAGGTTGTTGCCCATAAGACAAAACAAATACACCCTTATAGGTGTAAAAAATTTAGAGTGTAGTATGTAGTCATTTTTTTAAATGACACGCTTGTCAGCATTAACATGTTTGCATTAGTCATATACTTTCGTCATTCATTGACGTCACGTAACACCAAATTTGGTATATATGGAGCTAGCAAAACAGCTGCCAGCGCATCATGAAGGGCCCAATCTACTCCAATGTAGCATTGACGCGCGCGCTGTGGACACAGCGACGCAACGTTAGCACAACGCGAGCTGTGTACAGTGTGACTGACGCCAGGCGCGACCAGCGTCCGCCGGCGCGGCCCGACGGCAACCGGCACAAAATGCCACATGCTGCATTTCGCACCGATGCGTTACCCAGACAACACTGCGTCTCCCTCTTTTCGTGACTGTGGGACGCCGGACGCGCTGAAACGCGCATGCGTCAAAGCAACGCAGCGCAGAGCGCGCCTGCGCGTATATAGCAAGACCACCCTCTGAAGTGGCAACGCTGGCGTGACGCGACGAAATGAACGCCGGTGAGCACGCGCACCGCGTCACGTCGAAATTTATTGGCGCCTTGACTGTGGCATATAGTCATGTTCTCACATGATACGCATCAGCAGCACAAAGAGAGAGGATTGTAAAAGGGTACCGTAATATACAAAGAGGTCCAGCACCCAATGCGGATATAGTCGAAGATGTTCCTGCGGCACAAAAACATACAAAACAGTGGCTCCACGACTCTTACTCGGAAGTATCGAAGCGCTCAGCACTAAAACATCGAGTTGGACAAGAAGTCCGGGCCCAAGAACATGCTGAAGTGGAACTTTCTGCCGGGCCAGACACAGCCAAGGAGCCGCTGACTACCAAAGGGAAGGGCCACAGCAGCTTGCTGAGGAAACATTCTTCAAGAAATGCGATCTCGGCAGAGACAGCTGGAAACGAGCAAGTCATTTTGCCAAGAATCTTTGGGGCTCTAAGCAATTCTACGATCCCTGCCACAAGCAGGTTCTTTACCAGAAGTGAAATTGCTGCTAGATGTTGACCATCTTATCTTGTAGTAATCATGGCTATCAGACTATCTAACTGGTACAAAAGAAGTGCAATATTTCAGTGGAACTGCAACGGTTTGCAGAATAAGTGTGGAGATTTTCGGAAATTCGTCGCTTAGCACGGGTTTCCAATTTTGTGTATTTCCGAAACAAGAGTATCCTATAACCTTCGCTTGTCCAACTAGTGGTGTACCAAGCACAACGTCCTACTGCAAAAAGCAGATGGATGTTGTATGTGAGACGCGATATTTTATCGACACTTGTGGCTACTTCAAAAACAGATGCACCGGAATTTGTTAGATGCAAGGTGAAGTTGGGTAACGTAACTGTAACTGTCGTTAGCGTTTACGTGAACCCTCAAGCAAACTTTTCATACACAGAGTTGGCTGCATTGCGTAGATCTGATCATGATCCCATAATTATATGTGGTGACTTTAACGCGCTCCATGAATTGTGGGGTAGTGAGCGTTGTAATATAAAGAGATCTGCTATAGCAAAAATATGCGAAGACTATGGTTACACTATACTAAATGATGGTTCTCCAACGTTTCTACGGGGGCATAACTACTGCAGCGTACTAGACATCACTGTGTGCTCTTCTGAATTAGCGGCTGGAGCAGACTGGACTGCAGACTCTGATACAAGAGGAAATTACCACTTGCCAGTATTCATTTATCACCCAAAGTTGAAGCAAACGAGAAATAACCGCACAACAAAAATTACAAATTGGGCAATCTTTCGAGAACTACAGAGACAAAATCTTGAACCTTGTTCTGACGCAGAAACGTATGCATTGAAGATAAAACATTTTCTAACAAAAGCAACTTGTGCAGTACCCATTCCAGATGGGTATTCGGGTGTTGACGCTGAATATGAGAGGCTTCGGACAATACGACGCCGATCTGAAAGAAGATATCGCAGGTTGGGTAATTTAGAAGATTTCAAGGTTGCACAGAAAGTACATTCTCCAATGCATAACCAACTCCAGAAGCTTTCAACGAAAAGGTGGCAAGATTTATGTGCCTCACTTTCTCCATTTACCTCGGCGCCTCAACTGTGGAACATGGTACGCGCCCTCCGACAGTCAGTAGTCCACTCGAGACCACTACAGGCTCTAGCGCTGTCTCGAGGAGTTAGCGAACGTGTGATTGCCGAAGAATTTTGCGACCTTATACTGAGAAATAGACCGCCCAAACTAGCGAATATAAATCCTCAACAGAATCAGCTTCGACGGTTGTAACAAAGTTCTCTGCGATCAGTTCATCAGATCTGCATGACAGCTTCACACACCAGAGGAGCTCCAATATGTGCTGTCTTCCGTGAAACGAACAAGTTCACCAGGAACAGATGGAGTTTCATGCGCTGCTCTTGCTAATTTGTGCAAGAAAGGAAAATTACACCTGTTGGACATCTATAATAAAAGTTGGCAAAAAGAAAAAGTTCCGGAAAGTTGGAAGATATCAAAAGTAGTACCGTTGCTAAAGCCAGGGAAGAGCCCCAGGCAGTTGGACTCGTTTAGGCCGGTTAGTTTGACAAGTTGTTTTTCAAAAGTGATGGAAAAAATGATCAATGAACGAATTTTATGGTGGCAAAACATGAAAAAACTACTACCAGAAAGCATAGCCAGCTTCAGAAGAGGCAGATTTACAATGGACTGCATTCTGGATTTGGTCACAGATGTGGAAAACCAACGAACGCAAGGAAACACCACTGTTGCTGTATTCCTTGATGCCAACAGAGCATACGACACAGTGAGTCACGTTCACGTTCTGCAAGGCCTGGTGTTACAGGGATTCAATGGCAAGATATTGCTTTGGATCGCTGACTTCCTGAATCACCAGAAAAATTTTGTAGTTACGCAGGAGGGCCCAACGTCAGAACATGTCGTCAACCAAGGAGTGCCACAGGGCAGTGTGCTAAGCCCTACTCTCTTTAGTGCAGTCATGGCGCAGCTCCCGTATAATCTTCCACCTAACATCAAATGTTCAGTGATTACTGATGATATAGGTATATGGACGTCTGGTCCATCGTTTTTGGATGTACAACAAACTCTACAAGAAGGATTGGATTATGTCAACCGTTTTCTAAAGAAAAAAAGAGGTCTAGCTAAAGCAACCATAATTCCGTTTAAATTAAAAAGACCTGGAAATTTCCAGATTATTCTGCAAAATCAGCCTAATCAAATGGTTAAAACTCATGAATTCTTGGGAGTAATTTTAGACCGGAGACTAACATGGTTGCCTCATGTCCAGTCCCTTGAACAAAAAGTGAATCAGGCCATTCGAATCCTCCGGCATCTCTGCGGGGCCAAATGGGGTGGTACTACAGAGTCATCATTAGCCCTACATGTTGCCTGGACACGCCCCATCGTAACTTACTCGCTGCCTCTGCTGCACGGACTTCCAGCTTCCACCGAAAGGAGACTTTGCTTGTTATTGGCAAGAAGCTTGAGGGTATGTCTGGGTTCACCACGGTCAACTTCCAGTGCTTTAGTGTATGCGGAGGCTCGAGAGCCACCTTTGGCAGTACTCCGAACTAAAGAAACATCTCGAAATTTATTTAGAATTTTCACGCAACAGGAAAGTCATTTTTTATCTGGTGCACTAACACAAAGGATAGCAACGAGACTACAGGATACTATATCATCATTTCAAGCAGTAGTACCAGAATTTAAACAATGAAAACCTTCAAAAGCACATTGGACGCTGCCACTTCTCAACGTTATCCGTGAAATCGACGGCATAGAGAAGAAAGCAGACATGGCACCTCTAGTAGCGGCACAGTTGGTACTTCATCAGCTTCGTGTAATGCATAATGAAAAAACGAAGACATATACAGACGGATCATGCACTGAAGAAGCGTCAGCCTGTGCGGTCCTTATACCCGAAATTCAGAAAAAGAAGATGTACAAATTGTCGCACAAATCTTCATCGACGACAGCAGAATTGGTGGCTACCTTTGAAGCAGTTAAGCTTATCTGCGAGGATCCCGAGCCACGAAAATGAGTGATATGCACTGATAGCAAACCTGCTCTTCAGCTAATCAGAAATGTGAGATCACCTTACAAAAATGGTGAAATATCACAATGTATTGCAGAAAGTGTGGATTATGCCTCATCGCAGGGTCACAACATCGTATTCCAATGGATACTCAGCCACATTGGAATGAAGGGAAATGAAGAGGCTGATAGCCTCGCGAAGAAAGCATTGAAGGAAGGACGGGATAGCGCAATCCCTATGTCTGGGGCAGATATTCGACATTTTATAACGCAAGGAGCTAACCATTGTTCAATAGAGAAGTGCTTTGAGAGCCCTAAATCAAAAAAATGGTACTTTATGAAGTTGATCCACACAGAAAATTTTTCATAGCTACAGACCTCTCACGACACTTAGAGACATTACTCCACCGACTTCGATCGGAAGTAGCATACACAAACAGCTCCCTGCACAAGATACATCGATCCAACTCACCCGAATGCCATTGTGGTCATTCAGAACAAAATGTTCGCCATATTCTTTTGGAGTGCGTTAAATACGCGAATGAAAGAAAAAAATTAAAGAACAAGTTAGCAAGTTTGGACAGACGGCTCCTCACAATAAAGAAACTACTTGGACCATGGCCTTAGATGCATGTCCAGAAAAAGGCAATAATCTTCCTGACAGACTTTTTAGTGGAGACCGGACTGGACAAGCGCCTATAACAGACAGCCAGAGATGGGTATATATAAAATGTGATCATGTATACACTGACAGTAGAATAGTAAGGTGTGCGTGTAAATAGTTTATGACTGTGTGAACTGCGCTAAGAAAACTGTGTATCGACATGATATTTGAACTGATTTCAGTGTGCTATTATGTTTTTTCCGTATTGTTAATTTTTGGGTACCGTTCTGTATTATTATTTTAATTTTCGCTGCAGAACTTTGTAATATGGAGTAGCCGAGGCAATAGGCACCTCAACCTTTCCACAGCAAAACAGTTAAAACAGAACAGAAAACAGATCCGCATCTCATGATTATCATGTTTGCCCCAGTCACATACCTTCGTCATATATTGGCGTCACGTAATACCGAATTTGGCATATGTGAAGCTGGCAAAACGGCCGCGAGCGCATCATGAGCCTGGCATGTAGTCATGTTGTTACATGACACGCATAGCGTGAAAATGATGTTAGGGTTTGTTCTTGTGTTTGCCATGCAATCATGGCCTACCATACCACTTTTTCAACAAGCTATGTGAACGAAACCATTGCAAGAGCTGCAGGACCATTAAATGTAAATCATGACATTTATCACTTACAAGTCATGATTTTCATGTTATGACTAATCAAATATGTTCTTGATGCAGTCATGTTATGCCACCCCAAGTTTGGTATTGATGCCATTATTAAACGGTCAAGAGAGCTAAATGTCGTAGGCGGCTAGATAGATAGATAGATAGATAGATAGATAGATAGATAGATAGATAGATAGATAGATAGATAGATAGATAGATAGATAGATAGATAGATAGATAGATAGATAGATAGATAGATAGACAGACAGACAGACAGACAGGCAGGCAGACAGACAGACAGACAGACAGACAGACAGACAGACAGACAGACAGACAGACAGACAGATAGATAGATAGATAGATAGATAGATAGATAGATAGATAGATAGATAGATAGATAGATAGATAGATAGATAGATAGATAGATAGATAGATAGATAGATTGATTGATTGATAGAGAGATACGCTCAAAGTCGCTGAAGTTCGCTAAGAAATGCTTGGCATTTAAAACGCCCTCGGTTACTGAGGAAATCGCGAGGAGGACCATGATGAAGCACAAAACGATTGAGTATGAAAATTGCGGTGTGTTATGCTGCAGCTGTGGGGAGAGCAGCAGTTTCAGCGTACCGTGTAAGATGATCCACCACCACGATAGCCAATCGTTTGTCTGACGTTGTCGATGGTAGTGGTCTGTAGAGGTCAATTCCTATGTGGTCGAATGGGTGGTCTAGGCGTGGAATTGGCTGCAATGAACCTGTTTCAAGATGTGCCAGGTTTTTCTGCCGCTGACATTCGTGGCAGCCGCGAATGAACTGGCGGACGAATGTAAACATTCCACGCCAGTAATACTTTTTTCGTGGGCGCTCGTAGGCCTTGAAAACACCGGCGTGAGCACATTGCGGGTCGCAATGAAACGACGCGCAGATAGTAGAGCGCAGCGTTCGGGGAATGACTAGTAGCCATTTCGTACCATTTGCTGAATAGTTGCGCCGGTACAAGACGCTATCCCGAATAGCTAAGTGCGGAGCCTGGCGGCGCAGGGTCCGAGTGGTTGGAAGTGTCGGTGCCTCAGATAATGCGCCAAGCAGCGAAGGGATCCATCGGTTATTGCGTTGTGAAGAAGAAATGGTGTCCTCGTCAAGAGCTGACAACGTGTTGTCTGAGGAAACAGATGCAATGTCCTAGGATAGGGGAGATTGCGACAGTGCATCAGCATCGGTATGCGTGGTTGATCCGTTACCACATCAAAAGTAAAGCCATGAAAGTACGGGCGGAACTTGACAAGCGCCCAAACGATCGCCAAGCATTCCTTGTCGGTGACGCTGTAGTTCGATTCAGCCTTGGTTAGAGTTCTGCTGGCGTAGGCGACAACATACTCCGCAAATTCAGGCTTGCGTTGCGTGAGAACCGCACCGAGGCCGACACCACTGGCGTCGTTGTGGGCCTTAGTTGCCGCCGTAGGATCGTAGTGACGCAGTATTGGTGGTGAAGTGAGGAAACGACGAAGGGTACAGAAGGCTTGGTCACACTCAGAAGACCATGACCAAATATCAGTGGCACTGCCTAGAAGTTTGGTCAAAGGCGCAATGATAGAGGCGAAGTTGTGCACGAACTGGCGAACGTAGTAACATAACCCCACGAAGCTCCGTAACTGCTTCACATTCGTTGGTTTGGGGAAGTCGGCGACAGCACGTAATTTAGCCGGGTCTGGAAGTATACCATCCTTTGATACGACGTTCCCGAGAATCGTAAGTTGCCGAGCAGCGAAGTGGCACTTCTGAGGTTGAGTTGGAGCTGAGCATTCTTCAGACACGTGAGGACGTGTTTCAGGCGCTCGATATGTGTTGCGCAGTCTGGCACAAAGACGACAATATCGTCGAGATAGCAGAGACATATTTGCCAATTCACACCCGAAAAACCGAGTCCGTCATGCGCTCGAAGGTGGCAGACGCATTGCAGAGGTCGAAGGGCATGACAATGAACTCATATAGACCGTCGGGTGTCACGAAGGCTGTTTTTGGTCGATCGGCATCTGCATGGGGGACCTGCCAGTACCCTGAGCTTAAATCTAAGGATGAAGAAACTTGGCACCTTGTAAAGTATCAAGGGCGTCGTCAATCTTCGGTAAAGGACGTGTTTTCTAGTGATCTTATTTAAACACCGGTAATCCACGCAGAAGTGAATGGAACCATCCTTTTTTAAACGAGCACTACAGGTGAGGCTCATTGACTTAGTGAAGGTTAAATGACGCCGCGTTGCAGCATAGCGTCCAGCTGCTCGCTAATAACTTGGCGTTCCGCCGCAGAAATACGGTATGGTCATCGCCGTAGAGGCGCATGGGCGCCGGTATCGATGTAACATACGGTGGTAGAAGTGCAGCCAAGTGAAGGTTGAATAACTTCGAAAGATTCGCGTTACTGGTAGAGCAGTTGGAGGAGTTCAGATTGTTCAGATGGTGACAGTCCGTCTGGGATCGCCGAATCGAACACTTTGGAAGCCTGTAGATCAGAGTGGTTAAAAGCAATGATTGCGGTGAGGTGACTTCGGGATGATTCTTGCTGCACGGTGAAGATTTGTCCGTTATCAATGGGCTCTATGTATCCAAGAGATTTGCCTTTTAACAGTTTGATGGTATGCGAAAGGGATTGGTAAAGAATAGAGCACTGGCTTCATTAGAAATCGAGAGGGTCGAATAAGGAAGCAGAAGTGGTTTCCGACTTAGAGGCTTGATGGCTCAAAAAATGCTACTTCATCACACATGCCATTGGAGACCACAGGGAACAAAACAGCTGTTGTCGGTGGAAGGTCAGTGTCTTCTTTGACAACTAGCTTGTGCGCGGCTTGATTCGTGTAGTCGCAGGGCTGGTCGAACAACGGAAGCAGTTGAAGTTCGGAGCGGGCGGAATCTATAACGGCGTGGTTACGCGATAGGAAATCGCAGCCAAGTATGATGTCCTGAGAGCAAGAGAAAAGGACGATAAACTAAACAATGTAGTGGTCCTTCGCAATTGTGAGTCGGGAAGTGCAGGCGGCTATATGTCGAACAGGTTCTCCATTTGCTGGACGTAAGGACATCACATCAAGCGGCGTGGTCACCTTTCGGAGCTTGCGGCAACGTTTGCCGTCTATAACAGACACAGCAGCACCGCAACTACAAGAGCGTATGCATGGGCGCCTTCTACAAAAACTTTGACGATATTTGACGGAAAACTGCGAGGAATTGAACGTTTTGATATCGCAGTTCTTGCCTCCTGAACAGCGACGGCTGGTTTTCTCATGTTGAGGGGCTGGTAGTGGACGCATGGGCGACAAGGAGCGACGATTGGGTGATGGTGAGCGACGAGATGAAGTTGCCGGATAGTCACGGGAAGACGCGCTTGACTGATGACTCGAACTTTTGTAACCTGAAGGGGGTCGGTTCATGTAGTTGCTCCGTGATCGGGCGTCTGTGTAGCCGGGCACGCGACGACGGCATTATCGGGAGATATGGCCAGGGCCACCACATGCAAAACAGATCAGCTGGTCATCGCGCGTTTCCCAGTTATTTGCAGCGAGGGGCGTCGCCCACGCGTCATACGGCTGAGTCGAGGCTGTGGTAGTGAGGCGAGGAGCCCTTGTGACGGAAGACTGAGTAGGAGCGGGGACCTGCGGCATTCCATTGAACTGGCGAGGGCTAGTGTGGCGGCTGCCTCTTTATTGCGTCAGCATAAGTAAGAGGCGTAGCGACAACTTGCTGCTGAAACGGCACTGGCATAGCCTCGGCAATCTAGTTCTGAAGCACATGTCGGAGCATTGGAGCTAACGAGGTCGGTGGTCGCACTTGCTGCGGCTGCGGTTGCTCTTGCCACTGAAAAAACGGCAGGAGGGAAAGCAGGCGCACGACCTCCTCACGCACAAAGTCTTTCATTTGTGCTAGAAGGTGGGAGTGGTCAGGCACGAGGTCCAGTGCAGAGAGTGGTTGGTTAGAATGAGATGGACGACGGGTGACTGCTCGTTGCCGTCGCAATTAATCGTAGCTCTGGCACAGAGTTACCACTTCAGACACCGCGCCAGGAGGCTTCGCAAGATTATCATGTTTGCACCAGTCACACACCTTCGTCATCCATTGGCGTCACGTAAATAAGAGCAAGTTTTGCATATGTGAAGCTAGCGAAATGGCCACGAGCGCATCATCAGTGTGGTATGTAATCGTGTTGTTACATGACTCGCATGTCGTGATTATCATGTTTAGATTTGTCAGTTACCTATGTCGTTCGTTCGCGTTGCGTAATACCGAGTTTGGTACATGTGAAGCTAGCGAAACAGCCGAAAGGGCATCATGTGCGTAGCATGTAGTCATGTTTTTACATGACACGCATCTAATGTTTATCATGTTTGCGCCAGTATCATGCCTTCGTCATCTATTAACGTCCCGTATTACCAAATTTGCTATAAGTAAATCTAGTGAAATAGCTCCGGCGCATCATGAGCGTGGCATGTAGTCATGTTGTTACATGACATGCATTGTAATGTTTATCATTTTTGCATCAGTGTCATACCTTCGTCATCCATTCACGCATGCATCAGTATCATACCTTCGTCATCCATTCACGCACCGTACTGCCAAATTTGATATATGTGACGCTAGCGAAACGGCCGCGAGCGCATCATGAGCGTGGCATGTAGTCTTGATGTTACATGACACGCGTGCCATGATTTTCATGTTAGGATCTGTCGCTCGTGTTCTCCATGTAATCATGCCATACCTTACCAGCTTTGCAACATGCCATGTGAACGAAACCACTGCAAGAGCTGCAGGACCATGGAATGTATATCATGGCATTCATGAGATACATGTCACAATTTTCATGTTATGACTATTTAAATATGTTCTTCACACAGTCATGTTATGCCATACCAAGTTTTGTATCGATAGCATTATCGAAACGGCCAGGTGAGCTAAAAGTCGTAGTGGCTAGATAGATAGATAGATAGATAGATAGATAGATAGATAGATAGATAGATAGATAGATAGATAGATAGATAGATAGATAGATAGATAGATAGATAGATAGATAGATAGATAGATAGATAGATAGATAGATAGATAGATAGATAGATACGCTCAAAGTAACCGAAGCTCCCTAAGAAATGCCTTGCATTTAATAATTATTATTATTGTTTTTATTGGGGTTTTGCGTCCAAAAACCACCATATGATTATGATAGACGTGGTAGTAGAGGGCAGCAGAAATTGTGACCATTGGGGGTCTTTAACGTGCACCTAAATCTAATAACACAGGCCTCAAGCGTTTCCGCCTCCATGGAAAATGTGGCCGTTGCGACCGGAATTCAATCCCGCGACCTGTGGGTCAGCAGCCGATTGCCTTAGCCACTAAATCACGGTGACGCGCGATCACTAGAAAACAAGCCCGTTGCAACATAAATTGCGCTGCACTGCGTCCAAAGTGAAACAAGCTATGCACCCGCAAGTCGGAGTTTCCACAAGCTGAAAAAATTGATTTTTCAGTTCCTCTCTAAATGTTCTGTGAGCTGATGAACCTTAACTGTCAGCGCACAGTCATTAATGAGAGCACCGCACCGTTCGTAGATACAGTAGCGCAAATGTAGGCAGAAACACTGTATTTGAAATACATGTGTTTCGAGTTCCACTATTACCGTTCACGCGGGAAAAACGTACGTCAGTTACATGGGCGTAGCGAGAAACTTTTTCGGCGAAGTATACCCATATATTATTTTTATCCTTTATCTGTAATCGTGGATGTGTTTCTGTACGTGTATATACACACATGTGAAATAAACGTTTTCAAGAGGAAGGACTACTGCCGTCTAATTTGAGACTTGCGCAAAAAACAGGCATACGTGACAAATTTACGCAACAAATTTACGCAACAACGCAACATTACGCAACAAATTTTCTGAATAGATAGCTTTGACAAAATATTGACAAAAATATACACACGCTAAATAACGGCGTGCTCACCGGGTAGAATGGAGTTGTCGCGAGTGACTTGATCAGATCTTACCATCACAGTGTCCATGAAAGTCTTTTTACAGCGTAAGTTTCTGATCGACGTTGTTCTCCGTCGCGCGTCGCCTACATCCTTAGGGAAGCGATAGAACGATACGGTGCCACCTTTGCACCGCAATGCCACTCATTACGGCACACAGCAATGGTCTTTGTACATCGCTTTCTTCTTTGCCGGGGTCACGCATGCGGCATAGCGAAAACAAAGGAACCGGGTGACCGCTTCTCAACGCACATAGCTTGGTATCCTATCTGCTTTCAAGGTTGATATTGTTAGCACCGTTTCAATGCACGGCCACTAGGTGGCGAGCGCTCAGTTAGAATTGCGAGTTGGAATGCAAAAAAAAAAAAAAAACGGTAACGACCCCTTTCCGGGGCGCCTACAACAACCGCTGAGATAATTCCAAACGAGTGACCGACACACCTTAGAGGCGCTGTATCAAAAAGTGTCTTCCCACTTCTCTGAGCTACAAGTAGACCGAATGGTTTTTCCATGTAAACGAGTCCTTAAGTATACACTTCTTTCTTTTAATCATTAATGACGGACTCGTACTGGCAGACTTGGTGCCTTTAGGTTGTATGCGAGGGACTATAGGTCAGCTGCCAGCTCATATTAAGTTCACGTGCTACGTGACGACAAACAGGCTCATAAAGAGTGTGTCACACTCGCCGCCATGGTTATTGGTGGCGCTGGCTGACACTCCCACGTTTAAATTCACATATATACCCAATAAAGTGGATGGGAGGATAGCTGCCGTGGTAGCTCAGTGGTGGAGCATCAAACGCGTTATTCGAAGGTCGCAGGCTGGGTTCCTGCCCACGGCAAGTTATCTTTGCACCCACTTTTCTTTCTTCACATTAACATTAATATATATATATATATATATATATATATATATATATATATATATATATATATATATATATATATATATATATATATATATATGTGTGTGTGTGTTTGTGTGTGTGTGTGTGTGTGTGTGTTGCTGGAATCCCGGTGCTGCTAAAATGGCCCATATATGAGATAGGGAAGCATATTTCAAATGGCACTGTTGGAAATTAAAAACGTAGCCTCTTATGTGCGTGTTGTTGCCCTATCGGGAGTCAGTATCGACCAGATGACTCTGATGCCATATCATGTAACTAGCCACCAAAACCCATTTATGTGGGACATTCAACGAAAACCTTTAACTGTAGTAGCAGAAATTAAAACGCCATTGTATCTGGCTGTTTCACTAGAACCGACAGTGAAGCCGACGTTCGAGACCGCGTTGTTTCCCGAGGTTGTGGGTATAGATATTTTCTGGTGTAACTCTCCTGTAATGTATTCGATACGCCAGTCAGGGATCTTAAAGGCACGCAAACGAGAGACGTCAAGTTCATGTGGAATGAGCAGGGGCATTAAAGAATTTGGTTGGGTGTGAAAAGTTAACAAAAGAGATAAAGCGCAGTTCTAATATCTCTTATATTCTCAATGTATCTCGCCTCAGACTCCGTGCTGAATGGTGTCCGTGACGAATCTGATGGCTCATAGCGAATTAGAAAGCACCATCTCACGTCACCATGCGTGCAATTGGCCGCTGCTTGTTCGTGGTGCGGTGAAGTCACTGCTCTAATGATTGCCGCGATGGATATGGTTGCAGACTTTAAGACTCGCAGGGAAGAGCTCAGCATGGATGCAGGAGTGCATTTCAGCGAGTCTGAATTGATCCCCTGTGTACTCTCGGCGGCAGCAGCTCTTTCTGCGAATGAACCCTGGCTCTGTCATTTTCATCTATGGCATACGCGAGGTGTCTGACTGCCGAATACTGCTTATGTACACGTGTATTTAATCTTTCGTTTTTATTAATGGTGTTTTCGTCTTGTAGAGCCACAGCAGAGGTGCCCAGCTGTGAAGAGAATCGCGGCAGAGCAAGTGAGAGCAGAGTCACGCAGAGCTGTTCAATCCGCCCCTGGAATGCTGCACGCATCCGAAGAGCAGGTGGGAGGGCACCAGTGAGACGAAACGTAACATGGGATCAAAACAATCGAAGCCTAATAATTCGCGGGGGTATACAACGGTAGAACGCGTGTGAAATCCGACGCAGAATCACTGCGGGGCTGACTCATGTAAACGATCTCAACATCACTGGAGCCAGACTACACCTGCGGATGCTCTTATTGTCAACATGCTCACCGGAAGAAGCAGGAAAAGAAAACAAAATGAATGTGCTGGATATCAAGATTACTAACTCTCGGCGCAGCACGGCTGGACTGCGTTTGTGATCATTACGAGAAACGTGAAGATATGTTTGTACTATGGACATGAAATATGGAACGCGAAGAGCGGCAAGCATTATAGCAACGGTCTCGTGTGTGCCGTGCCGTCATCGCCATGGAGGTGTGCAGTAATGCAAAGTAGGACTGATGCGCACCTATCAATGTTGGTGACTGGTGGGCGCGCAGTATACGATTTTTAATACTTACCAATGTTCGCACTTATTTTGACGTCGATATTACATATTATTTAGTTTATCACAATTTCCTCTCTCGTTAAAGCCAAGTTCACAGCAATAATGGAATGAATGTGATCTCAACTTCTTGCATCTCTTTAGTGCTATTATGCGCGAGGCCCACCACTGGAGACATGAGCATGGCAGTCCACGTATGCTCCGACATAATGATCACGTGATGCAAGAATTTGCGAGAAGGCGACTGTGCCGATGGGCTAGGAACGCAAATGTTAGTTGGGATCAGCCTCAACTATGAAGATTGCAATTGGGTGTTCTGCTGATCTGTGAGAAGAAGTTGGCTTCTGAGTAAGACTGACCGCGATAAAATATTTTGGCCAATTTGAGGAGCGACAGTGCAGTTCACACTTTACACCTCCTAATCTACATTAAGACGCAAACACCTCGTTCCTTTCTGAAAAAAGATTACTGAGGTGCATAATTTTCCATAGTCAACCACCTTCTATGCATGTGGATCGGGAAAATTGCCGTGGGCAAAGCATCGGTACACAGAGAAAAATGAGCAGAGGCCACACAATTGGATGGAAGAAAGCAGTATGCGAACGCCCCACCGCAGTGGTCTACTGGTCATGACACTCCATTTCTAACCCGCAGATTGCGGGATCAAATCCCGGCTGCGGCGGTCGCATTTTCGGTGGAAACGAAAATGTTTGAGACATGTGTACCTATAAATTTAGGCGCTCGTTAAAGAAATCCAGGTGATCGGAATTTCCGGAGCCCTCCACTACGGCACCTCTCATATTCACATCGTAATTTCGGGACGTTAAATCCAATTTAAGATTATCAGTATGTCAATAAATTTCTCGTTTCAGAAAAGATAAGAATGAAACATTGCAGGAAAGCCCTTGCTTATTTCTTTCATTTCATTCTTTTTTCCCCACGTCAGCCCACGAAAGCTCGCCAAACATAGAGACTGACGTGTCCGATGAGTTGGTAAAGAGATTCTCTATCGCAACTCTTCATCAACAAGACCGTGGACAGTGCTGAAGAACCAAAGTGGTTTTGGCCGAACGAGAAGACAACGAACATTTCAAGCGATAAGTGCAGTGCCGAAGCTAGACGGAGGTTAGGAAGGTTCAACCTCTCCCCGTGCCGATATCGTTACATTTGTCCGTGTGTGTATATGCGCACACATACGAAGAGATGCCAGACCACAAATGAAGCGAAGACAGAACCCCAAAAGAAAGATTTTGTCTACGATCATGGACACGTATACGTTTATGATCAAATTGGTGCTTAGGTGAGCACAGGCTTCCATCTACCTATTTATCTTAAAAATTTTCATGAGCTTAAATTTGAGCAAGGAGCTACGGGCTCTTTGTTTATATGAGCCACAAGTTTCAAGGAGCCCCAGGCTTTCAGAAGATTGTGTTTCGTTAGCTGAAGGAAAGAAGGAATACTTAACTAGTAAAAGGAGTTATTAGCTTCATGGATGGTACCAGAGGAGAAGAAAGTGAGGAAGGGAGTGTTGTAAAAGCGTGGGGGCATGCGTCCACCACTTTTGAACCTCTAGGGCGACCTTTCTACGAGACGCGAGGCGCTATAGTATTCCGCTGGTGTCCGCAGGAAGCCCCTGAACACATGTTGGGTGGGCTCGGCTCAGCGCCCCCGTTCAAGTGGCGCCCGGGCCACTTGTGCCACATTTGCCCCACCCTAGTTACGGCACTGCGCACAAGCATCTAAATCTAAGAAGTCTAAAGTTCTCGCCTACTTCGAATCGCTAGAACCGCGGTCATGATCAAACCCGTTTATTTCATATCGGCAGCTGAGCACAGTAACCAATGACAGAAATTTCGTAAAAAAAAAGAAAGTAAAAAATGCAGAGTGGAATTATTTTACTTGGTGTTCAAACCAACGCGGCGCTGAATCACTCTCGCGCGAGCTACCAGCTTGTTCGCTCAACCAACTCGGCCATAACGCTATAGGATTTTTCTTATCATGATACTATGGTCCTAGACTCGAGTCGGTGATGCGACTGTGTTGTGGAAAACTTCATTTTCGAACCTATTTTTGTCACGCATAAACATGATTGCGGGCTCAAATCAAAGCCTATTGTACGCACTATTTATATCGCCGAGAAATTTGCAGGTTTCCACATAGTTTTTTTATACGGCCTTTTTTTTGTCAAGAAAAAATAAGCTGTGATTTCAGTAGCTTACTAAAACCCCATTGTGTAAACTTTATTCGTCGTGGGAACGGAATTGGAAGCCCCGACGTTAACAATGCTGCATTTGCGAAGTGCAGTACGGCTCCTAGAACTTGTCGCTTTAAGACCTTTTGAAATTTCCTCCTCTACAATCTTTATCGTCGAAAAATGACCCCGTCCCATTAAAAACGCGCGAGCTTACAGCCGGGGCTGTTAGGATCGCTGATCGGGCAGTGTCAAGGGAGCTTACGATAGGGTGATTCAAGAAGACGTGTGGGGAATACTGGGCACACTAGATGTGGAAGATGGAATAACTAATATTTTACAGGATATCTATAAAAGTAACAAGGTAATTATCAAATTGGAAGAACGGGTATCTGAACCTATAGAGATACAACGTGGGCTTCGACACGGATGTTCCTCGTCAGCTTTGTTATTTATCCTGTATCTCCAGGGACTAGAAGCCAAATTAGAGGGGAGTCGATTCGGCTTCAGCCTCTCATTTTCCAAGGAAGGAAATCACATTGAACAGTCATTACTAGCATTGATGCATGCAAATGATATAGCATTAATAGCCGACAACAAGGAAGATCTCCGAGAATTGATAGACATCTGTAGTAATGAGGTAGATTGGCTAAATCTGAAGTTCAGCATGGAAAAATCGGCAATCATGATTTTAATGATAACAAAGGCAGTGAGCACAAGATACAGGAAGTCACGCCAGAAATAGTGGAAAAATACAAATATTTGGGCGTATGGATAAATAACGGGGCTGAGTATCTAAGGGAGCACGAAAGATACGTAATGACTAAGGGCACCACGAATGCAGGTGTAATTAAAAAGTAGGGCACTGTGGAACTACAAAAGGTATGACGTTGTGAGAGGGATTTGCAATGGTGTCATGGTCCCGGGTTTTACGTTCAGCAATGCGGTCTTATGCATGAAATCAGAAGTACTAGCAAGATTGGAAATTAAAAACGTGGCATAGGTAGACTTGCTTTGGGAGCACGCGGGAATACCCCAAGTTTGGGGGACAGCGTGACATGGGATGGACATCGTTGGAGGGCAGGGAAGCTAGCAGGGGAGCTAAATGGGAGAAGATCGTTGGGCTAGGAAAGTTTTCAGCTACTTGTACATGAAGAATGTTAATACTAAATAGAGAAAACTGACTCGAAAACTATCAAGCAAGCGTTTAGACAACAGCAGAATACCAAGCCAAAAGGAAACATTGGTTAAGAAGAAGGTGATGGAAACACAGAGGGACATGTGGAAGATGAGAACGCTTACGAAATCATCACTGGAGACCTACCGAACGTTTAAGCAGGAAATTGTAAGGGAAAACATTTACGATAATCCTCGGGGTAGTTATCTGCTCTTCGAGGCTAGAAAGGTAGTATTGCAGAACAAGAAGTACCGAGCAAAGCACGAAGTCATAGACACGGTATGAAGTGCGTGTGGAGAGGAGGAGGAAACGGTTGAACATTTGATAATCTTCTGTAAAGGGCTCCGCCCTATAGTCGAAGATAATGGCGCCGAATTTTTCAAAGCATAGGGGTTTAGGGACATTGAAGGTGAAATGGACTTTGAACAGGTAGAAATAACCAGGAGGAGGCAAACTGATTGGTGGCTACAATCGAGGCACGAGTGAAATTCAATCCTTAAACACATAGTGATAGTACTTAACTGTATGGCTAGGTGGCGTGAGCCACCACCCGATCTAAAGGGCACAGCCGGATTCATCCATCTATCCATTCATCCATCCATTCATCCATCCATTTATCCATCCATCCATCCATGCATGCATCCATCCATTCATTCGTCCGTCCATCCGTCCGTCCGTCCTTCCTCGCTTATTTCTTCCTTCCGTCCATCCGTCCGTCCATCCATCCATCCATCCATCCATCCATTCATCCATCCATCCATCCATCCATCCATCCATCCATCCATCCATCCATCCATCCATCCATCCATCCATCCATCCATCCATCCATCCCTGAATGCAGGATATGAAATCATGCCTTTGCTGTGACGCACTGCTGTAGCGTGACTGAGCTACTCATTTATATCTTTGTCCTCTGAATACTACAAAAAAAGAAAGAAAGACCTTAAAAAGCCCACATATCTCTGCGATTACTTCAGCAACACTGTTGGCACCTTATACGCATATGATTTTTTTTCTCTCATTATGTTCACCATTGAATGTGGGACAGTCGATAAGTCTAGCCAGGAAAACTTAGTGGCTGACGGCGCTTTGCGCTACACTGCGTTTATCGCCTGTACTTTCATGTTTTTGCACCAGTAAAAATATAAAAATCATATGTAAGCGTTCAGCAGAAAGCTTTCATCGATGGATTACGTGCAAGAGGGCCTGCAAAATAGGACATGCATGTCCTTTTTCTTCAGGCAAAAACAATTACCACTGTCTTCTATCCGTCTTTAACAATGCCACACTAACGCTGCAGACAATTTAAAAGGATGAAATTTTCAGCTAAATCATATGACATTATATATAAGGCATGCCGCCTGAATTGATTTTCAGCGTTTGGGCTCTTTAAAGTGGTCTGAAGTCTAAGCACACGGTTGTGCACGATAACTGTTTTAAGTACAGTTTGAGTACCGATGTGTCACAGTTTATGTGGTAGCAATATTTTTTTATGTAATGGTACCACGGCCAAATCAACACAACTAAGGCTCCTGGCATGATCGATAAACTACACTGCCGTAGTTGTACGCCTACCAACAGCGTGCAAATACATGAGCTTAAGGCTTTTTATTTTTTACAACCGAATTGGTATAAAACACTGCGTTCACATACCATTCAATGTTCTCGTGTTGTGGGAGAATGCTAAGAGCATTTTTCTATGTTCTTAAAACAAAAAGTGGCACACACTCTGAAACTATTTTGGTGAATAAAGGGTACGACTACAATAAGCAGCACTCTGGAAAGTTGCACTCGCTAATCTTATTACAATGCATTAGCAGTCGAGCGAGACCGAATGCTTTCATACGTCGTTTCAGGCATGCGTAGAAACAGTTACACTCGTACTGACATCACCGGACAAAGCACCAAGATGAAAAGTTGGGCCAGTTGGATTACGTTCCTAATTGAAAATTTTGTTAAAGCGCACTAAAAAAGATGGACAGAAGAGGCTGACAAGGAGAGCGCTTGCTCTCACAACTACAGGTTTATTAAACAGAAAAGGTATTTAAAGCGGATACATGGTTTATCGCGCATGTGCCCCTGAACAGGGTGCAAGGAGGAGGAGGAAGCGGAGAAGGAGGAGGAATAAATGAGGAAGGACAGGGAGGTTAGCCAGTTCTCAGACCGGCTGACTACCATGTACTGGGGAAGGGGGTAAGAAGAATAAAGAATGAGAGAAAAGAGACGTTGTAAAAAAAAGAGAGACAAGGTCATCAGACAATCCACGATGCTGTTTACAGTCTGTCTCTAAGACCACTTGCCCGCAGAAAGCGCAACAACGCTCTCAATGCCTTGCGTGCAGAGGACGGTCTCGGCCAGTGTCCTAATACCCTTTCTTCCGACAATTGGCGATTGTCTATTCTATCTAAAGCTTTTGACAGTCCTTTTTTTGGCACGCTGAAGCGGGGACACTCGCAGAGAAGATGCGAGAAAGTCTCTGCGCAGCCACAGTTGTCACATGTCGGGCTTCTGGCCATTCCTATCCGAAACGAATAAGCATTCGTAAAGGCCACCCCAATCCACAGACGGCACAAAAGTGTCTCCTCTGCTCTGGTTATTCCTGATGGAAGACGGAGCTGTAGGTGTGGGTTCAAATGATAAAGGCGGACGTTGGTGAATGCCGGTGAATTCCACTGAGCGATTGTCAGTTCTCGTGCAAGTGATCGAAGCCTTGCAGCGGCGTCCGTTCTTGATAATGGTATAGATACACAAGGGGCATCATCATGAGCAGTTCGGGCTGCTTCATCTGCACGGTCGTTTCCATCAATGCTGCAGTGGCCTGGTATTCATTGATACGCTATGTCATGTAGTTTCTCTATAGCCCGGTGATGAAGCAGTCGTATTTCAGCAATTAGCTGTTCGTTTGGTCCATGACGATATGGCGAGGCAATGCCCTGAAGAGCTGCTTTGGAGTCGGAGAATATTGACCATGTCTGTTGCGGTTCTTAAACTATGAACTCCAGAGCGGCACGAATAGCCGCGAGTTATGCCGCCGTGGATGATGTCAGATGCGAGGTCCTGAACTTTATCGTGATAGATTTCTCTGGAATTACCACTGCGCCTGTTGAACTCGTTGAAGTGACCGACCCATCCGTGTAAATGTGAATGCGTCCACTGTGTTTCTCATGCAGAAACAGTAATGTTGTTTGGTTTAGAGCCAAATTCGACAAATTTTTCTTCTTTTGCATTCTGGGGATGGTTATCAGGGCTTCCAGTGGATGTAGACACCACACTGGTAACGATGGTCTTGCTGCGTGCGTGAAGTTCGTGGGAATCACCATGCGATGTGGGGCAATAATAGAGCAGAACGCAGAGCGTGACCTGGAAGTTGGAAGGGAGACGAGGTGATGCGATTGAATCCGGGTGGCATGTCTTATGTGCGTTCTTAAAGCATCGACACGAATGTAGGTTGTGATAGGGTGTTCATGAGCGATTGCGACAGTCGCTGCTGAGGATGCGCATCTCGGCAGCCCGAGGCATACATATTCTCAGTGCTTGAGCTTGTAATGACTGGAGGACGTGTACGTTTGTTATGCGGGCCTTGCCAAGCACAGATAGGCTGTAGCGCATGAAGCCAAGAAAAAGTGCAGCATACAGTTGAAGCATGGCTCGTACCGATGCACCCCATGATTTTCCCGCAAGAAACCTTAGGACGCGGGTGATCATGGTCAGTTTCTTCTTCATGTAAGCGATATAAGGGCTCCAAGACAAATCACGATCTATTATTACTCCCAGGAAACGGTGAGTCTTTTGATAGCTGATTGTGTGTCCATTAATTCTGATGCGGTATGGCGTCATTGTCTTGCGCGTAAGTGCAACTAGTGAGCATTTCTCATATGACAGCTCCAGGCCTCGTCCTTGAAGGTAGTTTGACGTCAGTGTAGCCGCTGTCTGAAGCCTGGCTCGTACGTGTAGACGTGTGACCCCTGATGCCCAGATGCAGATGTCGTCCGCGTATATCGACAGATGTACCGAGTGTGGCAGGACGTCAACGAGGCCGATGAGCGCAAGGTTGAAAAGTATGGGGCTTAGGACCCCACCTTGAGGCCTTGTTGCGCCATCTTCTGTCTGAACGAAGAAGGTTCTGTCCTTCAAATAGCTGTAGATCCATTGGTAAATGCGGCCTCCCAATCCAATGCTGCCCAAGGCGTCCAGGATGGTTTCATGTTATACATTGTCGTATGCAGCCTTAATATCCAAGAAAAGTGCCGCTGATATTCTCTTTAGGCTCTTCTGCTGTTGTACAGACGTGACAAGATCAACAACATTGTCTATGGAAGACCGTCCACGTCGAAAGCCGGTCAAAACATCGGGGTGTATATTGTTATGTTCCAAGTACCACTCCTGGCGAGTCAGCATCATTCTCTCCATCACCTTTCCAAAGCAGCTGGCAAGCGTGATGGGGCAATAGGAGGCCATGTCCAGAGGCGATTTGCCTGGTTTGAGCAGGGGCACAGGGCGGCTGCACTTCCACGAAAGAGGAACCAAACCGTTCCTCCAGGAGTAATTGTATACAGCTAGAAGGGCACGCCGAGCTGTTCGTCTTAGGTTAGCAAGGGCCATGTAAGTGACTCCATCGGGTCCAGGTGATGACGAGCGCTTGCATGCTGCCAATGCTGCCTGAAGCTCCTCTAGAGAAAACACATTGTCCATCCGAGTGTCTCTGGACGCCGGCGCGTTTCGTAAGTTACTCATGTTGATCCCGGACCCCTTGTTTTCAACCCTGGCACAGAAGTCTTCCGCTACATCGATTTCACGCCGGCCTTGGTGGAGAGCAAGGCATTTGAACGGACGATTCTGTTGTGGCAATGTTCTTAGGCCGCGGATTATTCTCCATATTTGCGAAAGAGGCTTGTGGGGATCGAGTGACTCGCATAGTGACTTCCATCGTTGCGACTGTAGTGCATTGATTCGACGTTGAATCTTCTTTTGTAGACGTCTCACTTCCCTCAAGTCATAGATGGATTTCGTGCGCCTATAACGTCGTTCGGCGCGACGACGGATTGCGCGAAGTCGCTCCAACTCCACCTCATATTTGCAAAAATCTGGCAAAGGTCCACAATTAATCGTTGCCTCTTGAATAGCGGCCTTCATTATACCTTCAAGGCTTTCAAGAGAACCTTCTTGGTTTCTCTCGCATTGCTTCTCTGTGAATGATCTGTACTTTAACCATTCTATCGGTGAAGTGGGCGCAATTTACGACTTGCTTAGCCCCTTGATTTTTATATAGGTGGGGATGTGGTCACTTCCATGCGTTTCATTGTCCGCAAACCACTGCACCTTGGTGTTTAGGCTACTTGACACAAAAGTTAGGTCGAGACAGCTACTATATGTCAGACCCCGTAAAAACGTGGGAGCGCCGTCATTTAAACAATATAGTTGGTGGTCAGATGCAAAAGAGGACACATCTCTTCCCCGACGGTCCATCTTCTGGCTTCCCCACAGGGGGTGGTGAGCGTTAAAATCATGGCCCAGGTGTCGCTGATATAATGGCGCTTAATCTTGCTGGGTCGAAGCGGCCTGAAGGCTAAATATATACTGCCACTAACGTGAAGTTCACGTTCTTACGCTTAACTGTCATGCACACGTATTGGTTGCTGTCGTCCGGTGTTACTGGATGCTCAATATATGTGAGTTCGCACCTGATGTAAACAATGACCTTACTGGTTTCGTTACGGGTTGCAGATCTGAAAGCCTCGTATTTAGAAAGTCGTATAGCATTGTGAAGACGTGGTTCACAAATTACAATAATTGGAAACTGATTCTTGAAAATGCTGCTGTAATTGGACTTACTGTTTACCGGGCACAGGTTAGCCCAAATAAACATTTAAATCCCAACATGAAGTCTCCTACCTTCGGCCACGTACCGACCCCGTGACAACATGGTCGAAAATCCGTAATGCGGGGTTTAAGACCTCGGGGATTCCATTGGAAAATTGATGCCTCTTTCACTTGTTTACGGAAGGGCTGCAGAGAAAGAGCCATGGTGCTTCTGTAGATTTGATAGCACCGGATTCAAAGCGTCCAATATTTGAAGAGTGCTGTGGGCAGCCGGAGTTTGAATATTATTCAGGAGTACTCGAATTGTCTTCATGAGGGTCTTAAGCACGTCTATTATTTCGTTATCTTGACTGTCATGACTTACTCGCTCTGAAGTAGCTTTCAGTGGGCGATGCTGCCGCTCTACTGGCGGTGTCACTGACGGCAGCGCTGGCCACGCGTGAGGGTCAATGTTTCTTGCGTCTTTCTGAGGATGCTTGTTGTTGGCTCTTGTTGATGCTTGTGGTGGTGAGTGCGTGATATGGGGTAGCGGTGTATCCCTGGCCTTGACAGAGGATGTCCTAGGAGTTTTCCTATGGCGCGAACGCCGACGTCGCACTTTGGCAGCAGCCTCCCTGTGGGTAGAACCGTCTCTGGCCATCTGCCTCAGCACTTGCATCTCCTTCTTCACATTTGGGCACTGCTTTGATGACGCCTCGTGAGGACCTTGGCAATTGCCGCATTTGCGATGTTCTGCCTGGCAGGCTTCCATGTTGTGCGACTCCAAGCATTGGGAGCACACAGCAGAGCTTGTGCAAACAGCACTCACGTGTCCTATTTTACAGCACTTCCGACAATGAAGAGGTTTCGGCACGAACGGCCGTACTGTGTGTCGAAAATGACCAACTCTTACTTGAGTTGGGAGTGTGTCACCCTTAAAAACTAGTTTCACGCATCGTGAGTTCCCGAGAAGGCGGGCTTGCAAGATTATAGTAGCTTCCATCACTGGTTTGATTAGAGTGGGAAAATCAATATCGCTGATAGAAGTGTCGACATCGTAGATAACACCTGCCCTAGAGTCCTTGCCATCTGGTATGAAAGAACGTACGTTGATCTTCCCGAGCACATTCACCTTGGTCAATACGTCGAGAGCAGTACGTTGCGTAACGTCTATCGCCAGAACGTTCTTGCGGCCATTGATTCTCACGTCTGTTATTTGTCCCGGAACGAGCGCCTCAAGTGACATAGACGTGACCTGGCGATTAAGTCGGTCCATGCTGTCAGCGGCATTCAGCGGGACAAACAAAATAGTGTGAACCGGTGGCTCTTGAATATTCGTGGTTGCCTTACTTTGCGAACGAGATGTCGTAAGCAGCCTCCTCTTCGCCTTGTGTCTTGCCACGGGCACAAAGCCACTTTCATCGGAGCTCTCATCACTGGCCGTAGAGTACATGAGCGTGTCCTCACGGTCGACGTTACTTGGGTGGCCAGAGCGCTTTCTTAGAGTGGCCACAGACGACGCGGAACGTATGGGTGGAGGCCCTGGTGATTCTACGTCCATTTCCGCAGGCAGAAGAGCGGCGTCTTCCACTAGAACCAAAGGAAACGAGAAAAAAAATAACAGAGACTGAAACCACTATTGTCAGGATTACAAAAATTGTACATATTATGTATTATTTGTTATATTTTACAAGTACTAGGTGTCGAGATACGCGTACTCTTTATCATGCAGCACAATCGTAGCTTGGCTAACACAGTCATGTCCCTTCTTTCGGATGTGGTAAGATTACTCTATCTCACGTGTTAGCTGATCCTCGTGTCAAAATAGTATTTCTGTTTCTTTTCAAACACAGGATAAGATCCGCAGTTTCTACAGTGATCTGCAAGATGACTGTTGCCCGATGCCTTAACAGATGCGTGATGTTCTTTAAGGCGGTCGTTCACGCATCTCCCTGATTGGCCTATGTAGACTTTTCCACAAAAAAAGGGCGTCTTGTATACTACTCCCTTTACGCACTTCACGAACATGTTTCTGTGTTTTACGGAGCAAACTTTCGAAACTATGGGCTTATTAACACGTGGACACAACCTTGCTAGTTTGGTGTTTGCCGGAAACTTCACGTCTACGCTGCATCTATTTCCAACGTGCTTTAAGTTGTGTGCCAACTAGCGCACGTATGGAATGACAGCCATTTTCCCTCGCTTCTCTGTTTCCAAACTGGATCTTTTTTTGCCCTTTATTTCTCTGGCTCGGACAAAACACACTTCAACAAAATTTTCAATTATTGACAAAGCAGACTTTGAGAACGTGCATCACGTACGTGCCCATAGAAACATGACGTGGCTAGCAGAAGACACACGGAGCAATCCAAGAGCGAGCGACTCTGCTCGGTCTCGCAGCCAATAGACGGAGTTCTTTGCTTTGCGCAAGGATGAAAGATAATTGCGGTCAGCCTAATAATGCCGGTCCCATGCATGTGCACGGTTTACCTGAACGATAGGCCCGTGTAGAAGATGCACTCGTAGTACTTAACCGCAAACTTGCTTGGAAACTTGAAGAAGGCGTCACCATCCATACCCTTTGTTGTACTTTTGCAGGATTGAATGGAAGGATGGAGGGATGAAGAACTTTATTGCCGAGCGCCTTTTTGTGAAATCATCTTTTGTGCAATAATAGCATACTATTACTACCAAGATCTTTATTTTTAAAGGGGACATTCAGGCGTGAACCGTGAGAAACGCTGGATATAAAAGTGGCGTTGAATCGTGAGGGAGTAATACCACAACAGAATGTCTGTCCATACCTGGTCTCCACGCTGCATTACAAAAATCATCGGAAACTGAAGCAATGAATAATAATAAACAAGAAACAAACATTGTGGATGAGCATGTCGGTGGCGCCACTCGTGCGGCTGTTTCTTTTTTTTCTGTTTTTGGCTTTGTGACTACAAATGATTCAGGTGCGTTGCATTTGGTTGTCGCGTATCGCTATCGTGCTGCCTTAGCGTTCCAAGAAGGCTCGCCCTTCTCGAGATGCACTCGCTCTCGTGCAAGCAAAACACTCGACCTCGTTCCGGGTAGCAATGTCCTATAGAAACAGATCGTTGTTATAGATAACGCTGATATTTCTGCTGATAAGTGCTGCGTCTTGGGCGATTTCGTGAACGCTCGACTTGGTATAGCGACTCAAGTTTTCGTTGTTACTACGTGCCTCTATTATTACTTTATTTCTTTTAATATTTTATTGTAGTGGTAAGTGACGTATTTTTTGCTAAATTTATTGATACTGTCGTCTTGTCTCAAGATGCAGAAACGCAAGCCCAGCTCTAGGCACTGAACCTGCACTTAACCATGAACTTTCCTTTAAAATATACCATTATTCGTAGTGCAAGGGAGTTTAATAACAACGCCAGGTAGTAGGCAGACAGCCGATACGCACAGAAGTGCTCGAACACCCAGCGTCCGCAGCTCGTGCACACCACTCGCGGTTCTCACTTAGAGATGGTCCCACTGGTCATTTGCGAATTCATTGCTACAATACCCCGGCGATGAAGACGAGCCGTATTGGTGACTAAAGGTAATTAGAGAACAGGAGGGTTGTAGCAGGGCCTGAGGCGACTGACGTGGACCAGCTCACGACCAAGGTGACGCTTGTCCATGGACGGCTTAAGTGGTTCAATCACATAGGTGACTGAAGAAGGGCGCTGTATGACGCGGTAAGGGTCCGTATACTTCGGTGCGAACTTGGGAGTTAGTCCAGGAGAGTGGAAAGGCAGTCGGAGCCACTCGAGAGAACCGACGGGGAAAGTGTCCTGAGCAAGATCACGCTCATGGTGATCTTTTGTTTTGGAGGGCTTGATTATCGTCACTGAAATAGCGTGCAAGCTGACGACACTCTTCGGCATGTTCGGCCATTTCAGAAACTGGGCTGAACTCGGAGACATCAGGATTGTGTGACGGAATTGTGTCGAATGTGCTCCATGGGTCGCGGCCATACAAAAGAAGAAAAATGGGGAAAAGCCTATTGTTGATTGAATCGCCGTACTGTATGTCGCGCAGTGTTGTTTTCGTTACCCAAAAAAGTAACTATTTACGTTACTCGTTACACCAACAAAAAAGAATGCGTTACCGCCTTACGTTACCAACAAAAAGAACGGTAACGCGTTACCGTTACAGTCACCGGAAAAAGGTTACGGACATTACCTCTGCCGTTAATCAGCAATAATGAATAATAATCATTTTGATTTTGCTGTAAGAACCGTCAGTAAAAATATTTTAAAGCTCTCACTTATTTTTCACGCAAAACTTCCAAGCCAATTGATGATTTTACCAAAATGTTTCTTTAACTATAAGTGTTTGTACAAATGCACTGAACCTTAGCATCGTCATGGAGCTTAAAGTTAGTAGCCTCTATAGTTACATGCGATGGCTTCGTACACTAGACAATGCTGGAGCTGCTTGTCCCGACGTCACATCATGCACAATATGAGATACAATCATCAACGCCTTAGCGTAAATTCCCACAAACTAGCCAAGTTACCTGTTCTAGTAAGGATAAACACTCTACACTAAGGACGCACCACTGGACTCTCAACAAATTTACGGCAATTCCTTCAGCATGCTTCTCCTGGCAAAACAGACGAGAAAAATTTGTAGTAGTAAAGAATTGTTTTAATGGCTTAGTCGCCTGGGAATATATTTGTGCATAAACATTTCGAGTTCATATTAAGCGGTTTACTTACCGCAAAAATTGGGAGTGTTTGTGTGAACGTGTTCAAGATCAGCCTCGCTCACTCAGGAGCATTTTAACTAGAAATGTAGCTTCACTTACAGAGAGAAAGAAGCAAATTTATTTTCTAGACAAAGTTAATGAGACACATAGTATTTACAACTTGACATTGAATTTAATATACAGCTGCATTTCAAAGTTGTCATCGGACAGCTTGCCTCGCTTCTCAGTGAATACGTCCGCACCTACGCCGAATAGCCACTCGACGGACGCACTAAATAGATCTCTTGTGTTCACTGTTAACATGCGTGGAAAGTTTTCCTTGAAGTCCATTCAGTGGAATGTCCCGGTGTGCTTAATAGTACCGAGACAGTTCTTCGTCAGTCGGTGAAGACGTCGTAAAGCCATTACCAAAGACGTCCTCCTCCATCGAGCTGGAGCTCAGGTGGGTAGCTGTGCGCAGAGTCTCGTTGTCTGCAAGCCGAGAAAGTCTCGACAGCTGGCTTTTAGGTGCTTGGGGTAGCGCGCATGCGCAGTACCACCAGCCCAACCTCCTGGGTACGTAGGCCACCTGCGTACACAGCAATAAAATTAACTTTAAGGTGAGGGTTTGCTCACGCAGGGGTGACCCTCACGTTTCATGTGAGCATCTTCTACAATGGCACGAGTTCTTTCGTCTCTGTGCCGGTACAGAATTGTGGTGCTTTCGAGCGCAGAGCGGCAGCCGCAGCAATCACAATGAATCGCCAGAAACCTGTTGGTCTTGTTCCGAACATTATTGTCGTGCTCTCGGCGACGGTCATTGAGATACCTTCTTGTCCGGCCGATGTGGTAGGCTCCACACGACAAAGGGACTCTGTCCTTTTGCCGCCAACACTGCAGTATGCGTACGTCGCGAAAGGAAAAAAACAACATCCCAACTGGAGTGGTCGGCATTAATACACATAGATAGCCCGTCTGCCAGTGTTCTGTTGAAACGTTCCGTTAGGTCGTTCGTCTGAGGGTTGTAGGCTGTTGATGTGCGGTGTACCGTACGGCATGAATGTAGGAGCTGTTGCAGCACTTTGGACAAAAATACGCGACCTCTATCACTCAGTAGTGCCCGTGGTGCATCATGATGGAGCACGAACCGATGCAAAGTGAAGGTGGCAACGTCACAAGTAGCAGCCGAAAGTGGCGTTGTCGTTTCGGCGTATCGTGTCACATGGTCGGCAGCCACAATCACCCATCAATTACCAGCTACAGAGCAGGATAGTGGGCCATCACACCACGGTAAAAAGGGCGTGCAGGCTATGTTAAAGGCTGCAGTTGACCGGCTGAATGAGAAAATGTCTTGCGCTGCAGACGCTTTAGGAACATGAGCGAATGTGTTTGCGCACAGTAGTGTACATACCCCGCCAGTAGTAACACTGGCGGATCCACTCATACGTCTTTAGCACACCGGCGTGTGCGTGTTACGGTTTAGCCTGAAAATATTCGCAGATAGACCGCATATGGCTGACCAGCAGCCATTTACGACCAGCCACTTGATGGTTGCGATTGTATAATGACAGGTCATCCCGTACTGCGAAATGTGATGCTTGGCGGCGAAGAGCACCGCGGTACCCGGAAGTTGTTGTGCCAGAGAGCATATTCAAGAAGTAGACAATCCAAGGGTCCTCGCGCAGTTCAGATGGTATGTCTTTGACGCTGAGGGCAAAGAGGGCAAAAGGCAAGGGTTCAGATTTTGGATTTATCAAATTTCACGGGTGATCGTGAAAGTGCATCTGTGTCTGAGTGCTTTCGCCCCGATCAGTAGACGCGAATATCGAAAACAACGAACCCGGCGGCAACGTCTTCGCACGCAGCAGTAGTGGAGGACGTCGCATCCCTACACAGTGGCGCTTAGTAGGTAAGCCTGGTGCAAACCTATCTCCACATATATGCGGCCGGATTCGTCGTTTTCTCCGGCACGGCGCAGAAACCACGCACGAGGCAGGACAACAACAACAACGAGTTTATTAACCCAAGATGCAGCACAGTGTGACACTCACGGGCTTGCAGGCCGTATAGAGAACTCCGCAAGACCGAGCAAGCACGCTTGTTCGGACGACTCCCGCACAAGGGCCGAAGTCGAACGCACGAACGAGAAGCCGCCTGCTGAGCACCGCGTCAACCCCTCGTGAAGGCCTGAGAGCATATGCCGCGACGAGCGAGTCGTCGGGCGCAACACAGCTCGTAGGATAGGAGGATGTCACGTGCGCCCAAAGGGAAATGACGCTGCGTTTTTACGTATAGCCCGCGCAGCGCGCCAGCATAGCGTGCCCGGACATGCCAGCGCGGAAAGGAGCCGATGGTTGACTGGCCCAGACTAAGAGGCGCCCTGGCAACCATCTTGGCGGATGCCGGTGCTTATGCGCGCTCGTGCTACGCCGTCGGCGCGCGTGCGGCAGCTGGGGAACGAGGCGCCAGGTAGGAGGGCGTTCTCAATTCCCACAATAGATAGATACGCTCCAAGTCGCCGAAGTTCGCTAAGAAGTGCTTCGCATTTAAAAATTGGCAGATCCATGCACGTACAGTGAGAATCAAGCTTATGTGAAGCACGAATGAGGACGGTTGATAGGTCACTTCAAAATCAGCACAACGTTACGAGACGAAGGTAAGTTATACCGTACACGACGTCCGTGTCATGATTATCATGTTTGGACGTTACATTTACCTTTGTCATCTATTAACGTCACCTGATACCAGCCCCGCCGCGGTGGTCTAGTGGCTAAGGTACTCGGCTCCTGACCCGCACATCGCGGGATCGAATCCCAGCTGCGGCGGCTGCATTTCCGATGCAGGTGGAAATGTTGTAGGCCCGTGTGCTCAGATTTGGGTGCACGTTAAAGAACCCCAGGTTGACGAAATTTCCGGAGCCCTCCACTACGGCGTCTCTCATAATCATATAGTGGTTTTGGGATGTTAAACCCCACAAATCAATCAATCAATCAGTGGCTTCGCGTACATCGCGTGCTGTGGTGCGCCGCCGATAAGTTTTGTGCAACTTTCCGGATTGTGTTATCTGTAGAAATCCACACACAGGAAGTGAGAGAAAAGCAACTGTAGTAAGAAACCAAAACTGAAAGTGTGAACAAAAGTATTGACGCAAATGAAGGTGGAGGAAAACGAAAGTGCGTGTGTGGTGCATGGCGGCGCCGCTCGTCAGCGGGCACGTGACAGAGAAGCTTAGGAACGTTGAAGAAGAAAGTCAGACCGAAGCAGTCGGGCAGCACTGGCAGAACGAGGGTTGTGGCGGCTACCGGCCTGTTACGGCGCGCAACCTGTCACGACTGGACTGCAGACGACCTCGGGCGACGAGCTACGCCAGGCGACGACAGTGCTCGTGGTCACGGCCGAGACCTGCTGGCGAGTCAGCGTCTACGTGGGTTGCCGAGTCAGGGAAGCTGAGGCGTGCTTAGCCGATCTATCGGGTGTTCTCGGGCGTGGCCGAGCACGGATCCGACCAGCCACCGCACAGCGAGCAGTTGTCCCAGCGGCGGCTGTGGTGTGACGGCAACTCCGGGACCTTCCCAAATCCCGGAGACGCGGCGGCACGTCGGGCCATCTCAACGACAGTGGCGTGAGTGGTTGACGCCGAATGATGCGCGAACTAGATTCGCTGTGTCACGGCCGTGTGAACCGTGACTACGTGTTTTAAACCTGTAGAGCGAACTTGACGGGCACGAGTTAGGAGGGCATGTATGCAATGTTAGTTCATGTATGTAATTATAATTATGTCCAACTTGTATAAACGTCCTGTCTTTATCTATGCCCTAGTCCTTGTCGGTTGAGCGCCTGGGCCCACACGAACTTCTCACACAACGCTGTTCAAAAGTTAAAACACACACACACACACACACACACACACACACGCGCGCGCACGCACGCACGAACCGTATCCAACCGCTGGCTTTACTTTGCCGGCTTTACTTTGTCGAACCGCTTCGCCCACGTGACAAATTCATCGACGTCACCAAAACGTTATGGCTGCCACGGTGCTTTTTTTTTACAATTCACAGTTCGTTTGATGTCGTTACAAGCCGGGGCCAGGTTAAAAAAAGTATGAAAAACTGTGGTAACGGTTATGGTATCTCGGCTAAAGAGATGGCAAGAAGTGTCTAAGAAAGCCTTGGATAGAAACATGCCTTCCTCCTGAGAAGTGGAACAAACGTTCCGTGTTAGTGTCGGATTCGTCCGTCGTTATCAACGTTTTCGCGTGCTGATAGGTGTTTGTATTTTGTTTTGCGTCGGTCTTGCGTGCACACAAACATGTAGAGCTCACATCGGTGGCAAAGCAGTTTTTGCTTCTTCTTTTGTGAACTCTCATTGGTGTGAGACAGCCGGCCAGTGCCGTAATGCCCCGTGTTGGACTTATTGTCAACTTTTGCCGTTAGCAAATTACTGCATCCGCTGCTTCCAAATTGTACGGAGAAGCGCGTACGAGAACGTGATGCTTACTTAAGCAAAAATGTTGGGGTGTTTTGTGATGAGATGGTGCAAAAAACGTTATTATGCCACTCGTTTGCTTGTCCGTCACGATATGTTATTGCGTCGATGCTGCAAAACATTCGCGCGTGTTCGATTAGTTTAGCCTGGAAAGAAAGTGCAAACGCATTGTGCGCTGTCTGGTTGAACTCTCAACTTTATCAGCAAACTGTCCTGTGCATTCCTTGATCACCATGTAGATGCTTGTTTTTGTTGTTATTTCTTTGGTCCTTTTCCCATTTCACAGAACGATCGCGCGCATTGTTTGAATCGTGAAGACAGAACGAGACAGTTCCCTGTGTATACCCAGTGTATACGTCCACGGTCTAGAAAACTAGTTGAAAAAAATAACACCACAGCAACAACAATGGAGGAAATAAGGATGGTGGAGAGGGTGACACCACCAAGAAAAATCGCTAGCTTCGGAGCCGGCCTAGCAGTCACCCCTGAAAAAGGAACCAAATCGGTCCCGAAACGTCGGGTCAGTTTACAGTCTTCAAGTTTTATCTTTGGACTATACCTTCGCTGGAGAGTTTATGTTATTAGTGTGAAAGTTCACCCAGCTGTCTGTCGAAGATACTCACCTATACTGTCCGTACAAATCGGAAGCAGCGGATGCAGTCATTTGCTAACGCTAAACGTTGCGAATAAGAAGTCTCAACACGGGGCATTACGGTACTGGCCAGCTGTTTCACAGAAATGAGAGTTCACAAAACAAGAAGCACAAACCACTTTACCACCGAAGTGACCTCCACATGTTTTGTGTACTCGTAATACCGATGCGAAACGAATTGCAAACACCTCTCAGCACGCACAATCCTCGATGATGGCGGATCGGACCCGGAACGTGCTTTTTGCCGACTTTCTGTATGTTCCACGGAGGAAGGAATCTTCACATCTAAGGCTTTTTCAGACATTTCACGACACCTCTTCATTCATGATCATAGTTTTAGGGGGGGGGGGGGTTAGAAAAGTGGGTAACGATTTAGAGTACTTGATACTCTACTATGGGAGAGCTTAGAGCCGTCCCATGGGCCTTAATGCCACAAAAGAGGAGGACCACCTTCTATAATGACTAACTTTAACTGCACCTCTTCATTTGTTAAATGGTTATATGGTTTTAGGGGCGCAGCTTTTCAAAGCGGCGCCTCTTTATCCCTCGTTGTCGCAGTCGAAGTGTGTAACCAGTCTTACATTTTGACCTCCAAGGTGGTGCTGGTGAGGGATTTCTTTTGTGCGTTGATCAACAATATAAGATAGTGCCCAATGTACATGCCAATCGCTGATAAGGGGGAATGAAAGACAGGGGAATTCGGCTTTTAGTTCACGCGCATGCTGCGAATTTTTTACTGTTCAACAACGCATAGAAGACAAGAAAGGGTTGATTGATATGTGGGGTTTGACGTCCCGAAACCACTATATGATTATGAGAGACGCCGTAGTGGAGGGCTCCGGAAATTTAGACCGCCTGGGGTTCTTTAACGTGCACCCAAATCTGAGCACACGGGCCTACAACATTTCCGCCTCCATCGGAAATGCAACCGCCGCAGCTGGGATTCGAACCTGCGCCCTGCGGGTCAGCAGCCGAGTACCTTAGCCACTAGACCACCGCGGCGGGGCAAGACAAGAAAGGGTTGCTACGTTATACTCGCTGGGTGTAACTCGCTGGTCGTCTGCTCACCGTCTTCACGGCATCTGCTCGCCGAATTGTCTATACACTCTTTGCAAATAAGACTGGTTTAATAACTTGAAAATACAGTAAAACTTTGAAACAAACAGTCACACGACGAACTTGAAGTGTGGATTTATTGCTATGCATGCTGAAGATTGGTAGGCGCTCATGCCGGCGCATGACTTCAGTTTGTGCCCGTTTCTCTCTGACGCTTATTCTGGCTGTCGTATAACTGCTTCTCCGCCTCCGAGTTCCTTCGCGTCTCCCTCTGCAACGCTTCTGTCCTCTCTTTTTTTTTCTTTCCATTGAAGGAGGATCTGACGCGCACGAAACGCTGTGCCATGTTGCATGTCCGATGTCTGAGGATGCAGCGTTAGTCTGGCGACGCAGCCCAAGCTGTGCCTCGGCGCGTTAGTTTCCGCACGTGCGCCTAAGAAGGCAGATTATCTCGCTAATAACGACAGCACGTACCTGATGCGTTAACCTCAGAGTAAGATGAGACAAATCGATGGTAGATTTTACCAGTCATTTGTTGCTGTAAGCGCAGTGGGCGTTTAGCAAGACCAAGTTCGGATTGAAGTGGGCGGTTGCTTCTGCATGGATGCTGTCATGTTGATTTGCAAACCGGGTCGGGTGTAAGAGACAAAAATAATTTCATGAGTATGAATTAATGCCAACAAGAAACGTATCAGATAATGATGTGGCGTAACACATACCAAACAAACGCCTATTTTAGTCAACCTGGTCAGTTTTAAGGCACTTCATGTATCTGGGACTATATTTTTCTGCGCAACTGTGTGGCTTTCTTACACCCAATAGCTTTGGAAGTGCGGAACCAAAAGGTTTTGGGCCTTGGGTCAGCACGAACGCAAGAGCCCAAGATTGACTTGTGTTCTGAGCACGTGACTTGGTGCGTCGCAAGCTTCTTGGTTCTCCAAGCTCTTCGGAGCTCCAATTCTCAGACTCTATAATACCTGCCGGCGCGCGATCGCCGCCGTGGACGCCGCTGACGGATGCCTGACACAGCCTGAATAAGAAATGCATTCGCAATAATAAAAATGCACTTCGAGCACACTGTGAATGGGCGAAGCTGTCCGCATTGAAAGAGGTACACCCATGGGCGTCCTTGCCGTTCAGGGGAGGGGGGCGGCGAATGTTCATTGCAAGGTGCCTCATTTCTATGAAATCAGTGTATGAGGCAGATTTTACGCCCCCCTTCTAGATGACTAAAAGAGTGCCCCGCTGCCTAGTCAATGTATAGAACAGATTTAGCGCCCCCTCCCAGGTGGCCAGCCCCCTTTGCCCCTCTCGTGCGGACGCCTATGGGTAGGACTTTCGGAGAAGCTCTTCGCATTTGTAGACGCCTTCGAAATCACTTTTTCAATGTGCTTTAGCTGCAACGAGCTTCACAGTGACAGCTTGGAAGAACTAGTTTCCTGCTTGAAAAAAAAAAAGATGTTACACTGGGCTGCGCACAACATCGTCCGAGCCTCACCAACCAAGTAAACAAGTTTTTGTGCTCACTCTTTTGCGTTTTTACACATAGGCACTCCACAAAAAGCGAGCATCTTCCCGTGAAAAGGGGAAATACCTGAAGCTCAAGCGCATCACCTATACTTGCAGCCCAATGTTCTGTGGGGCGCCTGTGAACTATAAAACTTTTTTTCTTGGGGATAAAAAAGGACGTGCTACAAATCATTAAGAATTCATTGTAAGCAGATAGTGAGTCACTTCTCGGAAATGTGTTGTAGGACCTGTGTGCAGAAAATAAAAGGTTTTCATCGAGATACCGCTCGTGATTCTCGTCTGTGAGTATGATGTTTTGAATGATGGGGCCTTTATATACATATTAGTGCTTGAGTAAATGATGGTCTGCCGTGGAAAGTGTTGCAAGCAATGGCTCACAACTGAGTTCATCGTTCCACTCTTCTACCACTTCACGTCGATAAAATGTTTCAGTGCCGTCACGCGTTCACTCTCGGCATCCTGTCGACCTGACAATATTTCAGATCAGTCATGCACCCACGTAGGCATCCTGTTTTTTCAGAAGCTAATTAACATATTTTCTCGGTCGCCATTTGAGGCCATGCACGAGCAATAAAAAAATATAAATGTTTCACATTGCCCATGCGTGTGGTTGATTGCCGTCTCTGCGTAGCGCATCGCTGCCTTGGGTGACGTGCAAATGTGTGCCACCGCCATCTGGCGGTTTCCTCCCAAGGCGTTACGCGCTAGCCGGCGCGTTCATCACACTTCCCTATTCTAGCCACTGTAGCCACGTGTCATCTTCCTTTTTAACGAGCACAACAGGAGATGCCCAAGGGCTCGAGGAGGTTTCAATAATTTCTTTGGCTAGCATCTTTAGGGCCAAAGACATGAATTTTAGAGCTTTTAGCTGTATCCGACTGAATTCTGGGGTACAGAGGCTTTTCGGCAGCTCGGGGCGAGAATCTGGAAGAGGAAATTCTAAACAGAGACTGCTGGAGGAACAGTCAGTCAGGGCAGAATGCGTTGATAAGAAGTCCATCCCGAAGATGCAGTCACGAGGGCAATTGTCGAGCACCGTAAATAAAAGAGGAATATGGTGGCCAGCAAGGCTAATACGAGCGGTACACATTCCAATGACGGCCACAGTTTCACCATCGGCGACACGGACGGCTTGTGCTGCGGCAGGCGTGAGTACTTTTTTGAGCTGGCGACGGAGATGAGCACTCATTATAGACACTTGAGCTCCAGTGTCAACTAAAGCCCTCCGAGAAAGGCCGTCCACACGCACTTCCAACAAGTTTTTTTAAGTAGGGAGCGTCAACGGAGGATTTGGGTCAGTTGCACTTGATGCAGCACTATCTCCCGGAGCTGCATGATCGAGAGGATCCATAGTTGACCGGCGATGGATAGTGGCGTGGTTGGTGCGATGGGGAACGGTGGCGTAGAAGTGACGGTGAACGAGCGGTGGAGTTGCTGCTAGGAACGTCGGAAGTAGGATACACACAACTGCTCGAATACCGACAGGGGTCCGCGTATGGCCGAGAAGAAAAAAATTGGCTCTAACGGTAACGGGGGGGCGGGGGGAGGGTCCAAGTGTTGCGGCAGTAGTGGGAGACATGGCGAACTCGATGACAGCGGAAGCAGATTGGCTTGTCGTCTGCTGTTTTACGTTTCGTCGGATTGCGGGATCTAGGCAGAAAATATCGGCCATGGCATTCAATGGCATCGGTCTGTAGTCCAGTCGGGAGATGAAGCAGGCGACAGGAAAACCAAGGTTAGCAATTTCTTGCCGCATGACTGCCTGAATAACTGACACCACTGGATGTGTTTGCATGGTGCCCTGGTCGAGTGTAAGTGGATCAAACGGCGCCAGACGGGCCGCCTCAAGCTCAAGACAAACGATGCGTGTAACATTCTCAGGCAACGGTGGTGTGGCACGGAGATCGGTGCAGGTTTACATTACAGCCGTGTTTGGTAGCCGCAAAAACTGAGGCAGAACTCGGTGGTTTTTGGTCGTTTCGAAGCGGCGCCATTCCTTAATTATGAGATCGATGGTCGTGACGTTGTTGTACACGAGTAAGTTGAAAGCGTCGTCCACGATGCCCTTGAGTATGTGGCCCACCTTGTCCCTTTGGGTCATTTGCTCGTCTACTTTGCGGCACAACGCGAGCACGCCCTGTATGCACGAGACATGCGACTCGGTTTGATGACTGTACATGGGTGGCGAGTTCTTGTCGCGCGGCCATTAGTCGACTGGACGGGTCCCCAAAGATGTGCGTAGTCGTTCCTTGTAGAAGTACCAGCTGGTGAGCTCGGCCTGATGAACATCGAACCATACACGCGGGGTGCCATCCAAGTAAAAGATTACGTTTGCGAGCATCATGGGAGGGTCCCATCGGTGAGTCAGGCTAACGTGCTCGTACATGTGGAGCCAGTAGTCGACGTCAAGAACAAGCTGGGCGGAGAACGTACCGGGATCACGAGGGGGTGGGGGGGGGGGCATCGCAAGGTACGTAGTAGCTGGCGCTCCAGCTGAAGGCGGTGACTGGTTATCATTGGAAGCCATGACCGGAGGCTGGACGGTGCGGTCCCTGCGAAGCTTCGTGGTGAGGACGGAGAACGTTCCACCTCCACCAAATATGCTACGGAAGAGAAGAGATGCCGTATCGACGAGGCTGCGGATGAAATATATTTCAAACTAGCAGCAGCAGCGTGACCGGTAGACCAGACACCAAGCGAACGTCCTATTCGTCAGGCACACACTCGCATCGTCCCACAAAATGTCAACATGCATGTAGCAATATGTTTAAGATCTGCTTTTCATGCGGAGCAATATTTAATACTATGCCATGTATTTGAGAAGCTTTCTCGGGCACAAGTGAAGCATTTTGCAAGTAGTTTCACTCTCATAAAAAGAAATCATACGACACAAAAAAAAATCTATGCCGTTAAAACATCCCTTTTTCTCCAGTGTTGCTAATTTCCGTGTTGCGGCCTTCTTCTGCACATTGCCTTCGATGCTGTCATTTTTCAGCCTGAAGAAGTTGTTCAAGAACACAATAGTTGCTGTGCGAACTACCAAGCGCAAGACAGTTTTGCGCGGTGTGGTCATTCTCACGTGTATCAATGTCCGTCTGTTGTTACACCAAGGAAAATGCCAGTTAAGCGACGATACCGCGTTCCTCGCTGCATGAGATAAAGTGTTTGTCGTATTCTCCCAATGACAGTTTCGGCACAACTAGCTTCGTTAACAGAACCATGTCACAGCGCTACCCCGAACACAGCACTTAGCACAGCGATACCCCAAGGAAGCGATCGGAGTGGCACTTCGTTCAAAACAACAGGAAGTCAGATATCTGGGAGAACAGTCAATGAGCATTTAACGTAAGGAGAAGGATTGTTTTCGATGACAAGAAACCTTAAGCACTCATCATCGACATTAACTGTCCAAAAATTATTATTGCAGATCCCTGACAGCTTCGTCTTGAAGTCCGTTTACGAAGACTCGCTGTTTCTTTTTTGCTGAAGTTTTTATACTCAAGTGACCAGTTTGTAGCTTCTTGCAAAGCAGCGCTCTCCTTTCTTGCGATCTTAATCGCAGGTGATCTACGACTTGTTGGCTTTGAAGACAAGTATTTTGGACAGCTTGAGAAGAAAGAATGCACAACATTGTGTTTCAGCTTGCATTTCTCCTGTTCTACTTCTATTATCCTCCCTGTTCGTTCACCTTGATCGGACAGCGTCGTTATAAAATCCTGTGCATGGAAATGCAGCTCACAAATGTGCGACTGAAAAGAAAAGGAAAAGGTGGCTGTTAAGAATTTGCTACACATGAAACACACTTTACGCGTAGATGTAACTTGCGAATAGCTGTTACTTCATAATGATTTAACTGTGGCGTAAGCACGAAATCGTTCATAAATTAAAAAAAAAACGCCGCAGTGATACACCTGCCATAACAATCAAAGTTTTCTCTTTTACGCGACACTAGGAGTTTTGCTCTCCATGGACCGGGCATGTTCTACGCCTACATTTCTTTAGTAAAAAAATGAAAGAAGCAAGAAAAAGATAAATAAAACCACTTTTGAAGACGGGTTTCAACATCTGCAATGAAAGAAAATTGCAATTTTTACTGCTTTTTTTTCTTTCTTGCACCGCATCATGTGAAGGCCATTTTTATTGTCGCAATAACTTGCTACATATGACATCGGAAGATGGTTGCACACATCAACATGCGGAAAACAAAACACAGAGACCAAACCAGGAATACACTATCAAAAAGAATTACTCCGATGTCGGAGTAAAACGCTTGTCCTCTACACTCTAAGAAAAAATCCAGCTCAAAGGGGGAGTAACGTCAACTTTAATCCTCAGATCGTGTCGTTAGAGCCACAAAAGACCAATTATGGTGAAGAGCGTGTCCTGTGCAAATTCGGAGGACGAACAAGAGTACGAACGGCTCACATACTCCCTCGGTTGGGGATGAAGGGATGAAAAGACACTTTTTTTACAGCCCTTGTTGTGTGGACGGGTCAGCTTCCTTTCAAAGGCCTGGCTCCCGATGAGGTGCGCCACATTTTTTTTAAACTCACCCTTTTATTTTGTCGGGGTTGTGGTAGCGCTAAGCGGAGGACTGAGGGTGAAGAATGTGGCAAATGCTAGTTCAGACAAGGCTCCTCAGCTCACTTACAGTTACGATGAAGAGAGTAACGCGAGAAAAGAATAATTTTTTGGGGAAGAATACTACGCCGACCATTATAATGATTTAAAGCTTACTTCAATAAACTTCCCAGTATTTACTAGCGGTGACAATCATGCAAGTCCGACGGGTATTTGAGAGCGTATATTGAGTATCCCCCCGTGCCGGACTTCTTCGGAATCGCTCACAGTCACCGTAGTCAAGAGGGCGGCTCGTGTTCGTCGCTCGTGGTGACCTCATGTGCTCTGGTACCGTGGAAGGCGAGTGCCGTTCAACAGCCTTTCAACGTAGCTGTGAAAAACATACTTCATCGCACGTGCTGCAATTATGGAAGCACGTAGATTTGTGTTTCTGTGGAATGGCTGTTCAATGTATTGAACATCGCAACTTTCATGCGAAGAAATGGACACCCCAGCTTACGTGTAGAGCTTCTTCGCGGCTTCTCTTCTGCAAAACTTCAAGAATTGACGCAGTCACCTTGAAGTGTGATCACCATTTTATGCATTAACTGGCTCTGGAAATCACGTGAGTCTGTAAATTTTCAAGGAAAGTTTTCCATTTTCGTCACCCTGGCATAATACATAATAAATAATGTGAAAGCTGAAAAGGCACTGTGCGCGGCATGTTTTTGCATGTTTTATGAGCTTGCGACTGTGTAATTAATGGGGCTTAGACACTTAAGTCGTAGCTAATCTATTCTTATAAACATTTTGTGTTCTATTTCTCACAAGTGAGAGAGGACAGCAGCCGACAGCAAACACCGCTGGTACGCATGACGCAATTTTGTGAGAAGTTTCTAGCTTTAGATCGGGCTCTGCCATTTTTCGTTCCAACACACATTCAGAAATGTAGTTCTGAGTAAGGAGCAGCTGACGTGAGCTATCTTGTCTGTGTAGGGAAGATGGCCAGGTGGATGAATAGTGAATTAATAAGCAGTCCATCAAAAAACTGTTCAAATGAATTAACAGTTTATCCCGAAGGAGTAATATTCACTCTCCCAGGGATGATTTATCGGGATCAACGCTTACTCCTTGCGAGAGTAACGTTTGCTCCGTTAGGGACCTTTTCCAAAAATTAGCTGTTAGTCCTTACAGGAGTAACCATGAGACCTCTCAGGAGCAACCCTTAGTGCTCTTGCAGTTAATCCTTCAAGGAATAACTGTTTATCTTCTTGCTGTTAGTTCCCAAAAGAAAGAATATTTGTAGCAAATCAGTTGATCACCAAAAGGACTAACCTGCCTACCCCTTATAGTCCTTTTTTTCTTCAAGTGTAGTGTCCCCCCCCCCCCTAATCGGAGGAATTCTCGCTCCAGACATCCGGAGAAAAATATTTCCTCCGGCTTGCGGGAGCAATTGCGTGGCGCACCCGGAGTAGTTTAAGAGATATTTTACTCCAACCAACCGGAGGAATTGCGTGGCGTCGTCGGAATACTTTTTACTGGTATTTCCCTCCAGTTGGCCAGAGCGATTACGTGGCACCTCCGGAGCATTTTTCGTGGGTTTTTCACTTCGGCTATCCGGAGCTTTTGTGTGGTACCTCTGGAGTATTTTGCGGATGTCCTTACTTTGTCTGGACAGAATTTCAGTGAGGTGGATCAGTACATTTTGAGTGTTTGCTTCGCTGTTTATTTATTTTTTGCTGGTCATTTCACGCTTTGGTTAGATGAAGGAAGTCCCCATTCTCAAACAAGCACTGCAGGAGTTACTGTGTATTCTTTTTCACAGTACTCTAGCCGATAAAATGCAAGAAAACACTTGAACTTTTCTTCTTTCACTTATTCAAAGTAAGCTGCGATTTCTGAATAATACCCAGCATTTAGGAAAAGAACACAAGAATAAATAAACATGCAAAAAGCCACAAAAAAGGTACATCACACGCACAGTGACAATTGATGATATGTGAAGCATAAATGAGAACTGTTGATATGTCAATTTAAAATCAGCACAACGTTGCGAGGTGGAGTTAAATGATGCCGTAGATGACTTCCGTGTCATGATTATCATATTTCGATGTGTCGTTTACCTTCGTCATCAATTCATGTCACCTGATACCAAATTTAGTATATGTGGAGACAGCGGAACGGTCGGGAGCACGCTATGCGCGTGGTATGTTCTCATGTTCTTACATAACACGCGTGTCAGGGTTATCATGTTTGCACCAGTCATATAATTCACCATTCATGGACGTCACGTAACACCAAATTTGGTATATGTGGAGCTAGCGAAACGGCCGCGAACGCATTATCAAGAACCCAATATACTCCAATGTAGCGTTGACGCACGTGCACGCTGGGCACAGTGACGCTACGTTAGCGAAACGCGAGCACTCTACAGTCTGACTCCAAGCGCGACAAGCGTCCATCGGCGCGGCCAGATGGCAACCGGCGCGAAATGCGACATGCTGCAATTCATGCCGATGCCATAGAGTAACTATTTTCTATGCCGATGCGTTACCCACACAACACTGCGTCTCCCTCTTTTCGTGAAAGAGGGACGCCGGACGCGCTGAAACGCACATGCGTCAAAGCAACGCACTGCGGTGCGTGCCTTAAGAGTATATGGCAGGACCAGCGCGTGGCTTGGTAACACCAGCGTGACGCGACAAAATGAACGTCGGCGAACATGCGCACCGCGTCATGTCGAAATGTATTGGCGACTTGATGGTGGCATGTAGTCATATTTTCACATGACACGCATCTGATGATTATTATGTTTGCACCAATCACATACCTTCATCATTCGTTGGCGTCACATGATGATGATGATGAGGATGATGATGACGATGATGATGATGTTTGATGTTTTGTGGTGGTGGTGGTAGTAAAAAAATTGCCCGCAGCTTCCCTCGGGGGAACACTGAGGAGAATGCGGAGCATATAATTGGTTAACCGGGTGTTAAAGTGCGACTTACTTGGGTCGATGGCTAAATTGGTTAACGTTGTTGTGAAATGGGGTGTTAAATTGCGACTTACTTGGGTCGATGGCTAAATTGGTTAACGTGGTTGTAGGAAGGGGTGTTAAATGAGTGAACACGTACACACGTATGCGAAAGGGCGGCGCTGGTCGAAGGGACGTCGATCATTGTGTTTGTGGATTCGTTGGAATTCATTTCACCGCGACCTTGGACGTCGACGCACCGTACAAACCAACCGACGAGCGGCAACTGAGCGAGCGAGCGCCGACCTTGAGTATATATACAGCGCGACGGCGCATGCACTGTCAGCTGTCGAATGTTCGAGAAGGGGGAAAAGCTCAATGGCGCATGCGCGCGCGTCAGCTGCCGATGTTCTTGAAGCGCGACGGCGCATGCACGCGCGTCAGCTGCCGATGTTCTCGAAGCGCGACGGCGCATGCGCGCGCGTCAGCTGCCGATGTTCTCGAAGCGTAACGGCGCATGCGCGGTACATTATACAGCTAGCGAATGTTCGTGAAGAGGAGAAGCGCACGCGGTGTGTAGAGGAGGAAGGGTGCACAGATGGTGGAGGAGTGAAGCGCGCGCGGTGTGTAGAGGAGGAAGGGATGCACAGATGGTGGAAGAAGGAGGAGGAAGCTTGCGGACGGCGCCGCACTACAAGCCTCGAGTATTAGATGCTCCGCATCTAAAACATTTATTTCAGAAAAAGTCTACTAGAGAGTGCCGACGTGGCCCATCGCGTGCTAGAGTGGCCAGACCATATTCCGGGACGCCAGTGGAGCAGGAAGCTGCCCGTGCGCGCTCCACCAAGGAGCGTTGCGCAGCCAAGGTAGAGCAGCCGAGCAGGTGCTCCTCCCAAGCCTCTCTAGTTGGGATAGGAAAAGGAGATGAGAAAGGGACGGGATTTACTGGGCACGATGCTAGGACGTGATATGTGTCGGCGAGGACATGACAGGTCGAGCAGGTGCCATTGATTTCCGGAAAAAAAGTGCCTGGCGACCGCCGGACTGATAAAGGTTTTCGTCTGCAGGCGGCGTAGCAGTCGTTCGTCCGCTTTCTCCAAACCGCGTGCGGGGTCCGGGTAGAGGCGGCGCAAAGCCTGGCAATAAGCCGAAATTTCGCGAAAGCACGTCAGGTTGGTATTGCCAGATTCTGTCTCGGGACATGGAGGGGCAACGGCCCGGACAGGAGAAGCGCGGGCAGCGGCATTTGCCGCCTAGTTGCCGGGCAGGCCCGAGTGGCCTGGGGTCCAGACTATACGAATGGGATGAGGGTTAAAGCGCCAAGAGGCTGCCTGTAGTAGGCTAGCCGCCAGCGGGGCAATGGAACCCTGAAGGTACTGAGAACAGGCCGAGCGCGAATACGTGAGGATGGTGCGTGAGGCAGGGTGAGAGGCGGCCAAAGCTATGGCAACCTCTTCAGCGTGCGTTACTGTGTCTGCTCGAAAGGAGAGGCCATCGACGTGTTTGCCCTCTGTAATCACGGCAGCCGTGAAGTGACCCGAGAGAGAGGGACCCGAGACGTCCACGTAGAAAACACCAGGATGATCGGAGTGTCGCGTATGAAGCGCCGTGGCGCGTGCTAGTCTACGGCCAGGATGGAGGTCGGGGTTCATATTACGGGGTAGAGGTTCCACCCATAGCTCTTGACGCCAGAGCTCTGGTACCGGCGGCAGAGGGTCTTGGTCAGATAACGGGTTAAGGCCAAGTCTGTGTAGAAGACGGCGCCCTGAAGGCGTCTGCGACAGTCGATTGATTTGGTTAACGCGATGAGCTTCGCGCGTCTCTGCAAAGGTGTTGTGTACCCCCAGAGCCGCGTATCGGCTGTTGGAAGTTTCAATAGGTAGGTCCAGAGCGCGTTTGTATACTGAACGAAGAAGGACGTCCAGCTGGTGCTCGTGTCGATGACGCAGGCGAAGGTAAGGCAAGGCGTAGAGGACGCGACTGGTCACAAACGCGTGGGCCATTCGGAGGGACTGAGACCCGCGGAGGCCGCCGCGCTTGGTAGACACTCGCTGTACCATGCGGCTCACCTGTTCGCTGGTGCATCTGAGGCTTCTATTGTGCCCTTTGTATCCAAGGACGATGTGAGGTGGAGGCCAAGAACCCGAATATTTTGCACTGACGGAACGGGCCCGGACGGAAGAAAAATTTGAGGCGGCGGTAGCGGTGAGACTGAAAGAAGAGCCGATTTAGCTGGAGAGCCCTCCAGGCCGCATGAACCAGCGTAAGTGTCCACCAGAAGGGCAGCCTTTTGCAAGCGTTCTTCGATTCGCGCTAAGGAGCCGGTGTTGGTCCAGATTGTCATATCGTCAGCATATAGTGCGTGTTGTATTCCCTCGACCTCGCTTAGAAGAGAGGGGAGGTTCATCATCGCCAGGTAAAAAAGCAGATGAGACAGGACTGCCCCTTGAGGTGTACCCCGCGTGCCTAATAAGTACGGGCCGTGTTCGGTAGAATCAAGGCGAATGAAGGCGGTGCGATGTGATAGAAAGGCGCGAATGTAGTTCAAAGTCTTCTGCCCGCAGTTTGTGGTAGACAGGTTAGTGAGTATAGTGCTGTGTTTGACGTTGTTGAACGCCCCGCGGAGATCGAGAGCGAGCACGGCTTTATCGTTATGGCGCATAGTAGTCGGCTCTATGATGTCGAGTTGAAGCTGGAGCAGGACGTCCTGCGCCGACAGATGCGGGCGAAAGCCAAACATCGTGTCGGCAAAGGTCTTCCTGGCCTCCAAGTAGGCGGAAAGGCGTTCGCGAACCATGGTTTCCATGAGTTTGCCTGTGCAAGACGTAAGTGAGATGGGTCTCAGTGCCTCGATAATAACGGACTTTGCCTATTTGGGTATGAATGTCACGACCGATGTGGTCCATTCCTTTGGAAGCGGAGAGCCGTCCCATATCGAATTTATAAGGTGGAGTAGCGAGAGGTGTGCTTGGTCGGGAACATTTGCCAGGAGCGATACTGTGATTCCGTCGCGTCCAGGGGCCGTGCCTCGTCGCATTTTCGTGAGTGCAAATCGTAAATCGGAAAGCGTGTATGGGGTGTCGAAGTCGGTGTTAGGGGTGCCAGAATACGTAAATGCTGGGCCTGCGGGATCAATTGTGTCGCAGATGTAGCGGTCACAATGTTCTCGCGCGAGTTGATCCGTAGTGCCCTGAAAGGCATGCAGAGCACGGCGGAGCTGGCGTTGCGTTTCTCCCCTGGTGGTGGAGGGATCTAGAAGGCTTCGAAAGAGTCGCCACGCACTCTTAGAGCTCATCTGGTTTGCAGCCTTCGAACAGGTGTCTGCCCAGTTAGCATCGGAAAGTTGTGCAGAGTATGCGGCCGCCTCTGCAGTGTGCGCCTCAATGCGAGCGCGAAGTTTCCGATTAAGTTTGTTGCGTTTCCAGCGCCTTACGAGCCCACGGCGAGCGTGCCAAAGATGTAGGAGGTGTGGATCGATTGCAGGAGTCAAATTATAGGTTGCAAGGGGGCGAGTGTTCGCTTGTTTCATATGGAGGGCGTATGATGCCCATCCTGCATATTTGGTCGAGGAGAGGACGGTGGGGAATGGTTGCATTTTGAACTGAGTCCAATCGGTGAGGCGGGCTTGGCCCCAGTGTTGGCGCATTTTCTGCCGTGATGTGAACGAAATGCGGAGTAAAAAGTGATCGCTGCCTAGGGTTTCGCCTAAATTTTCCCATGTGGCATCGCGGAGGTGACGGGTGAGGGAGAGGTCGGGGCATGTGTCTCGCGTGACCGCGTTGCCGGAACGTGTGGGTTGTGCCGGATCGGTAAAAAGCGTGAGTATCAGCGAGGAAATGAGCTCCTTGAGCTCTCTTCCCCGGGCCTTCTCGTAGCGGTAACCCCAGTGAGGGCTGGGGGCATTAAAGTCCCCGACAAGCACCAGTGGTTGTCGGGCCGCTATACGCAGCGCCCGATGGAATGATGCGCAAACGAAGCTTCGCCAGGCGAGGGGGACAGTACACATTTAAGATATGTATTGATGGTTGGCCCCTCCGCTGAGACAGCACTGATATCATGCAGTAGTCGTAAGGAAGATCCAGATCGAGGTCAATCTGTATCGCCGTGTAAGCTTTATGCACGAGGAGGCAAGTGGTGGTGCCGCCTACATAGGAGCCGTATCCAGAAAGGGATGGAGCAGGGCCAGATTCTTGGAGTGCCAAGATAGCCGGCTAAGAGCCAAGTGAGCTGAGGAAAAGGGGAACTTGTGAACGCTTTCGCCTGTTCCCGAAGCCTCCAGGGTTCCACTGTATGATCTCGAATTTAGACGCAATGTTTGAACGGGACGTACGATTGGTAGTCATCGTGACTGTCTTAGGTTTTATATTTGGTCCTCCATGTCCCGCTCGGAATCCTCAGAGGCAGGGAGGGGCACGGAGGCCGGATTGTCCGACAGTGGGGTAATGGTAGCCACCTTACGACGACGCCGTGGAGCTGCACCCTCAATACTCACCGAGCAGGAGTGGGAACGCGATGCCTTGGGTTGAAACTCGGTGATTGCCCAGGCTTGAATAGCCTGGGTAACCTCTACTACTGTGCGTTGGACAGAGAAGCTGGTGAGGAGGTGATTAATCGAAGCTTCGACACGCGTAAGGCGTTCCTCTATGCGCGGGGCGCGCTCCTCGCTAGACAGAGTTTGGTTAGCGGGCAAGAGAACCTGAGGTGCCCCAGGAGCCTCAAGAGCTTCTGGAGTAGATGCGACACCGGTTCCGAGTGCTGGAGTACACATGGCTGCTTTAACCGGCGGTTTAATGAGAGTGGACTTAGCGCGAGGACTAAGCTTGGACGTAGCTGGTGTAGCCGCCTGGACAGAGGAGGCAATACCAGATGGCCTTGCAGTACACTGTTGTTGGGGTTGAAGTCGCTTATTTAAGAGTTCGAGTTGTTTAGTTAAAAGAGAATTTTGCTTTTGAAGTGCCGCAACTTGCTGGCGAAGGGCCGCAAGTTCGGCAGAAGGAGGATCGACAGAAGGGGGTGAGAGAGGCTTAGAAGCAGCATTCCCTGCCCAACTGCTCACCTGAGGTACCGCCGCTGATGCTACGGGTGGTGGGAATGCCTGAGTGTCGGCGTGGAGGGGTGGAGCCGACTGATGCAGGTTGGTGCCGCTCTCTGGCTGTGACGAATATGAGGTGGTCCCTCGAGGAGATGTTTAGGGCTGCTTGCGTTTCCGATATTTTGCCGTGCAGCCACTGGTCCCAGTCTCATGGGCGCCGTGGCAGAGGAGGCACTTGGGGTGGCAGTCATGGGCATTGAGACCTGCAGGTGCGGGGGTTCCACATTTGGCACACTGGGTTGGAGCGGGGTGAGGACACTGAGGTGGTCGATGATCAATGGTACCGCACTTGGTGCAAACAGGGATCGTTTTCTTGTAGGCGCGGATATACGTCGCCACGCAGTGGTAGAAGAGGAAGCGGGGTAACTTCGTGCCCTCGAAAGTCACCACCGCCGCCATGGAATCTCCGAGTTTGCGGACCGTGAGGATAGTACCTCGAGGCCAATTCAGTTCAGACTTTATCTTCTCCGGGCTTTCAGCAGGGTTTATGTTGATGACGCCCTTGTATGTATCCCCTGGTGCCTTGGCGTGGCCTCGAACGGGCCGCTACTGATCCCCCACTTGAAGCTGGAAGTCCCCGAGGAGTCGCTGTGCCATAGGCAAAATGGTGGTGCTACAGACCAAGATGTTTTGTTCCCCGATTGGCCACACTTGAATTTGCGTGGTAGTACGGTCGCCGAGGTAGCTGCGAATGGCGTCGCCCACGCGATCGGCCGGGACGAATGTGCGTAGCTCGCAGGGAACGCGAAGTTTCACTACGACGATGTCCTCGTCGCGAGAGAGGCGATCAGTCTGACGTGAACGCCACTTGCGTTGCTTCGCTGGATGCGAGGACGGAACAGAGGTAGGCACACCACCGGAGGGATGGCGCGCCGGCGTTCCTTGCAAGGCTGGCAATGGCGGCCAACTTTGGCGTCTCGTTGTTGTTGAGACGCAGACTTCGATTTCGCTTGCTTGCGTTGCCACAGTCTCACTCTGTCGTCGAGGTATTCGTCTTCTGATGGCATAGTGTTTACGGAGGATGAAATCTCCACGGACAGTACTTGGCTTGAGGTAGGATCATAGCCCGTGACCACGTTAGCGGCCGCCATCGCCGGGATGAGAGCCCTTAGCGAGGCGGCGTTGTAGCCGTGAGTGAAGGGCGTCCCTCAAGTTGTCAAAACTGGACCCACCTGGACGAAGATGTTGTCTAGGCGAAGCGGAGAACTTGGCGGTGACGATAAACCCAAGTTTCAAGGGTACCAGGGTGGATGTCTGCAGGAATAGCAGAAAATCTACGGAGGCGATGTGGAGTGCATCCGTCACCATCGAGCGCTCGCAGCACCCCCCCCCCTGATGTTTTGTGGCGCAAGGGCCATTTCACGGCCAAAGAGCGCCAGTTCATTTTACTAAAAATATGGACAATGATTGTGATAAGCGGCTGTATAAGGGCCATAAAATTTCTCGCGGTAAGGCGGGTAAAAACATACAAGTAATAAAATCATGACCATGCCATGAAAGGTGAGTGTGGTGTGAATAGATGACAAAAGTTGGTGATAATAAAAACAATGGTGGACATGTATGGCATTAGCACAAGTGCCTCACACGTTCGTACCCTTGCTTCCAAGGGCCGTGAGGCAAGTGCTTTGATGTGTAGCCACCTCAGCGAAAACCTCTCTGCAGAGGACGTGCTACGGAATGCCCGGGTATATGATATGAAAATTATGAATTTCTTTTTAAAACGCTTACAATGATTGATAACTAAAAAGCGGTTCTCTACCAACGAACATTGCAGGGTGTAAAGGTATATGTTGTCGGTAGGGTAACGGAAAATGCTGTTTTCTGAGAGATTCTAAGTGTTTGCACTGAATTAACATGTGAAGGACTATTAATGCTTCACCACACCTGTCACACAATGGTGCATCGCCACCGGACAAAAGAGATGTGTGTGTCGTGTATGTGTGTCCTATCCTAAGCCTTGTTAGTATTACCTCTGTATGACGCGATTTTGATACTGGCAGCCAATGATCAAGGTGTGGCTTAATAATGTTCAGTTTGTTTTGTGTGTGTCTATCCCACTCGCTCTGCCAGTAGTCCCTGGGGTTTCGTTTGAGAGACGGCTTAAGATCAAGGGCCGGGATCGATATGGGTGTAGGGGCAGTGCTTTTGTGGATGGATGCAGCGAGCTTATCCGCCCACACTTTGCCTTGGATCTCACGGTGCCCTGGCACCCAGCACACTACAACATGTTGTTTGAGTGTGTAGAGTGTGCATAAAATGGAGTAAAGTGAGACAAGGACTGGGTTTTTTTGTTTTTTTAACGTGTGCAAAGCCGTTACCACACTGAGGGAGTCCGTATAAATTACTGCTTTTTGTATTTGTAATTGTTTGATGTGTTTAGCCGCCACAAGTATCGCATAAGCTTCCGCTGTAAAGATACTTGTGTCTGGATGTAGAGGGCCAGCATCCGAAAAGGATGGGCCGACAGCAGCGTAGGTCATAGAGGAGTTAGACTTAGAGGCATCTGGAAAGAACTCAGGACGTGTGTATTTGTGTTGAAGTTCCAGGAAGTATGTTAGGATATGGGCAATAGGTCCATGTTTTGTAACTTCTAGAAAAGACATATCACAGTCCATAGTCTGCCACTGCCACGGTGGCAGAAATGCTACAGGAGCCATTAAACTGTGTTCAAAAGACACTCAAGTTTTCTCAGCTAGACCCTTCAGGCGAACTGAGAAGGGCTGCCTCATCAAAGGCCTGTTTTGAAACAGAATGGAGCTCGACAAATCATTATTAGTAGGGTATTAGGGGTGCTTCTTGTCTGCTTTCACCTTAAGGAAATAAACAAAGGACATGTAAGTTCTGTGCAGATGAAGCGACCACTCATTTGATTCAACGTAACGGCTTTCTACGGGGCTGGTGCGAAAAGCACCCGTAGAAAGGCGGATGCCCAAATGGTGCACGGGGTCCAGCATCTTCGAAGCACTTTGAGTTGCAGACTGATAGACAATGGCCCCATAATCTAAGCGGGTGCGAATGAGGCTTTTATACAGGTTCATGAGACATTGCCTGTCACTACCCCACGTAGTACGTGACAACACTTTTATAACATTCATGGCCTTTAAACATTTCGTTTTTAAATACTTCATGTGCGGTACGAAGGTCAACTTGTTGTCCAAGATTAAGCCTAAGAATTTATGCTCCGCATTGACAGACAGACGTTGACCGTTCAGTTCAATGTCAGGTTCTGAGTGCACAACTCTCTTTCGGGAGAACAAGACACACGTGCTTTTTTCTGGGTTCAGCCGGAATACTTTTTCCTCTGCCCATTTGGAGACCTTGTTGAAACCTAACTGAACCTGCCGCTCACACATTGCTAGGTTGCATGACTTAAAGCCAAGCTGGACGTCATCGACATATGTGGAATAGAACATGTTGCGGGAGATGAACAGGTGCAAGGAATTCATTTTGACAATAAAAAGTGTACAACTAAGTACACAACCTTGCGGTACTCCTGTTTCTTGCACAAATGTTTGGGAGAGAATACTGCCCACACGGACACGGAATTTCCGATTGGACAAGTAAGTCTCGATTATGGAAAGCATTCTACCGCGCACACCCAGGTGAAACAAGTCTCTTAATATGCCAAAACGCCATGTGGTGTCGCAAGCCTTCTCGATATCGAGAAACACTGAGAGGAAGTATTGTTTGTGAACGAAAGCGTCTCAGATCTGTGCCTCGATATGCACCTGATGGTCGGTGGTGGATCTACCCTCTCGAAACCCACACTGGAACTGGTCAAGCAGATTGTGTGTTTCAAGGAAATGTAAAAGTCGGCGGTTTATCATTTTTTCAAAAAGTTTACAAAGGCAGCTGGTTTGTGCAATGTGCCTATAACTTGAAACTGAGGAAGGGTCCTTGCCCTGTTTCAAAATAGGGATAACAATAGCCTCCTTCCAGGAAGCAGGGATGGTGCCAGAAAGCCAGATATCATTGTATAGAGAGAGTAAAGTTTTTCGCGTTTTGCGCGGCAGGTTTTTTAACATTTCATACATGGCACGGTCGTAGTCTGGGGCAGAATTACTGCAAAAGTTTAGTGATATTTGTAGCTCAGCTAAGTTGAAAGGTTGGTTGTATGCCTCGTGATTTGTGCACTTGTATTCTAGTTTCTGCTTTTCTATTCTTGCTTTATATCTTTGGAAAGCTTCAGTATAGTATAGAGCTAGACACTTGCTCGTAATGTGCACCGAGGAAGTTCGCCTGATCTTCCAGGCTGTCACCCTGTGTGTGTTTACGAGTGGGAGCGAGTGTACTTGTCTTCCTGCTACCCTACGAACCATGTTCCAGACTTTATCCTCATGTGTATAAGAATTTATCCCTGATAAAAACTTGTGCCAGCTTTCTCTTCTGGCCTGCCGACGCGTTCTCCTGCCTCGAAATTTTATTTTCTTAAAGCTCTCAAGGTTTTCCGCTGTCGGCGAGTTCCGCAGCAACCTCCATGCCCTGTTCTGTTCCTTTCGCGCATTCTGACACTCAGTGTTCCACCACGGGACGTGTCGTTTGCCGGGCATTCCAGATGTTTGTGGAATGCACTTGGCTGCTGCGTCAGTAAGAAAAGCCGTGAAGTACTGCACAGCTTCATCTATGCCTAATCCGCATATGTCAGTCCAACTTAAGTGAGCAATCTTTTGAAATTGTTCCCAGTCGGCTTTGTTTACCAGCCATTTGGGAACATGCGAAGGACATTCATATATTATTGGTGTACTCAAAAATAAAGGAAAATGGTCACTTCCGTATGGATTATTTATGACTTTTCACTGAAGTAATGGTACAAGGGAAGGAGATGCGATACTGAGGTCTATAGGAGAGCAAGTTTTGTTGGCAAGGTTATAGTATGTTGCCTCTTTCCTACTCAACAGACAATCACCTGATGAAATGAGGAATTGTTCAATGAGACGACCTCGTGCATCACAGCGAGAGTCACCCCACAGACCATTATGTGCATTCAGGTCCCCAATGGCCAGATAAGGTTCAGGTAGTTCGTCTATTAAAGACTGGAATTGAAGTTTTTCAAGACGGTGGTGCGTAGGTATGTACAAAGAGCAGACAGTGACAAGTTTGTTTAGAATAACTGCTCGGACAGCCACCGCCTCGAGGGAGTTTGAAGGGGTTATTGTTTACATGCTATACCATGACTAACTATAACCGCTACACCACCGGATGGTGGCATGGCATCATCTCTATCCTTTCGGAAGATTACGTAGTTACGTAAAAAGTTTGTGTTTGTTCGTTTTAAGTGTGCCTCTTGTACACACAGCACTCTTGGATTGTGTTCATGGAGGAGTTCTTGTAAGTCATCGAGGTTTCGAAGAAGGCCTCGGATGTTCCACTCGGATGTTCTCCCAAAACCAATAAAACTACTATTGTACAATTCCCTTTTTTACTCTTATTTAAACTATTGCCACTTAGTCTGGGGCACGACTACTCCTGGCTGTCTTCAGCGTATCTACATTCTGCAAAAGAGATTCCTTCGTCATGTTCATAATGTACCTTGGCACTCGCCCAGTGCAGATCTCTTTTTGCAAAGTAATGTAATAAAGATCGAGAACTTGTACAAATTCCGTTTGAGTGTTAGGTTTCAACTCGAAACTCTAAAAAATATAAACCATCTACGATACCTTGCTGATTTGCATGCACGAAAAATGACATTTATGACAAGGCATGGAGAGTCTTGGGTTGTGCCGACACCCAGAATAAACTTAGGTCGACAACGCCTGCAATTTACTCTTCCTTCCCTTCTAAATTCATATTTACATAGTGGTTTTGATCTCTTCAGTTCGTCAAAGAATACTTTGCGTGCCATGTACGTTAATATGTAAACTTAGTTTTTTTTTTTTTTTTTTCATATCTCTGTGCTTAATGTGAATATTATTTATACTCTATTTTTAGAGTCTCTTTTGTATTTGTCGATTATTGTTTATTTGCCATTACACTATGTTAATACTGTTGTTTAATGAACATTGCTGTGAAGCTGCTGCTAAGCAAAAGGGTGTCGCGGCTTTGTCAAGCTGTCTCTGACAGCTTTTTCTGCGCCTCCACTGTCTGTACCCCTACAAGGCAGAAATAAAGAATTTGAATTTGAATTTGAATTTGAATTAATATTTCTGTCTGCATATTTAAACAAGAGAGATGCTGCTGAGTGTACAAAGAGTACCGTGTGTTGGAGTGAACTCGTTAATTCAGGTGGCAGGACGGTCGTCCGGCCCCGTTATTGGTTTTTTATTTTTCTTGGCGCGCTCCAAGGAGCCGCGCCGCACTTTTGGTACAAAGGGTACCCTTGTATCCATTGCCTCCTCAGAGGCACTGGGTGCCCGCACATGCGAGCTGGTGGTTCGGATTTTAGGCCTCGCCTGGTGAGGAGAGGCCTTGAGACCAGTGGACCCTGGAGTCTCCGGCCTCGATTCGCTAGGAGGCGGAGTAGACTGAACTACTGCCGCCTTGGGGGCAGGCGCCACAGCCGACGGCTCGCTCTGCGCTGGCCGAAGGAGTGATGAGTGCAGGTGCGGCGTTGCCCCCTGAGGCGCCGCATCAGCATATGTAGCGCCGTAAAATGGCGACACTCTTCGTCTTGCTTGCTTGAATGTGATATTTTTTTAAATTTTCAATGTGATGATTTCTTTTCTTTTTCCTAAAATGAACAAGAGCGTGAGTATGCCACAGTTCACACAGTGTGATGGTTCTTCGCAATTGTCAGAATTGTGGCCTTACACTCCACATTGTGCCCAAGTTTGGTGACCACGACAGCTTTGCGAGCCGTGGCCATACCTCCGGCATTTAAAACAACGAGGTGGGTCAGGTATGTATGGTCTGATCGACGTCTTCGTGTACCCTGTTTGAATACTTTCTGGCAGACTACTGGAAGTGAACGTGAGTATTACGTGTTTTGTTGGTGTTACCTTGTTGTCTCTTCTAATGATGATCCTTTGTACATTGGTCACATTCTGATTCTTCCACCCCTCCAGAAGTTCCTCTTCGGTCAAGCCGAGCAAATCAGCATCAGATACTACTCCAGGGGTTGTGTTCATAGATCTGAGTGGCGTTACAGTGATCGGAGTGTCACCAAAAGTTGAAAGATTGTGTAGCTTTTCAAACAGTTCTTTTCCTCGAACTTCAAGGAGGAGGTCTCCGCTGGCCATTTTGGTAACTTTGTACCCGGCTCCAAGAGTTTCTGTGAGATATCTGGCTACTACAAAGGGAGATACATACATACAAATAGGGGAAGTTTTCATTGGATCGGTTGAAAAAGCCTAAGTCATCGGTGCGTATGCGCTTTAAGGTGGTACGATCACTTAATAAGAGAAACGCTCTATGCATGCCAGTTTAATTTTCTTCAGAAGCGTTGGCGGCCACCCACCACGGAGCCCAACGAGGGGACGCTACAAGTTTGCGGATGCTAAAACCTGCAGACGCCAGCCGTACAACGCTACTATAACCCTATGCGCCTAGACCAAGGTAGGCTATTTGCACAGGGTTAACCCAAGCCGCCAAAAAGTTTGGAAGCAGACAGAAGAGAGTAGAAGACAGGACAGATAAATAGTGAGAGATAAAGACGAAGATGTAGGGAGAGAGAGAGAGATAGGAAAAGGCGACTGCCGATTTCTCCTGGGTGGGTCAGCCCAGGGGTGCCGTCTACGTGAAGCCGGGGCCAAAGGGGTGTGTTGCCTCTGCCGAGGGGAGGGGGGGGGGCCTTAAAGGTCCAATCACCCAGTGTCGGCTCAACCCCCAGGATCCCCTTTTCCCCGGACACGGCAAAGCCACGCACGGCTAGGCGTGGGAGGGAGTAGAAACTCCCCCGTTATCTCGGATGCGTGGTGTGGCTACACACCAAACGCCTACTTGCGCAGGCACCCCTGCGGGGATTCATTGGCGTCACGTAATACCAAATTGGGCATATGTGAAGCTAGCGAAACAGCCGCGAGCGCATCATGAGTGTGGCATGTAGTCATGATGTTACATGGCACGCATGTCGTGATTATCATGTTTGGATGTGTCATTTACCTATTTCGTCCGTTCGCGGCGCGAACTAATGAGCTTGGTACGTGTGAAGCTAGCGAAACGGCCGCGAGCGCATCATGAGCGTAGCATGTAGCCATGTTGTTACATGACACGCATCTCATGTTTATAATGTTTGCACCGGTATCATACTTTCCTCGTGCATTCACGTTCCGTAATGCCAAATTTGGTATAAGTGAAGCTAGCGAGACGGCCGCCAGCGCATCATAAGCGTGGCATGTAATCATGTTGTTACATGACACGCATCTCATAATTATCATGTTTGCACCAGTCACATAGCTTCGTCATCCATTCACGTATCGTAATACCAAATTTGGGAAATGTGACGCAAGTGAAGCGGCCGCGAGCGCATCATGAGCATCACATGTAGTCATGTTGTTACATGACACGCATGTCATGATTTTCATGTTAGGGTCTGTCGCTTGTGTTTGTCCGCCATGCAATAATTTCATACCATACCAGTTTTGAAACATGCCATGTGAACGAAAAAACCGAAAGAGCAGCAAGACCATGTGTCACGGACGGCCATTTTCGGCGGCCCCGCGTCACGGCAATTAACGGGCACCGTACTTCCCCACTGACCGTGGGAACGGCGGGCGCATGAAAGGGAGCCGAGAAGTGGAGAATGGGGTGCTCTTCTTGGAACGTCGCCGTCGACGATTGATCCTTTTGTAACTGCGGCGGCGTCTGCAAGGTCGTGGAAGGCCGCGATGTACCCCGAACAAGGATTAGGCTACGGGACGCACCAGCTGAGAGCCAAACAGTCTGACCGTTTCCCACGTGGAAAAGCGTGGGAAACGGTCAGACTAGTTGAGGGCCCTCTCCCAATTAAAAAGGGGTGGGGTCAAAATATTTTTGGGGCGGAGTTTCCATCAATTAAACGCGCATGATTGGACCCGTGTAGAGGTCTCTTGTCCCCAAAGAAGAGAGCGGGGAGACACGAGGGGGATTTAAGCACAGGATTTTGCCCTGCTAGGCAGACTAGTCGCTGACCAACATGGTGTAGAAGCAGATCAACAAGCATCTCTTCTAGAAGTTTTTAGTGTGGCTCTGTATCGGCTGGCCACCTAAACTTAGCCGTTCGTCTAGTTGTGACGCGATATTAACGTCTGTAACGTAGACATCAGGACTTCAACTCGAGTTAACTCAACCTGCTCGAAGTCACCTGCAAGCACTATCCTCCCGGAGCCACCAGCGTTGCAACACCGCCGACATCGCAGTCGTGCCAAAACTCTCTTCGACTTCTCGCATCCGATCGTCGGGGACGCAACACTGCCGGTCATCACACGTATGCCTTCACCTGTTTATATCTTCGAACTTTCTCCTCCGAAGTTCTATTGTTGTTAGTTTGTGTAGTTTGTAATAGTTCTCTCTCGTAAGCTGATTTATTGTTTTTTATATATTTTTAGTTGTATCAAGTGTTGATGTATTTTGTTAGTTGTATTGAAGTGTTGTACTAGATTCCGTGTGCTGCAATATCACTAGAGTAAAGTTTACTTTGTGTTCTCACGTCTCTGATCTCTTCACTGTCTCTGCTTGCGTACGGAACGAAGCAACCTGCTGTCATTCCCGTCGCCGACTTCGCGCTGGCGACGCTAGAGTGGCAGCTTGTAACACCATGATATGTAAATCATGACATTCATGACATGCATGCCATGGTTTTCATGTTATGACTACTCAAATGTGTTCTTAATACAGTCATGTTGTGCCATACTAAGTTTGGTATCGATACCATTATCGAAACGGCCAGGAGAGCTAAAGGTCATAGGCGTCTGGATAGATAGATAGATAGATAGATAGATAGATAGATAGATAGATAGATAGATAGATAGATAGATAGATAGATAGATAGATAGATAGATAGATAGATACTCTCAATGTCACCGAAGTTCGCTGAGAAATGCTTCACGTTTAAAATAGAGGAGACGCTGCATGGGCCATACGATGTTTTTTTTATTAAATGTGTGTAAGCAGAGGTTGGTGCCAATGCGTGGCGCCGGCTACTCCTCTCCTCATACACAAAAGTCAACATCGCACATTCAGTAGCAAACACAAGGCTATACATATGTACATAGCACAACAATCACACAATGAGTTCACATTTTTTCTACACTTAGTGTCTACACCACACGGAAATGAGTCCACACTGCGTAGAACTGTGTCTGCACCACACTGAGTTTGTAAAAAAACAAAACAAAAGAAATCCACACAAGTAATCACGCCAATTTAAGTGTTCACACAAAACGTGAAAGTTCAATAAAACGTCTAAGGTGATCTTGTCGCTTAAATACTGACATGTTTTCAGAAAGGTTTTCCCAAAAATATCGTAGTGAAACAGGGAAATACTGTTTTGAAACATACCACGGTTAAAATTTGTTTTTTGTTTAGTACTTTTGAGCTATTTCTGATTCCTCCAGAAAGTGAACGACTGCACGTGCTGCAGTGGCTTGTAGCTTTCCTTTTGGCCATGGACCCAAGATTTTTGCACTTGATTGAGGCCACTTATCAAAAGAATTGAGTTTTTGAAAAAGGTTCTTTCGAGCTACGTCATGATTTTTACAGTGCAGAAGAATATGCTCCACGTCTTCTCGAGCTTCTCCACATGAGCAGGTGGGACTGCCAGCTCTCCTTATTCTATACAGGAAAGCCTTCGTGTATGCTGTACCAAGTCGAAGCCTATGGATGACTGTTTCTACCGATCGGCTAACCTTTAACGGAATATTAAATTCTATACCGGGATCAATGTTATACAACAGAGAGTTTCATGCACCATTTTCGAACCAGGTTTCCTTAGACAGTTGACAGCTCATCTTATTTATTAGACAACGTGCATCGCTCATCGATAGAGGTAGCAGTGATATATTATTTTTTTGATGTGCTGCACGTGCAATGTGATCAGCTATGTCGTTTCCTGTGATTCCACAGTGGCTTGGCACCCACTGGAACATTATAGTGTGGTTTAAATCTTTTGCTATAGCGTACGTCCTCTGTTTTTCATATGCGAGCTCACTTGATTTGTTTCCCAAGCTGATTCCTTTTAAGGAAACTAATGAGGACTGTGAGCCACTGATAACTACCCATCGAAGTGGACCTGGCTGTAAACATATGAAGCGTAAAGCACAGAGTATTGCATAGAGTTCTGCCGTTGTGGATGTTGTGAAATGGCTGAGTTTAAAAGCTTTTCTCGCTTGGTATGCAGGTACAAAAAATGCCGACGTAGAGCTTTGATTCAGACATGATCCGTAGGTGTACACGTGAACATACAATGTTCTTTGGGAGGGACGTAATCAACTTAAACATAATAAATAAAGGGTTCATTTATTTATTTAGCTACTTAAACACTGAGGCGACTATTTTTTGAAACTCTCCACGACTTATTATGCACGGTGCTTATAATGACAAAATTTTTGCTGTTGGTGAATTTTGGCATGGCTAAAGGTTATATATTCATAGATAGGGAGCGACGAAAACAGTTACCTTTTTTTCTTATTTTAATGCTATAGCGTTAAAGAGCTCGTGTCACAGAAATTCCGCCATTGGTGTCGGCCCCATTGGTTGTGAGCGAAAAGTCGTCTGTGCGTCTGTGACCAAAAATCAAGTTACCGAGATCTCCGCGGGAGGCCGCTACTTGTCCACGCATGCACGCGCAATCACACTGAAAAATCCACGCATTCGAAGAAAAAAAAGTGCTCAAGGTCACAAGGCGCGGAATTTTCTTTGCCCCTGCCACACCTCCCGGCTTAGCTTCCAGCGATTTCGTCGAGATGATGGAAGAGATAATGCAATTGCAGCATGTGAGAAATCTTTGTAACTCTACTCACACTGGACGGATTCTTAAAACTTTGCGGCGTTGAATTCGTGAGGCAATAAGCTCTTCTAGTGAATTCATTATATGGTTACTTGAAAAAGTGTTTCAGGGCCCCTTTGGCGCATTTCGTTTGACAGGTGTCACGACGAAAACGAGCCCATTCGGTGATTTCTAGGCGCATTTGGGAAGCCCCAATATGCGTCGAAAAATGCCGTGATAGTGCAGCCATCGCCGCTAAAAACACACAGGAACTTTCAAACAGCTCTAAATATGGACAACTATGTCCATCTTGCGGAAAACATATCATGCCTTTCCAGAGGTGTTGATCAAGCAAACAGCAAACGATAGATAATGTGCTTCTATCTGTGAAGCATTGTGAGACTCTTATATAGCCTCTAAGATGGCAAGCGCGTGGCGTCTATCTTAGGGGCCATGCGACTCATGCTTTTGATCAAAAAGCTGCGTGTACGATTCGCGCGCGCGCGCGCTGGTACAATTTACTGTGCGCGTGCGTGTGGTCGTGCGTGTGTGTGTATTAACGCAACATATCAATAAGTATGCACTTAGCGGTTGAAGGGCGCACTAGGGGCTGAATTTCGCTAGCTTGTTCAACTCCTAAAGACGAAGCTTAAGGGTCCCCCAATTTTTAAACAGAAATCTCTTTCCGCTTGTTTTTATTCACACCGTTTTGCATTCGCAGCGTTTGTTCAAGCATGCGTTGCATAAATCTCGCACCGTGTGTGAAGCGTTTCCAGGGCGCGGCATGCGTGCTGTGTGAGCGGCGAAGGCTGCCGCGCGCAACAACGGTGTCTTTTTTTGCTAGAGTGGGGCTGTTTCCGAGCCGCATTTCTCAACCTCGTTTCTGTTTTTGTTCCGAGCACGCTCACCTGGAGTGGGTCCAGCATGAGTGACGCCTCAAGCAGCACGCAAGCCAGCTCCTTCGAGATGGAGAAGAAGGGCGCTTGTTTTCATCCGTCAAGTGAGCACTACACCCGTGCTGTGGGACTGTATTGTTTACAGCATCTCTTCTGGCCTCTCCGCAGTACCTGTGTTCTGCGGAGAGGCGATGACGGAAGTTTTCAAACACAGCATTCAGCAAATAAAGGAACCCATGAAGAACGGTCGGCGCGCAGACATCGGAAACAAGAGAGATACCACGACAACACGAATGCGGGGTTTGTGCTGTCCTGACTTCTCTCTTGTGTTCTCTGCACGTGTCGTATACCATTTTTTTTTACCATGAACCCCTAGAAACGCCGAGCTTTCTTCCGTTAAAAAAAAGAAAAATGAAGTTTTCTCCATGCCACCCCACATTCTCGCCTCGATTAACGCGCTTAGTTTCCGGCTAACTCGCTTGTGTATATTCCTTCAATGAAAAAGTTGGTGAATATTGCCACGTTTAAAGGGATCCTCGTTTAATAGTAACGCGAGGCCATTCACAATAATCCAGGTGACATTAAAGAAGGTGAAAAGAGGCCATCAGTTCATAGGAACCGTTTCTAGGCTCTCAGTTGATAGTCACAAAGTTTGATGAACTCGTGAAAGTGACAGACACAACTAGTCTTTTAATACAAGTGTAATAAAGGAATGGATAAGTTGCTCCTGGTAAGGTATTTTACACAGAATTTGAGGTAAGCTTTGGGACACAGTGGAGCGTAAGCAAAAAGAACCCTGTCCTTTTGTCAGGCATGGTATTACTTAAAACTTTTATACGAGTGATATTTGTGGAGAAAATCAAGAGTATCTCATATCAAGTGTATGCTCACTGTACGTGCTTAATTCAACTTACGTTATGCTCCAGCCTAACGAGAATTCGTGTGCCATCATGCTGGACGTGCTCAAGGTGTGCGTCTAGCATAAGTAGTTATCACACTGTGTATGAACTTTAGTGTTGCCATCTGCCCACTGGGTAGAACAATGGTTACTGTGTTCGGAGTAGGTATGATTCAGGCCCGCCTGTCGCATTTTGGTTGATGCGAAATGATAGAGGTCCATGTGCTGTGCAATAAGAAGGTGGGCGCGGCGCCATACTCAGGCCAGGTAACCTGGCAGCGGGTGCAAAAGGGCGCTTGCTCCCCACTCATGCAACACCTCTGCTGCCACTTCCCACAGCCGCCGTGAAACAACACAGTTTTGTGAACCCTACCTCAGACGAAGTCCTGCTGCCACATATACTCCTTCTTGTGGATATTGTGCTCAGATCTACGATGGATGTTGGTCTGGGCCTTCGTCGTGGTGCTTCACAACGCCGTTTCTCCTGCCTCCACACGTGCTGTTGTTCAGTTGTGCTTTTAGTTACGTGCAGCGCATCTTTGTTAGGCTAGCAAGCCGGGTGTCTTTGACACCGGCATCTGGCTTCATTACACGGCTTCGTTGGCCATCGTCACGGGAACAAAGGTTGTTCAGCCCAAGTTCAATCGCTAGGATGCACTCGCCATCTTCACTGCATCGAGCCAGAAGGAGTGCTCATATTCCTTAGCCGATCGTCGAGGTCGACTTGAACAGCTTGCCTTACATACCAGCACCAACCATATCGTCAGTTCGTCCGTCGTATACCCACAGGATGCGCAGCCTCTGGGCCACCTGTGCGCCACGTGGAGTTCACTGAAAAAGGTCTGCAATCTCTGCTGAGCGGGCGTCGGTTGAGCTAGCACCGGCATCGCCAGCATTCAGGACCAGTTTATCAGATTGGAACAAAAACCGAAAACGATAAGCTATATATATGACTGCAAGGAAAACGTAACTGAAACGGTATCTACTATTTCATTCCGGAGACTAACCCAAATTTTTTTTTTTCATTTCTCAGTTCACGTGAAAATTTGGCAATCTAGAACAACCGAGGTCATGCAACGTGACAGTACTACAGCGCCAATCTCACGCTAGAATTCTAAAGTAAAAATGTGTTAAAATTGTGTCAAAAGCGATAACAGTGGCTACCACAAATCTTTGTGCCAACTCAGACGGACCTTCACGTACCTATGACACATTCTAGCGCGCAGAATGCATTTTTGGGGCGGAAGAAATATGTTGCATATAAACAGCAATCGCGCATGTAAGATGTATGCGCTGGCTGTGCCTGAGATCACGCTCACTCCCTTGGCGCAAAGCACTGAGCCTGGTGAAACAACTTCGTAATTCATTGTTACTGCAAAACATTTTCTTTCGTACTGCAAACGCTTTTGGTATCTATCTATCTATCTATCTATCTATCTATCTATCTATCTATCTATCTATCTATCTATCTATCTATCTATCTATCTATCTATCTATCTATCTATCTATCTATCTATCCATCTATCTATCTGCCTACGTCTTGGAGGTCTCGCGATCGATAAACATAATGGTGGTGAAGAGGGCCCGAGAAGAAATAATTTTTGTTGGCCCGAAAAGGCAAAAAAAAAAACGTCTACGCTGCGCCGTATACTGCCTCCGGTCTCGTATCCCATAGCCACGTTGCAGCCGCTTTTTCGTCGAAGTTTATTTTTATCGTTTCTTTCTTTTGCCCCCTTCTCTATTTTTTAATGAAACCAGCCAACCATCGCTTATTGTCCATCGTAGTCATCGATAGCCTGTTCAAGCGACCTTCGTGCGTGAGATGCCTTCGCTAATTAGTTTAATTTACATTTGTACATTTTTTACAAAGAGCCGCGCGTTAGGTGGTAATCACGTGGCATTTGTTGAATTTCGCGCACTTTAAAGAAACCTTGGAAAAAAATTTACCAGCGTTGTTATTTTTTTGTAACTTGAAAATTTCGTTATTTCTGCATAAGAGCTACGAGTCTTGTATTGAAATTTTTTTAGAGTCAATATTTAAAAAGTTTATTGAGCAATCTTGGTTAATTACCGTGCTTGGCGGAACAAAAAATATTCTGACGTGCTACATGCAGCTAAAAGCAATACTGCGATAGCTAGACACGCGTAGCACTCATTTGAATTTTTGTATTGCTTGGTACTTTTTAGCTGAGACACCCTGTCTAAGTGCGTTATTTCTTGCGCTCTGTATTACCAGGCGATGATCGTGTTGATCTGTGTTGATGTAGCGCCACACTTCTTGTATAAACTCTTGAGTGAATGCAGTTCTGCGGTCTGTGGTTAGGAGTTCAGGAGTGCCAAGTCACAGGACTACTTGGGGGACGAAAAATTTGACAACTTCATCTGCAGTATCCCTGGGGAGCACGGTGGTGTCTGCGTAGCTCGTCCTGTGATCTGTGGCTACGACAATATACTTGCCTTCCTGTTTACGAGATGTCTCCTGACGGGAAGAGTACCAGAGTCTTGGAAGAACGCTAACATCAACTTAATACGTAAGAAAGCAGATGACAAGGACTTCAAGAGTTACAGGCCGATCAGCTTGCGCTCTCTAGTATAGAAGCTATTTACAAAGGTAATTGCTAACAAAGTAAAGAAAACATAGAATTCAATCAACCAAAAGAACAAGCAGGATTTCGAACAGGCTACTCAACAATCGACCACATTCATACTATCAATCAGGTAATAGAGAAATGCTCAGAATATAACCAACCACTATACATAGCCTTCATAGATTACGAGAAGGCGTTTGATTCCGTAGAAATATCAGCAGTCATGCAGACACTGCGGAATCAGGGCGTCAATGAAGTATATATCCTGCAAGAAATATACAGGGGATCAACTGCTACCATAGTGCTTCATAAAGAAAGCAACAGAATACCAATCAAAAAGGGTGTAAGGCAGGGAACACAATCTTCCTAATGCTGTTTACCGCGTGCTTACAGGAGGTTTTCAGTAGCCTAGAATGGGACAGTTAGGGATAAGAGTTAGTGGAGAGTACCTTAGTAACCTGCGCTTCGCCGATGACATTGCATTGCTGAGTAACTCATGGGATGAATCGCAACTCATGATTACGGAGTTAGACAAGGAGAGCAGAAAGCTGGCTCCTAAAATTAATCTGCAGAAAACGAAAGTAATGTACAACAATCTCGGAAGAGAGCAGCGCTTCGAGATAGGTAATAGTGCACTCCTAGTTGTAACAGACTATGTCTACTTAGGGCAGGTAATAACCACAGATCCGAATCACGAGATTGAAGTAACTAGAAGAATAAGAATGGGGTGGAGCACATTTGGCAAGCACTCTCAAATTATGACAGGTAGATTGCCACTATCCTTCAAGAGGAAGGTATATAACGGCTGTATCTTGCGGGTACTTAGGCACGGAGCAGATACCTGGAGACTTACAAAGAGGGATCAGCTTAAAGTGAGGACGACGCAGCGAGCAATGGAAAGAAAAATGGTAGGTGTAACCTTAAGAGACAAGAAGAGAGCAGAGTGGATTAGGAAAGAAATAGTGATTAAGGATTTCATAGTTGAAATCAAGAAGAGGAAATGAACATGGGCCGGGCATGTAGCGCTTGATTTGATTGATTGATTGATTGATATGTGGGGTTTAACGTCCCAAAACCATCATATGATTATGAGAGACGCCGTAGTGGAGGCCTCCGGAAATTTTGACCAACTGGGGTTCTTTAACGTGCACCCAAATATGAGCACACGGGCCTACAACATTTCCGCCTCCATCGGACCGGGCATGTAGCGCGTAGACACGATAACCGCTGGTCATTAAGGGTAACTATCTGGATTCCGAGAGAAGGCAAGCGGGTAAGGGGGAGACAGAAGGTTATGTGGGCAGATGAGATTAAGAAGTTTGAGGGTATAAATTGGCAGAAGCAAGCACAAGAACGGGTTAACTGGCAGGACATGGGAGAGGCCTTTGTCCTGCAAAGGACGTAGTCAGGCTTATGATGGTGATAATGATGATAATGACGTCAATGACTAACGAAAGTATATGACTGGTGCAAACATGATAATCCTGACACGCGTCTCATGTAAGAACACGACAACATGCCTTGCTCATAGCGTGCTCGCGGCTGTTTCGCTAGCTCCATATACACTATAGTGTTTGGTATCACGGGACGTGATTAGATTACGAAGGTCACCGACGCATCCAAACATAAAAGTCAAGGCATGGAAGTCGTGTACGGCATCAGTTACCTCCACCTCGTAGCGTTGTGCTGATTTTAAAGTGACTTATCAACATTTCTCATTCGTGCTTCGCATATCATCGATTGCCACTGTACGGGGATCTGCCAATTTTTTTCGGTTTCGACACGAATGATCCGCTCATTACAGAGTAGTCGGCCCCTGTGTTCATTAGTGCGACTATATATCTCAAGGCCGTCGATGAATAGCTGTGCATCAGGGGTAGTCATTTGCCAGTTTCGGATTCACTGGGGCGTTGTGTCACGCCTGGTCCACGTTGATGGTCGGCGTCCACGCATCGTCGTCGTGCTTGACTGCAGGCTTGGTTACGTCGGGTAGGCGCCGTGTGTCTGTCGTCGCGTAGGGGAATTAAGGCGGGCTTCGGGTGGGGCTTCGGTCTGTGGGCGCGTGGTGAGTCTTGCTCTTCGCTGTGGCGGTACGGCGTAAGAGGTTTTTCGTATTTTCGCTGCCGTGCATCTTCACCTCCCGAAGCTGCTGGTTTTAGTTTCCCCTTGCAGGGCTGGAGGACCTTCCTCGCCCCACGTCAGGATGCCGCAGCGGCTCGTTGATCCATACGAATGGAGTGACGGTGGTCCATGACTGATGTAAGACAGCTACTCGTCGATCTCTCTGGGTTGTTGGCCGGGCAATGGGCGTAGTGTGTCGACAGAGAAGCCTTGCAGGCCAAGTTGTCTATAGAGACAGAGATCTCTCTGGGTTGTTGGCCGGGCAATGGGTGTAGTGTGTCGACAGAGAAGCTTTGCAGGCCGAGTTGTCTATAGAGACAGAGATCTCTCTGGGTTGTTGGCCGGGCAATGGGTGTAGTGTGTCGACAGAGAAGCTTTGCAGGCCGAGTTGTCTATAGAGACAGAGATCTCTCTGGGTTGTTGGCCGGGCAATGGGTGTAGTGTGTCGACAGAGAAGCTTTGCAGGCCGAGTTGTCTATAGAGACAGAGATCTCTCTGGGTTGTTGGCCGGGCAATGGGTGTAGTGTGTCGACAGAGAAGCTTTGCAGGCCGAGTTGTCTATAGAGACAGAGATCTCTCTGGGTTGTTGGCCGGGCAATGGGTGTAGTGTGTCGACAGAGAAGCTTTGCAGGCCGAGTTGTCTATAGGGACAGAGACGGTAGATGTGGCCCGCTTCTCTGCAGGGATAGCACAGCAGCCGATGGTCGGGGGCTCGCCACACATTGGTCTTCCTTGACGTCGTGTGTTTGGCGACACGGAGGTGGGGCAGGCGATGAAGAACGATGGTACGAAGGCTCCTCGGGACGATGTCGGAGCGGGCAAGGCGGGCAGATAGCTGCGGCGTATGCCACAGCCTGCTGCTCACGGGGTCATTCGAACTGCATAACAGTCCCCAGTGTTTGTTGAAGCTCCTTACGTATCATGTCGCTTAGGTTGCGGCTTACGTTGCAGCGTCGTTTGAAGTAGTTTTCACAACTCCTCTATTACCACTGTGCAGATGGTTTCACGCAGAATATCCCGTCGGAATACGCATCCCGTCAACGAAGTTCACGCTGTCCGTCGCAAAGTAGTGACGGTTTTACTGCTTCGCCCGCATTTCCAGGGCCTTCTTAATGCTGCTGGCCTCGACCACGAATTTGGCAACGGTTCTTGGCGGATTGCGAACAAACCCTGCAAACAGTTCTTCTTTGACGCTACGCACTAAGAGGCGCATCTCTTTTCTTCGGCCATGTCAGGGTCAGCTCGCCTGAAAAACTGTGACGGAGTGTCCGTTGTATTTTAAACACAGACGTGCGAGCAAGCAATCAAACACATGGGTAAAGACTACGATGATGATGATCACAATGTTTGTATGCTCAGATATATATATATATATATATATATATATATATATATATATATATATATATATATACATATATATATATATATATATATATATATATATATATATATATATATATATATATATATATATATATATATATATATATATATATATATGTGTGTGTGTGTGTGTGTGTGTGTGCTTTTTCCTCCCCCTATATGTAAAAATAACTAAAAGGAAAAAGGGGGGTAGCCCGTACCACCAGGAGGTATAACAGGCTCAAGCCAATCTAACATAAATGAAGAGGGGAAAGTTCCCAAATTTTTTTTTATTTGAAAAAGCCAATTAGTTAAAAAAATAACATGGGTAAAACCTAGTGAGTGCAGCATGAAACTGTAATAAATAAACTAGTTAGCTTCTCAGGAATGAGCAGGTCGATATGCAGCAGCAGGGTATTTCCCCCACTTGAGTTTTTGGAGTTCGTGTGTGTGTGTGTGTGCGTGTGTGTGTGTGTGTGTGTGTGTGTGTGTGTGTATGTGTGTGTGTGTGTGTGTGTGTGTGTGTGTGTGTGTGTGTGTGTGTCGAACGGACTCAGCCAGCCCAACAATTTATCAGTTAGTGCAGTTATGCTGTTAGCTTCTTGACTGCGACGTACGCAAAAAGGTCTGAGTTTTTAAATAAATTCCCAATCCTAATATTATCGCACCGTAAAAAACATTTTGACATGTATCAGTGGAGGGTAACGCCAGAAAATGCTTCACAGCACATCGTAGGTGGGAGTGCAGGGAAAACTTCATTGGCTATTCGGGGGTTGGGTACAAGGGAAAGAGCGAGCAGGCGGGTCCCTATTCTAGGACAACAGTGATCTTTGCTTTTAGGTCCAACTGGTCCAAGAAGCATTTTTGGAGCTCCAGTCCTGGCTGAGCGAAGAGGACCTCCCACGGCTCCCTAGAGTAAGCAGGTAACGCGGGCGCGTTTGCCTCGCCTGGCCTTGCTGCCCGTTCCCACGTCACGTTGAATCGTGGTGGCCGATTAAATCGTGGTGGCCGAACAAACAGCCAAATTGGAGATTCATATAGTGGGCCTTTTTTTAAGTGGAGATAGCTGTGCCTTTGAATTCCTCTCTATGAGCAAGCGTCTGCTATTGCAAGCTGCGGATGCTGGTCAAGATGTTCTCGCGTGCATCATTTGTATTATAGGATGTCTTGTGTCGCAAGCGGACTAGTGTTTTCATGCCAGACCATGCCACAAATTTCTTGTGCGTTATGATAATATAGAAATGTATAAATAACTCTAACGAACTCAAGCGAGCAATTACTGCAGTTAGCATTGTACAAAGAAACTACTGTATTAAGGACACAAAACATTAAGTTTCGTTGTGTAAAAGCGCGCAAAAAAAAGAAACGATTGTTCTGGAGAACCCTAATAGTTATATTAAAAACAAACGCTGGCTATTGCACGACAGCAACGGTTTGTGTGAAGTTTGTCTTCAAAATTGATATAATAATTCACGTTGCGATGTAAAAGACAAGAGAGCATCAGCTTAACAGCCGAAACAGGCGGCACCCGTATGTCTTGCAGTATAGTCTATACGTGCTGTTAATAAGTGACACATGGGCATACGTGTAAGAGCTAAGTTATTCACAGCTGCATGTTGATGAACAAACAACTATGTAATGCTTATGAACGGCAGCAAGTCGGAGCGCAAGCCGTCACTGTTGCAGGCAAGGTTTGTTGTCAAGGCACTGTTGTCAAACGTCAGCCAGGAAAAAAATGTGCTTGTGGCCAAGGGCGATACAAGTGCCGCCGACGAGCAAGAGTCGCGCCGCCGCGCACAACCCGTCAGCTCCGCCGTGCCCTCGCAGACGGAACGAGAGACTTGCAAGATGCACCCGTCTCTACTTCTTTTCTAGAGCTCCTCGTCCTCTCTCCCACATGCCTCAACCTTCTTTTCCAGGCCACTCTATTCCAATCCTTGGCTCCCTCCTGCCTCCTTTGTTGCTCCATCAAGAGCTCCGGTACCGGCACTCGATCGACGCAGACAACGCGCGCTCGACTGCGAATGAGGCACGGCGTTTGACACAGCAGTCGGCGCGTAAACAAAGCAGCCGCATAACGTGTATGTTCTCCCAGTAACAAACAGGAGCATCGTCGGAGCTCAGCCAACCCCTCAGCTCTGAAGAAATAGGCACCACTTTCCCTGGAAGCTAGTCGGAACAAGTATCAACAAGCGATGACAGCTGTCGACGAAGCCCTGTACAGGTAAATGCGCAAAACCCTGTACGCACCTCGAGGGAGTGTGAAAACGTACACTCACAAACTGTTCCAGGGGCCCGGTAAAATTTGCCATCGGTAAAAAGTGCCCCATTTTCGTTTTCTTTCTTTTTATATACGTTTCGTTTTCTTTCTAAGAAGTAAAATACGGGCGCCTGTGAATCCGATCTCTCCGCGATAGTCATTAATAAAACACGGTTTTCCCGCAGTTTTTATTATACAAGTTGTAGCCTGGCGGTTTTCTCGACCAATATTCTGGTCTGTTTTGCTCTATATTGCGTGCCTGCGACAGCTACACACACAGGTGCGCTAGCTGTCAGAGCGCGCGCTTGAACTCGGCTTTTCCCGCCAACTTCGCTCTTCGTGCCACCACTCCGCGCGATTTTTGTGTGTATTTTAATTTTAAAATACTGCAGGCCCTATCCGGGTCCAAGCAGGAGGGGGTACTAACTGTCAGTGAGAAAAATGAAAAAAAAACCAATAAAGGCACACAAGCTACGAAAATTTTCAACATGAGTGTGAAATGTAACAAATATATAGCAGTACAAAATTACAACAATTTGCAGCACCAATGAGGAACATAGCATATAGCACCATTTTAAAAATCAAGAGATAGATTATTGACGAGATGGGCGAACAATTGTGTTTTGTCAACATTAACCGCTTCTCCCATTAACTTGTTCCATAGTGAAATAGAATGATGAAATAATAGATACTGATGTACTCTGGGGTGACTGAATAGTTGCCTAACTGTCTTGTTGTGATGAATACGATCAAAGTGCATGGGCGGGCAGGCAGGTTATGTAACGTTCGGGTGGTATTTTGAAGTGGCCATGGTATTGCTGATAAATGAATTTGAGACGAGAAACTACTCTACGACGAGCGAGTGTCTTAAGCTGTGCCCCCTCGCCAAAGGCAGAAATGCTCGTGAAACGAAAATAGTTCGAATAAATTAACCTCAGAGCCAGGTTTTTGCACCCCCTTTATTTTTTTAATCAAATATTTCTGATACGGATCTCAAATCAGGTCTGCATACTCTAACTTTGGCCTGATAAGCGCTTTTTAAGCTGTTTGTTTTACACAGGGTGAAGTATGACGTAGTTTGCGTTTTAAAAGCGCTAACTTCTTCAGCGCCTTACTATGTGGTCTATATGGGGTTCCCAATTGAAATTACCTGGGATCGTGACACCCAGATACTTGACTTGCGTAGTTTTTTAGACACACGCGTTGTTAAAGGTATAGTGGAATGATAATGAATTTTGTTTATTAGTAATGTTAATGAATGCCGTTTTTTATGCATTAGGCTTCAAGCCCCATTTCTCACACCAGGCGTAGATGGAGTGTAATGCATATTTAGGTCTGGCTTGATCAGAATGCTGATTAAAGCTGGAACAAACAACACAACCATCCGCAAAAAGTCGGATTTTCACAGGTGATGGAACTGGAAGTTCAAGATCATTTATGTACACAAAAAATAAAAATGGTGCAAGCACTGGCCCTTGCGGCACCCCTGAGTGCACATCTCATGTGTGAGAAACGCAGTCATCAACCATCACATATTGGCTCCTTGTATACAAATAGCATGCAATCCAGCGGTCAATACCAATAGCGTAAAGTTTCGTAACTAAATCATCGTGTGGCACTACACCGAATGCTTTCGAAAAATCTAAAAACACTGCATCAATCTGGCCTTTAGAACTTAGTGAATTTACAAAATCATGAGTTATTTCGGCTGTTTGAGTACAAAATCATGAGTTATTTCGGCTGTTTGAGTTAAAGTGGATAAGCCAGACCTATATTCATGTTGTTTGTTGAGAAGAAGTTTATTATCTATCAGATGTCTCATAATTGTCTTAAAAACTGTACGTTCTAGTAGCTTACAAGCTACGGGTGTTAGGAAAACTGGCCTGTAGTCGTTTAATTTTGATGGTGACCCTGATTTATGAATTGGGACTAACGTCGCAGAGCGCCTGTCATCGGGTATCACACAAGTTTCTAGTGAGGTTAAGTACATATTATACAAATATTCTGACACCCAGATTGCATATCTACTAAAAAAAACGTTCGAGATATCAACAGGATCTGGCGATTTCTTCGTATCTATATTACACAAGAGGTTAATAATGCCATCTTTACTTAAGTGAACTTCAGGCATTTATTTCATGAGCGTACATGATGGCATGTGCGCGTGTGAGGCCATCAGCGTAAAAACCGACTGAAAAAAAGGTGTTGAAACTTTGAGCAATGACCGCCGGATCGTCAATAGTTTCACGAGATGTTTTATCTCTGTGATATTGTTTTTATTTTCAGACAAGTAACGCCAGAATTTTTTGGGTTGATCTGTCATGAAGGAAGAAAAAGTGAACGAAAAAAAATCGATGTGCTGCTGCATGACTCCTTTCTTGGAAAGTGTACATTAGGCTTTGGAACATTTTCTTGTCAACATGTTTGCGATAGCGTTTGATCTTGGGCTTCACATGAACAAGATCACGATTCATTCATGGGTACTCTCTGTTAAATGCGCTTTTTTTAATGGCACGTATGTATGTTCACGGTGAAATATTATAGCTTTAAAACGCGACCACTACTCATTGACATTATTTAGTTCACTGAAAGAAGTAAACGAAGATTCCGTGTAACTTAGCACTGAATCGTACTGTGCATGCGTGTTGTCCCTGAAGAATGAGCCAGCAGGTCTAATCATTGTTCGGAAGCCTGAAATGGGACACTCTATAACAAGTAATTTGAGATCAGATATACCATCTTTGACAGTGACCGAACACTCTGCGAGGGACCTGTTTGCAAACGCAAGGTCTAGGACAGAACAACTACGTAGTCATGCTGGTAGCGTCAGATACCAATTGGTTTAAAGAAAAAGTAAATGCAGCTAGTAACAGTGATTCAGCATTTCGAGAATCCTTGCCGTCATGAGAAAGATTGGGCGAATTAATGCTGGGTAAGTTGAAATCCTCAGTTAGCAGAATGTTCGAACGCGAATTCGTATTTTGGAGCAGGTAATCATAGAGTGCTTCTAGGCATTCTGGAGGTACACTTGGAGTATGGTAGACACCACCCAAAGTTATATTCTTACCGAACATTCTCAGTTTGCACCACACGCTTTTGTGATTATCGGAACCGTCTAAGTGGGTAAACATGACGTTGTTTTTGATCGAAACTGCGACGCCCCCTACCCGTGATCCTCTGTCCCTATGAATAAGGGTGTAAGAAGATGGCACTATTTCAGAATTTTACACGTCTGAGTGCAGCCAGGTTTCCGTGATCACCAAAACGTGTGGTTGGTAAGTTGGAATTATATTAAGACACTGCTTGGATTATGAAAATTTTTGGAACTGCTTGAAACTGCTTAAATTATGAAACTACTTGTACGGTGCAGGCGCCGTAGATTGAGACAGCTCTATAGAGCTGTCTCAGGGTATACTCTGAGAGCGGGCAGGGTATACCCCATACAGCTGGTAGGGTATACCCTGAAGTTGCGAAGCGCGTCCCGCACAAACACTCTGCCAATAATTTTCACTTTATCGAAGACAAGACACTGCTTGGAACCACTTTTACTTTTTTCAGCAGCCGAGCGCCACAATTTTACTTAAGTGTCCCGAATATTTTTAGAAAAGTCTTCTGATATGAATATTTCGGTACATTTTAATTTGAAGCATGGCTCTTCGAGAACCTATACCTGAAAGCACCCAAGTTTGCTTGTTTTTTTCTTGACGTTCTTTGCAAATCCAGAACACCCGTGGAAAAAGCGATCGTCGGAAGAGTTGGTATTACAATTTCAATGATATTGTTACGGGGAGAAGGTGTCTGAAAAATGCCTTTACTTTTGGTAAACAGGCAGGCATACAATACGGAGCCCGGTCTGCACGAGCTCGCGCTAAACATCATCCGCTTTTCTAGAATGTTCATTTGTGGCGCCCCGTAGCATCACCCCCGGCGGCGAAGGCACCGTCTCGGTGCTTGGTTAGTCTGAGTAAAATCGTTTCAGCCGAGTGACGTGAACAACGTCAGAACACGATCACGCGCTGGTGGCGTTAAGAGGTTCAATTTCTTATGTCACGTCGGTGACTTGGCGCACCACACGGTACGGACCCGAGTACGGTGAAGTCAGCTTTTCGCACAGGCCAACTCGCCGCGACGGCGTCCAGAGAAGGACTGTGTCACCTTGACTGAAGTGGACATCACGATGGCACGCGTTGTATACCTGTCGTTGTCATTCCTGCGAATCGCTCAGACGCCGGCGAGCAATCTCACTTGCCTCTAGAGCTCTAAAAATCACATCGCGGGCATATTCTGGCGTGTGGCCAACGGCAGGAAGGAGCGTGTCGAAAGGCAACGTAGGTTCTCGTCGGTAAAGGAGGAAAAATGGCGAGAAACCTGCAGTGTCATGCCGAGACGTATTATAGGCAAATGTTACAAATAGAAGTGCGGAGCCCCAGTCACGATGATCGGAAGAAACGTACATGGCGAGCATGTCCGTGATGGTTCTATTTAGCCGCTCCGTGAGCCCGTTGGTTTGAGGATGATACGCCGTTGTGAACTTGTGCTTTGTAGCGCAAGAGTGCAATATGTCTTGGATAACTTGTGATAAAAAGTAGCGACCACGATCGGTAAGCAGTTGCCGAGGAGCGCCGTGGTGTAATATGACGTCTTCTAGAAGAAAGTCAGCGACGTCGGTCGCACAACTGGTGGGAAGAGCCCGTGTGATGGCATACCGAGTGGTGTAATCCGTGGTGACTGCTATCCACTTGTTTCCGCTGGCCGATAAAGGAAACGGTCCTATAGTAAGTCAACACCTACCCTATAAAATGGTTCGGATGGGATCTGAATGGATTGAAGGCGTCCCGCTTTAAGAGTTGCTGGTTTTTTGCGGTGTTGACAAGATTTGCATGAGGCGACGTAACGGCAGACGAATCGGTAAATACCGGGCCAAAAGAAGCGACGTCGAATGTGGTCATAAGTTCTTGAAACTCCCAGGTGACCAGCTGTCGGAATATCATGCAACTGTGCAAGGACAGTCTGACGCATATGTTGTGGTATGACCAACAGCAGCTCAGGTCCGTCAGGAGGCATGCTGTAAGCGATATAAGACGCCATCTTGGAGCAGGAACATACGGAGAGACGGAGGAGTTGTGGGACTACTAAGCCGAAGGATTATATCTCTGAGGTGAGGATCACGGCATTGCTGATCTCCGATGTTGCTAAACGTGGAAAGTGCCAAAACGCAAGTAGACTCATCGCTCTCAGAAAGGTCTGCTGGGTCTACTGGATGACGCGACAAGCAATCGGCATCCTCATGGTGGTGACCTGATTTGTAGACAACCTTGTAGGAATATTCCTGTAGCCGTAGAGCCCACCGGCCGAGACGTCCACTAGGATCTTTTAAGGACGACAACCAGCATAAGGCGTGGTGATCAGTGACAACCGTGAACGGGCGTCCATAGAAATACTGCCGAAATTTAGCCACTGCCCAGACGAGTGCGAGGCATTCGCGTTCTGTGATGGAGTAATTTAGCTCTGCTGGCGATAAAGGACGGCTAGCGTATGCAATAACGTGCTCGCAGCCATGCTGTCGTTGTGCCAAAACGGCTCCGGAAGTGCGTCGGTACGCACTTCCGTTGGAGCGCATATATCAAAGTGGCCGAGAATCGGTGGCGTCGTAAGTCTACTCGTCAGTTCAACAAATGCTCTGGTTTGTTCAGGTCCCCACACAAATGTCAAATTTTTTTCAGTAGTTCCGTGAGTGGTCGTGCGACGTCAGCAAAATTCCGCACAAATCTACGAAAGTAAGAACAAAGGCCCACAAAGCTTCGAACATCGTTCGCAGAGGTCGGCACAGGGAAATCTTTGACGGCACGGATTTTCTCAGGATCGGGACGAACACCAGAAGAATCGATAAGGTGTCCAAGGACAGTGAGCTGCCGGCGGCCAAAGTGACAGTTCGACGAGTTTAGTTGGAGCCCTGCTTTGCGGAAAACCGAAAAAATTGTTGAGAGACGTTCGAGGTGAGTTTTGAAAGTTGGCGAAAAAACAATTACGTCATCAAGGTAGCATACGCAGATTGACCACTTGAAACCGTGAAGAAGAGCGTCCATCTTTCGTTCGAATGTAGCCGGGGCATTGCATAACCCGAACGGCATTACTTTGAACCGATAGAGCCCGTCGGGAGTTATAAATGCCGTTTTTTTCACGATCCAGATCATCAAATGATATCTGCCAGTACCCGGAACGAAGGTCGATGGAAGAAAAATAATTTGCTCCACTAAGGCAGTCAAGAGCGTCGTCTATCCGCGGCATAGGATACATGTCCTTTTTTGTAACCTTGTTAAGATTTCTGTAGTCGACACGGAAGCGCCAGCTGTTATCCTTCTTTCTCACAAGCACAACGGGCGAAGCCCAAGGACTTGAAGAAGGTTCAATGATGTCTCGGGCGAGCATCTTGTCGACTTCTTGCTGGATCACGTGGCGCTCGGTGGAGGAAACTCGATAGGGTCGCCGGTGTACTGGATTTGCATCACCGGTGTTGATCCGATGCTTTACGATGGTCGTTTGACCTAGGGGTCGGTCGCAGAGATCAAAGACGTCTTGATACGACGCAAGAAGGCCACGAAGCGCAGACACATGCTCGGCCGGGAGATCAGAGGCAATCATTCCAGTTATGCAGTCTATTGTACTGCGCGACTGAATACTTGCAGATGACTGTGTATCCTCTGTTAAGGCCGATATGTGGTAGTCATCGGCCGGGGCAAGGGTTGCAAGGGATATTCCTCGTGGCAGCACTTCAGGGCAAAGTCCAAAGTTCACAATAGGGAGACATGCCACGTTGTTCTTCATTGTGATGATGGTGTGGGGGAACACAACATTGAGCGAACAGAGTACTGTAGGATTAGGTGAAATGACATAATCGCCGTCAGCCACAGGTGGATCAGAAGAGACGTCGATATACGTCACAGCTCGACAATATAGGCGAACAAAGTCGGCGGAGCATAGCTTTGGCGGCGCAGGATCAGGAGGGTCAACGGCGTGTGGTGGGACGAGCTGAACAACACCAGCAGAACAGTCAATTAGGGCGGAATGCTCCGACAGAAAATCGAGTCCCAATATGATGTCATGTGGGCAGTGGTCCAGTACGTAAAACAGAACAGTGGTATGACGTCCAGCAACAGTGACACGGGCGGCACACATCCCGGTGACCGCTGGTGTTGCACCATCAGCTACTCGGACAAGAGTGATCGGAGCAGGAGTGAGCACTTTCTTGAGTTGAGCACAAAGGCTGGAGCTCATGACTGATATGTGAGCGCCGGTGTTAATGAGTGCTGCCACAGAAGTACCGTCAACATTTACTTTAATCAAGTTGTTGTGTCCGGGTATCGTGTGTAGAGGAATTTTGGGTCGGGTCATCGAAGCAGGCTCACCTCTAGGAGCTGCGCCCGTCAGTTTTCCGAGGACTCGTGGTAGGAGGGCGAGGGGGAGCGACGTCGGTTAGTTGAGCGGGACATGCGCATCCAGAGGGCGATGGGGAGCGGCTTGGTTGGGCGGGCCGGGATGGCGAAGTATCATCTTGTGCCGTGTAGATGGGCATCCGAGAGCCAGCGGGTGGGCGTCGGGTGTTGGCATAATGCGACCATGGCTGCCAACCCCAGGGAGTGCGGCAATGACGTGAAATATGGCCCACTCGTCCACAGTTGAAGCAGATCGGCCTGTCATCGGAAGTTCGCCATTCTGCCGGGTTCCGGTAACGTGGGCGGTTGTTCGGTCCGCGGGACATATTAGGTGTACTGGGCAGTCGGTAGTCAGGACGGTTAACGGGGCATAGCGTCTGAAGTCTGGCGTTGGCCAGTTCCTGGCGTACGACACTCTTGATTAAAGAAATCGTGGCGCGAGAGTCGTCAGGGGCCTGGACTTGGTCAGACAGGGGAGATGCTGCCTCGATTTCGTGGCGCATGATGCGCACGATATTGTCGGACGCAGCAGGGGCTGGTGCCAAACGGGCGTCCTCGCAGGCTGATGTTGCAGCCGTGTTGGGAAGACGCGAAAAGTGTGGAGTGATACGGCGACTTTTCGCGTCTTCGAAGCGTCGGCATTCATTAATAACGTCGTCTACGGTCGATGAGTTTCGAAATACGAGGAGATTGAAGGCGTCATCGGCGATTCCTTTGAGGATGTGCGCAACCCTTTCAGATTCCGGCATCTTGTCATCAACCTTCCGGCAGAGGGCGAGCACATGTTGTATGTATGTGACGTACGACTCGGTGCCGGACTGGAGTCGGGACGCTAGTTCTTTCTGTGCAGCACGACGATGCCCGATGGGCTTGCCGAAGAGATCGATGAATTTCTGCTTACAGATGTCCCAACTCGCGATATCTTCCTCATGGTTGGAAAACCAAACTTTAGCTGTACCATCAAGGTAGAAAATAATATTGGCCAACATGAGCGTCGGATCCCAGTTGTAAAGAGCGCTCACCCTTTCGTACAGCTGAAGACATTCCTCCACGTCTGTACTGTCACTGCCCGAAAATGTGCCTGGGTCACGTGGTTGAGTCAGGACGACGGTGTGGTTAGTAGCAGCTAGATGCGGTGCTGTTGGTTGCTGCGTAGTTGGACGAAGCACGGTTGGGGTAGTCTCCGAAGAATCCTCGTGTTCGTCTTGTTCAGGCATCGCACAAGCAGCCAAGGAACGTCCGCTGCGTAGAATCGTCGTGGTGTTGACTGTGGGAAGACCCGCACTCTCCATTAAATGTTACGGGGAGAAGGCGTCTGAAAAATGCCTTTACTTTTGGTAAACAGGCAGGCATACAATATGGAGCCCGGTCTGCACGAACTCACGCTAAACATCGTTCTCTTTTCTAGAATGTTCATTTGTGGCGCCCCGTAGCAATATTTTGGCAAAACAAATGAACAAAAAGGGATTGATTGATATGTGGGGTTTAACGTCCCAAAAACACCATATGATTATGAGAGACGCCGTAGTGGAGGGCTCCGGAAATTTTGACCACCTGGGGTTCTTTAACGTGCACCCAAATCTGAGCACACGGGCCTACAACATTTCCGCCTCCATCGGAAATGCAGCCACCACAGCCGGGATTCGAACCAGCGACCTGCGGGTCAGCAGCCGAGTACCTTAGCCACTAGACCACCGCGGCGGAGCTGAACAAAAAAAAAAGGGAGGAAAGCACAGCCATGCGAAGTCTGTACTTTCTTCCCTTCTTGTTCGTCTGCGCCTTTATGTGCTTTGTTGTTGTTGTTTTTTTGTTGCGCAAAATGCCATTCACATGATAAACACTGATGCGCGCACCGATGACCTGTGCATACGAACACGCTGAATGGACATTGCCGCACAAATATGTAATGTAATATACAATATGTTGATTATGACCAAATGTGTAGTTTAACGTCCCAATAGCCAATATGTAATATGTAATAAAAACGTACGTGAAAACCATAACGCATGTTCATATGAACAGGGAGTGCTCTCGGACAATGCACCGAGGTGTTTTTAAACATCTGCATCATTTTTTTCTTTCTTTTCTTGCTCCAGAATGGTTTCTGTGAAGAAAAAAAAAAGAACACGCCAGGCCTGTGTGGTAGGGGTAGCCCCCCCCCTCCCCCGGCTAATACGCCTTTGCTTTCAGAGCCTTTTCGAAACATTCATTGAGTAACTACTGCAAGCACACTTATTTGGTACCCCACTATGGCAATAATAATAAACTTTTGAATAGTAGGCCGGCATTCGCTATGCTATTTTTCGTCATTCTTCTGAGAAGCGTGCTATCCACTGAATACTTGCAAGAAATTTAGAGCCAATTGTCCATGCAGTGGCAGACGGCAATGAGGAGTTATGGCTGAAGTGGGTATGCGCCACAGTTAATAGGGGAACAAGAACAAGCTTTTGTAATGGTTTGGAGCATTGGATGGCCAACTCATTAGGCTATTTGCATTGTGCGCTGACTGGTTGTTCTTTCGCTGTTGTAAAACACTTTATAAGTCATATTAACACGATTGCTTTCCCGACATCAAGCCTGCCAAGGCAAGTTTGACAAGTCACAAGCACCGGTCTAGCTCCGTGGTAGAATACTGGGCTGGCACCCAGCGCACCCGGGCTCGAGCACCCACTGTGCCATAGGGGCAAGGTGAAGCCTGCCTAAGCAAGTTTGACAATAACTTACAAGCGCCGGCGTAACTCGGTGGTAGCATATCGGGCTGACACGCAGTGGACCCGGGTTCAAGCCCCTCTGTGTAATTGGTGCAAAATTTTTTTTCCAATTTCCCGCGATGTGATTACGGACACCGGCCACGGCGGCGGCGGCAGATAAAAACTGCTTGGGACCCTAAAAGTTATCTCACAGCTTTCGCTTAAAAAAAGACAGAAAATTAAATTTTCCTGTTCTGTGCACCCAAACCGCGAGGCGGTTATAAAATGATTCGCGATAACCGTAACATGAAGACGAGAAGATTCTATGGCATCTGAGGCAAGAAAAAATGGGACAGAACTTCGCGGTGTGTGATTCCCCCCACCCCACCCTACTTTTATGCGAAATAATACAGCTGTTTTGCCCTGACTATTTGGTTCATGCGCAATTCTTGAGTCATAGCTTTGCTACTCAATATGCTGAACAGATTTTACTGCAAAAAGAATAAAATAACACCAGAAGCCACAGCTCAGGAAGTCTATAAAGCTATATTAGGTATGCTGTATAAGGTATCAGTTTACAGGGGGCGATTTGGCAGACGGTATCCGTATGTTCGGCCGACGGTCATTCAAGTGATCATAGCAAAGAAACTACTTTTCCAGGATTTTCAGGGTTTCCTATAACTACATTTCCAGGGTTTCCTATAAAGAAAAGTAAATACAAATGAGAGCAAAGCATCTGTAGACAGCGTTTATCGCATAAACGGCGCTTTTGATGAGACAGCGTGCCGACTTCTTCAACCCTTCATTCGCCTTGACGGGATACGACGACTCGTGCGCATAAACGGTTTCTCCCCTAAAAGTTCCGTAGCATGTTAGGCTCTTATTCGCAAGTTTCATCGCCTATAGGGGGCGCACAGGATGGTTCAATATGGCAACCACAGAGAATATCGGTTAAGGTCGGAGTCGCTGAGCACATATACGGCCTGAAATGTTTTATTTATTTTTTTTCTTTGCGATGGCTTTACACTTTTTGCAGTCGCATATTATGCGCGACTTAGACGCTTCAGAAACCATCTCGAAGAGGTCCTGAATTACAAACACATCATTTGTTGTGGCGTGAAGGTCTGTAGCCGATATTTTTGACACACTTAAGGGGCGAAGCTTTTTATAGCAGCGCCCGTTCGTCCCTCGTAGCCGTTGTAGTAGTGTGTAACAAGTATAAGATTTTGAACTCCAAGGTAGTGCCGGTGAGAAATTTCTTGTGTGCGTTGTTGAACAATAAAGAGAGTGCTCAATGTACATGCCAATGGCTGCTAAGGGCGAATGAGAGACAGGAAATTCCGGCTTGTAGTTAATGCGCACGCTGCGAATTTTTCATTGTTCAGCAACGCACAGAAGACAACAAAGGGTTGCTACATTATACTCTCAGGGCGTAACCTCCTAGGTTTTAAAAATGTTTAGCGAGCATTAGGCCGCAGTGCCATGAATACAGTGAACTAGTATATACCATGAACTCGAGGTGGTTAAAGGTGCGAAGTAGACACGAAGCGCAAGCCGCAAGAAAGTGTGCGTGTGCCTCCTCTCGGTCAGTCCTTGGAATGTCCGCTGGATGGCGGTGCTTCTATATGAGGAAAATATTATGAAAAGATGCGAGATGGTGGTACTTGGAGTGTTAAATAGGTGGTCGAACGGACACACAGACAGGTGCATGGACGGACGTACGGATGGCTGCACGGACGGATGGACGCATGGACGGACGCAGGAGCAGATGCATGGACGAAAGCAGCGACGGACGCACAGATGAACGTGTGGACGCACGAACAGACGCACGCACGGACGGGCGGATGGACGCACGGGCGGCCACACAGACGCACGCATGTATGAACAGAAGCAAGAACGAATGGACGGACGGATGCTTCGTCCCACTATCCATCATTGGTGGTGGTGGTGGTGGTAAAAAACATTTATTTCAGAAAAAGTTTACTAGAGAGTGCCGACGTGGCCCATCGGCGTGCTAGAGTGGCAAGACCCTATTCCGGGACGCCAGTGGAGCTGGAAGCTGCCCGTGCGCGCTCCACCAAGGAGCGTTGTGCAGCCAGGGTAGAGCAGCCGAGCAGGTGCTCCTCCCAAGCTTCTCTAGTTGGGATAGGAAAAGGGGATGAGAAAGGGACGGGATTAACTGGGCACGATGCTACGACGTGATATGTGTCGGCGAGCACATGACAGGTCGAGTAGGTGCCATTGATTTCCGGCAAAAATTGCCTGGCGACCGCCGGACTGATAAAGGTGTTCGTCTGCAGGCGGCGTAGCAGTCGTTCGTCCGCTTTCTCCAAACCGCGTGCGGGGTCCGGGTAGAGGCGGGGCGAAGCCCGGTAATAAGCCAAAATTTCGCGAAAGCGCGTCAGGTTGGTATTGCCAGATTCCGTCTCGGGACATGGAGGGGCAACGGCCCGGACAGGAAAAGCGCGGGCAGCGGCATTTGCCGCCTCGTTGCCCGGCAGGCCCGAGTGGCCTGGGGTCCACACTATACGAATGGGATGAGGGTTAAAGCGCCAAGAGGCTGCCTGTAGTAGGCTAGCCGCCAGCGGAGCAATGGAACCCTGAAGGTACTGAGAACAGGCCGAGCGCGAGTCCGTCAGGATGGTGCGTGAGGCAGGGTGAGAGGCGGCCAAAGCTATGGCAACCTCTCCAGCGTGCGTTACTGTGTCTGCTCGAAGGGAGAGGCCATCTACGTGTTTGCCCTCTGTAATCACGGCAGCCGTGAAGTGACCCGAGGGGGAGGGACCCGAGACGTCCACGTAGAAAACACCAGGACGATCGGAGTGTCGCGTATGAAGGGCCGCGGCGCGTGCTAGTCTACGGCCAGGATGGAGGTCAGGGTTCATATTACGGGGTAGAGGTTCCACCCATAGCTTTTGACGCCAGAGCTCTGGTACCGGCTGCAGAGGGTCTTGGTCAGATATCGGGTTAAGGCCAAGTCTGTGTAGAAGACGGCGCCCTGAAGGCGTCTGCGACAGTCGATTGATTTGGTTAACGCGATGACCTTCGCCCATCTCTGCAAAGGTGTTGTGTACCACCAGAGCCGTGAATCGGCTGTTGGAAGTTGCAATAGGTAGGTCCAGAGCGCGTTTGTATACTGAACGAAGAAGGACGTCCAGCTGGCGCTCGTGTCGACGACGCAGGCGAAGGTAAGGCAAGGCGTAGAGGACGCGACTGGTCACAAACGCGTGGGCCAATCGGAGGGACTGAGACCCGCGGAGGCCGCCGCGCTTGGTAGAAACTCGCCGTATCATGCGGCTCACCTGTTCGCTGGTGCGTTTGAGGCCTGCTATTGTGCCTTTTGGATCTAAGGACGATGTGAGGTGAAGGCCAAGAACCCGAATATTTTGCACTGACGGGACGGGCCCGGACGGAAGAAAAATTTGAGGCGGCGGTAGCGGAGAGACTGAAAGAAGAGCCGATTTAGCTGGAGAGCACTCCAGGCCGCATGAACCTGCGTAGGTGTCCACCAGAAGGGCAGCCTTTTGCAGGCGTTCTTCGATTAGCGCTAAGGAGCCGGTGTTGGTCCATATTGTGATATCGTCTGCATATAGTGCGTGTTGTATTCCCTCGACCTCGCTTAGAAGAGAGGGGAGGTTCATCATCGCCAGGTTAAAAAGCAGAGGAGACAGGATTGCCCCTTGAGTAGTACTCCGCGTGCCTAATAAGTACGGGCCGTGTTCGGTAGAATTAAGGCGAATGAAGGCGGTGCGATGTGATAGAAAGGCGCGAATGTAGTTGAAAGTCTTCTGCCCGCAGTTTGTGGTAGAGAGGTTAGTGAGTATAGTGCTGTGTTTGACGTTGTCGAACGCCCCGCGGAGATCGAGAGCGAGCACGGCTTTATCGTTATGGCGCATAGTAGTCGGCTCTATGATATCGTGTTGAAGCTGGAGCAGGACGTCCTGCGCCGACAGATGCGGGCGAAAGCCAAACATCGTGTCGGTAAAGGTGCTCCGGGCCTCCAAGTAGGCGGAAAGGCGTTCGCGAACCATGGTTTCCATGAGTTTGCCTGCGCAAGACGTAAGTGAGATGGGTCTCAGTGCCTCAATACTAACGGACTTTGCCGATTTGGGAATGAATGTCACGACCGATGTGGTCCATTCTGTTGGAAGCGGAGAACCGTCCCATATCGAATTTATAAGCTGGAGTAGCGAGAGGTGTGCTTGGTCGGGAAGATTTGCCAGGAGCGATACTGTGATTCCGTCGCGTCCAGGGGCCGTGCACCGTCGCATTTTCGTGAGTGCAAATCGTAAATCAGAAAGCGTGTATGGGGCGTCGAGGTCGGTGTTAGGGGCGCCGAAATACGTATATGCTGGGCCTGCGGGATCAATTGTGCGGCAGATGTAGCGGTCACAAAGTTCTCGCGCGAGTTCATCCGTAGTGCCCTGAAATGCATGCAGAACACGGTGGAGCTGGCGTTGCGTTTCTCCCCTGGTCGTGGAGGGATCGAGAAGGCTTCTAAAGAGTCGCCACGCACTCTTAGAGCTCATCTGGTTTGCAGCCTTCGAACAGGTGTCTGCCCAGTTAGCATCGGAAAGTTGTGCGGAGTATGCGGCCGCCTCTGCAGTGAGCGCCTCAATGCGAGCGCGAAGTTTCCGATTAAGTTTGTTGCGTTTCCGGCGCCTTATGAGCCCGCGGCGAGCGTGCCAAAGATGTAGGAGGTGTGGATCGATTGCAGGAGTCAAGTTAGAGGTTGCAAGGGTGCGAGTGTTCGCTTGTTTTATATGAAGAGCGTATGATGCCCACGCTGCATATTCGGCCGAGGAGAGGCCGGCGGGGAATGGTTGCATTCTGAACTGAGTCCAATCGGTGAGACGGGCTTGGCCCCAGTGTTGGCGCATTTTCTGCCGCAGTGTGAACGAAATGCGGAGTAAAAAGTGATCACTGCCTAGGTTTTCGCCTAAATTTTCCCATGTAGCATCACGGATGTGACGGGTGAGGGAGAGGTCGGGGCATGTGTCTCGCGTGACCGAGTTGCCGGAACGTGTGGGTTGTGCCGGATCAGTAAGAAGCGTCAGGCTCAGCGAGGAAATGAGCTCCTTGAGCTCTCTGCCCCGGGCCTTCTCGTAGTGGTAACCCCAGTGAGGGCTGGGGGCATTAAAGTCCTCGACAATCACCAGTGGTTGTCGGGCCGCTATACGCAGTGCCCGATGGAAGAGATGCGCAAACGAAGCCCTCGCAAGGCGAGGGGGACAGTACACGTTTAAGATATGTATTGATGGTTGGCCCCTCCGCTGAGACAGCACTGATATCATGCAGTAGTCGTAAGGAAGATCCAGATCGAGGTCGATCTGTATCGCCGTGTAAGCTTTATGCACGAGGAGGCATGTGGTGGTGCCGCCTACATAGGAGCAGTATCCAGAAAGGGATGGAGCAGGGCCAGATTCTTGGAGCGCCAAGACGGCCGGCTGAGAGCCAAGTGAGCTGAGGAAAAGGGAAAGATGTGAACGCTTTCGCCTGTTCCCGAAGCCTCCAGGGTTCCACTGTATGATCTCGAATTTAGACGCAATGTTTGAACGGGACGTACGATTGGTAGCCATCGTGACTGTCCTAGGTTTTATATTTGGTCCTCCATGTCCCGCTCGGAATCCTCAGAGGCAGGGAGGGGCACGGAGGCCGGATTGTCTGACGGCGGGGTGGTGGTAGCCACCTTACGACGACGCCGTGGAGCTGTACCCTCACTGCTCACCGAGCAGGAGCGGGAACGCGATGCCTTGGGTTGAAACTGGGTGATTGCCCAGGCTTGAATAGCCTGGGTAACCTCTACTACTATGCGTTGAACCGAGAAGCTGGTGAGGAGGTGATTAATCGAAACTTCGACGCGCGTGAGGCGTTCCTCTACGCGCGGGGTGTGCTCTTCGCTAGGGAGAGTTTGGTTAGCGGGCAAGGCGCCCCAGGAGCCTCAAGAGCTTCTGGAGTAGATGTGGCACCGGTTCCGAGTGCTGCAGTACACATGGCTGCTTGAACCGGCGGTTTAATGGGAGTGGACTTAGCGCGAGGACTAAGCTTGGACGTAGCTGGCATGGCCGCCTGGACAGAGGAGGCAATACCGGATGGCCTTGCAGTACACTGTTGTTGGGGTTGAAGTCGCTTATTTAAGAGTTCGAGTTGTTTAGTTAAAAGAGAATTTTGCTTTTGAAGTGCCGCAACTTGCTGGCGAAGGGCCGCAAGTTCGGGAGAAGGAGGGTTGACAGAAGGGGGTGAGAGAGGCTTAGAAGCAGCTTTCCCTGCCCAACTGCTCACCTGAGGTACCGCCGCTGGTGCTTCGAGCGGTGGGAATGCTTGAGAGTCGGCGTGGAGTGGTGGAGCCGAATGATGCAGGTTTGTGCTGCTGTCTGGCTGTGACGAACATGAGGTGGTCCCTCGAGGAGATGTTGAGGGCTGTTTGCGTTTCCGATATTTTCGGTATTTTGCCGTGCAGCCACTGGTCCCAGTCTCATGGGCGCCGTGGCATAGGAGGCACTTGGGGTGGCAGTCATGGCCATTGAGACCTGCAGGTGCGGGGGTTCCACATTTGGCACACTGGGTGGGAGCGGCGTGAGGGCACTGAGGTGGTCGATGACCGATGGTACCGCACTTGGTGCATACAGGGACCGTTTTCTTGTAGGTGCGGATATACGTCGCCACGCAGTGGTAGAAGAGGAAGCGGGGTAACTTCGTGCCCTCGAAAGTCACCACCGCCGCCGCGGAATCTCCGAGTTTGCGGACCGCAAGGATAGTACCTTGAGGCCAATACAGTTCAGACTTTATCTTTTCCGGGCTTTCAGCAGGGTTTACAATGATGACGCCCTTGCATGTATCCCCTGGTGCCTTGGCGTGGCCTCGAACGGGCAGCTGCTGATCCCCCACTTGCAGCTGGAAGTCCCCGAGGAGTCGCTGTGCCATAGGCAAAATGGTGGTGCTACAGACGAAGATGTTCTGTTCCCAGATTGGCCACTCTTGAATTTGCGTGGTAGTCTGGTCGCCGAGGTAGCTGCGGATGGCGTCGCCCGCGCGATCGGCCGGGACAAATGTGCGTAGCTCGCAGGGAACGCGAGGTTTCACTACCACGATGTAGTCGTCGCGAGAGAGGCGAGGAGTTTGACGCGGACGCCACTTGCGTTGCTTCGCTGGCTGCGAGGACGGAGCAGAGGTAGGCACACCGCCGGAGGGATGGCGCGCCGGCGTTCCTTGCAAGGCTGGGGAGTAGTGGCCCCCCGTGGCGTCTCGTTGTTGTTGAGACGCAGACTTCGATTTCGCTTGCTTGCGTTGCCACAGTTTCACCATGTCGTCGAGGTATTCATCTTCTGGTGGCATAGTGTTTTCGGAGGATGAAATCTCCATGGACAGCATTTGGCTTGAGGTAGGATCATAGCCCGTAACCACGTTAGCGGCCGCCATCGCCGGGCTGAGAGCCCTTAGCGAGGCGGCGTTGTAGCCGGGAGTGAAGGACGTCCCTCAAGTTGTCAAAACTGGACCCACCTGGACGAAGGTGTTGTCTAGGCGAAGCGGAGAACTTGGCGGTGACGATAAATCCAAGTTTCAGGGGTACCAAGGTGGATGTCCGCAGAAATAGCAGAAAATCTACGGAGGCGATGTGGAGTGCGTCCGTCACCATCGAGCGCTCGCAGCGCCCCCTATCCATCATTCACTCCGTGTATATGCTGCCATTTTTTTGAAAAAAGCTTTGCTGCAAAGGCGAAGCAATGAACGCGATAGCAACAAATCGTAAGGTCAGTGCTGAATGGCAAGCAGATCAAAGCGTGCCCCACGTTTCTCGCGCAAAATGAGGCACGAAACGTACTCACAGGTACATATGAACGCGAATAAGCGTCTCAGTTGTTACTTCGCTGTGTCTAAAAAAATGGAAGCATATCCACAAGGTGAACGATGGAGAGTGGGAAGAAGCGTCCGTCCGTCCACTCGTTCTTGCTTCCGTTGGTCCATGCGTCTGTCTCTGTGACCATCCGTGCGTATATCCACCCGTCCGCGCGTGCGTCTTGCGTTCGTCTCTGCGTTCATCCATGCATCCGCTCCTGCGTCCGTCCATGCGTCCATCCGTCCGTGCAGCCATCTGTGCGTCCGTCCAAGCATCCGTCTGTGTGCCCGTTCGTCCATTTATTCAACACTCCAAGTACCACCATCTCGCATCTTTTCATCATATATTCCGCATATAGAAGCACTGCCATCCAGCAGACATTCCAAGTACTAAACGAGAGGTGGCACATGTGCACTTTCTTACTGCTTGCGCTTCGTGTCTACTTCCCACCTTTAACCACGAGTTCATGGTATAAACTAGTTCACTGTATTCATGGCACTGTGGCCCAACGCTCGCTAAACGTTCTAAAACCTAGGAAGTTACGCCCAGCGAGTATAACGTAGCAACCCTTTCTTGTCAGATAGTGTTCTATGTACATGCCAATGGCTGCTAATTGGGAATGAGCAGTAGAATTTAGCTTTTAGTTAGCGCGCACGCTGCGAATTTCTATTGTTTAACAACCCACAGGAGAAATATTTCACCGGCACCACCTTGCAGGCCAAAGCGTAAGACATGTTACGCACTACGACGAGGGATGAACGGGTGCCGCTTCAAAGAGATTTGCCCCTGAACCGCACCCTTTTCGCAAACGAAGACTGCGGAACGACTGCAGTGACCTTTGTGCGTCCAGTAATCACAACAGAAACGCTCTAGTGAAAGCCCAACGCCAGCCAAGACGTACATGCACATGCATGAACGCCGCAGCCCCACCGCTACTCCGATACTCTTCGAAAAAATTACGCTGGCGGCCGCGGAGCGGCGTGACAGTCTACGAAACTTACGATAAAGGCTTAAGGGCCAAACCTCATAAGCGCGAAAATGCACGCGACAGCGACGAGCGATGCGACGTAGATCGTCTTCGCGCGATCAGTCGCTAGCGCTGGCAAACCTCATTCACGCGACAGCTTCGGCGAGCGAACTCTACTGTTGCTGGCATGAGGCCATCTACTCGACCAAGAAAACCGCGTAGTGAGCGGTATGCAATTTAAAAATAAGATATATTGTTGTGTAATGGAACGGAAAGTGTTTATGAATGCCTTGCAGCACTTTTTTTTATACGCGCATGCGTAAACATAGCGTTATTTCTTGTTGCGCATACGTGACTAGGGCAGGGTCACGTGCACCTATGTAGTCTTTGTCTTTTCCGGTTTTTCGCTATTGGCTGCTTGAGGCCAGCACTTCGGGGCGATGAGTGACGCTTTCCAAATCTGCAGAACTGAGCGATCGCGTGAAAACGAGCACGCGACACGTCGCGCGAACGCCCCGTTTCGTCGCTCATAGCATCGCTCGTCGCTGTCGCGTGCATGTTCGCGCTTATTGGATTGAGTAATTTTTTATTTGGTCCTCCAAAACACAGATCACTGTGTTGCGGGCAGCTCCCACGTAGAGACTGAGATGCCAAGCTCCTTAGCCGCCTTGCGGGCTTGGTGGACAGCCTAGAGCTGATCTGCCAAGGATGAGCTGCGGATTGCCGCCTCCCATCTGGCAGAGGTGATGTTCGACATATGAGCGAATTTGGTGCACTGCCAGAGCATGAGTTCTAATGAAGCTATTTCCCCACAATGTGGACAAAGATTACTTGGGTATAGGTGAGGGTACATGATGTGTAACATTTTCATAGTAGGGTTCATCCGCGTTTGCAAAAGTCTTAATGTAAGTGCTTGGGGCCGGGTTAGATTGTTGTGAGGTGGAGGGAAAATCCTTCTAGACAGGTAGAAATGTTTAGTGAGCTCGTTATATGTTGTAAGAGTTTCCCGGTTATCCCCTTCACCAGTAGAACGCATATCCGGAGAGGCGCGGTTGGAGAGTTCTCGCGCCGCCTCGTGTGCTGCTTCATTGAGATTGGGAGGGGAATCGTTGATTTGCCCAAGGTGAGCTGGGAACCAACTCAGAAGATGATGCGTTATGTTCTTGCCTTGCATTATTCTCAGCGTTTGTTCAGAGACCGTCCTCTTGGCTAACGCCCGTAGTGCTGCCATGGTATCACTGTAGACGACTTCAATGTTATCCATCTTGAGGGCTAAGGCGACGGCCACCTGTTCCGCAATGATTGGGTCTTTCGTCCTGACCGTCGCTGAGTTAACGACATGGCCAGCCCCATCGACCACCACTGCCACAAACGCTTTTCCATTAGCGTAGGAAGCCGCGTCAACAAATACGACCCCTCGTTCCTCGTTTGAGACTTGACGAAGTATAGTCCAGGCCCTCGCTACTCTTCTTCCGGCGTTGTGTTGGATGCATGTTTCTTGGTATAGAAGACACCGTGATATTCTCCCTGATGTTGTCGGGGATATCATTGTAATTGTGCCTGATTGCCATTGGGTGTTGGCCCAGCTCCTGCAGGATCATTCTTCCCTACCTTGTTGTAGATAACCTTGCAAACTGTGCTATCTCTTGGGCTTCTGCTATTTCTTCGAGCGTGTTGTGAATGCCAAGCTCAAGCAGACGCTCGGAGCTGGTATGAATGGGTAGGCCCAGGACCTTCTTGATAACTTTCCTGAGGAGCACATTCAGTGTCTCGGAATCTGCTCTTGACCAGTTGTGCATTGCTGCCTCGTACGTGAAGTGGCTTAGAACAAACGCATGCATCAACCTGATGAGGTTGTCTTCCTTGATCCCATTTTTTTGTTGGCCACTCTGCGTATGAAGTGCACCGCACTGTCTGTTTTCCAAGTTAACTTGGCTATAGATTTGCTGTTGGCGCCGGTAGACTCTATCAGCATGCCCAGGACTTTGATGGAGTCGACCCTCTGGACGGAATCTCCTTCATTTGTACGGAGGTGGATGTCTATCTGGTTTAACGGCTTCCATCCCGTGGGCTTCGGTCCCCGGCATGCAGTCCAATACAGTAAAAGTTCTGACTAACTCGAGGAGCACTTGAGCCCAGAAGGACGAAGGTACTCTTCTACGGTGTCGATCGCCTCTTGCAGGGCGCTCTCAATCTGCCCCTCGCTTCCACCTGTGCACCAGATGGTAATGTCATCTGCGTAGATGCTGTGCTTGAATCCTTCAATGCTCGATAATTTCTTTGACAGTCCAATCATGGCAATGTTGAACAGCATTGGTGAAATCACTGCCCCTTGCGGCGTGCCCCTTGCTTCTAGTTCGATTGCGGCGGTCCCGATACCTGCAATCTTCAACACGGATTTCCGATCTGTATGAAAGGACCATACGTAGTCATAGAAGGCTTTCCCCAGACCAAGCTTAGAAATTGCTTCGAGTATGAATGAGTAGTGAATGTTGTCAAACGCTTTTTCTAGATCTATCCATGGAATGGCTCTCACGTCTCTCGTTTTGTTGTCGATGACCTGGTGTTTGATAAGCTTCAATGCATCTTGTGTGGATAGCCCTGCCCTGAATCCAACCATACTGTGTGTATATATGTCGTTATCTTCTAAGTACTTGTTTATCCTGTGCAGTATGGCATGTTCTGCAACCTTGCCGATACACAATGTCAAGGATTTTGGCCTCATGTTGTCCAAGTTAGGGGGCTTTCCTGGCTTAGGAATAAGTATCGTCCTGGCCAGCTTCCACTGCTCTGGCACCCTGCCTTCTTTCCATGCTGCATTGATCATATCCTTCAGGGTTTCAATTGAATCATCATCAAGGTTACGAAGGGCCTTGTTTGACATACCGTCCGGGCCAGGGGCCTACCTGCCGTTGAGATCATGCAAGGCTCTTCTGATCTCCTCGATGTTAAAGTCGCCCTCAAGACCTGGACTGGGCCTGCCCTGGTACTGTCTACTTGGTGGTGCCAATCCTCTTTTGATTGGGAGGTACTCATGCACGAGCCGCTGCACAATTTGCTGTTCTGTAGTGCGCCCTATCTCTTTATGCAAAATTCGAGCGATAACATGCTTTTGATTTGTTTTGGTGGTGTTTTCTTTGAGGAGATGCTTTAACATATTCCATGTCTTGCCATTGCGCATCTGACCATCGACGGAGTTTCAGATTTCGTCCTATTGCTGCCTCGATAGTGCGCGACAATGTTCCTCGACTGATCTGTTTACCTCAGCTATCTTCTTCCTCAGCTTCGGTTCAGGCGCTGACCCTTCCAACGGTTCAGTAGTGCTTGCTTTGCCTCAAGATGAGCGAGCTGGCTATCCATTCTTTCAACCAGAAATTCTGTGGTAATGCTGGAGGAGACAGATTTGATGTCATCTTTAGTCTGTTTGACCCACTGCTCCAAGCCCTGTCTCTGGCCATCTTGTTCTCTTTCCATCCTTATCTTCCTGAACTTATCCCAATCTGTGAAGTGGAATTCTCTCTGCTTTTTACGCTCCACGAAGAAGGTGGTGGCAAGAATGCAGTGGTCAATCCCTAGGTCTAGAGCAAGGTTCATCCACTGGGCCTTTTTGATGCTCCTTACAAATGTAAGGCCTGGGGTGGAATCCCTGCAGCAAGATGTACCAAGCCTTGTTGGTAGGCCGGGGTCTGTGATTAGGGTGAGGTCAAGTTCACTGGCACTTTGCCAAAGTCGATTTCCTTTCCCACTGTTGTACTTGTAACCCCAGGTATGATGAGGGGCGTTGAAATAACCTGCTATGACGAGTGGACATTCCCCGGCAATATTAACAGCTTTCTTTAGAACCATCTTGAACCCTTGCTTTTGTTCCTTTGGACTGCTGTATATATTAAGAATGAAAATGCTCTGACGGTTGCTAGTACCTGGAACGATCTCTACTATGACGTGTTCCAACCGGCCTGCTTCTATCTTGAGGTCGTGGGTTACGTGCGTTAGTTTGTTGCATACGAAGGTGCAGACTCCCCTCCCTTCAGTATCCCCTATTACAGGCTTGTAATAAGGGGTTTCTTTTAATAATATAATATGAGGCTTTTCTTGGCTGCTCGTGATATACTGCTGTAGGGCTGGCTTCTTTTTAAGGTAACCTCTTCGGTTCCATTGCCAGATACGAAATGCTTCACGTAGCGCTGCCATCACGGTTATTACATGGGCGGCCACAGCCTGATGCTGCACCTGTCGACAGGTTTGGTACCACTAGTATTGGTGGCCGAAGGGTTGAGTTTGGGGCATGAGGAGGCCTTGCTGTATTGTGCAGATATGCTTCGACCTTTGTAATGGGCAAAGTCATATGATCTTCCAGTGCCGCCACGCTTGACTGTAGCCTACCCATCTGCTCGCTAAGATTGGCTACAACTTTGCTGAGCGTGTCAAAGATCTCTTTCATATCTGACATGGTCGTTTGGTTGGCTTCCACGTGTTCTGCCATGACTGCCCTCTTTTTTGTGGTTCTCGAGTCTCCCACATTTTCAGCCACAGGAACATCAACTGGCTGAGGCATTGGCTGTGAAGACTGCGCGCTGGTTAGCTTAGTGAGAAAAATTTTAAGTGTGAATACACTTTATAAGTGACCCCAAACCATCCACTGCTGTCGGCGGCGTCCGCGGTCTTCTCTCTATCTTTAAAAGAAAGAGGACTTGGCGGGCCGCGGCGCGACGCTCTACCGAATAAGCCACGGACGTGACGCTGATATCGGTGTCAGTAACGCGCCTTATACCCCTCCCCCTTCGCTCGCTCCTTCGCTCTCCTCGCTTGCTGCAGCTGCGCGCGCACCCCTCTCTCTCGCGCGCCCGCCTTCTCTCTCAGTCTTCCGTCGAGAGCGGGTCGTGAGGGGAGTAAAGTTAAAATCCGTTGGCATTCGCCAGTGAGTTAACGTAAACTCCCCCGTGTGATCAAATTGCGATTCCCAGGAACCATTACACCATAAAGGCACCATAGTGCGATTAATAAATATAATAGTGCGAATTAATAAATACCCCTCATAGTATCACCCCGTCTATTCGCACTTAACTATGTTCACCCTCGGGGAAATGCTTGGGAGTTTTTTATTTCCTTTAATTCAGCTGATAGCCTCTCATTCGATTTTGTAAGTCTCGCGTTTTCTTGCTCTAGCTGTGCAATTCTAGCATGCTCTGGCAGCTTACCTGTCATCACCTCTGCCGCGCCGTTGCGCACTCGCTCAGCCCAGCTGCCTTTCGATGTAACTGCAGGCGTCCTCCCCGGGTGTGAAGCCGTGAGCTCGAACTGAACGCCAGGCAGCTGGCTATTCGGGTGCCGCCCAGGCTGATCCCGACCCTGATGGTGACCTTGAGAACTCAAGCGCCCCCGTGATTGGGAGCGGGCCTTGGGTCTAGAACCTCTTCTGGAACGCGACCTCCCCCTGGAGTGGGGCCGCCTTTCCTGTTCTTGAGTAGTCTGGATGCTCTGGGTCCCGTAGGCTGGAATAAGCTGCTTGTCGTTCATGTCTGGACTCGATGCGATTGCGTTCCGGGTTTTTGCGGCTGCTCGCGATCTTTCCCAACGTCTGCGTCTGACGACGTATGGCAGTAAGAACCTGTTCTTGCACTCTTTGTCTGCCGTGGGATGGTGACCATCACACAGCCTGCATCTTGGATTGCACTGGTGCAGGCTATCTGGGTTCTTGATCTCGCAGCCTCTGCAGATGGTTTCAGCTGGGTTCGGACAGACGTCAGACCGATGCCCCAGCTTTCCACAGACGTAACAAATATCGATGTTCTTGCGGTAAAGGGAGCACTGCGAAAGTGAAGGTCCATATCTCACGAATCTGGGCACCTTGTGTCCTTCGAACGCTATGACGATTGTCCCGGTGTCCTTGATTCTCTTGGTCTGCAGCGCGAGCGGGTTTTTCGCGTTCACAATCTTTCGGGTCAAAATGTCCTGAGTATCGCTTACGGGGATCCTGCGAATCACTCCTTTACAAGTATCGTGGGGTGCCGTGGCATACGCGCTAACCTCGAAAACTTTGCTTCCAATGTCAATTTGCTTGATCTTGAGGTATCTTGAAGCTCTGTCTTGGTCCGAAGTGCTTGCCACCATAATGTTCTGCTGCAAGTTAGAACAGATGATGTCCTGCATGGCCTCATCCTCTTTGATGCCGGCTGCCAGTACTATCACGTCTGCCACGGCTCCAGTGCCAATTCTCGAGATATTTAATCCTCCACGTGGTCGTAGCACAATTTTGCTGAAGTCCTTGGGTAGTGGCGGCATGCGCCCAGCTTGGTGTATGCTTGGTGTCATGCCTACTACGACTGGCTCGAGCGTCTCCCGCAACGCCAGCCTTGGTTGAACCCTTGGCAGCAGGAACGCTAACCGCGGCTAGCTTATTCCTTGAGCGTCTCATTTCGACTTCCTTCCAACCCATGTCTTCCGTGGAATCCTCCGGAGAGATGTCCTCTCCATTCTCAGTTGCAGGTCCTGGAATGCGCAAAGCGTTGAGTCACGTTGGCGCCGGGTCGGCGCATCGGCGACAATCGCCTCCTTGGTTGTTAGGCTTAAATTCCCCGGTGGCGTTGCCGTGTAAAAACGCCCCGAAAACGGTTTAAAAGTCCACTCACCAGCACAAAGGTGGTATCTGCTGATTTCTTGAGAACTTAGGCTTACGATGGGACTAAAAAAAATTGCCCACAGCTTCCCTCGGGGGAACACTGAGGAGGATGCGGAGCATATAATTGGTTAACGGGGTGTTAAAGTGCGACTTACTTGGGTCGATGGCTAAATTGGTTAACGTGGTCGTGAAATGGGGTGTTAAATTGCGACTTACTTGGGTCGCTGGCTAAATTGGTTAACGTGGTTGTAGGAGGGGTGTTAAATGAGTGAACACGTACGACACGTATCCCGTTTTCGAAAGTCCGGGTCCTCTTGTCGACGCTTACGTTTCAAAGCGGCCGAATCCGGTGCTGCTGCTCGACGCTGACGTCTCTCAGCGGCTTCACGTTCTCTAAGTTGAGCATCTTCCGCTCGACGCCGACGTTTACGTTCGGCGTCGCGAGCTCTTCTCCGCGCTGCCTTGTCTTCGGACGACGACTTGGTTGCGGTTCCGCCAACACTTTGGCCGGCGCTGGTCGAAGGAACGTCGATCATTGCGACCTCGGACGTCGACGCGCCGTACAAACCAACCGACGAGCGGCAACTGAGCGAGCGAGCACCGACCTTGAGTATATATACAGCGCGACGGCGCATGCACTGTCAGCTGTCGAATGTTCGAGAAGAGGGAGAAGCGCAACGGCGCATGCGCGCGCGTCAGCTGCCGATGTTCTCGAAGCGTGACGGCGCATGCGCACTACATTATACAGCTAGCGAATGTTCGTGAAGAGGAGAAGCGCACGCGGTGTGTAGAGGAGGAAGGGTGCACAGATGGTGGAGGAGTGAAGCGCGCGCGGTGTGTAGAGGAGGAAGGGATGCACAGATGGTGGAAGAAGGAGGAGGAAGCTTGCGGACGGCGCCGCACTACAAGCCTCGAGTATTAGATGCTCCGCATCTAAAACTCGGCGACAAATTTGTGAATACCACAGGAAAGCATTCTTGAAAGCAGGAGCTGATCTTCGCGCGTCCGCGCTGGTCTGCACCTAGAGCGTCTCCCCCCTTCGCGCTTATGAGGTTTGCTCTTAATTTATGAAGGCCTGCTGAGCCACACTTTATGATGGATTAAGTTGTACAATTGCGTCCAGAGTTAACTCTGTGGACCATGTTCCCGTAATATTACAAAACAAAAGAAACAACACATAAATCAATCTCCAATGAAATCCAACTAGATCGTTGAGCCAGGATATGTTCTGCAGCTGTAAAAAAACTACATTGCGACTCCTGTTCTTGAAATGGCATTAAAAGACATGTCAAGATAAAAGAATCCCTGTCGCACAGCAGGAGATGCTTTTGTTTGCCAGGTGTACTTGAGAAATATTTTTTAAATGAATGCATAAGTACCTCGCGTGTGCATTAAGGTTCTCATAAACATTACTTCAAAACCGCTACCATTCGGACTGGTTCGCTGTGTTGATTTAGACCTCATCACAATTGCGTGTGATTTCCTCATCAGTAACAAAATATGTTGCTGCTGCATCTCGTGCTTGTGCCTTGGGGACGGCTCTAAGCTCTCCCATAGTAGAGTACTAAGTACTCTAAATCGTTACCCACTTTTTTTTACCCCCCCCCCCCCCCAGTATGGTGGGCTTTTAGCAGGACGGCTCAGTGCTCTCCCATAGTTAAGTACGAAGTACTCGAAATTTCTTAGCGAACTTCGGTGAATTTGAGCGTATCTCATCTATCTATCTACCTACCTATCTATCTATCTATCTATCTATCCATCTATATATCTATCTATCTATCTATCTATCTATTTATCTATCTATCTATCTATCTATCTCTCTATCTATCTATGTAACTGCCTATGACTTTTAGCTCTCCTGGCCTCTTCGATAATGGTATCGATACCAAACTTGGTATGGCATAACATGACTATATGAAGAACATATTAGATTACTCATAACATGAAAATCATGATATGTATGTCATGAATGTCTTGATTTACATTTTATGGTCCTGCAGCTCTTTCTGTGGTTTCGTTCACAACGCACGTTGCAAAACTGGTATGGTATGGCATGATTGCATGCCGAACTCAAGTCACAGACCCTAACGTTGAAATTATGACAGGCATGTCATGTAACAACATGACTACATTGCACGCTCATGATGCGCTCACGGCCATTTCACTAGCGTCACGTATACCAAATTTGGTATTACGGTACGTGAATGGATGACAGAGGTATGTGGATGGTGCAAACATGATAATCACGAGATGCGTGTTATGTAGCAACATGACTACATGCCACGTTGATGATGTGCTGGCAGCCGTTTCGCTAGCTTGACTTATACGAAATTTGGTATTACGGGACGTGAATGTATGACGAAGGTATGATACTTGTATAAACATGACAAACATGAGATGCGTACCATGTAACGACATGACTACATGCTACGCTCATGATGCGCTTGTGGCTATTTCGCTAGCTTCACATATGACAAATTTGAGATTACATGATGCCAATGGATGCCGAAAGTATGCGACTCGTGCAAACATGATAATCATGAGATGCGTGTCATGTGAGAACATGACTACATACCACAGTCAAGGTGCCAATACATTTCGACGTGACGCGGTGCGCATGCTCACCGGCGTTCATTTCGTCGCGTCACGCCGGCGTTGCCACGCGAGGCACCGGTCCTGTTATATACTCGCAGTTGCGTGCCGCGCTGCGTTGCTTTAACGCATGCGCTTCGCAGGGCGTCCGGCATTTCTTCGTCACGTAAAGAGGGAGACGCAGTGTTGTCTTGGTAACGAATCGGTGTGAAATGCAGCATGTCGCATTTTGCACTGGTTGCCGTCAGGCCGCGCCGACGGACTCTAGTCGCGCCTGGCGTCAGACTACATAGATTGCTCGCGTTTTGCTAACGTTGCGTCGCTGTCCCCAGCGTGCGCGCACGTCAACGCTACATTAGTGTATATTTGGCTCTTCAATATGCGCTCGCGGCCATTTTCCTACCTCCATTTATACCAAATTTGGTGTCACATGACGTGAATGGATGATGAAATATATGACTGGTGCAAATATACTAATTCTGACACGCGTGTCATGTAAGAACATGACAACATGCCACGCTCATAGTGTGCTAGTGCCGGTTTGGCTAGCTCTACATACACTAAATTTAGTATCACCTGACGTGAATAGATGACGAAGGTTAACGACACATCCAAACATGTTAATCATGTCACTGAAGTCATGTACGGCATCATTTACCTCCACCTCGTAACGCTGCGCTGATCTTAAAGTGACATATCAGCATTTCTCATTCGTGCTTCGCATATCATTGATTCCCACTTTACGTGGGATCTGCCTTTTTTTTTCTATAAACACACCCTTCTGCTGCTTGAAACTCGGACAGATTATAGCACTCCCGTAGGAAAGTACATCAGGCTATAAGTCGTCGAACATTTGTTCCAAATACTTGTTATGTGCTCGTTTTTTTAAAGGTCCAGCGTAATGCTATCTCGTCCTAAATGACATGCTAGCCTGACTGGTCTGTATAGTTACTGTAAATGGCACACCTTCTCCATTTTCTATTTGGGCGCACGTTAAAGAACCCCAGGTGGTCATAATTTCTGGAGCCCTCCACTACGGCGTCTCTCATAATCATATAGTGGTTTTGGGACGTTAAACCCCACATATCAATCAATCAATCAATTCTCCATTTTCTGGCGTCCGCCCACGAACGCCAATAATGCTTCAATAATGCGTAACCTGATCACCCCTTCACATCTCTTCCGTACAGCGCCAGATCTATCTATCTATCTATCTATCTATCTATCTATCTATCTATCTATCTATCTATCTATCTATCTATCTATCTATCTATCTATCTATCTATCTATCTATCTATCTATCTGTCTGTCTGTCTGTCTGTCTGTCTGTCTGTCTATCTATCTATCTATCTATCTATCTATCTATCTATCTATCTATCTATCTATCTATCTATCTATCTATCTATCTATCCACCTACAACTTATAGCTTTCCTGGCCGTTTCGATAATGCATGGTACCGATATAAAAATTGTTATGGGATAACATGACTGTATGAGAAGCATAACTCACTAATCATACCATGAATAATAGGATATGTCTGCCATGAATGTTATAGTCTTGCTGCTCTTGCGGTGTTTTCGTTTACATCACATGTGGTAAAACTGGTATTGTATGACACGACTGCATGGCCAAGACATGTGAGAGACCCTCACGTAGAAACCATGACGTGCGTATCATAAGAACATGACTACGTGCCACGCTGATGATGCGCTCGTAACCGTTTCGCGAGCTTCACATATACCAAATTGGGTATCACGTGACGCGAATGGACGACGAAGGTAAATGAGATTTTCGTACATGATAATCATGACACGCGTGTAATGCAACAACGTGACTACATGCCACGCTCATGATGCGCTCACCGCTTTCTTGCTAGCTTCTCATATACCAAATTTTTGTATCAGAGGAAGCGAACGGGCGACCAAGGTAAACGACACGCCCAGACATGATAATCATGGGATGCGTGTCATGTAATACATGAGTACATGCTACGCTCTTAGCGCACTCATGGTCGTTTCTCTAGCTTCACATATAACAATTTTGGCGTTAAGTGACGTCAATGAACACGAAGGTATATAACTGCTGCAAACATTGTAATCATGACAAGCGTGTCATGTAGGAACATGGCAACATGCGACGCTTATGATGCGCCCGCTGCCGTTTTGTTAGCTTCACATCTGCCAAACTTGGTATTACATGACGTGAATGGACGACAAAGGTAAGGGACATGTCGAAACATGATCATCACGGCATGCATGTCTTGTAAAACTTGACTACAGTCCACGCTCATAACGCACTTGCCGTCGTTTCACTAGCTGCACATATACCAAATTTGGTATCACGTAACGTGAATAGACGACGAAAGTAAATCATACGTCCACACATAATAATAATTATATGCGTGTCATGTTAAACGTGACTACATGCTACGCTCATAGCGTGCTCACGGCCGTTTCGCTAGTTCCACATATTCCAGATGTGGTATAACGTGACATCAAAGGACGACTTAGGTAAATGACAGGTCCAAACATAATAATCATGATATGCGAGTCAAAGTATGACTACATGCTATGATCATAACGCTCTCGCAACCGTTTCGCTAGCTCAACATATATCAAATTTGGTATCTCGTGACGTGAATAGACGACGAAGGTAAGCGACACGTCTAAGCATGATAATCAAGACATGGAAGTGATGTACGGCATAATTTCGTCCACCTCGTAACGTTGTGCTGATTTTAAAGTGACAAATCAGCCTTTCTCATTCGTTTTTCGCATATCATCGATTCCCCCTGTACGTGGGATCTGCCTTTTTTTTCCTTTGTCCGTTCGTAACGGAGTGGTCAAGCAATTTCACAACAAATAAACGTGATTTCCGCGAGCAAATGTTAAAGGCGAGTGTTCGTTTCCTACAAATTAAGACCCAATGTGCATTAAAATGCACACATTGTTGTGGAAAAGTTATTTGCAGTACAGTCACAATTTTTAGGGGCGAAGCTCTTTACGCTGTGGCTCACTCCCTCTTGTGTTGTCGTAGTCATCCTTTACTTTTCGCAGTGTTCACTAGACGGCACTGAGCTGTTGTAGTACATGAAATTATCACTAGATGGCGAAGACACAGATAGATGGACGGTTGGACGGACGGATGGATGAATGGATGGACAGTTGGATGGATGGATGGATGGATGGATGGATGGATGGATGGATGGATGGATGGATGGATGGATGGATGGATGGATGGATGGATAGATGGATGGATGGATGGATGGATGGATGGATGGATGGACGGACGGACGGATGGACGGGCGGACAGACGGACGGACAGACAGACAGACAGGCAGACCAACAGACAGACAGACAGACAGACAGACAGACAGACAGACAGACAGACAGACAGACAGACAGACAGACAGACAGACAGAGGGGTGGACGCACGGAAGAAGGGATGGATGGATGGATGGATGGATGGATGGATGGATGGATGGATGGATGGATGGATGGATGGATGGATGGATGGATGGACAGACAGACAGACAGACAGACAGACAGACAGACAGGCAGGCAGGCAGGCAGGCAGGCAGGCAGGCAGGCAGGCAGGCAGGCAAACGCGTTGGAGACGCGTGCCCGAGAGGCGGTGGTGAAACGTGTACAAAAATAGGCGGATCCCGAGGCGAGGGACAGTGAAGCTTTGCCCCACTCATCATCATTCACTCCTTGGATATGCTGTGAAATTTTGCTCGACATACAAGGAGTGTGTGTGTGGGTGCATTCCAAAACTGTGTTTTCATTTCACCTGCGTGGTCACAATTTTCGCTCTGGTCTGAGGAGGCTATGGTGTGTTTTGTTACTAATGCCCGTGTAAGCTAGTTTATTAACGTGTAGCTAGCGCCATCCATCTTGTGCGCCACCATTAGTGGGCAGTGAATTGGGACAAGCCTGGTGATTGGAGTGTGAATTGAGCACGGAGAAAGTGGAATTGAGAGTGTGAGCCAGTTCGGTTTCCGGCGCTGATATAGTTCGGGTTCGACGAACGCTGTGTGTATCCCTCGTGCGACGAACTGAAGTGCACGTGTTTTTTCAGTGTTTAGTGTGAACATTGTTCTTCTTTTTGCATATTATTAGGCGCAATGTTTATTCGAGCAGGCCGTCTTGTAATTATGGGTCCCGGATCTCCAACGCATGTATGTGTGTGTGTGTTCTGGTGTAAACGAAGCTAATGGAACGTACGTTCAAGCGTATGCTATGTATACCCTGTGATTCAAGCTCGTCATACTTATGCCAAGTAAGTTTCGGAGCATATTGAGCTGTTTCAATTGCCGCAAGAGCCCTGAAATCATGTCATACCATGACCCGTATGGCATGCGTGACATAATTTTCATGTTACGGCCTGTCGTTTATGCTCTCTATACAGTCATGTCTTGGCAAGCTAATTTCAGAAGTTAATGAAATGAATCGTTTCCTGAATATCATAAAGTACGGGCTTGATGAAAAACAAAAAAAAACGTGAAAGGCTTGGTGTTGTGCCGCTATACGCTGTTCGCATACGCTTTCATGGCGCTCTTACGTGACCTGCAATGAAACATGAGAGAAAACAAACCATCAGGCCGACTCGGCACAGTCGCAGCGAAAGCTGCAGTAGCGGTTTTTTTTTTTTTTGAGTCCGTTGTAAACTCTCTTCGGGCGGCCTTTAAAGGAGCACTGACATCAAATTTACTTATGTCCAGATTTTTGCGTCAACGAAAAGCTATCGAGTCCCCCTAGTAGCGATTCGCGACCTAAAGTGCATCTGAGTGATGAATGAGTATCTGGAATATTGATTAATATATTCGCTATCGAATGCTGTTCAAACTGGATGGAAAGACCGCCCAATCGTAGTGCTGGTGGTGCTACTTCGCGACCACGTCAATGTCACTGCACAGCTGATGCCGCTGTCATAAAAAAATGGTGACGTCACACTGGAATTTCTCTGCTAGGAGTGCACGTACAGCCATTCCATCCGCGTCTCTGAAGGCGTAGACATGCCTCTATCGGCAACATTGTCGTCCCCGCTGTCGTCCCGATCAAAATCAGCAAGTGATGATGACAGTGACCTGGAATTGGGTATCGCCGCAATTCGCGATGATCCTTGCTGGACAACCTCCGCGTTAAATGCAATGTATTTATCAGTCCCAGCCGTACTGTCGGAGCTCAGGAACACCAACTGCGCTCGTCATGTCGCGGACGTTTGGCGAGTGAATCACTGCTTTCAACTGTAGCAGGACACACAGTAGGAATAGCCCCGGCCTCGAGAAGAGGCCTTGTACTCTCAGCGAAACACAACTTGTTCGCCAACACAGGATTTACCCTCTATCATCCCGCCGCAAAGTGAAGGGAGGAAATGCGGCAGTCGTTGACAGGCGTCCAGTCCCTCTGTCCAACGGCGCCTACGAAGTCAACCCACTGGCTGCAATGAGGTTCGTGGCTTGGAAAGGCATGAACCGCCACGCACTTTCAGCTTTTTCAGTGCCTCGACGTGCAGGTTCTCAATACGCAGCGGTTCCCCGACATTCTGGCACACAATGTCGCTCTGAACGATCGTACTCACACGCAGTGGAGCACAAAGCAAATCAGTCTCTGTGTCGTCGTTTTGTTCTCTCGCTATAACTATTGTCGTTTTCTACGCGGTTTGACGTTGAAATAAAATAACTTCGGCGTGACGGACGCCATTCAAATTTTTCCAAGAAGACCTATGCATAACAGGTGATAGAATGATAGCCACATCTTGATCTTGAAATTTGATGTCAGTGCACCCTCACGTACACGTTACGCTATTCGTGTTGGGTGACGCCTGGTTATTTCATTCTTCGAGTATGATACGTTGCATCTGCTGACGTGGTTCGTTGTCCGACATGACACCTGCACAGTTACGGTCAGTGTTGCGCAATGGGTGCTCTTATTTCATTATGATTCCATCCTAGAAAATGAATTAGAACTAGTAGTCATTCCAATAATTTAAATTCCTCGGAATAAAAAAAAACTTGGCTGATTTCCACTTTGGGAATGGCCGGGCAGGTGAATTCCATTCGTACAATCGCTCAACGTAGAAAAAAACAACTTGATAGCTTTATCGAGCTAAAAATAACTACCCCATTATTCTGATGTCATCAGATGCATTAAAAACTGCAAAAGTAAGCAAAAAACGTTACCACGGTCCAGGAATAGTACCTTGGTCACGTATATCGTCCAGTACAACCATACTGCGAATTCCTATAGGGGCAGTTCTCCCACTACCTATGTTATTTGCATGGTCAGCACACTCTCAGAGAGAACTGTTAGTTAACAGTTAACAACGAATGCATTTACTTGCTTCGAGCATATTTTACTACCATAATGGCATCTGTAGCCATCAACTACTAAAGCTTGAAACTTTGGCCGTTATAAACAACGGTAGCTCTTGTCATCTTTTTGACTAGGTAATTTTTGACTAATTGATTGATTTGTGGGGTTTAACGTCCCAAAACCACCATATGGTTATGAGAGACGCCGTAGTGGAGGGCTCCGGAAATTTTGACCACCTGGGGTTCTTTAACGTGCACCCAAATCTGAGCACACGGGCCTCGACATTTCCGCCTCCATCGGAAATGCAGCCGCCGCAGCCGGGATTTGAACCCGTGACCTGCGGGTCAGCAGCCGAGTACCTTAGCCACTAGACCACGTAATTTTTGACTAGGCATTATATTATCTTGCGATAAATCTTCCGAATTCCGATAAACACTCGCCCGTAGGTACATAGTCAAGTTAGGTTGGGTAGAGAATGAGGAGGTGTGATCAGCGCGGCGCTTTTCGCTTCCGGAAAAGGCACGGAAGGCACCCTTCGGTGCACGGAAGCCGCTAGGGGCGCTGATGGCAGTGGTGCGGGTACTGAGCGGCTCACTTCGCAGGGTTTTCCTCAGGAACGCTGCCTTTTTATTTAATGCGATAGCAATTGTATCGACACTCTCGGCAGCAGTGTGCCACCGGCGTCGCCGTCTATCACCGCACACACACACAAACGCACACACACACACACACACACACACACACACACACACACACACATACTGCTCGTTTCGAAAGTATATAGTATAAATCCGCCTAAAACTTTTCTAGTCCAGGCAGAAAGGGTATCTCGCCGAAGGCTGTAGATCTGTCGAGTTCCCTTGTTGCGATGTGATCGCCTCACGTAGTCCCACTTCTAGAAAGGAAAAAATAGTAAAGATGTGAGTGTGTAGTGCATGAACAGCTGGCATACACGAAAATGAAGTGTTAATGCAAAAACTTTTTGCGTGCCTGCTACTAGAAATATGGTTACTGTGCTTTTTGTTTGTGCCTCATACGAGTTAGTGAGTAACCGTACACCGCTAAAACGATTACATTCGGTGGCCGATGATCAACCCTAAGTGAGTATTCAAGTCACGGCTGGCACGAGAATATGCGTTCGGAACAGCAAAAGGCGGTTCTGGTACCAAGGTTTCTGCTCATGGTTGAATGAATTTAGCAGTTCAAATAGTTATGAAACTTCCAGTGACTAACATCTCTCAGCGCACCTGTGGCTACGCCGCGAATAACTGCAATATGATCAAGTCCCCGAAAGTTGGCGTCGAGTCTCGCTCGTAGGTCTTTTCGAGAATGGTTTTCAGAGATGAAACTTTAAATGGCTTAGGTACCATGTACTGCCCAACACTCGCTCTATCAAAACTATTTTAACGCTATAGCGTTAGAGAGCTCGTGTCCCAGATATCCCACCATTGGTGTCGGCCCCGATGGTTGTGAGCGAAAAATCGTTTGTGCGTCTGTGACCAAAAATCACGTTACCAAGATCTCCGCGGGAGGCCGCTACTTGTCCACGCGTGCGTTCGCAATCACACTGACAAGCCGCGCATTCGAACAAAAAAGTGCTCAAGGTCACGAGGCATGGTAGCTTTTTTACCCCTGCCACCCCTCCCGGCTTAGCTTCCAGCGCTTTCGTCGGGACGATGGAAGAGATAAGCCCAAACTCCATAAGCGCGAAAATGCACGCGACAGCGACAAGCGACGCTATGAGCGACGAAACAGGGCGTTCGCGCGACGTGTCGCGTGCTCGTTTTCGCGCAGTCGCTCGGTTCTCCAGATTTGGAAACCGTCGCTCATCGCCCGGAAGTGCTGGGCTCAAGCAGCCAATAGCGAAAAACCGGAAAAGACGAAGACTACATAGGTGCACGTGACCCTGCCCGAGTCACGTATGCGCAACAAGAAATAACGCAATGTTTATTACTCATGCGCATATAAAAATGCTGCAAGGCAATAATAAACACTTTCCGTTCCATTACACAACAATATATCTTATTTTTAAATTGGAAACCGCTCGCTACGCGGTTTTCTTGGTGCGAGTTGACGGCCCCATGCCAGCAACAGTGGATTTCGCTCGCCGAAGCCGTCGCGTGAATGAGGTTTGCCTGCGCTAGCGACTGATCGCGCGACGCCGATCTACGTCGCGTCACTCGTCGCTGTTGCGTGCATTTTCGCGCTTATGGAGTTTGGGCTATAATGCAATCGCAGCATGCGACAAACCTTTAAACTCCACTCACACTGAACGGATTCTTAAAATTGTTGCGGCGTTGAATTCGTGAGGCAATGAGCTATTCAAGTGAATTCATTCAATGGGTAGTTGAAAAAGTGTTTCAGGACCTCTTTAACGTATTTAGTTCGACAAGTGTCATGACGGAAACAAGCCCATTCGTCGATAATTGCGCGCGCTGGTCTAATCTACTGTGTGCGTGTTTGTGTTCGTGCATGGATATGCAACAATACAAATAATAAATATGCACTTAGCGGTTGAAGGGCATTCAACTCCCAAAGGCAAAGCTTAAAAGTCCCCCTATTTTTACCGAAAAATAGTGACCACCGCATAGTCTGGGAGCGATTTTTGCGGAGAGCAGCGCATGCTCACTCATTTGTATCCTGCGAAAGGCTACCTGTGCCGGTGCGCGCAGCGCCCCAAGCGGTATCCGTGCGCTTTAGGTGCCGCTTTCAGCGGCCGCTTTTCACTACTCCTCATTCTAGCCACCCTAGTCACGTTCTTTATTATTATCTTTGCACCAATCATATACCTTCGTCATCTATTCACGTCACGTAACACCAAATTTGGCAAATGTGAAGCTAGAAAACCGGCAGTGGGTGCACTAGGAGTGTAGCATGCAGTCGTGTTTTACATGACACGCATATGTCATGATTATGACACACATGTGTCATGACGCATGTCATGATTATCATAAATGTGTCAATTACCTTCTTCGCCCATTCAGGTCACGTAATACTAAATTCGGTATATGTGAAGCTAGCGAAACGGCCGCGAGCGCATCATGAGTGAGGTATGTAGACATGCTCTTGATTATAGTGTTTGCACCACTCGTATATTTTCGTCATCCATTCATCTCACGTAACACCAAATTTGGTAAATTTGAAGCTAGCAAAACAGCCGAGAGCACACTAGGAGCGTAGCTCGCAGTCATGTTTTACATGAAACGCATGTCATGACTATCACGTTTGGACGTGTCATTACCTTCGTCATCCGTTCACGTCACGTAATACCGAATTCGGTGTATGTAAAACTAGCTTAATGGCCACAAGTGCATCATGAGCGTGGCATGTAGTCACGTTCTTACATGACACGCATGTCATGATTTTCACATTAGGACCTGTCATTTGTGTTCGCCATGTCCTACTATATCAGTTTTGCAATATGTCACGTGAACGAAACCACCGCAAGAGCAGGAAAGCCATGACATGTAAATCATGACATTAAGACATACAAATCATGATTTTCATGTTATGACTAGTCAGTTACGCTTTTCATACAGTCATGCTATGCCATACCAATTTCGGTATAGATCCCATTATTGAAATGGCCAAAAAAGGTAAAAGTCGCAGGTGGCTAGCTAGCTAGCTAGCTAGCTAGCTAGCTAGATAGATAGATAGATAGATAGATAGATAGATAGATAGATAGATAGATAGATAGATAGATAGATAGATAGATAGATAGATAGATAGATAGATAGATAGATAGATAAATAGATAGATAGATAGATAGATAGATAGATAGATAGATAGATAGATAGATAGATAGATAGATAGATAGATAGATAGATAGATAGATAGATAGATACGGTCAAAGTCACCGAAGTTTGCTGAGAAATGCTTTGCATATAAAAGTGACTCTGACATAGCGCTGTGTCTATGTTGTTTTTAATGTTCTTGTTCGTTTTGAGAGATAAGACAAGCGAACGCGCTCACAACTATTTTGTTTCCACAATGTCCGCAAATTGCATCCACCTATTCTAATATTTGGCTTCATGTCAAATATTGTCACTTTGCCGACTCCTTCGCTTATCTTCGATTTCATCGTTAGGCGGGATTTGCGATGACTTATTTATTTATTTATTTATGCTGGTGTAGTTTCTATCCCTGATGATTGCGCCTCAGTAACACGGTGTAACGAAAGACCCCACCATCGTCTTCAATGTCATTAGTTACACCTACCAGGAGAACGACCGAAGTAATGAGTGTGCAGACGAACGGCCTGATCTCTAGTGTCCCACACAAATCACGTGACTCGCCGTTCGTAGGTGAATGCGCAGCCGGCATCCCCCGGCAACAACAATCCCGCCTCTAGTAACGAACGAACGACAGGTCGGAGGAGCACGGTTGCTATTCTCGCCCGTCTGTTTTGCTGTGAATCACCCGACGGGCTTCTGCCACGCAGTGGGCGGCGATGCGACGCACGCCGCTATGTCGCGTGGTTGCGACTAACGGCACAACACTGGCAAGGAACCTTTGGCACTCGCCGTATATACCTTCACACGTGGCCATTTCTTAATGACGAACAAAGACGGCTTGTGCGTCAGTGTTCTCGATTGCCCGTAAATTTAGAGCGCCTCATACGAATAACGTTGGGATAAACAAACGTTGATGGTTTTGCAATCTTCGTAAGTAGGGATAAGCCGAGGTTTGATTTTTTTCTCGAATTGATGTCCTTTTCTCCTGTTAAACGTTTATGAAGAGGGGCGTATACTCGCCACTTTGTTATCGAAGCCGTTAGTGCGGAGGAAGTGAGCATATATTGTGTTACATTAGCTGGGGCTATTCAAAGCACCCCTCTCACCTGATGCATGCGCAAATTACACCAACATAACGATGGGGCACTGTGAGACGCGACTGTTCAGTTCTGAACTGGCCGGCCAGCAAGTGCTGTCGAACATGTAGAAAGGTCAGCAAAGGCCATGGGGCCCTCGACTAAGGCTACCCCCTTAAGAATGAGATACATTTCAATACGTTTATTCGGTCATATCCTGTTTTGCTATTCTTGTTTAAAGCTGACCCTCTCCTACTGTTCTCTTGTGACTGCGTATGTGCTCATTGCTTGCTTGCTTGCTTGCTTGCTTGCTTGCTTGCTTGCTTGCTTGCTTGCTTGCTTGCTTGCTTGCTTGACCATTTTTTTGTGTGTGTGGCGCTCACGCACTAAGAGGGATAGGCCAAGAAGCCGGTGGGTAATGCAAGTCAGTACCTCTTGGTTTTCCAGGCTAGGGAAATAGGATTACTTTGTTTTGACTGTGAAACTAATTTGGCACAATGTAAAAAGGGGGGAGGAAGAGAAATAATAAAATTTGTTCAATATCTGAGGTGTAATCGTTATATGCAATTTTTCTGAAGGTTAAATCATTACAGTGTAATAGCTAAATAACAACTGTTAAATTGGCTAGTAAAATTCGAGAGCTGATCAATGGCTCAGCAAGGTAATCTTCTTGTGTCATATAGGAATTCGCAGAGAGCCCCGCAGATGTACCTGTCGCTGTGTACTAATGAAGCGGCCCCAAAAGACAAAACTTGAGTAGTAGTAAGTGATATTCCTAGTTTTTTAAATAAAATTTTGAAGCAATTTTTTATTGATTTTTGAAACGGTGACATGTGAGAAGAAAATGGTCGATATGTTCAGGTTCATTACAGCTTGAGCATAGAGGGGATGGCACCAGGCCAGACCTGTTGAAGTAGAAATTAGGAGGTGGTACGCAGCAACGTAATTTTGATATAGAGACTTCCAATTTACGCGTGGGACACCATTTATTGCTCCATGCGAAGTGCAGGTGCGAGAAATCTGGATTCGGTGTCCTAATTTTGGATGAGTCTTCAAGAAGGGAAAGTCTACTGAACCTCGATCTTGTTACATAAGCTGTTAGAGGCATGATTGGTACAATCGGAAGATCAAGGGATGTTCGCGCGAGTGTGTCAGCCATCTCATTTATAAATATACTACGATGACCTGGCACCCATATCATTCGCACTAGACGAATGTTTTCTGGTATTGCTGATGCCGACGACGATGAAAAAATGAACACACGGAATACGAGTCAGTCACTATCACAGCTATCGAATGAGTCACAGGAAGTTTACGAAGCGCTAATATAACGGCCGTTAATTCTGCTTCAAATATTGGTGTATAATCGGGGAGGCATAATGAAATTACCAGAATAATAAGAGCGAAAAAATACCCACACCTGCCTTCTCGCCACTCATAGATGCATCCGTTGCAATTACTTTATAAACACCTAATTGATAAAAGTGTTCTTCTAATAAGGCAATCAAATATTTAGAGGGCAAGTGTTTAGCATTCATTGGGAAGATATCATCAAATTCTAGTTGCACTTAGCCGATTGGTTTGTCAGATGGTGTTATCTTGAATATACTAGCATTTGAAGCATCTGGAAGTGTTTGAACAAATAGCACTTGGGGTTTATATACACGGGACCAATGCTCATTGAAAAAGATACGGGGTTCGGCAAAGAACACAAACTGTCGTCTTCTTAAAGTGGGTTCAGAAAATTTTAAATAGGTTTTAACTGTTAAAATACAGAATCTGCAAGCAAGAGTGGGTATCCGAGCTTCTTGATACAAAGCAGTGTTAGCTGTGAGGCACACCCAAACAACTTCGGAGAGCTTCCCGCTCTAAGAGAATCAAGGGGTTTATTTTGTATGCTGGTCTACCAGAGAATAGTACAGATCCTAATTCAAGCATCGGACAAACGTAGATGCGATAAATTATGATCAGGGTATCTCTGCGAAGACCAGAATGAAGGCGGTCAAGCCTACCTATCTTCCCAACAGCGCGTGTAGCCTTAATTATAATATGTTGAATGTGATCACACCAGCTCAGTTTTGATCGTACAATACACCCAAATATTTATTACAGTTAACTTGGGGGGGACAGACGCTGGCGGCGGCGAGTCAAGACGTGCTCGCGTCGGCTCCCGGATTTTGCCAACTTTTCTAGCATTTTGTCGTCGAGTATCCATGTTTATTTGTGCAAATCTTTTCCGCGAAGTTCTAAGGACCACGCGGACACCCTCTTTTGCCACAGTGAGTGATTTTTCACCATTTTACGGACATTTGTGTGCCTCCGTCAACGGCGTCTCACCTAACGAGCACTTCGGAGACCAGGCCTAGGCCTAGCTCATCTAGGCCACCCAGCCGGCCTCAGGGGTGGCTCGGCGCCACTCGTCCGTTACCATGATGGAATATCGAGTAGAGGGAGAAAACATTTCCCCGGAGGAAGTCACTCAAGACCAGGGATGGCAAACTGCGGGCGCCAGAAGAGTTAACGCCAAATCGCGGGGAGGTGGCCCTAACGCCGCGGCAACGCTTTCGGCGTCCCGTGGCGACAAGCATAGCGGCGCAGCGCTGAAGTCCAAGATTATTAGGGCAGGCCGAATGCCGGTTCTTCCCAAAGAAGACACCAAAATCGTCATTCGACCATGAGGTGGACTGAATATCTCCAAAATTGGAGCGGCTGCGGTGGCTGACGCTATACTTGCAGCCGCCGGCATCAGACCCGATGAGCTCTCACAAGACACTCTGTGCCCGAACTTACAGCAAAACATTATGGTAGCCAGCACTCCTAGACGGGAAAATGCCGATCGATACTCCCGCCTCAAGCAAATCCGCATCTCGGGCAACATCCACGAACTCTTCGCGTACGAGACTGCCCCACACTCCACGTGCAAGGGGGTCATACGTGGCATACCGTTGCAAGACGACCCTGCGACGCTGGATGGCAAGATCGTTAACCAGAAAAACCCGCTCGCACTGGCAGCTAAGAGAATTGCTCAGACGGAGACTGTGATCATCGCCTTTGACGGGCACCGGGTACCGAATTTTGTCAGGTACGGAACGCTCCTGTTGAAATGTTCCCTATATAGAAAGCAAGTGGACGTATGCCACGCCTGCGGAAGACTCGGGCATCCAACACCTAGCGACGTCGTCTGTTTGGGATGCGGCCTTCCGAACCCTGATGAGCAGCACCAATGCACCCCAATATGCAAGTTCTGTGGCGTCCGCACCTTACTGCCAGTAAAGAATGTGCGCATAGATTCAAGACTCCGTACATTGTTCGCCGACGACGCTTCGAGCGCGCCAGACAGCAAGAGGAGCTCCCCCCGCAGTCGATCCTTCGATCCTCCTATTCTCAAGCCTCATGTAGCCCTAGCCCTAGGGGAAAACGACGCTCGCGCTCGCGAGGTCGCTCCATGAGCCGACGGGGCTCCAAAAGCCGCTCTGCCCCAAGATCACGACCATCATCGCCTTCTCCAGCGCGCTCCGGCTCCAGAGGCCGCTCCACGTCCCGCACCCGGAGCGGCTCGTCCAACAGGCCAAGATCCAACACCCCCTCCGGTGGTAAAGGCAAGTCCTATCTAACGTGGGCCGATAGGGCCCGTTGCAACCAAGCGCAGGCGTCCAACTCCCAGGACTCGCACGACCCGCGTCTCACGAACGAGCTCAAAGAGCTTAGGCGTGCCAATGATAGTCTTAGAAAAGAAAACGCCCAGTTCAAGCAGGAAATCAGTCGGCTAGCCACCGAGATAGCCGAAATACGAAAATTGGCGCTCAAACCGCCGGCTCCTCCGGCCACCACGAGTTCGTCGGCCATGGACACGGCGGAGGCTCCCCCCAAGGCGGGTGCAGTGAAGCGTCGCGCCCTGGATAGCTCAAGGGAAGACGAGACTCTGGAGCTCCTTTCGGAGCTCAAAAAGGCCATCTCCAACATACAGTCAGGCCTCTCTCAAGTACAAGAAATGATCGCGCACCCCCAGCTGGGTCTGGTCGCCCTCAGCGAGAGAATACTTAGACTGGAGGGGACCCACCACGGATTTTTGCCAAGCACATCGACAACACCAGTCCCAAACTTGAACAGTGTCATTGCTCCGCCGACAGAGGGTGCCATCCTGCAGGCGGCCCTCTCGAAACCCATCCCCAAGCCCAAACATGGATAACGAAACTAACGTCATAACAATGTGGCAGTGGAATTGCGCAGGGTTCGTCAGCAAACGGGCGACCCTGCGACAATACCTAAAAGGCATAAAGGATAAACCCCAAGTTATCACCTTGCAAGAAACGATCACATCATCACACATCGGGCTCCCTGGTTTCGTCACTGTGGCTTCCACTGAAGGGGGAAGGGGGGTGGCCACTCTGGTCAGTAAAAGGTTCACGTGCATTCAGCGAGACCTCGGTCCAGCGGACAATGGGGTCGAGTACGTCATGACGGAACTCCTAGTCAACCCCCCTAAGCGGTGCTTACGAAGGAACAGTATTTTCATATTAAATGTCTACTGCAGGCCCAGCGTACAAAGAGCCAGGGCTGGTGGTCTTCTGAAGAAGGCCGTGCATTTTTCCGGCTGTCAACCTCTTGTCGTCATGGGGGACTTCAATGCCCAGCATCAGGCGTGGGGTTATCTCACCAATACGAAGAAGGGTAGAGACATATGGCTCACGGCAACGGAGGAAGATCTGACACTGGTAACCAATAAGGACTTCCCGACCAGGAGAGGGAACTCGGTGTGCCGAGATACAACCCCGGATCTCACCTTTGTCAAGAGTCTGGAAAACGTCAAACGGACCAACACAGCTATCGACCTCGGTAGCGATCATTGCATCATCGAAGTGCTCATAGAGGTTGCCCGCAACAAGACGAGGACCTTTAAGTTCATCGACTGGGACTTGTTCCGAACCAACCGCTCCGAGCGCGCCCTTTCCCCGGATGCGGACCTAGACTCTTGGTGCGACGGGTTAAAAGAAGATGTGGCCAGCGCCACCAAAGAGGTGACAACCGATCTGGAGGTGGACAGGATGGGCAGTAGGCTCGCGCATCTGTTGGAAGCCAAGCAGGCACTGCTCGCGAGATGGAAGACTCAGCGCCATAACAGAAGACTGCGCAAGAAAATGTCCGAAATCAACAAAACGGTAGTAGATCATTGCAAGGTCTTATGCAAGCAGCAATGGGATGAGCTCTGTGATTCTATGGAGGGCCAACTCATGACCGGTAAAAGCTGGAGACTCCTCAAACACCTACTGCACGACGGCAACACCAAGTCCAATCAGAAGAGAGCTTCGGCGAAAGCTGTCCATTTGGCCACCGACTCAACTCCAGATGAGGCGATCACGGAGAAGCTCATAGAGAAGTACCTGGCGGCCATGGACGATCCGGTACCTCCCCAGTTTCCCGACTACGAGGGGCGCGACGCGCCATCGATGGACGAGGACTTCACCGTGGCTGAGGTCAAGCGGGCTCTCGCATCCCTCAATAGCAGACCCGCCCCTGGGCCAGATGGGGTAACCAACAAAATGCTCAAGCACCTCGACGACGACTCGATCGAGTTTCTTACAGGCAAGATCAACGAAATCTGGCGCAGAGGTCTCATTCCCAAAAGCTGGAAAGCGGCCTGCACAGTACTGATACCCAAGCCGGGTAAGGCACCGAGCATCGAGAATCTTAGGCCAATCTCGTTGACGTCGTGCGTCGGGAAGGTGGCCGAGCACGCCATGCTCAACCGCCTCACTGACCACCTCGAGTCTAACGAATGCTATACCCACAACATGATTGGCTTTCGGTCGGGGCTCTCGACTCAGGACGCCATGAAGCTGATCAAGCACCAGGTCATTGACTCCGGCTCCGCCGACACCAAGGCGATTCTTGGATTGGATTTGGAAAAGGCTTTTGACAACATATCACACGCCTTTATTCTCAAGAGCTTGTCTGAGTTTCACGTCGGCAAGCGGGCGTACAATTTTGTGCGCTCCTTCCTTTCGTCGCGGTCCACAAGACTGAAGATTGACGATTTTTTGACCCACGAAATTACCCTTGGGCCAAAAGGGACACCTCAGGGGGCGGTGATCTCCCCGACGCTGTTCAATATCTGCATGATCAACCTGTCGAGGGCCTTGAACAAAATCCCGAACATTAACCACACGATCTACGCAGACGACATCACCATCTGGTGCCTCAGCGGATGTGAGGGTCAGGTCGAGAGTGCTTTGCAAGAGGCCATCGATGTGACGGAGCGCTATCTCATCCCCACCGGGCTAAGGTGCTTGCCCGCTAAGTCCGAGCTCTTACTGTATAAGAAGAGGCCCAGAGGCGGTTCTCACCGGTCCTGGAAGCCAGCAATGGAGAGCCACATTACGTTATTCACCGGTAACGGCTCCCCAGTTCCGCGGGTGGACACTATCAGGGTCCTTGGAATGTTTATCGAGTCTAGCGGAGCCAATGGAGCCGCCGTCAAACGCATTTGTTCCAAGACCGAAAGCGCCCTCGGACTGATTCGAAGAATCGCTAACAGGCACCGCGGAATCAGGGAGGACAATCTGATCCGGATTATCCACGCATTCGTGCTATGCCACCTCGCTTATTCGGCGGCTATGCACAACTGGCTCGTGTCGGAGCGCAACAAAATCAATGCCCTAATCAGAAGAGTCTTCAAGCTGGCCCTTGGCATTCCCGTTCGAACGCACACGGAAGACCTCCTGAAGTTGGGAATCCACAACACGTTCGAAGAAATTGTCGAAGCCCAAGAGTTTGCACAGTTTGTCAGACTGTCTGGCACCCCAGCGGGTAGAGCCATACTCGGCATGCTGGGACGAAACCCCACGGTTGTCGGTCCTGACGCGCAATATGCATCCAACCTACAACGAAGCACGAAGACGAGCCAGGGGTAAATCTCTGCTCGCCAGTGCCCGCTTGGACAAGGATCGAGCCTGCTTCGTCGATGCTGCTTCGTACATTCAAGAAGAAGCCTTCTCCTCAGTGGTCGTCGACTGTGATTGCAGAGTCATCAGCTGCGCTACCATCCGCACTTCTAGTTCCAGCGTTGCAGAGCAGGTTGCCATTGCTCTTGCATTGACGGACGGTGTACATGACACAATTTATTCAGACTCCAAGGCCGCTATCAAGGCCTTCCAGATGGGCATGGTGGCTCCCCAGGTCCTACAGATTATTCAAAAAGTCAAAGACCTCAAAAATCACTCATTGGTCTGCTTTCCTGCGCACCTTGGAACCATTGAGGGTGCCTCGCTCAATCCCAACGAGGAGGCGCACTCGGCTGCACGAGGTTTGACTGACCGTGTGCCGGGTAACGCGTCATCTCCTGGGCGACCTGAGCCTCTCTGCTCGTACAACGAGATATGCAAGCACCACTATCTGTCAAGAAGACTGCTGCCTCTACCACACTCCTCGCTATGCAGGGCCCAAGCTGTTACTCTCCGACTGCTACAAACAAACACTTACCCGAGCCCTGCGGCACTGCACGCAATGTACCCTGAACGGTTTCCAAGCCCGGACTGCCCCCTGTGTGGTGGTTATGCGGACTTCGAGCATGTACTGTGGGGCTGCACCTCTGCCGGTCCCCCTTTCACCCAAGAGGAAATGAAGCGACTCATTAAGGCCCAGGACCAGACCTCTCAAATCCTGGCCGTCCAGAGGGCCCGCGCGAGGGCCGTCAGGTTTAACCTGATGGTTCCCGAGTGGGCCTAGCCAGGTGACGCTGAGTTTACTCGCGTCTATTGTGGACCGAATAAAGTTGTTTCACTCACTCAGTTAACTTGGGGAATTATTTCTTGATGGTACTGAAGAGAAACAGTAACTGGTACGTCCAATGTAAAAAATATTATAGCGCATTTAGTTACGTTCAGATTCATATGAATTTTCTGAAACTAGGTTTCTAATTTTGCTAAATAAAACTGTAAAGTCGAAGGTATTAATTGAATATCACAGTCAGATGCAAAAAAAACGCAACATAATCGGCATCTACATATACATGTACCTTATCACTCAGTGGTATTCCTCTTAACAATTTTTTTTGTTAAATAGCACTGGCGATAGAACAGAGCCTTGAAGAACACCTTTAGTTTGGCTATACTTCGGTGTAGAAACACCTCGTTGGGAGCAATAAAATTTTTTATCTCCTAAAAAAACGTAAATCCAATTTGTTATGTACTGCGGGAAAGTTAGGTTTTTTCGGGCATTGATAAGAATAGCATGTTCAACATTATCATATGCCTCGGCTAAATGAAGGGTTACTAGGGCCGCATATCGTCGTCTGTGGCGACCAAGCTTTATACGAGCCTCTAAATCAACTTGCGCCACCCATATTGAGTAACATCGCCTAAATCCCATCTGGCACGTACGGAGTATCGCATGATCTGTTAGGAACTTCGTAATTCTAATTTAATGTATTCTTTCTATTATTCTACTACGCCCCGCCGCAGTGGTCTAGTGGCTAAGGTACTCGGCTGCTGACCCGCAGGTCGCGGGATCGAATCCCGGCTGTGGCGGCTGCATTTCCGATGGAGGCGGAAATGTTGTAGGCCCGTGTACTCAGATTTGGGTGCACGGTATAGAACCCCAGGTGGTCAAAATTTCCGCAGCCCTCCACTACGGCGTCTCTCATAATCATATAGTGGTTTCGGGACGTTAAACCCCACAAATCAATCAATCATCAAATGAAAGTCTTTCTACTACATGTGATCTTAAAGCGATTGGCCTAATGTTATTTGTCTACATTCCTAGTCCATGTTTTTTTAAGAAGCGGTATTATATTTGCAAGTCTCCAGTCAGGAGGTATCCAACTATTTTCAAGTGAATGGCAGACAACGTTAAGGAGGTCTTCAGGAGAGACGTTGAATAATAATTTCAACCTACCTGAAGTGACGCCATCTGGTGCAGGACCTGTGTTTGGCAGAATACGAACGACGTGCGCAAGTTCATCCCTACTTACTTCAATAAAATCATTTCTGATGAAGGTTCTACAAACTTTATTTGAATTTGTTATGTAAATCTTTTCTCTAATCCTAATACAATTTCAGTTAATGTATCTTCCAACTCCTTTGGAGAGAAAATAACTGAGTCAATATTTACGGGTGCTGCAATAGCTTTACGATTATAGAGAAATCTGAATAGAGCTTTCTTGTTGCCGCTCCTTGATAGATAGCTATACCGTTTTTATTCATAATCGTCATTGCCTTCATTTGCTGTAAAGTGCAATGTGTGTGGTTTCACTGAATATAGTTGGAGTTAGCGCCCACTCTGGCGTGCGCCTCTTTGTCCTGCCCTCTTGAGAATTATAGTGCTGTGGTATTGTCATGAAAGGTAATCACATTTCAACACGGTTACGCTGCAAGACACCACCTCATAATAAGTCCTTAGATAATTGATGATTTATATTTGGTGTTTGGTATATTCGGTATTTGAGGACGATGAAGTGTTACCTTGACAAAACGCTGCCACAGGGATATATGCTCCACTGTGTTTGACTATATCAATGCAACTAAAAGATTACCGTGCTAGTGAGCCCTAACCTTTTCAGATTTTAGTTTATAATTCGTAGCGATGTCTGTCAGGAACAAGAGATGGTTTGACCGCTTGCTCAGCAAACATTTTTGTTTATTGGCAGTATTATTTCTGAACTATTTTTTCAGATTGGCTTTATTTTAATTTTAGTTTCATTTAAGTATCCTGCCGCCCGGTTCTTGGCTCATCCCCCTCTGTGGGTGAGCGCCATCCATCTGAGGTCATCAGCCTCAGCATTAGCATCAGAACGCTGTTTCAGTAGGTTTTCTTTTTTTTCGCCTAATTATAAATGAACTTCGCGAACATCACATTCGTGTCCGTCGGTGATGGACGTGGACCTCAACGGACGTCCTTCAAGTCCGGCGCGGCGTCAGCGGTGGCCGCTTCTAGGAAGCGTACGGGGCTCTACAGCGACTGCGTAGTGAGGGCACTCATGTCTACTCAATGAGCAGCGAAGGACCTTCTGATGACGACGACTTTGAGCAGGTGCTGAGCCGTGAAGCAAAGAGACGGAACTTCAGAACATCTTCGTCACCGAGTACGTTGAATGACAGAGTGCAAAGGAGACCTGTGACAAACACTATCCTTTTTGTCCCTGAGGTACTTGATGGTTGCCCCGCCGTGGTGGTCTAGTGGCTAAGGTACTCGGCTGCTGACCCGCAGGTCGTGGGTTCGAATCCCGGCTGCGGCGGCTGCATTTACAATGGAGGCGGAAATGTTGTGGGCCCGTGTGCTCAGATTTGGGTGCACGCTAGAGAACCCCAGGTGGTCGAAATTTCCGGAGCCCTCCACTACGGCGTCTCTCATAATCATATGGTGGTTTTGGGACGTTAAACCCCACATATCAATCAATCAATCAATACTTGACGGTAACATGAAGCACCTCAATGGGCAATCTGTTTCGGTGATGCTGGAAGAACTCACGCCAAATGATTAGATAACAGACATCAGAGTGAGCACGTGCAAGAACGTATTGGCGATCGACGTTGCACATGCTGCTGCACTTAATACACTGCGCAACGTCAACGAGCTCTGTGAAATGAAAGTTTGCTCCTACATTTCTGTGAACTGTAACGTCGTCACTGGAGTCATCTACGATTTGGATACTGTCATTTCCATCTCCGACTTCAATGTTCTGGTCAAACCGGCAAATGAAGCCAGCGTCATCGCAAAAGTTGTCTGTTTGGAAAACTGACGCTGCTTCAAGATCATGTTCAAGGGCGACTCTCTTCCTTCGCACGTAAAGGTGGGCCATTTTCGGCATTCTCTGCGACCTTTCGTACCGGAGCCTTTGCAGTGCCATAACTGCATGAAGCTGGGCCACGTGAGAAGTGTATGCGAAAATAAGACAGTGTGTCCTCATTGCGCGGAAACTCATTCTGAGGATGACGGCAAAGCAACTACCCTCAAATGCTCGAATTGTCAAGGGTCACATGCAGCTTCGTCAAAAGAGTGCTCCAAAATCCAAAGAGAAATAGCGGTATTGAAAGAAATGGTCAAAGACAATTCTTCACATTGAGAGGCTGCCAGGACTGCCCTAAAGAGGTGTCCGAAAGAGGCGTCACAATTTTGGCTCTTGCACTTCGTATCTGCCTCCCTTGTATCATTTCTCCGTGCTGACCATATGAGAAAAAAAATTGTGCACCAAGATTTGCTAGCTTGCTCTAACGAGATTAGGAAGGATGAGAAACAAGAACAACAACAACGAAAACGACAACAACAACGAAAACGACAACAACAAGAAAAACAACAACAACAACACAAACAACAACAACAACAAAGAAACCTGTTATCATCCCAACGACATTGTAAGTTGACGGTGGCACGCCAACTGCGTTGGCGAGCTACCAAAACATGAATGAATGAATAAATTTAGAAGTTCGGCAGTTTTCTTTGGGCGAAGCGGGCGGAAGAGGGGATTAACCCCTGTTCATTCCCACCCTCCATTGATGAAGATGGTGGCGCCGCAGGTGGCCGCTTCAAGTCCTTGTACCCGGGTGGAATGTTGGGCTTGCCGGACAGCCCAAAGCAAAACATGACATTAAATTTTGGCGCCACAGTAAACCGTGTTAGAGACGCCAGTTTTACTGCTCGAAAGCATACAGCTGCAGAAACGTTTTAGGGGCGAAGCTCCTTATAGCGGCACCCGTTCGTCCCCCGTAGAATGTAACAAGTATAACATTTTGACCTGCAAGGTGGTGCCAGTGAGAGACTTCTTCTGTGCGTTGTTGAACAATAAAAAATAGTGCTCAATGTACATGTCAATGGCTGCTAATGGGGAATGAGAGACAGGAGCATTCGGCTTTTAGTTAACGTGCCGGCTGCGATCACCATTAGCAGCCATTGGCATGTACATTGAGCACTATCTGACAAGAAAGGGTTGCTACGTTATACTTGCTGGGTGTAACCTCCTTAGCTTTAGAAAGGTTTAGCGAGCGTTGAGCCGCAGTGCCATGAATACAATGAACTTTTATATACCATGAACTCGAGGTGGTTAAAGGTGGGAAGTGGACCCGAAGCGCAAGCCGTAAGAAAGTGTGCGTGTGCCACCTCTCGTTTTGTCCTTGGAATGTCCGCTGGATGGCGGTGCTTCTATATGGGGAATATATGAAGAAAAGATGCGAGATGGTGGTACTTGGAGTGTTGAATAGATGGACGAACGGACACATAGACAGATGCAAGGATGGACGCATGAACGAACGCAAGGGCGGCTGCATGGACGAACGCAGGGATGGACGCACGAACAGACGCACGCACGGACGGACTGATGGACGCATGGACGGTCACACTGACGGACGCATGGACGGACGGAAGCAAGAACGAATGGACGGACGAATTCTTCGCCCCACTCTCCATCATTCACTCCGTGGATATGCTGCCATTTTTTTTTCATTTGCATTTAGGCGCTGTTTGTGGTCGCAGCGGTCGCTTTATGATAGAGGCCCATGTACACTGTGCGGGGTCAGTGCACGTTATATGACACCAGGGGATCGAGATTACCGAAACCCTATGCCACAGCGTCTCTCAAAACTATATCGTAGTTTTGGGACGTACGGCCCCAGATATTTTTGTTTTGATACGTCGTACCTGTAAATATGATTGGCTTGCTTTTATGCGTTTCTACAGTCTACTTAACGTTTTTGGAGTGAGTTATGCGTTTAAATGCTGCTCTGTTGTGTGAATTTGACCTATCTAGTTTACACGAGTTCACACATTTTTATTCAGCACCGATGACTACTGCAGTTTATTCTTACAGCATTCCACCTTCAATTTAGGGAATCACTGTGTATGCTGTCAGCGTGATGTTGTTCACCCTCATCTTTTGTCGGTGTCGTTTTTGCCAAGATGCTAAATTGAGGATTAATACAGATAGGAAGTTTTAATTCAAGGCTGATCGGGCCAGGTATGCTTGACATCAGCTTTTCCACTAATTCCTTGTCCACGGCATTCTTGAAGCCAACTCTACATATGTGACGATTATAACGTATAGAGTTATGTACCAAATGGGGGAGGCTCGCTTCAATTACGGCGATCTTCATTTAGCTCGAGAACTCAGTCGGCATCGACTAAGCACAGCGTACACAATAGTGGTGTTCCCAAACGGCAACTATATTGAAGGGTGGAGGCACGAACTCGTTTATTTATTTTATTATTAACTGTGAAGCATTTCTTAGCCAAACTCGGTGACTTTGAGCGTATCTATCTATCTATCTATCTATCTATCTATCTATCTATCTATCTATCTATCTATCTATCTATCTATCTATCTATCTATCTATCTATCTATCTATCTATCTATCTATCTATCTATCTATCTATCTATCTATCTATCTATCTATCTATCTATCTATCTATCTATCTAGCTGCCTATGAATTTTAGCTCTCCTGGCCGTTTAGATAATGGTATCGACACCAAACTTGGTATGGCACAACATGACTGTATGAAGAACATACTTGATTAGTCATAACATGAAAATCGTAACATGTATGCCATGAATGTTATGATTTACATTTCATGGTGCTGTAGCTCTTGCGGTGGTTTCGTTCACATGGCATGTTGCAAAACTTGTACGGTATGGCATGATTGGATGGAAAACACAAGCGACAGACCCTAACATGAAAATCACGACATTCGTGTCATGTAACATCACTACATACCACGATCATGATGCACTCGCGGCCGTTTCGCTAGCGTCACATATACCAAATTTACTATTACGGTTCGTCAATGGATAACGAAAGTAAGTGACTGGTGCAAATATGATAATCATGAGATGCGTGTCATGTAACAACATGACTACATGCTACGCTCACGATGCGCTTGCAGCCGTTTCGCTAGCTTCACATGTACCAAACTCGGTATTACGCGACGCGAGCGGACGACATAGGCAAATAACACATCCAAACATGATAATCACGACATGCGTGTCATGTAACAACATGACTACACGCCACATTGATGATGCGCTCGCAGCGGCTTTGCTAGCTTCACATATGCCAAATTTAGAATTACGGGACGCCAATGGATGACGAAGGTATGTGACTGGTGCGAACAGGATAATCATCACATGAGTGTCATGTGAGAACAGGACTACATACCACAGTCGAGGCTCCGATACATCTCGACGTCACGCGGTGCGCGTGCTCGCCGGCGTTCATTTCGTCGCGTGACGGCGGCTTTGCAACGCCAGGTGCCGGTCCTGCCCTGCCTTAAAGGCGCGCGCCACGCTGCGTCGCCTTGACGCATGCGCGTTTCAGCGCATACAGCGTGCTTCCGTCACGAAAATAGGGAAACGCAGTGTTTTCTGGGTAACGTATCGGCTCGAAAGGCAGCATGTCGCATTTCGCGCCGGTGGCCATCGGGTCGTGCGCCGACAGACGCTGGTTGTGCCTGGCATCAGACTATGGAGTGCTCGCGTTTTGCTAACGTAGCGTCGATGTGCCCAGCGTGCGCACAGGTCAACGCTACATAGGAGTATATTGGTCCCGGCATGATGCGCTCGTGGCCGTTTTGCTAGCCCCACATATACCAAATATTTGGTGCTACGTGGGGTCAATAGATGACGAAATATATGAATGGGGCAAGCATGGTACATATTGTTACGCTGAAGCAGCAACATGTAAAGAGAGGAAGAGAAGAACGAAATGGTCTGCCTTGGAAGCAGCTCGGTGTCGGCGCGGCTACCCTTCACCATTCGCTCTTCAATAAACACGCTTCATCGTAACAGTTTTGGTGAGAGGTGCTGGGTACGATAACGGCGCCCCCGAAGAACGGCGACTCATCGACCGCTGAGTTGCAATACGCGGAACTTCGCCGAAGCCGACGACTTGCTGGTCTGCCAGCTGCTATGGCACCTCACGATAAAAATGACAACGAGCCACCTGCTTCCCGCCTTCCGTGGCAGCCCTACATCAAACCTCCATCCTTCGCTGGACAAGCTGCAGAAGATGTCGACTCGTGGCTCAGCTCCTACCAATGGGTGAGTCGGTTTATTGGCTGGGATGCCACCAGCCAGCTCAATAATATGTGACTTTTTCTCAAAGGAACCATATCTGTACGGTTTGAAAACCATGAAGAAAGCCTGGATACGTGGCGGAGGTTCGTCGATGAAATTAAGATGTGCTTCGGGGATTTGGCAGCGAAGAAAAAGCGTGCTGAGCAAACTCTTATGCAACGAGCGCAAGTCCCCGGGGAAGCCTGCACGACGTATATCGAGGAGATGCTCAAGTTGAGCAGGGCACTGGACCCCTGGATGACAGAAGAGGACAAGGTTGGTCATCTTCTAAAGGGGGTTGCGGAGGACGTTTACCAGTTCCACATCGCAAAAGAAAGTTTGGAGCGACTAAGTGACGTTATCAAGCACTGCCGTACGTTTGAAGCGCTGAAAGCGCGGTGATTTACACCAAAATTCGGCCACCTGCCCAACGTCACTGAAGTCTCCAGTGTTGACGTGCATCCAAATTCATCGGATCTCGCGTCCATTATTCGGCAAGTAGTGCGCGAAGAGCTCGACCTACGTGAGGTGGCTTCTCTGCTGTCACCTATTGTCCGAGAACCCTTTCGTTCCTACGACTTAAGCGCTACGACTATCAATGCCGCCTCCGTTGATGCCTACAGCTATACGCGTCATCCTCGAGGGACAAGCAAAATAATGCGTCCGTACTACCCATTGGATGACGAATACGGGCGCATACCATCTACCGGGTATCAGGCATGGAATGGCCGGGTTATTCATCCTTCTGCTGACATCAGCGCACCCCGCGAACGTTCCATATGCTTTCACTGTGGCATCCGCAGTCACGTCGCCCGATTCTGCGCTCATCACCGTCGCACGGCAGCACCGTCCTATGGGCGATCACGCACTTTCTACGGGCGCAGCAATCAGCACGTTGACGACACACCGTGGCCTTCAGACTCTGACAGCAGGTCAGACCATCTGGGGAATCACCGCAGTGACTCACCGGCGTCTGTGCGAAGCTTGACGCCACCACCTTCACGCTACCGAAGATCCCCATCTCCTCAATGACGTCCCACTTCACCACCGCCGGGAAGCTATAGGTGGAGCGACCGATAGAGGTGAGGTCGCCAGTCATCTTCAGCTACACGCCACTACGTCTCCACCAGTGACTATGCGTCATAACAAGATTTGTGTTTCTGTAGACGAATGTTGCAACGACAGCTTTAGTGGACACGGGAGCAAGTTTCTTCGTTATGAGCATGGATATCAAAACCCAATTAGGCCATATTGTGATGTTCAAGTAGGATAATGCAAGCACATTGCGTGCTTTGAGTGGAGAATTCCTAAGACCTCTTGGTGTGTGCACCGCGAACGTCTATTTCTCTAATAACGTCTATCAAGCCGAATTCACAGTGCTCGATAGATCAACGCATAATGTGATTCTGGGTCTAGATTTCCTGCAACAATGTGGTGCCACTCTTGATTGCGGATTCCAGCGAGATTTTTGTCTCTCCTTTTGTTGCCAACCAACCTGCCACTTGTTCGCACACCCTCGCCGTCTGTGAAGATTCTGTCGTACCGCCCCGTTCGTTATCCAGCGTTCAGGTTACTGTTGCTAGTGCCGACAACGATGTATTCGACGCTGTTTTTGAGCCGATGCCATCAATTGTCGCAAAGAAGGGTGTGCTCGGGCCTCGCTGTATTGACTCTGTGGCCTGTGGCACAAGTACGCTGTGGGTGTCAAATTTGTCTTGCCAGTCTGTTGTGCTTCCGAGCGGTATGCAACTTGCCTCGTTTGAAGCGGATACGAGCCTTAATATCGAAGCCTTAAACCATCACGCCTTGAATGAATCCCGGGCGCTTGAGACTAGCCCTGGTGTCTCCGAAGACTCTTCGCCGTTTTTGAACGTGATTAGTAAGGCACTACCCTCTGAGAAGCGTGAAGCCCTGGTCAGCGTCCTTAGCAGGCATGCTTCATTGTTTGATTTCACTGAGGACGCAACCAGTTTTTGTTCCCAATACGCAGGCTTTCCACAAGATTGACACGGGGTCTGAAGACTCCGAAGAGTCTTCGCCGTTTTTGAACATGATTAGTAAGGCACTACTCTCTGAGAAGCGTGAAGCCCTGGTCAGCGTCCTTAGCAGGCATGCTTCATTGTTTTATTTCACTGAGGACGCTACCAAAGTTTTTGTTCCCAATACGCGGGCTTTCCACATGATTTACACGGGGTCCAAAGACTCCGAAGACTCTTCGCCGTTTTTGAACATGATTAGTAAGGCACTACCCTCTGAGAAGCGTGAAGCCCTGGCCAGCGTCCTTAGCAGGCATACTCCATTGATTTCACTGAGGAAGCTACCAAAGTTTTTGTTCCAAATACGCGGGCTTGCCACATGATTGACACGGGGTCCGCGCATCCCATAAGGCAGAAACCATACCGTGTGTATGCATCGGAGCGCAAGGTGATCGCCGAACAGGTAGAAGATATGTTGGCTAAGGGTGTTATTCAAGACTCTTCTAGCCCCTGGGCTGCACCGGTCATCCTCGTGAAGATAAAAAACGGGTCCTGGAGGTTTTGCGTCGACTACCGGCGTCTAAATTCGGTGACGAAAAAGGATGTGTGTACGCTTTCCGCATAGACGACGTTATCGACTGTCTTCATTCGGCATCTTACTTCTCATCTGTGGACCTCCGATCGGGCTATTGGCACTTACCTATGCACTCCGCCGACGAAGAGAAAACTGCTTTTGTTAGCCAGATGGCTTGTTTGAATTCAATGTGATGCCGTTTGGTTTGTGCAATGACCTTCGACATTTGAAAGGTTTATGGACATGGTACTGCGTGGTATCAAATGGGAGATTTGTTTACGATACCTCGACGACATTTTCACTTTTGGACGCACTTTTGCTGAACACAACCATTGACTTGACGTTGTTTAACATGCCTTGATTAGGCTGCCCTTACCCTGAACTCCAAGAAATGCCACTTCCTTTCAGCGAGAAGCACTTGTACTTGGTCATCTTGTAGACAAACATGGTGTACGCCCAGACCCTCGGAAGGTTGCTGCAGTTACCTGTTTCAAACAACAGCAGTCACAACGTGAACTAAGGAGTTTTCTGGGTCTCTGCTCATACTTCCGCCGATTTGTGCCCAAATTTGCTGATACAGCCTGCCCATTGACTTCACTGCTTTGCAAAGATAAGGTTTCATCTGGGCAGCGGAGTGTGATGCCTAATTTCGTGAAATTAAATTCCTTCTCATGTCTGGACCCATGCTGCACCGTTTCAACTCGTCTGCCACGGCAGAAGGGCACACCGACACGAGTAGCATCGGTCTCGGCGCCGTGTTCATCCAGCGCTTCGATGACGCCGAGCATGTCATCGCCTACGCCAGTCGTTCATTGAGCAAGGCCGAGAAGAATTACACCGTTACTGAACAAGAATGCCTCGCTGTGGTTTTTGCTGTGCATAGGTTCCGCCCATATCTCTACGGGCGGCAGTTCACGATCGTGACTGACCACCATTCACTATGTTGGTTGGTTGGTCTACGTAACCCTTCTGGTCGCCTCGCGCGATGGGTGCTACGTTTGCGGAAGTTTAACTTTACAATATGCTACAAGAGTGGCGGTCATCATGCAGACGCTGACTGCCTCTCGAGGCTTCCCCTACAAACCACTCTATGTGACGCTGACAATTTTGACGATTTTCTAGCTCCCATCGACGATACTGCCTTTCCTGACCTCATTACCTTCCGGGAAGAACAACGCAACGACCGCAGCTTGGATGATCTTTTTGACTCAGCCGCTCAACCGATAGGTAGCCATGGCTTTATCATGCGAGACGGCTTACTTCACAAAAAAAATCACGCGGCTGACGGTGCTCGCCTTCTTTTAGTGGTTCCCAAGAATTTGAGAATGCACGTACTCTATGCTATGCACAATGATGCATCAGCGGGGCACCTGGGGTTCGCCGAAACGTACCACCGCCTGCAGGCTCGATTCTACTGGCCTACCATGCGACGCAATACAGAAAAGTATGTGGCCAGTTGTTATAAATGCCAGCAATTGAAGCGACCAAATACTATTCCGGTTGGTCGCTTCCGCCCCATGATGTCACCCTCGTCTCCTTTCGAAATGGTTGGAGTGCATCTTCTCGGTCCATTTTCGTGCTCAATGAACAACAACCATTGGATCATAGTGTGCGTTGACCACATGACACGTTATGTGGAAACCAAAGCGCTACCAGCAGCCACGGCCATCGATGTATTGAGGTTCCTCTTTTCCTCTGTGATACTGCGCCATGGACCGCTTCGGATTATTCTGAATGATCGTGGTCAACAATTCGTAGCCGATGTTGCAGAAGAACTCTTGCGTCTCTGTGCTTGCTACTTTCACCACTCGACCTCATATCACCCGCAGACAAATGGCCTCGTAGAGCGCACCAAAATGCTTTCGAAATGCGTTGACTCCAGGCACAAAACTGGGATGACATCTTGCCATTCATCATGTGTGCTTATAACTTGGCAAAGCATAAAACCTTTGGCTACAGTCCATTCTATCTTCTTTATGTCAGACCACCCCGCCCCTTTCTTGACACCATTCCGCATTTTCATGCGCATGAGGACTCTTCCATTGCCCAGACTTTCTGCCACGCGGAGGAAGCACGTCGCCTAGCTCAGCTCCGTACTTTGGCACCCCAAGGCCGCTCCAACTTCACCTATGATTCACGGCACAAGAACGTGTCGTACGAAAAACTAGAAAAAGTATGACTATTGACACCCTTTCACAAGCATGGTCTGTACCAGAAGTTCCTGGCTCGTTACACCGGTCCTTTTGTCCTCGTCGATCGCCTAAGTGATGTGACATATTCAATCGCTCGTCTTGTATGTCATGGCTACCGGTCTAGGCAGATGCAGCTTGTTAAGGTCACCCACCTAAAGCGCTTTCATCCTCGTGACTGATGCTCGCCCAGGGGGCTTCGTCTGGGAAAGGGGGAGTGTTACGCTGAAGCCGCAACGTGTAAGGAGAGGAAGAGAAGAACGAAGTGGTCTGTCTTGGAAGCAGCTTGGTGTCGGCGCGGCTACCCTTCACCATTCGCTCTTCAATAAACATGCCTCGTCGTAACACTATAATCCTGACACGCGTGTCATGTAAGAACATGACAACATACCACGCTCATAGCGTGCTCCGGGCTGTTTCGCTAGCTCCACATATACTAAATTTGGTATCACTTGACATGAATACATGACAAAAATAAAACACATCCAAACATAATAATCATGACACGGAACTCATGTACGGCATCATTTACCTCCACCTCGTAACGTTGTGCTAATTTTAAATTACCATATCAACATTCATCATTCGTGCTTCGCATATCATCGATTCCTACTGTACATGGAATCTGCTAATTTTTTGTACCTGTGTTTGAAACGAGCTGGTGCCCTCTCAGAATGGGTTGACTGGCACAGCCCGTTTATACATCTGTTTTCTTCATATTCGGAATGTGAAACAGACCTCATAGAGGTAAATAAGTCGTAAAGAAGGAGATAATAAAGGTCTCGCAATTTTCACGTCGTGAAACTTTTTGAGTGGCGACAATGTTGCACCTTTCATTCGATACATTTAAGTATTTTCATTCGATTTCCATTGTTTATTTTTCTTTTCATTGTTGTTTCTTTATTTGCGCTAAGTCAGGTCTCCAGCGCCGGTGAATGGCTAGAACCAAGACAAGCTGATAGGTATACGGTATTACACACAGCTAGCCAAGACTAACCACCAGTTAGCTACTGCAGGGCAAATCAGCTGACGAATGTCCTCATCTAGGTGACATCTGCAAGCGCCATAGTCAGGACTAGACATAACTTGACCCAAAACAATCAATGACAGTCAGCAGCCTCTTAACAGCAGGTATTATTAGACACCAGCTGTAAGACTGCCAACCAGTGTGCGTTTTATGCGGGGAAATGTAGTATATGTTATTGGCATGATGACTCGCGTCCTATCTTGTGCGGAGCACATAGCTAGGCATCACTGCGATCATATTGTTACATGATATCGGCAACGAGAAAGCATCGAGTAGACGACGAAGACGATGAATGCGATTGCGCTCGTGTTGTTGTGGCTGTTGTACCTCCGTCTTGACCGCAGCTGCCTCCGATTCTCCCTGTATATTTTGTAGATGTATTTATTTCATTGATTCTCTCACCCCCGTGACATTTGGTGGTGGTGCGGGGTACAACACTATATAACGGAGCTCCGCAGTGGCCAACGTTTGAATTTTTCCGCCATGGCAAACCACGGACCCACTCCCGCCGTTGCGACTACAACAACTGTTGTCCTTCCGCAGCTAAAAGATCCTGGCACGTTCTGTGGCACTGATGATGTCGACATCGAAGGATGGTTGCCGTTGTACGAATGTACAAGTAAGAATTACCACTGGGATCAAACTCTTATGTTGGCCAAACATCCTGTTCTACTTGAAAGGAACATCAAAAGTGTGGTTCGAGAACGAAGATGAAATTGGAAGCTGAGATGCATGCAACAAAAAGATGCGCGCCCTTTTCGGTAAGTCTGTGGGTAGAAAGGCAGCGGCCAAGAAGAAGTTAGCATCTCGAGCGCAAACGTCAGCAGAGTTCTACGTGACTTACATACAGGACGTACTCGCCCTTTGCCGAAAAGCGGACAATGGCATGGAAGAAACCGAGAAAGTAGCACACATATTAAAAGGAATTGCAGATGATGTGTTCAACCTTCTCATATGCAAGGACTGCAACATGGTCGACGCCATCATGAAGGAGTGCCAGCGTTTTGAGGCCGCAAAAAGTCGACGTATCGCCCACCATTTCACTCGAGTACCAAACAAAGCAGCAACATGGTCGTGCGAAGACGGGCCTGCACTACAGACGCCGTTAACTGCAGAGAATGTGACCAAGATCAGACGGGAACTTGAAGCTTTGTCTCCTGCGTCCACGAGCTCCCATGCCTGTGACTCTAGCCCTCAGATGGTGCCACTGGTAGATGCCATTGTGCGACAAGAACTTTTTCATGCTGGACTGGCCTTCGAGTGCAATACAGCTCCCTCTCAGCCGATGAACCGTCGTCGACCCCCTGCTTCGTATGGCCAAAGCCAAAACCTTCCGGTGCACCCTCGCAATCCAGCCGAGTAGAGGACTTCTGACAATCGTCCACTTCTGACGATCACTGACAGTGGCACATATCCCTTGCTTGGGATGTACTCCGTGCGTTTAAGTGTTGCCGATCGCTCCACGACAGTGCTATTTGCTGTGCTCGAGAAATGTTCTTATGAACTTATCCTCGGCATGGACTTTTTAATCACCCACTTTGCCCTTAGTGATTGTGGAACCGGCATGCTTCAACTTGATTTACCGTGTTACCATGATGACCCAACACCAGCTCAACCACGTCTGTGTTCTATAGATCACGTTCGCTTAGCACCTCAAGCCGTTACCTACGTGAACCTGAGATCTGTCTCTCCTGTTTCCGACGGTGCCTACATGTTGACACCTATTTCTGACGTTCTGCAGGCCAAAAATGTTGCCGTGCCTCACTCACTTTTGACAGTCACGGTAAATACAGCATCTCTTCCGGTCCTAAACTTCAGCTGGGGCACTCGAGTTATCCCAGATGGTACGAAGTTTCAACTGCCGCTGTATCGGACATGTGGCCCACCATTGTAACATTCGGTGGTATTGGTATTAGACATCTTATGGGTACACCCATTACCCAGAGAGGGATCATGGACGCTTTCAACCTTACCGGTAATCACCGCAGGCCACCAGTGAAAACGTTCCTTCTATGCCGCCATATCGTCGTCGTTCTTCATCTCATGCTCACCAGTCCCGTTCACCGCTCTCCCTTCACCCGTCGTCTCGCTCGCCCCAATTTCGTCGACCAACGTCGCCGACTGACCACCTGCCGCGGGAAAACTAGATGATGCAGCTCCCGAACGTGATGCTGCATCGACCACTTGCCCGCCAAATCATCTTACCATGCTGCCGACTTGACGCAACCTTATTGACGTTGAAGTAGACGACACACCCGTTGTTGCACTTGTGGACACAGGGGCTCATATATCAGTGATTAATGCAGATCTTCGTTGCCGCCTTAGGAAAGTTTTAATGCCACCCACAGTACCGCTCATCCAGGTCGCTGACAGTGGCACATATCCCTTGCTTGGGATGTACTCCGCGCGTTTAAGTGTTGCCGATCGCTCCACGACACTGCTATTTGCTGTGCTCGATAAATGTTCCCATGAACTTATCCTCGGCATGGACTTTTTAGTCACCCACTTTGCCCTTAGTGATTGTGGAACCGGCATGCTTCAACTTGATTTACCGTGTTACCATGATGACCCAACACCAGCTCAACCACGTCTGTGTTCTATAGATCACGTTCGCCTAGCACCTCAAGCCGTTACCTACGTGAACCTGAGATCTGTCTCTCCTGTTCCCGACGGTGCCTACATGTTGACACCTATTTCTAACGTTCTGCAAGCAGGCCAAAAATGTTGCCGTGCCTCACACACTTTTGACAGTCACGGTAAATACAGCATCTCTTCCGGTCCTAAACTTCAGCTGGGGCACTCGAGTTATCCCAGATGGTACGAATTTGGCAAAAGATTCTTCTATAGATGCTGCCATTTCGGTGTTCATTGCCAAATCTTCTTCGTCATCTGCCCCATTCTCCTAATCGAAGAGCACAGCGGATGCGACCATCGACAAGACGATCGCCCCTGGCCTTCTTCCAGCACAGACAGCTGATATACACCACCTGCTGAAATGCTACCGTGACACCTTTGATTTTGATGACCGCCCTTTGGGTCAGACATCCTTCGTAACTCATAGGATTAACACTGAAGGCGCCAGCCCCATCCGACGACGTCCTTATCGCGTGTCCAATGCTGAGCGCGAAGTTATCCAGCACGAAGTTGAAGAAAAGCTCACAAAAGACGTCATCGAACCTTCCTGCAGTCCATGGCCTTCGCCGGTCGTGCTAGTCAAGAAGATGGATGGCAGCTGGCGCTTCTGCGTAGACTACCGTCATTCAAAGTAACACGTAAGGACGTGTATCCACTGCCGCGGATTGATGATGCTCTCGACTGCCTACATGGGTCTGCCTACTTTTTATCTATTGACTTACAATCAGGATACTGGCAGATTTCCGTCGATCATCGAGACCGTGAGAAAACCGCATTCATTACACCTGATGGACTTTTCCAGTTCAAGGTTATGCCATTCAGATTGTGTAATGCCCCAACCACATTTGAAAGGATGATGGACTCTCTCCTGCGTGGATACGAATCGTCCACATGCCTGTGCTATCTCGATGACGTCATTATATTTTCACCTACATTTGAAAGCCACCTTAGCCGCCTGTCGGCTGTTCTTGAGGTTTTTCGGACAGCAGGACTTCACCTAAACTCTTCCAAATGTCGCTTTGGCCGTCGGAAAATCACTGTGATGGACCATCTTGTCAGTTCTCGAGGCGTGCTACTTGATCCTGACAAAATTAGAGTTGTCAAAGATTTTGCCGTACCGCGTTCCGCAAAAGATGTACGTAGTCTTATTATTCTCTGCTTTTACGTTCGGCGTTTTGTGAAGAAATTCGCTGACATTGCCCGACCGCTTATGGAACTACTGAAGAAGGACATGCCTTTTGATTGGGGTACTGACCAAGCGACTGCCTTCAGCACCCTTACAACATTACTTTCTTCTCCACTCATCTTGGCCCATTTCGACCCGTCAGCTCATACTAAAGTTTGTACCGATGCCAGCGGACATGGAATCAGTGCTGTTCTCGCCCAGCGGCAATGAGGACAGGATCGCGTCATCGCTTATGCCAGTCGCCTCCTTTCCCCTTCCGAGAGCAAGTTTTCCATCATAGAGCGTGAGTGCCTCGCACTAGTTTGGGCAGTCAGAAAACTTTGAACATACTTGTTTGGCCGCACCTTTTCGGTAATTACGGATCACCATGGCTTGTGCCGGCTGTCGTCTCTTAAAGATCCAACTGGATGACTTGGCTGTTGGGCCTTAAAACTCCAAGAATACAGCTTTGACGTGGCATACAAATCTGGCCTAATGCACCAGGATGCCGACTATCCATCCCATCACTCTGTGGACCCACCCGACCTTTCAGCACATGATTCTGACCCTTGTGTCTTCGCCATGTCTGCTTTCAGCGACATACGCAAGAAACAGCTCGGCGACGTCCACTTGCGGTCTATCATGCAGAGTCTACGTTTGCCCCAAGTAGAGCCGTCGCTACACTTGTTCGTTCTACGCGATGGTATTCTTTATCGACGCAACACCAGCGCCGAGAGACCAGAGCTACTACTCGTAGTTCCTGCGACACTTTGTTCTGCTGTTCTTGAACAACTTCACGACGCTCTAACCGCTGGACATCTTGGGGTCACGCGCACGTACGATCGCATGCGGCATAGGTTCTTCCGACCAGGCCTTTACCGTTCTGTGCGCCGATACGTTGCTGCTTGTGAGTCATGCCAGCGCTCCAAACATTCCCCCTTGCCACCAGCTGGTCCACTCTAACCAATAGACATACCCACCGTCCCCTTCTACCACGTCGGCCTTGATCTCGTAGGACCATTTCCCACTTCTCTCACTGGAAACAAGTGGATAGCCGTGGCCACGGACTACACCACAAGATACGCTATCACACGAGCGCTACCGACAAGCTGTGCCACTGACGTCGCGGACTTGTTGCTTCATGACGTAATTCTTCACCATGGCGCTCTTCGACAGCTGCTGACCGATCATGGTCGCTCATTTCTTTGAAAAGTAGTAGATGACATCCTTAGCTCGTGTTCGACGCGTCACAAGCTCACTACGGCCTACCACCCGCAAAGAAATGGTCTTACCAAAGGCCTAAATCGAACCTTCACAACAATACTCTCCATGTACGTTTCCAAAGATCACCTTGATTGGAATAGTACTTTGGCTTATGTGACATTCGCGCACGATTCGTCACGTCACGACACCGCTGGCTTCTCCCCCTTATATTTATTGTTTGGCCGCCATCCAATGTTACCATTGGAGACTCTTCTCCCATCGACTACGCAAACGGTTACAGAGTACACCCGGGAGGTCACTGCTCGGGCTCAAGTGGCCCGCCAAATCGCACGGGAACGTCTTCCTGGCTCGCAGCTCTCTCAGAAGGCCCACTGCGATAGCCATCACAGAGTAGTTTTCTACTCTCCAGGTTTATTGGTCTTTCTGTGGACACCATACCGCCACGTTGGCCTCTCTTCGAAGCTCCTATCTCGCTACTCCGGGCCTAATAAGGTTTTACGCCGGCTTACTGAGGTCACATATGAGATCGCCCCGTTGGACAGTCAGTCGTCCTCGTCCGCACCTGCCACTGACGTCGTCCACATGTCCCTTCTCAAACCATACATCTCCGCATATCATGCTACTCTCCTTTAGGCGCCGAGACAGTGCTACTGGCGGCGGGGGGTTATATGTTACACGATATCAGATACGAGAGAGCATCAGGTAGACGACGAAGACGATGAATGCGATTGCGCTCGTGTTGTTGTGGCTGTTGTACCATTGTACCTCCATCTTGGCCGCAGCTGTCTCCGACTCTCCCTGTATATTTTGTAAATTTATTTATTTCAATCAACCCGCAGGTCGCGGGTTCGAGTCCCGGTTTCGGTGGCTGCATTTCCGATGAAGGCGGAATTGTTGTAGGCCCGTGTGCTCAGATTTGGGTGCACGTTAAAGAACCCCAGGTGGTCGAAATTTCCGGAGCCCTCCACTACGGCGTCTCTTATAATCATATGGTGGTTTTGGGACGTTAAGCCCCACATATCAATCAATCAATCATTTATTTCATTCAATCTCTCACCCCCGTGACAATGTATTTTGAAGTATGGCATCAAGCTCCTGTCATTCGTTGCATGACACGTTATCAATTGCCACACGTTGGTTACGTATGCATGCACATGTGCTGCATACTATTTTGCGACCACGACGGCAACAGGACGTCACTTCTATCATTCTACTCATCAAACAGTTTGACACAAATACATGTCTTGAAAATGCATCACATGACCTCTTAACTATGTCTGTTGGACATATAGGTATATGACAAGGTAATAAAACGACCGCGAGCGCGTCACGATGTATTGTTGCTACATTGTCTTATCCTGTCACTCATGTTCGTCACAACACCATTTCACTACAGGGAAATGCTATGTTTGCAGGTGGACCAGGGCACTAAGACGTTGGCGCCAAGATTAGATAGATAGATAGACAGATAGATAGATAGATAGATAGATAGATAGATAGATAGATAGATAGATAGATAGATAGATAGATAGATAGATAGATAGATAGATAGATAGATAGATAGATAGATAGATAGATAGATAGACAGATAGATAGATAGATAGATAGATAGATAGATAGATAGATAGATAGATAGACAGATAGATAGATAGATAGATAGATAGATAGATAGATAGATAGATAGATAGATAGATAGATAGATAGATAGATAGATAGATAGATAGATAGATAGATAGATAGATAGATAGATAGATAGATAGATAGATAGATAGATAAGTTGTCAAAAAACACGCTGTCGAATTCCAATACCGTACTCCCTCTTGCCGTACATCAAGTCTCGGGCCCCTACAGGTAAGGCGACCTATATTCCAATAGCGACGGCGCACAGCGCTATGCACGTTCGTTTGTTTTGAACGCACAACAGCCTCGCGAATTTTTTCACTGCGGTCATGTTGCCTGTCACGTTCGCAATTGGCATTTCTAGAAGGCACACGCACTGCGCACATCCTGCCGGGTTTCAGGTGATGGAAATCTCGTTCAATGCACCCTCGAGAGATTCCTGACAACCCGCGCCGGATCGTCTCGTTCAATGCGTGAGAAAGGCGGCGATGAATGCGATCCGACCGGCGACGTCGATCATTTGCCGGTGATCGGGTGTCGTGGCGCCAATGCTGTCGATTCTGCGAGGCAGTCGCGTGATGTCAGGGCACTCGTTCGCGTGATCCTTACCTTCCGTCATTCGAAAAAGAAAACCTAGACTCGTTTTTCTTGAACGCAGCATTTGCGGTCTCGCATCTAACGCCTGTACATATATACTAATATGCATAAAACTGGCAGGCAACTACGTTGTTGCGTAGAAGTTGTATGAAGGCAATGTTCGTGTTATAACAGCTGACGACGAGCAGTATTCCACGCTGCTTTACATTTACGAGCATTTATTCAAGAAGAGCCACAAGGAACCATCGTCTGCCAGCACTAGTCAGCATTAGCAACTGCACAGCCATATTTGGCCAAAGTTATAGCTTACATTAGCCAACGTTTCTCGTCAATAAGTCAACGTGCCCTTAAAACACACTACTTGCTGAACGGCTGGGTCGTAGCAGTGAATGAAAGAAATCAGTGAGTAAAAAAATACAAAACCTAAACTCTACGCATATTCATGAAGTGAATGCTGATGAGACGAAGCAGTGTGCATGAAATCATGAATCGTGGCCTGATATTTTGTTATCGTTCACAATCTTTAAGTGTTTGTCATATTTTTGTTCTGTCATATGCTTCGTTTGATGGGTGGTTAAATGTCAGTGTTTTTCCTATGTTGTGACCTTTTATTGACCGGCAAGCGAGTCCTCGTGCCTGGTCATTCGTCACCTCGTTGAGGTTGACCCGAGTATCGTCCACTTGTCCCGAGGAGTGACGGCCTCCGCGTCATCGTATCTCAAAACTGAAAATGTGAATGTCTTCCTTCTGTGGAACCCGGTTCACACTAGCGTCCCGCTCGCAGGTAACCAGGCGGCCCACAACGCGGCTCGATATCTCACCCACCGAGCCGCGGCCGATTCGGTAGCCGCCTTCACCTCCGAGAGCGGGGGGATGGCACTATCCACACAACAACAACGACTGGAATGGTCGTTGGTTGATCGCCTGACCACATTCAACGACATTACACAGCATAACAGACTAAACAGACGCAAATACACACCACCACAGAACAAATTGAACAAAACACAGGCCGTAACTCTGAGGTTATTATAGAAAAATACGTACCCCAGCCCAGTGATCCTACGCCTGTGTTATCCACACGTATACCCAACGCACGCTTGTAAAGCGTGCGCGGAAAGGGCCACACTGCGGCACATTCTTTGGGTGTGTGCTGGAAAAGTTGATGTCACAGCCCCCGATCCCTTCGCGACGCATGTTAGGAAGGAAAGAACTCCGAGGCCATTTGCTGCTGCCACCACCGTGCGAGGGCAGGAGCCGGCCTCCGCTGCGGCTGCGGTCACATCGGCGGCGTCAGCTGCGTTGCCGCCGTAAGGCGGAACTCACAAGCGACGAGCTGGCCGACCAGCTTTGGGCCGTCCGGCGAGCTGATGACGCCGCCCGGGTAGCCCGGGTGCAAAGACTTTGAGCGGTCACCTGAGGCACCGCCATCATAATCGACGGAGAGTGGGAAGAGACAGGGTTTAATCTCCTCTTCTCCCACCTCGCCCGGTAAATCTGCCGGATTTTAATTAAAATCTATTCATTCATTCATTCATTCATTGTCCCATATGCGCAGTAAACCATGGGATTTCAGTATCGATAGCATTGGCTTTGTATGTAAGTTTAACCACAGTCCCAGCGACATAGCCCTTGACAAAGCTCGTAATTGCTGCTTGGAGTCACTATAAGCTTATGACCATTCTCCGTTTCTAATAGCTAAATCAATCGTGGCTTGCTCCGCCACCGTCCTTAGTGAGTTTAATAAGGGCGTCCAGTGCTTCCTCCTGGCTCTTTTCCACCGCAGCCGTCTAGGCCTCTTTTCCTTCAGCCTAGGCTGCATCTACGAGGGCTGGCTTGTTGTCTATGCCTGTTCAATTTATTTCAATAAAGCCTTCGTTTTCTATTTTCGCCTGCTATAATTGTGTTCAGGGTGCATGTTTCTCGATAGGAAGCGGTCTTGATTACGCCTGTAAGCTCCGCGCACAGTTCTATTTCAGCCTCCTGCGGGTGCCGGAGCTCAGAGACTGCAGAGTGATAGGAACATACCCAAGCGTACACGGTCGTTTCATAGCCTAGGCTTTCGCGAATAAACTAAGGGGTGACACATGTGTTAGTTAATTATTCATAACACTAAGCAGAGAAGAGACGAACCATCTCATTTTCGTCCTTGAGGCCTGGTAATTAACTACCACATGCGACCCCTTCTAATTTTCCTCCAGTGAGCCCTACTTTTTTTTAGTCCGCTGGCATCAAAAACATAATTCATAAACATTGGAAGGGGCTCTAGCCCCTTCCAAAGTTAGACTAACAAGTTATAAATGCCTTGTACGACCAATCCTCGAATACGGCAGTGTAATCTGGAATCCGCTTCAAACTTACCTTCTTAACCAGCTGGAGGGAATACAAAATAAAGCGCTCCGATTTGTGTATTCTCAGTATTCTCGAGATGTCAACATAACCGCGCTCCGCAATAGGGCAAGCATTCAAACACTGGCGATCCGGCGACGCATAGCTGCATTAAAATTTCTTTATCTGCTTTATCATGACAACATTAAGATCAACAAACACGAGTACTTGAAACCACCATATCAGCGCTCCGCCCGAACAAACCACGACAAGAGTATCAGGCCTTTCATCTCCCATTGCAATTCATTTAAGTATTCCTACTTTCCGTCAGTAATAGAAATATGGAATAACCTGCCACGTGATATAGTGTCCTCAGAATCTGTCGAATCATTCACTGCCAATCTTGAAAAGTTTTTGGATCAGTAAGTTGCAGCGTTGTAGAATAATGGCGCACCTTTTCATTGAATGTACGTTTTGACTTGTCTGCCACTCGATGTTTCAATTCTCAGATCTGTGTCTAATATGCACTCTTCCCTGTTAGCCTGTGGTGTTTTTATTCTGTTTTATTTCTTGGTACTTCGACTAGATGTACAGTTGTAATTTGTAATTGTTTAGAGTAGTCTGTACTGTTCATTCCTATTTTTTCCCGTGTTCTTTTTTTTTGTTGTTCTGTGGTCTAATGTGAAGATGACAATGTGTATAATTTCTTCCCACTCCTGTATGAGCCTGTTAAGGCTTACAGTATCAATAAAATAAAATAAAAAATAAAATAAAAACCTAAAGCTTAGTTCGTCTTGTGGAGCCGATGCTATCAACTCAAAGTTGAAAAATACCTTTGAGTATTGGTCCATCATCTTAAAATATATCTTTTCCAATCACTCCATTCTGCCTCATTACCCCAGGACTGGAAGATAGGAAAGGTTGTGCCCATCTTTAAATCCAGTGAAACTCACAGTCCTCTTCACTATCGACTTTAACTTCAATACCATGCAAAATAATAGAGCACGTCATTTTCACTAATGAAGTTAACTTTTTTGAAGACAATAATTTCTTCTCTAACTTTCAACATGGGTTTCGCAAATATTTTTCTTGCGAAACACAGCTGCTTTAATTTACTTATGACCTGCACACTAACCTTGACTCTGGCTTCCTTGCGCATTTCTTGACTTCTGTAAAGCCTTCGACAACGTCAACCATCTGCTTCTCTTGTATAAGCTAAGCGTACTAAATATAGATTCTGACGTCGTTAACTGGATTCGAGCGTTTCTTCTGTTTCGGCTGTCATTTGTCGCCTCCAGTGATAACGTGTCTGATATGGCCCCTGTTCAATCCGGCGTTCCTGAGCGGCCCGTTTCGGGTCGTTTTCGGTTCCTAATTTATATAAATGACTTACCCGCTAACATTTCGTCCCTAATTTGTTTATTTGCAGACGACTGTGTGATATATTGCAGAATAACTATACTACCTATGACTTCACTAATCTGAAGTTCGATCTGAACCACGTCCACAACTGATGCGTCACTTGGCGCATAGAGCTAAATAATGGGAAATGCAAGTACATGCGAGTTCACCGCTCTAACGCAGCATGGCCAACATTTGTTATTAATAACTCCATTCTGGAATATGTGACATCACACTGTTACCTTGGCATCCCCGTAACTAATGATTTGTCATGGAAACATCACGTCGAACACATAATATGGCCTTTCAGATCATAAGCTGATCTTCTGCAGCGTCCCTCTCAAAGACGTGAAAATTCCTAAGAAGTCCCAAATTACATACCCAGACTTCAGTTCTGCAGATGATAGCAGTTTATTAAATCACCTAATTATTAAACTGGATGATTTCGAACATCTCTCAGAGATCACAGCTTCTGATATTGACGCGCTTTGGCGAGAGTTCAAATATATAATTTCTCAGTGCATGAAAAGCTACGTTCCTACTAAGACCAAAAAAACTAAACACCATAACCCATGCATCACTTGGGACATAATCCACGCCAAACGTAAAGTAAAGCGATTGAGGAAGCGCTTGAGATTAAACCCTGGACACGTGGCAAGAACAAATCTTAGAAACGCGATTGACGACATGGAAGCAAAAATTAAAAAAGAAAAAGCTACCTACTTTGAAACAACGCTACCAAATCTTCTGAAAAACTCTCCCCAAAAGTTCTGGAATTACCTTAAACCTAAAACCTCCAGCAAAACGTCAACCCCGGAAAACTAAAGCCATGTAAACGCGGACTCACTAAATGAATACTTTAAATCTGTATTCACTGTAGACAACGGTATCTTACCTGCAATGCAACATATTTTTCACAAGCAGATTGACCCACTTACTGTAACCGAGAACGGGATATTTCATCTGCTGCTTAAATTAGACGCCAAGAAAGCCACGGGCCCTAATGAAATTCCTAACATTTTTCTTGTAAGATATGCGGAACTATTAGCCAAATATTTACGCATCATTTTTTAATAAGTCACTATGAATTGGTGGTCTTCCACAAGACTGAAAATTTCCAAGGTTATCCCTGTGCATAAATCAGGAAATGCAGATGATTTCGCCAACTTTCGTCCCATATCTTTAACATGCATTGTATGCAAAATACTAGAACACGGCATCCTCAAACACATTACGTCATTTCTTGAGAGCGAAAACATTTTATCACGATTCCAGCACGGCTTTAGGCGAGTTTTATCTACTGTAACGCAGCTAGTAGAACTAACGCACGACATATCAAACTGTCTTAATAATCAGAAACAAATTGACCTAATCTTCCTAGACTTTTCGAAGGCCTTCGATACAGTATCTCATGTAAAACTATTGCGAAAGCTACAAAATGTGCTTGGGGACGCAGTCACTGTTACTTGGGTTAAAGATTACCTAACTAATCACATGCAGTACGTAGAATTCAGCAATAAGACATTTGCAATCACACCGGTATCATCAGGAGCTCCTCGGGGATCTGTTTTGGCTTCTATTTTCTTCTTTATTTTTATTAATAATTTACCATCACAAGTACCAGTTAACATAAAACTATTCGCATATGATTGTGTGATTTGCAGTGAAATTAGCACAATTCAAGATATTGTAGCTCTACAAAATGGCCTGTCGAAGGTATGCGATTGGTGCAAGGAGAATCAAATGCTGTTGAACCCCAAAAAGTGTTCGCTCCTGACTGTAAGCGGAAAAACAAACATTTCCGACATTCTTTATAATATCAACAATAACGCCCTTGCGCGAGTAACGGAGCATAAATACCTAGGAATTACATTAACCACCGATTACAGATGGGAATCGCATATTAACAACATCACTTCTTCAGCATTGAAACGCCTGTTTATGCTCCGATGACGACTGCGACAGGCCCCACCTCACGTAAAGCTATTGGCCTACACGACGTATGACCGGTCCGTACTTGAATACGCCAATATAGTCTGGGCCTCTTTACCTAAAAAATTAATCAATAAGTTGGAAGGTGTCTAAAGAAAAGCGGTAAGGTTTATCTTTAACCGATATAAAATGGGCGACTTTCCGACAGAGCTACTAAAACAAGCTGGCCTGTTCACCCTCAATAATAGAATCAAGATAGCCAGATTAAAATTTCTGTAGGAACTAATTCATGGTCACCTAAAATTTGAGGCCTCAGACTATATATCCGTTGATCGAACAAGGCAAACCAGACTAAAACATCCCCAAATGCTAACAGAATACTGGTTCAACGTAGACTGTTTCAAGTACGCTTTCTTTCCTTTAGCAATAAGGAATTGGAATTCTCTGGGCAACTCAATAACTGGTACCACGAGTTTGACAGAGTTCTTAAGGCTGGTAGAAAAGCAAATTGACTTGATGTGACTATAACTTGTTATCACCCAGTGATTGTGTGTATCAACTTATTTGTGTTTCATCTTATCACTAAATTATAAATTTTTGAAAAGATTTGTAATGAAGTTTTTTTTTGTAACACAGCTGTAATATCAAAACCTGTACGGTATATGTTACTTTTGTAAAATGTATGCGTTCCTTCTTCATACTTATTCAATGAAGAATATATAATGTGTACTACACTCCACCTACTGTGTAACCCCACATTTCTTGAAAATCTCTGACATGTACTGTGTCTATGCCCTTCCTGCGAGAATCCCGTGAGGGATTGGTAGTATGTTTAAATAAATAAATAAATATCCAAAAGTAACTGTACTCTGGGATACATCAAAAGAAATTTTCTCACTCCACCTTCACTAAAGTTACTGCTCTACACCACGTATGTTTGTCCTATGCTGGAGTATGCATCATCGGTTTGGGATCCGCATCAATCCCAATTAATTGACGCAATTGAAGCAATGCATAATCGCTTTGTTCGTTTTATACTAATCAACTGTAATCATACAGGAAGCATAAAAGAAATGCAAGCTCTTCTAAACATCCCCGTACTCTCCATTCACCGGAAGCAAGCTCGTGTTTCACTTTTTCATAAAATATATTATCCCAACGCCACTCTCCGATCACTCTTTGTTCACGCACCACCATTCACACCGGCTCGTAAGGACCATTGTCATAAAGTCAAGGCCTCGTTTTCTAACACTGTTACGTGCGCAGTCATCTCTTCCGAAAACCTCAGTTCACTGGAATAATCTGCCATCGTCTGTAGTAAAATACGCGATCTCATTTTCTTCAAACATGCTCTTGGGCACACTATCTAGAATTGTAAAATTCTGCCATCCGTTCTCTCTTTTTTTCTTGTTTGGTGTTCGGAGCTCTTGCCCTGGTACTTTTTGTTGTTATTATATTCATATCTGAATTACTCAATCAAGTGGTACATTTTAGTGCACTGCACTGGCCGATTTTTCCTGCCCGAGCCTGGCCCGGCCCGAAAACTTTATGCTCCGGCCCACCCTAGCCGGGCCCAATGTTCTAAAATTCGGCCCGCACCCGGCCGGGGCCACACAGGTCAGGGCCCTACGCGGCCCGTTTCAGCCAGTTATGCCTTGAACATATGAGGCACTGCCCCGCCACGGTGCTCTAGTGGCTAAGGTACTCGGCTGCTGACCCGCAGGTCGCGGGATCAAATCCCGGCTGTGGCGGCTGCATTTCCGATGGAGGCGGAAATGTTGTAGGCCCATGTACTCCGATTTGGGTGCTCGTTAAAGAATCCCAGGTGGTCGAAATTTCCAGAGCCCTCCACTACGGCGTCTCTCATAATCATATGTTGGTTTTGGGACGTTAAACCCCACAAATCAATCAAATCATCATAAGGGGCACTGTCCATTCTTCAGTTATTGTGAATGTGGCTTGCTCACATAAAATATATTCCTGCAAGTGTTTTGGAACATCTTTCAGTATCACGACTTTATCTGGTGCACTCTGTGTTTTTGGTTAATTACGCCCGTAACACTTTTGAGAAATATTTGCAACGTAATATATATATATATATATATAATTGTAGTCATAGCTGGCTGTCTCATGTACACAGCGCTATCCCCAGAATCCTATTTTTTGCAATTCAACGAACCACTACGGAAAATACTACTCACATCAGGTGAGAAAAAGGGCAGACACAAAGTTTGAGTCTACATAAATTGCATGCGAGCAGTGGCTGTTAAGTGAAAGTAACACATCTCCTGCAAACGTTGTGTATTATGGCTATTTTTGCGCAATATACACATCGACGAGAAGAGACAGGCACCACCGGTGCAATTTGTTATGCCTTGAAAAAAACAACATAATTAATTAACCACAGAATCATTGATGATTCCGTGGGGCGAACAGTCCGTCCGTTCATTCGTCTATGCGTTCGTTGGTCCGTGCGTCCATGCACCCATTCGCCGGTGCGTCCATCCGCGCGTCCTTCCACCGCTCCGTGCGTGCGTGCATGCGCCCGTTCATGCGTCCATTCATGCATTCGTCCACACATCCATCCATGCATCGGTCCGTCCATGCGTGCGTGCGTCCGTCTGTCTATTCGTCCGTACTTCCGTCCACGCGTCCGTGCACCTGTCCGTGCATCAGTCTGTCTTATTGCACAGAGTTCTATTAAATGAACGCCATCTAGGAAGTGAGTCGAAAAATTGTGATGAGACAGCGCCATTTATTTTACTATTCGCGAGAATCTGCCCGTTATGCCTGACGCAGGACAAGCTTAGACTAAGAAGAGCTTCACCCCTAAAAACACATGCTCTAGCTACTTCTGGGAGGGGCAAACTATAGGCTGGGCAGCGCTACAAAAATTAAAGCTATTGTGTGGACTCCTCGGCTGTCTCCAACTCAAAATATGAAGGTTATTTCCCTTCTTCCTGATTTGCCGCCACCACAGTTCCCTAACAAGTCAGAGTGAGCTACACTTATTAGCAAGCTTGCCACCGTCCTCGTTTTAGGGGGAAGCTCCTTAGGGTGCGGGTCATTCTCTCCTGTGTAGTAGTAGTAGTAGTAGTAGTAGTAGTAGTAGTAGTAGTAGTAGTAGTAGTAGTAGTAGTAGCAGTAGTAGTAGTAGTAGCAGTAGTAGTAGTAGCAGTAAACGAAGTAACTAGTACGTAGCAAGTTCAAGTTTTTGAATTGCTCAATAGATGGCGTTGTGTGTATATGCCCATGGAAATAATGCCACTAGATGGCATTAGATGTTTATATATAGTATAGAACAGAAAGCAGCAGAAAGAGGGGTGGTATCGGGGCATTCATTCATAAAAGTACAGGCTGGCAAAGGGTCAAGCAGGAGTGCAAGGAACATTTATGGCTAAAAGGGAAAGTGGCAGGGAAAATGACACTCCTTGGTTTCGTGTACTTGTGGACGCGAGCAAAGGCCACAGAGGAAAACCAGGCAATGGTAGAGTGTATATCAAAGGACATTCAGGAGTTAGGAGGAGAGTGCGAGATAATTATACTAGGAGACATGAATGCGCACATAGAAGATATAGATGGGTATACCAACCCGGCAACAAAATGATCATGAATATGTGTGAAAGGCGTGATTTGATCATTTGCAACAGTACCGACAAGTGTGAAGGGCAAATAACATGGGAGGTAGGAAGGCTGCAGTCGACGATAGATTACGCACTGATGTCACATAGGATGTATCATAATCTCAGGGGAATGCACATAGATGAAGGTGGCTCCAGAAGTCTGGGTAGTGATCACAAACGTATCAAGTTAAGTTTTGGAAGAGCAATGAAAGTGGGAAGGAGACAAGATGAGTAATTACAGGAAAATTTTAATTCAGAAAGGCAAATTGAAATAGCTACTAAACAAATTGAGAAAGTAATCACTTAGGATAATAAAACAGTGTGGACATACACGAATCTAATTAGACAGTATGAGCTAGAGCTTGCTAAGGCACGTGACAAGTCACCCTGGAAAAAAAGTCCCAAACCCATAAGTTGGTGGGATGAGCAAGTTAAGAGAGCCATATCAAGACGTCAGGAAGACTCTAGGGAACACAGACATCCTAAGCAGCGGGGTGAACCGACAGATGATGTTGAAAAAAAATTGGGACTATTTCTAAGCTGTAGAAGGGATGCATCCCTTCTGATCAATGGCAAGATTAGAAGAAAGGGAGCTCAGAGCTGGCAGAAGTACATAAAAAAATAAGAAAGGCAGCTGCGAAATTTTGGAACCATCTAAACTCCCTTAGAAATGAGACGGGCCTAGAGCAGAGGTTTATACCTACAGCTCAAGGTGCTAGGCTAGAAGGGGACGAAGCTATTGAATATATAAGAACAAGGGTGACAGAAACATTTCAACAAAGAAGTTATTTATGCGCAACATATACAAGGATCAATCAAGTGGCGCAATGGCTCCATTTTCACAACGAAAGTGGGAAAGGGCTCAAGAGAGGGTTCCTAGTAGTACATCAACAGGCCCGTATGGCATTCCAATTGTGCTGATAAACACATTAGGCCCGAAGTCTAAGCAGGCCTTGAGAGAGGCAGTGGGCAAAATATTATTCGATGGTGAAGTGTCCCAATGGATGGAAACTTAGCAGGATGAGCATGATCTATAAAGGAAAGGGGCGCAAAGCTGACACAAACAACTACCGTCCTATAACAGTGGCATCAGTGGTCTACTGGCTGGCAGTGCAGTTTATAAAGGAAATACTGCAGGCATGGATAGAGGATGAGGGGGTGCTGGGGAACTGCAGAATGGGTTTCGGAAACGCAGGAGGTTGGAAGAATATCTGTTCTCACTGACGCAGTGCGTCGAAATAGCAGAAAAGAAACACAGACCCCTGTTGCTAGCGTTTTTGGATATCAAGGGAGCATACGATAGCGTGCTTCAAGAGCAATTGTGGGGAATACTGGACAAACTAGGCGTGAAAGATGGAGTCACTAATCTTTTAAAGGATATCTATAAAGGTAACAAGGTAGTTATAAAGTGGAAAAAACAGGTATCCAAGCCTGCAGAGGTAAAACGGGGGCTTAGGCAGGGGTGTCCTCTGTCACCCTTATTATACATGATGTACCTACAAGTATTAGAGGCCAAATAAGAGGGAAGTGGACTGGGCTTCAACCTCTCTTTCGTCAAACAAGGAAAACTCGTTGAACAGGCACTACCAGCATTGGTGTACGCAGATTATATAGTGCTAATGGCCGACAACAAGAAATATTTGCAGAGATTGATGGACATCTGCGGTAATGAGGAAGATAGGTTAGATTTCAGATTCAGTAAGGAAAAATCAGCAGTCATTATCTTTAATGACAATGAATGTAGTGAGCTTAGAATACAGGTGGTCACGCTAGAGGTAATAGATCAATACAAATATATGGGCGTATGGATAAGCAATAGGGCCGAGTACCTAAGGGAACACGAAATATACGTGACTACTAAAGGTAAAGGGAATGCAGCGGTAATGAAAAACAGGGCACTGTAGAATTACAATAGGTATGATGTTGTGAGAGGAATATGGGAAGGGGTCATGGTTCCTGGTCTGACGTTGGGCAATGCTGTCTTGTGCATGAGATCAGAAGTCCAAGCAAGATTAGATATTAAGCAACGTGGAATAGGTAGGCTTGCCTTAGGAGCTCACGAGAATATACCAAATAAGGGAGTACTAGGTGATACGTGATGGACATCATTTGAGGGTAAGGAAGCTAGCATCAAAATAAAGTTTGAGAAGCGATTGAGAGAAATGGGGGAAGAGCGTTGGGCTAGGAAAGTATTCAGCTACTTGTACATGAAGAATGCCGATACAAAATGGAGGAAGCGAACCGGAAAGTTGACTGGTAAATACTTAAAAAAACAGCAGGGGGTCAAAAAAAAATTATCGGTTAAGAAGAAGGTGAAGGAAGCTGAGACCGATGCGTGGAGAATTGGCATGATTAAGAAGTCCGCACTAGAGACCTATCGAACTTTTAATCAGGAAATCGCCAAGTATAAGATCTCTGATAATACTTGGGGTAGTTCTCTACTGTTTGAGGTCAGGACGGGAGTATTGCGAACCGAGACATATCGGGCCAAATACGAAGTGGTAGACACGGCATGCAGTGCGTATGGAGAAGAATAGGAAAGTGCCGAACACTTGATAATGTTCTGTAAAGGGCTTCACCCTATAGATCAGGATGATGGCGCAGAGTTTTTCAAAGCACTGGGGTTTAGGGACAGGGAGGGCAAAATAGAGTTTAAGCGGATAGAATTAACTAGAAGTAGGTTATCTGATTGGTGGCTAAAGTCAAGGCACGAGTGAAAATTAAACCCTTCACTGAAAAGTACGAATCCTCAACCTCACTATTTAAAGGGAAAAAATCTAGTTTTTGGTTCATTAAATATTACGTCTTTGTGGCGCTAGCCACCGCTTGATCTAAAGAATGCAGCCATATCCATCCATCCATCCGTCCATCGATCCATCCATCCATAGTTGACAATTTTTTTGTCACTGTGACATCCATAGTGACAGACAGACAGACAGACAGACAGACAGACAGACAGACAGACAGACAGACGGACAGACAGACAGACAGACAGACAGACAGACAGACAGACAGACAGACGGACGGACAGACAGACAGACAGGTGCTTCGCCCCACTGAACAAATTCACTACGTGGATATGCTGCGAATTTTTTCTCTAAAGATGCCTATCGCGTCATCATCTTGTGACGGCCTTTGATCTTTGAAAGTGTTATGTGTTTGTGGCAAAATCTCTCCGGGGCCTTTATTGACGCTCAGTACAGTAGCGTCTACAACAGAGCGTACGTTTGGACAGTCCAAGAACAAACAAGCTTCTGCCCCACTACCCTTCGTCTCTTTAGTCCGTGTCATGCGCATTTTTTTTTCATCTTTCAGCCCGATAATTTCACCACCCTTTCGGTAATATTATCTGCAGGCTGCCTTTCTTACTGCATATCATCCTTACACGAATTGTTCCCATAATAAAAAACGCTCACCTACCATTCTCACTTTATTTGCATACGTCCTAGTTGTCTCAAATGCACGACGGAGATATCAGTGCTTGCATAATGTCTAACCTACTCCTCGACAGATCATGGTCCTTGGAGAGTCGAATGGCGATTAACGCTCTGTGATCCGACACCCAATGGACGCCGCTGTTATTTGGAATTACTTTTCACAATCACAAAACTAGTCTGTTACTCTGAATTCGCAGGTGGCACTTGGAAAACAAATGCATCTGACAGCGGTTTGCTTGCAGCAATGATGGATTCATGAAGATCATTCGTCTGAAGATTCAACAATGTCGCTGCAGAGGAAAAGAATGACTACAGCTTTTATCTGCACCAATTACGACAGTAGTTTAAAAAAAACAATTAACTTTTAACCACTGGAAATAGATGGTCGAGTCAAATGGGCGACTTAAAGTTCTTCCTACGAATAGTTTATAGCCACTTTTATATTTATAGCCAACCCGGCCCGCGGGCCGTGTCGGGCCCGGGCTTTCGGGCCGGCCTGGGCCCGCGTAATGCTCTGCCTACATTTTGTATAACCAGTGTTTAAATCGGCCTTATCCTTTATTTTTTGTCTTTATTATACACGTTACTGTACTCACCTGATTTGATTGTTTATGTATCTCTTTCGTTTCTTTTTTTTTCATCTCTTCGTACTTGTCCCTTCCCCCTCTATGATGTACTGTATGTACTTTGAGGGTATTTCAAATAAACAAAGAAATATAAAATGAGTCTAGGTGCACTCTGAAAAAATCTTGTCGAGTTACAAGTTTTACACAGTGTATCGTGACGAATGGGTTAAAACTTCACGTGACTTCTTATCCCGCGCCTTTTACCTTTGTATTGCGTTGAAGCAATGAAACAGTCTGTTATGAGTCATCGCTCACCCTGTCTGCAGTTATCTCTTCGTTTTTCTCTTCTAGTTTGCGCTGTTTTGCCTCTGACAAACTAGTCAGCTGTGCTTACACGAAAACAATTCTGGGTCCCGCCTCACTCGGCAATCTTTCAAACAAAAACTGTGACTGAGTCACAGTTTTCGTTTGCCCACCTTTAGGACCACCTTTAGAGATTAACCACTTCACTCTCGTGCAAATGAGCGCGCTTTCCAGCCGTGAATAAGTGTTTCGTTAACTGTTTATTGCAATATAAAAACAAAATGCCAGTTTTTGTGTGTATGCCAGTGCTGCTTTGAGAGAGCTAAGGGCGTACGTGGGTGCAGGCATGTGCGCGGATGAGTGTAGGCGTACGTACATGTACGTGTGCACCTTTTGCAACAATGAAGGGAAATGTGATCGGCCGTTGAGGTGAACGCGAAGTACCTCCTCTCACCAGTGATCCCGTACTCGCAACAATTCGTCGGTCGGCTGCTCGGTGTCTGCATATCCAGCACCTCTCAGATGGAAGGCGGCTCACGAGTCTGTGTGGCCACAAAGCTCGACACACGAGATTTCTCGCCTATTTTTCTATTCATGGGTTATGCTGATAACGCAAGCATGCGAAATTTAAGTGCGTTTCAAGAAGCGCGAAAAAAGAAAACGGTTATTAAGTGTCCGTTACCCAGTCTAACAAATTTTACGCTTTTATCGCCAGTGGAGTTGTTAATCACAGCGTCATTCCGCAGTACCATTCTTAAAGAAGTAGAGAAAAAGACGAAAGGAACAAGAGGAAATAAAATACAGTCAAGGCAAAACCCTTCGACGCCCCATCCACGGCGAAAATTGCCCGTCAGCGGCGTCAACGCGAGTCCAACCAAAAATCATTATCGCGTCATGACGTTACCACATGACGCCATCATAACTTTACACAAGTGATGTCACATGGTGGCGCCATTGCATCTATTAGCCGCTTGGACAAAGCTAGGACGTTCACTGAGGCAGTACAGTAATGGTGGCTTCCACCCGTGAGTCGTCTAATGCGAATGCAGAAGGGACCATGAAAGTGTTCTCCATTTTCGTCGATGTGATTACTTTCATAAAATTTTGATGTCAATTTCACATTAAATGCGTTGTCATAGTCAACACAGCCATTTTTAGATTTTAGATGCGAATCAGCTTAGGGTCGAGCTATATCCGGTGTACGGCGTCACCACTCTTGCTGCGCATGCACCTCCGCTCCCCTTCTCTCTCTTCTCCTACGCTTCCCACTCTCACCTCGCAACGCAGGGAGCGTCTGCTAGCGAATTTCTCGAGTGACAAAACTGAGTGTTCGCGCCACACAACTGTTCTCTAACCACACTTTAAACAGGGTGCCTCAGCTGTTGTTAGCCAGAGTTTTAAACTATGCCGACACGCGCAATTGCAATGCGACCAAACGCATGTTCGTGACAATTGCCAGGAGTTAGACTATTTTTGTGTTCTGAAGTATTGTTTTTATTACATCTTTTTAATTAACTAACTTTTGAAGGAACGAAGATAAACAAAATATTTCAATGAGAAAGTTGTAGATTGGTTTGCAAAACGTCCTATTAGACTGTTTCAAACTTTACATCTCTTAATTATTAGTGTTTTTCTGCTAACTACAAATGCCCGCGAAATACAAAAAAATACCACGTGACAAATCAGCTCGCGCGCCAGTGCGCACGATGATTGTAGTCCGCCCTAACGTTTCGTGTCCGAACGATCATAGCATTTGCCCGATTGTGCTGTCTCGACAGGGCCGCAACGATGGCAATGGGTTTGCGATGAACACGTTTGACTATCAGCCACAAAAGCGATAACCGCTGTGACTGCTTATCGCTGTCATGAACCGGTGCGAGGGAACCGTATCATTCGTACGTAAGCACCAGAATCGTACCAGTGAGTTTCTTAAGTGGTATTTTTTTGTACTTCACGGGCATTGGTTACTTAGCAGAAAAACACTAATAATTAACAGATATGAAGTTCGAAACTGTCCAATAGGACGCTTTGCAAACCGATCTACAACTTTCTCATTGAAATTTTTTTATCCATCTTTGTTCTTTCAAAAGTTAGTTAATTTAACAGATCTATTTGAACAATGTTTTGGAACACAAAAAATAGTCTGACTAGCTCCAGGCAACAGTTAGTAACATGCCCTTCGTCACGTCGTAATTGTGTGCGTCGGCATATTTTTAAACTCAGGCTAAAGATAGTTGCGGCGCCCTGTATATAGGCACTGGATCTTGACCTCCAAGGTACAGTGCCGGTGCCGTTGGAGATTTCTTCTGTGCGTTGTTGAACAATAAGCATTCGCAGCGTGGGCGTTAACTAAAATGCGACTGCGGGTTCCTTTGTACAATTGGAGCCACCTGTCTTTCATTGCCCATTAGCAGTGATGGACACGTTCTAGTAGGAAACACTGGTGGATCACTGCGTGCTTTGTGCCTCCCCATGTTTTACTTCTGCGCAACCAAGCGTCAACGCTGTCAACACTGCCGTCAGTGTAACCGTTAGCGCCTGCTGCTTCACATCTCTATGCGCATGGTTCTGTTTAGTGGCAGATGACACACGTTCTCTGTATTGTTTTATAATTAGAATTTGCCTTCCATTCATCGATCGTTATCGATTTAGATAATCATCATTATCATCATCACCATCACAATCATCAGCCTCACCATGCCCATGGCCGAGCAAAAGCCTCTCCCATAATTGACCAATCGACACGGTGTTGTGCTTTCTGCTGCCACGTTACGACTGCGATCTTTTTCATCTCATCGACCCACTTAATTTTCTGTCTTCCCCTAGTGCATTCGACTTCTATGTAAATTCAGTCAATTACCCTTAATGACCAGTTGTTATTCTGCCTACTCGCTACATGCCAGGCCATGTCCATTTCTTCTTAATTTCAACTACGACATTCATAACCATGGTTCGTTTCCTGACCCACTTTGCCCTCTTCTTGTCTCTTAAAGGAACGCCGACATCAAATTTACTCATGTGAAGATTTTTGCGTCAAAAAGTAGCTATCGACCTCCTAGTAGCGATTCGCGACCTAAGACGCATCTGCGCGACAAATGAATATAGGTAAAATTTATTAATATGCCCGCTATCGAACGTGTTTCAATATAGGTCGAAAGCCCACAAAATTGTAGTGCTGTCAGCGCTACCTCACGGTCATGTCGAGGCCTCAGCAAAGCTGATACTGCTTCCAGAAAAAATGGTGACGTCACGCAAACTGAAATTTCGCCTGCTAGGAGCGCACGTGCAGTCAGTCCAGCTGTGTCTGATTTTGTCGACCGAAACTCCTCCATGCGTTTTCCGCCGGCTAGGTTAAGAAGCGCCAACTCGTTCTTCCCTTCTCCATTTAGCCTCGGCCTCGAGAAGGGGCCTCGTAGTGCCAGTGAAACCCAACTGCTTCGCCAACACAGGATTTACCCCGTAGAAGCTCGGCACAAAGTAAAGCGAGCAAATGCGACTGTTCTTCACAGACGCCCAGTCTCTCTGTCCATCGGCGCGTACGAAGTCCACTCGCTGGCTGTGTTGAGGTTTGTAGCTTGCAAAGGCATGAAACGCCACGCACTTCCCACTGTTTCTGCGCCTCGACGTGCAGGTTCTCACTGGCATTCTGACATGTATTGTCACACTGAATGATCGTACTCACGCTGTGGAGCACATGTCAAATCAGTCAATGCGACTGATTTGCGTGCGTCGATGAATCGCACGCACGCTTCAACACAGCACAGAGAGCCATTTGTGAGAACATCGCCGGGAATGGGCTCCAAACACACTCAGATCGTCGACGTTATTGTAACTAGCGTATCGTCACTCAGGATTGTATTGGTGGAATGTATCACACCGAACACGTAGCACTAGTGGCGATGTCGCGGGGCAGTCTATTTTCCGTTTTTTCTCCTTAGCTTTTCTGTGCTGTTTGACATCGAATTAAATTAACTTCCTCGCGACGGATGCCATTCAACTTTAGGCAAGAACACCTATGCATGCCAAGCGATCGAATGATGGGCACACAATTTGATGTCAGTGCTCCTTTAACGTTACACGCACCATTTTCCTTGCCATCGCTCACTGCGTCGTCCTCAATTGGAACTTAACCCTCTTTGTGAGCCTCCAGGTTTCTGCTCCGTAGGTAAGTACCAGCAAGATGCAGCAGTTATATAGCTTCCACTTGAGGGATAGTGGTAATCTACAAGTCATGATTTGAGAATGCTTGCTGAATGTGATGCACCCCATCTTTATTCTTCAAGGTATTTCACTCTCACGGTTCAGCTCCGCGGTTACTACCTGTCTTAAGTAGACATATTCTTTTACAACGTCCAGCGTCACCCAATGCAGCTATCGAAAAGCGATGTTTTCTGCCGAGGTTGCCATATATTACTTTAGTTTTATGCATATTCATTCTCAGATCTACTCTTCTACTTTTTGTGTCCATGGTTCAGTAATCATGAATTGTTATTCGTACCCTGAGCTACTCATCAAGACCATGTCAACTCTACTCTTCTACTTTTTGTGTCCATGGTTCAGTAATCATGAATTGTTATTCGTACCCTGAGCTACTCATCAAGACCATGTCAACTCTACTCTTCTACTTTTTGTGTCCATGGTTCAGTAATCATGAATTGTTATTCGTACCCTGAGCTACTCATCAAGACCATGTCAACAGTGAATCGCCGGTCACTAGTTAATCTTCATTAACTCTTATCCCGTAACCCTTTGCAATCTAAGGCCCTAAACACTTTTTGTAAGCACGTAGTGGATAGCATTGGAAAGTACCTGTCTCGCTGCCTTACACCATACTTTGTTAAAATTTTCTCGCTTTTTTTTTTATGGAGAACTATGGTGGCAGTGGATCCTCAGTAGATTTCTTGCAGTATGTCTGTCTAGGGTTCATCGATGGCGTTATATCATATTGCCTGCATCACTGTTGGTGTCTTGACTGAGTCAAACGACTTCTCGTAATCTATGAAGGCTATGTATAGGGTTTGGTTGTATTCTGCGCATTTCTCTATCGCCTGATTGGTGGTATGAATATGTCCTTTAATGTAGTAGCCTGTGCGAAATACTGCTTGGTTTTTTGGTTGATTGAATTTTAACATCGTCCTATTTCTGTTGGCTATTATTTATATAGATAGCTTCTAGAGAACGGACAGCAAACTGATAAGCCTGTAATTTTTCAAGCCCTTCACGTCTTGTTTCTTATGGATTAACATGATGTTAGCGCTTTTCTAAGATTCTGGCACCCTTCCCATCAAGAAACCCTTCGTATAGAAGGGGGCCAGTTTTCCTGACAAAATCTTTCCGCCATCTTTCAGTAGAATTGTTGTTACCTGTCAGTAGAACCGTTGTTATTCTCACCAGTGGATTTGCCTCTTTGCACTCCTTCTAGGGCTTTTATTGCTTCCTCTGTAGTTACTGGTAGAATGTTGAACTCATCTGGGATGTCAAAGTCATTCCTTTTTACGATGTCATCCTGGTTGTTTCGGCTTCTGTGCAGCTCTCGATTATCTATTATAAACAATGCGAAAAATAACCGCCAAATCGCTCCGCACTAACAGTTAACCAGCCCCACGTGACCAGCCCAGAGCACTTTCTATTGTATGTTGCTTTTGCAAGTTTACCGGTACACTGCACCGCAGGTACCCTAGACATATATCTCGGCATAATTGCAACGGCCACACTGCATGTCAACAGCGGAAACTACTGCAATTGCAGAGGACCATTCCGCCAGCAGTCACATAACCTTGGGGGTACTGAGAGCACACATTAGACACCGTGCTCACATGCCTGCCAACCACCTCACCTCTTTTCCAGGAAACTGGCTTTGTGCCTCCTTTTGCAAGATGATTTCGGCTTATCGAGAGTGCCTTACAACAAGCTGCACATCTGCTGAAGGCACCCTGACACATCCTTGGTGCGTGGATAAACATAAGCTTCGTCTGACTGGGTCAACGGGACTGGGATAACAACGGTCAGTAAATCGTAAGACGTTGGAGCTCTCGTCACCAGGTTTAAAGCAGATTCCCTGCTGATGCTCAACGAGGAATACGCAGACCACACTAAACTCTACACGGACGGATATACGACTGCTGAGGGATCTGCATGAGCTGTAAACTTCCCAGCAAAAGGCGAAACATATAATTTCAGAACGCCTCATAAGACTTCATCGACTGCTGTGGAGCTGGCGGCACACCGCAGCACGCTTCGGCGAATTCAACTGTAGTCACCACAAAAGTGGGGCATATTCACCGACTCCAAGTCAGCCCTACAGTGTCACTCGTCAGCTTTGCGTCGTGGTGTACAAGACCAACTGGTACTGGAAATAAGAGAAACTTATCAGCAATTCCAAGACAAAGGGCATGGCATCATTTTTGAGCGGCTTCCAGGCCACATCGATGGCAACGAACATGCGATTATTCTGCCATGAATGCTCATAAAAGTGGCGTACAGGAATTTATTTAAACATGAAGAACCGTTGGAGCATTCAAGATTCGCATGCTCGCATGTGATATATAACACACTCAATGTGTAACATGACCTGTTTTCTGCATACCCGTCTACGCCGTTTAGACCCGTCACTTCGAATTCCGTCCCGACCACCCCGATCCGAAGCAACCGTCCTCTGCCGTTTGTGTCTTGGAGTGTAATTCACAAGCAGTTTTATTTACTGAATTGTGATGGCTTACAGTGCTACGTGTGATCGCTGTGACCACGAGAAAACCTCACGTCTTTTGTGACTGTCCTCATTATAGCTTCAAAAGCCTAACAGCTTTCCGCAACGTTAGCACGGCTCGATTTCCGGCCGCTTTCGAAGCAGTTAATTTTGGAGTGCCGTAACGTTCGACTTTCCAGCCAGAAAGCGACGGAGGCACTGCTGAAGTTTCAGCGGTCAACCGGACTCGCAAAATGGCTGTGACACTCCCGTGCTTCCATGAGTGCGCGTTTTCTATATTCTTTTTTTAACGATCCCTTTACCTAATTTTTCTCTTTTTATCTTTTCATACCCATCTTCTTTTCTCCAGCTCAGGGTTTTTAACCAAAAATTTTCTTCTGGTCAACTTCCTTGCTTTCAATATACCTTATTCTCTCTTTCTCTGGTTAACCAACCGAAGCCGAAACGTTCGGCCCCGGAGTTTAGAAGGGGGTTCACCCCGACGCAGCACTGAAACCTTTCACAATTATTGGTTACATTTTCGTGCTTAGACACACGTTTGGCTTGAGTTTACCACACTGTTTACTAAATGCGAAACATTTCATAGCAAACTTTGGCGACATTGAGCGTATCTATCTATCTATCTATCTATCTATCTATCTATCTATCTATCTATCTATCTATCTATCTATCTATCTATCTATCTATCTATCTATCTATCTATCTATCTATCTAGCCGCCTACGACTTTTAGCTCTCCTGGCCGCCACAATAGTGGTATCAATACCAAATTTGGTATGGAAATACATGACTGTATGACGAGCATAGGTGTCTAGTCATAACATGAATATCATGACATGTATGTCTTGGATGTTATGATTTACGATTCATGGTCTTGCTGCTTTTGAGTTTCGTTCACATGACACATTATAGAAAAATAGTATGGTATCACATGAACGCATGGCGGGCATAAGTGACAGACCCTAACGTGGAAATCATGACATGCATGTCATGTCATGTAAGTCATGACTATATGCCACGCTTATTGTGCGCTGGCGGCCGTTTCGCTAGCTCCACACACACCAAGTTTTGTATTACGTGACGTGAATGGACGACGCAGGTAAATGACATGTCCAAACATGATAATCATGATATGCGTGTTATGTAAAACACGACTACATGCTATGCTTAGAGTGCGCTCGTGGCTGTTTCGCTAGCTCCACATATGCCGAATTTGGTATAGCGTGTCGTGATTGGACGACGAAGGTAAATGACGCGTCCAGACATAATAATCGTGATATGCATGTCATGTAAAACATGACTACATGCTACACTCATAGTGCGCTTACGGCCATTGCGCTAGCTCCACATATACGAAATTCGGTACCACATGTAAATAGACGATGAAGGTAAATGACACATCCAAACATGATAATCATGGCGTGGAAGTCATTTACGGCAAAATTTACGTCTGCCTCGTGACGTTGTGCTGATTTCAAAGTGACACATCAACCCTCCTCATTTGTGCTTCGCATACCATCGGTTTCCACTGTACGTGGGATCTGGCTTTTTTTTTTCCGGCGAAAGCTGTTATGAGATCACAACTAGCGTCACGGGCGGCGCCGTAGTTGTCCGCCACCGCCGCTGGTGTCCGTAAACACACCAATCGAAATTAGGAGAAAAAAACTGCACTAAGGACACAGTGGAGTTTGAACCCGGGTGCACTGGGTACCAGCCCTGTATTCTGCTACTGAGCCATGCTGGTACTTCAGACTTGCTGGCAAACTTGCCTTAGGCATGCTTCATATTTGGAAAGAAATCTCGTTAATAAGACTTCTAAAGCGTTTCTTACGAGTTCTAAAGCAGCCGAATGCCTTAGTCAGTGGACCACCGCGGCCGGGAAGTTTTTTGTTCTTTCTAGTCATATACAGCTTTAGGTGTAACAAAGAATCAAACTCAACAACCTACGTTGAAAAAAGATCGAACTGATTGTAAGTCATGTTCTTTTTCCCGTTACGTCATCCGAGAGGACACACTCTATTACGAAAGTGTTTTAGGTCACCGCACTCACTCATTGGTGTCCTCCTACTTATTTGATATCCTTCACCGCATTGACGGAGTCGTTATACAGTGCTAGGCTGCTTAACCAAGATACATTGGTTGCAAACCCAATCGCGGTAGATGCGTTTCGATAGAGTCGGAATGTGGGAGCCCTGCGTTCTCTGCGACGTCAGTGTACGCTGAACATACACAGGTCGTCGAACTTCAAGGGCCCTCCTATCCGTGTACACGTGGAGCAGTGGGTCGGTTTTTCTTTCCTTGAAATCCTGTCGCCTCACCACTGTACTTAAGCCAAGTAAATCTACTCTGGAGACTCGACTTCTTATCGCCCCATCGCACTTGCCAGCTGTTTCGGAAAAGAGATGGAGAGAACGAATTCGATTCGCCTAGAGTGGGCTAGAGCACCACGAGATATATCCTGATGCTATGCCGGGCTTTCGGCGTGGGCGGTCCCCTATATATAACACTATTGACGTGGTCTCGTCTGTGCAACATCAAACAAGCTTGAAACGATTACCTGCGGCATTGTTGTTGAACGTGAAAGGCGGACATGATAATGTATCGCATGAAACCATTTTTTAGGTCTTGAAAAATGTTGTATTGGAGAGGGGCGGTGTTTACCGTTGGCGTGACAGCTACTTCCAGGGCAGAGCTTACAATTCTTGAGGGCAACATCACTGTGCGACCTCCTGTAAAACCTGAATTGTGTGTGCAGTGTGTGTTTGTTATGTGCAATGTGCATCTCTTCTTTGTCTGTCTCTCTTTTTTCCCTAATTACCCTCTCCTCTGTGTGGGATAGCAAAGTGGACTTAGTCTAGTCAACCTCCCTACCTTTCTGATATTCTTTTTTTTCTATCTTTGTACGAACTGAGGATGGCAGAACACATTATTGCATCTGTCGTAGTGTGCCTCGAGGCGGAGTATACTCAGCCCCACACTTTTTAACTAGTGCCCTTCTTCGTGGTTGATGCTCTTCCACGATCTATCAATATATATAAATGACATCTGTATCTGGGCGTCAGGCGTCACACGCCTCCATATGCATGCCAGACTTCCAAGAGCGGCGACACTAACGACAAAGTAACTTCAGGGATGGCGAGCAGAGCTGTTATCAAAGAAGTGCTCACTTATTGCATTTGTGCGTAAGATGATGGGCCCGCATGTCAACCACACACGATCAAATACGTGAAGACCTATTGATTTTTCGGTGTCATATTTCATCGTGACTTCTCCTGGAGCCGTCGCATCACCTGTACATAAAAACGAAGCTCACGATGATAACCCACGTACTAAGGCTTCTTGCTGGAAAAACGTGGGGTACATTTGTACGAGCGATGCTTCAATTTTAAGCTGTTCCGCTTTTCGGTTTTGTGCGCTACAGCTCACCTGTGCACTGTGGGACCAGAAGAACAGACGTGCGTGTCCTCCAGTCGCTTAGAGCCCAAGCACTGCGAATATGCCTTGGCTTTCCGAGATGCACACCTACAGCAGCGACAGTCGTCGTCGTGCGTGATTGCCTAGTCTACACACATTTTTTTTTCATTTTGTGAACTATTGCAGACAGTAGTGCAAGCAGGAGACAATATACATAAACAGACACAAAAAAATGAAAGTTTCAAAACTTTTTGCGTAGCGAGGGTGAAGAAGATGGCAATGAATTGTACTTTGTGATTGTTCTGGAAAGAATGAATCTCCATATAAATTAGTTATTTCGAATACAGCTATGATGCAATGGCTGTGCTGGTGACGTGAGGCTCGACGGATGTGTTTTTGAAAGCAATCATTTAAGTTTTACTCGAGCTTACCAAAGTAAACCAAGATAAACTGAAGGTGTGCCTGCTCTTTTTTCCTTTGAATAGCGGTTCTAATTCGGCCATCTGTAGGATATCTGACGGTGAATCAAGGCGCCTGAAATGTTCGTGAACGTAGTGGACGAGATTTTTTTAAAAGTTTCGACTTTTCTATGTTGACTTGGGTATAAGGATCCCAAGCAGCACTGCTGTATTCCAAAACGGGAATACAGCAGTTTGTACGTCGTTTGTTTTGTACGTCGTCGACCTAAGAAAAGGGTGGCATTCGCCCAATTTGTGTTTTAGGAGGACTAAAGTTTTCCGGGCTTTAGAACATCTGTCATTTATATGGATTGATCATTTAAGATTGGAAGTTATTGTAATTCTTAAATATTTTTGTGCCCGGACTTCTTCAAAAATGTTATCTTTCATACAGTAGGTAAAATGAAGTTTGTTGCATTTCTTAGTGATGCTCAGTGTGCACAGTTTTTTTGGAGGTTGATTACCATTCCCCGATTTCGCACCATTCTGCCAATTTATTTAAAGTGCTATTCAAGGTAATTTGATCGTGCACCGAATATACAGGCGTGAATATGATACAGTCGTCTGCAAGTAACTTCAAGCGAACAAACGTGTCCGCTACGCGTTGAACGTCACTGATCTAGATGTTAAAGAGCAGTGGGCCCAGGACGCAACCCTGCGGAATTCCTCAGTGCACATCGAAAAATCGTGATTTTGATCACTCAATATTTATGTGCTGTTTTCAAATGGAAAGGTATGTAATGATTCAATAAATAATGTGCAAGGGTAATCTGATTGTTCTCATATTCAGTATAAACTTTGAATGCACTACTTTGTCAAACACCATAAAAATATCTAAAAGTAATAAATGAATCTGGCCACCTTTGTCAAGAACCTTAGAAAATTTGTGAACTGTTGTGATTAATTGGGCTATTGTTGGTTATCTATACTGAAACCATGTTGTGCACTAGTTAATACACGTGGTTTTTTGCAAAAAGATTCATGTATTTTGCTAATATTTCATCGAACATCTTAGACGAAGAAGTCAGGGAGATAAGACGGTAGTTATCTATCTCTGATGGGGAATCACTTTTTAAAACAGGAACCGCTTAAGCGAGACGCCAATCGTCAGATAATGAAGCCGTATCGATAGACTTCCGAAAAAAATTCGCAGCATATCCACGGATTGAATGATGGAGAGTGGGGCAAAGCATTCGTCCGTCCATTCGTTCTTGCTTCCGTCCATCCATGCGTCCGTCTGTGTAACCGTTCATGCGTCCATACGCCCGTCCGTGCTTGCGTCTGTTCGTGCGTCCGTCCCTGCACTAGTCCATGCATCCGCCCCTGCGTCCGTTCATGCGTCCATCTATGCATCTGTCTGTGTATGCGTTCGTCCGGCTATTAAACACTCCAAGTACCACCATCTCGCATCTTTTCATCATATATTCCTTATATAGGAGCACCGCCATCCAGTGGACATTCCAAGGACTAAACGAGAGGTGGCATAGGCACACTTTCTTACGGCTTGCGCTTCGGGTCTACTTCCCACCTTTAACCACCTTAAGTTCATGGTATATACTAGTTCACTGTATTCATGGCACTGCGACCCAACGCTAGCTAAACCTTTCTAAAACCAAGGAGGTTACGCCCAGTGAGTATAACGTAGCAACTTTATGCTGTCAGATAGTGGTCAATGTACATGTCAATGGTTGCTAATGGGGATCGCAGCGTGCGCGTTAACTAAAAGCAGAATGCTCCTGTTTCTCATTCCCCATTAGCAGCCATTAGCAGCCATTGGCATGTACATTGAGCACTATTTTTTATTCTTCAACTACGCACAGAAGAAATCTCTCACCGGCAGCACCTTGGTGGTCAAAACGTTATACTTGTTACACACTACAACGGCTATGAGGGACGAATGGGTGCCGCTACAAAGAGCTTGGCCCCTAAAAGTATTGCTAAAAGAGGAGCGACTTGTATTGCATATCTTTTAAAGGGCCCCTCACCAAGCTCCCAAAATACAAAAAATAGCGCAATATTCCTTTCTGATATTTCTCGTCCCTCTTGGAACTTTACTGTGACGTATACAGACAGTAGTTCCTGAGACGTGCCCCGCCGTGGTGGTCTAGTGGCTAAGGTACTCGGGTGCTGACCCGCAGGTCGCGGGTTCATATCCCGGCTACGGCGACTGCACTTCCGACGGAGGCGAAAATGCTGTAGGCCCGCGTGCTCAAATTTGGGTGCACGTTAAAGAACCCCAGGTGGTCGAAATTTCCGCAGCCCTCCACTACGGCGTCTCTCATAATCATATGGTGGTTTTGGGACGTTAAACCCCACATATCAATCAATTTCCTGAGACGTATATATATACAGTGTACATGCTCTAAATTCGTTGATATACACAAAATATCACATTCGATTTGTTTCCTGCACTGCTCTGCCATTCATCCACTCATCCGTTCTTCTTTGTCTCGCATGAATATTGTGCACGATCAACCGATCAGACTTCGTTTTTGTGTTTACAACTGCAGAAGCGGCGATAACAGCGTGCAGCCGAGAAGCTCGAAATCCTGATAGGCTCTAGCGCTTAGTGTTGATATTGTTCACGCACATTCAAGAACTAAGGGGTGAGGAAGATGCATCATGTGTATGAAAGAGGGGAGAAAATCACTCCCTCGGCTTTCAACGCGGTGTGGTGAGTGGTCCTTTAAGAAACGCGTTTGGAATCTTATCTGCTCCTGTCGACTTCTTAAGTGCAGCAGAAGTTCAATCACGCTTTCAGTAGATATACTAACTGTGTTATCGTGGAATTGTTCGGAAAGCGACTCTGTCATCTAGGAGCATGGCTTCGTAAAAACGCTTTGAAAAAACATGTTGAATGACTCAGCAATTTTTTCTCACTAAGAGCACTTCCGTTCAGGAAAATTTCATTCAGTTTTTGAGAATCGTTCCGGGAAAAAACTTTCAGAATTAGGCAAGATTTTCTGTCAAAACGCGACCGAGCTTAAGAATACTCTATTCTTGTATTTTTAGCTTTAGATCGAGAGCTTAATTAGATATAATGTACGTACCCTATTTTTGTTTGGGACCTTTTAATTGGCGTTTTAGTTGAATAATTTTTTTCTTTACCCATGGTTTATCTCGACTAGTCTTCTTCATTTTATCTGGGAAAAGGGTTTCTATGCAGTGCTGACAGCATTGTTAAAGTTTAGTACATAATATGTTGACGTGATCATCACAGAGAGAAATAAGAGTGACTGCTGACCTGCAGGTCGCGGGATAAAATCCCGGCAGCGACGGCTGCATTTTAGATGGAGGTAAAAAAGCTGTAGGCCAGTGTGCCCAGATTTAGGTGCACCTTAAAGAAACCCATGCAGTAGAGATTTTTAGAGCCTTCTACTACGGCGTCTCTCATAATCATGTGGTAGTTTTGGTACGTTAAACCCCACATATCAAATCAATCAAGGAAAAAGGGTGTCTTCTAAATGAAGTATAATGTTCGAGTCATCAGCTGCATTGTTGTTTTTAACTTATACCGATTTAGGGTTGCACGAACGAACACACATAAAATAGACTAAGTTATGATCTGAAATCTTATCGTGTACTTAGGTTGAACACTCGCCAAGGCCAGGGGAGCACAGAACTATGTCTAAGATTGAATATGATGTAGGGGTAACACCTGTAAGAAGCAGGACGGTTTGGCTTAAGTAGTACGCCAGCGTCATGTCTAATAAGGTGTTAGAAGTGGTCACATTAGTGAGGCCACACGACCGCAAACACCACTCAATACTAGGGAGATTTAAATCTCATTCTATAATTAGCTTCTGATTCCGGTATCTGCTTAAGTGATCGTACAGATCTGACAGCACATTCGGATTAGCACGAGGTGGCTTGTACAGCGGGCGCAACTAAGAGCTGATTGCCCGATAAGCCAAGTTTCACAGATAATAGTGACGTGGAGATCATACGTCAGCAATTCAAGCTCTATCTGATATTTTTTTCATTACACAGGATTTTACAACAAAATAGAGCAGACAAAAAACTTTTTTTGGTATGTTCATTTTCGGCCTGCGAATATCAGTCATCTGATCTTCCAGTTTTATTTCTCAACAGTGTAGATCTGCTCCTGGTATCAACTCTTTGTAGAGAAATTCTACTGTCCGTCGCCTCATTCTACGCGAATATTTCAATATTTTCGAAAAGGTTTTCATAGAAAAGTCTAATCGTATCACCGGGACGTCGGTCAGAAGTTACAGTTTAAAAATATCAAGTAAAAAGGGTGTCTATTTGTCCCACAACAATAATCGTCATCAGGCTTGCGTGCACATCCTTTCTTGAAAACTCGGTGCTGGCCACTTTTTCTATCAGAATGTAATATAACCCTGATAATGGGCATGTCGATCATGACCGGAATGTACCGGGCGCGGGGCGATAGCGCAAGGATAGAACGCAATGTAGATGACGATTATTGTTGTGGGACAAAAAAGTGGCAGCATATCCACGGAGTGAATGATAGATAGTGGGGCGAAGAATTCGTCCGTCCATGCATCCGTCAGTGTGACCGTCCATTCGTCCATCAGCCCGTCCGTGCGTGCGTCTGTTCGTGCGTCCGTCCCTGCGTTCGTCCATGCAGCCGCCCCTGCGTCCGTTCATGCGTCCATCCATGCAACTGTCTATGTGTCCGTTTGTCCATCTATTCAACACTCTAAGTACCATCATCTCGCATCTTTTCATCATATATTGGATGGATGGATGGATGGATGCTATGAGCGTCCCCTTTATAACGGGGTGGTGACAAGTATGCCACCAGGCTCGACAAAAAAAAAAAACTTTTTTTCTTTATATGTTGGTCTAATGCCTCTACTTCGATAAATTCTATCTTAATGGAAAAAAAGGTAAATTTTCAGCTTAAGTTCTCTGCCATTTACGGCACACTGTCCATATTTTATTTTTCCAATATTTATTTTTGTCCTTTCTCTCTAATTTTCTGCCACCAATACTCTAACCGTCTCTTACTTATTTCAATCGCGGGTGTGTTCAGCTTTCCATTGTTGTCCCTAAAACCCAAGGCTTCCTGTAGGCTCGTGCCCAAACGTACACCTGGGTGGATATCTCCACATTCAATCAGAACATGCTCCGCCGTTTCCTTATCTTTCCCGCAGCATGTGCATTGTTCTTCTTCTTTACTGAATCTTGCTTTATAACTACGCGTTCTAAGGCAACCCGATCTCGCTTCAAACAGTAAAGCGCTTCCCCTTGAATTATCGTAAAATGCCTCCCTCCTTATTTCATTTTTGCCCTTTCGGTAGTTACTCAAAGCCGGTTTTTTCTCCATAGCTGCCATCCAGTAAATCCTCTCCGCCTCCCTGACTTTTCCCTTAACGCTCTTTGTTGACATATGGCTCACAATACCAGCCGTATATTTACTAGTGAGTCTTCTAGTTCTTTTTCTCCACTGTGTGTCCACGCTCTTCCTATACAAATAACGGAACACCTTCTCTGCCCATCTACTCTCCTTCATATTTCTTAGCCTTTCTTTGAACCTTATTTTGCTCTGCGCTTCCCTCGCCTCAAAACCTGCCCACCCCATATCGCCCTTTACAGCCTCGTTTGTCGTCTTCCCGTGAGCACCCAACGCGAGGCGTCCCACAGTCCTTTGATTGACATCCATTCCCGATTGCACCTCTGCCCTCATGCACACCACTGAGTTCCCAAAAGTAAGCCCTGGAACCATTACACCCTTCCACAGACCTCGAAGCACCTCATACCTATTGTATCCCCACAACGCTCTGTGCTTCATTATTGCCGCATTCCTCTTTCCTTTTGCTGCCGAGGCTTTTTCCTGTACCTCCATGTATCTATCACTCTCATTTACCCATACTCCAAGGTACTTGTATTCACTTACCCTCGGTATTTCTTGGCCTTGTATGGACACCGTCTGATCACAAGGATCATTGAATACCATCAATCCACACTTCGTTACACTGAATCCTAGTCCAAGAGCTTCACCTTCCCTTCCGCATATATTCGCCAGCTGCTGTATATCATCTCGACTGTCCGCAAATAAGACGATATCGTCCGCATAAAATAAACCTGGAAGCTTCTGCTCAATCATCATGCCGCCCTGTTTGTGTGACAGATTAAAACCAATGTTGCTACCTTCTAGCGCTTTTTCCATACTCACCATGTACAGCATGAATAACAGCGGGGACAAAGGACATCCCTGTCTCAGACCCCTGCTAACCTCAACGTTCTCTTTGCTACGCATTCCTTCCCACTCTATGCAAACTGTATTTTCTCGGTATATCTCCCTCAAAAGCTGTATACAGTCGTCGCCCATGCCCATTCCTTTCAATATATCCCACAAAATTTCCTGATTAACGTTGTCGTATGCCCCAGTGATGTCTAGAAAAGCCACGTACAAGGGCCTATTCTCTATTTTGGATATTTCTATACACTGAGTGAGAACAAACAGGTTATCGTCTAACCGCCTGTCGACTCGAAATCCGTTCTGAAGTTCTCCCAAAATATCGTTATGTTCGGCCCATGTTTCTATTTTCATTTTTACTGCTTGCATCGCCATCCTGTATAGTACCGATGTAATGGTTAGTGGTCTATACGAGCGAATCTTGTCCTTTTCTCCCTTGCCTTTATAGATTAAGTTCATTCTACTTTGTCGCCAACTGTCCGGTATTTGTCCGTCCTTTAAGCTTTTTTCTACTGCTTTTAACAATGCTTCTTTAGTGTTATGTCCTAGTTCGTTAATGAGGCTAACGGGAATCCCATCTAAACCCGCGGCAGTGCGCTTTGGAATTTTTCCTTCGGCCTTTTTCCAGTTGAAATTATCAAGTACTAGCTCTTCCTCTGTTGCTTTCTCCGCCACACTTTTACTCACCGGGGAGATCCCCTGGACGCTCTTTTGAAACGAATCGGCTGTTACCTTTTGGATGTAACCTAGCGCTTCGTACCCTTCCAATTGATTTCCTCCTTCATCTAGAATATGTTGTTGCGTTGTGACAGACTTCCTACCTAGCGCCTTTATGTGGCTCCAAAAAATCCTAGGCGCGGCCTCCTTTTTTTCGTGTATCTCTGTCATCCAGCGTTCACTTTCACCTTTAATTTTTGCCTCTACCAATTTCTGTACAAGGGATTTTTTCTCTAAATATATTTCCCATATTTTTTTTACTTCGTCCTGCGGCCGCTTCTCCTTTTTTGCCTTTCTATGCTCCCGTGAGGCTTCGCGTCGCTTCTCGATCGCCTCCCGGATTTCCTTGTTCCACCAACTTTTTGGCTTCCTTTTTCCTTTCCAGCAAACAGTTTTCTTCTCTTTCCCTATCTCCTTCGTCATTAGATGTAACAGCTCACTATACTCCCAGTCCTTGCCTGGTATTTCGCCTACTTCTTTCTCGACTCTTGCGGCTATATTTATTATTTGTTTGTCATTTAAATACGAGCTGCCAGACTTTGATTCCATGCTCATATTTTCAGTTTCGTATCCCATTTGTAATGTTATTCGTTTATGATCACTACCCAAGCTGTTAATGCCTTCCTCGTCTATCCTCATTTCTGTCAGTTTGTGGTAAATTCCTTCAGTCATGAGACAATAATCAATACTTGATTGCTTGTTTCCGACTTCCCATGTGATCTGGCCGTCACATTTAGGCCCCGTGTTAACTATCTCCAGACTATGTTGCTCGCAAAGATCTAGTAATAACTTCCCATTGGTGTCTGAATATCCGTCAAGGTCATGTATGTGGGCATTCATGTCCCCTAGAAGGATGATTTCGGCCCCATTACCAAATTCCTTAATATCCGCACTCATGCAATCCACTATCTCCTGATTCTTTTCTCTGCAGTTATTCCCCGTCCACAAGTAGGCTACCCCTAGCCACGTTTCCTTTCCACCTACTGTGCCCCGAACCCAGAGGTGCTCTGAACACGTCTGTTTCACTCTAACCCATTTGGCTCCGCGGTGAATTAGCATTCCTACACCCCCACCTTTCCTTTCCGATATGGTCCTGTTACACCCTTCCCAAACATAATTTTTAATATGTGGTGGCTCTTCCAAGTCTCTAAGGTGTGTTTCTGTAACCGCATACACGCCTATCTGTTCTTTGTTTAACTGCTCCTCAATCTCTAACCATTTTGCCTTCTTTCTGCCACCCTGCATGTTTATGTAACTAATTGCAACACGCGCCTTTTTCCTTTTTCTTTTACCTTTTTTCTGGTTTTTCGCAATTCTACCTGTCAAAGCGTCCTCCTGGTTGCTTTCCCTGTTACGAGCTACCCCGGACTCCGAAGGGCCCGTGAGCCCCCCAAAAAAGCTACTGCGCGTCCTGCCAGTCGCCAGCCCACCTCGTGTCCAAGCCTCTTATCGAAATGAATCCTGTCTCTTTGGAATCCACCCCACCTGTGCACTTCCCTGTTTAAATCCACTACCTCGAAACCCTTCTCTCGACTAATCCGCCATATCTCCTTGTTTGCGTCGACAACCGCTCTTCGCAGGTTGACGTTGCGCACCGGTACTTCCGGTACTGTGCATACTACAATTTGCACCTGGGGGGACACGGTGCGCATGTCATCCACCCCTCTCGCCAAGGCCGTCGCTAGTCCTGACGATTCTTTTTTCAGGACGTCATTTAACCCTCCCGCAATTACAACGAGGTTACGATTGCCAGCCTTAGCTGCGAGTTGTTCACCCGCTTGACTCATTACTGTCCCCAGCGTTTGTCCTGGGAACGTCCCTATCGCAACTCTCTTGTCGCCTTTCACCCTTTCTTTGATTGCCGCTGCGCATCGGACCAAATTTGAGTCACCGGCGATGATGACCTGTTCAGACATTCCTTCTGAAACCTGCACCTGGCTGCTGACTAGGTGACTAGCGTGAGTCACGGCTGCTGGTTTGCTCCCTCCCTCCCTCAAAACTACTTCCCGGTAGCTGGGCCCTGTGGCCAATGTATCTGCCTTTGTCATGCCTGTTTCCTTCATCTCTCCCGCACGGGGGGTCGTCGCCATAATGCTTCCGCCGTCACCTGCGTCTTCGTTCCCTTTCACGACCTTCGATAGGCCCTTCTCGGCTGCCCGGAGCCTTTCTTCCATGGCTGACGTTTTCTCTCGCTCCTTCGCCAATGCATTCTCCAGCGCTGCGATTTTCTCCATGAGCCCACTCTGGACCGCCATCATATTTTTCATTTTCTCCTCGAACTCGCACTGTCTACACTTGGCGTCATCTTCTGCTTTCTCCTCCGCACTAATTTCCACCTTCCGCCCTACCCCGCACTCGGAACACTTTACGGTCTTTTTGACCATGGCTAGCTCAGTTTACCGATGCCCACGTGTTAGAAAACTGTACTAAAATACACTGGTCTAAGCCAAAAATAACCACAATAATAAATAAATACGCTACACTTCACAGCACCTGCGCATGCACGTGGTCGGTCTACGCGCAGGCTTCAGCCACGTGGTGGCTGGAGAAAAAAAGACACAGTACAAAATACTAATAAAAAAAAACCGTACACCGTACTAGACCTAATCAAGCCTTACGCTAGCGCCTTACGTTCTCATAACGCTACATATAGAGGCAAGCTGGATATTCCCATATAGAAGCACCGCCATCCAGCGGACATTCCAAGAACTAAACGAGAGGTGGCACACGCACACTTTCTCACAGCTTGCGCTTCGGGTCCACTTCCCACCTTTAACCACCTCGAGTTTATGGTATATACTAGTTCACTGTATTCATGGCACTGTGGCCGAACGCTCGTTAAACCTTTCGAAAACCAAGGAGGTTACGCCCAGCGACTATGACGTAGCAAACTTTTTCAGTCAGATAGTGCTCAATGTACATGCCAATGGCTGCTAATGGGAAATGAGAGGCGGAGAATTCGGCTTTTACTTTCTTACGGCTTGCGCTTCGTATCTACTTCCCATTTTTAACCACCTCGAGTTCATTCATGGTATATTCAAGTTCATTGTATTCATGGCACTGCGGCTCAACGCTCGCTAAACCTTTCTAAAGTTAAGGAGGTTACACCCAGCGAGTATATATGTATATATATATAGTTATATATGGCTCCATATATGTCCCTGTTGCTATGACCTAGTTCCGAAGCCCCTAGGGAGAGTAGTACCGTTTCAGACCGCTCAAGCCTGTGGTTTTGGAAAGCTGGTATTAGAATTTTTTTCCTTAAATTTTGATAGCTGCGGCATTCTGTGAAAAAGTGCTCTATGGTTTCTGTTTGTGTACAATAGTAACAATGAGGGGAAGGAACAAAACCAGGTCTGTATAAATAAAAGTTTAAAGGTGGAATCCTGCATCGCAATATAGTGAATGTCACTTCGAATTGTCTTGTTGCACACCAAGCGCTGTACCACTGAAACTTAAGGTGCTTAAAATCTGCGCCATTTAGAACAGAACAGTTTGCGTGTTCCTAGCGTATACAGAAATTCCGAAATCGCGTAATTGTATATAAGCAGCGGGGTCTTAGAATATTCAGGATGGGGCTCTGAATTGATTCTGCCGCCAGTGTGTCCGCCGCATCTCCACTTCTTTGTGCGATTTCTTCTTCTTTTCTTTGTTTTTGTAAAGCGAAAGCCTTAGATGCCTGTTTGAAGGTAGTTTCAGGTAAAATACGCGTGATCTATTAAAAAAAGTGATCGCGTTAGCTCACTTCTATGCTCACATTTCATAAGACCCATGTTATGCAGGTATGCGTCACACGTAGCTTTGTGAAACACTTTTATTACACCCAGAATATGCATTTCACATTGTTGACGTTGTAATCTGCTAACCTGCCAAAGGTATCTATATGAGTTTTGAGCTCTCATACAAATGTAGGCTGTACCGTACGATACACGACAAAAAGAGACACACGGTAACACCTGCACGCCCAACTCGGACCTGTGTGGCTTGACATTTTTTTTTTTTTTTCCGCTCACATGATCTTTTTTTGTTCGCACATGAGGCTCCGGCTAGTCCTTGGCTTGCGATTAGGTGGCATACAACGTTTTTAGATACTAAAAACCTTGGTGGCGTTGCACAAAATACCCCACTTCAAGATCGGGCCAGATACACTCCCGCACTTTTCAAAACAATTTGTGGCTGCGCCACTGGGGACGCTAGGCGAGAAACGAATATTGAAATCTGTTTAGAAACAGACAAAACAGACGTCATTTACATGAACATGGATATAAGATGACGTTGAAAGAACATGTACATTCGATGGTTCACACAAACACAACCACAAAAATCTTCCTTTCTTTTTCCAAGGACAACAGACTCACACGAGCGGCTGCACAAACTTAATGATGCCGTATACTACACAACACCGCCGTCTTGCACGGTGACGTTACGTGTGCGCATGTGTGCTTTTTTTTCTATCTTTCTCTTTTTGCTTTTCTTTCACCCCCCTTCCTCTATCTTTTCCTTCTATGCAGAGTAGCATACCAGTTATTCCAAACTGGTTAACATCCCTGCCTTTACTTTCTTTTGTTTTCCTTTCTTCCTTTTAAATGCGAAGCATTTCTTAGCGAACTTCGCCGACTTTGAGCGTATCTATCTATCTATCTATCTATCTATCTATCTATCTATCTATCTATCTATCTATCTATCTATCTATCTATCTATCTATCTATCTATCTATCTATCTATCTATCCGCCTATGACTTTTAGCTCTCCTGGCCGTTTCAATAACGGTATCGATACCAAACTTGGTATGACGTAGCATGACTGTATGAAGAACATTTTTTACTAGTCATAACATGAAAATCATGGCACGTATGTCATGAATGTCAGGATTTACATTTCATGGTCCTGCAGCTCTTGCGGAGGTTTTTTTCACTTGGCATGTTGCAAAACTGGTATGGGATGATTGATCGCCGGATCAGTGCAAATTTCGCGCCAGTTGCCGTAGGGCCGCGCCGACGGACACTGATCGCGTCGGTCGCGTCGGTCGCGACTAGTGTTAGGCGTTTTGCTAACGTAGCGTCGCTCTACCCAGTGTGCACGCGCGTTAACGCTACATTGGAGTATATCGGGCCCTTTATGATGCGCTTGCGACCGTTTTGCTAGCTCCACATATACCAAATTTGGTGTTACGTGACGTCAACGGATGACGACATATATGACTGCTGCAAACATGATAATCCTGACACGCGTGTCATGTAAGAACATGACAACATACCATGCTCATAGCGTGCCCCCGGCCGTTTCGCTAGGTCCACATATACTAAATTTGGTATTACGTGGCGTGAATAGATGACGAAGGAAAACGACACATCCAAACAGGATGATCATGACACGAAAGTCTTGTGCGGCATCATTTACCTCTACCTCGTAACGTTGTGCTGATTGTAAAGTGACATATCAACGTTTCTCATTCGTGCTTCGTATACGATCGATTCCCACTGTACGTGGGGCGGAATTGTTGTAGGCCCGTGTGCTCAGATTTGGGTGCACGTTAAAGAACTCCAGGTGGTCGAAATTTCCGGAGCCCTCCACTACGGCGTCTCTCATAATCATACGGTGGTTTTGGGACGTTAAACACTACAAATCAAAACCCACTGTACGAGGGATCTCCCATTTTTGTTCTTTAAAGGGCTAATTAAGAGCAGCATACCCACACAAGGGAAAGGCGGCGTCCTTCAGATCAGACCGACCCAACTTTTCTTCGCGCCAAAAATAACTATCATTGATTGCATGCGAAACGGAGCAAAGGTCATTTCGAATCATGGCCGTCATAATAGCAGCGATCAATTTCTTTATCCAGCAGCTGGCCGGCTCACAGCTTCAGCGATACGTCGTTAAATCAGACACGTCAACTCTACCTTCTCTCCTCGTTATGTCTATATATAGGAGAAAGGGCACAATCGAAGTCCGCTTCCTCCACGCATTTGTACTGGCACGTCTGCCGCCTTAGCGCTACCATTACGACGGAGGTTCAACTGTTGTTCAACCGTTCAGAGCAGCCTTTCAGAGCCTTTTCTAAACACTCATCGGGTAACTGCTGCAAGCACACTTGCTGAGTACCCACTACAGCATTAATAATAATAATTTCTGGGTCGTAGGCCGGCATTCGCTATGCTATCCTTCGTCATTCTTCTGAGAAACGTGGTATCCGCTAAACATTTGCCAGGAAGTTTGTGCCAATGGTGCATGCAGTGGTTGCCTACGCTGAGGAGGTATTCCTGAAGTGGATATGCGCCACAGTTGATAGGTGATCAAGAATAAGCTTTTGTAATGGGTTGGAACATTGGACGACCCACTCGTTACACTATTCGCATTATGTGACGCCTCGTTGTTGTTTTGTTGTTCTAAAACGCTCTATTACTCATATTAACGTGATTCCTTTCGCAACATCAAGCCTGTCTAAGGAAAGTTTGCGAACAAGTCCCAAGCGCTGGCGTTGTTCAATAGTTCAGTAGTAGAATACTGGGCTGTAACGCAGTGCCATCCCAGTATTTTATGACTGAGCAGTATACTCCATCACAGTATATATTCTACCACAGACTTTCTCTGAAAGTTTTTTCATGGCAAAAAAGAAACAAGTTGCCCGGAAATATGGCTGACTGGACGAATTGCCTACGTGCCAGATATATAACCTTTGTTGGAAATTAACAGCCTTTACCTTTCACGGGAAAGCATTTCTTATCTCATTCGTCCTCTGAGCGCAGTTTTCACTCGCAAGCAGAGCGCTTCCGCCATCGCGGCGACACTCATGTACTGATAGTTCCCGCAGGATCAAGTGGTCGCTGCCGCGGAATCGTCAAGTGGCCGATCGCAAGACAAAGGTTGCTGTACCATGCAACCTGGTTGCACATTTACTGTTGTGGAGCTTCTGTTTTGTGATTACGCTGTGCACAATAATTTTAAACAACTTCTATCCGATTTTCAGCCCATAACGAGTCATGAGGTGGCAAGTCTTACGTGGCCGCATTCTATGCGTTACTACTTGTTAGAAACCAAAATATAACAGTGTTTATTTAGTTTTCATGCAGGGTGACAGATTAGGTCTTTAAATTAAATCATAAGGATTTTATATAAATTAAAGTGGCCTTTTTTGAAAAGAACATTATCAAACTTCTGTTTTCTGGTTAACCACTCACGTTTCAGCAAAATTAAGAAGTAAATTAACTGGGGTGAAACCGCGAGATTTATTTAGCAAGAAAGCAAAAAAAGTCAATGTTAATTGCACTGACCTTCATTATGCTTTCTTTCAATATTTTGTAGCGAACGTTCCTGAAATTTTAGCATTATATTCCTGAAAATTTTGAAAGGTATTACATGTGGTTTGCCCTGCTTAGTTTTTTGCTTAACTTTTTCAACACGTGACGAAAATAATCGACGCATAAATTTTCCCACCACTTACTTTTTTCAGGTGACTAAATATTGCCGCCAAGAAGTGAACCGCTCTTTACGCAAGAGTTATCAGAGTAAGAAATCACGAAATTGGCAAAAAAAGCGTTTTTTTCCTCCAAAATTTATACGTGCATTTTTTTCGCCCTAGCAGATTTCATTTCCCCGAACTTCGAAAGTATTGTTCTGCCAAGTCCTGTAGTAAATTTAATCAAATTGGGTAATGATGACCGGGACCTTGTGTTCAATCTTATCTGGACACACCCATGACATGACTATGCAGCAAAACGGAGTTGATGGCTGCGGAAATTTCGCACAGCTTGTGTTGTTTTCCGCGCACTATAATACAGTATTCTGTAGCATTTAACTTCCTTTTATATGCGACCGCCGCTGTCGGTATTCAGCCGGTGCCCTTCGCGGTCAGACACAGAGCACCGAAACCACAGTATACCACAGCGACTGTTTGCCCTACCGAAAATGAGCTTGAATATGGACCTTATGACATGACGGCTACGGCAGTTGTTTGAGGTTAGGAAAGAAACCTTGTGCCCTTATTTTTGCAGCCACTATTACCAGCCCCACTTGTCTTTGAAGATATGTGAGTATGCCATGAATACGAAATCTGCTTAAATATACTCCACATTTCTGACCAAACGCTGACCACCTCTTCTTTTTCTGCGCGTCGCCCAATGTCCACCGTCGATTGGGTTGAAAAACCTTCATTTATTCTTAGGACACGCCTTCTGAGTTCTCACCTCCTGCCCTCATGAGAGGTAACTGAGAAAACCTTGGCCTCTGAAGGAGTGTTCGCAGCATCGCTTGACCCTATTTCTTCCTCCACGATTGTGCGTTCAGTAAATGCTTCTTAATTTCTAATGAAACATTTACTTCAATATATAAAACAGATAAAACAAGAAACCTAACTTTGTTCAGTACTTCGATCATCTTCCGGGTGATTAACAGTTTTGAATCATGAATGTGCGTTGCTCACATTCAGTCATTTTACAAAGCGTTTCATAGTGGTAAACCAGTGTTTGGCATATTGTCATCAAACTTATTTATTCTAGTGACAGTATTAATGCGCATTGCATTCGCGACAAATTGTTTATTGTATGCTACTGCTGAATAACAAAAAAGCTAAAGTGTATATGTTAATTTTACAATGGCAACTCGGGCACTTTATTTCAGTTGATGTGATGTGTTTTGGCATTAGACACTCAGAGGTCCGAGTAACTCAGCCACCAGAAATCTAAATGTAAATTGTCAATTAACTCTCCGATGTACACTTAAAGGGACTCTAAATAGAAGCAATGAATTGGTTTGCGAGTATAAATTGTACTGTGAGAACTGTAATGTCGTTAATTTAACTTACTGGGGAGAAAATCAATTCCTAATTTTATTTATAATTTTCGTGCTGAAATCTCATTGATTTGTAGGGTTTAACGTCCCAAAACCACCATTTGATTATGAGAGACGCCGTAGTGGAGGGCTCCGGAAATTTTGACCACCTGGGGTTCTTTAACGTGCACCCAAATCTGAGTACACGGGCCTCCAACATTTCCACCTCCATCGGAAATGCAGCCGCCACAGCCGGGAATCGAACCCGCGACCTGTGGGTCAGCAGCCGAGTACCTTAGCCACTAGACCACCGCGGCGGGGCGCGCTGAAATCTCGGATCTGCGTGTGATGTCACCAATTTCAAAGTGTATTTTTCGCATTTTGGGGACATTGGCTCAGTGAAGTTTCCTGAAACTACAGTTATAATGCTTTTGGATCTCTAAGAAGAGAATGTGCTCCCTTTCTGCCGTTTACAAACTACGCAGGACTGAATAGACAGTGTCGACGTCACAGAATCTGGTGTGGAAATCCGAAAGTAGCGTCCCTTTCAGCTGTTTTTTTTTTTAGTGCGTTTTCTCATTCATCAAGCGTCTTCGCGTGGTTTGGAGTTGTCTTTTTAGTTGTGATAGTGTAAGTTACTAACGCGAGAAAAACTTTTTTTAATATTTAGTGTCCCTCTAATGTTACTGACATTAGGCATCATATGCCTACCGTCTGTCTAAGGACACACTTGGAGTTCACTAAGGCGACATTAGACAAGGAACTTTCTTATTCATAAGGAGAAACCTGAGTAGGGCTAACATGTGCAGTAATTGTAAGCATTCAGTATCTACTCATTAACCGAGTTCTGTACTTTTTTTTTTATCCATCGGTAGCAGTTGAATAGCTTCATGCACTTCTTGAAGTGATTTGCATATTTCTTGTTTCGCTGAGCAACGTTTTTAGATGGCTTGCTTTGACTACGTGCAAAAAGCTACGTTGCAGCCCCTAAATGGCGGGACGCGAACGTCGTGATGGCCTGTTAGTTTACTGCCGGCCGGTTTTTTTCGCTATTCCCGCGCAGAAGCCCAATAACGTTCTTGCGACGTCGTTATCACACTGTAAAACATTAATCGCCGCGGGATCATATTGCTTTCACGCAATGTAAATCATCATGTTAGTTGGAGCTGTGCATAGAACAACCTAAAATTACCTAGAGAGAACTCTGCCGCTGCGATCGTTCAGCGACCATAGAAATGATGGGTAGTACAAACGTTTGCCTAGTCTTCGTACTTGCGGGCAGCGAATTTTACATGCGGCTTCGTTTACTGTTTGTTTTGAAAGAAAGATTCAACTCTTTTGAACTTCGTGACCCGATTTGGAAAGGTAAGCCTTACGGCGTCTCTCATAATAATATGGTAGTTTGGGGATGTTAAACCCCACATATCAATCATCGGAAAGGTAAGTCTAAACGAATAAGGTGGTGAAGCGCAACCGCTGAACATTTGCTGATTTTCATTTCGTGTGAAAACAGCTCCAAGCCACACGAACACACACGGAGCCAAAAGCAGGCCAGAAGTACGAAGATTAGACAAATGTGTGTGCTACCCATAATTCCCATGCTCGCTGAGGCGCTATGCGTCGCAGCTCCCATAGACAGTAGCGCCAGAATTCCTTCTAGTGTATATTAGGAAACTCTCTGGAGCTAGGTACTGCGTCCATGCCGTCATGTGCAAACTATTATTAGGAGTTTTGAAGCGCACTTATATTAGAAAAGTCGAGAAGATGGCGGTTTGTCGTTTCGACGTTCCACTTAGATTTTTATGCTACATCAAACGGACCTAGTATGCATTACGACTATGTGGGGTACGTATCACTCTGTGTGGGCCTCTTCACCTTTTTTTATGAGAACAATGGTGAATGAACACATGATTGGCCGGTGTAAAAATCATAACTCAGATTGTCTGTGTGCCAACAAAGTGATCCACTCATGGTTGTCTCAGGTGCTACACCAATTGTTTAAGAAAAGGCTAAAGCATCAATGTGGTCTGGTTTCATTGTGCGTCAGGGTACGCATTGTTCTTTCCTTCACCTTGTTCGTGTCTTTCTGCACGCCACACAAACTCAATGACGGAAAGATGCATATGTTCACAGATGTGTCAACTCACGCGCCACACACTTAAAACATGTCTGCAAGTAAGCGCTTTCGAAGAACGGAGAGAAAAATTGGCTTGTTAGTGAAAGTCACATAGCTTCTGCATTAAATGGTGAGTAGACAATACTTTCTTTTAGGATTTTTTAAATGGCAGAAAGTTTTGCTTCTCATCACATTTCGGTCCGGCCAAATTCTTACTATTGTCACAAATTTTATATATGATATTGAACAAGTGGCTACATTAACTTCATGACATAACTTTCAGTCTGGATTCGAGAGTCTTTATATTTAGAACCTTCTTGAAGCCTGGCGGTCGGCATGTTGTCGCAACCTAGTCGTGATTCAGGCATTTCAGCAACTTAACATACGAGAGCGAAAAAACGCAAGCTGCTGCCCCGTGCACGCTTGGAAGTCAGTGTTTCGACAAACGCGCCGCAAACAAGGACAGCTGAAGAATCTCTAAGATTGGCTGCTTTCTATAGCTCAATCGGAAGCCGCGTATCAGGAGGTTCTGTGTACTGTGGACAAAGAGTACAATCACGACATGACTGTTGACATGAACCCATGCGGTGGAGTGCGCTATATCAAATATTAGCCTTCTTCAAGAAAAACACTGTCTTGGAAAACCTTGCGACCTTTGAGAGTGGCGGTATTTATTAAAAGAGTATTTATAACAATCAAAGAAAAAAGAGTATTTATAACAATCAATAAAACATCTGAATGGCACAATGTTCAACGAATCGTATCGGCGAGTCACCTCGGTAGGATGATTGGTGAACGAAATGGGTGTAAATGGAATGATTGGTGAACAAAATACCTCGAAGCTTTGTAATCTAAGCAGGCAAGGTTAATCCGAGTGTTCCTTGCCATGGAAGCTTCATATAGAGGGTATGCACTGAGCATTGATACGCAATGTGGCAACGCTATCGCCGTTCAATTGTGAAGGTCCGCTCGTACATTCCGTCGTACTGTTCGTGTTTCGGCGTGAAGGAGGTTTTCTGGACGTCTCTAGACATCCAAGTTGCCGTAATTGCGGACACAGCGCGTGGAGCGACTTTTTTGCCTGCAGTGTGCGGCGAGCATGCGGACCTAAATGTCAACTGCGACGCTACAGCGATGCTCGTGGTTGACGTCAAGTGCATACCCCCCTTTTGGAGGCTTTATATCGGAGCTTTGGCGCTGATTCGTATGTCTTTGGTGGACGTCCTCGTTCCAGCAACTAGCCCGTCATTTGTTTTACATTTCACATTCTTACGCGAGGTGACTCACTCTTGGAAGTACTTCACTTCTTTTGTGCTCATGTATACACGTACTCCCTGCCTCAAAAGTGATCGCGGGTGGTCGGGGTCTCATCTTAGCACCGCCATTGTCGTGCGGATGTGCGTGCGTGTGTCAGAAAAGCGTACGCAATTTGCACTACGACATTGGAAATACTGAAACAAGCAGGAGCGGGCTAAATCAAAGCACTCACTTCCCCTCTACTAGCTCCTTTGGGTGATGTCATCCTGCAGTTACAAAGAATGTCGCTGGTGAGCACCGGCTTTAAGTGCGCAACTCATTAGGGGCTCCGCTTGTCGTTTATCCGTATAGATATGATGTGTTGTGGTAGCGCTAACAATCAAGCGCTAAATACATAACACATGGCTAGCAATGCTGAAAACTAGATTAAAAAATGAAGGTCCACAATGATAAAGTTGACAAAAATGACCAAGAAGTAATAACAATTATAAATTGAAAATCACTAAGACTGCATTGGACACATGCGGTTGACTTGCGAGGCTGCGATACAAAAGTGAGAGCGCCACTGCCTCACAGAGCATCCGATTGCTCCTCCCACCTGCTCTTCGCCGGCGCTTGGTCCCTATATCTGAAAGGAGAGACAACATGGTAGAACTCGTTGCAGACAACGCGTATCTTAACGTGACAAGAGCAAAGTCGATAATAGGCATTCAAAAGTAGTGCACATTTTGCACACCGAGTTTGCGAATCTCCCTAACAATACTCAACTGGAGCCGGGGAAACTCTGCATGCTTAACTGAAATAAGAAGTCAGCAACGATTTTAATAAACGTAGTGGAGGGAATGATAATAATAGGAATCACTGGGTGTCCTTGCTAAGCACTTCCTCAGATTTCACAATAGAGATGATGCATGTATTCCTTTGTGTGTGTGTGTGTGTGTGTGTGTGTGTGTGTGTGTGTGTGTGTGTGTGTGTGTGTGTGTGTGTGTGTGTGTGTGTGTGTGTGTGTGTGTGTGTGTGTGTGTGTGTGTGTGTGTGTGTGTGTGTGTGTGTGTGTGTGTGTGTGTGTGTGTGTGTGTGTGTGTGTGTGTGTGTGTGTGTACGCGCTATAGCACCCCAGCCCCCCCCTTTTTTTGCGCGCGTCTATTTCCCTCTTCGCTTTCTTTCCCATCTTTCTTCCCCATTCCCCCTTGCCCCAGTGCAGGGTAGCAAACCGAATGCTCCGTTTTCTGGTTAACCTCCTTGCCTTTCCCTCATTTTATTCTCTCTCTCTCTCTCTTGTGTGTGTGTGTGTGTGTGTGTGTGTGTGTGTGTGTGTGTGTGTGTGTGTGTGTGTGTGTGTGTGTGTGTGTGTGTGTGTGTGTGTGTGTGTGTGTGTGTGTGTGTGTGTGTGTGTGTGTGTGTGTGTGTGTGTGTGTGTGTGTGTGTGTGTGTGTGTGTGTGTGTGTGTGTGTGTGTGTGTGTGTGTGTGTGTGTGTGTGTGTGTGTGTGTGTGTGTGTGTGTGTGTGTGTGTGGCTACTTTCTATACACGAGACAACTTTCTGTGGCAATGAAGAGAGGCTACGAAACCAAAGTGGGCGTGTGCTACCGCTAAAAAATATAGTCCCACCAATGCGTCTGTGTTTCCCGCACAAAAATCATAAAAAAGAAATTACTTCATTTGCGACAAGATGCTGTTGATAAAGAGACACTGAACGAACCAAAGATAAATTATGTTTGTTTTGCTTGATGGAGTGTAATTTCGTGTTTTGCACGTCTGAAAACGGCCCACTTTTTAGGTGCACCTCATAGTCAAAATGGTGTTTTCGCCTTTAGGTGAGCACGCGTCACCCTCTAGCTATTCTGACGACTGGCCTGTGTCGAATTTCACTCACCAATTGCAGTGTAAGCATACGAAGCAAGTTCTATGCTGTGGTATTATTCAAACACGGCCGTCATGCGAAAAGCAAGTCTATATAGCCGGACTACTGTGCAGTAGCTCCGCCCAGTTCATTACCATGGCGGTAAGGCAGTACTGTAAGAAGTACTGTAGAATACAGTAAATGACAGGTATACAGTGACCGTTTGGAGAAACGGCCTCTTACCGCACCATTGAATGAACTAGTCTTCGAAAACACATTATTGCGATTACCCACCCCATCGAAGAAGGAATCGTTAATCGTTGATCTCTGTTAAGCGTACATAGCGTAGACCTCGTAGGGGAGAAGTGCGTTTCACATGTCAAGGACGATTCCGCTTACAACGAGGATTGAGAGGTATATGCAGCATGCATTTGTACATTCATAATTACGTATCGGTTTTTCTTAGTTTGCTGAGCAAAATACTTACTGTCGATGGATGTGACTGCATGCCTATAAGAATGATTTTTATGTTAAGCCCTATATGTCAAGCAGCCCTGACGCAGTGGTAGCTTTTAGTTGAATTTTTAAAAAATTTACTGCGCAAGTCCAAGCAGGCTTGCGATACACAATAAGTAATTTTTTTTAAGATATGCTGCACGTTGGCAACACGATTTTGCACACGTTAATTTTCGGGCAGACTTTCTGTTGCACTGGGACTTTTGATAGCAATGAAGTACTCCAATCGTAAAGTTTTCATAGTGCAATCTGCGAGGGCAAGGTAATCAGTGATGAGAAATGTTCACTTGGTCTCAATCAAAAGTGCGCGTGTGACCGGACTATACCAACTTACATAGAACTAGCTTGTCCGCTGCGTATATACGCTAAAAAAACTTGAATATGCTCAAAAAACGCGGAATGTTCTCGTGTTTTTTTTTTCGTTGCTTTCGTCACTCAGCTCCCTGAAACGATAGCGTTGCGGCAAGGTGTCTTCCATTGTTTTCAAGCGTGCAGCCGACATTTCCCTTTACAGCAACAGATTCAGAACTGCACAGAATTTTTCACTGCACAGCATAGTACGTGCATTCATGTTTCAGCATTTACACTCGCGAACCGGAGCCGTCTCGAACCAGACAAAATCTTCAGTGATCTGTTCACCAGTGATGAAGGAATGAACACCTGAATTGCTCAGAGCATAGCGCACCATAAGCTATTTCTCAGAACGCGTGTACTCTGACGAGAACTGCTAGCACACGCAGCACCAGTTTACTGTCGCTCTACCGTGCACCGCCTATGCCTGTTGGTCGTCTCTTTCGGGCATTCTGATGCGAGTCACTGGAATTTCACTGCTGCCATCACCTCCTTCGCGTTCATTCACGTTTGTGGTATTTCTCTCAACGAGACAGACACTACCAGCTTTTCGTATGGGCGCAATCACAAACGTGGGACATCTCCCACGCAGAGTAAGATAATAAACGAGCGCGACCTTACCGGCGCCTGAAGGGAAGCGGAGGAAATGTATACCCGCGAATCTTTCCGCCAGGCGAGAAACGAGCACTAGTGTTTATTGAATTGAATTGAATTGTTTATTCACAACAGCAAAGTTGCGAGGATGACCAGGCAAAAAAGCTGCATTGAGCAGCTTGAGGGGAACCTGGCCACCTCATACACTGGGTAGCTTCACAGTGGTCACACAAAAACATGGTATACATCATGAAAGAACTAACCTAAAAAACACAAAAACAGTAAACATCCATGGTCGGAATAAATAAATAACGTCATTATAGAAACATTTAAAAAAAGGGGGAAAAATAAGCGAAGTGCTAAAGACAGAGAAAAGGACAAACAAATAAGCCCTTAGCAGCACAAGCAATCACATAAATACGTCGCGTAGCTTTTTTAGCGACAGAGTTGATACACTGAGACCATTTTCTTTGTGTAGTTGATTTAGCACAGTAGGTAAACAGGATTGTAGCATTTCGTCACCATATGTAGTTCTGTTTTTGTTAACAATCCAAGGCTCGGAATGACGAAACTTATAAACAGAATTATGTTGCTGTAAGGATGGCAATTTTGTTAAAGCGTTATCATTCTTAATTTTTTACATTCTATACATGCGACATAGCCTATATGTGTACAAAGATTCAATTCTTATTGTTCTAAGCTTTGTAAACAAAGCAGCATTATGCCAAAGATATGGCACCCTGCAGACAAGGCGTATTGCTCTTTTTTGTAATACCACCAGCTTGTGAATGTTTTCAGCTGAAGTCGTCCCCCAGACTAGAATTCCGTATTGAACTAGGGAAAGAAACATTGAATTATATAACATCATATAAATGGATGTAGGAAGATAGTTACAATGGGGACGCATAGTACCTATTGCTCTAGATAATTTACTAAGTGATTCACTTGGCAATCCCACGACATAGTTGCAGAGAAATATACGCCAAGCGATTTGAAACACGACAGTATTTCTATTTCAATAATATTTAATTTAATGGGGGTTAGTTGAAATTTTTTGTTACGAGGCATTTACCAGCCGACATGTTTCATCACTAAAGTTCTCGTTTCTCGCGTTCAGGGTCACTGCTCGAACATTGCTGAGCTCGTTGCTCCCTAGCAAAGCGAAGTCACCCCTTTGAAATACGCTGCCTACCCCGATTGCTTGGTAGTTCGTGTCCTGGGTCAATAAGCGCCCTTCAATGAGACTCGATGGTTGCACCGAAACGCCGTAGGGTATAATGCTTGATGATTATTTCCCAAAAGACAACCATGCTGCCAGTGCACACTTGACAGCTGACGAAAATGGGGATGCGGCTTGTCACAGGCAGGCAGCTTCATCGAAGTAACGTGCCAGTGGCTAGCGTTGATGAGCACTTTAGGCTTTCAGTATTACTGGTCTTTTCTCGACCATTTAATAGACCAGATAACTGAGCGCTTTAAAAGGCACCGGCACACCTTGAAGATGCTTTTTGTGCTTCTGCCACAGAATATTTCTGAATCTGCCACTCTTCATACTGCCGAGAAGTTAGATGATGTGTGCTCGAACATTATCAAACATTATCTCAACTTCAGCATTGCAAGGGAAGTTAGTAGTATAGGCTGCGAAATGAAAGCGAGAGAAGAAATAAACGCTGAGCATGTCTGCGATGCAAGCGGTTGCCAATTTCCCAGAGGTATTCTTCCCAAACGTGCACCATCTTCCAAATGTTCTGGCAACTCGGCTGGTGAGCACAGCGGAAGCATAACGCTTTTTTTAGGGGCGAAGCTCCTTAGGGCGTGGGCTGTGCGTCCCCTGTAGCCTGTATGTAGCCACCTCTAGTTTAGTTCTTGCAGTGTTGACTAGATGGCGGTACCGTCCCCTGTATGTAGCCACCTCTAGTTTAGTTCTTGCAGTGTTCACTAGATGGCGGTACCGTCTCCTGATTTGCGAAGTGAGAGTGGTAGAGGTCGGACGTGTTTTTGGAGAGCTCCGGAATGACAGCTACAGATAAGTGTTTTTGCATGTTTCCAGCTTGCCTCTATATGTAGCGTTATGAGAACGTAAGGCGCTAGCGTAAGGCTTGATTAGGTCTAGTACGGTGTACGGTTTTTTTTTATTAGTATTTTGTACTGTGTCTTTTTTTCTCCAGCCACCACGTGGCTGAAGCCTGCGCGTAGACCGACCACGTGCATGCGCAGGTGCTGTGAAGTGTAGCGTATTTATTTATTATTGTGGTTATTTTTGGCTTAGACCAGTGTATTTTAGTACAGTTTTCTAACACGTGGGCATCGGTAAACTGAGCTAGCCATGGTCAAAAAGACCGTAAAGTGTTCCGAGTGCGGGGTAGGGCGGAAGGTGGAAATTAGTGCGGAGGAGAAAGCAGAAGATGACGCCAAGTGTAGACAGTGCGAGTTCGAGGAGAAAATGAAAAATATGATGGCGGTCCAGAGTGGGCTCATGGAGAAAATCGCAGCGCTGGAGAATGCATTGGCGAAGGAGCGAGAGAAAACGTCAGCCATGGAAGAAAGGCTCCGGGCAGCCGAGAAGGGCCTATCGAAGGTCGTGAAAGGGAACGAAGACGCAGGTGACGGCGGAAGCATTATGGCGACGACCCCCCGTGCGGGAGAGATGAAGGAAACAGGCATGACAAAGGCAGATACATTGGCCACAGGGCCCAGCTACCGGGAAGTAGTTTTGAGGGAGGGAGGGAGCAAACCAGCAGCCGTGACTCACGCTAGTCACCTAGTCAGCAGCCAGGTGCAGGTTTCAGAAGGAATGTCTGAACAGGTCATCATCGCCGATGACTCAAATTTGGTCCGATGCGCAGCGGCAATCAAAGAAAGGGTGAAAGGCGACAAGAGAGTTGCGATAGGGACGTTCCCAGGACAAACGCTGGGGACAGTAATGAGTCAAGCGGGTGAACAACTCGCAGCTAAGGCTGGCAATCGTAACCTCGTTGTAATTGCGGGAGGGTTAAATGACGTCCTGAAAAAAGAATCGTCAGGACTAGCGACGGCCTTGGCGAGAGGGGTGGATGACATGCGCACCGTGTCCCCCCAGGTGCAAATTGTAGTATGCACAGTACCGGAAGTACCGGTGCGCAACGTCAACCTGCGAAGAGCGGTTGTCGACGCAAACAAGGAGATATGGCGGATTAGTCGAGAGAAGGGTTTCGAGGTAGTGGATTTAAACAGGGAAGTGCACAGGTGGGGTGGATTCCAAAGAGACAGGATTCATTTCGATAAGAGGCTTGGACACGAGGTGGGCTGGCGACTGGCAGGACGCGCAGTAGCTTTTTTGGGGGGCTCACGGGCCCTTCGGAGTCCGGGGTAGCTCGTAACAGGGAAAGCAACCAGGAGGACGCTTTGACAGGTAGAATTGCGAAAAACCAGAAAAAAGGTAAAAGAAAAAGGAAAAAGGCGCGTGTTGCAATTAGTTACATAAACATGCAGGGTGGCAGAAAGAAGGCAAAATGGTTAGAGATTGAGGAGCAGTTAAACAAAGAACAGATAGGCGTGTATGCGGTTACAGAAACACACCTTAGAGACTTGGAAGAGCCACCACATATTAAAAATTATGTTTGGGAAGGGTGTAACAGGACCATATCGGAAAGGAAAGGTGGGGGTGTAGGAATGCTAATTCACCGCGGAGCCAAATGGGTTAGAGTGAAACAGACGTGTTCAGAGCACCTCTGGGTTCGGGGCACAGTAGGTGGAAAGGAAACGTGGCTAGGGGTAGCCTACTTGTGGACGGGGAATAACTGCAGAGAAAAGAATAAGGAGATAGTGGATTGCATGAGTGCGGATATTAAGGAATTTGGTAATGGGGCCGAAATCATCCTTCTAGGGGACATGAATGCCCACATACATGACCTTGACGGATATTCAGACACCAATGGGAAGTTATTACTAGATCTTTGCGAGCAACATAGTCTGGAGATAGTTAACACGGGGCCTAAATGTGACGGCCAGATCACATGGGAAGTCGGAAACAAGCAATCAAGTATTGATTATTGTCTCATGACTGAAGGAATTTACCACAAACTGACAGAAATGAGGATAGACGAGGAAGGCATTAACAGCTTGGGTAGTGATCATAAACGAATAACATTACAAATGGGATACGAAACTGAAAATATGAGCATGGAATCAAAGTCTGGCAGCTCGTATTTAAATGACAAACAAATAATAAATATAGCCGCAAGAGTCGAGGAAGAAGTAGGCGAAATACCAGGCAAGGACTGGGAGTATAGTGAGCTGTTACATCTAATGACGAAGGAGATAGGGAAAGAGAAGAAAACTGTTTGCTGGAAAGGAAAAAGGAAGCCAAAAAGTTGGTGGAACAAGGAAATCCGGGAGGCGATCGAGAAGCGACGCGAAGCCTCACGGGAGCATAGAAAGGCAAAAAAGGAGAAGCGGCCGCAGGACGAAGTCAAAAAATTATGGGAAATATATTTAGAGAAAAAATCCCTTGTACAGAAATTGGTAGAGGCAAAAATTAAAGGTGAAAGTGAACGCTGGATGACAGAGATACACGAAAAAAAGGAGGCCGCGCCTAGGATTTTTTGGAGCCACATAAAGGCGCTAGGTAGGAAGTCTGTCACAACGCAACAACATATTCTAGATGAAGGAGGAAATCAATTGGAAGGGTACGAAGCGCTAGGTTACATCCAAAAGGTAACAGCCGATTCGTTTCAAAAGAGCGTCCAGGGGATCTCCCCGGTGAGTAAAAGTGTGGCGGAGAAAGCAACAGAGGAAGAGCTAGTACTTGATAATTTCAACTGGAAAAAGGCCGAAGGAAAAATTCCAAAGCGCACTGCCGCGGGTTTAGATGGGATTCCCGTTAGCCTCATTAACGAACTAGGACATAACACTAAAGAAGCATTGTTAAAAGCAGTAGAAAAAAGCTTAAAGGACGGACAAATACCGGACAGTTGGCGACAAAGTAGAATGAACTTAATCTATAAAGGCAAGGGAGAAAAGGACAAGATTCGCTCGTATAGACCACTAACAATTACATCGGTACTATACAGGATGGCGATGCAAGCAGTAAAAATGAAAATAGAAACATGGGCCGAACATAACGATATTTTGGGAGAACTTCAGAACGGATTTCGAGTCGACAGGCGGTTAGACGATAACCTGTTTGTTCTCACTCAGTGTATAGAAATATCCAAAATAGAGAATAGGCCCTTGTACGTGGCTTTTCTAGACATCACGGGGGCATACGACAACGTTAATCAGGAAATTTTGTGGGATATATTGAAAGGAATGGGCATGGGCGACGACTGTATACAGCTTTTGAGGGAGATATACCGAGAAAATACAGTTTGCATAGAGTGGGAAGGAATGCGTAGCAAAGAGAACGTTGAGGTTAGCAGGGGTCTGAGACAGGGATGTCCTTTGTCCCCGCTGTTATTCATGCTGTACATGGTGAGTATGGAAAAAGCGCTAGAAGGTAGCAACATTGGTTTTAATCTGTCACACAAACAGGGCGGCATGATGATTGAGCAGAAGCTTCCAGGTTTATTTTATGCGGACGATATCGTCTTATTTGCGGACAGTCGAGATGATATACAGCAGCTGGCGAATATATGCGGAAGGGAAGGTGAAGCTCTTGGACTAGGATTCAGTGTAACGAAGTGTGGATTGATGGTATTCAATGATCCCTGTGATCAGACGGTGTCCATACAAGGCCAAGAAATACCGAGGGTAAGTGAATACAAGTACCTTGGAGTATGGGTAAATGAGAGTGATAGATACATGGAGGTACAGGAAAAAGCCTCGGCAGCAAAAGGAAAGAGGAATGCGGCAATAATGAAGCACAGAGCGTTGTGGGGATACAATAGGTATGAGGTGCTTCGAGGTCTGTGGAAGGGTGTAATGGTTCCAGGGCTTACTTTTGGGAACTCAGTGGTGTGCATGAGGGCAGAGGTGCAAGCGGGAATGGATGTAAATCAAAGGACTGTGGGACGCCTCGCGTTGGGTGCTCACGGGAAGACGACAAACGAGGCTGTAAAGGGCGATATGGGGTGGGCAGGTTTTGAGGCGAGGGAAGCGCAGAGCAAAATAAGGTTCGAAGAAAGGCTAAGAAATATGAAGGAGAGTAGATGGGCAGAGAAGGTGTTCCGTTATTTGTATAGGAAGAGCGTGGACACACAGTGGAGAAAAAGAACTAGAAGACTCACTAGTAAGTATACGGCTGGTATTGTAAGCCGTATGTCAACAAAGAGCGTTAAGGGAAAAGTCAGGGAGGCGGAGAGGATTTACTGGATGGCAGCTATGGAGAAAAAACCGGCTTTGAGTAACTACCGAAAGGGCAAAAATGAAATAAGGAGGGAGGCATTTTACGATAATTCAAGGGGAAGCGCTTTACTGTTTGAAGCGAGATCGGGTTGCCTTAGAACGCGTAGTTATAAAGCAAGATTCAGTAAAGAAGAAGAACAATGCACATGCTGCGGGAAAGATAAGGAAACGGCGGAGCATGTTCTGATTGAATGTGGAGATATCCACCCAGGTGTACGTTTGGGCACGAGCCTACAGGAAGCCTTGGGTTTTAGGGACAACAATGGAAAGCTGAACACACCCGCGATTGAAATAAGTAAGAGACGGTTAGAGTATTGGTGGCAGAAAATTAGAGAGAAAGGACAAAAATAAATATTGGAAAAATAAAATATGGACAGTGTGCCGTAAATGGCAGAGAACTTAAGCTGAAAATTTACCTTTTTTTCTATTAAGATAGAATTTATCGAAGTAGAGGCATTAGGCCAACATAAAAAGAAAAAAAAGGGTTTTTTTTTTGTCGAGCCTGGTGGCATACTTGTCACCACCCCGTTATAAAGGGGACGCTCATAGCATCCATCCATCCATGTAGCCACCTCTCGTTTAGTTCTTGTAGTGTTTACTAGATGGTGGTACTTGTAGCTGATGATGAAAAGATGCAAGATGTTATAAACTAGAAAGCGGTACTTGTAGTTGATGAAAGACGCGAGATCTTATAAAATAGGAATGATGTCACATATGGCGCGTGTCATTGGTTGAAGGCAATCGTTCGATTTAGTGCGGCGACGTACGCTAGGGGGAGCGTTGTAATAAAATCCGTTCGCTGTTGGCGCGCGCTCGGAGTCGCCGGATGGATAAGGCTGCACAGCGGAGAGAGCGCAAGGCGGCAGCAGCGCGCGCTCGCAGACAGAATCCCGATGTGCGAGCGCGCGAGGCAAGGGACATCGCAAGCCATCCATCGTCTAAGAACAAATAAAAGTTGATTTGTGTATATACACACACAGCGTTTCTCACGTCTTTACATGATGATCGACTGGGCGAATTACACGGAAGATTCACAGTTTACCGATGAATCCCTCCGGAGCTTCGCCCTTTCATCATCATTCACGCCGTGAATATGCCGTAACTTTTTTTCATTGCTGAGACGCCTAAAGTTGCACATGAGAGCTACAGCAACAAATTAAATATTGTTTGGCATCGCTCCTGAACGTCCATTGTGAAATACCAAGTCCGCCAGGAAGACATTCTCTCTGCTCTTTAACGGGAACGTAGACGACTTCAACTGAATGTGTGTGTAGTATTAACCTAAGGCGCCAGCTCAATCAAGGATGAAAATCAACTGAAGTTATTCTAGGATTGAGACATTCTGAACAACATTAAATACATACTTGTTAATTAGCAATTGAAGGGGTTTAACATTCAGAAACCACGATGTGACTACGAGAGACGCCGTAGTGGGATGCTCCATAAATTTTACAACTTTGGTTCTTTAACACGCACCTAAACCAAAGTGAACGGGCCTCAACCATTTTCGCCTACATAGAAAATACGACAGGCAATCGATCCCGCTACCTACGGGTCAGCAACAGGGCACCATAACCCCTGGACCAACCTGGCGGGCAGTAAAAAAGAAGGTTTTAGTAAAATCAGTATGTGACGCTTTTCGTCCAGCTGTAAGGAAGCAAGCTCAGCTGTATGAGACAATCACTTTTACAGCATGACAGAGTGATTCGGTTCTCTCCAGTTACCTACTCCTTGCTTTTCAGCGGCACCTTTCACTTGCAGACGTGGGTGGCGGGTACGAAAGCTGTGAACGGCAACGCAACAATTCAAATTTGCATGTGGCAATTTTCGTAAATTTGGGTAACATATGGGGCATATAATGTGACATGTAATGTACCGGATAGTCTTTGTGTCAGTCGATAAAAAAGATAATCAACCATATTTCGTTTTGTAATGTGTCTGTTTCCGGCATGAGACATTGCTTGCACAAATTTCTTCTATTTCTTGTAAAAAATGTATGGTTACTATGTATATTGCTCGTAATTTTACGTGATAACACGCCCACCAATTTTTCTTCATTCTGTGCATTTCTTGTCGCTAGTTGCAGAAATCGCTCGTTGTGCCCCTCTAGTCATGTCAATGTAAAGAAGCGTACAGATGAAGATCAATATACATAATTCGTCGTATATTTTTTCAGCTTTATGTTCGTTATTATTGTGCTGTTTGCCACAGTGCTGAATAATAAAGCTTGTGCTCACTACAGCTCCCCACACTGCATTTCTCATATCTCTGCTTTGGCCCCCGTCTTTTAATTTATGAGCCTAAGTTACATGATGAGTATGTTAGTAGGCCTTTCTAAGGTTGTGATTAGCCTGCAAGTTTGCCTGTGCTGCACCTTCGTTACTAGACAACACTTTGGAGTGCCTCAGACGTTAGGGCATAATAAAGATATGTATAAATCTATTGTATACTCGCATACAAGCCAAGTTAGGTGTTTAAACCAAATATTCTGTCAAGCATGAGTGTGCGTGTTTGTGTGTTTAGATGTTAGCAGAACATGCAAAAGTTCAATAGAATTGTTATTCTCTGGCTTGAGTATATATTAGCACACGTACGAAGAGTCACACTCTAATATGCTTGAACGTTGCCTATCAGGCCTTGGAACTGTGTCTGGTTATTTCCGTTAAAACTAACCTCTGCCCACCGAAAATTATCACAATGATCGACTCCGGCGAGATCTGTTCCAGCGGGTACAAATATGACCACCACTTGAGCATTAATGCCGTCGGCGAGCCAACTTAAAACACTCGCGGCCGTGATTCTTTCCCAAACACTCACAGAGTGCTAAGCCTTGAGAAACACCGCGACACGATTTTCTCTATGCAGACATTATTCATTGTAAAAGCGCCCAGCAATCATATTGTGATAGTAGCAGTGCTTAGTTTCTAAATCATGTCAGTGTGAAGTGACAAAAAAAATAACTTAAGTAGGTGTCAGGGGGAAGGGGGGGGGGTGTTTGACGAAGAATATTGGGGAAGGGGGTTTGAACCCCCCAACCCCCCCGCCTGGCTAAGCCATTGGGCCAAGCTCCGGTGAGGGATGTCTGGATCTCCAGCAGCCGAGTCTTGTCGGGCAAAACATGGTATGAGATTGGATACATGAATATATCCATACACTTTATTAGTCATGGAATCTGTTAATGTGTAGAAAAGCTTGGATTTCCGGAATATTCTATAAGCCCCGTCCCATCTGTTTGGGGAGCTGAAAAACCTTTCGAAGTGTCACTGAGGGGTTGTGTGCGTTTTAACACCCAGTCACCAAGCTCAAAACTAATATTTTTCCAACGCTTATAATATTGTCCGGCATGTTCTATGTGAAATACACCGAGGTTCTGTTTGGCTTGCTGTACCGCGTTGGTCAGCCGCTGCGTCAGGTCATCTGCAGAGCTTACATAAGGTCTCCCATAAGTGGCTGCACGTGTCAGAGCATTGTCATGCGGAAAGCATGACAATTTGTTTGTTCAGGTAGAATTGCGCAAGAGAGAAACCTGTTGATCGATTCACTGTCGTTCTGGTGGCGAATGCCATCTCTGCAAGTTTCAGATCCCATGTCTTTGTGACGTTTGGTAGTAGTGACAAGAATAGAGTTAAGATTTCGGTTTACCCTTTCTGCGATGCTTCTCTGCGGGTGATACAGAGATGTGTGCTTGTGACAAATTCCTAGGGCGTCACGGGATTCATGAACATCTTGCTGGTGAAGTACGCTGCGTTTTCTGTGATCAGCTGGGTAGAGAACCCGAACCTGGTGAAGGTTTCTAGAAGGCAGTCCCACACTGTTTGCGAAGTGAACTTCCGCAAATGAATCAATTCGACCCATTACGTGAAATGGTCAATCACGACAAGCAGGTACTGGTTTCTCTGCGTACTCATAGTAAATGAGCCTATTACGCAACATGCTACTATTTGCCAAGGGGAAGTACTTTCAACTGATTGCATTGTTCCTAACGGTAAACCACCACGTGGCTTTGCCTTTTGACAAACTGAACAAGAACGCGTGTAGCGTAGTACATCCTGTTTCATGTCGAGCCAAGCAACTCTACGACACAGTTTCTCGTAAGTTTTCTGCCCTGAAGAGTGACCAGCTAAAGCATTCTCGTGGTACAACGTTTTGAAGCACTTGCAAAGTTTGCGAGGAATAATAACTCGAAATGGTGATTCCGCATTACCATCATTCATCTGGGGAAAATACCGGAAGAAGAGGTCTTCTTATCCCAGCAGGCAGCCGTCCGTCTGCTCGTCAATTCCTGTGTCAGCTGGTTACGAGCCGCAAGCTTTTCCGACACTTTATACGACAGAAGCCATCACTCTTCTGCGCCGCAAGAAGCTCCTACTTAGTCACCAAAGTACCCCAACAGGAATGCATATTTTCAGGCGCAACAGCTGATGGCTGGGTGGATCGCATGGCTCCCACGCCTTCCGTGCTTCCTGCGATCGGCACGGAGACTCTCAACTCCACAAAGCACGTTGTCTCGGACTGTCCGTGAAGGTGACCGCCTCTTACCGGAAAGTCGAGCGTGAATCCCTCGTCTGCAAGAAAATCTCGGCCGAAAAGCACTGGCACTGATGTACCAGGCAAACAAACAAAGCGCTGGCGCTTCGTTTTCCCATTGAATTTTATCCGTAAGCGAACACAAGCATCCGCGTTTGATACGTGGTTTGATTTCATTCTCAAATAAACATCTGCGTTATGAAGCTTCGGCTGTTTAGATTTACGCTGTTGCAGCAACGCGTCACCGAATAAAGTTATTCCCGAAGCAGCATCAAAAAAGGCAGGTTCGATAATTCCCGGTGTTTTCACGTTCATTGTGGTTTCTGGCGACTGCGCTATGCGGCAAACACAGGAAATATGACTGACTCACCAGCTTGTTGTTCCTCGTCTGCACGTACCAGGCAGCGTTCCACGCTCCTGGCATTGATGGCCGTCGGCCAGCCGTAGCAGTTTCCCGAATGACCTGCATTTGCGCTACGGCGCACTAATCAGTGCCACCTCACGTGACCAGTTTTACCGCACTGGAAGCCTACGACTTTCGCATGTCTGCCTTGGCCATTTAGCCTGACTCGCTCGCTGGATTCCGTGCCGACTGGTTGTGCCCTCGTGATCTCTGACGACAGTGCAGCTCTGCCCGACTAGGTTCGTCCTAAGCCAACTCCTGACGCCGGTCCCCGACGACGATGACAGCGTAGCTCTGGCCGACTGGATTAGCCCTATGCCATCTCCTGTTGCCGACCAGAGCTCTCGCCAGTGGTGCCCCGTCCTCGTACTCCTGCAACCGTGTCCATCTTTCGTGTCTTTTTCTTACTTGCATCGTTCGCTGTCCCTGCGCCCCGCTCTCTCCTTCCTATCTCTCTATTTCTTTACGTTTCAATCCTATCTTTTCAATCCCTTCTCTACCCCCATCCATCGTGAGCTACTGTTGAGGTGTCCTTCCCCTGAGAGACAGTTTCGGGGCTCACTTTTCTCTTCTTTTCATTGAAAATCACTTCCCCAGTTAGCCTATCACTGAAATTACGCCTTTCGGCGGTGTGGCCACCGGAGTACCTATTACAGGAGCGTCTGCGGTCGGCTCGCGCAGGACTTGGGGCCCGGTATATCGGGACGGGGGGTCCAGCCGATTATTGTGCTCGTCGAGTAAGGAGTGAGCGCTCTACACTATCACGCTGCTCCGCGGACACTTGCTCCCAGGAACAGCTCCCAGGAACAGCTCAAAATCTTTCCATGTGGTGAAAGGCAAATCTCCGCCATCGTCCTGCGGTATCTCGTAAAGTCAGCGGCTGGATTCGAGCCATTACGTACGCTTCCGAGGCGCCAGTAGCTCTGTCATAGGTGTCTACTTCGTCTAAAAAGTCAGTTACCGATTCCCGGTCGTCATATCCCGTATACTTGGGCAGCTCGGCGTGCACTCGAAGCTGTGTCTCACTTATCTTTTGCGACTCAACGGCTAGACTGCTCACGCGGTCAATGACCGTGTTGCACAACTGAGCGTGTCTAAATTGTGTCCAGCTGCTGCACAGCAGCTGTTCTGTCAGCTGAAGAGGTGAGTCCTCTCTGTCGCCGTTCGTCCTGGATCCAAGCAGCATTCCGTCTGCCTGTGCCATGGGGAGAACAAAAATACCGCGCAACCGAAAACCTACGCACCAAAAAAAAGTTTCTGTAGGCGAAAGCTCGGCAACTAAAACCAAAGTCTGGACCTACGTCCGGCATGCCATTCCTACGGGCGGGAGCGAAAAGCACGTTGGGCGCCAACTGTGGGCTAGCTGCGTCACGTCCGTAGGTGAAGCAAGGACGACGGAGGCTTCACGTCAAAAACAAATGACAACATTTATTTAACACGGCATATGGCAGGGTCGGCCCAAGGACGAGACCCGGGCAGCATCAATCGGCCAGCGCGGGTCAGTCTCCGTCCTTCGTGGTAGCCAAGACGTCTCTCTCCCGGGCAGCACGCAGGCCATGGCCCTTTTGAAGGGCGCAAGTCGGCCACGAGCACCGCTGTACTTTGTAGCGGGTGGCGTTATCTTTTGATAGCTGGTGCGCGTGGTTCTCACAAGATTTAAAGTCTATGCAAGCAAGTCAATGATCCACCAAGGCATTGTCAATGAAAAAGTGTTCCGTTAAACATACCAAAACATATGTAGAATGCGACGAGGATGCAGTGTGGAACATTCCCTTCACGAGTGAGAAATACTCCATTGGAGAGAAAGGGCGTTGCATAAATGTAAGGCTCGGAGAGCGTAGGTATGCTGCAGAGATGCTACAACCACCAGGCCTTGAGTAAGACGTGGATGTGAACCCATTTTCAATCAAACTCAGAAGTTGATGTGCTGAAGCTCTAAAAGAACACGCTAAATCACGGAGCCATATTTCATGCCCGAATTCCATAATCACATGAACTTTCCTTCTGTCACCTTCTACGATACAGCTTTTAACGCTGAGACTATACACGCAGAACGTGGGAGCTTGAAATTGACTTGCTTCCTTGAATAGTCATGCTGTGACACGGTCGCGTGCTATCATTGATCTGTTGTCTATATCTTCGACGCGCTTTGATGAAAATAAACAGTTGACAGTTCATGCACATTTTTATTGCCCCGTTTTCGTTAGATCTTTGTGCATTTTGCTCAGCAGTACACATCATTAAAAAGCCGTACCAATAATCCCAAGTGGAAGCTTCTCTAAACGGGCTATTATCATTTTTCTGGCAACTAAATGGTCTTTCCGAGGCCAGGATTCCAACCTGTGACCTTCGGGCCTACAGTCAAGCCCCATGACCACCAGACCACCGTGGTTGGTTTGCCTCGTCGTACTTTTTCTCTGCGACACAGAGATTGTGAAGGACTGAGTGGGAAGGGACTACCCGGCCATGCACGTATTCTTCACTTACAGTTTTCAGCTATGTGTACTCCCTATAGACCCTTCTGTTATCCGGGTGTAATTAGATAGCAGTGCGTGCAAACAAAACGATCATGTGGTTCACGCGTATCTGTACGCCTGCTTTCACGCAGTTTGCGTTATCTCTCGGAGCGACAGTTGCGACATGATTGCCAAGGCACAACGAGCTACTTTGCGTGCCTTGTGCGAGCCAGCGCCGTGTCAACCCAGACTTGGCGCTTCGCGCAAAGAGCCGTACACTATCGCTGGCTATCTGGACAACCTTGCGTCGCCTCGACCGCTTGTGTGTATAGAATGCACGCGCTCCTTATCGGTTCGCCGCTGTTGCGAACCACGTCAAGTGAAAGAGCCTGCGCCGGTTGATGATATTCGCAGACCGACTTTTGGCCATCAGCGTTGGACGTGCACTACTCGGCAACCTTGCTTTTATTTCTCGTTGTTGTTGTTGTTTTGTCCCCTTCCCACCCCCCTCAGTTCCTTCGCGCACCATTGAAATGGAGTAACTTTCTGGCTCCGTTGTACGCTCTACGTGAAAACAGGGGCTTTATAGCGCACCCTCAGATAAGGCCATAGCCGCTCGCTTGGTGGACAGGAAACAATGAGAATTTTCTCTACGAGTTTGCACCTTTCACTGCTGCCAAAATACTGCCCTTGATGGAACGGTCAAGTGCTTTCGCAAACTCTTCAGCTGAGAAAACAGCAAGCATTGTGATAAGGGCATTTGTATGTTCATGTGTGACATGCAGCCCGAAAAAGACAGGAAGAGGACAAAGAAAAGATTAGAACATGACTTTCCCGCGCATTTTATTTTAAAACACGATTACGTGAGGCATCCTCACGTGAGACTTTTAGCTGAGCTTACGGGGAAGATTCGTACGCTGTGAAAATTACCTTCCGTATGCTGCAAGTGAAGCGTGCAACGGCACCTTTAGTTTAACGTACTTTGACGCGTTTCACTCAACTAGATAAGTCGTATTTGAGATGACACGATTTGGAATGCTTATCAGTGCCACCCGCGCTCTAAGTATGCTAGGTCACAGTAATGACGTGGCCTCTGCGATCTGCCCGAAAACTTCTGACGGCCAGAGTTATTAAGGGCCACCAGTGTACAAGTCAGACCGTGGCGTTCACTGTGTAAATCTTTAGCATCGTTCCTGGGTGCTCTGAGTGTGCACGTTCACCTTTGTTGTTTTGAACTTGGCTGCGCAATGCAGCTGATTGCGCACGGCCACACTGGATCGACCCCAGCGTTCTATCCAGTGCTGCTGCAGATAAGGTTTAGCGTACTTTGCAGCAAGTGCTCCCGTTCCAGTTATTCATGGGCTTACGATTACTACGGCCCATTTAAGGAGTGAAAGCTCGCACAACGTCCAAGGCGTGTTATGTTGCACCATGAATAAAAGAACGTACCAAGCCGCCATTTTTTACGGGTTAATTCGCCAAGAGGTTTGGCAGAAAAAGATGCGTTCCCGCACATAAAATATCAAAGGCGATTCTTGACGATTTTCGTGAGGCACCAGGCGATTTATTCTTAATCATCGGGATGCCGGAACGCACTGATTCAATTTACCTTGTCTGGTATAAAAACATCGCCTTTCATTATGGAGTACACATGCCTTGCATCTTCCGCTATTGCTGTCTGCTTAGAACGCCAATGCTGCCACCATATACTCTCGTACTGGTTTCTTCGAGGCCTCGCAAGAACGTAACGTAGTAAGCGTTGCGTTACGTATGCAGCTTCTTGTTTCGGGCGTACGCGCGCATTTCTGCAATTGATGCGTTACGTACTACACATGTGTAGCTCTCTCCTGCGGCAAGGCTACGTACGTGAGTTCGTTACGTACGACCAACTAAAAGTGTCTCCTATAACCTGTCTGCTTGCTGCAGGCCGAAAGGGCCGCCAGCATTCCGTCAGCTCAGGCCGCAACCTGAAAAGTTCCTTATTTAATTAAACCTTTCCTCTGAAGCCGTTCCAGTCTCTATGCACCTAAACCGCAACACAAACACACCACCAGTTATCTGTTATAAACATTACAGAACCCTTGATGTTCGGCTCCTTCGTGTTATATCGGCAAAGACATCGGCTAAGATTGTTTGCTACCTCTAAACCACAACGTTTTCCTTTCTCCCAACATGTTTTCACATTCACAGTTTAACGTGCGTGTATCACACAAACTGGCACAGCACGAGACAACGAGGCATGCACGCCCAGCTGACGGTTGGTTGTATACCTGGCGGGCGTCAGTTACGTGGCGAAATAACTTAGTCTGTATGGGCGGAGTTAACGTTCTCGCAGGAAGTTACCTCTTTACCCCCAGGACTGGCACATGCGACATGTGTGGTGATCACATCGCGACACATCTATATGGTCTGCAGTGTCGGCGAAAAGATGTGCTCGTAAAAGGTGGGCCAACCCTGAGAACAGTGCGATGCTGAACTGCCCGTATCTGGTGAGACACCAACCAAGGTGACGCAGGAAACTGCAAGCCCCAAAAAACAGGCATACGGGGTATTACAAATTGTGTAGAAGACGAAGAACGACGTTATCATCATCGGGGCATTAGATCAGTGTTAGCAATAAAGCCCAAACTCCATAAGCGCGAAAATGCACGCGACAGCGACGAGCGACGCGACGTAGATCGGCGTCGCGCGATCAGTCGCTCGCGCAGGCAAACTCCATTCACGCGACGGCTTCGGCGAGCGAATTCCACTGTTGCTGGCATGAGGCCGTCAACTCGCACCAAGAAAACCGCGTAGCGAGCGGTTTCCAATTTAAAAATAAGATATATTGTTGTGTAATGGAACGGAAAGTGTTTATTATTGCCTTGCAGCATTTTTTATATGCGCATGCGTAATAAACATTGCGTTATTTCTTGTTGCGCATACGTGACTCGGGCAGGGTCACGTGCACCTATGTAGTCTTCGTCTTTTCCGGTTTTTCGCTATTGGCTGCTTGAGCCCAGCACTTCCGGGCGATGAGCGACGGTTTCCAAATCTGGAGAACCGAGCGATCGCGCGAAAACGAGCACGCGACACGTCGCGCGAACGCCCTGTTTCGTCGCTCATAGCGTCGCTCGTCGCTGTCGCGTGCATTTTCGCGCGTATGGAGTTTGGGCTTAAAGAAGAGGTCATCGGGTGGGCATCGCTATGGGCACGGCGGCTCGTCCTTTTCTCTACATTTTGCTTCCAGCGATGCAAACACTACGAACGGAACGTTGCAACTTGGCCTCGCAAATCTTGTATGGAATTTCATAACGAAGTTACCTCAGGCCGTGCCCCCGTGCCCATGGCGAAGCCCACCCGTTGACATCTTCTTTACTGTGAATGCGCTGGTCTGATCCTAATGATGATAGTGGCGTTCTTTGTCGTTGACACAATATTTAACACGGGGCCTTGCTTAATTAAAGACATTGTGCTCTTTTCGACGCACAGGGGTCAACAGCGGCACACCTGGGTGCCAGACATTTAGCATTTCTTCTAGTGATAGCATATATATATATATATATATATATATATATATATATATATATAGTGTGTGTGTGGTCACTCACATGCATCTATCTATCTATCTATCTATCTATCTAACTAGCCGCCTACGACATTTAGCTCTCCTGGCCGTTTCGATAATGGTATCGATACCAAACTTGGCATGGCACAACATGACTGTATGAAGAACATATTTTGCTAATCATAAGATGAAAATCATGACATCCATGTCATGATTGTTATGATTTACATTTCATGGTCCTGCAACTCTTGCGGTGGTTTCCTTCACATGGCATTTTGCAAAACTGGTATACATACAGTGATATTATGCCATACCAATTTCGGTATTGATGCCATTATTGAAACGGCCAGGAGAGCTAAAAGTCGTAAAGGGATAGATAGATAGATAGATAGATAGATAGATAGATAGATAGATAGATAGATAGATAGATAGATAGATAGATAGATAGATAGATAGATAGATAGATAGATAGATAGATAGATAGATAGATAGATAGATAGATAGATAGATAGATAGATAGATAGATAGATAGATAGATAGATAGATAGATAGATAGATACGCTCAAAGTTGCTGAAGTTCACTAAGAAATGCTTCGCATTTTAAAAAAGCAAGCGGAAACGTGAAATATGAACTATATTATAGACGCGCTTCACGCTATTTGATGGACGAGTATGAAGCGTCGATCTTCTGCCGTGATGCCCTGCGCGATGCGTTGAAGAACGAACTTAGCCGTTTATCAATGAAGAACGCATGAAAGCGCTGCAGAGTAGTCGTGCGCGAGTACGTGCCTGCTTCATTTTTGGCGTCTTTCGCGCACTCTTGTTTTGTTTTTCCCAGCAAAAAATGGCAGAATCCATGTGCAGTGGGAATCGTCGATGATATGCGAAGCACGAATGAGAAATGTAATGTCATTTTAAAATCAGCACAACGAGGAGGTAAATGGTGCCATATATGACTTCCGTGTCATGATTATAATGCATGAATGTGTCGTTTACCTTGTTCATCTATTGACGATATGTGATACTAAATTCAGTAAATGGGGAGCTAGCAAAATGGCCGCGAGCACGCTATGAGCGTGGTATGTTGTCATGTTCTTACATGACACGCCTGTGATGTTATCATGTTTGCACCAGTTATATATTTTGTCATTCATTGAGGTGACGTAACACCAATTTTGGTGTATGTGGAGCTAGCAAAACCACCGTGAGCGCATCATGAAGGGCCAACACACTGTAATGTAGCGTTGACGCGCACGCACGCTGGACACAGCGATGCTACGTTAGCAAAACGCGAGTACTCTATAGTCTGACGCCAGGCACGATCAGCGTCCATCAGCGCGGCCTGACGGCAACCGGCGCAAAATGCGACATGCTGCCTTACGCGCCAATGCGTTACCTAGACAACACTGCGTCTCCCTCTTGTCGTGACGGAGGGACGCCGGACGCACGGAAACGCGCATGCGTCGAAGCAACGCAGCGCGGCGCGCACCTGCAAGTATATTGCAGGACCGGTGCCTGGCGCGGCAACGCCGGCGTGACGCGACGAAATGAACGCCGGTGAGCACACGCACCGCATCACGTCGAAATGTATTAGAATTTCCACAAGAAAAAAAATGGCCCGAATCTTCATGTTACACTGTAAATTTCGTCGAAAGAAGATAGTCTTGAGTCTGGAGAGAATGAACAAAACGTTTATTTGATGTTCTGTGCAAGAAAATCGGTGAATGGTATTCTGAAGGCGCTGCGTTAGAGTGCTTCGAGCCTGTAGCGGAGGCAAACAAGTGCAACTAGGCACGTTAGACCCGAGCGCCATCTGGCAGTTATCTTCGAAAACGAAGGCGTACGCGACCGCGGAGAAAGATGCGCGCCAGTCTCGGAGGTGATAAGGTGTAGAATGCAAAGCGACGGGCAGGTGCCACCACCGAGTCGTCGTAGCAAAGCGTTGGAAACACCTTCTGGGGCATCGCGTTGCACTCTCAGCGCTGCGTGATAAACGATACAGTCTTTAGAGTTACTTGTGTGTGCCTCTTCTAGTATAAAAGCAGACATACAAAACATAGACGAGTTTTTATGGCACCTCAGATATGTGCAATATTTGTTCTTTTAATTGTTAATCGCACAACTATGAACGCTAAACCTTGAGCAATATTGGTGCGCGCTGCGGATGGGGTTGGCCGTTCGGTGCCATTTGAGGAATTGTCAGGGCAGACAAACAGACAATTGTACATACAGACAGACTGACAGACAGACCAAAATTTTTCCGTGGAAGGTTCCCAACAAAGACTATCGTCTTTAAAATTCAGGCAAGGCCTCTGTCGTGAGCGTATCTTTGAAGACCTCACGTTTACTCCCCATGCGTGCGATACAGACCCCATGCCAAGAAACAATAGCTCAGGCTGGTAAATCGGCAGCTAAAGAGCTTTATGGCAAACTGTGGCTTTGGCGTATACGTGCGCTCCCGCGTTCAACACACTTTATCATGTATGTGGTAATGAACCCGAAACGCTTCTGGTGAACCTTCCCATGTTTTCTTGTTGAGGTTTCTCTTTATCTTTCTTTTAGCGAAAAGAGTGGTCGGGTTCTTGAACAGTTCAATCAAGATGCTCTTTTATGCAGAATCCCGCTCAGAAGAAAGAAAATGTGCACCTGTATCCCTAACGCAAGGTACGCCCTCAAGTGCTAAATTTTCTCTTTTACGAGTCATATCGATATAAAGAAAGGAAGGAGAGTGTGAATACACAAGGCCCACAAAGTAGAAGCGTTAGAAAAGCAGCCAGCGGCTTTATATTTGCGACTGCGTTAACGTATACATGTCTTGCCACGGATGTTGTCGCAACACTTCTCGGCCGGGTTATTATCTGCACATAAAACAGCGGCGATGTATGTACGCTTGAACGAGATAAAGCGTGCGCCAAGTTCGCACATCCAAAGCTCACACCGGGATGGTTCTTGTGAAGTCTCCTTTAGCGTTAGTTATTATGAACCCCAATCCCGAAGCTTCAACTGTATTTCCTGAAATTTAAAAAATAGGCGTCCTAGAGCTACTTCCGTCAAAAAACCGTGCGTCCATCCGTCCTTAGCGTAACGAAGTAAATGTCGACTGGTCACAGAGAAAGTGTTAACGAGGTAAGATGGTGTCAAAGGTACTTCACAGAATTCCAAATAAGGGCAGTGGACTTGCCTCAACAAGCATCTATATCCCAGAATGAATGCAAAAATGTGGTTGATCCCTTTTCTAGAAATCAGTATAACACGAAAGTGAAACGCGCCTTTGGTAGTTCAGCGCTTTTTTGTGCATTGTTTCGCCACAAGGGCGAACGAATCAATTCTACAGTAACAGGTTGCAAATTGACCCGAAGAACGACAACCAGCTTGAAACTTGCAGCGCACAGCTGAAGCAGAAAGTTCGCACAAATTAGCATACCCAAGATGGGCGCTGACTAGCAACTGTCACAGCTCGAGACTGAAGGCCTGACCACACGTACCCGCTGCAGTGCGTCGGCGCGTGTCTTTCTGATGCGGCGTCAAGCCCTCTTCTATATGGAAAGAGAGAGAGGGAGAGAGAGCACGGCTTCACGTAGCCACGGGCCCACTCTTTCCATGAGAAGAGGGCGTGGCGCCGCGTCGAAAAGCCTTGCGCTGACGTGCTGCATTGGATACGTGGGGTCAGGCCTTTAAAGCGCGCTACTCCAACAGAAAGACTCGCGAAACGAACACCCACGTACACGACAAGCGCGAGCAACTGTCACATTTCTTACTTCTTGTGTGAGCAGCGTGCTCCTTTCCTAAACGCAATAGCAGCAGCGAGCGAAGTGACCTTCTTGCTCTCCCGAATCACGAGTCTGGTAAGCGCGCGCGCACGCTCCGTGGAGGCGGCACTGATAGAAAAGCTAGAGGCGACTACCTTGAGAGCGCGCTCAACGCTAAACTCAACGCGAGACCTTCGCGTCATCTGGCTACTGATGACGAAAACGCACTGAAGGTACAAAGCTCTGAGGACCACCAAACGGTATACTGTGTATACAAATGGCTAGCCGCTAGTCTTCTCGCATTGTTTGGTTATTGGTGCAATTATTAGCGCTGCATGCTACAGGTGTAGAGGTCACTGGTTCAACGCACCGCGACAGGTTCTATTTTTTCTCGTTCGTTTCTCTTCGCAATTGGTTAAAACATATTTCACAATGTCATATTTGTGACGAAAATACGTCAGCGGAGCAGTGGTGGGCCCCGGCGTAAAACACTTTCGGGTTAAATGAAGGCAGGGGAGGTAGTTACCAGCATTAATATCTATCGCATGCGCGAGGGCACTACGTACTGTAATACCCCTCCTAATTTTCAAGGAGCTGTGAACGGTGGAAGGATGGATGGATAAAACTTTATTCAAGTAATCCGCTCAAATATGGCTGGACATATTTAGAGGTCCGAGAACCATGCTAGCCGACGTCTCCGGGTGGGCCTCGGGTATACCCGAGTGGTCGCCTCTGTCCTTCTACTCAGAGGTGGACGGACACCAAACTACTCGCACTCTGACTCAGTGTACAAACGATCGAGCTGAACGCCAAACACGTTGCTAGGCACCCTAACGTTGCCGGAGGAATACCGGCATAAGAGGAACCACGTGCCTACAACTAATATCCGTTTTCTAGCAGAAGCCGTGTCGAAGCCAAGCCGAAGCTTCCCATGCTCACAAAATGACCAACGCTCAGATGAAACAAGCCGTTAACAAAGAGATGCTTAGCCCGGCGAATTACGGGTCGCAGACACGGCTGGCATAGAGAAGTATGCGGCTGGCTTATGTCGTCATCGCCCTCGTATGTTTCACCGCTGGTCTCTGTGTGGGTCGACAGAGCAGATGGCATCAGCTTAGCGCTTAAACAGGCTCTATTTGACACGTTGACGAAATTGCGTAGATACTAGAGAGATAGAGAGAGAGAGAATAATATGAGGGAAAGGCCGGGAGTTTAATCAGAAAATGGAGCATCCGGATCGCTACCCTGCACTAGGGGAAGGGGGAATGGGCAAGAAAGATAGGAAAGAAAGTGAAGAGGGAAATAGACGTGCGCAAAAAGAAGGGGGGGGGGGGCTGGGGTGCTATAGTCTATACAATAGGCCACTGCCACGCAAAAAGCTCAGTAAGGCCTTCACTGATTTTCTGTGAGCACACAAATCATGTCGCCTTTCAAGCACTGATTGTTCAGACAAAGGTCTGTCGTCTAGGCGAGCTAACGCAGCAGCTAGTCGCCGTCTTTGCACGCTGTAACGAGGGCAGTGACAGAGAACGTGCTCTATAGTTTCATCGCTGCCGCAATCACCGCAAGCAGCACTGTCGTCCATGCCGATTCGGAAGGCGAAAGCTTTGGTGAAGGCGACCCCAAGCCATAGTCGGCAAAGCACCGTTGTCTCGAGTCGAGAGAGTTCAGACGGAGGCCGGAGTCGACGAGACGTGTCCAGTCTATGCAGTCGCGTGTGCCGTAAGCACTCGGCGTTCCACAAGGATTTTAATTCTGCAATAGCAATTTTTCGGATTGTCAGTGCAGTATCAACCCTTGAAAATGGCATAGATTCTTCTTCACCATCTTCATGTGCTGATCGAGCAGCTGCATCGGCATGTTCGTTGCCCAATATGCCGCAGTGACTTGGAAGCCACTGAAACGTGATTTTGTGTCCTTCGTCGAAGAGGTGGTGAAGCAGCTCTCTAATTTTCAGCACTAGTTGATCATGAGGTCCGCGGCGTAAGGCGAACATCAAACACAGCAGTGCTGCCTTAGAGTCCGTGAACACGCTCCATTTCTTGGCTTCTTGGCGTTTAATGATTTTAACTGTGCTACGTAGAGCAGCAAGTTCCGCAGCTGTCGATGGTGTCTGGTGGGATAACCGAAACTTCACCGTTGTCGCTGTTGCAGGAAAGATCACCGACCCTGCAGACCCATCCACTTTAGTTGAAGCGTCAGTATATAGATGAGTATGCTCACTGTACGTCTCATATAACAAGAGAAGAGAAAGCTGCTTTAGCGCTGGAGACGAGAGCTGGGCTTTTGACCCTATGCCTGGAACCGTGAGTTCAATATGTGCATAGGTCATACTTCATGGGGAAGTTTAAATCCTCGATGGAGTTGTATATCCCGTAGGAATGCGTGTGCGATATGACAAGACTGTCGGGCAAAATGAGGCACGAGGTCGGGCTTTTGGCAGTGAAGCTAGATGATGGGCAGGCGCACGAGTAAGATGCCTCACGTGTGCTCTGAGCACTTCCATCATGATATTCGTCTTAAGCGGGTAGTCATTAGTGATCTCGATTGTCTCAGCGGTAGCCCCAGACGAACTCGCAGAGCCATAGCCTGGATGTTTTCGAGAGTCCGAATGCTGGTTCTACGAGTATTGGTCAACACAGGCAAACTGTAGCGCAAATAGCCAAGAAAAAGCGTCTTGTACAATTGCATCATTGCATGTACTGAAGTCCCCCAGGTTTTTCCTCCAAGATATTTGAATAAGTTAGCAATTTCTGTCAGCCTCTTCTTCAAGTGGGCCACATGTGGGCCCCAGCAGAGGTCTCTATCAACGAATACGCCTACAAATCTGTGCGTCCTGACATATGGTATGACTTGGTCGTCGATAGATATAGCGTATGGTCTCATTAGCTTTCGACTAAAAGCAATCAATGCGCATTTCGCTGGCGAGATTTTCAGACCCTGTTTCTTGAGGTACAATGATACCAACGTCACAGCTTTCTGAAGTCTTGCGCGTATCTGAGGTCTTGTCACGCCAGATGCCCAGGCGCAGATGTCGCCAGCGTACATGGATAACTTGACCACACTTGGTAGTCGTTCTACAAGACCAATGAGAACGAGGTTGAAGAGGATTGGACTCAAGACGCCACCTTGCGGAACTCCACGATGCGTCGGGTGTTGTGAGGTTGCCCCATCTGCAGTGTTCATAAATAAGGTCCGCCCTTGTAAATAACTGCGTGTCCAACAATACAGTTGTCCGCCTAGGCCCACTGACTCAATGGCTTCGAGGATGGCGTCATGAAGAACGTTGTCCTATGCTCCCTTTACGTCAAGGAACATGGCAGTAGATAGTCGTTTACATGCCTTTTGATGCTGGACATATGTGACGAGATCTATAACACTGTCGATCGAATATCAGTGACGGCGAAAAGCAGCCATGGCGTTCGGATATATCTCATAGTATTCCAGGTACCATTCAAGCCTGGCCAAGATCATTCTCTCCATTACCTTTCCTACGCAACTTGAAAGTGCGATCGGTCGGTAAGAAGTAATGTCGAGGGGAGATTCGCCAGGCTTAAGAATCGGTACCAAGCGGCTAATCTTCCAATCTTGCGGAACGGCGCCATCTTACCAGGAATTGTTGAAGATGTTAAGGAGTGCTTCTCGTGCCCGTTTACCAAGGTTGCACAGCATCCTGTATGAAATGTCATCCGGGCGAGTCGACGACGACTTATTACATAAGACGAGCACCGCATCGAGCTCCTGTGATGTGCACGGTAGATCCATTCACCGGTCCCGTGAGTGAGGAACATGATTCACTGTATGTGGGCTTGTGTACGTTGTCTGGCCTATGGTCATTGCGCAGAAATCTTCTGCTACCTCAATTTCGTGCCGGCGATGAAAAAGTGCAAGGGATTTAAAGGAAAAGCGCCACTCTGGAACAGAACGTAGGCCTCGCACAGATACTAGAAAAATTATATATGACATATATGATGCCACCACGACCGCCGTGCTGCTTGTGATCACCTTACCGAAGCGCACACTCCCGAAAGGGCTCAGAGCAGCCAAGAGCGCCCGACAAGAGAGGAGAGCGATCGAAAAGATCCAACCGAACGCACACGCTCCCTTTCAACCAGCCGAAGATGCCACGAGTCCACCAATCGCAGCCGGTAATGCCACAGCCTGCCCAAAGCGGTCTCCCGCTACGTTGTTGAAAGGCTAATCACTACATGGTTGGCAGGTTGACATTGTTCTTGCACGCTGCGTGTCGTTGGCGAGCTGCGACCAGCCATTTGATGTCGCGATAACTGTAAACGTCGAGTCTAGCAAAAGGAAATCTAAATTCGCAAGTTCTTGCTCGTGAAATCAGACCTGATCAGACGTTCACGCCATCCGTCTACATAATCGTTGCATCCATCCTTCGTTGCAACTTTAGCGTTGCCTTATGAACACGCAGGTGTCCAAGAACGCTCAAAATAAGTGTTAAAAACATATGTGTTGTGGAGTGTTCTTTATTCACATGTGCTAAAGGCCTTATTATGTAGTAGCAATTGCTCTCTTACGACCCGTGCTCCATTGCTTATCTCAAGGACTCGGGTTCGATTCTCGGTGAGCGCACTTGGCATTATTCCTGCCTCAGCTATCTCCAACGCGAGTTCTTCAGTAATAGGAAACTGGTGACGTGCCAGAAGAAGGAACGACGGCCGCCTAGCCACCACTGCGTTCAGATAACTAGCAGCGACCGGCCACAGACGATAAGGCAGTCTCGACCCAACTGCACGTGCGTAAGGCTATGATGGCTGCCTCTCTTGAAAGTGCTTCAGCGACACCGTGAAAATGGGTGGACGTAAAACTAGTATACTGTATAAAATTTCTGAAAATGCTAGAAATAGCGGGAAAAGCACTCCAACGTTTTTTTTTCTTTTTTGTGGCATAACTAATTTTTAATTCATGTGTTTAGTGTCAAAAATCTCGATATGATTATGAGAGGCGCCGTAATGGAGGACTCCAGAAATTTTGACCACCTGAAATTTAGGTGCACCCCAGACGTTTAGCATTTTCGCCACCATCGAAAATGCGGCCGCGGTCGGGATTCAATACCACGACCTTTGGGTCAGCATTGAAGCACCTTAATCACTAAACCACTGCCGCGGGTTTCTGATTATAACAAAGCAAATTAACAACGGCACGCGGGGGGGGGGGGGGGGCTCAGATGCAAAGAGTTGTATTTAAGATTTTTCGTATATTGGCGATATTTGACAAAATGTAACGTTTTTTTTTCTTCACACATTCTAAATTTTATTCATTCCAACATTCGAGGCGCTGAGGACAATAGCAAAAAAGTGCACGACGCTCGAGCGACCGTCTTCAAGAGAACGCTCTAGCGTAATCAGACGCCACGTGCATCGCCGGTCAGTTGTTGGAAAGTTCAACACTATTGAAAAATAATGTGGAATATGCACAACAACGTGCAAGGAAGGCTCCCCGAAAGGCGGAAAAGGAAGAATCTGTAAAACAGTGCAAAGCTCAGACAGAAACAACGACCGTATAGGCTATGAAAAGTTACAACCTCTCCCACTAAAGAGAACCATGTGAAGCAGCGCATGAGTCGACTTAATATACCGTTAATCACGGGCACCTTGCCCGGTGCAAGTGGAGCCCACCATAAATTCACTGCAGTTTCTTCTGCTGTTACTCGCCCCCAACTCTCGTTGCAGCCCGCCACGCGGGTTGATCGGCCACACCACGCGGAAGAACGAACGACAGTTTGCCGAATGTCGTTCCCCGACGCCACCACGTGATTGCGGGGCGAATGTAAGGGGGGGAGGCCACAGCCTCTGACACAGCCACTTACTTACGCAGGCTCGATCGTGCTAGTGCCCCAGCGCTTGCACGTGCTGGCGCCTAACCCACAGCGTTTTACCCAGGCCCGATAGCGCTAGCGCGTTGTGGCAGTGTGTGGGCCAGCTGTTGCACATGCTGTTAGGACCGGCGCCAGGTCTGACAATGGATCGGCGTTCCTTTTGATGTTCCTTTTGAGTCGCCAAACGGGTTGGCGGCCTGTGTCCGCCATGTATTGTTCCCACCTGGCCGGAGGGTGCGGCGTCCTGCCGCCGCGGCGCCGTGAGCAGTTCGGGAGACCACCGGTGCAGCTTCTTCTTTGGAAGATGACGGCGGCGGCGGCGGCCGGGAATCGTCCCGCTAATTGAACGAATCGTTCGGCACCATTTGAAGCTTGTTTACGGCGGCCCTTTCGATGGATGCAGTCATCAACTTCAGACCCCTCGCCCAGCGACACACCTTGACGGGGGGGGAGCCGCGTTCGTGCCACATGGCCGTGCGGTGACCACGCTTCAGTTTTGAACGTTCGCGTGGACCGTGCGTGCTCGTCACCCTCGCGGGTAATGTGTGGTCCGTGATTGGACGGTGCCCTCTGTACGCGGTCCCCGATCTAGGGATCTGGGGAGGACAGACCCTTTATAATGAGCCCCCACGGCTCATTCGGTGTGCTTTTTCGAGTGGAGAGCTCGCCATGTACGAAGAACGCCACTATATATCTAAACTTTCTTATTGACCTCTCTCTAATGTAAATAAACGTCTGTTCTCTGTTTTCCCATATAAGCATTGCTTCTCGCTATAAGGGACGAGTCCGATGGGAGCCAGCTACCAACGACGAGACCCACAGGACTCAGGTCCCAACAACTGGATGGCAGCGGTGGGATCGAGCTCATCGACCAGGAGGCAATGCTGAGACCTGCTGTCTGGAGGACCTAGAGTCGGACAAAACTGCTTCGTGGCATCACTGACAACACTGGAAGGAACGCGTCCGAATTCATGACTGCATAGGGTGAGTGCACTGCTTTTCTTTGCTGAGATATCACCAGGCTTTGCGTAGGATTGTAAACAAAGCAGTGATTTGGTAACGGTGGACGGAAGTATTGATAGTACGTCAAAGTTGTTTAGTTAAAAGAGTTAGCAGCACCAAGGACCGCCATGAATTTGAAGGGACTAAAAAAGCCAGAGTTGTTAGAGTTGGCCCGAGAGCTGGGCCAGGTAATTGCCGAGACGAAAAGAAAGCAGGAGATCATTGACGCCATCGAGAAGATCGGGGCAGATGACGAGGAGCTGAGCGAATGCTTGGAGGCTATTACGCAAAGGAAAGAGGAGCAGAGGCTCCGTGAGGAAAAAGAGGAGCAGAGGCTCCGTGAGGAAAAAGAGGAACAGAGACGTCGTGAGGAAAAAGAGGAACAGAGACGTCATGAGGAAAAAGAGGAAAGGGAAAGAGAACGTATCGATCGTATGGAAATGAAACGCCTAGAAATTGAACTAGCAAAGGCTCAATCAATGAACGGAGCTAGCGCAGTGGCACGAGAAAGAGAGCGCCGAATGACAGATTTGATGCCATCCTACGCGGTAGGAGGGGACATGGGTCTTTTTCTGGTGCACTTTGAGCGCACGTGCGAGAGGGAAAATTTTGCTAAAAACACGTGGCCCCAGCGCTTGCTTACGCTGCTGCCGTGTGAAGTAGCTGACATTATAGCCCGTATGGGTAAAGAAGACGCAGACGACTATGACAGAGTCAAAGCGAGTCTGCTCAAAAAGTACAGACTGTCAGCGGAGGCGTTCAGGCGAAAATTTCGTGAGATCGAGAAAGCCAAAGACGAATCATACCCAGAGTTTGCGTACACCTTAAAGGTAAATCTGGAGGAATGGCTTAGAGAGGAGGGTGCGCTTGGCGACGCGGAAAAGACTCTGCAGTGTTTTGCGTTGGAACAATTCTTTCGGCGTCTACCTGAAAACATTAGGTACTGGGTTCAGGATAGACAAGGAGTAGATACTATCACGAGAGCGGCAGAGCTCGCAGAGGAGTACGTAAATCGCCGTGCCCTCGAAGGCGAGGATGTCCCTAGGAGGGAGATTAGTAAATATCGGGCCGACAAGCCTCCGCGATGGACAAAGTCGGGTCGGTATATGCCGAAGGGGGGTTTAGACTCCAAAGGAAGCGGTGATGAGAAAAACAAGAGAAAGGAAGAAGCACCCGAGAAAAGGGCGGAAGGGCAACAGAAAAAGGCGTTCGAGGCCAAGAAGCCGATAGTTTGCTATAACTGCCAACAGACGGGGCATATTTCTTTGGGTTGTAAGAACCCGAAAGTTGTGTTAATGTCACTCTGTAGTAATGACGAAAACATGAAATTGCTAGAGCCATACATCCGAGACCTAGTCGTGAACGGCCAACCGTGCCGCGTGCTCCGCGATTCGGCCGCCACTATGGATGTAGTGCACCCGTCCTATGTCGAGGAGAGTCAGTTTACAGGAGAATGCGCATGGATAAGACAAGCAGTAGAGACAAACAGTGCATGTCTCCCAGTAGCAAGAGTCCGCATCGAAGGCCCTTTCGGTGTTCTAGACACTGAAGCTGCCGTTTCGGCACATCTCCCAGTGCAATACCCGTATTTGTTCTCAAATAAATCAGAGTACTTGCTGCGACAAAAAGGAATTGGGTTCAGTGAGGGTATCGTACAGGCCTTAACTCGATCCAAAGCAAGGGAGCTCGCCGCTCAGACAGTTTATAAAGATCCGGTGGCAGACGAAACAGCTTCAGCGGCAGAGCCTTCTTTACCTGGCACGAAACTGGACCACCCTATAATGGAGCCTCAAAACACAATATCTAAAGAAAGATGTAAGAAACCGGATGAATCCGAGGCATCTCGAGAAGTAGAATGCACTATAAAGCTGTTAAATGTAAGTCCTACAGAACTGATAGTGGAACAGGAAAATGACTCCACTCTCCGTAACCTAACGCCAGACGCGAAGGAAGGGGTGGCTAAGCAAAACATTCAGTTCACCAAGAAGGGGGGCGTCTTGTACAGAAAGTACACGAGTCGAAAAGGAGTTCGGTTTAATCAGCTAGTCGTACCGTATCCTTTCCGCAAGGAGCTGCTGCACCTGGTCCACGGAGGTTTGTGGTCAGGGCATCTCGGCATCAAAAAAACAAAAGAATGTTTGTTACGGGAGTTTTACTGGCCCGGCTGCTTTCGGGAGGTGGAGGCATTTGTAAGAAGCTGCGACACGTGCCAACGCGTTGGCAAGCCAGGGGATAAGGCTAAAGCACCTATGAAGCTGGTCCCCATTATCACTGAACCGTTTCGCAGGCTAGTTATAGACACAGTGGGTCCACTTCCTGTAACGCAGTCCGGGTACCGGCACATACTCACAGTGCTCTGCCCGGCCACGAAATTCCCGGAAGCAGTACCGTTAAAGGAGCTCAGCTCGGAAGAGGTAGTTAAAGCGCTTTTATCTATCTTTGCACGTGTAGGCTTCCCTGCAGAAATTCAGTCCGACCAGGGATCTGTTTTTACAAGTGCACTAACCTCGACATTTTTAGAAAAGTGTGGTGTTAAAATCATCCACAGTTCAGTGTACCACCCTCAGTCAAATGCTGTAGAAAAGGTACATTCAGTCATGAAACGGCTGCTACGCGCCCTTTGTTATGAGCAAAAAGAGGATTGGGAGGCTTGCTTGCCCGCAGCTATGTTCGCGCTTCGGGTCGCTCCTCACGAATCAACAGGGTTTTCGCCTGCGGAGCTTGTTTACGGACGTGCTCTTCGCTCCCCACTTCGCATTGTTCGAGAATCTTGGGAGGGCCGGGCGGACGACCCTTCGGTAGTAGCATACGTACTTGAGCTGTTGGACCGACTTCACGCAGCTCAAGAACTAGCGGAGCAGGAAATGCGCAGAGCTCAAAACAACGCTAAGCGCTATTATGACAAGACAGCCCGGACGCGAAGCTTTCGAGTGGGGGAAAAAGTGATGATACTGAAACCCTCACTGAAGAATAAACTTCAGGTCCAGTGGGAGGGACCTGTTGAGGTGGTTCAGAAATTGTCAGACACAAATTACTTGGTTACTGGACTGGGAAGGCGTAAAACGCAACAGGTGTACCACACTAATCTGCTCAAACCGTACCAGCAGAGGCATGCCGTTGTAAACATGTCGCTCAATCAACCGGAAGAAATGCCTATTGATTTCCCGGAGTTAACAACAGAAAACAAAGACATTGGCGAGACTATTAGTAACCTGGTAGAGCAGGCGGAGTTGGAGCCAGATCAGAAAGCGGAACTGAAGGAACTATTGTTTGACTTTAAAGAAACATTTTCAGACACACCTGGCAGAACCAAAGCCCTAGTTCATGATATTGAGCTGACATCTTCGGAACCAATTCGTTCTAAAGCTTACCGCGTTTCCCCGAGGCAACGGGAAATAATGGCCGCGGAGATAAACCGAATGCTCGAGCTAGGAGTGATCGAGCCAGGAGAGAGTGATTACACCTCGCCTCTGATCTTGGTTGAGGTCCCAGGGAAAGAGCCGCGACCGTGTATTGACTATCGGAGGCTCAACTCGATTACAAAGGACCAAACTTATCCAATTCCGCATATTGAGGAAAGACTTGAGCAAGTCAGCAGTGCCAATTTCATCTCGACTTTGGATTTAGTCAGGGGATACTGGCAGGTGCCTCTAACTGAAAGGGCTAGTAGGCTTGCGGCGTTTATTTCCCCGATGGGAACATTTCGGCCGAAGGTCCTTAGTTTTGGATTAAAGAATGCCCCTTATTGCTTTTCTGGCCTAATGGACAAAGTGTTACAGGGTATGGAGGACTTTGCCCTCCCGTACCTAGATGATATTGCTATTTTTTCTTCTTCCTGGATAGACCACATGAAACACTTGCGAGCTGTGCTATGTCGTCTGCGTGAGGCCGGCTTAACAGTGAAGGTTGCGAAATGCCAATTGGGGCGCGCTGAGGTAGCTTATCTAGGGCATGTAATAGGCCAAGGCTACCGCCGGCCGTCAGAAGTAAAGCTGGCCGCAATAGACAACTTTCCCCAACCACGAACCAAGAAAGACATTCGGTCGTTTCTTGGATTGGCCGGTTATTATCAAAGGTATATCCCGCGTTACTCTGACATTGCAAGTTCCTTGACAGACGCTCTTAGAAAGACTGAACCCCAGACCGTAAAATGGGATGGGGCCAAGGAACATGCATTTTCTACGCTAAAGAAGGCACTAAAAAGTCAGCCAGTGTTGAGCGCGCCTGACTACTCTAAGCCGTTCATTCTTCAGTGTGACGCCAGCGACCGGGGTATGGGTGTCGTGCTTTGTCAGAGGGGAGAGAACGACCAGGAACACCCTGTACTGTATGCCAGTAGAAAGCTTTCTGTTCGTGAGGAAGCATACAGTGCCTCAGAAAAGGAATGTGCCTGCGTTGTTTGGGCTGTGCAGAAGCTAGCTTGTTACATCGCCGGTTCTAGGTTCACAATAGAGACTGACCACTGTCCCCTCACATGGCTACAGTCCATGTCATCGAAAAACGGCCGTCTTTTGCGCTGGAGCTTAGCTCTTCAACAATACACCTTTGATATCCATTACAAGAAGGGTAAACTCAACAGCAACGCAGATGGTCTGAGTCGTTGTCCCTAGTACCCCGAGGGCTTCAAAACGATTTTCTGCTTTCTATCCTCGATTTGAGGCCCACTAGTTTTCTGTATTTATCCAATCATGTGTCAAGTGTTTTGTTTAATGTCTTCAAAAGTGGCTGATGTGGTGTTGCGACTCGGCGGGGGCCACAGGAATAAAGTTGAGGTAGAAGGAAATGACTTCCACAGGTGAATCTGAGTCTGGTGATTCTGAGTAGAGAATTGCCGTGTGCTTGCTTGTGTGTGGGTGTGCTTTCGGCGCAGTTTCCGCAGTTCCTCGTTTGTGGTGGGCGGAGAATATGGTGGAGGGGTTCACCTCATCCCTGCGAGCAACGCCCTCTTGGTCGATGATCATCGGATCCAGTGTTCGGGACCAAAGTAATAGAGGAAGAGCCGACAAGCTGCAATACAGATCCCGCTGCACAGTACCTGCTGGCCACTGCACCTCGGGATCTTCTTTCCCCGGCGGAGAGGCTGTTAGGACCGGCGCCAGGTCTGACAATGGATCGGCGTTCCTTTTGATGTTCCTTTTGAGTCGCCAAACGGGTTGGCGGCCTGTGTCCGCCATGTATTGTTCCCACCTGGCCGGAGGGTGCGGCGTCCTGCCGCCGCGGCGCCGTGAGCAGTTCGGGAGACCACCGGTGCAGCTTCTTCTTTGGAAGATGACGGCGGCGGCGGCGGCCGGGAATCGTCCCGCTAATTGAACGAATCGTTCGGCACCATTTGAAGCTTGTTTACGGCGGCCCTTTCGATGGATGCAGTCATCAACTTCAGACCCCTCGCCCAGCGACACACCTTGACGGGGGGGGAGCCGCGTTCGTGCCACATGGCCGTGCGGTGACCACGCTTCAGTTTTGAACGTTCGCGTGGACCGTGCGTGCTCGTCACCCTCGCGGGTAATGTGTGGTCCGTGATTGGACGGTGCCCTCTGTACGCGGTCCCCGATCTAGGGATCTGGGGAGGACAGACCCTTTATAATGAGCCCCCACGGCTCATTCGGTGTGCTTTTTCGAGTGGAGAGCTCGCCATGTACGAAGAACGCCACTATATATCTAAACTTTCTTATTGACCTCTCTCTAATGTAAATAAACGTCTGTTCTCTGTTTTCCCATATAAGCATTGCTTCTCGCTATAAGGGACGAGTCCGATGGGAGCCAGCTACCAACGACGAGACCCACAGGACTCAGGTCCCAACAATGCGCAGTAAAGGTGGCCACGCGCACCGTCTCGACCATATGCTGCTTCGCATTAAATACATGAAGATCAAGCGAGTTAACGTTATACAGACTTTGTATTCGATGAATGGTTACCAAGATCACTTGTCTCTTAAACCTTACGCAATGACACTGTATTGGCAGAGTACGAAAATGGCACGATGGATGTTTTGCGAGATGTAACAACAATTTGGTATTTGATGTAATAGGGGAAAGGCTATTGTTGCTGCACCATTCTACGAAAAAAAAACACAAGTCTGACTGCAGCAAGCGACTGTCGTTAACTGAACTTCCTCTAATATCTTGGATGTCATCGGCATGCAATAGAAAAGAATAACTATATTATTGCAAAAGAAATGTTCTTAACGTAAATTAAAAATAACACCATCTCCTACTAAAGGGAGCCATGCAAAGCAGCACATGGGTTGACTTAAAGTTCCGTTAATCACGGGCACCTTGCCCGTTGTTAACGAATACTTGCAAGTGGAACACTCCATGAATTCACTGCAGTTTCTGTTGCTGTTTCTTGTCCCACACTCTTGTAGGAGCACGCGCGTCTGCATAATCTCGTTCCACGATGCCATCACGTGATTGCTGAGAGAGTGTAAGGAGGAGAGGCCACCGCCTCTTACAAGGTCGCAGTACCGAACGCGCTAGCGGGTGACAGCGTGTTCTGATTAAAATACAACGCGTTGGTTCATCGCGTGTCTGCAGAATCGCGTTCCCCGATGCCGTCACATTATTGCTGAGAGAGTGTGAGGGGGAGTGGCCGCAGCGTCTTATCCAGTTTTTTACACAGGCGAGAAAGTGCTAGCGCGTTCTGGCAGTGCCTGGGCCAGCTGTTGCACATGCGCAGTAGGGGTGGTCCCGCCGCACACTGGATTGAAATTTATCATATATGCATCGCATCTAAAATAAAATAAGAATGGGCCTAATACCAGCCCTTGAGCGACGCCACTTGTAACTTTGCACAAAGAAGACGTTTGGCCTTTTACGGCAACATAACATGATCTGTTAAGCGGATAGCTTTGCAAAGGGTTCACAACAGATGAGTGAACATCAAACCGTATAGGTGAGTGGCCGACTACGCCAAACGCCTTACTCAGGTCACATTAGATTTCGTCAACCTGTCCTCTCTGAGAAATAGGTGAGATTTGCGCCACGAAACTGGGAATATTTGCGGTGGTTGAGCGGCCAGCGAGAATCCTGTGTTGATTCAGTGAATCAATGAATTTTTCATGATAAAATATGTGTTGCGAAGAGTCAGCTCGAGAATCTACGTCGTGTCACACAGTAGACAAATCGAGTGATAATTATAAACGTGATTTTGGAAGGTCGACCTAAATGGTGGAAAAACGCTTGCAGTTATCTACATGCTGCGAATTGTATAGAAGTGTCCAGACAGTTCTTGAATATTGCAGTCAGTACTAGGGCAAGTATACTACTATAAGCCTTTAGGGGAAGGGATACCATCTGGACTACACGATAAGGATGATTTTAAGCGCATAATAATAATAATAATAATAATAATATTATTATTATTATTATTATTATTATTAATAAAGTTAATGGAGAGACCATGCTGATGAAGCGAATTCAAGCTGAGTGCAATCGAATGTTTGACAGGCAAGAACACGTGCTGCAGTAGCTTGGATAATTGGGCCAGGTGGTACGTCTTCCATTTTTGCAAGAGTGCGGTGCGAACAGAAAGGCGGACACTAGAAAAAAAGACGGAAGCAACAGGAGCGCAGGGCTGCTTCTGTCCGAAACAAGAGCTTCTGAGTTGTTTCTGTTTTTTTTCTTTCGTTTTGTTTTAGTTTTAGCGTTTGTCTGCGTGCCACATTCTGTGAAAAATAGAATGCTCACATTAGTGGGCATATTTGGGTTCCGTTGCGAATTCCTGACGGACCGGGAGGCGTTACTGAATGGGTTAGTAAGGGCTGGGCCGAGACAATAACAAAAGTAGTCCGGAATACAGACATTGAAATACATGCCCTGAAAACCTGAAATGCCGATACTGAGATATATTTGTATATTTGGTGAAATTAAGTGCAATACTAAAGGAGAAACAGACAGGACGAAACGCTTCGGCATGTCTGTTTCTATATACTACGTCTGGTATTGCACTTCACTTCACGGAGTCTGCGTCACCAACTGGTTCAAACTTCGCCTCTTTAAAGATATATTTGTCCTTGACGTAACGAACTATTCCCGACATATATTTGAAAAAAAAAAAAAGACGGAAAAAGTAGTTTCGGGGGATACGGATATGAGAATACAAGCACAAACTCATTTAATATCGGCAATGCTGATGCTTCCCAAAGACGTTTATTCATTAGGTGCAGGGTAATATAGTGATTATTGTTTCACCGCATTGAAAGCTTGCGAGTCAAACACATCATCTGAAGCACTGGCGAACACAAGTGAATAATAAGCATAAATATATATTTTAGACCTAAAATCTATATTGCTGATATGATTGTCGCGTGAACTGGGCATAAGCAAAATCAGATTCTCAAATGTATGCTTTCGATTAAACGACGTCGGTTAGTCTTAGTCGCAAGACTAAAGAAACGACTTGTTGCCCGAAGAAGGTGTGCGCGGAACCTTCCTTTAGAAGCTGCGACCTGCGTATAGGCAATGCGTGACAATATTGCCTCCGCCATTTAGCCGTCGCAGTGTCTGCCGCCACGTGGGCCATTTTTTGTGTGCTTGTTGGAAACCTGTACGGCATCGTGATATAATCAATACATTTTGAAAGTATTTCACTACAGATATAAGTACATTGTCCGAATGCACTTCGATACCGAAATACAGATACTCAAAAATACCTAACATACAATCTTGATACTCTTGTATCGCGATACTATGAAACCAATCCTGGCATGAGTTGTATGAGCCGTCTATGAGAGGTTTTGAAAGCATTTACGGTAGGCCCAAGTTTCTCATTAATACAGCCGGAAACGTCCAAAATAGGACGTTTATGAGTGAAAGTCAGCACTCTACACTTATTTCCGTTTAGAGGCAACGACCTTCAAAATTTTCTATTCATGAGATATGATATGTTATTTTTCTAGAGATTAATATTGTGCTTTTTAGTATATTTGTGTCAGCTTGGCTAACACGTGTCGATGTGGACACTTTTAGATAACTTATAATTGACAGCAATGTCGTGCATAGCATACTTTATGCATTCGAGCTCCTTACGAGAGAAAAGATAATATATCTGGCGCTACGCAATATTGCGGCACGATAGCTGACAGCTGAAATGCTGTAAAAATTGCGTGAAAAGATCAAACACATTAAAAAAAGGAACACTCGGAGGCTGGCTCCAGAGAGTTTATTGTATGGTCAATGCAGTAATCATATATAATCTCGTCAATGGTTTAGAGCCACAGTGTTAACTGTAAACAGTTGTTACGGTCTATAACGTCCAAAAAACGTGATCTAATTATGGGAGATGCCGTCGTGGAAGGCTCCGGAAATTTCTACCATGTATTTTTTTAACGTGCATCTAAGCACACGAGCCTCAAGCGTCCTTGCCTCCATCGGAAATAGAAAGTGTTTTCTTATTGTCTCGGCTACAAATACACGAGTGTGTCACTAAACAGCATATTACTCTCTTAGGTTGTTCACAGTATACGTACTCACAGCGAGAAAATTTAAATAAGTGATTACCTACCTGTATTCGTCATTGTGTGGAGTATTTTGTTCTCCTGATATTCACGTGGAAGGTGGTAGTTTACGGCAATTCGATAATGCAAATAGTTGTTTCTATAAATTGTCAAGGCGCTCAAAGAGTGCCCCTCGCCTCCTTCTTTGAAAAAAAAAATCCTGGCTGTGGTTCTGCTGTTATACCAAAAGTTATTATGGAACTCTCGTTCTACGAGCTATCTTTTTTTTTGTGCAACTATACACCCATTAGTAGTGTATTCATGTGGGAGGTAGTGGCCAAGTACTGCACAAGGGTGGCCGATGCCGCTCATGGTAAGGGAGTGCATTATCGGCTGTCGTCGTCCGTAAGGCGGCATCCCAGGCCTTTTCTTTCAATTCGATCCCATCATCACGCGGATTATTTTTTTTTTCACTCGATCCGGTTCAGCATTGTCCGGCACCGAAATTCAAACCACGGACCTCTTGCTCGCGAGGCTGATTCTCTACTTCTACGTCGTTGCTGCATCCACCACGAAAGATGGAGAGACAGAAAGTTACATGAGCATGTGATACTTGGAAGTTTGCAGGTATAACGTATGACAACAGAAAGCACAGGACGGGGTTGATTCACAGAACATTGGGGAGGCATGAGCCCTGCAGTGGGCGTACACTCAGGCTGGTGACGATACATCCCACTCGCGTTAGCGGCGTGTATGCATCTAACCAACACTCTAACCAACACTCTAACTCTAACCAACAGACTACTGTGCGTCCCGGCTGCGGCGGCTGCATTTCCGATGGAGGCGGAAATGTCGTAGGCCCGTGTGCTCAGATTTGGGTGCACGTTAAAGAACCCCAGGTGGTCTAAATTTCCGGAGCCCTCCCCTACGGCGTCTCTCATAATCATATGGTGGTTTTGGGATGTTAAACCCCACAAATCAGACTACTGTGCAACATCAGCTTCGGGCATATTAAAGCAGCGCATCACTGTTTGAGTGGTGGCATCTTGGCATGGCACGGACAAGTGCACTCTTTTGACAGGACCAAAGGGAGATCACTCATGCTGTCTTGATCTGGTGATTATCTGCATCCCACCCCCCCCCCCTTGTGCTTGTTTATTGAGTGCTACTGATACACCCATAGCGCGCTATACGGGCTACAGATTCTGAGCGCCGGATACTGCTTTCGATTGTAAGCGACGAGTCTGCCCTGTTTTCTGATATTTTTTATCTCGTCCTGACAAAGGTCTCCTCGCTCTGTTTGTGTCACATGCATCGACGTCATCAAGAAGGATCACCAAACGAAATGGGCAGGAAAAAAGCCAAGGACAGAACAAAATATTCCATGTAGATATCGCATGTCATGACTTCTGGCCCGACGCATTCACCAGACCAATGCAGAATATTCGCTCGTATCCTATAGCACAAAAAAAAAAATATCAACAAAGACAAAATCGCGCATGACTTTTATACCTATGTTATTGAAACGTAAAACGTCCCGAATCAATATAGTTGAGCCAAATACCATCAATCAATCAATCAATCAATCAATCAATCAATCAATCAATCAATCTAGCTATCTTTCTATCTTTCTATCTATCTATCTATCAATGTTATGTTGATCCGCCAGAGCTAACGAAATTCGCTTTTTTGTTACGTTGGTTACAAAAGTAGTTAGTAATTTTGGTTAATGTAAACCCACATATACCTCATTATTTGACGCACTTTGCATATATATATATATATATATATATATATATATATATATATATATATATATATATATATATATATATATATATATATATATATATTGAAAAAGTGTTTATTGGCGACTGTTGCGACGGTGGTCCTACGACGAAACACGATCGGACAAGAGGAACGGTCAAGCAGATGCCGGCGATGATCAGCACGAGCCGAGCGAGCGAAGCCCAGCACCCAGTACCCAAGCGGTGGCGATGTTGCTTGCCAACGATACGTTTTCTTCTTCACAATTTGCCCCCGCCAAAAAAGAGCCATCCTGGCGACCTAAGAGTCTGGAGGCAGAGGGCTATGATATGGCTTAAGGCGGGCGACGCGGACGATGTCACGTCCACGCCGGCGCATGTCGTCAGATGGGGAAAGTGGCTCGATGAGAAAATTCACCGGCGAGGTTTGCTCCAAAACGCGGTATGGGCCCTCGTACTTTGAAACGAGTTTTGAGGAAATGTCGGGGGTTTGGTAAGGAACAGCCAGCCATACAAGTGATTCCGGGGAATAGCTGGGGCTTTGTGAAGAGTCGGCGTTGTTTTCTCTCTGGCGCTGTTGTTCTTGTGACGTAAAGGTGCATGTGAGTTCACGGCACTCTTCCGACTTTCGGGCAGCTTCGGACACAGATGGGCATTCGGATGCGTCAGGACGGTATGGAAGGAGAGTGTCGATGGTGTGAGATGGTTCGCGTCCATAAAGAAGAAAGAAAGGTGAAAATCCAGTGGTAGACTGTGTCGCGGTGTTATATGTGAACGTGATGAATGGAAGAATGCGATCCCAGTTAGTATGATCGGATGTCACATACATGGCGAGCATATCGCCAAGGGTGCGGTTAAATCTTTCCGTGAGCCCGTTAGTCTGCGGGTGGTATGCCGTGGTCTTGCGATGAACAACATGGCATTCAGAAAGCAGAGACGTGACGACTTCTGATAGAAAGGCTCGACCTCGGTCGCTTAGTAGTTCTCGAGGTGCACCATGTCGTAGTATGAAGCGATGAAGGATGAAGGATGCTACGTCCCGCGCAGTGGCACTTGGAAGGGCGGCGGTCTCAGCGTAGCGTGTTAAATGGTCCACAGCGACTATGATCCACCGATTTTCATCTGATGTTGTCGGTAGAGGGCAATAGAGATCAATTCCGATCCGATCGAAAGGTTTGGCAGGGCACGGAAGCGGTTGAAGCGCACCGGACAAGTGGAAAGGCGGTGATTTGCGGCGTTGACAGTCAGGGCAGCCCATAACGAATTTTCGAACGAAATTATACATTCCGCGCCAGTAGAAGCGATGGCGAATGCGTTCGTAAGTTTTGAAAATTCCGGCATGACCACATTGGGGATCGTCGTGAAAGGAGGCGCAGATTTGTGATCGTAAGCTGCGCGGGACAACCAAGAGCCACTTACGACCTTCGGGGGCGTAGTTGCGTCGGTGTAGCAGCCGATCACGAATGGCGAAATGAGCAGCTTGACGTCGGAGAGATCGTGGTACCGCAGTGGTTGACGATCCAGAGAGACAGTTAAAAAGGGAAGCGATCTACGGGTCCTTGTGTTGTTCACTGGTAAAGGAGTCGAGGTCGAGAGATGCGACGGAGTTGGTTCCGCAGGCCGAGTCGGGATGTAAAGGCGAACGCGACAGGGCGTCGGCGTCAGAATGCTTGCGTCCGCTGCGATAGATGACACGAATGTCGTACTCCTGGATTTGCAGTGCCCACCGAGCTAGGCGGCTAGAAGGATCTTTCAATGTGGCGAGCCAACAAAATGCATGGTGGTCCGTTACCAGGTCGAATGGGCGACCGTACAAATAAGGGCATAACTTGCGAAGCGCCCACACTAGCGCCAAGCATTCTTTTTCAGTGACGCTGTAATTGGTCTCAGCATTAGTAAGTGTGCGACTCGCATAAGCGCGCGACGTATTCGGAGTAGCCCGGCTTGCGTTGGGCGAGGACGGCGCCTAGACCAACCCCACTAGCGTCTGTGTGAACTTCCGTTGCAGCTGTTGGGTCGAAATGCCGAAGAATTGGAGGAGATGTTAGCAGACGACGGAGCGTGGCAAACGCGACGTCACAGTCAGAAGACCAGGATGAAAGGTCTGCATCACCGCGCAGGAGGTTGATCAGTGGTGACATGATCGACGCAAAATTTCGCACGAAGCGCCGGAAGTACGAGCATAGTCCGACAAAACTGCGTTATTTTTTCAGTGTAGTAGGTTTCGGGAACTCAGCGACTGCTCGCAGTTTTGCAGGGTTGGGTCGAACACCATGCTTGGACACGATGTGCCCTAAGATGGACAGCTTTCGCGCGGCGAAGCGGCACTTTTTAAGATTCAGTTGGAGCCCAGCGTTGGTTAAACACGTCAGAACCAGTTGGAGCCGAAGCAGATGTGTAGGAAAATCGGGAGAAAAAACGACAATGTCGTCGAGGTAGCATAGACACACAGACCACTTCAGTCCACGCAGTGTGTTGTCCATGAGTCGTTCAAACGTGGCAGGAGCATTACAAAGCCCAAATGGCATTACGTTAAATTCGTACAGGCCATCTGGTGTAATGAACGCAGTTTTCTGGCGATCAGCTTCTGTCATAGGAACCTGCCAGGATCCCGATCGTAAGTCTAAGGAGGAGAAGAATTCGGCTCCTTGGAGGCTGTCAAGGGCGTCGTCGATGCGCGGTAGTGGATAGACGTCTTGCCGCGTCACCTTGTTTAATCGCCGGGAGTCGACGCAAAATCGAATCGATCCATCCTTTTTTCGAACTAGAACGACAGGAGATGCCCAAGGACTGTGCGATGGTTGAATAACGCGACGGCGTAGCATCTCTTCGACCTGGTCGTGGATGACGTGACGTTCTGCAGCAGAGACACGGTACGGTCTTTGACGCAATGGCTGGTGTGAACCGGTGTCAATGTAGTGGTGCACTGCGGAAGTCCGACCCAATTGCGGCTGAGAAACGTCGAATGAATTCGCGAAGTGCTGGAGGAGATTAAGAAGCTCGGCGCGTTCATGGGCACTTAAGGGGTCGGCGATGGAACTCGAGAAGGTGTCACTCGATGAGCATACCAGTGGGGAAAGGGCATGAAGTTCGGTCGAGGCGCTACTGCACGATTCGTCTGGCATGTTAAGGAATAAAGAGGAATCGAGGTACTCCACTCGACCGAGACATTCGCCGGCAAGTAGCGTAAGCGGTGCAGAAAGGGGGTTGTGAACGAAAATATTGCTTCGGCCCGCAGTGACGTCGAGTGTAGCGAAAGGCAAGGAAACGGCTCAGCGGCTCATGAAAATGTCGGAAGGTGTAAACATTACTGTAGCGTCGTTATGGTCATCGCAGCAAACAGGGACAACGGCAAGAGAGGCTGGCGGAATTTCAGTGTCTTCACGTACGACGAGTTTTGGGGACCGCTCAAGAGTTTCGTGCAAAGGTTCGTCAGACAGGTGCGAAAATTGAACTTCAGCGCGTGCGCAGTCGATGACGGCATGATGATGTGACAGGAAGTCCCACCCGAGGATAACGTCATGCGAGCACACCAAAAGGATGATGAACTCGACAACGTACATAAGGCCTTGGATGAAAATGCGGGCTGTACAGGTGCAGAGAGGTCGAACTGATTGTGCGCTAGCCGTACGAAGCGATAGTCCAGAGAGCGGCATGGTCTCTTTGCGTAGGGAGCGGC